>NC_088262.1:6020357-7223928 GCF_036013445.1 Caloenas nicobarica | reverse complement strand
GGAAAAATCCCTGAACGTAAGGGAAATCTGAATGAAAGGTCATAAGTGTTTTCCGTTTTGAATAGCCCCAGCCTCTGAAAACAAAACTCTTCAAGGTGTTTCATGAGCTGACCCACATGAATACCTCCCCTTCATAATCATTGTAAAATCCTGGCATTTCTGAAAGCAGCCCCAGCTGAGCACTTTGAAACTAGCTGCAAGTTTGAAAAAACAGGTCAAACTCTCAAACCTTAATCCACTTTTTCACAAATATACAACCCTGCTTTATGGCTTTTACGGTCTGAGTTTTAGTTGAATCTACAAGGAATGAAGCAACGACCATAGCTTTGTGTCAATCACATCCTTCCAAAGAGGTACAGAAGAGATCTGGATCTTACTTGCCACCAAGTGAGAATATCACTGGTTTTTATCCAAGCATCATATATAACCCAGCACAGGGGCTGCCCTTGGTCAGATCAGATTGTCAGGTACATTTTCACAAGTGCAATTTAGAGAAGCGAACACACACCCCTTGGGAAGGAGGAAAGGTGGAACAGAGGCAGAGTGCTGGAGCTCCAGAAAGCCAGGCTTACTGGTCCACTGCACCTGAATGGACACAAAGAATGGGACTAAACTTCTGAGAGCAGAGGGACTGCATACCATCATCCTGACCCTCCTCAGCAGCAACCAGATGGGCTGCAGACCTCAGCATATGCCAAGCAAAAAGCCGGGCACGATGGTTTTGCTGCTGTTGTAGCTGCTTATGTTTAGAGACATCCGTGGGCACTTAGGGAATAGCACAATCATTCTTAAATCTATGCTTAACTCTCTGCCTGCCATGATTTTTAAATCAATCTCTGAATGCAACTCCCAGTCCTGCAAGTGTGATCCAGAGCACATTCTTAAATGTGCGAACTTAAATGTTTGCTGCCCATATTTGCAAGCGTGTGAGAGGCACAGGGTGCCCCTTTGCTTTGACAGCCCTTAATGGAGAGGCAGACCCAGATGCAGAGGGGGAAGACACTGGACAGGAGCCATGGGGCCTGCTAGAACTGGAAAAGGGGAGCAAGGAACTGGAAAAAAGAATCAACAACAATAAAAGAGCCCACAGAAAATGTGGATAAAGGAAAACCACAGAAGGATCAACAAGAGTCTGCCTATAATCACTACCAAAGCAATTACAGAATTAGGGAAGATTTATAACAGACTGAAGAGCTGGATACTTGGCACATGGTGTGGAAAAGCTGTAAGGAGGGAATTCTGTGTGCTGGCAGCAGGCTCGGGAGCCGCAAGTGATGCAGCCTCAGCAGTTCTGTCCTATACAGAGCAATCTGAGCAGCATTTTGGATGCCTTTTCTTGTACCTCTCAGCTTCCAACTATAATTTGGTCCAGTCATCAATTCCAAGTCTTAAAAACCAAAACAAACAGAATTTATTTATGCAGAATGTTGAAAAAATATGAGGACAGATTAATAATAGCCACCGTTTCCTTAATGCTATAACAGTGCAGTTTCTAGCCAGCACTGGCAGCTCTTATGGAAGCAAAGTACTATTATTCAACTTCGCAGGTGGGGAAACCAAGATACAAAAGGGCTACAGAAAGCAGCTGGTTTAACCCAGATCTAGAGTTATAAACCTGTACTATTATTACACATATAACTCCTGATATTCTTGAAAATTGATGTAGGTTTATCTATGATATACTGTCATCCAGCATTAGCCATCACTTTTGCCTCTGCTTCACATGCTAAGGACATAATTCCATTGTTATTTTCTCTTTTCTTACACTGACACATCTTCATTTCTTATTTTTCTTTATCTTCCATCTATATCATTTACTCTAGAATTTAAAAGGATTTTTGCCATCAACTAGCAGCACCTAAAATGCCTGCACAAGACTTGAGGCAGTGGACAGACCAGCCTCTCAAAACCAACACACTCATTTCCAATCAACTCATACATGAACAAGCCCTAAGCCTAGAAATCCAAGACTTCCAGATTATTTGGGTACAAGTACCTTTGCAGCTCCAGAAGAGCCCAGAGGATTTTCCCATTGACAGCAAAAGGAGCAAATCGAACAGACAAGGGAGCTGCAACAGGCAGTGGCTTTAAAAGGTAAAAAATCAGCTTCATCTAAAGCTCAGCAGTGCCAGTAATGAAGCAGCCAGGGCTGCCTTCACACCCAGCTCCGAGCTGATCAATCAAAATGAATCATTGCTTGAGAGAGACAAGGAAAGGAGTAATTTAAACACTGAAACAAGCCTGCTGCAGTTCAGCAGGTAACAGCATGACTGACCTAACATACCCACCTCAAAGAGAGACTGGAAACAGGCTTGAGAGGGAGGGTGCAGGGAGCATCTGTCACAGTCATGGTTAGAGCAGGGGGCTGGTGCTGCCAGGATCCTCCCAGTCCCCATGAGGGACTGTCCCAGTATCGCTGCTGGGGAAGCACCTTAAGAGCCTGAATATGTATTTTCACCTTCTGCATTTCTTGAAAAATATCATACGCTTTACAAACTGTGGCGATGTTTTAGCACTGACGGTCGCACTTTGCAGACGGTTCCTGTCACGGCAGCACCAGTGATAAATTGAGTAAATACAGCCATGCTATGCAAAGCTGCCTTTCTTCTTAATGAGAAAGGGACAAGGATAGCATTGAGGGTAACTAAGAAAATAGAGATGGAGTTTAATTCCAGTTCTGTATGAACTGGCAGGAAGCGCAAAATTGCATTGGGAAACGGCTGCATGAGAACAGAGGACTCGGGTCTCATTGCAGACCAGACCCTCATCCCTGCCAAAAAAAGCCGGGCAGCATCAGAGGCTCCTGACTGCTGTCAGGGGTTTAGTGGTGTGGGTTTGGGGGGTTTTTTTTTGGGTGGTGGTTTTTTTGTGGGGGGGGACTTTAAAGAGTCAGCTAGGGCTCTAGCTAGAGTATGAATGGTTTCCTAACAGAAATGATTTCAGAGTCTGGAGCAGTTTCAGGAGGAGCTTGCTGAGCTGGCTGGTGCCAGGAACTATGTGAATGTAGCAGCAAGGAATGTTTTCTCCCTCCTCATCCCCCCCACGCCTCTCGGCTGCTCCTGAGACAGCACTGAATGAATCAGAAAAAAGTCAATTGTCATCCAGAAAGCCCGGGGGGGGATCTGGCCTCTGTTTCCACAAAGGGAAACTCTGCAGAGTAGCTGGAGAAGTGGTCACCTGCTAGCAGGGTCACAGCACAAACCTCACCCGCAGCCAAAGGAAAACAGCTCTGCTCCAAGGAGAAGGAAAAACCAGGAACTATCAAAGGGATATTGTATAAGCCCTAGTGCAAAAGCCTTCCTGCTGTGGTTACATTTTAATAACTCATATTTCCGAGAGGAGCGGGGCGAGCGCTGCCTGCCGGGACTGGGAACAATGGCACCAGCCGGGCCCGCCGAGGTTCCTCATTCATCGCTTGCCCAGCGAGCTCCCAGCCTGGCCTGCAGCCCCGTTCCCTTCCCAGGCTCGGAGTCTGGCACAGCAGCCGCCTTCACGCAATTGTTTCCCTGCTTGACAGATTAATTTTCACTCTGGTTTTTGTTCTTGTCTTGCCCTCTTGTGGCTGGGCCAGAGATCAGACGATCCCCGCAAATGGGTGCACTGACACCATCCCTGCCGGACTTTGCGGTCACTGTCCGCAACAGGGCAAGAGCTTTGATTTATTTAACTTTGCAGCCAATATTGCTTACTGCTCCTTTTCCTATGAGGTCATTCTGCATGTATCAAAGTCAACCACAAATATTCCTTTTTTGCCTTTGCTTTTCTTTCCCTATTAAGATAAAACATACAGAAATAACTGCAGATGTATTCCCCCGGCAACGGCCTTTAGCCATCACCTTTCTGAAGGGAGTACATCCAAATCGTGATGATGAGCACTGACTTTGTGTGGCGAAAAGCAGTGGAAAGGAACAGCTTACCTAAACTGCTCAGAGATGCAGCTTCATGGTACCGCACATTTCAGTATTTACTCGCTGATCTGAACCCAAATGGATTCAGTTCTACCCCCAGGCAACTCATTAGTAGAAAAAAAAAAAAAAAAGAAATGTGTTGGGGAAATAATTCTTTCCAAAACATTCATCAAATTCTAATTTCACCAGACCATCTCTACAGCCACCTGTCGTAGCAAACACTGCATGTCTTACTTATGCATGTTGTTCTTTGTGGCAACATCAGCTTTCCCAAGGAGTCAGATGTAAGGTTGTTCATTCTGAACCAAAATGCAAGCTTTTGTGCAAAAATTTTAGCAGTCACCAGGTGGAGCTATTCATGATATTTCCATTTCTGTAGGTATTTAAACCATGAAGAAATATGGGAAAGTCAGCCAGCAGTGTGGTGCCAGGCTTTATAGAGGCTGAGCAGAAATCAGCCTGATCACTGTCTACAAATCTCTGCATAGAGTAATTCTCGAGCCACTACTTCCAAGCTCTGCATAAGCAAAAGAACACATGGTATAAATATATTGCTTCTTCCATTAAAGCCAAAGCATTTTTCTAATAATTATTACTAGCAGTATATGAGCAGTGCCTCTTAGCTCACCATTCTGATACAAGTATTAGAGGACACCAATACCCCTGTCCTTTCAGCAACATGGTAGTAACCTATTCCTACAGGTTTTCAAGAAGCAAGTTTGTCTTGCTGAGCCATGCCCATTTCGTTGACACTTCAATTTATCTAACCACAAAAGCAGCTTAGCCATTGACAAATTACACTGTTTATACAACTAACATTTCTGGAAGGGCATCTCTTTTCTAAGAAACCATGAGCACTTGCAAACCAGTCTTTTTTACAGAGAGCAAGAAAGCCAATGCAAAAGTGGTGCATGTGCCTGCCAGTTATAATTGAAATAATTTTAATAATTCATGCCTCATTACCTTGCCACATGGCAGTTCAAAGACCATCTCCTAATCCTTTAACCCATTTCTCCTGTGTCCTTTGGTTTGGTTTCTTAATCAGTGAAGAAACAAAATGGGGAACGCTCATCAGCACTTGCCCATGGGAACAAAACCCAAAGGGGAGCTGCTGAGTCCAAGATCTTAATCCCCTTCCTCCTATTCTTATTTTCCTGATTTGATCCATTGTCAGCTGGAAGAGCAAAGAAATGAGTAAACTATTTTATAACACCAAACAGTTGGCTGAAGCTGGAATTGCTTTATTGTGTGCTAGGTATTGTACCACTATGTGCAAGGGCTACTCTTGTTATTTAGCAGCTTCGTATGGCCAGTTAAGAATTGCTGGAAGATGCAGATTCCACATTGTGCATCTTTTTATCCTGGGATAACTCTTTTAGGCTTTTTCCAGCTCTGAGTTGTCCTCCGCATGCTCAGTCCCATGGCTGTGTCCTTTCTTGTTAGGGAGAATTAAATTTTGTAAGTTGTAGGAACAAAGCATTATATTTTTTTAATGGTTTTGAAGACTTCTTGTTGCCCCCTTCACCATTTAGTGAGATAACACCTAATATCTGTTTACTGTTTCTGTCCTATATGGGGAGATTGTGAACAAGTAAGGTGTAAAATTATTTATGACTGCAAGTATGGTCCTATTCACTTAGGAAAAGGAAATAACCTTGTAAAACCACATTCAATGTAAGCATGGTATATATTTACACACAGGAGGTGTCTCTCCTTCAGAAGCTTAACTTATGGGTATGAGGGGGACCAAACTACATATATGCAAACATGCATCAACATATGCAAAACAGCACTAGAATTAGATTTCAACACCAGAAATGCCAAGAGCAGAGACTATAATTTCTAAGCAGTTACTCAATATGTTTCAGCAAGCAGATACATAGAGCTATAGATAAACCAACTGATAGCTTAATGAAAGTTGGAACATGAAGAAAATCAGTCTATGCCATTGCCACCTCACCTACAGCACAGTTGACCCAGCCTACTCCAGGTTGTTGCTTTACTGAGCCATGTGTCTCCCAGCCCAGTACAAACCCCATCCCATTAGCAGCTAACCAGCATCCCAATTCCTCTGTGCCCCAGGCCCCATCTGCATCTCTGCAAAGGCACAGGGAAGGCTTCAGGAAAGCTGGTGGCACAGAAGGTGACAGCGTTCTCAAACCCCAGCAGAAAGAAGTGTATATGCCTATGGATTTCAGGATAGCATAGTCTCCTGAGAAACACAAGTCTTGGGCAGCTGGCAGCAGAGCCAGGGCAGGGTCACCTTGGGGAACTTTCCAAATACAGAAATCAAGCTTCAGGTGACATTGAAAGAGGTGATTTATGCCAGCTGACCTGTGGTATTTTAAACCAAACTTAACTAAGTCTAAGCAAACCAAGGTTTCTCTGAGCACACGCAGCTGTTTCCATGCCCTGGCTGCACCAAGTAGAGAGTGACTGACCCACCTACTCCCCTTTCTATAAAGTGCTTATCACACAAGTTGCTGTGCCTATGGATGGTCTGGATTCGAGTCCTCCCCGGTCTTTTCCCAGGATGGATGAATGCCCAGCAAGCAAAGTGATCTTTACAGGGAATTTATCAGGCAGCCTGAGCAGCACTTTAGAAGCCGAACGTTACCTTTGAAGCCCTAAAATAAGACCTTTTGCCATACCTCTCTACCTGCAGGGTGAGGACAAAGGTGATCAAACACAGGTTTCTTTCACAAATAAGCACTGAGCTGAAGAACACTCTTTTCCTGAACAGGAAGAGACAAGCACAATAAGCGTGACTCACAGAAAAGCTGCTTTGGTGACAGGCAGGGTGCTCAGCCCAAGAGGCCATTTCAACCTTTACACCCCATCCAACATGTCCTGCTCCTCTTCTCAAATGTTGCAGAACCAAGATGTTCAGGTGGCTATTTGTCTTCAGAATATTAATGAGAATTCTTAATTTCCCTTATCACTGTTCACAGCAACAAGCACTGCCCAGTTACAAAAATTTAAGATTTTCAAGCACCATCAAGTTGGATTTTCCAGTTTGTAGAAGAGTAAAAGTAAAGGTCACAGTTGTCATTACAGCTGTCTCCTTATTCAAAGCAGAGTGCTTTATAGTAGAGTTTGGCCCCAGTTCTAATCAGCATTCAGTACTGGAGAGCCTGGGGCTCTTCTGGTCTGGGCAAAGGGCCAGAAAGTGACTCTGAACAGAAAAAGCAAGCGAAGCCCATTCTGATTTCACTGAGCAAACCAGGTGAAATACAAAAATAAGTCAATTAAAACCACAAAGCTCTAATTCAATTTTATAGCATTCTTTCCAACATTAGCAATTAGTTACAGTAAAACAGGCGAGACAACTGATCTTTATTTTGGTTGTGTTCTTTTAAGAATGATACAAATGGTGCCTCAGAGAAACTGCTGCCAGCATGTAGCATAACTCGTACAAAGCATCAAAAAGGAGCCGTCGATCACGGACTGGATCAGAGCAGGAGTCCATCTTCCAATTCACAGCAAGGTGCCAAAGCCCTGTTCTGAACTGCTGGGAAAGATTATCTGCTCAATTCATCCTCTCTCAGAGCTGGCTGCTGATCCCTTCTCAATTCCCAGGCACATTGCACCCTTCAGCTTTGTGTAGCTGAATCTCCTCCAGCCTTTCCCTTCCAAAACCATGTTAAATTCTTTTAAAGGACCTCAAGCATTATCCAGTTCAACATGAAGAGAGAAGCTGACCATTTCTCTCCTCCCGCCCTGGCTACCCCAGGCAGCTCCATTGCCAACTTCCAACACATCCTGACCATATATTTAGTCTGTAGTAATTTGCCTTGTCTCGTGCAGATTGATTCCAAGCACAGGGATTACATATCCAGTGAGGCATCCAGCCCTCTCTGTAAAAGCCCAGAGTTGTGGATATTTGACTCATCATGCTGCTGCTGCCAGAATTTGAAACACTGCCTGGTCCAGAGCATCACTGTGAGTCAGAGGAGCCCAATGGCAACTCAGGGAGACAATCCCAAATATCCCTGTCTGTCTGCACTGAGAGGGTGTATGGAGTGGGGTGAGAGTTACCATTAGACTTGTTCAAGGAGAGGATCAATGCTGAGGGCACACTGAGTCCCCTTGGCAGTCCCACTCCAAAATGAATGCCCTCAACTGGGCACAGTCATGGGCATTTTTTGGCATAGGGTCTCAGGCACAGTAGAGTCACCACAGAGTCCTTAAAATGGCAAAAAATGTCAGCCTAACCCCCCACATTTTCAACTCAAGCTCATTCACTGCCTTTACAAGTAAAGACTGGGTTGAGACACATGGTTGTAGATAGATGACTGTCACTGATGTCAGACAACCTTCTCCTAAGGAATCCAGCCCCTTTGATTTGTTCATCTGTAAAGGTGGTATAACATGGCTGTAGAAGAATATCTGACAATTATTCCCAAAGGACTCTTATTCTGCTCCTGTACCAACCAGTGTCTTCAATCTAAGCCTGGAGGTAAAGCTGTTCAATCAAAGCAGATCAATAGTTTTGAAGAATCCCCTGCAGTGACCCAGCACAAAGTAGATGTGCACCATGGCTTGGAGCAAGGATGGCAGAGCAGGGTGGTGGAGGAGCAGGGTTTAGCATTCACTTCACAGATACTTCATGGCAGCAGGTAGGATTGAATGAACACCTTAAGTCACTTCGCAAGAAAGGGTGATTCAGGGCTGTTTAGACTGACCTGTGCCTTCCAGGTTGTAGGTACAAATGGACTGAAATTCAGCAGCAGAGCCATCGCTGCCTCAACCCCAAAGATCTACGCCCCTGGTCAAGCACACTACAGGTGAGACTGGCCTGGGGAGAGCAAATCTGATGTGCAAGAACAGGATGTGCTCAAGCTGGAAATAGTGCATAGAGCAGCACTGAGAGAAGAGCTATCGGGAATCATAATCCCTGCCTGGGGCAGAAAGTTTCTGCACTCAGCAGCGGGAATCCGGGCATTTGTGCACCACAGGTGAGAGATGTACATGCTGTAGGAGTCACTAAGACCCAGAGACATGGCAACAACTTGCACCTCTAAAAACACCTAAGGGAAGAGGCCTTTACAATGGTCTTGGTCATGTGAAGAAACCCTGGAATAGTTGCTGGTGGTCAGATTAAACTGCTCTGCAGGATCCCAGCAGGTCTACTTGGAGATGAGCAGCAGCTCAGAGCAGCTGTCCCAGAACACCCTCCAGCACTGAACCAGGGTCACACAGGAGCAACGGGGACCCCGCCAGGCTGGAAGGAAATGAAATATGGTTATTTTCTCTCTAGAGCACATACACCTAGAATCCTGTTCACCCTAACAACAAACCCCGGTAGGCAAATTTCTGAGGAAATATCACCCTCTTGTGTCCAAGGTGAAGATAGCAAGAAATGCTTCCAAAAGTGGAAAATCAATCCAATCCACATTGCAAAAGCTGCACGATGGCTCTTTGGGTCGTTATTCTTGAATTTAGAGAAGTGGCCTTCAGGCTGTGAACAGGGTGCTTAGAGGGAATGGTAGAGGACCTGCCCTCCAGAGCATCTGCAAGAGGTAGTGAAGGAACATACGCTGCTGTTACCAGTTTAAATTCACTAATTGAGAGTCTCAGCCCCACTTAAATATGTTTAGGAGACTATAAGTTGTTAAAGGTGAAAAGCACCAATTCCACAAAAACACAAGCTAAATACTGTGGAAAGTAATCACCTTTGCATACAGGCAGAGATCTTCAGGGTTGACACTTGCGCCTGCCATCAGACTACCCAGCATGAATGATGAATGCAGGAGAGAATCAGTGCAGAAGAATTAAATACTAATAGTTCTGTTGTTACCAGGGCTCTGCTACTAACAGTTAAACCATTACCAAAATCTATTACCCCAGTGTGTCTCCCACCCGTGACATTTCTGTGCTTTGCTTTCAAGAACCCAAGACACAGTCTGTGCCCCCAGCACAGTGTGACAGAGTATGAGCCAAACAACATAAAGGGGGATTTGCCAAGGTGCAGTCCTGGGACACCTCCTTGGTTTAAACTGTGCTTTCACTTTTCATAGGGATGTTAATCTGCTGCTCAGGTCTTACTTCAGAGATGAGCTGTTATCACTAACCACAACTTCATGTTCCATCACATTCTTACTCCATCCTTAACCATCAGCAAAAGGCCATCTGCAAGTACAACTTGAGTGAGGTGAACCCATTTTCCTTTGAGGAAAAAGTTCTCCCAGAAGGTCCAGGGCTGTTTCTCATGGGCTTTGCAGGTCAGTGGCATCTCTCCTGCAACAACTGCCACCAGCCAGTGGGACACAACTTGTGCTGGTTCTTCGATAACACTCACACTGTTCATCCACATCTCTCACCATCATTAAGGCTTCTGCATGTGGGTTCTGATTTTTAGCTTGTGGGTTTTAATTTTCATTTTGTCCATGGACATTTCTACATGCTTGTTCTATCACACACATGGCACTAAATATGATAGCATCTCTTCAGGGAGAGTTTACTGCATCTTCTGATTGTTTGACTACTTTATTTGGTTTAGTCGCCTCACTATCAGCCAGTGTGAAAATATTTCCTGCTGTCCCATCCAGGATAGTTCACTCACTCCAGGAAAACACAAGATGCTATCTCCATTTCCGTTCCCCTTGGTCTATTTCTGCCCATCTCCTACAACTACTTACAAAGCAACAAACACAAGCTGTTTAGCTTGGAGGAAAAAAAAAGTGATAAATAGCAATAAAATAGCCTACTGCAGAAGCAAGATCTACAATGTGTATGTCATTTAGATCTAATCAGAATGTTAATACGCATTAAATGGTATCCAAGAATTTCAGATGTGTTTAATACAAGGGGATTTGCATATCTACCACTGAGTTTTTAATCCTTGATAAACGCATAGAATAATCAATTATTCAATGAACATACAAGAGTTTGCTGATTAAATCTCAATTATAAAGGCAAGTCTTACCCACTCTATTTATTATGTCTGTTATCCCAGCATTGCCTAATTAAGCCACATTTGATTACGGGGTGAGAAACATTTATTGCAGATATTGTGGCTCTGTAATTGATGCATATCTGTGGCCTGGCTGTTAAGCCCTAATAAATACATTTTAAACAGCTAATTATTTAATTAACAACAGTCTCTTCCAATCTCAGTGTAAAGCATACTGAAATCCTTTCATAAAAGTCCTAATAGGAGTGAAAACACTGGAAGATGCTTCATTGTTTTCCTCCCTCTCCCCCATATGCCAGTTGTTACTGGGATTTACTGGGATGCTCCCAGCTCCACTGCCAATGCTTTCCAAAGAGACTCCACTGCGTGGTCTGGGATCCACCAGTCCAGACTTATCTGCAGTGTGGACATCTACATCTGAACCGATTGTCTGCTAAATCCCATGGAGAGGAATAGACCGTAGCAAAAATCAAAACCTCTGCAGCGTGTCCACAATTTGTTTGTTTTCCTTCAACTATGAGAACTTCAGTCTTCATCCTTGCTGAGATCCTTGCACCAGGAAAGCTATCACAAACAGTTGTAGAAAATGGAGAAGGAAGACTGAGGATGAACTCTTCCTACGTATACACACATACCCACAACACCAGCTCCCAAACAAATACACACATAGGGAAGGCACATTACAAGGCAAGATTTAATGACAGCTGCTGCAGTTTGGCAGCTCTTTGACTCTCTGGTGCTTGTCTGCAAGATTGGTAGTTTAGTCTACAAAGCTGCTATCTTTTGCTTGTGGTTTAAAATAAACATTTCTCTAATATCTCATTTTCTTCAGATGAGAACATTCAACATTCAACATAACACCCATGTTAAAAGCACTTGACTAGCTCATACCCTTCTAACACCTTTGCTAAACTGAAGTAAGATTTGCTAATGCAAACCAAGTGGGACACAATTGCAGCAGACTCCAACATAAGCAGATAAAGTTAGAACTATTTTTTGCTAAGAACTACGGAAATAACCCAAGAGCTCCTCAGAGCAGTCTGCAAAGCAAGTCTGCCTGCCTTCACAAGGGGGTTCCTCAGAGCAAGTGATCTTTGAAAATACCATCACTTAATTATCCATCTGTTCGCTATCAGAGAGTGATGTGCTTCGGGGTTTTTCCCTTTAGAAGCCAGAAATTGTGAACATTTGGAAAAAACGCCTGAAAAGGAGGATGTCAAGCACCATCCCCAGTCCCAGCCAGAGCCTGTCCATGTCCTCTGGAACTAGGCTGTGTTCAGAACAGAGGCAGTTTCCTCATTTGGTATTTTATGTAACAAGCACTGGCAACCATAATATGTCTTTACTAAATTCAGTACAGAGAAGGCTGTGCACAAGTCTGTGCATCACTCACCCAAAGATACTATTCTTACAACACTGGTGCCTCTTGTTCTCCTCTTTGCCACAAAAGAGCACGAGAGAGGTAACAACCAACCTGAGATACTTTTATATATGGATGGCATAACTTTCTCATCATGTCAACCATCCTGGTTTGTTTGCTAATGAATAATCAAGCATGATATGCAAGGCAACCTCTTCAGGAACTCTGTATGCCACTTTATAGAGTACCAAAAATAATAGTAATATCATGTTCTCAATAAATTTGTGTCCAGCTGTTGTCTGCCCCTAAATCTAAGTTACATGGCAGCAAATAGCACACTTGCCTTTCAGAGGATGGGAAACATCCTCAGTCTCTGTAAGCAGCAAGTCAGACGCTTCATAGTCTCTGAAAAAATCAGGCACTGCAGCACATCAAACCAAAATTTTGTATGTAAAAACAAGTACTGAATACTAATAGTTTACAATTCAGTTCAAATTGGCTCAATATCATCTGGTTTTTTACAGTGTCTCAAAGAATTACTCAAAGGACAATACTCTCATTTTTATCCTGGAGGACTATATGGAAGCAACAGCTATCTATTACACACTGGGGTTAAATGCAGGCCCTTTGTGGTAAGGCAAGTGTTGAAAATAAATACAACTACCTGCGTCATCCACCCATGGCTGATGGTCACAGTGCAGACATTTCTCTGGAGTGGGTTAATCTCTTTTCATTTGTGAGCTTATTTTTCCTGGGAGGAAGACTCCAAGTTAAACATCTATCATTAAGACTAATCTTCAAAAGAATTTTAATGAAGCAGAAATCTTAAATGTAGAAAATTAAAGAGGCTTCTGTTTTATCCCTAGTATCTAAATCCTGTAGGCAACATGAAAGTCACTGAAATACCTCTAAGCCTGAATAATGCAAAATGTACAGATGAAAACCTTCCTCTGATGAATATTTGATAGGAATAGGCTCAGGATGGGAGGTGGAGAACATGCCTTCACCCACGTGTGTCTGTATGTACATGCAGAAAGCACTAGAGATTTAGACGCTGCCCTTGCCATGCAGGAGCACAACTGCCAGCTGCTGTTCCATCACCCAGGCAGGGAGCACATCCCCCTGCTCACCACAACCTTCCCTGCAGGTGCATCAGTCCCTTGACCCTGTTTGCATATCAAGCCCCTCCACGTGATGCATCTACCTGCTCAGCCTTAAATTGCTTTAGGAATTATGTTTTTCTTGTTAAACACAAATTGCACCTCAATAATCTCTCTCATTAGCTCTTTTTGTGTTGCTACCAGCTCTACACAAGATTTATTATGAGTCTCTCTCCTCAGGCAGCAGTACCTTCAAGGTCCCCCGTTCTCGGCCAAACCGTACCATGGATACTACTCAAAGAACAGAGCTGTTTTGTTTGCCTGGCACTCCCAGGTACACGCTGTATTTTGAGCACAGCTCAGGATCAGGCCAGACAAATTACAAGGAAATTAAACTCTACCACAGGCTTTCTGAATTATGCCACCGGCAGGAGCCTTCAGGAGTTGGTTGGACAAGCACTGAACTCCTGGCAAGGTCTAGCCCTAGGTACAGCTAATTAGTTTTTGTAGTAGAGGTGTGGATCTGATGACCTCTCAGAGTCCTTTCCAGCTCTACACTTCTATCAGCTCTGATCTTCACTAGCTTTAGCCCAGTACTTCTGCTTTGGCATCCTTCAAGATGCCTCTTCCTGTGCTTGGGTAACATCCTGTACATTTTCCCATTCTCTTAAAAGGATATATTTTTAACAAATCAGTGTTTTCCTCCCTCATTAATGGAAATGTCCAGAGGGGTGGCAAGTGGTGTCTCAAGACAAGCATATGAACAGATATTAACAAAAATCCCTATGCTATCATACCACTAATCACAAACATGTGATCAAGTGTTTTCCTGTAAAGTACTGAAGCCAACTCCTACTGTAATATCCACCATTAAAAGTCTTTTAAACAAACTTCCAGAGATACGAAAAAAAGGAGGCAAAAAGTAAAACCATTTGAGACCACAGAGTATTAAATATGTGTTTCCTTCTCATAGCCTCTGGTATTTCCTTCTCCTCCAGCTGTAAAGAATCTCATAGTAACAACCTCCCTCTTCCTTGCTTCTCAACCAGCCAGGCCTTTTGACAGCATTAAAAGCAGCTTTAACTGGAATCTGATGTAGTAAATTGAAGCACCTCAGAGACAACACTTGTTGTTCTTGAGGTTCTTGAAGACATGTCCTGTTTTGTTGCAAAGGAAATGAGTAGCACACAAAAGTGGGGAGAGAAAGACCAACAAAGAATAAAAATGCAGCTTCCAACTCTCACAAACTAAACTTGCTGCTAAGAAGATATGTTGCTCAGGCAATGCATGAGCCTTCTTGGTCACAGGCTTGCAGCACAGTTGAAAACGGTAAAAATATCTAGGAGCTAATTTAGAAACCTGTTAGAGGAAGGACAGTCGCAGACAAAGTGCTGTACCAGGGAGGGGATGGCAGCCAATACCCAAGATGCAAGTTGCTGCATTTAAAACAACCACTAAGACATAGCAGAGCTGCAGAAGGTTATAAAGTCACCTCATTTGCTTGCTGGCTTGGTTGAGACCACTGCTAGATCAAGCACAATACACACTCAGAGCCATGCTGGGTGTGCTGGAGACAGCAGGCAAGTATAGCACCTTCTTCCCACCAACACTGCTCTGGTACAGCTTCCTCAGAGCAGAACAGCACCGCCATTCCCCAGCTTTTCCAAACACCTCAGGGACTAAAGCTATAAACATTTCTTGCTCTTTCCAGGATATCTTTGCACTGACAATTATCACAATTAACTTGCTTTCAAAAATTCATTGTATACTGCTCAGATGAGGTCATGTTTTACACAGGTAACACAGCAGGTTAGCACACAGAGCTGGGTTGCTTTTCTGAGACCAAGCTCCTGGAATACAGTAATGATGCTTCATACACTCCTCTAATCATGTTCTTCCCCATAACCACTACAGCCTGCCCCAAAGCAAACAACAAGTCAGCTATCATCTAATAGTATTTCTAATACAGAGTTGTTGGACCCACAATTACTAGAAAGCCAGCCAAAAACAAAGAAGGAAATGTAGGACAGTACTAAAGAATACTTTTCTACATTTGTCTTTTTAAATACTGCAGCTTTAAACCCAACAAGAATAATACAGCACTTACCTGAAAATCCTGGCTGAGAGCTCAAGCAAACCAACCTCCTCTCCTTCTGCTCCTGTTTTATACTGTGAATCCCTGAGCACCAAGGCAGCCCCGGCTGCACCTCATTGCCCGTTCAGTTCAACTGTAGGAACCGTCTGGGGGGAATTAGTTTCCTGCCTTCTCCTGCTCTGAAATGGGCTCTATACCCACCTGTGTAGTGTTAGTAAATTGGAGCTGCTTCAAGGGGAACATACGTACAGCTGAGCACACTTATTATTTACTATAAAAAAGTGACTTCAACCAGCAAAGGATCTTTCAGAACTGATAATATATTGTCCAAACAGATGCAAATAATCTGCAAGTTGGTCTATATTTAACTCAGGCTGAAGAGCATTCAAGAACCTCTTTCATATGAACATGTTAACATGAACCTTGGGATGATCAACCAGCTGGGCTACTTGGCAGAATTCAGTAGCACATCACAACTGCCATGTCCCAGCTCAGAGTGACTGGTACAGTCTGGTGTCATATTGAACTAGAAATACACAGAGGAGAGATGTACAAGCATAATGTGGAAATGCCCCAAAAAAGTGATATAGCATGTGAGCTGAAAGGCTCTTTCTGTTGGCAGGATATGTAAGTGGTCATAAACATCCTATTCAAATCTCCACTCTAATGTCAGAGGTGCTATTTGAGATAAATAAACCACACCAAAAGATAAAATTTCAGATCATATAATTTGTGACTGACGGAGCAAGGTCAGCTGATAATAGGTTTTGGTGACAGAGATGTTATAGTCACCAGCCACAGAGAAAAGCCACTTACAACATGCCGCTAGCACAAGCCAAAAGTTCTGAGGAAAAAAAAAGAAAGCAGGCGTGGTGTAAAATCAGGAGATGCTTTCGCGTGAGTCTTAGTGCTAGGAAGTAGATGAGATCAAAGATTAAAAATCAAATCCTTTCAATGTGAAGCAATGAAAGTGATGCCAGCTCAGAGCTGAAGAGGTTTGATCGTCATATTACCCTTTTCTGCTTCATTCCATATAATAACAGAATAGAAATATGCAGGACATGTTCATGTTGGTGGACCTGCATGATCTGCAGGAATGAAAAGTGCTTTACTGCCTGGCTCAGCCTCCGAGTTGCTGCATGGCCTTGGTCCAGTGGCATTAGCAATCTAGTGCCTCCGCTTCTCTTCTTAAAAAAAGAAAAAGCAGAATACTGAGTTAATTAGTGAATGCATAATGCTCTTAGCAGATCAAGCCTTATTCAAATATTGGCTATTGCCAGTAGGACTGCAGCTCTGCCCCAACTGCAGGAGCATCAGAGCGGTCGTGCTGAGTCTGCAAGGCACATTCATGTGGTCAAGAGGTTCTTTATTACAATCTGAACTTTGTGCTTTAGAGATGCTTGTTAGTAAACCACAAGGAGAACATTGTCAAAGCAGGCTGGTCTTGGGCCAGCAAGGAACTGTTTCCACCGACTAACTCGGTGGCCACAACCAGCTGTAATACAGAGCACAGCGTGGGAGACGGACAGTGAGGGACCGCAGGCCGGGTCACCCGCTGATGAGGCTTCAGAGAAGGACTTAGCGAGGCTGTGTTCAGTCAGCTTGTGCACCTGAGTCTTTCTGCTCTGCAGAAGCAGTGTGACAGCCCTTCCTAGCACACAGGAACCACGATCTTCTGAAGAACGTTATCACGAGTCCATCTCTCAGGACAGTGACAAGCCACACCGCTGAGCAGCCCATTCTGCATCAGCGCTGGGTGTCAGATAGAAACATAACACCTCGAGCATCCCTGCAGCAGCCAGACTGCTGTATCTTTACCACAAAGACCACGATTCTTTTTCTGAGACACGAGAGCAGCCTAAGAAAAGCTAGCTGAAGAAAGCAGGTATTAATGAATGTAATCGTTTTTATCATGATTATTTCTGCCTCTCTTTTTGTTCCACCAAAGTGGTGCCCTCAAGTCCAAGTGAATAACTAGAATTGAACAAACAGCCCATCTCTGCCTCCAGCCAAGTGCACTATTTGCTAACTTGCCATGGTCATAATGGTGAGATTTACCAATAAAAGAACCAGGAGGACAACAGACGTCCTTTTGAGGATGGATGCCTCGTGCTTTACCCACTTCTGAGCAAGTCTAAAAGCTGCAAAGCCTCAGTTCAGACTGTTCATTTGAGTTTTTCTTTGATCTGAAAACCTCCTAGAAGCTCTCCACTGTTTCCTGTTTTGGCTAAGACATAAATATAATTAGCTATTTCTGCATGTAACAACTTTATTTCCAAAACAGCCTCTGAAAGGGAGGAGTATGTGGCTCTCTGAGGAAGGCCTCTGTTTTTAATTTTAGCCTAGACAGTCATTACAAACTGTAGTTTCTTCACCTGCAGCGTGTGCACACATACATGCACAGTTTCAAGTTAAAGGCTTTTTTGGAGCCTTGAACTGGTTTTCTCTTTTGAAAGAAAGAGTTTTGAGTCCAAAAGCTGTTAGCGTCACCAACTGCCATCATTGTCAGGAGATTCCTTACAAAACTTGTACTATGAGCAGCACAGTGTATGAGAAGGAGAGTCACAGAGAAATCCATGGGGATGTTATGAAGTGCTTCTTAAATGAGTTTCTCAGAAGTCACAGACATTTGGACAAAATGTCACCTCACCATCCACCCCTAAAAAGCAGATGAGACCATAGCTATATACCTTAAATGTCACTCTCCCACAAGCTTGCAGTCAATTATGTCTCTGATCAAACATAACATAATGCAGGTGCAAACCATGAGCAGTGAGCTGGTCTCTGTGGTTTCTCAGAAGGCTGGTCTAGGAGTTGTAAGGCAACATGTACAGACAGAGAGCACCACAAGAAAAAAAAAGTGAAGTTAATATCACATCCACAGACTTGTTGCCCTCTGTGTCTTAATTTGGAAGATTTCTTGCATGCTGCACATCGCCAGTATCCAGTCATTACTGAAGTATTTGGAATAGTATTACAAATACTCTAAAAATAAGAAGCTGAGCAGCAGAAAAAATCATTAACTAGAGCAGGAGTGTATTAACCAAAGATGTCAGCTTAAAAAAAATGACGCTGAGAAGACATTTCCAGCACTTCAGGACTGTGTGAAAATCAAATCTGTGAACTACCAGAAAAAGCTGCATGTTTTCAAATTGACTGTAAGCTGACTGCTAAAACGCAATTGCAAGTTGAGTGTTACAAAACATTCAAAAAGAAACTAAATGCCTTGAAAAACAAGTGCTTACAAAAGGTTTATGCCGTGAATGAAAATATTTTTTTCACTAACAAAGGGACCTCGAGAAATCACCGCTCAGTGGCTTGTCTTCACCAGAACCAGTGGCGCTGGATGTATTTTGGTCATATCTTCCAAATAATAACAGAAAGTCTCATACATGAGTTGTTGGAAATTATCACAGGCAGCAACCAGTGGCAGACAAGTGGAAGAAAATAACTCCAATGTAGGCTTTAGAAATGTGTCATGTAGTACTGAAAGCTTCTAGAAGCGTATAAATATTTGTTTGCAGGATAGTCACTGGAAACAACCCAGTGTCCTACAATATGTCACAAGCCACAATGAGAGGAAAACCTACTTCTGTCCCGTACGTTGTCCTCCTGAAGAAAGTTTTGTGGCTCCACTCAGCTTGTCAACCTCCTTGGTACCTGAGTGAAAACATGTATTTGTCAGATGCGCCTTAGTCAAAGGGTTAAAATGCTTTTCTTAGTCAAATTTTACTGAGTCTATGGGCTCTGTTGGTGGCAATCTACATGTGCTGGCTAGTCTCTCCCATTTTGCAAATAAGTAAAAATTATTTCTGATGAGCTCTCTCCTTCCCGCAAGCTCAGCCCAGGCCTCTCCATACAGACCCGGTCCCCTGCGTCACTTCTGACGTGGTTTTACCTCACCTGTTGTGTTTTCTCTGTCCTGACAACACTGTCCTTGCTCAGCTGCCTTGGCTTTCTCGCCCCTGTGAGGTAAATCCTGATACTGGAGCTGTAGTTCTGCTCCTCCATCCAAGGTTGTTTTGCTTCCAGCTGCGGTTTCTGTCCTTTATCCCATAAAATGGGGTTGGGGACCTCACTAATACCCTGAGACCATTCTCACTGCTGGGGTCTTGACTTGTTCTCAGAGCCTTACACTGCACTTCCCACCTCTCCTTGAAAATCATTTCCCTCCACAGTGCAGGGACAGGAGATAAAAACAGCCAAGGCAACAGGATAAGCCCAGAGCAATTCTGTCTTCAACTCTGGAGATGAAGAATTCAGTTTGTCTGCCTTCCAGGGAAGCTCTGAGACGACACCGCATTTGAGGACCTCTTCAACCCTCTTGAACAGCAAATACCAAACCCATTCTGACACCACACAATTTCCCAAGCAGTTCTCTTCAAGCAGTTAATTCACCACTGCTTGGGTTAATTATGGGGCTGATTTTCTACCCCTCCACACAGATACAACTCATGAAATTTCTCACTATATGTCATTTTCCTCAGCTAGGTATTACTTTTTTTTTTTCTTCTTTTTATTTACACCAAGCCAAAGAAACCACCTCCACTACTGTTTCACAGCTTGGTTTTTTTTTTTTTTTTTACAGTTGTGGTCATGTTTGCACAGTAGTATTGCTACAGAAAGCTGATGTCAAATGCCACTTTGCTCATCTCGAAACTCTGTACCTTGCCTCTCTGCGAGTATTGCACTTTTCCACTAAACCTGCACCTTTTTTCAAAGATGAAAATGTGACGAAAAGGGATTGACTACGGGCACTTTAGTTCCTAGTTTGGTATCTGATTTTTCCTCTGGGAGCAGCTTTGGGGCGCGCAGGTGCCATGGGTGCCACAAGGCCACCTGTTACCATAGCAACGGGGCCTACTGCCAGTGGCTCAGCTCCCATGGCGAGGGACACCCATGACCGGACAAGGGACTATTCTGGGGACCCATTTGTGGGCACTTTAGACAGGGACAACAGTGGTGAGGAGCCATCTCCTGCTCCAGATTTAGCAAACCCTGCGGCACTCAGACACCCTGACCCGGTTCAATGTGCCATTCGAAGGACAGGACAAGCTTCCCCGGCACCATCTTGTTTCTTGCCAGTCTCCATTTGACATTTTTAGTTCTTTGGGAAATTCATCTTAGCCATTGTGAAAGGATTGCATGAATATGCATTGTCTGAAGTGTTCTTTGGTATTTTCTTCAGTGCCTAGTTTTAAAATGAAAAATCCCCCACGTGTAGACTGTGTAAATAAAGTGGAAAATAGTTATTATGTTGTCTGTTGAGGTGTTGTTAGGAGCAAGTTATACTGCATTTTGCAAGAAGACTTTGAATCACTCTATTTAAAGGAAAAACAAAAAAAGAAAACCAAACCCAAAAAGAAATCAGTAAAAGAAACAGTCCAGTAACTAGCATTCATTTACAAGACATGTGAAGTAGTCTTTAATACATGTATAAAAATATCGAGCAACTGCACAAAGCCACAATCACAAACATCATTTTATTCAGGTGCATCTATGTGAGGATCGCAGGTTCTGCGATCAGCAGACACCTCTCTGGTACAAGGTAAACCCATCCCTCCTCCAGCAGATTTCCCCCTCGGGTCTGGTACACGGCATTCTCGAGTGACATTTGGAGGGCGACGGGCTGTCCCGAGTGACAGGTTTGGCTCGGCAAGCTGCGACCTTGGCAGAGCTCGCCTGTGCCATAGCTCTAGCTATGAACTCCCATCAATGGCAAACCGGCCCTAACCCTTCAAAAAACTAAACAAATACATCAATACAGAAAAATTCCAGTCTCAGCCTGTCCCCAGAAGCCACAAGCCAACCCTTTCAATCCTGGCTCTAAAGAGGGCAACTCAATATTCCTCTGGGCATGCAAGATTGTTGACTTGCCACAGTGGACCCAGCTCTGCAAAACAAAAACACCCCTGGGAGAAGCTGCAGCCCTTTCTTAGCTAGAGGAGAATTAAGCTCATCATAGCAACCTGTTCTAAGCCATTACTAAACTAAATTTAGTTTCTATTTGACTGATGCGCGTTTTTGATAAATTCCCTTGTTAAGAGTGATTTTGGATCAGACTCACCCATGACAGACTGGAATACAGGCATTGGCGTTATCCCAGATTAGTTCACCTTGTACTGCTCAGTATAGAGTCATTGACCTGGAAAAATGCATTCTGCTGTGTAGTCCTAAGATATCTGGAGTTTGAGACAACACCAGCGCATCACAAATATTTCTGCTGTCCCACAAAGCCATTGTTCCCCGAGTCTAGTCATTTTGCATGTCAACCCTGTCAAGACCCACATCAACCACACCAGTATCTCTGACAAAAGCAGTAATTTAAAATCTAGGCTTGATTGCATTTTTATGGGACCATTATGTTCTTTGAATAGGTGAGCCCACACATATCTCACACTTCACTTGTAATGCACTCTGCCATGAAGGTTCTGAATTGTCTTCAGAAGAGATTTCTTTGCTGTAACTGTTGAGTAGTTTAAGGTACCTGAGCTTTTGGGCAGACCCAACGAGGATTCAGAAGATAACTGTTACCCATGCATATGTGGATCCATTGAATATTATTAAACAGGCCTGTTATGGTCTTCCTGAGCACTTACCAAAGCTCAGAACCAAACTTCTAACTCTATCCCCACTTCCCTGAACGGGTTATTCATCAAAGAAATGAGCCCATATGTTGCATCTAACTAAATGCATAGTCCAAAAATACTACTTTCCACACAACACTGCAAACACATGGGCAGGATATGTGCAGTTCTCTACATTTTCTGTACAGTTCTCTACCTTTTCTGTACCTTTAAAAAAAAATAAAATTCACAAGTGGTCAAAAAAGTAGAAACGGCTTAGGAAATGAGGCAGGTTTTTCCTTCCACTGAAGAAGGTAGATGACAGGATTTTCAGATCAGCTACTGCATCAGATTGCTCTCAGAGAGACCTGTAAAGGAGTGGTCAATCCACGCATGGTCCCAGCTGGCAGAAACTTAATTGCCAGTGCAGTAAATGTTGTTCCTGATCAAGGTGTTACGTCTGGAACTGTAAGACATATCTTCATATACTGTATTTGCTTTCCTTTTGTGGAAATATTTCTTCATCTGCAAAGCAAAGCAAAGCGCCATTCAGAACAGAGCTTGAAAAGACCCTCACCAAGGAGGGAGATAATTCACATCTTAGGAGTCCATTTGTTCGAAGTGGAAATGTACTTTGAAAATTCCTCTCAGAACCCAATGAGATCTTAGAGGATTAGGTGGAAATTGTCCTATTAGTTACCTTATTTAACCTATTTATTTAACTTTCTATTCTCGATCTGATGTAATTTGACTTAAAATTTCCTTCAAGAGTTGGGTGTAACTGTGGCCTCAACATAAATGTTTATCCTTAGTTTGCTACTGATGACACAAGAGACCAGTTTGGCTTTACCAGAATCATGTCATACTGCTGGTTTTTAGCAGTACTGAAGCCATATGTGGAGGAATGAGATAGGAGCCTGGCCTGTGAACCACATTCTATTAATTTTGAGTAATCTTTATGGAGCTGAAGTATCTATCAGTGACAAATAACTTCTGGGCACTTTCTGCAGAGTATGGATGTAAAGAATCCCATTAAAGGAAAAGAAATTGTCACTTTTTTTCCTAGGACAGAGCAAAATTGTTTTCTGACAGCTACTTTCAGACATTAGGCTATTTCATGACTTTTTGTTGCCCTTGTGTCCTCCCGAAACGTTCTCTTACATCTATTACAAGACTGGTGTGTACAACTCCATTCCCAATTGTCAGGAAAACAAACAAACAAACAAAAAACCAAAACGCAAAACAGAAGAGTGAGGTGCTTTAGGTTTATCAAATGTTTGCCTGACTGAATCACTATTTACAAATAATATCAAGGCACGTATGCACTCAACACGGTTCAGTTTTGCTTTGGCAGGGTAACAGCATACTTACATTGAGACGGTACGAGGTGCAGCAAATCAGCGCAGAAAACAGAAGCACTACTATGATGATAAGACCATAGAAGACCCAGGAACTACTACCGCAGTCCGTCTGCTCTGCTTCTGCATGTGAAATTATATTATTATTATAAGTATGAAAAGGTAGGGTTCTATTTTTCTTAGGAAAAGTATTATTTACTGGTCAGTAGGAAATCAGCTATCACCAGCATGCTACACAGCCCCATTTCTCATCCCATTAGTGTCATTCCCTGGGCTCTTCTAGAGGCGGGTGATGACCGCAGGTGGCATGTGAAGGATCAGTGAGGACACTACAAAGGCCATGCCTTCCATACCACTGATCATTTAGGTCAAAGAACTGATGTTAAAAACACTAATTCATTTCCTAAAATTGAGAGATTATTCACACGCATGCTGAAGAGTTTGTTGTTGGATTTTACGCCCTTTTTTTTTTTTTTTTTTGTAAGATGCAGGATTATGGCAAGTTTTCTCTTTTAAAATTCCCCTCCGGTTGCACAAGGCAGGTAGAAACATAGTGCCTGTTTCTGTGTCCTAGTACACCAGGGTGCAGAGGAGTCTGAGCACTCTCTCCAAACTTTCCCAGGTATGGAAAAGTCCAGCCATGGGTTAGTGCTTCACCTGTCCCAACTGAATTTCTGCAAGTTTTTAGTCCACCTTTTGTAATACAACACGCCTATAGTCATTTATGATTAAACAAGCAAAAGGACAGTACCTTTAATCAGCATCATGGTGCCACTTCCGTTCACTAGGAGGAAAGAGAAATTTTTCACCACCCCAGCACATACATATATACCACTGTCATTTTTCTGCAGGCTGTGGAGAGTTATCACTATTTTCTTTTCTTGCTTTGAATACTCCAAGCGATTAGAAAAAGCAGGGGAAATAGTTGAAGTATTCTGGCTTGAAACATGTAACACTCTTTCAGGTTGCATGTGAGTCTTGAGCAAGAAGATCCCTTCATCTTCATGGAAGCTTTTCAATGCACATGTAATGTTGACAGACTGGCCTTGCTGAGGATTGACATAGAGCGGTGACTGTTCCACAACTCTACTGGTTTTACCTAAAAACAAGAGAGATTACTGGCTAACACATAACACAGTGCATTTTCACTAGGGAGCAACCTTCTGAGAAGGTTGCAAGCATTGAAGAGGATCAGAACCAAAAAGAGATTTAAGGTAATTTATAATAACAAAATAATTTGGAGAAGCAGTACATAATCAACAAGATGGAATTCATTTGAGAAAACACAGCCAAGAAGTTTGAAAAGAGAAGCCTAAGGAAGGACATGATAAGTCTTCACAGATGTAAACGACTATTACTGATCCAGCAATCAATTAGGTTTTGCACGGCTCGGAGCCAGGAAAGAAAGAAAACCCTGTGGTTTTTGGTAAAAATGCTTTGGTTTAAATGGTCTCATCAGAAGGGTAGGTACATAGAAAAATAGCTGCCAAAGAATATTGTGAACTTAACCTTTTTCTAATTAAAAAAAACCCAAAAAAACATAAAAATTCTTCCCCTGACCAGCAATGACTGCCAAAAAGAGCACTTGTGTCCATTCATAAGTTATTAATAAGAGAAAAACCTCACATCCCTTTATTCACTGATGCCCAATTTGCAAACCTTGCCCAGCACCAGTTTCCCAATGATCACCAATTTGTCATTTCAGATGAAACAGTAAAAACAAAAGACATTCGCAAAAACTGCTACCAAAAAAAGGCTCATTGCTTTGGTAGTTACTCATAAAGATTTGAGGGATTGTTTTGTAAAGAGCTCTGGCTCCTCAGCGTTTCCAAACTGCTACAGCAACCTGTGACTCATGTGAAAACCTGTAGCTAGGATTAAATTGGTAATGAACTGATGTTCTAGGGCGTTTTTTGGTACTGTTCTATCTAATGTGTTTTCTTCACCTTTTCAGGGAACAGACCCACACTTTCCTGCAAATCAGTACAACCCCTGAGCGGGCATGGGTAAAGTTGGGTCAGACTCTCCCTCCCATTACACTTTCTTCCAGTCTTTGATTTGAAATATATACCTGTAATTAGTAATTCGTGACATAAAAGGTGGAATTGGCAATACCTTTCACCACTACTATGGTTGTCTTCCCAAACAGCTTTTTGTGATGTCCTTTGTTTTTAACATACTTAGAGCATCGGTAGATATTGGAATCGGATTCCTGTACATTGTTCAGAGTTATCCTGAGATTCCTTCCTTCTTTTGAATACTTGACACGTTTAGCCAAAGCAGGAAAGATATATGAAGTATTGTTCTGGGAAATATACAACACATTGACCGGCTGTATGCTAGTTGTCAAGTACATTCCTGCTTCATTTTCTGAATCTTTCATTGAGCAAGTTATGCTGATGGAGTCTCCTTCCCAAACACTGATAATATCTGTTGACTGCTCATTTTCTTCACCTAAAAATAAGAAATGCAATTGAAATTATAATATCAGAGTTCCTCTTGATCTATTATCAAAGTAGTTTTCAAAAACAACTACTCTGTCAACAGAACAGTTTTGTAAGACTGGACCTTAGTCTTGTTATCCTGTATAGATCATCTCTTGGCTGTCCTAAAACTTACAGTGTCTGTCATTCCCATTGACCTGTGCAATTCAACATCTCCCCAAAGCTGAAAGGTACTCAACAAAACACATTGTCTTCTGTCAACTCATGCAAAAAGTTTAGTCTGCCCTCTAGATACACAGTATGATCCTACTAGCTCTCAAAATACAAGCTTCGCCAAACTTAGTCCAATTATTGGAGCTGGTTGAGGATTTAAATCTGGAAATCAAAGGGATAAAAAAATGGCAGATTATGGAAGAAAGCTACAGATTTTTTTTTAAGGCAGCTTTAGCAACATCAGGAAACTAGACAATATAATCTCTTAGAAACAGAACAGCAGAAGTTGTAACTCCAGCCTATACCAAGAAACAAAGGTATAAAAATATATGAGACCCTTCGAGTTCTTTGACAAACTCAATATCAAAAGAAACTGGACAGTACGTACTAATGCAATGAACAGTGAGGAATAGAGGGATCGAATGGGAAACACCTAAAAGAAATTACATTGCAAGCAAGAGAAGAAATATTAAATGTAAAGTATTGCGTATCTAGGACAAACAGAAAAGGGAAAGAAAATATTGAAACTTGTGAAATGTAAAAGCGTCTATGTTGTACGTACCGTCCTGGCCAGGGAAGCAGGGGAGAAGCAGAAGAAAGAGAGATGCAGTTGGGAGACATGATATCCACAGCATTTTCTTTTTAGTTGTTCTCTATTTGACTGATGAGTTAAAGACCTGAAGAAAGGGTTGTATGCCACGAGTTGGCCTGTTTTCTTCCAGCTACATCAGCTGTCTACTAAAAGAAGTTAGCAATGTGCTGCTAACATGCATGAGAGGGAAGAGAGATTTATCTCAAGAGGTGTATCTTGGTTTTGACTTCACACTTAAAACGCCCACGGTTTCCTACTACCGAACAACCCCCAACCCTGAGGACAGAAGTAAAAAGTCTCTATGGTGAGCACCTACCTTCCCTCCACAGTCAACGGAGAAAAGGTAGGTTCAAAGTTGTTCTTCACAATGCTGAAGTTGGGCAATGATCTTCCTGTTGTGGCCTTACTGGAAATGTTGGCACTTGGTACAACCAGTTCAGTCTGTCAGTGTTCCACGGGCTTAGAAAATGCAAAAGTCTTGGCTTTGTAAGGAGCAGGTGGATGCTTCGTTACTTCAGGTAAACCTTAAATTATTATACAAGCCCTGCTCACAAATCTACAGGTGTGACGTGCATCTTGGCAATGACAATGTGCATGATTTCCAAGCGACAGCATGGTCTGAACCTCTCACATGCCTCTTGGCCTCACGTTTCATAAATATTCCAGTGGTGTCTGCAGTACCCAAGAGCTGCTCATCGCCAGCAAAAGGGAATCTCAGCTCACATGTAGCTCCTGCTGCCTCCCTGACATGAAGAGAAGCTCTTCTTGCAGGCCTCGTTCCCTGTGTGAATACACATGGACGAGGGATGTTCCCAAAGAGTTCATTGAATGCTTGAAACCTCAGAAATTTCATCAATTATTGTAAAGAAAACAGAGTTCAGTCAGGTTGTGAAATGAGCTTTCAATAAGCCCTACAAAGGCTCTCTACAGGATGCATAAGCAGATGCCAGAAGACATCTCTTACTCCCTGCCTTTTCTTTTGTAATATTTAAGAAGCGAATCATGACAATAATACTGGATTATGAGTTTGGGAATCATGTGACGGTGAAGCTCTGTAAAGGAGATGAATACACCAAATAATATGATCAACACAGGGTTACCAATGAATGGCCAGTTTTTAAATTGATGCTTTATTCTGAGTAGTATAATAACACAAACCAAGAATCATTAAAATGAAATTACAACTGTCAAGTCATGGCAGTTGGTGAACCAGACTCTTTAGTATCTTTACACGGTTTTTATTTCATAAACAGATATTTACTTGGATAGATTTACTTGTGAAAATTCACAGAAAACCACACAATTCAGTTGCTTAGAGAGAACACTCTAGATCTATAAAGCTATTTCTGACAGCTTTTCCTGAGATGGGGGAAGTGGGATGACTGGTATTTATCAGCAGAGCACAATTCAGGAGGATCAAGGGGAAACAGTTGGTAGTGATGCCTCTGAATATCACATCTGCATAATCACCAGAAGGAAGAACAGATCTCAAGGGAAGCGTGCTTGAGTGAGCCAGAAAGATCGAGCTGTGACTTGTGTCTCATGACTGATTCAGCCAAGTAACCGTCCCTGGGCAGAGGTGTCTGTATAAACAAAACATGTGCGGCTCTCTGGCCCCAACAGGTGTTAAAGAGCAGAAATTAAATCTGCACATCATTAAACCTGATCCTCCAAGTTAATACAATGTGAGTTCTCAAATAGCACTGGAAATTTCAGCCACAGGTTTATGAGTAATTAAACTATGTAAAAATTATTCAGCAAGTATTCATACTGTTTCATGGATCTGCTTTTCCAGTTGTGCTGCTGATGATTTTTGCTCAAAAGTCTGACACTAGATGAGGTCTAATGTGAAATTTTGAGGATTTATTCAAATGAAGTGAGAATGATAAATCATTTGAAGATGACATACAGCCTGTGAACTACCCAATGGGGATCCCTGACGTGCAGCATCCTTCACAAACTGCCTGCATGCAGGATACCTAAAACTATCTTCAGGTGCAGAAATATTGTAGTCTTTTCCGACAAAGATACAGAACGGGTATGTCAATATGCTTTCCTGTCCACTGGAGTTACTGCTGAAAGTGTCCTACACTAAAATTGCCAGTATTATGACCTAATTTGTGAGGGAGATTTATATCATTCTACTGTTCAGCCTGGGAGGGGACTATGGCCTCCATGACCCAACACTGTTTCTGAGGGAGCTGGATAGAGCCCGCCTGTTCACTCTTGAACAGGAACGAATACCCAGAGGAGACGTCCTCGACCTGCAGGTGGTTGCAAAATCAAGTGTCTGTTCAAAAGGCCAAAGCCCTCTACTTCAACAAACCAGTCATACGAACAAAATGCTTTTTTGGATCTAGAGACCACCTGGGAGTTAAAAAAATAAAGACCTATGGACATGCTATCGCGTTACAAAATGGAAGACACGCAGAGAGCACCTGCCTGAGGGTTCAACACATCCTTCCTGAGCATAGATAAAGTTCTCTGAAGAATTTCAGATGAACTGATAGCTTCAATCATGAAAACCATTGAGAGAATTCAGCTTGTTTAAACCTGAGCTGCTGAGCCAGCGACACATTTTGCGATGACTGGTGTCCTCAGTGAAGCACCACAAGAGGATGGGAGACCCAGGCAGCTTCTTGCATTGCTCATGAAGGTCTGGAGCTGGGTGACTGTGGCAATCACAGTGAACACAGGGATTTGCTGAAGGTACATTTGTGAAAACTGCCGTGAGATCCCGTATGAAATGAGTATGTGTTTATTCAGCTGAAGGCTGTATGTCATTACTGAGGCGT
This sequence comes from Caloenas nicobarica, assembly GCF_036013445.1. NCBI lineage: Eukaryota > Metazoa > Chordata > Aves > Columbiformes > Columbidae > Caloenas > Caloenas nicobarica. The sequence goes on along the minus strand of NC_088262.1, from coordinate 7,194,581 downwards.
ATGCTGCTGGTTTTCTCATTTGTAGGTGTTTTTTCAAATAGGTGTGCCGTCTTCCATGTCTGGAGCCCATTTGATTTTTTAAACATCTGCAGAATTGAAGGAAAAGTATCTGTGAGGCCATCAAAGGCACATGTTGATTTCAGAGAGAATCATAATCAACTGCCTGTATTTAGGCTTGGAAATCTGAAGTGTGAAGTCCTCAGGGCAGCAACTGTCCCATCTCCTACTGGACCACCTCTTGCCCTGAAAGGTGAAAGAATTGCAGCTTCATTGCCCAGCGAGTTCGTGGCATCTCTGCTGAAACCCTGCCGTGGTTGTCCTGGCCCATCAGCCTTTGGCTTATGGGGGTCTCTAGGACAGGCCTGAAACGTCACCAAGCATTACGGCACAGGGCAGGACCTCAGGAGTGGCAATTTTTTTACCTATCACACCAATATATCTATTAATCTGTCTTAATATAACAACTGAAGTGAAACTAGCATTGTGTTATCTCTACTGGGGTTTGCAAGAACTTGTGCAACCCATATTTTTCACAGTTAGCCTTGCATTTTATCTAACCGTAGATGGTCAAACATCTCAGTTTGTTCCCATTGGCTTCCTTTAGAGTTACCAGAGAGAAATAGGCACCTTCACAAGGTAATTCATCTGCTTCATCTTAAAACCATTTTAAGGTAGGATAAAACACCTTCTCAAGGCAGCTATTTCTCTCCATTTACTAGAAAGGGAACACAAGATAAAAATCTTAGGCTTTTACTAACTTCTAACCATCAAGTTAACCTTAAACAAATTCAAACTTAGAAATTTAGTTCTTAGACTCTTAGAAAGAAACAACCAACATTTGTTTCTAAAGGATGGACTCATTCAGTAACTGACAGGTGATGTCTTCAGCTTCTGGCATTACACAAGGTCCTGTAAACCCTGGAGCCAAGGTGGCTACGGGATATAGGAGGGAAACTGTATGTCAGGGTCAAGGGCTTTCTGTAGAAATGTGTAAATGACAACACATGAGCACTGGAACCACTGCAAGGTCATGGAGGGGCTAAAACCTATTGACTCAGATTTGATAAGGAGAGGAAATGGACAATCACTGAACGTGGTTCTAGTAAACACATCTAATGCTTCACTGAACACCTTACTGCCATTAGTAATGTGATTTCATCATTTGCCATAATTAAACCCCAAAAAGTCAAATCTTACCATTAAGAGTCTTATGGAGCACTATGACAGGTCCCAGGAAAAAAAAAAGCAAAAAAGTACAAGCATTAGAAAGGATTTACTTAGAAGAATTAAAACAGACTTGCCATTCCTTTTTCCCAATTCATATTTAACTGAAATTCCTGAGCAACTCACTGGTATTCATCTCAAACAGATCCACAGGCCTCCTTCAACACAAATATCATTTAGCAACCTCATAAACAATTTTATGGAAATGAGATCCAGACAGAAAACCCTGTATGCTTTTTCCACTACCAGAACAGCCTGTAATGCACATTACCCATAGGAAACATAACATTTTGTCAGACTGTACCTTGACGATTTCTGTTCCAGACACGACACGCTGCCAGTGCTGCTGCACAAACCCCCACGATTATCACTGTGGTGATGATGCCAACGTTGATTGAAAATCGAGGAGTATCTGCAGAGTAGAAGAAAATAAAGAGTCCACATGAATCAAACAGACACGCAACGCGCAGAAAATAAAAGCCGGAAAAATGTTTTTCAGGGCAGCATCATCCTGGATGCTGTCTGGACAGTGTGCATTTCAGGAACAAGGATCTGGTAAAGATAAGACATTCAGCTACATTATGCATCCTCAACTATGGGTTCAAATGTCACTAAGGAAATCCATTTTGACCATTTTTAAAAGACCTCACTGCACAGGAATTTAAACATATAAGTATCTAGAAAGGTTATTTTAATACTGGTCTAATTTGGAAGAGAAATAACGGAATCATCCAGCACACATTCAAAAATTACCAAAGAAAAAACTCCAAAACAAAAAAGCCCCAAACAACACCACAAAAAGCGAAGAGCCATACCCCTGTCAAGGACTCTCCCCAGAAAAGGATAAATAGTATTTACTTGTTTCAAGCAAAGACGCTCTGTCCATAACCTAACGAAGACGACAAGGATTTCTACAGTGAAAGAAATTTGGATATAAAAATAATTGTTTGTGATAAATGTCCACTTACTCTGGAGGTAAAGTCTCATTTATCATTTACTGGTAAGTGGAATTATTGGAAACTTGTTGCACACCCACCACACACCACCTCCTCTCAGCATCCCTATATCTACAGCTATATAGATATACCTATGGATATATACTTCCAGCACTAGACATCCCCATGGGCTAGGGGAGAGTCTCTGAATTGGACGGCTACAGCATGTTTGTGTCCAAGATATGAACGTGCAGTACAACCACTCCCCCTCCACATAAAACTCTGTTCACATTGAGCTGTCCGGGCAAAATACTCTCGGAGCAAAGGACAAACAAACACGTGAAGAGATGAACCTAGATTACCCTCATCAGGGATGTCGGCTGTTGATTTTCTGGCTCTCTTATCTGACATTTCGGTGTAGCACTTCAAGGAAGGGCTGGGCACTGAGACGTTTGTCTCTGCTACACAGCAAGTTTTAATGGTGTTATCCCTCGTGTTTTCTGAGGAAACTGAAAGATAAAAGTTTCAATTATAAATAAGGATCATTTATAAGATCTACGATCAAGGGTTAAACGTTAAAGATGTTAATAGGTTAATAAAGTCTCCCAAATATGAAAGAGTTCAGTTTCAAAACCAGAAATGTTTTCTATATGTTGCTAGCCAGGCTCCCAGCAGAGCATACCTCCAGAATCCAGCATGCCACATGAGTCTCCCATTCCTATGGCTTTCTCCCAGACGATGGCATAAATTCCTCCAGGAGAAGTATTTTCTTGCTTAAAGCACATAAGGATTTGTGTTTCGGTGGTCACCAACTGAATTATTTCATTTGAAAATGTCTCACTTTGCGTTTCACCAATTTTTACAAAGTCTTCGTAGTTGGATGATTTGCAGATGTGGCTCTCACAGTCTTCACAGTGGTAGACTGTCACGTATGTTTTGCCAAAGGAAGAGACTTGTGCGCCCTCCACAGGGTTGTTACTGGGCATGGCGATATCTAAATGAGAAAAGAAAGAAAAACTATTTTCTACCAGTTTTCTCCCCAGACTTTTAGTGTTAGAGAATGGGATGAGTTTTGGTGAACAAACCCAGTCATGGCTTAGGAGACATTGTCTGCCAATGGGCAATGAGCCCAGTCCCCAAAATAATTTTGGGGGTAGAAATGTGACATAATTGCCCCACTGCTGCCACTGGAGTTTCAACTAGGAAGCTGGCAGCTCGGCAGGTGAGTTGAAAGCCATTTCTGTTGTTGAGCTAAGAGGTCCTCTGCCCAGACTCAGATGAACTGTCTGGGAAAGAGCCAGTCCTCTGAGAGAGGACTCACCTCTGACTTCACACAGATCCAAAAAGTTATGCTTCCCAAGTCAGGTCATTGGAACAGGTCAAATCAATCAACCTTCACCTTCTTAATTTCTTTTCTCACTGTAGTGGCTTTGTGTTCTTTGTTTTAACTGGACACAGCTGAGCTTTCTAATAACAGTTTTAAAGTTTTGATCAGTGAAAAGCATTGAGAGCAAACGAGGAGACTCACTTGGACAGGGAGCTGCAATGGTCAGAAGCAGGAAACACAACAGCGTGAAGTGGGGAGAGTCCATCAGGCTGCCCTGGGTGCTCAGCTCCAGCAGCGTTGGGTGCTCGGCTCCAGCAGCCTTGGGTGCTCTCCTAGATCCTCCAGATCCCAGGGCAGGCTCACCAGGCTCTTCCCTCAGTCATCTCTCTGTTTGGACATTAAATATAGTGTTTAGAATCCATTATCTTTCTCCAATCAAAAAGAAAACAACTTCCATGCCAAGCGCATCAACCTTCTTCTAGCCAAGAACAGGCAAAGAAATGCTTGTGTTGCTCAGCTGCTACTGCACTCTGGGATGGCTTTTGCAAACACCAAAATCGCACCCTGTTTCAGCTCGGTGTCACTCACATCAAAAGGCACGGGGACTTTCGGCGGGGAAAAGGAAATTCCTCCTGAGGCTGCTGGGCAGCAGGCTCCGTGTCCAGCATCTCCAGGGTCCCCAGGGCAGTGGCCCTGCACACATCACTCAGTGGTGCACGCAACAAATAACATCTTCTCTTGCTATCGCTTCCAAAATACACAAAAAATTAAACAAGGGAGGTGTTTCCCACTGAATGAGTGTTTTGCTTGGCCTAAGAGGAAATATTTTCTGTCAAATTGAATTTTATTTTTAATTTAGAAGACTTGATGGGACATATCTGTTCAAATTAAATGAACAAACAAAAACTTAGTATTTCTTTTCAAAAAATGTCTTGGATTTAGTCAGAAATTCAACCTCAATCACTTCAACGAAAATGTCGTGAATTTGTGAAATATGCTTTAGTAAAACACAAGTTTCACTTTCCAAAGGAAAAAAAAAAAAAATCTGGAAAATTCTACTTTCCCCACTAGCCTGCCTCAGCAAAACACAAACTGCTTTGCCCTCAGGAGCTTTTCATTAGAAGCCTTGATTAAAACAACTTTTTTTGCTATGTCACTACCCAAGAAGTACCTTGAGGAAGTTCTCAAATTAATTATGCCTTAATTCTTAATAGTGCACTAATTCTTCTGCAGAAGTTAGTAATTGCTTCTCTCTCATGATCTGTGCTAGTCTAGAGCTGCTGAGCATCCCACCCCGATTCCCAGAAACAGATGAGACAGAGGAACACGACCCACAAAAACAGCCCTTTCCAGCTGCCGACAGGCACAAGTGGCAGTTTTCACGACCATCTGCAAAATTCCCCATGGAATAAAACCTGGGGCCCCTCTGCAGCACCCCAAGATCTCAACACCCCCATGCAGGGCCCAAGCCCAGGAAATGCTGAACCAAACCGAGCTCCTGGAGCTGCTCCACACACCATCATAACAGTGTGACCCGTCCACTTCCACCTCACACCACAGGAGGGGACAATTCTTGCACTTTACGTGCATTTCTTCTCACCTGTACAATCGTGCAAGAACTTCCTCTTGCCCCACTAAGTGTTAACAACACTCAGAGCACCAAATGAGTGCAGCATCTTTTCTCATCTTCTCATGCAGCTAAAAATAGTTCCTATCTTTTTGATTTTGAGTGGGTTTTTTTAAAAAAAACCAGATAAATCAGTACCATTTCACAGATTACTCACTTTATCCTCTTTCCTGCTTTGCAAAGCACCAGTTAACAATGCCAGTCCCCCCACAACGTGGGTGAGCAGAGTGCCAAGGGACCGTCATCAACCTTAAAATCATAGAGTCATTTTGGCTGGAAAAGATCTTTAAGATCATTGAGTCCAACCATTAACCTTGCACTGCCAGGTCCACCACTAAACCATGTTCCTAAGCACCACATCTACACATCTTAAATACCTCCAGTGTAAAATACCTCCTTGTCCTCCTCGGATCATATTCACCAGCCTGATGCAGTTCCCACAGACCAGCTGCAGCACATCTGGCAGAGTTATTTGCCCAGACGTTAAGAACAATAAGTGTTGTTTTGGTTCAGTTTTTTTTCTGCAGTAGTGTTCAGCCTGAGATCTGTATCTTCTGTTCTTGTTCATTCTGTTTTCTCCTCTCTTTTGTGGCTTTCTTGCCTCATCCTTGCCCTTCCTCTCATTCTGCTCCAACATCTCCCTTCCTCTTCTCTCTGGTGACATTCCTTCCTACTCCTGCTCTTCATTTCAAAAGCCAGAATGCTTCACCAAACATTTGTCCCCATCCACTGGTCTGTCTGAGAATTCTCTTTTTCGGCAGGTTTCTGAGAATCTTCAGCTGTCCTGGCCACCTCCTGCCATCAGTTTTAAACTTACTTTAACAATAAAACACTCAAATCTAAAACGAAACATGCTTTCTAGATAGCAAATTCTTTTCATCAAGTTTTTTGCCTGCTTGCCTTTATTTTCAAGGCAATACAAACCTTTACTTTTCAGAGCTACAGAAGCTGTCCACAGAGCTATAATAAAGCAAAACCAGACCCTAAAAGCAGATCAGCTGCAAGCAGAAGATGAGAAAAGTAACAACCAGGAGGATCTGGACCTTTCGCTGAACACCAATCATTCATAGTCAGCTGATGAGCTTTGCCCCAGGTCACACCTGACGCCAGGAACAAGACAACCAGAGATCACTATCAGGAGGGAGTGGATTTAACTAGAAAGTTGCAAAGCCTTAACCATGTCTTTTAGTTTTGTTTTTGAAAGGATCTGTTTGAGGAAAAAACACTACCTGAAACTCTCCTGCTTTTCCTTCTCCCATAACTTCATAGCAAACACAACACAATAAACACCACCAATGTTTACCAAGACAAAAAAGGAGTGTGAGTCATAACACAATAGCATCATTGCCACCAGAGGAAAGATCCTCTCTCAAAGTTAAAAGCTAACAGCCTGGAGTACTCTGGTTAGACACCTGCATTTTCCTACGCCGTTCCAAGTTAAACCAGCTCCCTGCCTTCCCAGGGGGACCAACCCCCGGCCCAGCTCAGCCCAGGCTGCCACCTCCGCGGGGACACTGTGGTGACCAGCGCAGAGCTGCGGCCGGAGGCCACACAAGTCCCGGCCATGGGAGGTGGCAGAGCAAGGCTATTGTCCTGGGGTGGGATGTTCTTCCCTCTCCAACCCACCATGAAGTGCAGCTGTGGACACGGGAGATCCAGCGCTATCCATAGAATCATTTCAGTTGGAAGAGACCCTCAGGATCATCGGGTCCCACCATTCTGCAACTGCAAACATGGCATTTCCCTGTCCCGCCTCTTTCTGCCAGCTGCACGTCCTGGGGGACTATGGCTTCATGAGCATTTTAGTGTATGGCTTACACGGACAGGCAGAACTGTCTTGGTGGAATAGCACAATGCATTTTCAGGAAAGATCTGTCTGGTAACCCAAGCATCCTGTGGAGAGAACTTAAGTTTCCGTTCGAAGAAAATAATACTATTGGAGGAAATAAGGAAGGAACAAAATCAAAAACAAAGAACTTCAGAAGATCCTACAGATTTTGTTTTCTGCTCCAAGTCCTTTACCAGAAAAGGAGTAGAATTTCCATAAGAGCTAATTTTTGTATTGCTTTCAGTTCCAGTTTCACCTTCTTGATAAGCTGAATACGAACTCCCAAAAGGCTTTCGCAATTAAAAAAATAAAGAAGTAAACAAAATCACGGGCAAAGGTAAAACAGCTACTTCCAGAGGAAGCCTATGAGTGCTGTTTGTTTCCTCGGTCCCAACAAGATAGTGCAGAAAGCAATCACAGGGCACGGCCTGAGCTGAGACATCTGCAAAAATCCTCTTAAAAAATTTTCCTCTCCAACCATTAGAAAACACTAGGAACGTTTTATTTTCTGCTTTAAGGCAAGTAGAATGAGCTGTTTCACTGGTTTAATTTATTTTCTTTTAAAACAAATGTCCCTCTTGAGTGATGCTTTCTGGTTTGATTTGTTCTGAACCCACAGCCACCAGGACCCCCACAGGTCCCTTTTGGGAGCAGAGCAGCAGCCCCAGGGAAAACAATGTACAACCAGCTCCAGTTTGAGTAACAGCTTCTCACTGAAAAGGAGGAGAGTTGCAAAGATTTCTACTGCGCCCCTCCTGGCAAATTATCCTTTATTTGCAAATGCGACAGCATGGCAATTTTGGAAAAGGAGATATCAGCAAAACATGCTAAGGAATTATGATAAAAAAATAAAGGTTAATTGCACGTGGGAAAAATTATTTGGGAATTACAAGAAGATGAAAATGCTCTAATAGATTTATTCTACTACTTCCGTGGTCACTCACAGTCATATAAAGGGCACCACTTAATTGAGCTGCTGGGATTTTGCATTCACACAAGCAATGGGAAAGCAGTGCAGAACTGCAAGTTGGCAGTCAGGGCTGTAAAAAGTGCTGTTATACATTGAGCAAGATCATGCACACAAGTAATACACATTCGTCCCTACAGAGAAAATGTGAAACATGCTCATCATTTCCCTTCTGCCGCAGACTTTTTAGTGATGCCTACTTAAAAAGAGGGAACAGCAACAATTTCTAAGATAAAAAACCTGGCTGTAAGACAGGACCCCTCTAGCAAGAAGACAGCATGAGTACCTCAGAAGCCAGTTGTGCCGGAGGAAGCTTTTGTTCCCTTCCCCTGTCCATGCGCCTGAACAGCCTTTCCGGCTCCCAGTTCATTCAGCTTCTCCTCCAGAGCCCTGCACAGGAAATGCAGAAGCCACTTGGATCCCAGAGAAAGAGGCACAGCAGCAGCTTCTCCCTTCTTTAAAAAACAACTAGATTTTCACTTTCACTTCTCACGGAGCACAGGGCAGCAGAGTCACAGGGTGATGCAGACAAGGTGAGTTCATGGGATTCTGCAGCTGGAAAACATGGAAAAAAAATTAATCACACTCCCCAGGAAACCTCTCAGGAACCTGCTTACGGGTACCTGGGTTGTAAATCTTTCTATTTATTGCAACAGTGGTGGGAATGGGCTCAATTTAAGATCTGCTCCTGAGTCTCCTACTAACTTGCCACGCAAGAGATCCCAGTGCGGCGGATCTGACCTGAGTTCAGTTTATTCCCTGGCAGTGATCAGTGGTCATGAGCTATCAAGAAGTTGTTCCAAAAATCAATATTGTTATAATAAGCCAGTCCCAGCCCAGCTGCACAGCTTGTGTTGGAGATCTTTCTTCTTTCATTTCCTCAAGGATAAGGCCCTCCACATTCATGTTAAGACACGTTGCTCTCCGAGAAAAGCATGAAAGACCAGTTGTGCAATATGTTTCCCATTTGTTAAAGATTTCTTTCTCTAGCAGGCTGAGTCTCCAGCTCCTGGGCAGCAGGGCTACTCTTCCATAAACTGCTCAAATAAGCTGCTGGGACAGTCTTTAGGAGGGACACCATCCACCCTGCCCTGCACGTCAGAGTTCGATGGGGCTACGAGAAAAGAAAGTGAGGGGCAGAGATCTGCAGGGCTATAAGTGTTGAACTGATGAAATTATACACCACAGGATGCACGGTCAGTACTGAAGGGCTTTCAGTGCACACAAAATATCCACCTGTCATATAGCTTGTCCTGGAAGCTGGGATTTTGCCTGTGGCAAATCACTTTTAGTCTCAAAAACCCAGAGAAAGTCAAAGAAGTGGTGTGGCATTCAGGGTAGGTGGCAGAACTGATGGCACAGGAGGAGAAGCCCATCGAGCTGGATTGGGAACTGGTGGCCAAAACCTGCTGCTGAGTCGGTGTAGGTGCCTGAAACAGAAGAGCTGCACAGTACTGAAGAATAAACAGCACCTCATAGTAGATAAAAAAAGTGATGAACCTCATCTCAAAACCAGGGAACAGTCAGGAGACCAAAATCCCACCCTGCAACCTGCTACTGAGAGGTAGCTGCAAGGAGAGTCATTCCTGTTCCCAGCACCCACATAAACAGACCTGGAGAAAATGAAGAAACACTTTTAAATCTGTTGTCATAATGAACAAACAAATCATTGCTTCCTTGTTCTTTCTAAGTCTGGGATACAGAGAAGTACTTTCATTTCTGCATTTGCTCAGAAACATTTCCTGTCAAAATAACTTCTCAGAAAGTGAGACCTGTAGTCAGAGAGTGGCTGTGAGGCGATGGCAGGGGCTGCGCATCCCAGTGCTCCTGGCATGGCCAGAGGGACAACGTAATCCTCTTCTTGCCCCTCCAAAATGGGGCTAAGCTCAATGCACAGTCAAAGCGTTGCAGAATAAGCTTAATCAAACTAACTTTTAAATTGTATTCTATTCTTTTAGCTGTATTCTTTTGATTTAGTAACCTGGTTTAGCATGAGTAGAGTGGCCAGGCCTGCTGGAATTCCAGGCCACATGCTGTGAACCTTTCCTAACCTGGTTGCTTGGTGGTGGCAGAGCCGTGAAGACCAGTACCAGGAGATAAAGAGGCAACACTGCCAGCAGAGGTTGCAAAACGTCAGGATAAGGACAGCGAAAATGCTGCCTGGAGGACAGAGAAAGAGAATCCAATAAGACACAAAAAAGCCCCAGACCCAGAGTTACCACTGGACCAAAAGGTGCATGGATAGCGTGTGAAGGACACGTGAAGAGTGGGTGCAGAGATTGTGAAGGATTTAAAAGCCCAAATGTCTTTTGTCTCAGGGTCCCTTCTCTTGAGAGACACCCAGTCTGGTTTGTTTCTTTGCTGTATCTTTCAATTTTTATCTGAGACTATGCTACAGGATACCTAGGGTCAAGAACGTTTCTTTAACAAAAGGACACCTATACGGGAAAGGCTCCAGAATTTACCATGGGTGGGATTACACGTGCACGTATTATGGAGTATGGTGAGAGTTCACTGGCTGCTGCTGGCAGCGTTGAGTTGCTCAGCTCATCCCAACACGATACGTCACACATTGCGTCTTCCCCTGCCATCTGAAATGACACATAATGCCTCCTTGAAAAATAACTTTGAATCATCAAGTCGTTTTGGTTGGAAAAGACCTTTAAGAACATCGAGTCCAACTGCTAACCTCACACTGCCAAGTCCATCTCTAACCCACGTCCTTAAGAACCTCATTTCTGCGTCTTTTAAACCCCTCCATGGATGGTGACCCCACCACTGCCCTGGGCAGCCTGTTCCAATGCCCGACAACCCTTTCCAGGAAGAAACTTATCCTAATATCCAATCTAAACCTCCCCTGGTGCAACTTGAGGCTATTTCCTCTTGTTCTATCACTTGTTATTAATACTTGGGAGCAGAGCCCGACCCCCGCTGGCTCCAAGCTCCTTTCAGGCAGTTCAGAGATCAGAAGGTCTCCCCTCAGCTCCTGTTCTCCAGGCTGAACCCCCCAGGTCCCTCAGCTGCTCCCTAGCACACTTGCTGCCATAGAAAGTGGCCCATAACTTGCCATTATAGAAGAAAAACAAGTCTGACGATACAGCCTTCAAGTCAATCAATTAATAAAGAAATTAAAAGCAGCCCTGTGCGTGATGTTTACCCTGAATGCGTTGCACCAGGTGTACTCTGACATGCAGATAAGGGAGATAACACCTCGTGATCTGTTGCTATCGCCACACGTAACCTCAGTCCCATGTACCACAGCACACAGCATCTCCATTGGGAGACAACGACCCTTTTGCCCCCCGTGAATCCACATGTACCCTCTTTCTCTGCTACATCATCTGTTGATCCCATTTCCAGGTTGCAAGGGGTCTCAAAGAACAAGGGAAGGAGAGATGCACTGCAGCTCCCCGCTTCTGAGCTGAATCCCCACGTGCTTCAAGAACAGGTTTTCAGCCACGTGCACTATCGCACTGGGCTGCCTGGCTCAGATATGACCTTACGGACACCGGGAGACGAGCACACATGCTAGTGCTGGGTGGAAAGCACGTCGGAGCTTTCTGAACGCTTTGGCTGCTCCAAGCAAGAGCAGTCCCTCAGCACCCCTCAGCTGCAAGGGACTCCAGATGAACCCTTTTACTCACTAGACAAGAATTGCTTTTTATTTTTTTAAATTAGGGAAACAATAATGGTTGTTTCCAAACTCCACATCTTTGCCAAGTGGACCACTTGAGAAAAATAGTTGTCCAGCACTGTTTCAATGTGTGACGCAAATAGCTTAAGGGAACAAGTCGTAGCTAAGGAATATAGCAGCAGAGGCACATTTGGCTTTTTTGGACCTCTGGAGGATTTAACAGTTTGAGGAATTTCTAACAGGACTAAACTCCACTCAAATCCAGCCCATCTCAATAGCAGCTGTGTTCAAGTTCTAGTGCAAGCTGTCAGTTCAAAATACATCAATATTCTGAGAATCTGACTCAAAATTTTGATTTTTCTTTTAACTTATATTTCACAGAAAAAGTTAATTTCCAAGTAAAAAAAAAATTGGTAATACCCATCCACACAACCGGTTCTTCAAATTAGGCTCTTCCTAAGGGCCACAGTATTGAGTTCCCCTGGCCCTGTTTTCATGTGTTTTTTCATTTTCACTGTTCCCTGTGAGCAATACCCAATTCCTCAAATGTCTGCTCTCTACAAGCAGGGGACAGACGTCTGAGGGAGACATATGCTGCCTGCACTACAATTTCCAGAAACAGGCAAAGAACTTCAGTATCCAATAACTGTTTTGAGTATTTTATTTTAGTTTATACAGATAGATCTTGCACTTCATCCTTTGACTATAAATTAAATATGGGATAAATAGAAAGAAAAAAAAAAAGTCTTCAGTGAGTAATCTCCCCTTCTCGTAGTCACCCAGAAATAAGCTTTAGGAATTCATTTTTCTTTGTGGGCTGCAGAACCATGTTGTCTTGCATTTTTTGACAAGAGACCGTCTGGAAATAAGATCACAAACAACATGCCCTTTATCTGCTAAAGCATTTGTAAAACCTCAAGTACCTGTAGTGGCTGACCCTCAGCCCACTCCTGCATATCCACCAATTTCAGTTAAAGACAAAATTTTCAAGTTAGTTACACAATTTTTTCCTCAAAGCCCAACCAACTAACTTTATGTATGAAGGACAGACAGTTGTATTCTGCTTTACTCATGTCACTACCATCCGGGTCCTTATTAGACTGTGTTTATATTGCGATAATCCTAGAAATTCTGCTTCTTAATGAAGCTTCATTTTGACTTCCAAGATAATCTCCAATGTGAACTTTCTCCTATGGCCAAGGAATCTTCTACTTCGATCCTCCCTGACACCACAAAACCCCTTTCCTTTAACCCAGAAATACCAGCCCAGAATAATAACATTAACTTTAGCCAGAACTTTACCCAGAAAACTAACATGAGAAATGAACCAGAAGACATGAGATGAAAATAGAATACTATGAATACAGAAGAGCTGGGAATTCCTCTTAGGCATATGCCTGACTACAAGTAGTGCTTTGGACTTCCTTTTTGCTTCAGAGAATGATTACTTGGTTTTTATATATCTTATTCCATGTTCTGGGAAATCAAGAGAGTGATAATAAGGCCCAGGGATTACTGTCCCATTATATTATTGGTCTCACGTGTTTTGCCACTGGTTTTGGTTTCCAAATCTCACTTAACCACAAAACCTCCAGTTTCATGTTTGCAAGGGACTTCCCTGCTAATCTGGTACATTAAGAAAATAGCACACAAAGTTGTTTATAATTATGGCAATCAATGTGGCATCATCCAAACACATGAGGTCTTCTGGTGCCAGCGCAACCACCCCGGGGGTGCAGCCAGGGTCCCCTGGCACTAAGGCAACCACCTCGGGGTTGGAGCCAGGATCACCTGGGACCCACACCACCACCCCGGGGGTGCAGCCTGTGTCCCCCAGCTCCCAAACCCATTCAGCACCCCCCCAGTGAATCAACACCCTGACAGCCGGGCCGGACGGGGGGTCCTGGCCCAGGTCCCAGCGCCCCGAGCGCTGAGCGGGCAGCAGCTGCAATAAATGGCGATGGGCAACCAAGCGCCGGCGTGGTCCGAGTGGGGGGCCCTGGGGCAGGGTGGGAGAAAGCCCCGCCGTGTTTGCTTTCTCAGGAGAAAAATAAGGGCTAAAAAGCCACTTTGGGGGTGCCCAGGTGGACCCAGTGGTATCCAGGGTCCCCCCAGAGGGATAACTGGGAGCACTGGGAGGAAACCAGGGGGCACCAGGGCAAAGGCCCATCCTGCACCCTGGGGGGGCTGGGGCATCAATGGGCTTAAAAAACACCCCCAGGGACTACCTGGGGGGTCGGGGTGAGGGGGTAACCAGGGGGCTGTGCAAGAAGCCGGGCTGACCGTCGGCAGCCGGAGGAGGGGAGCGCTTTGCTCTGGGCGCTGCAATGCGGGTCGGGGGGATCCAGAGCTGGGGGGACGCAGCAGCTTCATGCCCGGACCCAGGGTGCCCACAGCCGCCACGTCGCGGCACTTTGCAGTTACGAGAAAGCACCAGAAGGTTCTAGTTGATGATGCTCTGGTCGTGTCCACACCCCTCGGCTGACAGACGGGGCCCTCGTTTAATGAAACACCTCGGTGCAGAGAAGCTTCTAGACCACTGACCATATAGGGGCCCAGCTCGGAGTCCATTGATCTTTAAAAGGAGCCTGTGGGACTCTCTTTGCGTTTTTGTTGGGACAGCTGTGGGGACGGAGCGTTGTCCTCAGAGCGCGGACCCTGCGGGAGCTGCCCGGGCAGAGCCCCCCAACCCACTGGGGAGTGGTCGTGTCGTCTGGGGACCCTGGAGAGCCCCCAGCTTCCGTGAGTGAGTGATGTGCCTTTGCAATTGTCATTTAAGGGAGAGATGAGCACAGCTCAGCTTCAGCCAGGACACCTCTGCGCCTTTTTTTGTTATTTCCCCACCTTCCCTTTCCCGCCGAGCAGACAGAGGGCTGTGGGTGTGCATGCTTAGGGAACGCCTCGTATTCAGCAGCCACCTCCGTCGCTGTCTCTGCATTTATATACGTTAAATATATATTTTTTAAAAAAAAAAAAAAAAGGGGGGGAGGAGGTCTGGGGAGGGGCGGCAGGGGGCTCCCGGGCCCGTGCCGCCTCAGCCCCGCGCGCCAGGCTCGAGCGCCGCCGGAGCGGCCGCCATCTTGGGCGCGGGCAGTGAAGCCGCCGCACTGAGGCCGCGCCTCGTACCGCGGGGGAGAAGGGGGCAGCTGGTCGCTCTGTGAGCCGCCCTCGGGGTGCGGGTGGTGCACCCCCCGAGGAGGGGGAGTTTACGCCGTTTTCACGCCTCCTCCTCAGGTACCGGCGCCGCTCGGGCAGTGGCTGATGCCCCTCTCTGTGCGGGGAGAGCGCGGCCGCTGCGCCCTCACCTAAGATGGCGGCGGGGGCGGTCTCCCGCGGACACGATGGCGGCGCAGGGCGGCCCCGCTGCAGCCGGCTGGCGGGGCTCGCTCGGCTGGCTGAGGGGACGGGGCTCCTTGCAGCCTTGCTGCCTCACAGGGAACCCCCTTCCCAGGCTTCCCGCCCTCCCTCATCTCCCCCCCACCTTCCCCAGCCAGAGGGAACCCCTTCCCTGCCCGGCCGCCCCCCCATCTCGGGGTCACTTGTCCCCTGGTGTCTGAGGTGCCTCTGGGTGAGCGGGGCGGGTTTGGGCTGGGCTGAGCCCAGGCCTGGCTGCGGGGGGATGCTCTGCAGGGAACACCCCCCGCCCCAGGAGCGCTGCTGCTCCGGTTTATTTTCATATTTCCCGCCCTTAACACTGTGGCACGGCGGCGGACCAGCGGACTGCAGGTACCGAAGGGTTCCCCTCCTCCTCCCCACCCCTTTAGGGATGGTAATCATAGTGGGGAGTAAGAAAAGGATGCTACAGAAGCTGTTGTTGCCTTATAAATCTGTTTTTTCTCACTTCAGAGCTCCGCCGGGCCTGCACGACTCCCTGGCGATGAACGCAGCCAGAAGTGGCTACCGGGTCTTCTCGGCCAACTCCACGGCAGCCTGCACTGAGCTGGCCAAGAGGATCACGGAGTAAGTTCCTTCTCTTCCAAGTTTCTTTTCTCCTCCTGAGCTCCTCTGAGCAGCAGGATCTGTGCAGAGCGGCTGGAGAGGCTCCTGGTGTCCCCCCACCTTCCCAAGCCAGAGGCATCTGCTGCGGACACCTTTGCTGGGGAGGCTTTGCACTGAGAGCGTTCAGCTCTGTCTTTCTCCTCTGCAGCACCGGTGATCCCTCCTGATGAATCAGTTGGACCCAGCGATGAAAACAGTCAGTCTGCTTTCTGCCTCTTGAGTCTCTGACACCCATTTTGATGCTGGAAAGGCCGTGTTGCAGCAAAGGCTGTAAGTTTTGAGGAGGGAGGAGGTGAAACTGGGCTGAACAAACCTCAGCAGTTTTAACTGCTTTGGGAGATGCTCAGAACTTTCTCTGCTGCTTTGTGCAGGGACAGGTTGGCAACCTCCTTTGCTCAAGAGCTTCAGTGCTTGGAGAGTGTTGCATGTGCAGACCTGGGTGCAACACCTGCAGGTGCACTGAGCAAAGTGGATCAGTTAATCTCCACTTTGGTGGGGTAGGAAAGGTCGTCAGCACATGCTGACGGAAGAGGATTTAGCTTAGGGATAGAAGAGAGCCCCTTTTTGTCCAGCCCATCAATTTGGGCGGAGTTTGACCTGGGCTTGGCAGGGATGGATGCGCCGGGTCCTGCTGCAGATGTGGAACAGCTGGCTCTGAAACAGGGCTCTTGGCTCTCAGAGCAGCGCTGAGTTTCCTCCAGCACTTGATCTTTTGTTCTGAGTTAGTTTGCTTCAGATTGGGGCACCCCATGCGTGGGCACTCGCGGGCAAAAGTGCTTTTCTAAGAGGCAGGGGTCTATGTATTGGGGAGCTGTTACCCTGAAGCAGGATTTGGGTTTCCTTTCTGCTTCCTTTGAGCTACAGTTCATAGGAACCTGCTTCCAAAATCAAGACCATTAGGTGCTTATTTGCCTGCCAGGACAGAGAGCATCCTTGCTACCCCTCAGCTGCCAGCCCATGCCTGCCTGCAAGGGTGTGCTTAGATTGGAAATACTATAAATGCAGGTGTGCTGGCACCTTAAACTTGAAGACCATTTTGTTATTTGCCCACCTAGCTTAACAGTGTGTTCAGCCCTTAGCACAGGTGATGTCCATGAAGCTGATTCAGCTGTTAGGCTTTGAGCTGGGCCACGTGCTCCTTCACCATAGAGGTGGCCGAGCTGCCCAACCTGGCTGGGTTCCATGTGAGGGACATTTGGTTGAACCCCTGCTCTCTCTCCTTGTGTCCCTCAAAGGGACATCCCTGGCATGGTGCTCTGGGTGTCAGGGACCCAGACTGCAACCCCAAGGTAGCCTGGGTACCAGGGGACCATGGCTGCATCCCCAGTGAGATGCCACTGGCATCAGAAGTCCTCGTGTGATTAAAGGGAGCGCCTGCCAACTTCTCAGGGGTCACTGGTGCTGTCTCCCCGCTTGCATCCCCAGGGAGCTAGGATGCATCCCTGGAGTCCCCTTGCTGCTTCCAGGCACAGGCTGTGTCCCTAGTCCCTTTGACCCCAGTGCTGAGCCTTCCCTGCTCTCGGTGGCCACATCCAACTGGGGCTCTATGTGGCTCTTTACTTGAACCAAAGCTTGTTTCTTCCCACTGGGGATGCTGGGGCAAAGTGACTACATGGTATCAGTTCTCCTAAAGCAGTTAAGGAGCTTGAGACAGGAACATCTCCTGGCTCCAGTTTAACCAACTACTTTTGGCTTATGGGCAGGGTAAGGTTTGAACCAAGGCCAGGGGATAACTAGGGCTATGTCCTGAGAACAACCGTGGGGACAGTGGCACAACCCTCTACTCACTGGTTCCATAGGCTCTACCCAAACAGAGTCCAGGAAAAGAACCCTGAGCAGGCCAACAGCCCTCAAGAAGCCCTGACCTCACTCCTGGCAGGTCTGACAAGCAGTTTGAAGGGCAGAGAAGAGCAGCACTGCTCACATTTTTAACAGTGGTTTCCAGTATGCAGAGCATGTTCTGGTACTGGCTCCAAACAGGGCAGCACACACTTGTGGATCCGCTCAGGAATACAGGCGGCACAACAGTGCTGTCACACCAGGCTGAGGAGCCACACTGTGGTCACACGGCACAGCTGCAACCTGTTCTTGTACTTGGAAAACCATCAGCAGCCTTAACAGCTTATCCAGCCCTGCACACCCCTCCTGAGATTTGGCTTGGAGGGATAATGTGTGCTGGATGTTGGAGAAGACCTTGCCACTCTGGGCTTTCACTCACCCTCACCAACTATGAGACAGGACACCAGCACCATCTCCCCTCCCTGCCAAACACTAAAATAAACCAAAGCTCGGAAAACTCAAAGTTAGATTAACCACTTAAGTCATTCCTCCTATAACCAGTCCAGAATGCATAATGGGAAATCGTAAAGATGGGAAGCATGTCAGAATGCCACACTCAGACCCTGAATCGAACGCTGGCCGGATGGGGCCATTGAGCCTCCATGGCACTTGGGCTTGTGGGTGGCATCCAGCCCAGCTCAGAGCTGATTCCTTTTCCCCTGCCAGCAGCTGGATCCTCACTCTGCCCCCACCACTGTTCCCAGATCAGGAAGGTGAAGGATGCTCTTAGACAGCTGAGGGTGGCTGGAACTGGCAGAAAAGCAGACGACAGCGGCCACGTGAGCCAACAACTGGGGTGAAAGGATGGGAGAGGGTTTCCTACCCCACAGGGCTGCGAGGGAGCCTGGGGGTCTAGGAGCATCCCAGATTGGGGGGCGAGGGACACCCCCACAAAGGCTAAGCCTGCCCCTGTCTCGCTGGCCAGGCCCAAGCAGCGGAAGGTAAAGGCAGAGTGGAAGGAGTTGGGGGAGCAGGGGGAGCCAACCCAGGCCGAGCCGGAGCAGTTTGTGGCACGAGTATGTGAATAAGTTGGTGACAGAGGCAGCTGAGCAGCTGCAGGCAGAGGTGAGGTCTGGGGACAGCACTCCCAACCCCTGCTGGCTTGGGGGGAGTCCTGTCGGGGTCCTGGCCACATCACCTGGCTGGATGGGGCCATTGAGCCTCCATGGCACTTGGGCTTGTGAGTGGCATCCAGCCTGGCTCAGAGCTGATTCCTCTTCCCCTGCCAGCAGCCGGACCAGCCGAGGCAACGGCGCAGAGCACAGGGCAGGAGCAGGCAGGGTGCCCCATCTGCAACTCAGACACCAGGGTGCAGGTGGGGAAGCTCCTCCAGCGCTGCGAAAAGGTCGAGGAGCCAGCAGGCGGGGGGTAAGATGGAGAGGCATCCAAAGAGGCAGAAACAGGCAAGGGGATGTGGCGTAGGAGGTGAGGTGTAGGGGGCTTGGCAGCCTAAGACAGCATCCTTGCGAGCGTCCCCCCTTCTGGCTGTCCCCCTGGGGACCGTGATGTCCTGTCCTGGGGCAGATGGCTGAGGATGTCACCTGTCCTCAGCTGGACCACCAGGAGCTGGGGCCGTTCCGGCAGCAGCTGGAGGAGCGGTGGAAGAGCCTTGGGGGGCAGGTCCAGGAGAAGGTGCTGCCGCCAGAGAGTGACGATACCACTGGGATTAGGAAGTGAGTGCGATGGGGACAGTGGTGGCTTTGGCACAGCGCTGACCCAGTTCCTGCTGGCTGTCCCAGCTCGTGACGGTGTGGTACCCTGGCGTGGGAGCGCTGTGGGCAGCGCCCAGTGGGGATGCTGAGCAAATGGCTGTGCCTTCTGCTCCTGCCAGCTGCAGCTTCCTAGCATAGAGGAGGCACAATGAGAGGGAACGTGTGGGAGGAGCCCTCCTGAACCAAAATTGGGGGGTGGGTGCAGAGGCTTTCTGGGGCGGGGGATGGCATGCAGGCAGGGCTATGCCCCCCAGGAGCTCCCCCAGCCCTTATCTCCCCCCTCCAGGCAGCTGCTGGCTGGTTTCCATTGCGTGTCCTTCGACCAGCACCTGTCTCTCAGGGAGCGCACAGGCGTGTGCAGATACCCCACTGTTCCAGGCCACCAGCTTGGGGATGCAGTCTGGGTCCCTGGCACCCAGACACCCATGCCAGGGATGGAGCCACCACTTGCACGGTGCAGCGGTGCAGGCAGCAGCACAGGCAGCGAGCCTTGTGTGTTCCTTAGGCTGGGGACCACTCTTCACAGCCCTGCGGAGGTTCCAAATACCTTTCCTCTATGCTGCTCTGAAGGAGCAGGTGGAACAACTTAAAGCTGCAAAAGCAGAACGTACAAAGTTTGGGAACCTGCACCGACTCCTCCCAGAAGGAGGTGAGAGCACAGGGAGAGCTGACGGGGGTTGTTTGTTACGGGGACACCCTGGCTCAGGGGCTCATCATGCTCAGAGCCTGGCCCCAAGGGTGAGACCCCCTCAGCGACAGCACATCCCCTTGGACTGTGTCCCTCTAGGCCAGGAGAGCATCGCCAGGATCCTGGCCAACCTGCGGGGGCAGGTGTCCTCCATGCAAGGCCCGGCCAGGGACCTCCAGGAGAAGGAGGAGAAGGTGAGCTGGCAGCAGTCCCCAAGGGGGCTGTGGGGATGCCAGGGGCAGTTTGGGCACAGAGGGAACAGCCGAAGGGCCCCTGTGCTGGAATAACACAGGGGGCTGTACCCTCACTCTTGCCCGCACTGTGGGGCCTGTCTGCTTTTCTTGGTGGAGGGTCTGTCCCGCTGCATTCTATTCCCAATTAATTTTACCTTTTTACAGGTACAGCTCCCTGGAGAAGGAGCTGGCAGTTGGATTGCTTTTGGTGGTTGGATTGCTTTTGGCGGTTGGATCGGTTTTGGCACTTTCATTGCTTTCTGTGGTGAGGATGAGGAAGGCTGCCAGCTGCCCATCCCTTCCAGGCAGAAGGGTTGAGACCTTGCTGCCATGGTGGGGGGTAAACCAGGCTCGCTCAGGCCCACACGTGGCTCCTGCCCTCCTTGGGCACCACGAGGCTGTGCCATCCCTGCCTGTGCCGCCTCTGCCTTGCTGGCACAAAGGCTAAGCCTGCCCCTGTCTCGCTGGCCAGGCCCAAGCGACAGAAGGTAAAGGCAGAGCGGAAGGAGTTGGGGGAGCAGCAGGAGCCGACCCAGGCCAAGCTGGAGCAGTTTGCGGCTGAGTATGTGAATAAGTTGGTGACAGAGGCAGCTGAGCAGCTGCAGGCAGAGGTGAGGTCCGGGGGCAGCGCTCCCAGACCCCGCTGGCTTGGGGGGAGTCCTTGGGTTTGGGGGCGGCGTCCAGCCCAGGGTCGTCCCCGATGTCCCCCCACCTCCCTCCAGCTCCACCACAGGGACCGGTCGCCCCAGTGCCATTCTGATCCGACAGCTGCATCGCTTTGCTCTTGGACCAGGGTGTTCTCCTCTGGAGGACTGGCTGTTCAGTGCTACTGGTGGTTTGGGAGGGTTTGCACTGATAACTTTTATGTTATTATTGTAGTAGTGTATTACTACTATTTTGTTGGTTTATTAAGCTGTCTTTATCTCAACCCATGAGTTTCTCCCTTTTGACTCCCTGCCCTACTCAGGGGGTGGGTGGGTGAGCAAGCAGCTCTCATGGGTTTGATTGCTGCTTGGGGTTAAACCTCAACAGTCCTTGTCACCCAATGTGGGGCCAGAGGGGCTGGGATTTGGCCTTTGCACTGCTGCTGTTCCAGGCAGGGTGTCAGCTTGAAAGGGTCGAGATAATGACAGATTTTTGTGTTTTGGGGGCCATCTAGCAGTGTGAAAGCAAATTGCATTTGTTACATTGGCTTGAAAGCTGCTGATGCAAACCTTTTATTATTTACTGTGGGAATTGTGCTCCGTGATGCCTTCGGGATGGATGGTTTTGTTAGTGTTGATGTGGAGTTCATAACCTCTGCAAGTCGGTCTAAAGTCATTGTTTTGGGTTACATAGCATTGGTCTGCATAGTCAGGTTTGCGCTGATGGTGTATTTAGAGGGTGTTTCAAAAAGATTGACCCAGTTTCAAAACAGTATATTTCGCAATGGCAACACACTACATTTACACAAAAATTGACAAATGGTTTAAGGAGTTAGCAAGTTTTAGTAACGTTTTCATAAATGCTCCATGTTCCCTTCACCTGCCTTGCGGACAACATGGAGGTGATCGTTGAATTCTCAAGTTGAAGTTCCAAATCCCTCTCAAAGTGTCATCTTCTCCTGAGGTCCCTGCTGCCGTGGTTCTGTTCTTGAGGCCATCTGATGGTGGCACAAAAAGACTGTCTTTGACGTACTCCTACAAGAAAACATCGCAGGGTGTGATGTCGGGGGATCTTGGGAACCAAGAGTGTAGCGCCAAGTCTGGGAGTCCCGTGCAACCTATCCAAGGGTGAGGCATTTAGAAAACGTCAGACCTGCAGGCACCAATGTGGCAGTGCTCCCTCTCAGCGAAAAAGGACTTAACCAGGATCTTCATTAAGTTGTGGAAAGAGCCAGTTCTGCAGCATTTCCAGATACCTTTGCCCTGTAACTGTGTTTTCATCAAAAAAAGGCCATAGACCTTTCTTTGGGAAACAGCACAAGACATTCACTTCTGAAGAATTATGCTTGTGCTCTACAGTTTTGTGTGGATCTTCTGATCATCATATGTGCACATTGTGACGGGTAACTTGGCCGCTTAGATGAAACGTCGCTTCACCGCTAAAAATCAAACGCAGCAGAAGCTGTTGTCCTTCACATTCTGTAACATCGCATCACTAAATTCTACATGCTTTTCTTTGTCACCTGCACAAAGGGCCTGTCCGAGTTCCAACCCATGCAGCCTCACGATGAAACGTCGCCTTAACACACACCGGACAATTGAATGAGGGATCACAAGTTCTCGGTTGGCAAGACAAGGGGACTGGTGCATGTTACGCAGAAAACTCAAATTCTTCTCAGGTTTTCCTCTCAAGTGCATGGTCACACTGTGCTCTTCCCTTAGATACAGCCTATTTCATCAAATCGTCACTACCAACGATGAATGCTCTTTGGCATTGGCAGATCAACGCCAAAACGCCCTTGAAAGGCGCACTGCACCGCAGTTACGGATTCAGTCTTACTGAATTGCAGACCGCAAAATGCCTTGTGTTGCAGGGCCACTGTCTTGCGAATGACTGAGGCCATTGGCTGTTTGTGTGCTGGGAGAGGTGTCTAACCATAATTCTAAATTATGTTGTGCCCTTTCAAAGTGGTAAGAGGTTAATGGTGGTTTCTGGTTGCAGAGATACAGTGATTTCAAATTGGGTCCATCTTTTTGCAACAGCCTCTCTTGCTGCCGGGCCAGAGAGCCTGCTTGGAAAAGTTCATCATGTAGATGCTCATATGCCAAAAAATTGAGCCACTGAGGGACATGAAAACAACCAGCAGGGGGATGCGGCTGCTAAAATGAAAGTGGCTGAGGTGGATGCGAAGTGGCAACTATTGGTAGCTTGGTGAGCCCATGATGGCTCAGGTCATCAGAGCTGCAACGTGTACACGGGCTTGTGATCGAGGGGTGGGCTTAACTATGGACACTGTTGCGCTGCAATTAAACAAGCCAAATGGTTAAAGCATCTGTGGGATGGAGGGTGATGGTCGAAGTACAAATCTGGACAGGCCTGGCAGATTGATTGGATCACACTCCCACAAACCCGCCAAGGTAAGCACGATGTGCTGACAGTGGTGGAAAGATGCCCTGTGCCTGATGCCACTGCCCAGAACACTGTCCTGGGCTGTGGACAGCAATGGCTGTGGTGACACAGCACCCCAGAAAGAACTGAGTCTCACAATGGGACTCATTTCTAAAACAAGCTCAGACACAGCTGGAGCGTGATACAGTGTGGGTGTATCACATCCCCTGCCACGCACCAGCCTCTGGGAAACGGAGCAGTAAAATGGGCTGCTAAAAACTACGGTAAGGGCAAGGGGTGGTGGAACTCTGAAAAATGGGGTTTCCATTGAGCAATTGTGCCTGGTTGATCAACACTAGAGGATCCATCAATGGGGCCCGGCCTGCCCAGTGAGAACTGCACGAGCTGTGGGAGGGGATCAGGTCCCCGTGCTGTGTACGGAGCAGGGCAGGGAAGGCAGCTGGGGTGCTCCTGCTTCGCAAAGGCAAACCCACCCGTGGGATCGCTGCTGCTCAGGGACCTGGGGGCACTTAGGGGATGATGCTGAAGGATGGAGAAGTCCAGTGCGTACCTCAGGGTTTGATTCTGGGTGGGAATACTTAATATTGAACTGTATCCTGCTAATTGCTCCATAATACTACACACTATACCAAGAGTATTGTGTAAGTATTTTTTAGATGAGCGCAGTGGTGATGGAACCAGAGCTGACTTCAGCGAGCGGCACCTAGAAACTTCTTCGGGGTTGGCATCTTGAACCCACAGACCACGGGCACGAGCGCCACCAGATCCACCCTCTGTCCTGCCTTGGGAGACTGTTGTGATAGATGAAGCCCGAAGTCATTAATGAGTGTTTTGAAGGGATGGCCATGGACTCAGGGAATGGTATCTGTGTGTGTGTATGTGTACATTTATATAAAAGTAGTAGTAATTAGAGTAAAACTTGAGCATGATGTAAATGATATGTAATAAAGGGTGGAATGTGTTGGATTGACTGAAATAGAGTTTATTTTCTTCGTGCAGTTAGAGACTTACTGACAGCTAGCAGGCTGCTTTTAGATTCACTGTGATAACATTCTTTCTCTCAGATGTTTTTTGCCTGAGAAGAGCTGAATGATCTCTGTATCTTCCCAGTCGCAGCCCTGAGCTGAGGCTGGGTGCGGGGGGCTGGCAGGGGGCAGGAGCTGTGGGGGCTCTGGGGCACAGGACATGCCACCAGGAGCTCTGGGACCTGCTCCAGGAGGGCGTCAGGGACACTGGGGTGTGCTGGATGTTGCAGAGAGACAGAAGGTCTCGGCTGCTCAGAGTTGGGTCATGCGGGTGGTGTCAAAACCTCCCACCCAACAGCGTCTTTCGGAACACCCACCCCCCTCCAAATCCAATGGCTTTTGACAAGCGTGGCAAAGCTCTGGGCAGCACAGCCGTCCCTCCCAGCTGAGCCCTGTCCCCACAGCATGGCACTGCCCGGCTGGGGACACCCCGGAGTCAGAGACATCCTGATGGGTGCCCAACTAGCTGGGTTCTGCAGCTGCCGCAGTCCTGCTTTGGGTTGTTTTTTTTTTTTTTAACACCAGTTACTTGTGTTTGCAGTAGGAGCTGAGTATCTACTGAATTTTAATTTAGTTCCAAGACTTAAGGACTAAACTAGGAGTGGCTGTGGAGAGTCAGGGTCCCCCCACACCCTGGAGCTGGTGGCTCATCTGCGGTGGGGGACACTCAGGTGGCATTTGGTGAGAGTACAGAGATGGGAGTTTGGCCGCCCCCTGGCACATGGGGGTCTTTGCTGTGCCGGCACAGCCCCCCCACTTCCCACGGCTCTGGGGCGTCCCCTCTGTCCCATCATGGGGACAGCAACAGTGGCTGCTGCAGGCAGCGGGGGGGGACTCGGGCCCCATCCCCACTGGCGATGCTGTGGCACGGGGGGGCTCACCCCTGTTGTCAGTGGTCCCCCCCACCAGGAACATCCTCCCGTCACAGAGAAAAGGCAGGGACAGCTGGGGTTAAAAAAGTGATTTTTTTAAAATTATTTTTATTATTTTTAAATTAATAAAAAACCTTCAACCTATTTTTGTATTTTTTTCTTTTTTTTTTTTGTTTTTTTAAGCAAGATTGATTTGAAAACTAAAAAACCCCCCCTGGCTCCCCCCTCCCCTAGGAAGGGCCATGAGTGGCAGTTGCAGTGACAGGGGGGACATCACCTTGTTCAATCCCCTCAGGCCCTGGGGGTGTCGAGGGAGGGAGGACGGGGTGAGGGGGGACCCGGGGGGGCTGTGCAAGAAGCCGGGCTGAATTTCGGGAGCTGGAGGAGGGGAGCGCTTTGGGGGCTTCAACAAGGGTCTGGAAAGTCCAGAGCCAGGGGGGCCCAGTGGCTCTGTGCCCCCATTCCAGGGTGCCCCCATAGCCATGATCCAGGGTGCTGACAGCTGCCTCTATTTATTTTTTTTGTTATTTTCCCCCCGCCTTCCCTCTCCTGCCCCGCTGCAGCGATGCTGGTGGGAGGGGGGCCATAAGAAACCCCCCCACCCAGCACCCACCTCCGTGCTGCTGCTCCTTCTCTCTGGATTTATATACATTAGATATATTTATATATTATAGTTATATATTTTTAAAAAAGGGGGTGGGGGAGAAAAGACCAGCTAGAGGCTCTCAAGGGCCAGTGCCCTCCCCAGCAGTGTGTGCCCCCCCCCTTAAAAATAATAATAAAACCTAGAAAATTCTTCCAGTGCGTTTCTCGGGGGAGCCCCCGCTCCCAACGCCCTGGCCTGGGACCCCCCGACCCCCCCACCTCCACCAACCCAGTCTTATCTCTGGCCGTCCATGGTGGCCATGGCTTTCTGTGGGGGGGCAGCAGGCTGGGGGGCGGGGGGCCAGGCGGGCTGTGGGTGGTGCAGGTGGTGGTGGAGGCCGTGGGCGGTGGGTGAGGAGGGGGGCAGCCAGGCGGGCTGGTGGTTGGGGGGCGAGGAAGCCCAGAAAGGGCTGAAGCTCCCAGGGGGGGAACAGGCCATGGAGGTGATAGGGCTGTTGCTGCTCTGCAGGCTCTCGGAGGTTCGCAGCTTGGAGAACATGGCCAGAGCATCCGGGAAGTTGGGCGGCGTGGCCGGCGTGTTGCTGGGGGTGCACATCTGCGGGGGAAAAGAGTGCAGGGGTGTCAGATCATTCATGGATGTTTTTGGAGTCTCAACCTGCCAACCTCCCCATCACTGGAGATCCTGGCTGCATTGTGCAACAGGGGATGCTCAGAGCCCAGCTCTCGTGGATATTGGGGTACCCAGCGCTGCAGGGTCTGGGTGGCTCCCCCCAAGGTGTGGGGGCTGCCTGGGGAGGGTCTCCAGACAATTTGGAGCATCCAGGGTGCTCAAAGCGCTGGGGTGCAGTGGGTTTGGGGAGGGGGATGCTGCTCTGATACCAGCTGCCCCATGGAGGGGAGCGGCAGGGACAGGGTGATATAGTGGGGACCAGGACAATGGGTGGGGAGAGTTTTGGGGTCCCACAGGGCCCTCTTCACCCAGCTCCCTGTCCCGCCCTCCCCTTCACACCCTGTTAGGGCACAGAAAGTCAGGCAGGGCCCCCCGGGACATGAGGCACTGGCTGGGCCCCACACAGTTCCTGGTACAGACCCTGCTTCCTGTGTACCCAGCTAAATTTAGCGCCCTCCCCATCTCGCCCCCCAGGATCAATCTGGCCCTTTTTGAGGCCAATCTTGCTGTCAGAGGAAAATCCGGATGGGGGGACCCAAACCCATGCTGGGGCTCAGGGGCTGGAGGCACCAGGCACCCCGATTCAGCAAAGCACTTGCCATACTATGAGTTTGGGGGGTGCTAGAGCCCCAAAAAGGGGATGGGGTGGGGGGGCTTCACCCCAGCGGTGCCAAATAGGGTGGGCACCTGCCCTAACGCCCCTGCCCCCTTTTTTATCTGCAGAGGGGGAGCAGTGTCATGCCACAGGCTGCTCTGAACACATGCATGGGGAGGGTTACAAATGGCACCATTTTATCCAACTAAATCCCTGGGGGAGTGGAAAATGGTCTTGGGAGGTGCTTCCCCGCCTCGAGCAAAATTCAGGGTGGCTGTACAGCAAGAGGTGCAGGCGAGGGAAGGGGTACACGTATGGGGTGTAGACAGGGGGATGCACGGACACGGAGGTGGCGCGTACATGGGGGGGCTTCACCCCTTGGGGTTAAATCCACCCCAAAACCCTGTTGTCGTTGTGGGAGCCCAGGGCAGAGCCAAGCATCTCACTGCCATGCTGCACATGGGGACATCGAGTGGTGCCAAGGGGCCAGGGCAGCACCTGCTGCCTCCAGATTTTGCTGATTTAGCAACGGGGAACCAGGGAGATGCTTCCCATGGGGAACAGCAGCTGCATCTCCCCCTTCCCGGGGGTTATCCTGGGATTTGCCCCCAGCCCCAGCTGTTCCCCAGCACACGCAAACCCCCAAATCCCTCTTACAGGTTCCTCTTCATCCCCATCCCGGCTGCCCTTAGTGACAGTGCTGGCAGGGGATGGGGGAGCTCCTGCACCCCAAAAATGCAACCATGGCCAGGCTGGCACCAAAACACCAAAGGGGTTCGTGGTGAGCTGGGGGTGTTCCTCCCTCACCACACACAGACTTTGGGAGAACCCATTTCAGAGCTCACCTCAAAGTGGTGGAAAGCCAGCTTTCTTGTTTTAAATAAAAGACTCTTAAGTTTGGCAGTATCTGAAAAGATACTTGTTGCAAAACAAAACAAAACCAAACAAACAAAAAACCCAAACAAACAAAACCCCTATAAACAAAACCAACCAAAACTGAAAAACTTTTAGTGACTGTGTTTTGGAAAAAGCAACCACCACCACAGCCACACTCACACCAGCCCTGGGCTGAGGTTGGACACTGTGCTGGAGAGGGGGACACGGCTCTGAGCTTCTGGGGTGGTGTTTGCAAAATTAATTTTTTAAATTAATTAAAAAAAAAAAAAAAGCTGTATAATTATTGCCTTCCTCCTCTGACACACTTTTATTAAGGAGCTGGTTGGCCGTCAGAGGGTCTATCCCAGCACGAGCTGATGCTAAAACACACCAAACAGCTTCGGTGAGTCCCTTCCTGGGCCTGGGGGGTTTCACCAGGCACGGGGACCCCGCTCTCTGCGGGGGCGAAGGGATGTGCCACCCCAAAGCTCGCACCTTTGTTCTCTGCTGCTTGAAAAAGAAACAGAAACTGCAACCGTAAAGCTGCGCGGGGCATTTTAACCTGAACCAGTGTGCTGGGGGGGGGGGGGGGGGAGGGGGTGGAATAGCAGCAAAAAAATGCCAAAAATGCGAGGTGGGAGTATTTGGTGAGCAAAGGTATTTTGTGACCACACGGCGTTAGAAATACACCGCGGGGAGGGGGAGAGACGTCCAGCTCCGGACCCTCGGTGCCGTGCAGGGTGGGGGCGATGGGGTGGGAGGTGGGTCCTGTTTGATGACGGGGAGCGCGGGGACGGGGAGCGGGACGGGTTTCATCAGCGCCGCTGCGTGTCCTGCTTCCGGCAGGAACCGCCGCGACCGGGCTTCTGGTGTGAAAACACGGCAGCGAGGCCCGGATCCGGCCGGCAGCTCCTCCCGGCCCATCTGCCACCGGGAAAGGGGGTTTTCTGTGAGATGACCCTTTGCGAGCTGTTCCTGAGGCGGCGAGAAAATGCGCAAGGGGAGGAGGAATTAAAATAAAAGGGGTTTAAGTGGGAGCCAGCCAGCAAAATGAGTTTCTGTGAGAGAGAGCGCACGATGCCAGGCTGGCTGGCGATTTTCTGATGGCAGGAGAAAAGGAGGAAAAAACCCAAATATATACATATATACATATATATATAGGCTTGGCCCAGACGTGCTCCTTCCCCCATGTGTGGCACCATTTAGTTCCCCCAACAGGAAAAAAAAATTAAAAAACAAAACAAAAAACACGACAAAAACCACCCAGAGGGGAATAACTTCCTCCCCTCGGCCAAGGGGACGTGCCCTCGGCCAAGGTCAAGCGGTGTTTGGGGAAAGCGGGGGGGTGGCAATGTTGTGTCCCCCCACCCCGGCTCGGGGAGCCCAACTTTCAGCGCGATGCTCGGGGAGACAAACTATTTCCTGGCAGACATTTTAGCTCGTGTTTACATTCGCCGGCTGCGTGTTCCTCCGGGCGCGGAGCAATATGGCTGGCAGGGGAGCTGACAGCTCCGCGGCCGGGGGGCTGCGGACCCCTCTGGGGGGGCCCAGGGAGAAGTTGGGGGGTCCTGAGCTGGGTGGTGGTTGAAGGTGGGGGGGCTTGGGGGTGGTTGGCAGCTGCTGGGGGGGGGGTTAAAGGTGGTTTTGGGGATAATTGGGGGTTGGGGAGGGGATGGGGGGGTCTTGGATGAAGTGGGGGGGTCGGGGGGGGGCAGGTCCCACTTACCATCTGGGGGGGGTGGTGGCTGCTGGGAATGTTGGTCTCCTGGAAGAAGGCGCTCAGGGCCGTCTGTGGGGACAAGCCGTCAGCCCCAACCCACCCGAGACAAAGGGGGAAGGAAAACACGCCCCCCACCCAGCCCACCCGCAGCCCCTCTGCTCCCCTCACCCCAACTGGGACTGCCCCAGAGGGGGAACCCACGGGTGCCCCCCCCCGCCAGGCTTATGGCGGAGGGGGCCTGGTGCTGCCCTTCACCCGACCCACTCGGGATCGTGTCCCCCCCTCGTACAGGGGCTCCCCACGCGGAAGGGTGCAGCCCACCCCCTTGTTTACACGGCCCCCCCCAGCGGGCCCCCCCCCCGGCCCCAGCTCGGCGGTGGGGGGGGGGGGACGCCCCCCCGGCGCCGGCCGCTGGGCTGCAGCTCGGGTTACGGTATAAATAGACCGGGGGGAGCTCGGCGCCGGTTCCGCCCCCCCCGGCGTGGGTGCTGGGGGGTCAGCGGCGCGGCCACGCGTGTCCGTGGGGCCGGCGATCCCGTCCGCCTTCCGCCCCGGGGCTCTGCGGGCAGGGGGGTGGCGGGGTGGGGGGGGGGACGGGGGAGGTGGCGGCTCCCGGTTTGCAGCAGGGGGGGGGGCCGTGGCCCGTACCTCGAACTGCCAGTGGGCCGCCTGCAGCAGCTGCTTGGCCTGGTCGGCGGCGCAACCGGCCGCCAGCACGAACTGGTTGATCATCACCTGGTGCCGCAGCTCCTCCATGTTCACCGACATGGCCGGGCCGGGGCGGGGGGGGGGGACCCCGCCGAGCGCTGCCCGGAGCGCGCCCGCCGCCCCGCGCCGCGCCGACACCGGGGGGCGGCGGAGGGACCCGGGGGGGCACAGAGTGGGGGGGACACACGGAACCGCCCCGCCCCCGCGCCCCGATTGGCTGCCGCCGCGCCACCCGCCCCGACGGGCCTCCGGTTCGAATCTTCCAGCTGCCCCGGCGCCGCGCCCCGCCCCGCCGCCTTCCTATTGGTCGATGCTTGTGTTTTGGCTGCAGGCCGCGCTGTTATTGGTCCGCGAACGTCGGGGAGGGCGGGGCGGCCAGCGGAAGGAGAGGCGCGCGCGCTGATTGGGCGCGTTGAGTTTTTTTCGGAAGGCGTTGGTGACGTCACGTTCATTGAGGAGGTTCATTGGGAAGCGCGGGGGGGCAGCAGCCGCCCTGCGAGTGCCCCGGGGCTGGGGGGGCCGCTCCCCGCGGGGTGTCCTCCCTTCACCCCGCCTCGGCTGCCCCCAGCAGGGCTCTGCCTGCTGTCCCCCCGCTTCCCAGGAGTCCTGTTGTCCCCTGGGCAGGACCCACAGCGTGAGGCCGGGGGGCAGGAGGGGGGCCTGACCTGAGTTCAGCCGTGTCTCCCCTCCCATAACAAGGCCTCGCCAGGAGGGGGTCAGGCAGAGCTTCCAGGTTTGAGGGGGTTTTTTTCTTTTTTTTTCTTTTTTTTTTTTTTTTTTTTGGTAATATAATGTTTAAAATCCTTGTGACTCTGAGCCTCAGCCACAGCCTGCAAGGGCAAGCAAGCCTCTCCTGCCACATTTCCCCCCGCTGGGTTTGGGGACTGAGCAGGACTGGTGCACACCTGAAGGTTTTTAATTAAAAAGGAAAAAGCAGCATTTAAAACCAAAACAAAGCGGGGACTTTGCAAATGGATAGTGTGAAAACAGACTGAGCTGAGAAAGAGCCCTCGGAGGTTTGGACATGATGGTGGTGACGAGTCAGCTGAGGGAGAGGGATGGAGACTTCAGAAGCAGCATCTGTGGCTGGTTACCCCCATGGCAACCACCGTGCGGGGGATTTTGCAAAGTCCTAATGATCCTGTGGAGGTGGGGTCCCGCAGGCAGCAGCACATGGTGCTCCCCCAACCCACCCCTAAGGCAGGTGGAGGTGTGAGAGGAGCAATTCCAGCAGAAGACAGAACCCCAAACCTGATTGCCTCCTGCGTGCAGTTTACACGGAGCCCCAGAGAGCGCTCAGGATCTTGTGCTTGCCAGAAACACCCGCTTGTGAGCACAGCTCAGCTTCTAGCTGAGTTAGCACAGCTGCGAGCAACTGGCCTTGGGTAGTGACTGCCTGTAAAACCTGGGAAACGCTGCTTATGAGCCCTCACTCAGAAACCAGTGGGGCTTGCACAGGCAATGGGCAACCGAGACCATGATAAAACAGCATTGGTGACATTTGGAAGAGCGGGCAGGGCGTTCAGTCCTTCAAAATGAAACTCTTTGCTTAGCCTGTCTGCTGCAAACACCTCGCTGTTTCCCACCACACCAACCAGCTGGTGGAAAAACCCCTTTTTGGGGCAGAATTTGCAGCAAGGGCAGGACTCATCATCACCCTTCCCTAGCTTGATCCTGCCTGAGATGTGTTTCTATCCTCCCTGGCAGACACGCTGCTCTGCCACCCCACAGGGGGTGGGGAGTCACCCTTCCCAACACCTCACTCCACCTTCCCAGCCAGGAGCTGCTCTGGGATCCAGTCGGGAGGGCTGATGATGTGGCAGCCCTATTTAGGGGCTCAGCACCCTCTAATGAAGGGGCCAGCCCATCCCCAGTCCTTGCACCCCCCAGGGCTGCGGCAGCCTCTCCATGGGGCTGCACAGACCTGGGATCAGAGCAAGCCCACCAGTGGGTTGTTGGGTCTGTGGTGGGTGCCAGTGACTGCTGGAGGAACTGGGAGTGGACTGGGCATACTGGGTACATGGACAAATGTTTGCTGCCGTGAGAGAACTGCTCACTCTCCTGTTTAACCTTTGAGCAAACTGCTGCACCCTCTCATGCCTCAGTTTCCCTCTCAGCACAAGGAGGGAGAAGCAGGAACTCCTTTCCCTGCCAAACACATGCATCAAGTCCCACAGCCAGGCAAAATGAGCGCTTCAGGCTTGCATCTTGCCCAGCAGCAGGTGCATTTTGGGGGTAAATGTTGCTTCTTCTGTATGCACTGGATTCCCTTTCCCAACAGCCACGCTGGGGTTTGTCCCAGCTTTTCCCGTGCTGGGGTCTGGCACAGTTGCAGCTGGGCAGGCTTGGGAGGGAACCTGCCCTTGAAGCCATATCGTCACCCAGCTCCTGCCTGTGCTCCACTGCGGCACTGTCCTACAAAATCCTCTGCTGCAGTAATACACCGCTGAAAAAAAAAACACAACACGCAAGCCGTGCATGCAGGCAGCGGCTCTGTGTGTAATGACTGCTGGGTTATGGATCTGCACAGGGATAACTTTGAATTATTATCTGCACTAAAACCCTGCAGTCTGTTGTGTGCCGGTAATGAAATGTGCTGGCTCCCTCTCCCAGGCTTGCGTTTCTCGCTGCTGTCGCTGGCTGGAGCGAGGCCGGGGAGTGGGGCCGCACAGGCAGCTCAGCAATGCTGGGCTGGGCTCGGTTTTTGAATGATGCATCTGCAGAACAGGCTCCCCAAAATGTGTGTGGGGGTGAGCAGGGATCAGCCCCTGGTGTCTCAGGGCTCCAGCACAGAGAGCCAGAGCTCCCGGCATTGATTTCACCCTCGGCTCCTCTTTGGCCAATGCTGGCACCCACTCGGGCGTGACATCCAGTGGTGCGGACACGGTGTCACAGCCAGGGCCACAGGTCCCAGTGTGATGACAACAGGCAGAAAAATGGGGTACAAAGCTGCCCCTGGGCTTGCCAGGGTGGCGGCTGCTCTTTGGTTTGGGTTTTCTCGGCCGCCCTTGGGGCTGTGCGGGTAGAAAGCAAACGGGGAGGGAAACGTGTGTGTCCCTCTGCAGGGAGGCTGAGGAGCGGGGAGCCCCCGGGATGGCCTTTGCTCGTCACTGCTGAGTAGCCGAGGACATCGAGGCGGCTGATCCGCCTCTCTGCACATCTCCCGTGTGATATTTATAGCACTCGTGTTATCAACTCAAATCAAAATCGTGTGGTGCTCCACTGACTTTCACTGCAGGACTAATTAATCACCGGGGTTTTTAAGCGAGCGGTCGAAGGGTCCAGCTTTCACCTTCATCCCCAAGGGGAAAATGTGAAGGTGCCCTGTGCTTCCCAGTACCTTAATGCTGGGGAACTGGGGGAGTTTGGGGCTGTGTTGGGGTGCAGTTCCCTGCCTCCAGAGACTGCACGGGGCAAATGCAGCTACTCCTGGTGTGGAGCAGAGCTGAGGGGAGTGGATGAAGGTGTGCACTGGGGGGGCTTTTTCCCTGACCCCCCTGCAGCGCTGTGCAGCCTCAGGGTTGCTGCCGGAGGGGCTCAGCCCTTGTGCTGGTGGCTGCTCTGTTTCTGTCCCCCTGCACCAGGTCACCTCTCGGGAAAAGTGGGGTGGCTTGGCCTTCTCCAAGGGGACACCCCGGCTGTTGAGGGCCATGGGGACAGAGCAAGCCCTGGGCTGTCCCTGTCTCTGGGGGTCCCTGGGATGGGGCTTAGGGGGCGAGGGTGGGAGGAAGGTGAGACTGGGGTGGGCAGGGGTCAGTGGGGTGTGTGACTGGGAGGGGGCAGATGAATGGTACAGGGGGGCAAGTGGTACAGGTGATGCCAAAGGCGACCAGTGAGCTGCAATGGAGGCAGCTGGGTGGCACTGGGGCCACGCGTGTGCCACTGAGCGGGGCAGGTAAGTGGCACCAGAAGGGGGACACCGGGGCAGGGTGATCTGGGGGACAGGGGCAGCGCCTTCCCCCCTTTTCCCCCAGCTCTGTGGCATCCCGGAGCTGGGGCGGGGCCGGGGTGGGGCGGGGCGTGGCCGGGCAGGGGGGGCAGCCCCGGCCCCGCCCCGCCCCGCATTGGCGCAGCCCCGGCGCTGGCGCGGGGGCGGTGCCGGGCGCGGCGCAGAGCGGAGGATGCTGCGGGCGGGGGCCGCCAGCAGCCCCGGTCCCGGTGCCGGTCCCGGGCGGGAGGGCAGCCCGCCGCGTCCCGCCCGCTGAGCCCCGGCCCGGCCATGGGGGCTCTGACCAGCCGGCAAAACGCAGGGGTGGAGGAAGTGGATATCCCCGCTAATTCCGTCTACAGATACCCCCCGAAATCCGGTGAGCTCCAGTGGTGTGGGGGGGTCCCGTGTCCCGGCGCCGCCGCTGGGCGGAGGGGAGCGGGGAGCGAGCAGGGCAGGGACCGGGTACGACCTTGTTCCGGTCGGACGTGCCCCTGTGCACCCCAAAGCGAACCCTGACCGCACGCAGCTGGGGGGGGAGCACCCTAAAAATATAGCGCTGGTACTGGGCACCCAGCGGCTGTGCGGAGGGGACGGGGTCACCTCTGCGTCTGCCCGCAGGATGCCCCTTTGCCAACCAAACCCAGCTCCCGAACTTGGCTGAGTTGATATGACTTTAATTGATATTGTTATTATTATTTGAACCCAGGCTCTGCGGTGCCGGGCTGGGAAGGCTGGCGCTCTTTTTATAGCCGGTTGCTCCGGTGCTGGCTGCTCTGGAAAAGCCTGGGTTTAAATTCCCGGGAGGATGAGGGAGGCTGGGATGGGAGGGATTGGAGGGGATCCCTCCTTCCCAGAGCCCTGCCCCATAGCAGCACCCCAGCTTCTGCAATGGGGAGACGTCACCTCCCCTGGCTCCTCACCCTGCCTTGAGGCTCGGCGGTGATGTCTCTCCTGCTCCCGAATCCGGCCCTGTCTCAAACCTTGTGCGTGACCTTGGAAAATCTGTCCCTCCCCTCTGTGCCGCAGTTTTCCATGCAAAGGGACAGGCTGAGCCGGTGTCCAGGGGGGCGTGATGGGGTCATGATGGAGAGAGACGATGGAGTCTGGTCCTTGGATGGGTTTTGCTTCAGAGCTGCAAAAATACTGATATCAGTGGATAATGCCCAGGAGTACTGTGTGTGTGCGTGGGGATTGCCACAGGATCCTTGCGGCACTGAATATGATTAATAGGTAACTATTTTGGTAGTTAATAGGATAAAGTAAACGTTTGGATCGTTAGCACTGTGACAAATTACTAGCTAATTACAAATAAAGATCTCCTTAGGAAGAATTACAGCCAACACAAACCCTACTCTTGTCCTGAAAAGCTGTGCTTGGCTTTTTTTTTTTTTTTTTTTAATTCTGATCTAGAATTGGTTGCACAGCTGGCTGGCACATCTGCAGCAGTGGGGGTTAGCTGGGGCACTGCAGGGTGGAGATGGCAGATCCTCGGCAACCCGTCCTCCCGCGGGGCTCCCCCAGCTCCCCCATTTATGCGGTTTCAAGGCCTTTGTCACCCTGATGCCAGCTGAAGCTGGATGACCCCATCCGTGGCTTTGCTTGCTCTCTGCAGGGGCTGCAGCTCTGTGCATTAGGGGGTTTTATCTTGGACATGCCTTAATTAGGGGGTCTCAAAATATCTGGCCACAGAGGGGTGGAGGGTGCCAGTCCTGTGCCCTGCTCCTGGGGAGCAAATGCACCCAGCTGAGCACTCCTAAACTCATCTCAGCTGGCAGAGAACACCAGGCAGATGCTTAACTCTGGCTTTCAGGGAGAAATCAGGGCTTTCAGGTGTGCTCAGCTGGACTGGCCCCACCGGTGACAGTCCCCGTGCTGCCCAGAGCCCTCAGGGACAGTGGCAGGAGGTGCCCAGGTGACATGGCCATCTGCACCGGGACAAGGGCACGCGGGGGACTGTGGGAGATTATGGCTGTTTCGCTTTTAATCCGAGAGGAGATTTGCCTTC
This sequence comes from Caloenas nicobarica, assembly GCF_036013445.1. Classification (NCBI taxonomy): domain Eukaryota; kingdom Metazoa; phylum Chordata; class Aves; order Columbiformes; family Columbidae; genus Caloenas; species Caloenas nicobarica. Next base: position 7,158,506 of record NC_088262.1, on the reverse strand, counting down.
AGTGCTGCCGGCAGCCGAGAGGGAGGCAGGGGAGGACGTGACGGGCAGCGGAGCCGATTGCTCCACGGTGGCAGCGCTTCTCCTGCCTCGAATGACACCTGGAAACGGCTACCAGCTTTGGAAACGTGGCCCTAGGAGGTGTCTCATGGGACCCCAGGGCATTCCTCTATCTCTGCAGATGTGGTTTTCACTGCTGGCTCGCTTGGCATGGCTGGTGCAGCCCATTAGAATAGGGCAGCTGTGTCTTGTCCCAGTCAAGCATCTCCCCTTCCCATCCTGGGGGTCCCATCCCCTCCAGGCAGGCTGCAAATGGGATTAGTTAAGAAATGTTTCAAAGTAAAGGCTGGGATTTACTTCAGTGGCTCTGATCTCATGCTGGCAAAGGTGATGGGAGGGAGAGCAAGCGGAGGCTGTTAATGGAGCCCGCTGCCTGGCTAGTGCTGAATTAAATAATCCGCGGCAGGCTGGTTCACCAGGCAGCGATGGGACATCCTGGGGCAGAAGCACCCGGTGCCTTTTAACCACCCCGGGCTTCATCCAGGCAGTGCTGTGCCCGTGGCAGCACCTGCTGCCGCGGGGTGTCCTTGTGCCAGCACCGTGCCACGGTCACCCAGCTGGGATGAGCCCAGGCTGTGTAAAACCTGCCACTTCCCTCACTGGGAGCGTGTGGAGGGGCTGAAAAGGAGCTTTTCTATTCTCTTTTTAGCTGCTTTGGAGAGCCGGGCTGTGACCCTGCTGAAATTCAGGCTCTGACGTTCAAGAGCCAGGGGCTGCATTAGTAGAGCTGAGCCAGAGCCCAGCAGGACAGCGATGGCTCGGGGGACGAAGCAGGACATGTGCCACCACGTGCCAGAGCCAAGAGAACATCCACGGCACGCACCAGGGTCTGTGCCCACGGCGTCCTCGCCCGTCTCGGGGCATCTGGGCAAGGCGGCATCCCTGGCAGTCATGGAGAAAAAGGACTGACAGTGTCATCAACACCGGCTGGTGCCAGATATGTCCCATGTGACGATGCTGGCAGGCACGCAGGACATGCTTTGTTTGCTGGGAACATCAGGCAATTTGGTTTTATTCCTCCTTTCCAGCAGCCTCCGTGTTCAGCCCTTCCTGCACGCTCGCCAGGCCTCTGAAGTTTCAGATCTCATTAAAACCCGGGGCTTTTCCTTCCCCAGGGGCGGGCGTTGGGTGAGGATTTATAATTAGCTGCTAATAAGGTGGCTGTGGCTGGAAAGGTGATTCCTTCCTCTGCCACCCAGCCATGCCCACGGGGTCACCGGCAGGCGCTGGCACGGTCCTGCTGCTGCCCTGGGCTTTCCCGGGCAGAGCCTGGCACAGCTTGAGGTTTTTGGAGGACCTTTCCTGGGAAGGAGTGTGGGACCAGTGCTATCTGCTGCAAAGGGGGAGCTGAAGCCCCTGGGACATGCACAGGGTGCATGGGGAGCTTGCAGCACCCAAGGGTGCTCCCAAGCCCTGGCAGAGAGGCTGGGTGATGGCAGCATGGTCCTTAACTCCTCTGCTCATCCCATGGGAGCCCTGAGCACTCACCAAACCTCAGCTGGGGCTGTTGCAGAGAGCCTGCGCTCCATTTTCCAGCTTTCACCAAGTGCTTGTTTAAATATAATTCTTTTCCATCTCCTGCTCTCACCCCAAGTCAGAGCCAGGAAAAGCTGTGGATGGCCCCGTTCTCCCCTGGCCGTGCTGCTGCAGGCACTTTGCTCTTGTTGGTTTTTGTTTTTCTTTTTTTTTCACGTGGCTGCGTTCTTCCCTGGGGAGCTGCCTATAAATTATGCACATGGAAAATGGGACCAGAAAGCAGCAGGCATCAATAATTGATGGTCGACGTTTGCTAACGGGCACTCGGCATCCGGGCATCCCTGCGCCACGGGGCCTTTGGGTGAAGCTGTGTGGCCCCGCTTGTCCCTCCAGCCCCAGAGTTAGATCCCCTCTCCTCCTTCCATCTGAGCTTTGGGCTTGGTTTTGGGTTTTAAATGCAATATTAAAGCCAGATCCAGCCCTGGGCAGTTGCTGCATCTGCTGGGAGGTAACGGCGAGCTCTGACTTCAGCCCCCACAGGCAGAGCTGCAGCTCAGGCTTGAGCTCCTTTGTCTGCAGACCCCAAAGGTTTAGTTTTGGGGCGTCCCCGGCAGGGGCTGTGGGTGGCTCTGTGCTGTCGGGTGTGGGGTTTTTGCAAGTCAGACTCTGTCCCCATGGCTGGTGGGATGCAGGTGCCATGTCCATCCTCCATCTGTGTCCTCTCCTGACTCCTGGTACTTCTGCTGACCCCTCGCCAGCGCAGGGATGGCTGAAGGTTGGGGTGACCTTGGGTGGCTCAGGCTGGGCTGGGGCTTGCGGGGGTTCCCTGGGGAGGGGGAGATGAGGACAAGAGAGGCAGGAGGAAGGCAACCATAAAGGGTCTCTTCTTGGCCATCTGCCCCTTTGCCTCTACCTGCTTGGAGGATGCCAGGGCATGAGTTCAACCCAAAAAGTTCATAGGGAGGTGACCTTGGAGATGATGCCACGGATTTGGTGGCTTTGTGCTGCTCCATCACCTGGTGGAAGCCCCATCCTCCACCTCTGCTCAGACCATCTCTGTTTTCTTTTTTTTTCTTTCCAGGGAGCTACTTTGCCAACCACTTCATCATGGGCGGTGAGAAGTTCGACTCCACGCACCCCGAGGGTTACCTGTTCGGCGAGAACAGCGACCTCAACTTCCTGGGGAACCGGCCCGTGGTGGTGGGCGCTGGCGGGACGCGGGGCGGCGGGGGGACACAGGACCTGGGTGTGCCCCTTCCCAAAGTGGTGGTGACTGTGTGTGTCATGGGGGTGCACGGTGTGAGGCTGCTGGCTGCCACCCCCCAAGGGCAGAGCCAGCCTGGGGGTGGCCTGAGCAGATTCTTTGATGTCTGATATAAGGTTTGGCAGCTTGCAGCAGCCTGTCCTCCCTCGGGGGCTGACCCACATCTCCTCTCAGCCTGTGTGCCCACATCCACACGCTCCACAGCAACATCACATTAGTGCTGTATCTTTCCAAACTTGAGCTGCGATGGGTGAATAGGTTTGCAGATGGTTGGGAAAGGACTGAGCGATTGTGTGACCTCTGCCTTTGGGTGCTGCTCTCCCCAGTACCTTTGTTGTGGGTCATCAGACCTGAATGTATTTTCTGACCCTCGAGGGCTGCTTGCACGCACAAACCCGCCAGTGAAGAAGATGGTGAGGGGTCATGGGCTGATTTAGTCCAATTTTTCTCGCTCCCTCTCCAAGAGTGTTGAAGAAGTGTTTTTTCCAAGTGTTGAAAAAAATTCTAAGTGAGGAATTAAAAGGCACCGAAGTTTTTCTATTGAGATAAATGTACCTGATGCTAATGGCTCTGTGCTGGGCTGGCAAGGCTGCTGCCATCCCTATTTGGGTTTTTCCACCTTGAAATTGGTTTTAAGAGCATTTTGGCAGCATTGTACGGCCCTTCAGTAGGGAAGCACCTGGTCCCGAGGCTGTGCCAGAGTGTGGGGATCCTGGTAGAGCCAAAGGCAGGAGCCACCCCCCCCCCAAAAGCTATGAACACTGGGTGAGCAAAGCCAGGGCCTTTCTCCATTCTTTGTGAAAATGCAAAGTCAGCACTCAGGTTCTCTCCAGCAGCAAGTGCCGAGAAATCCTCTCGATTACAGTAACAGCCTCTAAACTGCCCAGCGAGCTGTTCCCATGTCAGACATCCCGACAGCAGAAGCAGCAGGGGAAGGTAAAGGAACAGCTTGGAAACAGCAGAAAGAATTAATATCGCACTGCAAACTCAATTGCATTGCTCTGGCTTAATTAGCGGCGGCTCCGGGCTGCAGAGCTGTGACCGAGGTCCCTTCTCCCTGGGAAGCGGGGGTGTTTTGGAGCTGGGCTTTCGGCTCAGGCCAGTTTGGGGGCCCAGGGGGGTTACTGGGGAGGAGCCGTGTTGTTTCTGGCCCAAGCCTGTGTCCAGGAGCTGTTTGGGCATCTCTGATGCTGCTTCTTGGCTGTGCTGCTTTGGTGTTCTGGCCTGCTGGGAGAGCCCTGGCTGGGCTGGACATGGCAGAGGTGGCCAGTGTTTTTTGATGGGGGATTTATTTTGGGTTCCTTGGGTAACAAGGGGCAGGAGGCCTTGGAAAAACTGTGTCCTGTGTCCTCCCTGAGCTGAGCAGCTCGTCTGAGCTGTTAACATTGCTGCTGCGGGGATGTGCAGAGCACCCAGAGGCTGGGCAGACTTTCCCCTCCACAGATACGTGATAATCTGGATTTTCCAGCTCGGAACAGGTTCCCAAGGGGCTGGGAAAGGCGTTGCAGGTTTAAGTCACCGTGCTGGGACACCTCTGCAGGGGCTGAGGGGCAGAGAAGCTGCTTGTGGCACCTGGAGAACATGAGGTGGCTGGGGGAAACTGAGGACTGTTGGACCGTGCTGCTGGGTTTCCCTGCCCACGCAAAACAGCCTGGCTCTGCTTGTAGAAAAACCCCAAGAAAGACTTCTTGAGGGGTTTTTTTTGTGTGCGTGGTTTTTTTTTTCCCACTTTAACAGAAACTGGCCTGACCCAAATGTTGCTGTAGGCACGTGGTTCATGTTCTTAAATGGGTAAAAGTTACAGCGAGGTGTGTTTTCTGTTGTTTTTCAGCTTGATTTAAATCGAGGAGATGCAAAAAAAAGTCCTTTAAACAGCCCCTTTCTGATGTGCAAATCCGGTTTGCAAAATTTCATTCAATAATCCCCCCACCCTCAAAAAAAAGATCCCAGGCGTGGGTGTGAAAGTGCCCAACGGGTGACGGCAAAGCAGTTTCTGCAGCGAGAAATTTGCCTGTGGCGCTTCCCCATCCTGCCCGGCCCAATGGCCCCCGCAGGGCTGCACCCTGGGGACCCCGCGCCCCCCATCACCCACCCGGGTGCTGCGCTGGGGGGTCGCACCCATGGGTGCTCTCCCTGCTGGGGTGGGCTCTGCCAGTTCCTGCGGGCTGGTTTGGGTATGGCGGGGCTGGGCGAGGTGCGAATGAGGAAGATTGGCTTCCTTCGTTAATTTGGATAGCAGAGGATGTATCGTGACATGGCGTGGCGTGTTGTGACAGGGTTTGGTTGCAGCTGGGAGACTCTTCTCACTTGTTCTCTTCCAGCTGCAACTGGGTGATTCTGCAGGTGCCTGTGTAGCACTTGTGACTCATTAAGAATCTCATTAACACCAGATTAATGACTCAGCTGCCCTTTTCCCCTCCCAGAGGGGAGGGAGTGGGGGAAGTTCCAAGGTGCTGTGGGTTCATCTTCACAGCATCTGCTGCCAGCAGCTGTGCTGGGTCCTGCTCAGGTTTTAACCTGCCTTTCGATGTCACCAGTGGGACCAGAGCTGCGGGATGGTGGGACACAGGAGGTGAAGGTGGAGCAGCGATGAGGCGGGGCTCTGCCTGTTCCCCCAGCTCCATCCATCCTGCTCTGCAGGACTTTTGGGATTTGGAAGGTGACGGTGGCTTTTGGGATTTGGAAGGTGACAATGGCTTTCCCACGTGAGGGCGCCAGGGACACGGGAAATGGGCACCTGGCTCCCCACAGGACATCCCCAAGTGCCATCTACAATTCTGTCTTGTCCCCTCGGTATCGGGGGTGCAGCGGGTGCCTTGCTGTCCCTGAGCCCCCTGTCCGGGCTGGGGGTGGCGTGGGGGGATGAAGGGCCCCAGGCAGCCCGTCTCGTTGCCGCTTCCCTCTCCCATGGCAGCGCTGAGCCCTTTGGCTCAGGTGAGCATCTGCCATCCCCGGTGGCACCTGACACCCTCCTGGCTCTGGCTGTCCCTTGGCACAGGGTGACAGCTCGCTAACGAGCTGGGCATTAATCCCAGCGTAAGCATCCATCTCTCAACACGTGTTTGTGTTGCTCCCCCGGTGGGGGGGCCTGATCCCTTCCTGGGGCTCAACCTACCTGGGAAATGGAGAATGGGGAAATGGTTCCTACATCCCTTCCCCAGTGCCCGCAGTGTCCCTTGGGTGGCTGTGGTTCCAAGGAGAGGGTGTCCCCTCTCTCCAGCAAGACCTGTAACCCCCATGGAGGGTGCAGGGGGACAGGAAGGACAGGGTCACCTTGGAGGATGGCACAACACTTTTCCCTCATAGCGATGCTGCCTGCTTGCCCTGTACCCTGCATCCCCCTCCGGCCAAAGGGACAAGGAACAGCCCCTCTCTGTGTGTCCCCTGGTGAAAGCATCCCCTGCAAGGGCTTCTGGGCTTGCTCTTTGCAGAGGTGATGTCCCTGTCATCACACTATCTGGTACCCAAGTGCCAGTGGAAGCTGTTGGTGCTCAGCACCCACCCAGATGTGCAGCGCACCCCAGGTCCTCCTGTACAGAGTGTCAGGTCAAGACTGGGTCGCTGGGGGGGCCCCAGGACAAGGTCCATGGCCGCTGTAACCCCCCCCTCGTGCGTCTGCCTTCACCGGTATCTCTCTCATCCTAGTTCCCTTACGCTGCTCCACCTCCTCAGGAACCTGTGAAGACCCTCAGGAGCTTAATCAACATCCGCAAGGACACCCTGCGCCTCGTCAAGTGAGTCCTGTCGGGGGGAAGATGGGGCTGGGCCCCCCGCAGCCATGACCCCTGGGAAGGGAAGGGTCTGGCTGGATGCTCGCAGGAGATGCTGAGCGCAGGGATGCTCTCAGCCCATCTCAGCACAGCTGGATGGAGAGGGACGAGCCACCGCTGTCAAATGTGCCCCTTCCCCTCCTGGCACGGCTGAGCTTCCCGGCTGTGCTGGCTCCACCGCGAGATTAAAGGAGCTTAGTGCTGCCTTTGAAGGGCTTTGCTTTTTCTTCCTCCCCCACCTTCCCAAAGCTTTGTTGGAGGGAGGCCGGGGATTGCGGCCAGGCCAGTGGTTTGGGATTATGGCTGAAATCTGCCTGTGGTGCTTCCCAGGCTGTAGGCTTGACCTTGGGCAAGCTGGGCCCTCCTGGTGTGCCTCAGTTTCCCCTGATGGATTGGGGCAGCCCCTTTTGGGGCCATCGGTGCAAGAGGATCAGTCCTGGGGCACCCCGAGCTGTCCATGAGGGGTGCCCATGTCCTGGACCCTCTGTGCTCCCCAGGTGCTCGGAGGAGGTGAAGACCCCGGGGGAAGAAGACAGCAAAGCCAAGGTGCACTACAACGTGGAGTTCACCTTCGACACAGATGCCCGTGTGGCCATAACCATCTACTACCAGGCGAGCGAGGAGTTTCACAACGGGGTGGCAAGGTGAGGAGCCCCAGTCTGTCGTGTGTGTCCACCCAAGCCGAGTGTTCCCCCGTGGTCAGGGTGTGGGGCTGTGCTGATGGAGATGGAGCTTTTCCTTCCTGGAGCATCTCCCCTCCTCAGGGTGGTGGTGCTGAGGATGGAGGGGGCTCCTCACCTCTTGTTACCTCCAGGTCAGAGCTGAGACCAGGAGAAATCATTGCTCCTCCTGGTCCCCCCCAGGTTGGCTATAGCATTGTCCCTGTCCCCTCCTGTCCCTGGGGTTATTTTAGCCCCATGGGTTTAGTCCTTTTTAGGACTTCTTACCTCAAGCCCTAAGAAGTATCCATAAGGGGAGGAGTGACCCACCTCTCTCTCATCTTCCTGGTATCCCTGTGACCTTGAGGGGCTGGGAGGAACTTGGGGGACATCTGTGGTGACTGTAACTCTGTTCTGTCCCTGCGGGACAGCTACATCCCCAGGGACACCAGCCTGCAGTCGGAGACGGTGCACTACAAGCGGGGGGTGTGCCAGCAGTTCTGCCTGCCCTCCCACACCGTGGACCCCTCGGAGTGGAGCGAGGAGGAGGTGGGTCCCACCAGCCTGTGGCATCAACCACGGGGTCGGCTATGGTTTATGGACGTGGGGTGAAGCCTCCAGTGCTGCTCCATCTCACCAAACCTCCTGTTTCTCTCCAGCTGGGCTTTGACCTGGACCGGGAGGTGTACCCCATGGTGGTGCAGGCGGTGGTGGATGAAGGCGAGGGTGAGGAGGGGCTTCCTTGCTGGGTTGGGCTTTCCCGGTTGCTGGCACCACAATACCAGCCCTTGCACCAACTGGGCAGAGCCTCCTGCTTCTCCTTGCTGCCACCACAGCCCTGCGTGTCCCCTGAGCCCTGCCCGTCCCTTTGTGTCTTGCAGAGCACATCGGGCACTGCCACGTGCTGCTGGCCACCTTTGAGAAGGTAAGTGCCAAAGCTGGGGTCACGCTACCCCATCCTGCCCCCTCGTTCATGGGGTGCGAGAGCCCGGAGAAACCCTGTGGGGCTCGGGATGGTGCTCCTGGGCTGGGGCTGGTTTGGGTCTGCTCCTGAAATTCTGGGAACGTCCCCAAAATCTTTGGTTTTTAAGCACTCACTTTTAAGGCGTTTGGTCTCAATTACACCTTCCTCGCTCCAACAAGTCTCCAGCCTTGCAACATGTGTGACATCCCACACCTGCCTGCTACCAGGGTGTTGGGGAAAAAATAAAATTGCTGCAAAATGGGCTGGTTGGGAGCGAGGTGGGAGCGGTGACAGGTGGGTGGGTGCTCGAGCATGGCAGTCCCTGAGGTCCTCAGCCCCGTGCCCACCCGTGTGTTCTCCTCCCTCCAGCACAGTGATGGCACCTTCTGCGTGAAGCCCCTCAAGCAGAAGCAAGTGGTGAGTGTCTGGATGTCCAGTGCAGGTGGTTGGTGTTGGCATCGAAGCTGCCAGGGCGGAAAGCTGAAGGATTGAGCATTTATTCCCCCAGCCTTTGTGGTCCCTTGAGGGTGTGCTGGCTGGATCTTGCTGGCTTAGGAGGCCATCGTGAGGCTTGAGGTGTGGGATATGCCCCCCGTCTGCTATACATCTCATAGAATCACAGGACGATTTGGCTTGGAAGAGACCTTCAAAGCTCATCTGATCCAACCCCTGCCATGAGCAGGGACATCTTCACCAGCTCAGGTTGCTCAGAGCCCCATCCAGCCTGGCCTGGGATGTCTCCAGGGATGGGGCAACCTGGGCCAGTGTTTTACCACTCTCAGTGTAAAAAAATTTCTTCCTTAATGTCATGGTAGCCATGCTGTGAGTTAGCAGCCTTGTCCTTCCAAAATACTTGGTGAGTTTATATATGTAGAAGTTAAGGTGAAGGATGCATCCATCCATGTGTCCCCATGGACGGTGGCAGCTACCGCCTTGCACATCCCTGGCGGGGGAGGCAACAAGGGGCTTTTGGGGAGCAGCAAACTCCTGTGTCAGCAGCCCCTGCCCTGCTCCTGCCTCCTAGGGAGCTTGGGCACCACCGGCAATTTGAAGTGCATCGATGCAAAGAGAAAGCAAGAACGTGCAGGGATGAGGAGGGCTCGCCCGAGGAGGGGGCCGGGAGCTGCGGGGGCTGTGTCTCTGCTCCTCACGCCTTCCCCATGGGGTTGCAGGTGGATGGTGTGAGCTACCTGCTGCAGGAGATCTACGGCATCGAGAACAAGTACAACACGCAGGACTCCAAGGTACCTGCCTGCATCCCCCAACCTGCATCCCGTGGGTCTTCCCTTGTCCCCCCTCCCCTTCCCCCAGCACAGGTCCAGCAGCTCAAACACACTTGGGGCAAGAGTTTGCAGCACAACATGGAGATGCCTGGTGTGATGGAGGTGGTTGGTGTTGGCGTCGAAGCTGCTAGAAGCAGAAAGCTGAAGGATTGAGCCTTTTCCCCCCATCCTTTGTGGTCTCTCAGGATCACGGTGCCTGGATCTTGCTGGCTTAGGAGGGCACCGTGGGGCTTGAAGCGTGGGACATGCCTCCCCCTCTGTTCTGTATATATATAGATGTAGAAGTTGGAGTGAAGGATGTGTCCCTCTGTGGGGTGCCTGATGGCTCCAGCCCCATCTCCCAGCCTCCAGGAGGGGAGGGATAAGGTCCCGGGGTTGTGTTTGGAGACCTGGCAGCCTAGGGCCGCTGGCAGGACCTTGCAGCCAGCTCTTGGGGCACCCAGCTGGTATTTAAGGGCACCCACCCTCATGCCTTGGGGGCTGGGGATGCTGAGTGGTTCCCATCTCTCCTGTGGGGCAGGTGGCCGAGGACGAGGTGAGTGACAACAGCGCCGAGTGTGTCGTCTGCCTCTCAGATGTGCGTGACACCCTCATCCTGCCCTGCCGCCACCTCTGCCTCTGCAACACCTGCGCCGACACCTTGCGCTACCAGGCCAACAACTGCCCCATCTGCAGGCTGCGTAAGGGCCGGGGGGGCTGGCATCACTGGGATGCAGGTGGCATCACTGGGATGGAGTGGGCTGGCATCACTGGGATGGAGGGGGCTGGCATCTCTGGGATGCAGGTGGCATCACTGGGATGGAGTGGGCTGGTGTCTCCCATCCTTGGGTTTTTAAGTCCCTCCAGCCCCACATACCGTGCGGGGATGCCCCTTCTGGGAAATGGGGTGACATTTTAGGGGGAAAGGAGGTGTCTCCTTTTGGCACGCAGTTTTCACCCCGACCTTCATCCTTGGTGCCGCAGCTTTCCGAGCTTTGCTTCAAATCCGAGCCATGAGGAAAAAGCTGGGTCCCCTCTCACCCACCAGCTTCAACCCCATCATCGCCTCGCAGACCTCCGACTCCGAGGAGCACTCGGTCAGTGCCCCCCACCCCACTGGGGCCAGACGAGGGAGGTTTGGGGGTGCATGTGCTTCCCGAGGTCAGGGTTTGTTTATTTAATTAATGCAAATTGATCTTGCAAAAAAATTGCAAGTTTGATATTTGGGGAAAAAAAAAAAAAGGCTTTTTGTTGGGTGGAAAAACGGCAGATTTGAGGCTTTCATTCTGTGCAGGTATTAATAGTTTGTCTGTTCTCTGGCTTTTGGCTTCTCCCTGGGGGCATCCTGATCCTGCCAGGAGCAGGGGTGGGGGCAGTGAAATGTGTCCGAGGGTGGGGACCCTCATCCCATCTCCTCCTTCTCCCCAGTCCACGGAGAACATCCCCCCAGGTTACGAGGTGGTGTCATTGCTGGAAGCCCTCAACGGGCCGCTGACACCCTCGCCGGCCACCCGGCGGGCACTGGGGGACCCTCCTGCCACGGGGACCCTGCCCTCCTACGGCAGCGACGGCCCCCTGCCCCCCCTGTGCACCCTCTCGCCCCTCGAGCGTCTCCCTGACTGTGGCCCCCCGGGGCTCAAGCTGAAGAAGAGCATCTCCAAGTGAGTACTGGGATGGGTGCGGGGGGCTGGGGGGCTGTAGGTGGAGTTGAAGCCCTCTGCCTTATTCCCCCCACCCCGGGCAGGTCCATCTCGCAGAACTCCTCCATCCTGCCCGAAGAGGAGGATGAGAAGTCGTGCACTGAGTCGGAGCTGAGGGTCTCCCGGAGGAGATCCCCTGCCCGGCGCGAGGAGGTGAGAGCTCCTCAAAACATGCTGGTGATGAGCCGAGGCACTTGGGGGTGGCTTGGGACCAGAGGGTCTGGCTGGGGTTTGCTCCTCGTGGCTCTTTCTCCATCCCTAAAGATGCCTGAGGGAGACGGATCCATCCTTGCCCAATATCCCCCATCCCGTCCTTTCCATGGACTCCTCTCGCAGGAATGCGGTGCGACACCCGAGAGCGAAAACCTCACCCTGTCGTCATCGGGAGCCATCGACCAGTCCTCGTGCACCGGGACCCCCCTCTCCTCCACCATCTCCTCCCCAGAAGGTACAGCAGGGCACAGCTGGGCTCACGGGTGCTGGCCAGACAGGAGAGCGGGCTCACGGTCGTGGATCCATCATGCTGCGCGGGGATGCAGAGGGGGTTTGCGTGGTGCTTTCCTACCCTGCCATGGGTGCTGCGTGAAGCCCCAGGGTGTCACCTCAGCTTTGCCACCCATAGACCTGAAGATGGGGGACGTGGGACACCAATTGCCTCTGTTTCATCACCCCATAGACCCAGAGATGGGGAGGCATGGGGGCACCAGTCACCCCTGTTTCACAGAGTCATTTTGGTTGGAAGACCCTCAAGACCATCAAGGCCAACCGTTAACCCAATGCTGGCACTTACCCGTATCCCTAAGAACCTCACCTCCATGCCTTTTAAACCCCTCCAGGGATGGTGACTCCACCACTGCCCTGGGCAGCCTGTTCCAATGCCCAGCAACCTTTTCTGGGAAGAAATGTTTCCCAATATCCAATCTAAACCTCATCACCCAAAGACCCAGGGATGGGGTGCTGTGAGCCCCTACGACCCACTGCTGGCAGCTTTCCACCTTTTGCACCCACATGGCATGCATTGGGTCCTTCCTCCATGCCTTGCTTCTCCTCATTAGCCCCGTTTTTAATTAGCCGGTGCTGTGCCGCAACTTGCACCAGTGTGCTGGGGGGGTCTGGCAGCCCCGCTCAGGCCCCGCTCTCCCCCAGAGCCCGTCAGCAGCAGCCTGGCCCAGTCCGTCATGTCCATGGCCTCCTCCCAGAGCCAGCACTCCCAGCTCAGCACCGACACCGTCTCCTCCATGTCCGGCTCCTATGTCGCTCCCGGCACGGAGGAGGAGGAGGAGGAGGGGGACATGCTCCCGTCGCCTGCAGCCGCCAGCGCCACAGCCTCCGATGGAGAGGTAGGGGCTGGGGGGGTTGTTAAAGGTGCCTGTCGTCCCCAGGTTTGAGAGCTTCCCCTTGGGATCTAAATTCTCCCCCAAAGCCATCAGCATTTATTTTTTTAGTCACAGAATAGTTTGGGTTGCAGGGCCCTCCCCAGCTCCCCCAGTGCCCCCCCTGCCATGAGCAGGGACATCTGCACCAGCTCAGGTTGCTCAGAGCCCCGTCCAGCCTGGCCTGGGATGTCTCCAGGGATGGTTCATCCACCACCTCTCTGGCCAACCTGGGACAGGCTCTCACCACTCTCGCTATAAATAATTTGTTCCTCGCATCTAGCCTAATCTTCCGTCTTTCCCACTTTCTTCCTGCAGTCGACGCCTGTGGAGTCCCCAGATATAAACTTTGTCAGCATCTCCGCTGAGGAGCGTGATGCTGAGGTAACGTCACCACCCCATGAGGGGCTGGGAGCCGTGGTGTCACCCGGCGTGGCGTGGGGACGCCGGTTGTGCCCACCGCATCCCCGCAGGGCTGGGATGGGGCTGCCCTGGGGATGGATGGGGTGGTGGGGGTGTCCCCTGTCCAGGATCATCTTCCTGGTTCACAGAAACCCCCGGGGCCAGGGGTGTCCCCCTAAGAGGCATGGAGACAGCCCCGTGGGGCTGCTAACACTGGCTGCCTCTCACCTGTGCCGCAGGGCAACGATGTGCTGGAGGATGAGGATGCTTCTCCCACGCAGGAAGACGGTAAAAAGCCCCGGGTTGTTGTTGTTGTCCCTTCGCTTTCAGTTTGGTGTCACTGGTGGGCAACTGAGCACGTGGCAGATGTTGTGCTGTCCCCAGCTGCCGTCAGGGGCAGCTCTGGGTGGCCCTGTAGGCACTGGTTCTAGGAAAGCATCTGTCGCAACAGGGCACCCATGGGTGGGATGAACACCAGTGGGTGGGGGGAAGCCGGTGGCCACGGGGATCCCAGGGACGCTGGCACGGGCCACAGGGCAGGTGGCAGCTGGTGATGGTGGTGTTTCCAAGCAGCCAAGTGGGAAAGAGGCTTCTCCCTGTTTTTTCCCCTCACCAAGAAGGTTTTTCCTCACATCTATGAGAGTCTCCACCTTGGGGACCCCTCTCCAGACTGGTTCCCAGCAGAAGGGACTGCAAAACTCTTCCCTTTGCGATACTTTCCTAATTTTTTTTTTTTTTTGGCCTGTCCTCAATGTGCTTTTTGCAAGCCAACACATGCATTGAGGGCTCCTCTTGCCTCCCCTCTTGTGCTCAAATAGCCCAGGAAAGGCATGGGCATCCCTGTGCCATCGGCCACCAGCCACCATGGATTTCTTTTGGGTGATAGGGAGGCCCCCAGTGTGCCCCCTCCCACCTCTGCAAGTCTCTGGTCTGCAAAAATAAACCAAAACTGTTCCCCTGCCCAGCCTGGATGCTCAGCCGAGCTGGGAAGCAGGAACACCCCTCCCCAAAACACGACCTCTGCCCTGCGGGGAGGTTCCTGCTGACAGGCGTACTCCAATATGACAACTGGGGCTTGTGGTGGACATCACGGGCATCCCAGCCCCTCCAGGAGCAGAATGGCCTTTCTCCTTCGGACACGGTCCTGCCCCCATTCTTGGTGTTATTTGGGAACATCCCTCTGGAGGTTTAGTCACCTGCATCCAATGGATGCGGGTTACAGCATGGGGGCTGATCTCTCATACAGGCGATGCTCAGAAGCAGAGTTACCTCCCGCAGCCCTGAAAGCCCCCATCTTCCTCCCGCAAAGCTTGGCTACAGCTTCTTTTGCCCCATGCAATCTCGTTGCTGCCTCCCCACAGCATCCCTGCGGCTTTTTTGCCTTTGTGCTGATGCTGCCGGAGAGGCGCCGGTGGGAGGTGACGGGTGACACCGTGGCCTGGCTCTACCAACCAGGGACCGCTTGGCCATGCCCAGGGGAAGGTTTGGTTGAACCCCGGGCCGGTGGTGGGGGAGCAGATCCTGGTTCTCATGTGCTGGAGCCCATCGCCACTGTTTCACTGCCCTCCAACGCAGAAAGGAGCAGCTCGGACCATGCCCAGGCGTTATTGTCCACTCTTCACCCGCTCCCATCTAGATATGTCATTTTAATTTTTTTTTTTTTTTTTTGAAAGAGGGTGGGGAGGGGAAAGGAAAAGAGGCTATATTCCCCCACCCCACTGCTTAAAAGGCAACGGCGGCCCCCGCAGCGTTAACTGCCTTAACTCCCTTCCAGGCCCGAGGACAGGCGCTTTCCTCGGTCTGAGGTGTGACAATAACAATGACTTGGGCATCGCACACGTGAAAGCGCTGGACAATAAACTGTGCTCTGAGGCCTGCTTACCTGGTGAGTGGCCATCTGCTGAACATGAACTTGGGGTTGGGGGGGACAGTTCCATTTTTCCCTATATCACCTCAGCCCTTTGCATCCATCCCTCCTCTCCCAACACCATCACCATCATCCCCACTGTCCCCATCCCCACCAAGCTGTCCCCACTGCACCCCACCGCCTGTCCCACTGTGGGGCTGAGCACCAAGCACGTCACCATAGGTCAAGGTGACCTGTCCCCACCGGGATGTCCCCGAGGGGGGTTGCAGACTTGTTTTGCTGGGGGTGTTGTCCCTTGGCCAGGGGGCTGCTGGCACCCCGGGGGGACACCAGCCCTCCCTGTGGTTTTGTGGGACAGCAGTAGCCTGGTCTGGAGTTACAGTGAGCACAGCAGTATTTTGGGCCAGCCCTGCCCAAGGGCTGCCTGCCTCCCCCTCCTCTTCCTCCAGCTGGGGCATGTCAGGTTGAGTTGTCCTTCTGCAGAGCCCCAAAGTTCACCCATCTTTTCCATTTCTTCACGTTTTCTCTCCCACATTCCTTCCATTTCTCTTCTGTTTCCTCCTCTCCTTCTCTCCATCCCCCTTTTCTTTTTTTTTTCTCTTCTTTCTCCTTCCCAGCCTCTTCCGTCCGTGTGAAAGTTCATGTTCGCTCTGTGCCAACACGGTTTTCTCAACCCACGCTTGTGTTCCCTCCCTGGCCAGAGTTGCTGAAAGACGACAAATGTATTGGTGACCCCTGGTCCCCATGCAGGCTCCTCTCCATCAGCCCAGGGTGGTAAAAACCGGGCAGGAGGAAAAAGCCCAGACAAAACCCTCTGAGGGTCCAGGTCTGCATCAATACGTTTGTGGACAAGCTAAAAGCAACTCTGCCCCTGCCTTGTCCCTTCGGCTAAATTTGTGGCAGGTCCCAGACCCACAGTGGGTGCTGGAGAGACAGGAGGGTGGCTGGAACCAGCCCGGCCCTCCCCGGGAGGCAAAAGTCCTTTCTCCCTCCCTTCTCCTCGAGGAAAGCTTTCTCTCCCGCTGCCTTGTCTGTTCCTTATCTGTTCTGTGTTTCCATGCTGGAGAAACACGGCTGAGGCTCTTGGCGAGGAAAAGGTGCCTGCCACAAATGTCCCATGTTCCCTTCATCGCCGTCTGGCAGCAGCAGGCTGAGCCCCGGGGGAAGGCGGGGAGGGGGCTGGGGTGTCCCAGGGCCCCCCTGCCTTTGCTGGGGGTCCTGGCCAAGCATCCCCTGGCCATGGCACCAGCCCAAGCCATGCCTGCCCCTGTCCCCTGTGGTTGTGCCAGGGGAAGGATGAGGAGGAGGTGGCTTTGCAGCCCAAAACAGCCCCAGCATGGGGACAAATTCTTGCTCAGCTGCAAGAACTGTGATGGCTTCGTGTCTGCCCCCCAGGCTGGGGGGCAGAATGTGGCCCCCGGGCTGAGCCCAGCCAAGGATGCGCCTCCCATCCTTTGGCCACCATGTTTGTCCGTGCGCCCGGTGGCTGCGCTGCTTGGAGCCCTTGTGCAGGGAACAGCGGGGGCTGCTGCAGGGCGGGCAGAGCGGGGGCTTCGGGGCTGCCCCTGGTCCCCTGGCGATGGCAGAGGGGCCAGAGGGGATCACTCCAGAGCTCTGCCCTAAAGGGTTTAGAGAAGGATTGTCCTGGGGTGCTGGGAATTGCTGGGGGATCTAGGGTGGTGAAGGAGAGCAGCTGTAATGGCCGGTTGGTCATTTCCTCATTGCAGTCGGTGTTTTGCAACGTTGGTTTTGTTCATTAGACTCAGGGCAGCTCCTTCCTTCGCTGACCCTGTCTGCTCCTTGTCAGCAGCCACCTGCTATTGGGACTCGGCTGCTTCGCGATAGAGATGATTTAAGGCGCAATTTAATGCTCGTGGTGCTGGATTGCAATCACGGGGCCAGTTTGCATGCACTGGAAAAGTCCTTTTTGGCAGAGATTTCTTGCAGGTTTGGATGTAACCGCATCCATGGGGCTGGCAAGAACAGGATGGACTTCTACTTTGGGGACAGATGCTGTTTTCTTGAAAGAAAAACACCTTGACCAGAGATGATGATATTATCACCATCCTCATCATCATTGTTCCTCCCCCAGTTTTTCTTGTGGGGAGGCTTAGCCATGCTCAGACCCACGGGGTGGTTTTTGCCATCTCTGTCACGGATGAAGATGCGGGACATGGTTGCTCAGAGTGAAAAGCTTTGCTCATCCCCAGCATTGGTGTGAAATCTCTGCAGATTTCGGCCTGATGGGAAAGGGCTTTGGGAGGAGTCGAAACACCACATCCTAGGGATTTTATAGGACACAAGGTTTAAATAATACCCACAGACCCCTGGTCTGTGCAGTGGGTTGCAGGGGCTGTCCCCAGGGCTCAGAGCATTCTCCAGACAGGGACAGGGTGGCTGAGGCAGCGTTGGAAAGAGAAACCGGGGGAAGGTGGCTGCTGGAAGGGCTGGCAGCAAGGTGGAGAGGGCTGGGGAGCTGCAGTGTGGGAGGCGGCAGGAGACCCAAAATCCCCCGAGGGCTTTTGCTGGTTTAAAGCCGCAGCTGAGCTGAGCTGTAAGCGATATGGCAGCGGTTGGGCGAGCCGGTTGGGTTTCGCCGGGATGCTCTTTGGCAGCCGGTGTGCGCAGGGCAGGTCTGATGGCTGCTGACGGCGGGGGGGACCCACCTCCCACAGCCCAAGGTGGGCACGGGGCCAGGTCCCCACAGTGGGGCCAGACCGTGTCCTGCTGCATCCAGCTCCAAGGATGTGCTGAGCTGCGCTGGGTCTCTGCTCCAGAGCACTGCAGTGACTTACACAATATCAAGCTCTTAATGGGATTTCAGTGCACGTGTGTGCAGGTGTGTGTGTGGTCCTGTGTAATTATCCATTCTCTCCGGGATTCACAGACTTACCGTGCCTTGCTCTCCAGCCTGAGCTTGCCACAAAAAGCCAGTTGAAACAGCAGCTGTCACCTCCCATAAATCAGCAAGCAGCAGGTTTTTGTTGCTGCTTCTCTGGGAAAGCCTCAGCGCTTGCCCTTGGACTTGGGGTGCCCCCGTATGGCCCCACCAAGGCCCAGAGCTGCCCTCATCTCTGGCTTAACCTCATTGGTGGGAGCAGCCACTCTGCTTTGGGGGTACAGCCCCTTCCAAAGAGCAACACGGAGCCTCTGTTTGTTTTGGGAGCAGGACACAAGGCAGGTCCCCAGCTTTAACCGGGACCCTGCAGGCGGAGAGGAAGAGTGCAGGGACGTGGCTCCCCAACATGCCAAGCATGGCCACCCCTCGGTTCTCCTTGGCACGAAACCCTGGGGGGCACCACGCGTGACAGCCCACTCACACTGTGCCCAGTGGCGGCTCCTCATCCTCGTCCCAGACCCATTCGCAGGTGGTCACCCCCTGGCCCTTCACGGTTTACTCGCTCGCGTGCATGTCCCCCGACCCGCCAACGCTCCCACCTTCACCATGTGCCTTCTGGTCTCTCCTGCCACGCAGCCGCCGCGCCGGACTCCTGCCCCATTCACATTGAGGAATAGGTATGACCCCCCCAGAGCCTGCGCCCGCCTCGCGCCCCATCACATGGGGGGATTGGTGCCCCGCGCCCCGGCATTGCTGCCGGTCCCCTCCCTGTCCTGGCCAGGGTGACAACATCCCTTAGTGCCTGATGTACAGCCCCCACAGAGCATCTGCATGTGTCTTCTCACTGGGTATGGGGGGGCAGAGGCAGCCCCCTTCCATTTGGGTTATTAAAACCCAGCCATGGTGTGCAGCACTTCCTGTTTGCCCTTCGGCATTCCTGGGAAATTGGGGATTTAAGGGGCACCCATAGCCCCAAGAGGTAAGTGCAGGTGCTTGCCAGCCCCCCCTGCAGCCAAAACCCACAGGGGGGCTGGGGAGGTGGGCATTATTTGGCGAAACTCAATTGCATCCCTCCTGAACAAATGAGCCAAGCATGCCAATGGGCTTTGGGAGCCCCTAAGCCCCCATTTTAACCCCCATTTTCTCCCCCCAGGCCTGGAGGCAGCCAACAACAACGTGCGGCTCCCACGGCAGACACCCTGGCCCCGCCGCCCCCCCGGCGCCCCAGACCCGGAGCAGGCAGCGGCCGCCCTGCCCGTGTGAGGGCTCAGCCTCGGCGGGGACACGCGTCCCCCTGCCCGCCCGGAGGGACCCTGGTGTCCAGGCACCGTGGGCATCGCCAACTCCACCCCTCGGCTGTAGCGGGACTGATTTTCGAAAGAAAAGACGGTAACCTCAACTCTTCCTCCTCGGGCCCCCCTTTGCCAGAGTGGGGAGTGAGAGCCACATCACTTTGGAGCCCCCCATCAGCACCTTCCCATCCTCCAGCCCCAGAGGGGACAGGTTGGAGTCCCCTCCTGCCCCTGGCCATCTCATGCCCCTGGGCTGCTCTCCTCCAGCATGTGGAGCAGATGGGTCAGGGTCACCCTAAAATGGAGTCCTGGGATGTGACTGGAGGGGGATGATGGGATGAGGGTGCCCAGGGGTGCAGGTTAAGGACGAATGGCATTGCCATTCTCAGTGCATGAGCTGGTGACCTTCATGGGGAGGCCGGACCCCCCCAAGTTTGCTGACCCATGCCCCTGCCATGCTATGGGATGTCCCTATGCCATGGGATGTCCCCATTAATGCACTGGTGGTGATGGTGCCCCCCCAGCTCCTCCTCCCTCCACTCTTCTCCTGGGCAGCATCTGGGCTCTTGTGCCAGGCCCGCAATGTGGCTTTTCCCCAGGGATGGAGCAGGGCGGCAGGGGTAGGCAAGGGACCTGGTACACACCAGCCCCCCAGTCACCAGCCCCCGCAAGGCGTTGCAAATTGAACCTCACTGTCTTCCGCCCCGCTGTGAGCTCGGGGCTCGGGGCTGTGCCCTCTCTCCAGAACAAGTGCCAAAAATGTCACCCCTGTCCCACCCATCCTGCCCTCTCCATCACACTTTGTAGCAGGGGGTGGATGAGGGTGTGGGAGCTGCCCCTGTCCCCCTGTCCCCTCCCCTCTGTCCCCATCCCTCTGGTCAGCACTGGGCTGACAGCATAAGTGGATTTTGCTCCAGGGGACAAGGACATCAGTGGGGTAGGGACATAGCCACAGCCCTCACAGACCTGCTGGGGCCATTGGCAGAGGCCAGGCTACACCCTGCGGAGCACCAGAGACAGTCAGAAGCCACTTTGAAGAGCATCAGACCCAGCATCCCAATCTGGCGAGCTCTGGAGCTGTTTGGGCCAGCCCGGGGCAGGAGGCTGAGCCACATTTTTCCCCACCTGGTTTTGTCACACAGATGTGACAGCAAAGGCCACCTCCTCTTTGCAGGAGGAAACCGTTTCAGAGGTACTTTAGGATGGAGATGTTCAACCAGTGAAAGCAACATCCCCCAGCAGCGGGAGCAGGTCCCCACTGCCTGTCAAGCAGGGTTCAAGCTAGAACACAAGAGGTTCCACTTAAATTTGAGAAGAAACTTCTTCTCAGTTAGGGTGATGGAACACTGGAACAGGCTGCCCAGGGAGGTTGTGGAGTCTTCTTCTCTGGAGATATTCAAAACCCGCCTGGACGCCTTCCTGTGTAACCTCACGTAGGTGTTCCTGCCCTGGCAGGGGGATTGGACTAGATGATCTTTCGAGGTCCCTTCCAATCCCTAACATTCTGTGATTCTGTGTCCCCACGGTGGAGCATGGGCTGTGCTAATGGCCATGACCCCACTGGTCCCACCTCGAGCTGACACCATCCCCTGTCTTCTGTAAGCTCAACAGCTCCCAGATTCCTCCCTGGGAACCCCAGGCTGTTTGGGGGGTGACATCTCCAAACCACTGTCCTGTGGGATGGGAACAACTAACAGCAGGGAGGGCTGGAGTGGCAGGGACAAACCTTGTCCCCCATTTGGGGACATGCCCGGTGCAGTGGTGGGGCCATCATGGGTTTGGGTGTCCCAGCCCTGAGCAGCCAGTGGCACCACACAGGGCACAGAGAGAGCTTTGGGGACTCGCCATTGTGCTGAGCTGAGAAAACCAGGGGGCCTGTGCGGGGGTTGGCTGTTCCCTAACCCTCTAGCATGGGCAGGGGAGGGAAAATCAGGCGGATGCTCCAGGCGTGGCTCATCTACCAAAGCCCAACTTGCCTCGTGGTTTCAAAGGGGACAACAAGAACTCTCCAGGCTTGGCCAGACACCACAGCGACGGTACTTGTGGCTGACACCAGGTCAGGGCAGAACAGGCAGGTCCTTGCTCAGGAGTGTCTCCTGAGGTAACCAGGAGGGTTCTCTGGCCACTTGGAGTTGTGTGTCCCCAAGGCTGCAGGAGCAGCAAAGCAAGCTCCTGGGGTGGCTGCAGGCAGGGCAAGCACTCGATGACAGAGAGGAGCCGGGAGGATGCTGCTGCCTGGGTGTGAGGAAAGAAATGAGCATCCTCCACCATGGCACAGGAGAGAGATGGGATTTGGGTGTGGGTGACAGCGGTGCCATCCTTGGCCACTCAGAAGGGACAAGGGGTGAGCAGAAGCTGGCAGTGCTGCCAGCGTGGGGTGAAAGGCAACAGCCCCTTGTCCCAGCGATCCACCCGTCAGGGATTTAAGGAAGGAAACCAGATTGCTGCTTACAACTTTGCTTTGAGCATGTTTTGGATTTTAAGAGTATGTTTAATAAAGGGTATCTTATGTCGACGAAGTGTCCAGAGCCATTTTGTGGTTACAAGGTGAGGGCGCTTGGGGGGCTCGGTGGGTGGAAAACCTTTTTTGGCTGGGAGCATCACCCAGGTACCTCCCCAAAACCAGCCCAGCTACTTCAAATCTAAAGCACTTCCCCAGGTCCCTTCCAATCCACATTACCCAATGTCCTGGTTCTGGTTAAAACAGGACCAATTCTCTTCTAGGTATTTTTACTTTCAGTTAAGTTTCTTCAAAGTAACTGTGCTTTTGTGAAGTTGGCTACATGGTTTTCAGCCCATGTCCGCTCCAGAGCTGATAGCACCTCATGTTTCTCCTTTTACTGAGCTAATGGTAGGAATGGAATGAAGAAAAAGCCCTGGTTTATATTTATTTCTATAGCAGCCAAGGTCCCACAAGTGAGGGGTTGTAAAAGGGCTAGGGACGAGCATGAGCAGAGGGGAACCTGCCCGTGTGCTGGGGAGGGGGTTTGACCCCCCAGCTTGTCTCACCCAAATACCTGCAGATCCTGGCAGGAAAATCCCTCATTCTACACAGCACTGAGAGAGTCCTCACTGTTCTATTTCAAAGCCCTTGGGCTGGCAGTGGGGGGCTCAGGGATTTCTTATAGAGGCATATGCCTGTAATCCTTTTAATTAAATAAACATGGGCCCCATCCTTTAATTTTGGGGGTCTACCAGCCCACCTCCCCCCTTCAGCTTTGCCTGAATTGCTGTGGGCACCTCAGAGGTCAGAAGTGGAGCGGGGGGCACAGGTAGGAGGAAAGGGCTGGGATTGCCCCTGTGCCAACCCTACTTGGGGGGCAGGACACAGGTTGTGGGTGTGCTGGTGCTGTGGGGGCTGGATTTGACCCCGGGTGGGGGGTTACGGCGGTCCCTGCATCCTCCCCGCAGCATCCCTGGGTACCACAACCCTGCCCACCCAAGACCCTCAGCCGCTCCCCTATCCCCATCCGGGGGGCGGGCTGTCCCCAAACAACCAAGTCTCAGCCAAAAACTGGCAGGGCCCTTCCAACTCCCCATGGCAACGCGCGGACCAATGGGAGGGCCGGAAGCTGTTTACGGGGCGGAGCGTTGCCGTGGCAACGCGTGAAGCCTTTCGGAGCAGCTACTTAACGGCAGCCCCCGGGCGGCGGCAAATCACGGCGGCTCGGCGGGCAGGGCCCGGCACCGCGGGCACCGCTACCGGAGGGGGGATCGCACAACTCCCCCCGCCATCCCCAGGGCCGGAGCTTTGTTGGCTTTTTTTTTTCCCTTTTTTTTTTTTTGCCTTGCCTTTTTTTTTTTTTTCCTCTCCTGTTTTTTTTTTTTTTCCAGAAGCTTCTTGCTCTCTCGTGAACTTTGGAAGTTGGGGGACATCTCCGGGACGGGGTAAGGGACGGCGGCGGTGGCGGAAAGGCGGGGGGAGTAGGGGGGTTGGCCGGGGAGGGCGGGGGGACGGGCCCGCCGGACAGCGCTGCCCCCGGGGGCTCGGCCGGGCGGCTCGGGCGCAGCCGGCGGTCGGGGACGATGGGTTTGCACGGGGCGGGGGGGATTATTGTTACTTTTCTTTCGATTTTTATGCCCCCCTGCTCCCCCTCCCCGACCACTGCCGCGAGCATTTCTGGGGTTTCCCTTGCTGCGGGCACAGGAGTTCGCAGAGGCTGGGTGGTGACACTGGGGACAAGGCATCCGCACAAGCTGTCACTGCCTTGAGCCGTATTTTTGGAGGAAAAACCTGTTTTGTGGGAGCGGGGCGGCCGGTTCCATTCCCGCCCCCCCCCCGCGACTGTTGGGCTCCGCATCATTCAAGCGATGGAACTCCCGGTCCCAGCGGCCCCGGCGCAGCCGGTACCGGCCTCCTCCGCCCCGATCGGCCCCGGGGGACCCTCTGCTCCCCCAAAACCACGGGATTTCGGGGTTCCAGCCCAGCAGCGAAGCCAGAGGCGCATCCCCAGCTCGGGAATAACTGGAGCGTGAATCCGCGGGCTCACTCTGAGTGAGGGTGCGCTTGGGGTGGGTCCGCGCTCCCCCCTCCCGGGTTGTTTTAGGGGTGCCAGGGGAAGGGAGGAGCAGAAATAGCCTGAAACCGAGGGAAGGTGGTAGCCAGGGGCGGGGCTGAACTTTAAGATCGGGGTATTGGATCCTGAGATTTTGTCCTGCTAGCGGCAGGTGGGAGGAACATCCTCGCTTTGTGGGACGGCAGGGCTGGATTTTGGTAGTTTGGGAGCGGTTTTTGTATTTTCTTTTTCAATTCTTTCTCCCGCCGAAGGCTTGCTGGGCAGCACCAGCCCTCATGGAGTTGGGTGACACCGGGGTGCGAGGGTTTGAGGCAATTTCCCCGAGGTTCAGGGCTGCTAAAGCACGCCGGGGGGGGATCACGGCTGCGGTGCATAGCACCCCGGGGATGGGTCTCACCCGGAGCACCCAGACCCAGCCCTGCTCGAGTGCTGGAGAGCGTCTGCACCTCAGGGAGCCTCAACCCTCTCCCTGTTGTTATTGCAGGATCTGCCCCGTCCCCTCCCTCCCCTTCACCTGCCCCCAGTGAATGCAAGAGCTGCCGACGCACCCAGACATGGCTCAGGGGTGGCTGAGTCGTTCGCGGCCAGGCAAGGGCAGCATGGGGGACTCGGATGACCTGGATGACAGCCTGACCAGCCTCATGTGGCTGCCGGACTTCTCAATCCTCGCCAGCATAGGCAAGTCTTCCTCCTGCCCCAGTGGCCCGGACCCCCACGACTGTCAGAGGATCCCCAGCTTTGCTGCTCCGTGCTCGCCCCTGGCTGCCGACCCTGCATGCATGGGCATGCCCCACACTCCCTGCAAGCCCATCTCCTCCTCCACCTCGAGGACGGCACACCACGCCGTGGCCATGCCCCCGCAGCTCGCTGAGGACATTGACTACAAGACCAACCCGCACATCAAACCACCCTACTCCTACGCCACCCTCATCTGCATGGCGATGGAAGCCAGCAAGAAGCCCAAAATCACCCTCTCTGCCATCTACAAGTGGATTACTGACAACTTCTGCTACTTCCGACATGCTGATCCCACCTGGCAGGTAGGAGATGTGGAGACCCCTTGCCTTGTCCTCTCTCCCAGCAGGGCTGGGGAGGGCTTTCCACCACCTCCATTGCACAAAGTAAGGTCCTGCAGGGATGCTGGATCCTACCGGGATGCTGGATCCCACTGGGAGGAGAGTGGCACCGGCAGTTGGTGGGGAAGGGCTGTAACGGGAAAGTGCTTGGGTGCACAGAAATGTCATGGCCATGAGAGCGGTGGAGGGAAGGAGCCGTGATGGGGGAGAGCTCAGGGTCATTTTGGGAGCAAGAAGGTACCTGCTGGTCCCTGTGGCTCCTCTTGGATCTAGGGTGAAGGCGTCTCTATCCGCAGCTCCTCATTTCTGGAGCCCTTTGGGGCTGCACACATGTGAAATCACCAGGTCAAGTATCTCTGGGTGCTGATGACCAGGCGTAGGAGAGGGATGGAGAGGAACCCTGGGGAGATGCCACTTGTTGGACAAATAGCTCGTTGGGGAGGTTCAGAGCAGAAATGCTGCTGCTTTCCAAGCAGGACAGAGGGCAGGTCACCTGCCCCTTGGACAGGCGAAGGAGGCTCGATTGCTGTGACAAGCTGCTGAGGCCTCAGAGGGAAGCCCAAGAGAGGTCAAATAAGGTTGTTGTCCCCAGCTGGCATGAGAGTGTCCCCAGGGGGTTGGGGACAGCCCCCAGGCTCACCAGCTGTGGGGACAGGCTGAAACGCAGGGGCTTTTCCCAGCCACCTTGGCTCGCTGCCCTCCTCCGTCACACGAGGGGACCGCTGGCATGTGAGACGTGGGCAGGAGGGACCTTGGTGGCTTGTCCCTCTGCTCAGGCTATTCCCAGCCCAAACCCACAATGTGCCAGTGATCCCGGCAGCAAAACTGCAGCAAACTCCCTGCCCAGGTGTTATCCAGCTTCTCCCCAGGGCTCTTGAAGCCCATCACACGAAGGGAACCCGCTGGTCCCTCTCCAGGGTCAGCGGGTCCCCCCCCCACCTCCCTCGTGCTGGGGGGACCCACAGGAGCGACTCGGGGGGAGGAGCTGTGTGCCAGCGTGTTGACTTTTTCCTGCAAACTCACAGCTGGATAATCACCACGTTTTTAATTAAATGTGTTTATTAAAAAAAGAAAGAAGGTTTTCAATCCCTCTGTGCAGAGATGCAGGGGGTTCATGGGATTGTTGCAGGAAGGAATGATAAATATGTTAACGGGACGAAGGGCAGCCCAGGCTGCATGAAATCTGGGATGGGGAGGGGAGATGGGCAGCAGAGAATTCAGCTTGCAAGTCTCTGACCCTTGTAAAATTTTGTTAAACTGTAAATCTGGAGTTACCACAGCCTGGGTGTTTCCAGGGATACCTGTGGTCCCGCTGCTTCTTTCTTCTTTTTCTCCTTTTTCTGTATTTTTTCTGTATTTTTTCTGTATTTTTTCTTTCTTTTTTCTTTTTCTGTATTTTTTCCTTCTCTTTCTTTTTCTCTTTCTTTTTCTCTTTCTTTTTCTCTTTCTTTTTCTCTTTCTTTTTCTCTTTCTTTTTCTCTTTCTTTTTCTCTTTCTTTTTCTCTTTCTTTTTCTCTTTCTTTTTCTCTTTCTTTTTCTCTTTCTTTTTCTCTTTCTTTTTCTCTTTCTTTTTCTCTTTCTTTTTCTCTTTTTCTTTTTCTCTTTTTCTTTTTCTCTTTTTCTTTTTCTTTTTCTTTTCTTTCTTTTCTAAGTTGCATTCTCATCCCCTATCCTGATTCCCGTACATGAAGACAGCCTGGAAAGGTCATGCCACCCATACTCCGGGGGGAGATGGATATATCCCTGTGGGAGCTGAGTGCTTTGGAGAGGAGCCAACACACCCAAGGAGCTTCAGCCCAGAGGAGGGTTTTGTTGTGTGTGTGCATGTTTTTCAACAGCTCTAGGCATTCAAGCCTTGTTTTTCCTATTTGGCATTACGGATTATGGATGAATAAGCATAAAGATATCCAGGCAACATTAAAAAAAAATACCCTCTACCATATCCAATCTCTTAATACAGTCTTGGCTTTGTGGAGTCCAATGCTGGGTTATTTACCCAATAACTGAGTTTCCTTTCTGATTATTCACATCACTCCAGGCACATTCAGGGTTTCAGAACAGCTCGACGGGAGCAGAAACTCCACTTTTTTTTTTTTTTACTTTTTTTTTTCCCCAGCTCATTTGAGTGGTGGCTGATGAAGTTGCAGTGATTTCACAGGGAGCTTCCCCAGGCCAGGACGCACTGCTGGGGACACCCAGGGCTGCGGTGGGACAGCCCACATGTCTCTCCATTTTTGCCCATCTGGATTGTGTCAGCCTGGATGCAGAAAGGCACAGTGCCTATTTTTAGGCCAAATATTTTCCCCTCAACACCAGCAATATGCACCGATGAACTGGGAGATGCAAGGAGGTCCCTGATGATGCTGTCCCCCATGGTGCTGCCATGTGTTGCCACATGTAATGGGGCCATGGCCATATCATGTAAGGACCCTCCTCTTCCTCCTGAGCCACCAAAGAGGACCTGACCTCCTCCAGCTTAGCTCCATGCCTAGAGCAAGTCTGGCCAGTTTCTCCTAGTGGAGAAATTGGGGCCCCAATGGCCACAATTTCCAGCCAAGAAGAATTACCCAAAAGCCTCACATTGGCTGGCAAGTCCTGGCTTGAACCCTGTGCTTGGTTTGGATGAATTGAGGTAATTTTCCATAGCTTTCTTGATGATGGCAAGCATGGTCTTCTGTTTTGAAGGTAGTTAGAGAATAATAAGACAGCACCCTGGTATAGAGTTAATGTTTTCTTCCAGTGACTTTCCAATGTTTGGAATTTAGTATGAGAGAATGTAAGAACTCACTGATGTTGATACGTATTGATAGGGAAGCCCTTGGCTCCTGCCAGCCCTGGCTGGATTAGACAGGAGGCACGAAAACTCTGTTGGTGACTCGGGGCGGGAGAGTTTCTGCTGGGCATGTAGTGTGGGATGTCTTGATGTTGCTGGTTCTTTATTCTTCTTCCCAAAGGTCTTTGCTGAAAACATGCTTTTCCATCAGCCTCCCTACACAGGTAGGTGCTGCAGCAGCAGCAAAGTGTTCAACCTTGGTTTTTTTTCTTTTCTGGGTCTAGAACTCCATCCGGCACAACCTCTCCTTGAACAAGTGCTTCATCAAGGTGCCCCGGGAGAAGGGCGAGCCAGGGAAAGGTGGATTTTGGAAGCTGGACCCCGAATATGCTGACCGGCTCAAGAACGGTGCTTCCAAAAAGCGGAGGATGCCCCCGGTGCAGATCCACCCGGCCTTCACCAAGAAAGTCCAGCAAGAATCATGGTGCATCACCAGCCCAACCACTTCAGCTTGCACCTCCAATAACATCCTCAACGTCAGCACGGAGTCGCAGCAGCTCCTGAAAGAGTTTGAAGAAGTCACCAGCGACCAGAACTGGAACCTGGTGGATGGCAAAGCAGGTCACAAGCGCAAGCAGCCCTTGCCCAAGCGAACGGCCAAGGCGCCCCGGCTTTCCAACTCGGCTTTGCTGACCCAGGAAGAGCAGAGCGAGCTGGGATCACTCAAAGGTGACTTTGACTGGGAAGCCATCTTTGACACCAACCTGAACGGAGACTTCTCCACTTTTGGGGATCTGGAGCTCACGCCTCCCATCAGCCCCGTAACGCGTGACCTGGACTTGACGGTACACGGGCACCACATCGACTGTCCCCAGGGGCAGGAGCAGGTCCTCACCGAATCCAGCCAGAACAACTTGGACTTTGATGAAACCTTCATGGCCACTTCTTTCCTGCAGCATCCCTGGGATGAAGGGTCGAACGATTACCTCTCCAACTCCATCAACGTGGAGCAGTTGTTTGAGCTCAACGACGTCTCTTTGCCAGCAGACGGGAACGACTGGACCAGTCTGGCCTCTCTCCTGTAAGAGGCCAGTTGCCATTCAAAGCCCACTCAGACTTTAGTAGGATGCTCCCTGCCATGCTGGTGGCACTTGAAAGGGACAAGATTTTCTACAGATAGACACACCCATAGTGACTTTTGCCAGCTTCATCGTAAGATTATTCACAGGAACACCAGGGGGGAGAAAAAAAAACCACAAAACACCACCACCACAACAGGAACTGTTTGATATATCTTTAAAAGACACACCAGAAGTCTCTAGTTCATGACTTTCCTCAAGAGAAGAATATAACATTACTTATTTTTTTACTTTTAAAGGAAGAAATGTGAATTTCTTTTTTTTTTTTTCTCTGGAAATGGACACAGCATATGTTCCTCCAGGGCTAAAGGAGAACATCTACGAAATCCCATACATGACATGAGATTCCTGGTGGCTTAGGACTCGATAGACTAAGTGCAATTTTCTCACCTCTTTGTCTCTCCATTTCTCTCTTTCCTTTTTCTGTCTACGGTAGTCGGTAGGTATAATGTGATAATTAGCTTACAGGTAAATAGAAGTCCCTTCTGGATTCTCTGAGTTCAACCTCCCTCCTGACTTGTGCCTAGGGAAGAAGAAAAGGCCTATATATTCAGCAAGTCTGCCTCTTTAGGTGTTTTTATATAATCTATTATATATTATATATTCAAAGAAACCTATATTTTTAGCATTAGAATTTCTTAATAGTGGGGGGTTAGGGGAAATACAGTTTGGGAGTTGTTTTATATTTTCAGTGGTTTTAAAGGCTTGTGTTTGTCATTTTGTAAACCAAGACCACACGAAGGAGGATTCCTGCACCAGCAGCAACAGGTTTCATTAAGGATCCAGGGACTGGCCCCAGCAGGAGCAAAGCAGCAAGGCCCGGGGCGCTCTCAGAACTGGCTTTTGTACTTTTTTGTACCCAAAATCCTCGCTGTGGTTGCTGGAGGGTCTAGACCACCATAAACTTTCTCTGTCCTTCACCATCTGACAAAGGCCCTCTCTGTTTTTTGGTCCAAAACTGCTCCTCTCCACTTCTCTTGCTCATCCATCAGGCTCCAAGCGGCTGCCGGGACAATGCAGGACCCCAAAGGAGGATGTGCTTTTGGGGAGCCATGAGGAAAACACCGTGGCATGGCCATCATCTGGCAGTGATGGGGTCACTCCGCATTGAATGCTCCCAGGTGGGACCAAGGAGGAAAAAAATCCACATCCAGGCTCCATCCAGGAGCCTCAAGCCAAAGACTATGCGTGCAACAGGCTCTGAGGAAGGCAGCGGAGATGAAGTCTCCCTGATGATCTTGCAGATGGTCCGTTAGCATCTCTGCAGCCTTGTCACCATCCGGCCAGGAGCTGTTTGGCACCCAGGAGAGCTGCTGGGACTGACACGGACTGAAACTTTGGCCCTTGGGCTCCGTGGGTAGCGAGAGCGTGGTAGGGTCCCCGCAAAGTAGCTCAGAATCATTTCAGGAGCGGAGCCAAACTCTGCTGAAACTTGACTGGAAGGTCTCCAGAACTGGATTCTTTGCCTCTCCTTCGCTGTAGGTTCTTAGAGATAGAGTAGCCATTAGGTAGGAGTAAGTAGAAGCTGTAGATGTAGTGGTGTGTCTTAGACTTGCCGAAAAAATGAAAGATTGTAAAGAGTTTCTTTTTTGGTTACAAAAGCACTTAGAACCTTTCATATGAGCAATATAATTTAGCGAGACTACAGTTGTGGTATAAGAATCAATAAGCAAGCCTTAAAAAAAATATATAAATTACCCTCGGAGTAATTTACACCCAAATTTGGGGATAGAGTTGGAGCCGTGGAGGTGGGAGCACAAGTTCTACATCCTCCCGGTAAAGCACAGTGCGGGCTGAGAACCCACAACTTCAGCTCATGCAACCAGCAGAGCTGGAGCCAGAGCCACCGCTTTGCCCAGGTGCCAGCATCTGAAGTCCCCCAGGATGCCACCACATGGCTGGGGACAGTGTCCTAGAGCCAAGGAGCGAGGGCCATGTTTCTGGGGGATTTGGGGGTTGGCGTAGATGTATATACCTGTATTGGCGATACTTCTTTTTTAATTGTTGTTTTTGTTATATTTTCCTGTTTTGGGGCCTCTATACTGATGCTGAAGAACTGCAAAGATATGTGTGCAATTTAACCTTTTTTTCATGGAAAGTTATTTACAAAGTAAAAAAAAAAGAGAAGAAAAAACCCTTTTGCCTCCTTGTTTCCCTCCAGCATGGCCTGGCTCTGTCTGCCCCTCTCCCTGGGGGTAGGGGACATCTCACCAGCCCTGGTTGTACACCCAGCCCCGGTACACGGCTGCTACCACCCCCCTCTGCAGTGGCACAACAATTCCCTGCGGGGAAACTGAGGCAAAACCACCACCGGTGGGACGATGGTTACACACCATCTGTGGCACAAGGGTGGCCGTGCCCTGAGTCCTAGGAGCTGCTCCCAACCCCTGGAGCATCCTTCCCTGCTCATATCTCCTGCAGGTGACATAGTGTGAGTGCCTGACACTGTCCCTTTGCTTAAGTCATGTCCCCACCTGTCCCTGTAGATGCCCTGAGAAACACAAGTGGCTTCGGAGCCCTCCTGGGTACAGGGTGGTGAGAGGAGCTGCACAAAAGCTGCAGGAACAGCCGAGCCCTCGTGAGGCCAATTACGCCGAGGAGCAGTCGGGCTCCACCACGGCACAGAAGAAAAGCGGCGTCCGATCAGCTGCCAGCCCAGGGACAGGGGGTCTGGGGGCAGTGGGTTTGGGGAGCCCCATGGGGAGGGCAGGGTGGCTTGGGGTCGTGGGGCTGGCCGGGGCCAGGCTGGGGAACCTCTCTGTGCCCCCAGTGTGGGACTGTGCTGTGCTGTCACGGGGGGGTGGTGGGAGAAGGGGCCTGGAAGAGGACTCCGAAAAAAGGTGGTTTGGCCCCCAGTTGGTGGCTGCCCAGTCCCTCCTGTCACATCTGAACATCTCCAGGGACAGAGATTCCCCTCTGGACCCTGCCTGGGGCTCATCCAGCTTGGTTCCTTGGCTGGACCCACTCCAGGCTCTCCATCGCCCTTGCTCTGGGGGCACAGCCCTTCCTGTCTCCTCAGCACATGAGGAGCACCCTATCACCTCCCTGGTAATCTACTGGATCCCATCAGCACCAGGCACTGCAGCCTTCAGCCCCAGAGCCGCCCGTTTGCTCTGCAGTGGTCACAGCTGCTCCCAATGCAGCTAATCTCAACCCAAAATAAGGGCTGGGCTCACTGCAGGGGCTGGTCTTGTCTGGTGTGGACCTTGTGCTGGGAGAGCAGGATGTGGCCCTTGGGATGAGGTAGGGTTGTCCCCATAGGCGACAGCTTTGGTGTGTCTAGGGGGGCTTTTGGAGGCAGATCTGGGCTCTCCTGTCAGCTTGGGAGCCATGAACCCCAAAAGGCAACAGGGAATTCCTGTCCAGGCTTCTCTCTGTGTGGCACTGGCCAGGGCTGCAGAAAGCGGGCAGCCCCCTTGTCACTTCATTCGCTTCTTTATTTTGTTTTGCCAAGCACAACCATGTAGTTTCTGTTTTTAAACCCCTTGGAAAAAGAGGAGCCCCCAGCACCCCCACCCTGCCAGGGGACTCAAAAAAACCAGCCTTGCCAGGAAAAAATACTCCAGCCCGCCGGAGCCAGTCGAGGGTTTTAAAGTGAGACAGGGTGAATATAAAGGAGGCACCAGGCGAGGCCTGAAACAACCTTGTTTTGTTCAGCTTCTGAAAGCAACACAACCAACTTGGACGTGAATTTTTTTTTCTTTCAATGGATGGTTTGGTGGTGAGGGGGAGTTATTTTTTAAGCAGCAGCCAGGAGGTGCACAAGTGGGGGTACTATGGAGTGGGAGCATTGCTTCCCGTGGGCAGCGGCAGGCAGGACACCATGTTGCTGCCCGCACAAAGCCCGTGTGTGCTCGGGACGAAGCCTGGTGCCAGGAGGAGGTCAGGACCTGGCAGCACCCGGCCTGCCTGGGCTTGCCCATGGCACTGGGTGACAGCCCATGGCTGGGGCTGGTCCAGCCCTTGCGGCTGCCCCGGCTCGCCCGGCACAGGGCAGCGATGGATTGGGGACTCTCAAGCTGGTGGTGTCCCCCCTGCTCTGTGCAAAGCATCGTGCAATGAAAACACGGACCATTGCGGAGTTGGCCATGTTTTGGGACATCTCAGCACCCACCAAAGTAGGTTTGGGAAGAGCCCATCTCCAAAAATCTCTTTGCAAACTTGGCCTTCACAGCCCCAGCCAGGTCCTTCCCCAGGTGGTTATTAAGCACATGGCAATTATTCCTGTATTATTTATTTCTGCTGTTCACCCATCCGGCTCTTCATCCATCATCCCTCCCTGATGGGCAAACATTGACACCTCAAACCAATCTCCTGTTCACAGAGGAGGGAAAAAAATATACACATAAGCCCTCCTTTTCTCTCCTTTTCTTGCCGTGTCTTTCTTTCCCCTCCATTGAGTGTGGGACTGGCATGGAGCCATTCTGGCAACAGCCGGCTTTCACTTGCTAATCATCCTAAATATTGAAAATCAATGCCTAGAATAAACAGCTCAAAGATTGGGGCCATCTCTGCTCTGTTTGGAAATGCTAATCTCGATGCCTTTTGTTTTCCTTGTGTGGATTTGGTGCTGTGAGTTTTGAGGAGGTCACAGCTCATGGGTTCTCCCTCTACCCCCAGATTTTATTTTTTTAAAATTTTCCCTCATCGTGAAAAATTCAGCCCCTTTTAACATCCCAGGCTGGGATGGCTGCAGCGGTGAGGGGGGAGCAAGGGGGAGGCAGGATGGAGGAGGGTAGGGAATAGACTCGCCTTGCATAGCAATGAATGAACCTCCAACGTTTGGGGAAAAAACACATTCCCAAACGTGCATCCAGGAGTTCACATGAGTGAGAAATCCCATGGGAACCGTGGCTGGGCAGGGAGCTTCATGGGGATGGAGTGACATTGGGACAGCCTGGCCCCCAGCCCTGCGATGAGGGGCAGAGCTTGGGGACAGCTCAGGGACTCCCTCCTCTGTGGCACTGATTTTTTTTTTTTTTTTTTTGGAGGGTTTTGTATCCGAGAGGATGGAGGTGCCATAGCAAAGCCCAGACAGGCTGTGACAGGCCCCAGAGCTGGACCCCGATTTCTTTGCCGGGAGGCATGAGGCTGGATGCAAACATCTTTCTGTGGGGTCATGGGGGCTCTGGGAAAGGTGGCCTTGGGGACAGAGAGGAGACAAAGCCCCTTTTCTGCTTTTCCAGCAGTGACCTTGCACTGCTAGCACAGCCCAGCAGCGTCTGTATATCTCGGATGGCTTATAGGGTCCTGACGGGGAAACTGAGGCAGGGCAAGGCGGGGGTGGTCTGACAGGGACCAGAACCTGATTATCTGGACAGCACCTTTGGAGCACGTCCGCGTTTTTGTGCTTTCGCTCATGTTTTTGGCGCTATGCATGGGGGCACAAGGGAGCCCATCCAGCAAAGCTCCCCTCTGTGCCCCAAGCAGCCCGGGACGGGTCCGTGGGCCGTTGCCAGTGGCCGTTCCCGGTGGTGCAGCCAGCACAATGCATTGGCAGGTCAGGGCTTGCCCTGCAGCGGGGGGGAATGCTGGCGGCTGCTCGCCCAAGCCACAATGCAACGGCCTCTGCGTAAATGCCGTCACGAGGAGACGCTCGGCATGCTGCCCCTTCCTCCTCCTCATCCCCTTCATCCCATTGAGGTGTGCCCAGGGAGGGGGCTGCAGTGCCGCAGGGCTCCTGTTCCTCCAGCCCATGCCACGGATAGTGGCCCCTGTAGGCAGTGGGGACACATCCAGCCCCCGCAGCAGAGGGGCTGAGCCACGAGAGTGGTGCCAACATTGCCTCCTTCTTTGGGAAACCACGTCATGCCAAGGTCGAAACTTGGCCGGTTTGCAAACAAGCACCAGGGCCATGGGGATTTCTTTACAAAGGCTATTGGTTCGGGTTTGTTTGTTTTTTGTGGTGTTGGCTTTTTTTTTTTCCTTGAGGTGATTTATTTCCAG
Organism: Caloenas nicobarica; assembly: GCF_036013445.1. Classification (NCBI taxonomy): domain Eukaryota; kingdom Metazoa; phylum Chordata; class Aves; order Columbiformes; family Columbidae; genus Caloenas; species Caloenas nicobarica. The sequence continues at coordinate 7,124,130 of NC_088262.1, read as the reverse complement.
GTTTGGAGCATTAGGGCCATCTCACGTCAGGAGATTTTTCTTTTTGTTTTTCACTGCTATCAGGACAGAGAGAAACTCACTTTAGAGACCCAAAGCAAACACCCTCCTTTGGTGTCTGTGTTTGGGGAATAGCCCAACTTGGGGCAACATGGAAATAACCCCCAAATATCCAGGGGTTACAGATGGAACTGGCCAGGCTGGGAGACGTGGGGGTGTGTGAGTGGATCCCGCCAGATGCAGGGGGAAGAAGAAAAAGTTTTTGAAGAAAACAGGAGAGGCTCTGGCAGAGAAAACCACTTAGAGTCCTATGTCTACACTACTAAGTCCCCTTAGGGGCAGAGGGTGTTTCAGGAAAGGTTTATTTAACCATTTAGTGTTCCCATTTTGCTTACAATCTTGCTTCTACTTTGTCTGCTTAGATTTCATGACTGTTTACTTCCAAATCCACCCAGTCCAGCTCGACCGCTCCATCAAGGGGCTGAAAGACCACTTCCGTAAGAGCAGCTCCTCCTCTCCTCCTCGGGGGTGCCCTATTCCCCTGCCATTCAGGACGAAAGGAAGGACACCCCCACCAAAAAGCCGATCAAGAGACCAGGTGAGTCCCTGAAAGGGGGATCTCTGTCCTGTCGCTCCCAAGATGGCTCCACAGCGGTGATGGGGGCTGTAGGATGGGGGGTCTCTATCCTGTTACCCCCATTCCAGCAGAGCACTAAGTAAATAGTGACGAGGGGAACCTCGTTAATCCTGCTCATTCATTTACAAAAAGCCATTTAAAGCTGGCTACGCAGGCAGTTATCAGAGTACAGGGGAGGTTTTCCCAGCGGGTCCTTAATTCCCTCTGCAAATAAAGCCAGAGGGAGGGAGAGCACAGCTTGTGTCTGCGATAGATGGGGCTTGGGAGGGACTTTTGGGACCAGCGTTCCAGGGACTGATCCCCACAAGCCCCCTTCCTGCAAGGAGCAGAGGATCATGAAGGGATCCTGCGCTAGCTTGGGCGCTGTTTCAGTGCAATTTCTGCCACACTATATCCTATCCTGGAGCAGCCGGTGCCGCACAGGAAGGACCGGGAAGCTGTAGGAGCCCAAACACCAACCCCTGTCCCACACAGACCTGGTTTTCTGGGAGCACTGTGCATCCCTACGGCACATGATGATGCTCTGCGCCCAGGTCGAAATCAAAGCAAAACCACTGGGACTTGGAGATGTGACCAGGGAGGCAAAGTACTCTGGTGGGTTTGGTTTCCTGGTCTCATTCCTTCAAGTTCACGGCACGGTAGCGCATGGGTGCACCCCGTGCTGTCCCTGCACGCTGACTCCCTCTTTTGGGGACTCTTCCCTTTTAATCCCACCTGGAAGGGAAAGTTGGGGACTTCTCAGCCAGCTCAGAGTTCCTGGTTTTTCTGGCTGAAGATTAATCACTTTTTTCTATCCAGCTGACCCAAGGAGAGATGAGAATAGGCTGCAGCTGGGGAGGAGGCGAGGGCAGCGCCACCAGCAACGGTGTTCCCACGCGTTGTCACAGCCCGGGTCACGCCGCGGGGGCACAGAGCCCGGGACAGCCCTTCAGCCCATAATGAAAGTTTTGTAATTTTATGTTAATCCTGGCTCCTCCATACTCTTGATCTCTCTCCTCTCCCACATCAAATGCAAAGCCCCGTCGGAGGCTCCTGGTTGTATTAATCTTGTTTTGCCCCCGCCGTCTCACCGCCAGCTCCCGTGGCGTGGAGAGCGCCGCTGCCCCGTCACGTCCCTGCTGTCCCCTCTGTGCAGGAATAGGATTAACCCCACCGGTGGGAGGCAAAGACAGGCATAATTCATTTTTTGCAATAAAGTGACTATTTTTCAAGAAGGAACTGCTCCTGGGGTGAGCAGTACCAAACCACAATGTAGGGGACAGAAAGTCCCTGCTTTGAGAACTATTATTAATTGAATTTATCCGAATCTTGTCAAGATTAAACATTTTGTGCAATGACCTCCACCACCACAAAGGCAGCCAGTTGCAATGTGGATTTGGGGGAAATCTGGGTCTTTTCAGTGACTTGGAGCCAAGCCCTGAGCAGGGAAAGCAGAGCCCCTCCCTGCCTCAGTTTCCCCACCTGCAAATCAGGTTGATTCTCTTTCCTGCAGCATTTTGGGCGACCAACGCCTTGAACACCTTGTCCCCAGAGAGAAGTGACTGTCACGTTCCTGCAAGCATGACCCACTTCCTCGTGCCTGTGGCAAAAACTCCTGTTGCTGAACAACAGGGCTATGATGTTGTTCAGACCCCACATCCAACACCCCAAAGGTGTCCAGCTCCAATCTGATCCCACATCTTGAGTTTTGGAGCACTGGATCCAGCTTTGCCTAGCAAATGCTGCAAAAGGGACTCATTAGTGCAGCAAAGCCTCATCTGAACATCACACTGAGGATGCAACCCTTATTCAGCCACGTTGGCTGCATTTTTCCCCAGTGCCCACGCTGACGGTGAGTGCATCCACCTGGATGAAAATTCCTTTTCTAAAGGATAAAGAGGGGCTTTTTCTCCCCGTTCCGCTTCACGGAGGGAGAAGCAAAGTGCGACTCAGCATTCCTGCACACTGCTGAGTCACCGCGTCCTCCTTTCATCTGCCGGCGCAGAAAGCGGCTCCTCAGGGCCCGCGGGGACCCTGACGCTGGCGGTTCGCAGGGTGGGAAGAGCGGCACGGCCGTGGTGACCGGCGGGAAGGCGGCGGGACCGGGGTTGTCTTGGAATTGCTGTTCCGCCTGTTGCACCCACCGCTGGAGAAACAGCCGGTGGTGAGCTGGGGCGGGTATTCACAGCCTGGAGCTCCCGGGCGTGCTTTGCACCCTTTTGCCCTGTATTTTAACACACGTTCAAGCTGCAGCTCTTCTACTCTTTCTTTTACATTTTGCCAGAAATAACCCCAGCTGCTTTGAGTCTTTGCATTTGACCAGCAAGACAGTTTTTTCCTCACCTTGGATGTGGCGTTGTATCTCATGTTTGCACAGCCTCTGTCAGTTTTTACAGTATTTATTGGCAAACCGACTTTCTGAACATTTTTTTCACCCTTTATACCCCACCTGGCAGCTGGGACATGGGCTGGGTGCCTCTATCCCAGCTCCCCTGCTTTGCTCTGAGGGCTCAGTCACCCCATGAGGGGCTGAGGAAGTTTTTTCACTGACTTTTCAGGAAATATAAAGCACTATACAGGGGAGCACACGCAATTGTTCCCCAGGCTCAGCAAGGAGAGATTTCCTTTTGGCTCTGGCTGAGGTGGCTCTGCTGAACAGGATAAAAAAACCTTCCCAATCAGACCAGCCCAGTGGGGAAAAGCACAAGAAGCTCTGGGCGCTGACCCTGGAAAGGGATCTTCTCTTATACCCATGGGACAAGATTGTCTCTAGCAGATGTCCCCATAAAACACAGGCTGGCAGCCACGGCCGGGCAATGTCACACACAGAAAACGCAGCGCCCTGGCTATGCATCGCCGCAGCCAGAGCCCAGGCATGGCTGTTTGCTGTGTGATAAGGTGGATTGTGAAACACGCTGAAGTTGTCGGACAAAAGAGGCCTTTTGGGGCTGTTTCAGCTCCTTTCCAGAGCCCGGGGTGGTTTGACAAGGGGAAGATGGATGGGAACGTGCCGGTCCCTTCGCCCAGCAGGAGAGTTGCCTTGGAGCGGGATGAGATGGCGGGAGGCTGGGACTGTCTGTGCTCATAAAAGCAGCTCCCTGCTCCAAGCTGGTTGTGGTTTATGGGGGTGTGGAGCCCCATAACCGTCCCAGTGTGTGATGAACTCAGCCATCCCCACTGCCACTGCAGGAGGAAGAGAGCAGCTTCCTTTCAGTGCTTAGAAGGGGCCGATAAGAAAGACAGGGACAGACTTTTTAGTCTGTTGTGGTAGGACAAGGGGTGATTCAGGCTGGACATGAGGAAGAAATTTTTTACAATGAGGGTGGTGAGAGCCTGTCCCAGGTTGGCCAGAGAGGCGGTGGATGAACCATCCCTGGAGACATCCCAGGCCAGGCTGGACGGGGCTCTGAGCAACCTGAGCTGGTGCAGATGTCCCTGCTCATGGCAGGGGGGGCACTGGGGGAGCTGGAAGGTCCTCTCAACCCAAGCCATTCTGTGATTCCATGATTCCCTGTGGTGTAGCCTTTCTTTCTGGAAAATGGATGCAGAACAGAGGCAGAGTGACTTGTGTTCCTGCAAATGCCTGCATTTCCATAATTCATATTCAAGTTTATTTCATTTCCTTGGGCTTAAAACTCTGTAATCTTCCTCCACACGTTGTTTCTCTCCCAAGGTGTGCAGCCTGGGCATGGCCACCCCAGCAGCTCGGCAGGGGGAAAAGCTGGGTGGCTTTGGACACCCCCTCAGGACAGGTGAGGACGCCGCTAACATTGAGGTTGGAGCGGTTGCTCTCGCCCAGGCGGGGCCGGGGATGTCGGGCTTCTGAAGCCCGCTCTGCCCTGAGAGAAAGAACTGCCACACTGGGACCCGCCACACAACCCCAACATGGCGGTCACCACAGCCGCCGTGCCTGCGCGCCTCTCCCCGCTGCCAACAGCGCATGCGCCGCCCGGCCCGTGCCCGCCCGGCCCGTACTTAAGCGGAGGCCGCTCCCTGAATGGCTGCCGGTCCGGCTGCGCATGCGCGATGTGTCCTGCCGCTCCCAAGATGGCGCCGCGGCGGTGACGCGGGGCGGGTGGCGGCGTTCGCAGTGGGACTGAGCGGCGGAGCGCGGCCCCGGCGCCCCGCGGCAGGATGATCCCCACCGAAGAGGTGTCGGCCCGCAGAAGGGAGATCGAGGACAAGCTCAAGCAGGTGGGGCCGGGCTGGAAACCCGCTGCGGGCACGGCCGGGGCCCGCAGGCCCAGCTCGTTGCCTGGGAGACGGGGCCGGGAGCGGCCGTCCCCACCGGCCCCGGGAGCGGCCCGGGATGCTCTGAGGGCCCGGTCACCCCGCTCCGGGTATGGCAGCACCCCTGGGTACCTTTCAGAACGTAGGGCCCTGGTTTTCAGCGTCAAGGGGTGTCTCTGCTCTTTATTTCCCCCTCTGCGGCCTGGTGGGTTCTGGGGGCTCCCGTGAGCAGCAGACTGCTGTTCCTCCTCCATCTCCAGGCTTTGGTGACTTAAAACCAGGACTTGGTGGTCGCTTTGTGTTGGCCACTTGAGTTCACGGCTGTTGGTGGGATGGTGCTTGTGTGACACTTGTGCTATGGCAGGGAAACGTGTTCTGAGCCAGTGTGTCCCCATGGTAAAAGTGTTAATATTATACTGTGCTGTGACTTGAGTGTGCTAAGGCTCCTGGGCTTGAGGTACCAGAGTAATCCATAAAAACCTCAGTCATTGCATTATGTACTTCTCGCCTTGGGCCAATTGCTGTGATTTCTGCTAAGAGGTGGCTTATTAAAATGTGGCCTCAGCATCAGACCAAACATGGTTTGCTGCAGTGTTTAGTGGAACATGTAAAAACCTGCACGTAATGTTTAGTGACTTAAATGCTTACTCTTCAGAATTGCGGACTATGTTTTCATCCTACTGGCAGGAAGAAGACACTTTGTCCTTTATCAAAGAGAGCCTTGAGAAGAGTGACCAGCTTACAAAGAACATGGTAAGGTGGTCCTTGAAGTTCAGCCCTGCTGTTGGGCCTGGGTTTACTCTTTTTTTTTCTTTTTTTTTTTTTAGGAGAATCTGTTTTCAAGACTGTCATTGTGCCCATCTGAGGAATGCAGAGTAATGAACCGCTTGCTCTGCATCTGTGTTTTACACTTCAGTGATAGGGCAAAGTAGAAAATTGATGAATGTTTCAATACTAAACTTCTCTTGTGGGGAGGTGAGGACTCAAGTGAGTTGTTGGGCTTGTCTCATAGTCTCTTTACAGCCTGTCCTCTCTCTTGGGAAGAGGCATTAATAGACCCCAGACTAGTTTGTGCAACAGTGTCAAGTTGTTGCTTCATGAAGTCAGGTCTGGTTTGGATTTTTATTTTGGGAGTGTTCTGTTTAAGATGTAGAAAGTAATCGTTGTGTTCTAATTGCTTGTAAGCCCTCAGCTGGTGTACTGTGTCCAGTTTGGGGCTCAGTGCTTTAAGAATGTCGTAGACGCTCCAGAGAAGCATGGAAAACATGAGAGTGAGTCTTGAAAGGATTTCATTTTGGCCTACAAAAGATGACATTAAGGTGCCCTTTATGAGTTTACTAAGATTTTCTACCTTTCGGAAGCGATGTGACAGTACCTTTTTAAAACTCTATGATGGAAAAGAAGGTTCACACTATACAGGTCCTGTGCTTTCATGTTGTGCATCTCGTGTGGGTCTTAGTGATATAGAGTAAAGTGGCTGCTGGTTTATGCTTTTGTTGCTCTTTTTATGTAGGGCACCTCCAGGCAGTTCCTGTGGATTTGGGTTTTTTGCTGTCAAATAACATTTTGGTCTTCCTTAGTACTGCTTGGAACATTATTTTCTCACTTTACAAACCTTAAATTCAAGTTGGGCTTATCTCTGTATGGTAGGTGGTCTGTTTTGTGATTATTAATAGAAATTAGGACATAGAGGGATTAAACAGCCTGCCTAAGGAACCGTGGCAAATTAGTACCAGAGTCCAAAAAGAGAAGCTGGGACCTGAAGGTCCCCAGTTACCCTGCTCTAACTACTCCCCTACTGCATGGATCCATGTGGAAGGATGTCCTCAGCTGTTTCTCTCTTGGCATGTAGGTTTCTATCCTCTCCTCCTTTGAAAGTCGTTTGATGAAACTGGAGAACTCCATCATCCCTGTCCACAAACAGACGGAGAACCTGCAGCGCTTGCAGGAGAATGTGGAGAAGACCTTGTCCTGCTTGGATCACGTCATCAGTTACTACCATGTGGCTAAGGACACAGAGAAGATTATAAAGGAAGGGTGAGTTGAGCAGCTGGATCTTGCTGGGGAGCTTCGTCCTGTTGGTCTTTGGGACAGAGGCAGGGGAGCTGACTCCACATGCTCATCATAATGTTCCTTGTACACTTCCCACACTTTCCCTACCATCGCTCCACAGTAAAGCTCCTGACTTGACCTTCAGCAACCCCCAGAGGGCAAAGTCTTTTCAAACTCTGCCCTGGCATCTCTTCCAGGTTTTGCAGACATGCTGCCATATGAGTCTCATGAGCACTGGTGGCTTCTTTTCTTTCCTTCACCCTTTTCCCAAAGGTTTTTCCTGCCCTCTTGATGTCGCTGCGTTCAGGACGAATCGGAACTGTTCTGGAACCCGCTTTCAGTCTGTGGGAGGGTGTTGGGATGGCCCTTGTCTGTGGTGGGATGTGCAGCTTCCTCTGCCTTCCCATTAGGAGCTGACTGGGAGAGGAAGGCAAGGCTGGTAGTTGTGTGCTGCTCAATCACGGGTAGTTGTGCACCTGCTGTGTGGATTGGGTGCTCTACTGTGGCACTGAGTGGAGGCAAAAGGGAGTCCCATGATCCCCTCCCAGTTGAAGAAAAGGGAACTGAAATTTTATTTGCTATTTTTATCCTGAGTTTGGTCTGGTGCTTTCTTGGTACCTTCTTTCTTCTGGGGGCACTACTTTTTATTTTTGGTTTTATTTTCAGCCCCACTGGGAGGCTGGAAGAATACTTGAATTGCATGGACAAAATCCAGAAGGCAGTGGAATACTTCCAGGACAATAGTCCAGACAGCCCGGAGTTAAACCGTGTGGTAGGTCTTGGGTCTGGAACCTGGCGTGGGTGAGACAGGGACAGACGCAGCCCTCCTGCTTCTCCTCTGGTTGTGTGAGGCTGACGGACTTGCTACCTGGTTAAAAAGTTGTGTGGGCACAGCTGAAGAAACAGTTGTTTTGGCTTCTGTTTAGGTCTGCACTCAGCAGCATTTCTGCTCGTGGCGTTTTGCTCTCTTTATGCATTGCATTCCTGAAAGTGTATCTTGCACATGTGGTGGAGCTGATTTAACCTCCTCCTGATTAGCTCTTGTCAACCCTTCAACTGCTTGAGCAAAGTGGGAGATCTGTTTAAATCCCACTTGAAAACTGAGCAACTCCCAAACGTTTTTTTTTTTTAATTTAATTCACTTTGAAAGTCTCTTAGTTACAGGCGTTGTTGGAGCTTGAAGCACAAACCACTTGACAGTGGTTAGAAACACTTCAGAAAGTATGTTCTTATGCAGAAATACTTGTGGCTGATTACAGAAGCCCTGTGCTCCTTCTGTCCTTCTGCTGTTTTGTGCCAGAAATCCCTCTTTGAGAGGGGCAAGGAGTCTCTGGAATCTGAGTTTCGCAGCTTGATGACACGACACACCAAGCCGGTCCCACCCATCCTCATCCTGGACCTGATCAGCGGGGACGATGAAATGGAAACGCAGGAGGAGATGTCTCTGGAGCATCTCCCAGAGAGTGTCCTGCATGACGTTATCCGTATTTCTGGCTGGCTGGTGGAAAATGGCAGGAATCAAGGTTTGTAGTGCTGCGTGTTGTTCCCTTGACGTTTTTATATTAGGTGAGCGCTCTCCAACTGCTGCTTGTGTGTGGTTGAGAGCAAAAGCAGGGGGTTGGGGGTTGTGTAGCACTACACAGCCTGGCTTGTAGATCACACTCCTTCCTCTGTGAAGCCCCTGCTCAGGTGCTACTGTGACTAATAAACCATGAGTAGTGCTGCTGTTGGTAGCTACCAGTGCTAGCAAAACTAGGGACTGCCTCAGTGGCTCCTTTCAGGTGAGTAGTTCAGTCTCCTTTCAATCACCTTGAGATCCTGCTTTTTTTTTTTTTTTGCTTTTTTTTTTTTTTTACAGCATTTGTAGTAAGACTCAAGTGTAGTTTTTCAATTGAATAAAATGATCTGCTGGTGGATGTGTTGAGAGCAAAAGCCATGTAAATAAAGCCCAAATTAACTTAATGCATAGTCTGTCCTATAGCAGAAATCCATTTAACTTGCATCTCTAACGCCTTCTGATGGAGCTGCGACTATCTAGTGCTCAGGTATTGTAAATGTGCAAGCCACAGGTCGCTTATTCCTTTTTGGGCACTATTTATGAACACAACTTTTTTCATTAAATGTGACCAAGGGTGCGGGGAAAGCAACACAGAAGACTTTCTTCAGACAGTATGTGTGTCTACTTCTCTGCAGCATCAAAATCTGCCTGTAGCTTTATACTCTATGTAACTTTTATTAACTCTGTATAACCCTTAACTTTTCCTTTGGGAGTGAATGACTTTGCGGACTTGTTACAGGAAACCTGTATTTTCACATACAGCTCCTGGAATCATCACCCACCTCAATGACTGGCTTCTGAGTGGGGATTACTGTGCTTACCAAGCACGATGAACATCTTTGAAAGCTCCTTAAGAATTTTGCTACGATCAAAGGCAGCTCAAGCTTATGTAGCATATTTTGTTTAGCCAGTTTTATTTGCTTTCAAATGATGGATACCTCATTTAGTTCCTGAGTGCCCTGAATCCAGACAAGTGTGTAAAGTATCTCATGAAGAAACTTGGCACTTGAATTGTTAAATGTCTCCCATCAGTTCTACAACTGATGTGCTCTCAGTAGTGGTGCACAGACTTAATCCCCTTAATGGGAGGGATGGGATGAATACTGCAGGGGAAGGAAGAAAAAGTTTTTGGAGAAACAGGAGAGGCTCTGGGAGAGAAAACCACTTACTTTGAGTCCTACGTCTACACTACTAAGTCCCCTTAGGGGCACAGAGTGTTTCAGGAAAGGTTTATTTAACCATTTAGTGTTCCCATTTTGCTTACAGTCTTGCTTCTACTTTGCTTAGATTTCATGACTGTTTACTTCCAAATCCGCTCGGTCCAGCTCGACCGCTCCATCAAAGGGCTGAAAGACCATTTCCGTAAGAGCAGCTCCTCCTCGGGGGTGCCCTATTCCCCTGCCATTCAGAACAAAAGGAAGGACACCCCCACCAAAAAGCCGATCAAGAGACCAGGTGAGTCCCTGAAAGGGAGATCTCTGTCTTGTCCATCCTCTTGTCTGGGTATTGAATGCGTATCTGCAGGCCTTCTCACTGCGGAGGTAGCCTCTGGGTCTAAAATGTGCTTTTAGGACAGGAGCAGGGGTGTGATTTCAGAGGTGAGCACCTCTTCTCTGCCCTGAGTTCAGCAATGAGAGTACAGACATTTTCTGTCTCCCTTTGTCAAGTCATCAGGTCTATTCTCTGGGTTCTGTGAAGGGAGGAGAGGGGTCTTGTGTCCAGGGAGAGAAAAGGCTCTTGCCTTAACAAAGGAGGGAAGTAAAAAGAGATCTGAGAGGGCTGTAAAAGGATATGATCTGAGAACACTTGTGCTCAGCCTTCGAATATGGAATATAGCCTGTGCCACAGCAAGATCGAAAAGTCAGATCTGATAAAACACATCACTTTAATCATTAGCTATTAATAAATTCTTGTGCTAGGAAATAAGGAACTCATTGGGGGCTGAGATGGGGACTAGGTAGGTGCCTTCAGAAATGACATCTGAAATTTTCTGAATTTTGGAAGGACTGTTAAAGCTGTTGCCTTGATCTATCGCTGGAAGAGTCATGAATGTGGCTGGTGGGTTATTCCACCTCTCCTCATAATGGAGTTTTGCTGCACTTTCTGTAGCTGGTGAGGCTGGTCACTCCAGTGTACTGGAGCGCAGAACTGGAGTTACCGTCTCTGAAATATGCCATCTAGTGGGAGCACAGCCAGGAGAGCACAGCGATGTACCTCTGTGTGTCACAGCACGCTGATGTCTCCTCTGTAATAATGATGGAAGTCAGAAAATATTGTATTTCTGTGTATTTGCATGGCAAATACTCTCCTACCCCAGTATTTTTTTTGTGTGTTGTCCAAATATTCTCACTGGGTTCAGGAAAGTAGTAGGAAATGTGGGTAGGGACAGGGAATGGATGGGATGGGCAAAGGGAGGAAAATAAATACCCATTTTAATTCTGTTGTGTTTATTTTTATAACCCTGATGTGAATGCAGTCCTCATCCCAGGTAACGTGCGTCTATGTGTACGTGTGCTGGCCCTGGTGCTCGCTCTCTCTCTTCTGTGTGTGGAGCGGCTTTGCTGGGCCTCTTCTTGCTGAAGCAGAGGGTGTGCCTGGGATATTTGGAGAGGGAGAACTGCCTGGAGAAGGCTGTGACATCCAGAGATCACCTCTCTGGTCTTTTAAAATCAATCTGTGCCCTGGGGCTGTTCCTGAGAGCTGATAGACATGTTGCAGTTGGTGAGTGCTGTCACTCTCTGCATTTCAGTGGGTTTTCCCCTGACAAGGAGGTGTCTCACCTCACACTTGGCTTTCCTCTGGAGTTTGGCAGATAGTTACTTGCATAATAATTTGTCCCCAGTGTTGGGAGACATGTAGAGGACAATATCCTCCTGCAAAGGAGAACTAGCTATGCTGCAGATGGCAGAAAAACAGTGTTTAAAATTGCTCCTAAGCATGATGGCAGTCACTTGTGTTCAGCTCCTGAACAGTGGCTCCTGCCCAAGAGCATGATTACAATAGGTAAATTTTTTTTTTTTTAATTTTTCTCTACTGGAAAGATGCCAGGTGGGGATCTGTAGCTGAGCCATGAGCAACTCAGGTTGTGGATGCTTCAAATCTAGTCTACAGTTCCCAGTTATCACCTGATACTGAAAAGATCTGTGGGTTTTGGTTGCTGTGAAGTCAGCATGGTTGGCAAATGTTTCTGAGCAGCCTGGCAAATGGAAACATCTTCTCTGTGGTGTAAGTAACTACTCAGGGACGAAGGTAGATTTAAAAAAAATCTCTAGGATTTTTTTACTGTGTCTCAGATCTTGGATGCTCACATAGAGAGTAGAGAAAGGAGCCCTCAAGCATTTGTTCCTTACAAATGGGAATCCTACAAAATGGATGCATTTGAGCATCCCAAATTACTTGTCACAATGAATGTCTCTGCTGTAGATCTGCCAGAAGATTTTTGCCTCTCTTTGTCCAGTCCAACTGGAGTTTGTGAGATGGGCCAGGTAGAAGCACAGAGCACAGTCTGAATGAACTTAGAGCTGACAGTGTCTGAAGGAAAGAGCATTTCAAATCATCTATTGAGATATTGTTAGTCTCAAGAAAAAAAGGGGCTATTTTGTCTCCAGTCTTCTGTGAACAAGTACAGAGAACCAGACTGTAGCTCTTGAAGAATGGGGATGGTTAAAACTCATACACTGGCCATTTCTTTAGCTACTAAATTGTACTAAAGTGAAATTAAATATGGGAAAAATAGTCTTTGAGCAGAGATTCACTGTTTTTTCTGCAGTTCTATCAGCTTTCAAGGACAGCTCATGAAGTGGAGGTCTAACACCTTCTGACACAGTAGCAATATTCATCTGAGTGTTTGATTCCCCTGATTTTAGCCTTTGTTCAATTATGGACAAAGTTTTTTTTTTTTTTTTTTTCCTTCTTCTGTGCTATTGCTTTGGTAAGTAAAGTCAAGTCCCACCAAAGGTGTTTCAGACCTGGGGTTTTCTTATTGTTCCAACAAGTGAGTTGATTTCCTTAGTCCTTAAGGAAGAATATCCCAGCGCACACCCCAGTGCACACTTTAACCTGTTGCGAGGGATAAATAACCAACTAAATCTGATGTGCTATGAACTGTTTACCCACAAAGTAAAGAGCAAGAGAGGCTACAGGTAAAGGGAAGGTGAGGCATTAGGGACAGAGTAACAAGGCAGAGACCCCCCCTTCTCTCCCAGTGCTATGTTGGATTTTGGAGAACATACTATTAATACATGTCTACGTATTGTTTCAGAGGGTCTTCATCTCTTCATTGTTTGTTTCATTTGTTGGTGTACTCTGTACCATCTCATGTTGTTACAACATGCAGTTGAAAGTCTGGCTGCTGGAGATGCTTCTAAAGCAGAGTCGTCTTCTCTTAACTGAAACTTGCTAAGTCAAGTTGCACTGATGAAGTGCTCTGTGGGCTTTTTTTTTCCTAGTAGTTTTCTGTTTGAAATGTCAGTCTGGCTCAGAAGGCAAGTGTATTCAGGTTCCCAAATCAGCCTGCTGCAAACAAATGCATATAAAATATTAAGGTAATCACTTCTTTGTGATGCCTGTAGACCTAGCGCACTTCCATTGGCTTGAGAGCAGCAGGTGGCTCAGAAGCTCTGCATTGCCAGGCAGGACAGGGCCAGAAGATGCCGGTGGGGCACTCACCCTGGCTGCCTACAGGCGAAAGCCAGGGAGTTTTAGCCAGTTTTGTATGGACTCCAGCAGCTGGTGCTTCAGAAAAGAGAATGCATTGCCATTCTGCGTGGTTAGAAAACTCTCTAATGAAATAGAGAAACAGGAGCACAATGTAGAATTGGAAAACTGTGCCTCATACATGCCCAAAAGCTAGTTAATTTAATAATTGGGCCACAGGAGAAAAAGTTTCAGGTGATTTTTGACTTTGGGGGGAGTTTGGAGGTTCTTATCAAGCCCTTTTCCAGTTTACCTAGGCCCGAGGTGCTACCTGAAGGCAGGCTGTGGAGTCTTTGTGTGGTAGAATAATGAGCCTGTTCCTGCTTCCCGCTTCCCATATCGATCACTGCCTGGCTTGAATGTGATGATTTCATTAGTAGCTGAAATGCCATCCCATTTGGTTTGTGAGCTGCCTAACAGGGGAAAACAATCATGGAACAAAAGCATTTGGCTTCCACTGGAATCCATTAAAGCCTAATTGCAATGCTAAGTAGGGGGGATACAGCAGCACTGGAGTGATGCCTGTGAACGCTCCGTGTGTGTCAGCGTAAACACAGGTAATTGTGCTTACGCAAATAAAACGCAGCAGAGGTGGTTTTTGCTCTCATCTGAGAAGCAACTGTCAGGGTGGGCTGTGGAGACACACACCACATACCTGTGAAGTGAGATCCTATTGACAGCAGCAGCAGTTTGACTGTCTGCTTGTTTTTCACACCCATTTACCCTCTTTTTTTTTCTTTAATATTCTTTTTTTTTTTTTTTTCCTTTCCCTGGATGCTTGAAAGCAAGTAGGAAAGATGAAAGAACTGGTAGAAGAACAGTTCCTGGGCTGAGCTGCTCTGCAGCAGCTTGGCCGTGGTAAGAGCAGGAAGAAATAGCTCAGTGCATCTCCAGAACTTGCTATATCCTGCTTGCTCAGAGGAACTCACTGTTGTGCTCAAACTCTTAAGATTTCTGAAAGTAGCCAAGAATAAAGTGGAAGTGTGGAGTGTGAAGAGCATCGGGAAGCCTGGAAGAAGTGGCAGAGCCCTCTCATATGATCATGTGGCAAAAGCTACGATTGAATGCATCAGCGCAGCAAGGGTGTTTAGTCTTCCCACCTCCTTGGTGTGGGTCTAGAGGGGAGTTTTTCCTGCTAGGAGAATGTTTTATGGAAATGATATGTTTTTTTCTTTACTAAGTGGTTAAGAACACTCTGAACTGGTAGAAGAAAAATGCTGCCAGTGAAACATGACACGGTAGGAACCATGTTCTGTTAATTAGTGAGTGCACCAGGTTAAGGCAGCTTGGTAATTCAGTGGGAACTTTGCTTTCCTTGTTTTTCCCCATGAGAGATGCCCTGCCTGGGGCCAGGTCTCCTTCCCCCTGCCGTATATCGCTTTACGGGATGAAGCCGTCCTGCACCCCAGGCTGCTGTTCCACAGCAGTGTGTGGATTTCCCATCAGGGTCACAGTCCTCAGCATTGGGGCAGCCCACACTCATTTCCTGGCTGTGCTGTGGCTCACAGTCACTGGTAGAAGTAGAGATTTTCTATGTGCTTGAAGTATTTATTACTTTAAAGCAGAAGAACAATTCTTAATTTTGGCAGCAGCATTTTTATTTCTCGGATCCCCCTTCATTTACTGGTTTCATCTGGGTCTCCTGTAGAAACTCTTTCTACCTTCCCAAAACTTTGTTCCCTGTTGCGCAGGCAACTGCAAAATTCTGCTGTGAGAGGGTGTCCATGTGATTGTGATAATTGTAGCTTGTTGCATGACGACTAACCTTTTAATGTGGAAACAGTGCTTAGTCTCCAGTTGTCACATTAATGCTTTGTTTTGTGCTTTCTAGCTGTATATCCAGCATTGGCTTTTGTTCCCTTCTGTCTGTTTTTTGTGTGTGTTAAGTATAAATCTTTTAACCCAGTGTTGTTTTTTTTTTCCATGGTTTTAATTGATTTGCAGTTCCTTAGAAGAGAAATGTCTTGGGGATTAGGGTGACTTAATACGAGTTAGGCATGGGTGGGCAGCATCTATTCTATGATTCCTGTGATGGGAATTGCTGCTGCGATTGCTCTCTCGAGCCCAGAGGTGGTCACCCTTTTATTGCTTCCTGTAATGCCAGAGATCATTCCTTGGCTTGGCTGTGGGGCTTCTGATGGGTCTATGTTGAGCATGCTCAGAAAATACCCCTGGGAAGGGCACCTCTTTCTGCAGGTCTAACCGAGTGGTTGCGATTGTGGCTCTGGGGAGCAGGGCATGTGCTGCCGAGCAGAAGTTGTCTGTACTGCAAAGCCCTGCTCCCGCAGCTGAGGGACACAACAAACCTGGTATGCTTGGATGTGGAGTACCAGTTTAAATAAAACTCTTACAGGGGAGGGTGCTTTGTTGCTTCCCTCCTCTGATCGTGTTCTCTCACCCGGCCATCCCACCTCACTAAGCTGATTTGAGCACTCTCTGATTCTGTAACCTTGGCTGGAATTCCTACCCTCCCCCCACTAAAGCAGGGAACAGCCTGGAAATGCCCTTGTATCCACACACTTGGACATGAGTTTGGGGTTCATTTTCCTGCACTGAGCATGCTCATGAGTGCCCAGCATCCTCTTGCTGGGCCCAGGTGGCTTGCTGGTGGAGGGCTGGTGTTCTGGGTTTGTTTTCTTTCACTCATTTTCTAGGTCTTGTCTCTTCTCTCTGGCTCTGGTGACAGGCACGATCCGTAAGGCTCAGAACCTTCTGAAACAGTACTCTCAGCATGGTCTAGATGGGAAAAAGGGGGCCTCTAACCTCATTCCTATGGAAGGTAATCACAGCTCTAGCTACTTCACCCTCGAGTTTCTCTGTGTATCAGCCTTGCTTTTCCAGGTGGGACTTCCATTAGCCTAGTGTTTGGTGGACAGCAATGGATAGGTACAGCTATCCTTGGGGAGCCAAGGAGATGCTGGAGAGCCAAATTACTTCTCTGAATTTCGTGTCTGAATTTCAAAGTCTCCATAAACATGAGTACAGGTGGAGGGCAATATTACTTTCAAGCAGCTGACCCACCATAGCCACCTGGCTAATGGAAGCTCTGCTCTGATGACATCTGCTTGTGATGTTCCTGTTCTCTTTTCTTTTTGCCTGGACTTTGAGATAATCTGTTTCCTAGTGACCTTTCCAAACCTGATGCTGAAGTGTCAGACCACAGCTAGCTCAGTGCATTGTGCCAGAACATTTTCTCCGTGGAGACCTACCTAAATGGTCTTCTTCCATAATCTGCTCTCCTCTGCTCATAGAGTTGTACCAGATAAGGGAGAACAGGTCACTTGCTTCAAAGCATCTGTAAGACCTTTCTGTCTCCTGCTATGTAGGCTTCCAAAGTAGATCTCTTGAGCACCTGCATTGTAGTCTACTAAATCCCAGATGGTGACTAAATCACTCATTTGGGGGGGGAAAAAAAAAATCTCAGTCCTGAACAGGAGATGAACTTTGAGTTTGGATTCGTAATGGCCGTGTGTACAAATTGGACTTCTGGTGCCTGCTATCCCATTCAGAACTTATGTCAGGAGGTTCAAGGGACTCCTGTGGCCCAACAAATGACTTAACTTGCACTTCTCATCAGGTTTCAAAGGGTTGCTACTGCTACATAGCCCAACAAAGGGATTTGGTCAGGTAGCATTCCTGGGACTGTCTAGGGAAAAAAGTGTCCATCAGATCAAATAAGCCAAGCTCGAAGCAGCTTCCAGCCAGTGTGAGCATCCATGCTGTAACCGCCCTGGATAAATTGCGCCTTCTGTTTGTGCCGGCTGACATCTCACTAGGTCATGAGCATGACTTACGAGTTAAACACCTTTCCGATACCCTGAGCGACAAGCATGGGCCGGCTGCGGGTAAGTACCATGTTGTCACTTCATAACAAGCTGGCTAACATCCCTTCTTTTCAGCATGTGTCACAGTAGTTTTGTAGCCAGCGGCTGTTCATCTGCATGGGCAGTCCTGGAGCATTGGCCTTCTCTGGCTATGAAGCTCTGGCTCTTTTCAGTAGAATTCACTCCTACTAATCACACGCACCCCAAGCCCTCAAACAGGGAACCCCAACTTGGTCCAAGCAATGACTGGTGGCCACTTTGCTGAGGGACACTTCCCTATAGGAAGCTACTGGCTTGTTCGATGCTGAAGCGAAGCAAACAGGGAAGGGGTCACGTGCAGCTTGCGATACAGTGGGTCACTGTCCCCGTAGGCAGCCTGTAAAACCATGTCATGTTTGTCTGTCCCCTGCTGACCATAACCTTTAAAAGATCAACCTGAGGGGGGACCTGTCAGTGTAGGGAAGAACTGGTTCTTTCTCCTTCCAAAGTTGCAGCTGTTGCTGGGAGGAGGGAAGCAGCAGCAGCCTGTAGCTTAGAGCAGGTCTGTGTGTAATCTTGCTGTCTTGTAGTAGTTACTACAGGGATCTGAGTAATGCAGGATGGTGTGAATCTCTTTGTCTGTCCTGCTGACGCATTCAGCTCATGGTTGGCATGAGTTGCTGTGGGCCCTTGTATCACACCAGCACTTGTCATGCCTACCACGTAGGTTCTTTGCTGGATCTTTGAGATATTCATACGCTACAACTTCAATATTTGCATTTAGATGCAGCGTTGTGTGGCAGATAGCTCACCTAGCTGTGTTGATATTCCTGCTTCACAGGATTTAAATGTTCATCTACCTGTTTTTTATCTTCTGTTTCTGCCTGTGGGAAGACACTGCCTGCCAGGACAGCCTTGATTTCCCAGAAAGGTTGATGCAAAACTGGCCATTCTTCATCTGCATGGCAGATGGAGATAAGGAATTCTAAAAATACAAGCAGATATGTTGAATAATTCACCTCAGACCTTCCTGAGTTTAGTACTCTGTGTTCAAGCCCTTGATTAAATTTAGCCTGTATCCCAGAAGAGCTCCAAACTTGCCTTCTGTCAGGAGGCTGGAAAGAGCTGAAAGAGCCCATTTCCTGAGCTGCAGTTGATGTTCCCTCCTGCAGGGTACGCAGAGCTACCCGTGCACAAACGCAGGGGACAGGTTTGGTGAAAAGATGACTCTTGTTCTCACACAAGGATGGGTGTAAAGCCAGAATCACCTTTTCCAGAAGAACCTTGTGCTCCTTGTGTAAGTCAAGGCCTTGGAGTAAGCAGAGCTGCTGAAAGCTCAGTGTGAATTTTGTTCTCTCTTAAAGCCATCTTGCCCTTACAGGGAAGGATGACGTCTTTGACATCGAGATCGATGCGTACATTCACTGTGTTAGTGCCTTTGTCAAACTGGCCCAGAGCGAATACCAGCTCCTGACAGAAATCGTCCCAGAGCACCACCAGAAGAAGACCTTTGATTCTCTCATCCAGGTCAGTTGAGCCTCTCTGCTTGGCTTGTTTTGTAAAAGGCACACACAAAGTCTTTTTCCCTTCCTCTTCATTGTGAGGATGTGGATTCCACCACCTGCTGTGGATGCCCAAGCACACCACCAGTGCTAGGACTTTCCTCCAGGACCTCTGCAGGGAACAGGAGCCTGCACAGGCCCTGGAGAACATTTGCTCAGTCACTCACGGGGTACCACAAATGACCCATCACCTAAATTAGCATAATTAATGGGTGTCCTGCATTGAGTCCCTTGTGCTGCTTGGGCAAAAGCCGTGCTGCTTCCTTCTGACTCTCTGGTTTTGTTGCAGGAGTCATTAGATAACTTGATCATGGACGGGGACAGCATTGTCTCAGCTGCCCGAAAAGCCATCATCCGACACGACTATTCGGCTGTGCTCACTATCTTCCCCATCCTTAAACATCTCAAGCAGATGAAGCCAGAATTTGACCAGGTCTTGCAGGTAAGAGTGATGGGACTGGAGAGGGTCCTGTGGCTTGGATTGTCTGGAGCACTTTTTGAAAGAGATCACAGTGGCTTTGAAGAAAGATATGTAGCTTCTGCCCCCCAGCATGGACTGGAAGTGACACAAATGCAGCTTGTTCCTTTCTGTGGTGGTGAACCAGCAACTCGGCATCTCAAGCAGTTCTTTTCAGTTCAAGACATGACCTGGTGATGGACTGTCTACATTAATCTGCTGTATACAAGGTGTTTCATCTCTGTTGAGCTTAGTTTAGACTCTGCTCGCTGAATTCTGGAAGATGGGCTGCTCTGAGGACAGCCTGCTTAGACCATGCCACAAGGTTCTCCAGGTATCAAATATGGCCTTTCTGTCTGCTTCCAGCTGGTGACTGATGCACCAACCTCCTGTATCAGGTACTGCATTAGAGGAAATGTTCTGGTCACCCTTAGGGTCTCAACATCTTCCCATCCTAACTGGCTGAGGAATGCAGAATTTCACACATTGTTGATGGTGCCGTAAATATTCTCCTGGCACATGGAGAACTGAGATGCTGGGCTAGAGAGTCAGGAAGGGTAGATGCTGAATGGAAGTTCAGATGCTGTTTGTTTTTTCCTTCTCTAATCTCTGATATGGGACTATTCCAGGGAACTGCAGCAGGCACTAAGAACAAACTGCCGGGGCTGATCACTTCCATGGAGACCACCGGTGCGAAGGCACTGGAAGAGTTTGCAGACAACATTAAGGTAGGATTCTCCTCAATGTTCTCTCTTTGCAAGAGCATTAGGCTTGGCAGAGGGGTTTGCTGAGCAGCACCCCTAATTTAGCTTTCTGCTTTCCATGAGGCCATATAGTTTCTGACTCTAAAGCAGGCCTGTGCTTGCTGCATCACTTTGGATGGTCAGCTGCAAATACCAAATGCCTGGTGCTGATTTCAAATACAGGAGGCCTCTGCCTAAGACGTTTAATAGGCACACTACAAATAAATTGCCATGAGTTTCCAGGCCTCTGCAGATATCAAGTCAATCTCAGAATTTAATCCTATTTAAAAAGAAAGAAAAATTGCTGGCTTCAAAAATTTTGGAGGACTCAAGTTAAACTGTGAAGGCACTGCCTGGTAGGTGAGCTGAACATTTGATGCTCACATGCTGAACAAGCCCCTGTGGTTCTGAGCTACCGTTCTGAGTGCCAGGAGATGGCACTGCGAGCATCGAGTCTGAGGATGTTGAGAGAGGATGATAGACAAGCCTACAGCTCACTTGCAGCAGCAGTTGTCTTGTAGATGACTTTAATTTCTTTACATGCTTACCTTATGTCTCTCTCTTCCCTTCTTAGAATGATCCAGACAAGGAATATAATATGCCAAAAGATGGGACAGTTCACGAACTCACCAGTAATGTATGTGATGAAGAGTTGAACCATCCTTTGTGAAAAACTACTTCTGAAATGGTTTTAAAAAGAGCAGTAGGGAAATTTAAGTTAAGCTGTCTTAGTTTTGGGAGGACAATTAACTGGCTTCCATGGAGAGATTAGCTATTTACCCTTGCTAAGCCATGATGTGACTGTGTGGGTAAAACCCAGCAACTCAAAGGAGTGTAGTGGTTTGTTTCTTGAAGGCTCTTAAGTGTGGAGGAACAAGTGGTCCTTCATGATCCTTAACAGCAGAGATAGGAGAAACAATGTTGGTTACTCATAACCTCCCTCCCTTGCTTCCAGGCCATCCTTTTCCTGCAGCAATTGTTGGATTTTCAGGAGACGGCGGGTGCCATGCTGGCATCGCAAGGTACATATGTGCATGGGGTTTGCTTGGGCATGCAGTTCCTTCCCCAAATTGTCTGGGTGTCTCCCCTGAAAAGATCAAACCTCCACATGCGCTGTGAGCTTGTTCTCCTCCTGTCCTTCACCCTGTGGTTGTGTGGTTGTGTCCTCTGATCTGCCACGACCACATAGTTGGTTATCTGGAGAACTCCAGGGGATGCAGAGAGTTTCCACATTTGCCTTCCCACACTTGCTCCTACCGGGTACCCTTGAGATGGTGTTTATTGCTCATGTGCTTTGTGGTATCGGGAGAGGAGGATGCCTTCATCGTTGAGCTTTAGATTTGGCACTGGGCTGGTCCCCTGTGACTGTACTGGAGTGAGGGTGGCTGGTCCAGCTGAGTCAGCTTTAATGTAGGCTGTGCTGCCCTTCTCTGCCACATCTTCTGGTCAGAATATGACAGCAGCAGCAATAATATTCTTCTCAGCATCTAGCTGTGGTCAAGCTGGGACTCTGGTTAGACTCTGCCTCTCCTCTGTGATCTCCAGCTCCATTTGTGGCCTTGACGGGACTCCTGCCTGCTCTCCTGTGTAGCGGTGGCTGCTCTGTGTTAATATCTGCTTTGTTCTCAAAGGGATGGTGATCTCTAACCTGTCTTTTTGCACTTTGCGTTTCTTTTTCTCTTTCCTCCCTGCCCTTTTCCTCTCTGCTCTGCCTAATCTTTGTAGTTCTTGGGGACACATACAATATTCCTTTAGATCACAGAGGTAAGCAGACTTACCCACACGTACCTGGTCATATTGCCTTGGACTCTGGTGATGTATGTTGATTCTTTATCCTCCAGGAGTGGTAAATAAATTAACACATAATTGAAAAGGAAAAAAGGGGAGGGCAAGTAGCTCTTGCCAGTGGGTTGGAGAGAATAGGGAGGGCTTGTCACCAGCAGACAATGAGGGATGCCACATGAGCTGGAACAGGCTAAAGCCGTGGCACTGAATCTCTTTGGCACGGACAGCAAATTGGCCCAGCTGGTGTCATGCTTCATCCCGTGTGCGCTCCGCTCCTCATTGTCCAACTCCCAGCAACAGGAGCCTTGAGGCCTTTCCCATGGGGTGCTTCTGAACTCGGACCACCCGAGCTAGGACCGTCTGCCAAACTCTCTGGTGGGGGGAGGAGAAGATAGCCACCCACATGTCCTGTGGGACCCATGCCCACAAGCCCTTGAGGGCAGAAGGCCGCCTCTTAGGCATAGACAGAGGAACATGTGCCAGCCCGGAGTCGTTGCTTGCACGGGCAGGCTCCCAAGCTGGTGCAGTCCCTTGTACAGAGCAAAGCAGGCCCTTGCAGCAACCATGGGGATGGCTGAAACTTCCCAGAGCCCTTCTGCTTGTTTCAATTCCTGTTGTGTGCCTGCTGTTAACAGCTCTGGCTTATTTGTTCTCTGATCACAAATTTCTAGTGCTTACAAACCCTTTTTGGGTGGTGGGGGAAAGGACAGGGAAGATGTGTTTAATGACTATTCCTGATCAAGAGGATGTCCTCTGAGCACTAGGAAGAAAAGGAGAGATTTCTGTGGGGGTGCTCAGCACTTGATGCAGATACAAGGGCTGAGGGGTGCACAGCTCTTCCACACTCACCCTGGATAAGCCGCTGACAATCGGCGCTGAAGCCAGGAGCTAATTTCTCTGCCCACGGGAGCTCTGCCCTAATTCCATAGCAACAGGGATGAGGCTTGTTTGAATAGAGGCAGGCTGACCACCCATACCCCCCTTCCTTGTGGCATGTTAACTGGCCTAAGGCTCTTTTCTTTTCAGAGACCAGCTCTTCAGCTAGCAGTTACAGCTCGGAGTTCAGCAGGCGGCTGCTGAGCACCTACATCTGTGAGTATTCACACCAACCCATTGCTGCCTGGTCGCCTGTCCTTCACTTGGCTCGTTCTTGGGTGAAGAGCACAGGCTGTGTTTCTTATTCCATGTGACCTTTCTGTGTTTGAGCTGGAGTCTGATGGGAGGGATGGATAAAGTATCAAAGTGAGAGTTTCAGGCTGTTGCAGTTGCACAGGACAGAACACAGTGCAGCACTTCACTGTGCGGCAGAGCTGTTGTCATCAGTTGTCTCAAACCATTCTGACCCGGTGCTTTGCACCTCCAGCCCCACAGAAGCTCCTAGCTGCCAAAGGGGCTCTAAAAATCTTGCGTTTTATAGTGAGATAGTGAGATGAGTTCACAGAACTTCCTTGTACAGGTACAGTGGGAATTGGGTCCATCAGATTCTCTGGAATCTGAGCCTGTCTCGTGGGCAGGCTGAGTCTGATCACCCATGCTGGTCCTGGGACTTATTCTGAACACAGAAGGCAAGAGTATTGCTGCTTGCAACAAAGGTTAGTTCACAGGGGGGTTTTGGTGACTTTCTGAGAAAAGATGTACCTAAGGCTTGTAGGGTTGTTAAATGCACATGATTGTACCCTCGTCTGTACGTGCCGTTGGGGCTGTGCTGTTTGCTTTGCTGTGGGCCCACAGCAACAGTACAGAGCACTTGGTTTGGATTGTCAGTAACAAGAAGTTTCAGTGCAAAACTTTTAGTCCTCTCTTTTTCCCTTTTTTAGGCAAAGTGCTGGGCAACTTGCAGCTTAACCTTCTTAGTAAATCCAAGGTTTATGAAGACCCAGCTTTGAGTGCTATTTTTCTGCACAACAACTACAACTACATTCTGAAATCTCTGGAAAAGTAAGTGTGTATCCAGGTAGATATCCCTGAAGTGCAGGCTGATTCTAAGCATGGTTTTGGAGCAGGACTCTGTATTGATTGCATTTGCTTGCTGGCCTGTCTCATCTCTGCTCTACCTTCCATTCTTGAAACTGCCCATTTGAAACCTTTGCACTGTTATAAACATCACATTGCATGAGAGTGGAAGATAAAAGCATCAGAGATGGCATTAGGTTGCAGAGAATCCTTTCATCTTGGGAGGACTGATGGCATTTCCAAAAAGTAACTTGGAATAGCTTTTGTCTCCCAATTTGAGCATTTCAAGGTCCTGTTTATTGTAAACAGCAGAAAATATCTTCTTGTTAGGAGCTTGAAATGTTGCCATCCTGCTAGCAGCCCTGAGAGCAGCTGGCTCACGTGCTTCTGCAGGTTTTCTCTTCTTTCAGGTCTGAGCTGATCCAGTTGGTAGCTGTGACACAGAAGACAGCTGAGAGGTCTTACCGGGAGCTCATCGAACAGCAGATCCAGACCTACCAGCGCAGGTCAGGCGATGTCCTCTGCTCTTCCCTTAGTTACGTCAGTTCGAGAGCTCCTTGGGAGCTGATGCTGCTGGAGCAGTGGGAGAGATTAGCCTAAACCACAACCTTGTCTAAAACCAAAGCCAAGTATTTTGGTTTCCAGGCAGTTAATCTAACTTGGGAAGGGGTCACTGTGGAAAGTTTTGGGGTGTGTATTGTCTGGGGTGGCCCTTGGGTCATGGATGAAGACATAGATGTTCTGATGAGACCTAACTCTCTTTGCCTCTTTCCTATCTCGTTTCAAATGCAGTTGGTTGAAGGTGACAGAGTACATCTCAGAGAGAAACCTGCCTGTCTTTCAACCAGGAGTGAAGGTGAGAGGGTGGACAAGGATGATTTTGAGATGATAGAGATTGCTGGAAACATCTTGTCCTTTGTCATATTCAAAAATTCCCAGAAACCTTATTTATATCTCATGCCAATATTGCTCTACAGAGTGAATACTGTGGCTGAGACAAGATGGAGAGCAACACTGCCTTCTAATCTCCCCTTCCCCGGGTTCATACAAGTCTTTTCATCTCTGCCTCCATTCTTACATTTTTCACCTGGGCAGATGCTTCTATTTTGGGTTTGCAGAGACCTTTCCTTAGAAAGGGCTAGAAGCATAAAAAAGTCTATTTTTATGTCTGTTCTGACTGAAAATTGCCCTTGTTAAATCTACTTCAGATGAAAGTCAATTGCTGAATGTGGAGTGTACTGCTCGCTGCAGCTTTCTCTCCCTGCTTTAAGAGAGGCGATTTAAGCCAAGTAGGTAGGATATTATTTAGGTTGGATGGGGAGTTGTGGGCAAACACTGTTGGAAATTTGTTTCTGGACATAAAATCAAACCCTTTTCTTCATTTTTGTAGCTCAAGGATAAGGAGAGGCAGATGATAAAGGAGCGCTTTAAGGTAAGGAGGTGTTAAATGACATAAAAACATCCCCTAGTTCATTGGGACAGGCAGACCAAGGATCTGCCTAAGGAGGAGACCTCCACTGTTGGTGATCAGCAGTGGAGAGAGAGAACATCAGATTCATTAAAGAGATGTGAGATTGCGGACAGGACACTCACTGAGTTTTACCTTGGACAGGGTTTTAATGACGGCCTGGAGGAGCTGTGCAAGATCCAGAAGGCCTGGGCAATCCCAGACGTGGAGCAACGGGATAAAATCCGCCGGGCACAGAAAAACATTGTGAAAGAGACCTATGGTGCCTTCTTGAACAGGTGATGACTTCTTCCAGTGTTGTCCTCTTTTATTTGGATTTACTGAGGCCTTTGGGCCCTAGAGTAGCCCAAGCTGAGGCATTTTTCTGCTGTCCTGCCTTAGCTTCTCAGCCTGGTACACTAAAACATCCCCAAGCTGAATGTGAATGTGAAGTTGTGAATGTCTGCTGTCACCCTGATTCCTTGGTCAGGGTGAGTGCAGATGTTCTAGCTAGCACAAAACTCTGAGCCACCCTGGGCTGTTCCTGCAAACCTCAGGAGACCAGCTGTAACCAGGTCACTTGCTCCCCACAAGATCCCTTGTCAGATTCAAGTGGGACGTGCTGGAGTGGAGCCGATTTGTGGCAGAGGAGGAGCCAGTGGTTCTCTTTGCATTCCAGTCATTTGTCACCTGGATGTTGTCTTCCTTTGCAGATACGGCAACGTGCCCTTCACCAAGAACCCTGAGAAGTACATCAAATACCAGGTCGACCAGGTGGGGGAGATGATCGAGAAGCTGTTTGACACATCAGCGTAAATCTCCGGCTGTCGTGTACTCTGCAGCTGTCAAGTACAAGTCGGCACTCCCTCAGCAGCCTTTGGGACTCCCTTCTCTTCTCCTCTGCCCCATTGTGGTGGGCAGGGTGTTATACTTGTATTTATCAAATTTATAAACCTGTGGAAACACTACCCTCCTGGCTGTCTTTGCCTGCTTCTGTGGATCTAGAGCAAAGTCTCTAGATGGCCACTGTGCTGCTGTGTGGGACCTTGTGTTTGTGCATCTTCAGGCCTGGGTATAAATGTTCATGCTTTGCACAGCAGACATGGTGAGCGTGTAAAAAACCAACCGAAAAGCTTGTGTGTACTGTCCTTCTGTGTAGAACAGGAGGCTGTAAGCTCCAAATGGTGCTGCCTGTGCTTCCGTAATGGGTTTTGGGAATCTCAATTCTGTGGGATCCCAAAGGATTTTCCCATTGTTACTCTTAACTGTCACTTATTTCAGTGATAGGATGAGATGCCGATTCCAGGGTACGGTGATGCCTGGACATGGTGGTGCCTGCCAGGGCTGCATTCTAGTTATATATGGGGCGTGTTTTAGCCCAAAGCTTCAGGAACTGTCCCAGTGGCAGTTCCCTGTCCTCCGTGATGCCACGGTAGGAACATCGTGGCAGCCTGGAATCGTGACAGCTGTGAGAACCAGAGGGAGCTCCATGGTGTCCTGAGTAGGTTATGTGTGGAAGCGTTTCCATACCCGTTTCTGCAGAGCGCCTTCTGCCTATCCCTGTTTTAGTTTGTTTCCTATCTTTTAAATCTGATGCATCTCTTCCCTGCAAGCAGCCAAGTCTGGTCCCTTCATTTAACCCATGTGCATCACGTGAGAAACAAGTGCTGCTCTCGTGTGTGCTTTGGAGTGATGCTGATGGGCTTTGCTACAGGAGCTGCACTGGAATGTCTTCGCACCAAGGCCTTTTCAGAGCACTGAAGCACATATGTGTTTCTGTGGTCTCTGGCCAGGCACCTCCTCCTCCCACCTTGCTTGTTCCTGCTGCTTGCTCTATTAATGTGGTCTTGGCCATTATTTGTGCACGGGAACACCTGAAATACAGGGTTTCCATAGAGCCAGGAGTGCTCACAATAGCTGCTGCTTTACAATTTGGAGCAAATCCATTATTCACCTAAGCCCATGTTTACATGAGTGAGTGTGTGCTGGTGTAATTAACCCAGGAATGGAAGAGCTGCTGCGGTTGCGTTGCTGTTCGGGGCACTGCAGACAGACAAGGCAGACCTGGGCATGAAACGTGGAGGGAGGACAAACAGCAGAAAGGTGGAGAGCTGCATTTTAACCTTTCTGCTGTTGGGCATCTACCAACTCTGTCTCTTTTCCTAGCAGGGGTGGCTGCTCTGTGTGGTGAAAGTTGCAGCGGTGAGGGGGGCTGTTCTGTGGGGACATCAGGGCTGCACGTCCTGGGAAGGGTCTGGTGCTGGTGGATAAGAGGGGCCATGTGGCAGAGAGCAGGGAGGTGACAACCTGTCTTGCCCCATGTCATGTGGGAGTTGAATGTTAGAGCCTGGATGAGAAGGCAGATCCTGTGGCAGACCCAGACACTCACCTGGGTTGTACTTTCCACAGATGAATGTTTTTCAGGGTGCTCTGACCTATCTAAACCCCTTCCCTCCTCTTCCGCAGCCTGGACCTGAGCGTGATCTGAAATGCTACCTGCTCTCAGTTACACAGAAAACACCTGAAAAAACCAGCAGATGCGACAAGCTTGTCCAGCCCAGACCTGAATTACTGTGGGGGGTCAAATCTTCATCGCACCTACTTGGCTGTTTTTCACGTGTCTGGCTCTGCAGGCTCACAGCATTGACGCAAGAGCCCTTCCTGCACAGACCTTCCCTCCTACTTTTAGATCTCAAATACTTGAGGCAACCAGAGATTCCAGTGATAGCCGTTCTTCTCTTTCAGCATCAAGAGCATCTCGAAGGCTGGCAGCTGCTGGACAAGGTGTGTTTAAGCATAAGCAAAGCGCTGCTGGCTCGTGTTATGTGCAATGTCGAGCCTCCTGGATACACACACTGACATTCACCAGATGGAGCTGGATTCCATCTTTCTGGATCTGTTATTGCCACAGCAGGGGTCTGATCTGAATTTCTTCTTCCAGGAGAGCGGGTGGAACTTGTTGATGTGCTCAGGCTGAGGCTGTAAAACATGTTTTATTGCAGCTTATCCGGGGGTGAGGAGATTCGCCTGGAATGGTGGCAAGTGAAGCCGGGAAGGGGGAACTTTGCTTGGAGCCTTTCTGGAGCATCTGAGCTTTAGTGCAGGAGCTGGTACCCTCCCTGTGCTGCTGCTCCTGGGCTAACCAGAGCTCAAAGAAAACATATGAGATCCTATAAGGTCTGGGATGGCACCACATCGTGTTCTCTTGGCTTTGGGAACACCTCTGTGGCCTAATCTGAAAGAGGCATCTCTGGAGTTTGCTGTCAGCCCGTTTCCCCAGGAAAGCTGTACTAATCTGGGGCTGGTGAGGAGCTGGTCCAGCTCAGGGTGGGGAGATGCAGTCAGAGAATGGAATGCAGAATGTCCTGCTACCTTCCTAGCACCAGAAGTTGGCTGGGTTGTTTTCTACCCCAGGCATGCCCTGGCCACATCTGGAGGAAGGATGAGGGTGAGGGTGCTCTGGGGAGATCCTGGCTTGGTGGCAGCTGTGCAGCGAGGAGGAGCTGGAAGTGGTGAGTATCCAAGGGAAGAGGTGGCCTCTGCTGCTCTCAGGCATGTGGCCCTTAGGTGGGAGCCCAAGACCCTTGTTTTCCCTGAGCTAAAGGGACAGAGGAGCCACCCAGTCCCTGTTTCTCCATCCAGTCTCAACTCACCTAGGCTCTAACCCTTCCTGCACCTCTGCCCTGCACAAGGAAGGAACCTGTGGAGATGGGTGGCTTCCCAGCCCTGCCAACCAGCCGCTGCAACAGCCAGAGCTGCTTTGGGAGCAGCAGCACGCTTTGGGCAGAGCCACCCCTTCCTCGGGGTGGGAGCGGGGAGACCTGCTCACCCCCTCTGGGCTGACCTCAAGTGTCCAAGTCGCATCCAATGCTGCGCAGTGCTGGGGAATGGCTCTGCATGCTCCTTGGCTTTTTATGGTAAGGAATGTCTTTGCAACGCATTAAATATGAGCGATCATGGCAGCCAGCACCGTCCCTGTTGCTCTCTCACGGTCGAGCACTTCGCACCCCCCGTCCCACTATGAGCTGAGCATGGAGCTGCGAGTGATGCCGAGACTGTGGGAAGGGGCCACGAACCCAAAACGTGGCTGCCCCATGGTACCGGGACTGAGTCCCCTCTGCCCTCCCCACTGCTCCCTCCCTTTAAGGCTCCTGTGGGGCGTAACACCCTCCCCTCACCTCCTGTTCTGCTCTGGGGGACATGTCTCTGATTCTCAGGGTCTTGGGGCTGGAGCCCCATTGTTTTTGCTGCAGGGGGCAGGTGAGGGGGACATGGCAGGGTCTGGCTGTGTTACCTGCTCTTGTGGCTTCCTTGGCACTGACTGTTATGTTGGGGCTGCAAAAGCTCTTTGTCAAACCTCCTTGGCATGGGAACCAGCAATTTTGGGGCTCCTCAGATCCAAAGCTGCAAAATGAGCAGCCTCCTGCGGCAAAGCCAAGCTGAAGGGCAGCAGCTCTTGGGGGTGTTGTTGTGTTGTGTGTGTTTTTTGATGAGCTGTTTTGGGGGAGCTGTCTTTTCTCCTCTAGCTAATAGTCACAGCTCTAAGCTGCTAATCCTATTTTGAGCCTCTTTTCCCATGCAATACCAAAATGCCAGTAATTTAGCACTTTTGCTGGTTGTTATGAGCCTGCTTTCACCAGGATGGGACTGCGGGGTTCACTGCCTGCGCAGCCCAGTGCTCTCACTTGGGGTCAGCCCCATGGGAGCTGCTGATCAGAGTCACCTCTGCTTTCTTCAGCTGTTCCGTGGTGGCCACGGTGCTGCTGTCAAAGGATCCAAGGTAGCCACAAGAAGCAGGTCCCCAGAGACGCAGCTCTGCTGCTCGGAGTTGTCCCCCAGCCTGGGGGCTGAGAGACTGGTGGCCAGGCTGTGGCCCTGGCTTTTCCCACAGTGGCACCAGGAGACCCCTTCGGGGCTGGGCAAAGAGTTTGGGGTGCATCTGCCTGCCCTGTGCCTGGCCCTGCTCCCCACTGGTCCCCTAGGGATGGGTGCTGGTTCACACTGAGCATCAGTAGCAAGAGCAGCAGCAGCCCCGGAGGTTCACTCTTCCTTTCGGCTCCTTCCTCCTCACACCCCAGCTCTTCCTTCGTGGTGAGATAAGATACCTGGGAACCACGCCAATTCCTTCCCCCCCTACCCCCACCCCGCCCAACCAAAAAAAAAGATGTATTTTGAGCCCCTCACCAGGGCACAAGGCATGGATGGAGGTTTGCTGGCTGGTTTGTACATCCATGAGATGGTTATTTCTATTTTCTTGTGAATACTATAAAAAGATGAACTCAGGAGCAGCTCCCGACCTTTCCGGAAACTCAACTCTGCATGAAGAACAGCCAGGGCTTAAAATTGAGTGCTGACTCTGTGGGGCTTCCTCTGGTGCGACCCAGGGACTGGCACCACAACGCCCTGCAGCATCTCAGGTTGAGATCTGTGGGTGCAGCTGGGCATGAAAGGGAAAAAAACCCCAAAACAAGTCTGGGGGGGAGCAGGGTTGGTGTGTCCTCTGCCATGGCATGAAGGGACAGGAGATGCTGCACCCCCAGCCATGCCAGCACAGGGACCCGTGTCCTTGGGGAATGCAGAGGTGCTGCGACACCGTCCCCACCCCGTGGCTCTCTGAGCAGAGCTGGATGAGGGCAGGAGGAAGATGAGGCTTTTAGCTTCATTTGCATGGCTGATTTGTGTTTTCCCTGGCTGGAGAGGGTTGAGCAGGGGAGATAAATGCAGATATAAGTAATAGAGGTGTTTATATGCTTGCTCCCTGTGACTTATGCTGTGAGCAGGCTTAGACTAAATATAATGGTTATTGATATGATGTAGTGGCTGATTTATGACCCTCTGCATGGGGACAGGAAGATCTGGTTATAATAACATTAAGCAGAGGAAAACAAATATTTGACAGCCCAAAGCTTCCCAGGAAGAAAGGCCAAGCACTGGGAAGGGATGGAGAGGAGCAGGGCTGTGTTGGGACCTGGACCCTGGAGCAGAACCCCAGGGAGAGCCAGGGACCCAGATAGAAATAACCTCCTGCATCACATCCCCATCCTGCCATGGGTGTGTCACAAGGAGAGAAATCTGTGCAGACAGATTTATACCCTCTGTAATGGCTATTTATAGAGACCTGATCTTCATGGGTGCTTGGTGCTGCTGGGGAACAGCCCTGGGCATCAGAGGGATGCTCAGCACAGCTCCTATATGTTTTCATCGCCTCCTCTGGCTCTGCTCTGCCGCAGCATTTTCAAAAGTGTTAATTGATCCTATTCCGGTGATGCTCTTCAGCTCACAAAACGATGGGTCTCTAAATAAAGCCCTTGGCCGACCGTGGTCACGAGGCTCAACCGCTCGTGGGGCCTTCGCAGCGTTTAGACCAGGACACACGTGAGTCACATCAGCCTCTCGTGCATGGGTACAGCTGCGTTAAGGCGAGTATAGGGCTGTTCCTCATGCTGCGGTGGTTCCCCTCCTCAATGGATGTGCTTGGACATAACCCATGGCTTCAACTCCCCCACTGGCCACAGTTTCCCTTGGGCCAGTGGGTCCCACCACCCCTCCAGCACCCTCCCCTCCTCCGCTGTGGACCAAGGGGTATCACAAGGCAGCGGGACACGGGATGCAGAATAGAGGGTTTATTGCGGCTTCCCGGCTGACTGGGATCCCTTGGTATTCACACAGCCCCTCAGCAGTCCCGTACTCAGGCCATGGCACTAGGCTCAGCTCTGGGTGCTGCTTCCAGCCGCGCTCTATCTTGGGGAAACTTCCCCCCAATCCATGAGCCCCAGGGAGAGGTTAAAGCCCAACCAGCACTGACTGCGCCAGGAGGGTTTGTCTCTGGATTTCCACATTTCTCTCCTAGATTTTCCCTACCTGAGCTGGATTTGTGCCCATGTGGCTGTGGCCAGCGCTGCCCTGGGACGCAGCTCCTGAACCGGGACACGAACAAACCAAAACTTCCCAAATATTCCTAAAAGTGCACCCTGTCAACTCCAGCCAGATGCTGTGTTGGTTGGAGGGACCAAAGCTTTCAGTAGGCTCCAGGTGTAGATGCAACAGTGTGTAAGTCCGTCCATGATTATACCTGAGAGCTGATTTCGGGTTTGATCTCTCCACTCCCAACTCAGTGGAAGCAAATCCTGCCCTCGGATCCTTAGTTGGTCGCTTGGCTGAGCCCATAGCCAGCAGCATTTCTTTAACAGTTATGATATCTGGGTGCATTTGCATGAAAAAAGGGTACGATTTCACACATTTTAACCCAAAACGTAGCCCATCCCCAGCCCTGCGATGCTGCAGGAGGCTGTGAAGCTGGGGGGTGGGAAGGAGCTCTGCTAGGTGACGTTGAAGGTGGTGAAGGAACCATCTGCTTTCTGCTGATGTCCCACAGGCTCTGGGACCTTGCAGTGCAGGGACGAGCGGCTGCGCAGGGCTTTGCTGCCGTGGGTTGCCTCGCTGAGCTCTGCCTCCAGCGTGCTGACGGTGTTTGTCACTTGGGCCACGTGCACCTTGTTGGCTGCCTTCTTGCGCAAGAGGCAGATGAAGATCTGCTTGAAGCCCTTGCGGAAGTGTTTGGAGACCAGGGCGTAGACGATGGGGTTCACGCAGGAGTTGGCGTAGGAGATGAGATGTGAGAGGATGCGGAGCACGTACGTAGCGTGATTGAGGGGGAAGTACCCGAACCAGACGCAGAGGATGACCAGGTGATGGGGCAGCCAACAGAGGCAGAACAGGACGGCTACAATGATGACCATCCTGGTGACCTTTCGCTTGGCCTTCTTGGACTCTGACATGTCTTGGAGAGGGTCCACGGACCTCCACAGGTAACGAATAGTCCGCACGTAAGTGAGGCTCAGGATCAGCACTGGGATGACGTAGCTGAAGATGAAGGTGCATGTGTCCATGACCTTGCGCTGGGAGATCTCCCAGATGGGGTGGCAGACGGTCAGGTTGGCCAACTGGAACTCTTGGTAGTAGCTGAGGTAAGGGCCTGAGAAGATGACAGAAAGCCCCCAGATGAAGCAGATGGCTGTGAGGGCGTTTCTGGG
Source organism: Caloenas nicobarica (assembly GCF_036013445.1). Lineage (NCBI taxonomy): Eukaryota > Metazoa > Chordata > Aves > Columbiformes > Columbidae > Caloenas > Caloenas nicobarica. Next base: position 7,091,199 of record NC_088262.1, on the reverse strand, counting down.
TGTCCTCAGCTCCCTGGAGTGCAGGGGGTAGCGTATGGCCAAATACCTGCATGAGAAAGGGAGAGGGACACAACTGCAGGAGGGCATAGAGAGCTGCTCCAGGAGCAGATTGCAGAAAGGGCAGAAGTGGTGGATTTGAGCTTTCCAGGGCAATTAGTCCCACAGTAGATTCCCTGGTGTTTCTCAGAGTCCCTGTGCAGCACAGGGGGGTGAGGAGGATCCTTTTCCGCAACACTATCCTGTCACCCTCTCACCTCCCAGTGATGCTTGTGGGGAAGACAGGGATGCTCCCTTTCTGTCCCAGCAGATCCTCACTTGATCATCATTTTGTCTGGCACAAGTGAAAATGGCGGTGAGGATATGGAGGCAGGAGCAAGTCCCCAGGGTCCCCAGACACCCCCTTCCTCATGCTGACATGCGCAAAAGCACATCACCCGTTTTCAGTTCTGCAGTTAGCTGGTTCCTTAATTGTGCCCAGATCTAAAGCCTCATGCAAGCCCCGAGGTGCTTGACAGCTCCATTCCTCCCAGCTCGGTGGGATGCGGGAGGAGAGGCAGACCCTGGGTCTGGTTCAGCTCCTGGCGGGCTGGGGGGTCTGTCCTGGCAGCCAGCGCGGTGCTGTGCTGGGATGGCAGGATCCAGCCCCCCTCGGGGGCTGTTGTGACTCTTCCCAGGGGACTTTCAGGAGGACTTTCCACATCCCACTGTCTCACGGGTTTCGAGCACCGAGCAGAGCAATACCAGGAGCTCCCTCCCTACCTCTTGCTGTGGGTCAGTAACTCACCAGCCCTTGCGGAGCCTGAGGCTGAGCTGGGATGGGGTAAAATACAGGCAGGAGCAACAGGCTGCCTTCTACAGAGCTTCCCGGCTAAAATCCACCCTGGGACAGTCACTGGGACAAGGGACAGCACTGGGACAGAAAGGGACATTTTGCTAATAAAAGGGGAGAGTGGGAAAAGCAGTGTCCCAGTTCAAACATCTCAGTGTCTTCTCCTCCCCAAGGTTTGCCCTCTTTGCTGTGGGTTGTCTAGAGAGTAAGGGCTCCCTCCTCTCATCCCAGGGCTGCGCAGGGACTAAACTTTTTCTCTCTGCTTTTCTATTCACCCTTCAGCTGCCAGAACCCATGGATAAACCCCAGTCCTACAGCTTTGGTGCCTGAAAACCTCCTCCAGCTGGGTACACGAGGTCAAATCCAACCCTCTCTGCTAGATCCTGTCCCCAGTGGTTGCATTTCCCTGCACACATGAACTGGGAAATGCGCCTGGATTCCCCCGGGAGCCTTGGGAAGTCACAGCAATTGGGGCTTGGTTCTAGGGGACTCTGTCCCTTCTCCTGCCAGGGGGGATCCAGATAGGTGGGACTCTCAGGGTCCAGGGAGCACCCCCGTCCCCTTTCCTACCTGTCGAGGGAGACGGTGGCCAGGGTGAAGCTGCTGGCGTACATGGTGAGGTAGATGAAGAAGTGGACGGCCTTGCACATGAAGGCCCCGAACACCCAGCCCTCCAGGGTGTAGATGGTGGCTTGGAAGGGGACGCAGAAGAGGATGAAGCAGAGGTCGGCCACCCCCAGGTTGAAGATGAAGAGGTTGGTGGTGTTCTTCACCTGCCCGTTGCGCAGCAGCACAGCCAGGACCAGGCAGTTGCCCACCGTGCCCACAAGGAAGATGAGGAGGTACAGCAGCGGGATGATCACCGACTCGGGCTGCCAGTCCCCCTCCAAGCCCGTTGCCGAGCTGTTCATGGCCGGGAGCGCACAACAAGTGTGCGCCGAACGCACAGCGGGGATGGACAGAGGAGCGTGCGTGGAGACTGCGCTGGGGGCGCGCAGAGGGGGAGCGGAGATGTGACAGGGATGCACGGGAAAGGGGATGCACAGAGAGCGTGGTGGGGGGTGTATCGGGGATCGCACGGGGAAGGGGTGCACGGAGAGCACAGCGGGGAGGGCAGCAGGGACGCGAAGGAAAAGGGGGTGCACAGAGAGTGCAGCGGGGAGCGTACGGGGCATGCACGGGAAAAGAGGCGCCCCGAGAGCACACGGGAGATGCACGGGAAAGGGGGTGCACGGAGAGTGCGGAGAGGAACCCGGTGGGGCACAGGCAGAGCCGGCCGGGGTTACCGGGGGATGCAGGGGGAGCCCCGGAGGTGCGGGAGGGATGCAGGGGGGTGCACGGCAGCCGGGCGCCCTTCCCTTCCTCCGGGTGGGCTGGGAGCCCGCGCGGTGCGGCTCCGGCGGCCGGCACGGTCCCTCCCGCCGGCGGAGCGGGACGGACTCCGGGGCGGGGGCTCCCGGCCGGCCCCGCACATCGCGCCCCCAGCCCGCCCCGCCGCGGCCCCGGGGGGAAAGCCCGGCCCCCCCCGCTCCCCACGGGGATAAATACCCCCCCAACCCGGCAAAGGGGCTTGGACCGGTTTGCTCGGGGAGGGGCGAAACTCGGTGCGGCAAAATGTCCTTCGGTGATGCAACTCCCAGGGAAGGGGCTGGGGTAGCGGGGCTGGGCACCCCAAAGGGAGCTGGACACTCAAAACGGGGGGTCCGGCTGATTTTTCTTATTACTCCCCCTCAGCGGTCACTGGGAGAGGGCTTGTCTAACCCCAGCGGCTGCGGCATGTAATTTTTTGGAATGAGGGTCCTCTTCGACTGCAAATGTATACATTGTCCAACATAGAGCTAAATCCTTGCACCAAAACACCCCAGAGGTGAGCTCAGGTTCGCAGGAGAATCTTTCCCCAGGAGTTAGGGATCAGGGTAATTCACAGCAGCCATAACAAATCTTTTTCACATCTCTCTTCTCTTCCTGCCTGCAAAATTGCCTCGTTTGTTCCTTCAGAGCCTTCACAGATGGAAGGAGCAGCTCCTGTGGAAAGCCCAGCCCCAGGGAGCTCTCCCCCTCCAGGAGCTGCCCCAGCTCCTTGTGCCCTCAAACACTCACAGCGGGGCACTAGTATTTGGGTTTATTGACAATGGTGGTGACTTTGGTCTCCCTTGAGCTGTGGGCAGTTTGCAGGGAGGCCAGGTCTACGCTCTCGCTGCAGTGAGAATGAACTAATAACGGGAGAAACAGTTTCTTTCCAGATGCACAACTCACAACCCACAGCACTTTGTGCAAAGATCTGCAGCAGGATCATCCATCCAGAAGCTGCAAAATAAATTCCTGGTCTGAGATGTAAATGGGTTATTTGGGCAGGAGTGCGGCAGGCTCAGGATCTGGCCTCTAAGGGTGGCTGAAAGCAAAAGGAAAAGGCAGGTTGTAAGGGTACCAACCTCTCAGGCTGCAGGGGCTGGTGGCACAGGGGTGGTGTGTGCCTGGCGTGAGTCCCTGGAGCTGGTAACCCTCTGTGGATTTATTCCCCACAGCTCTCCCTGCAACACCAAAGGCAGCTCAGACCCCCCGCCTTGCTGTAAGGCTCTTGTGAGAGGCTCCGCTTGACGCAATGGAACAGGCTTGCGTTGTCGTCCTCTCCCTCTGCCCTGGAGGAGGACCAGAGCTGGCTTTGCAGCAGGAATCCACGCACCGAGCCAGCAGCTGACAGCTTTATCCTCTCGCTTACAGACTCCAGAGGAGCAGCACAGCTTCATGCCAGCAGATGAGGAAGGCGGCGTGGCAGAAACGTGCCCGCGCTAAGCCCAGCGGCTGTTCGGCCATCGGAGCGGGTCCCTCGGCGTGTGACGTGCACGTGTTTGCGTCGGGGCGTCTGAACGCGGGTGCTGCGGTGCCAGCCTGATCCCAGCCTGCCCGAGCCACCACGGCTGCGAGAGAGGAGCAGGCACTGGTGAAACACGCTTCGATTGCCGTGTTTCTGCTTGGACTGAGCATCGTCCTGAAACACAGGCTGGTTTAGAGGGGAACGGATCCCCGGGAGATGCGGTGGAAACCCAGAGCAGACAAACATATAATGGCTGTGTTTGTGTGAGTATTTAGGACAGTAGGTATTCGGAAAGAAGTGTGGTGTTTGTTGCTAAAGGGGTATCTCAGAGCCAGCCCCGCAGAGCAGCTTTTCATCGAGGTCTTCAACCTCCACCCCAAAATCACATTTATTTTACTAGGAAAGACGTAATTTCACTGAGTTTCACCACCTGGCTGGCTCTGAGCAGGGGGAAACCCCTTTAGCCAGGGGTTGAGCAGGAATATGGGGAAACCTTGGGAGAGGGCTGGAAGGGGGCTGATCGTGGGGCTGGGGGGTGCCCCTGGGGCAGAGGAGGGGGTCAGGGCTGGGGGCCCGATCCTGGCCACTGATTTGGGACCTGGGGTGGGTGAGGGGGACAGGGCCGGGGGGTCAAGTCCCGGGGGGCTGATTTGGGGGCTCAGCCCTGGGGTGGTTGATGCTGGAGCTGGGGGGTGACCCTGGGGCATTAGCCTTGGGTCAGACGAAAAGAGATGTGGAGCGGGGGGCCCGGTCCTGGTTGGATGTGGGGGTACGGGCACGAGGCCCCAGACCAGCCGGGGCGGGGGGCACTATCCCAACCCTGCGTGCGACCCCAACCCCGGCTTGGCGGACCCGCACCCCCGGCTGGGTCCTCCCCGATCCCATCTGCCCCCGCGGCGGCCGCGCTCTCCATGGCCTCTCTTCCCCCGGCCCATGATGCAGCGCGGCGGCGGCGGCCCGGGCGCAAGATGGCGGCGGAGCGGCAGGGCAGCGGCGGCCGCGGCGGGGCGGGAGGCGGCGGAGGAGGCGCGGAGGAGAACAAGGAGAACAAGGAGAACGAGAGACCGGCGGGGCCGCAGGCCGGCAGCCTCGGCGACAGCCTGGGCCTGGAGAGCATCCTGCGGCGGTGCGGTGGCGGCGGGGGGACGTGGCAGGCCCGGCCGCGTGGGCGGACGTGGCGGGAGCGCGGGGCCCGGGCGGGCCGGCCCCTGGGGCCGGCCGGCGGGACGGGGCGGGGGAGGCTCCGCTGTCCCTGTGCAGAGGCCGCGCCGAGCGGTGCCCCGGGCTGTGAGCCCCGCGGGGGTGTCCGTGGGGCGGCCCGGGCTCAGCCGGGGCCCCTCTGCCGTCCCTGGGTGCGAGGGTTCGACTGGGATGACAAATGGGGAGTCGGCTTCTCACCTCTGAATTGTGGATTTATGGCGTGAACTGTGGGGTTGCCCTGTGCAGGGGCAGGGGTTGGACTCTATGGTCCTTGTGGGTCCAGCTCGGGACATTCTGTGATTCTAAGCTGCTCCTTCCGAACCGTGTGACAGCTGTCAACAGCCTTCGGAGCAGCCCTCTGCGCTGGGCTGCATGCTGGAGATAAGAGCAGGCTCTCAGTAATCTTCTGCCACTAGTATTAATGTTCAAAGCGGGCAGTAGTGGATAAAATAAATCTAAGAGGCACGTAGAGATGGCAAACTGGCTCCTCCAGATTGGGCACTTCTAAAATCTGAGGTGGCACGTAAAGCTCGTGGCATTTTTCTACGTAAAACTTCGATGTGAAACTAGTCCAGCTGCACAGCTGTGATAGAGATGAGTTTTATCTTCTGGGTGAGAGAAAGACTCAAGTGAAATACAGTTGCAGTTTTCCATTTAGCTTATAGCAGGTGGTGTAAGGTTTGTAACTGTTGAGTAAGATGCAGACATAGTAATTGCCCTGATAATGCTAGGAATACCAAAATCAATGGAAAAGTAAATAATATAAGGCATATGGATGTAGTGAGTAACTGTGCAGGCTGAAAGTCTGAAAAAGAAAAAGGTAGACAACCTTCCTTAACAACAGTAAGGACGAGGGGTGCTATGTTGAGGCACCGCAGTTTGACTTGTTTGATCTACAAATGCAACCTGATTCAGTGTGATAACTATTGGTGCAGGCTTTAAATACTTAAGAGACTTTCTTTTAGGTCTAATTCCAAGAAAACACTTTGATAGACATCTGCCACTTTAAACTTTTTAAAGTCTGGTCGTTTCTTCAGCTATAGTAATAGTATTTCTTTTGATGGTGTCTTTGTATAGTGTGGTTTTTTAGTTTTTTGGTAAATCTTAAAAGTGAAATTTTGGGATAGAAATAGGTATAGCACAGAGATTTCTTGTTTATGATGGAGATTTTATTTCACAAAATAAAATCTTTGCCATGTAAACTGAATTAATAACACCAGCAAATGCTTGGGCAGTCGGTTTTATTAGCCCAAATATGTCTGTTGGCAGAGCTTCTTATCCTGAAACAAGCTCTGGTAACAGCAAGACTCTCGTAGTTGTCTGTAAGAGGTGGTACGTGTAGTGCTTCTTAGTCCTGGCCTTGGTGACAGCCATAAAGCTCTGAATCAAGCAGTGGGGCCATCAGGTCTCTTAGGACCATCAGTTCTCTCAGCTGTGCATTTTTAGGAGGTTTCCGGGTGCCCCTCTGTTCAAAGCACCTTCGCTTAATGGAACCTATAGAATTCCCTTCCGTTATTTTGGGGTAGAACTGGTAGCAGACTGTACTGTCCATCTGCCTTAACGCCAGTCGCAGTCCTTCAGATCGTGAAGGAGTCTCAGCAGCAGCACGGTTTACGACATGGAGACTTCCAGAGGTACAGGTTAGTAAACAGTGGGGATCTCTTGGAGTTACTGGTGTGACTTGGCTCACTTTGTTTAAAATGTAAACCCGCTGCATCAGGCAGCAGCAATGATCTGCCAAATAAATACCCGTTGACAGGTTGCTTCATGTGAAGCTTTTTTCCATTAGATGTCATGTGCTGTGGCTGTTCCATTTAGGAGGATACAGCCTAGATCTTGTTTCTCCATTGCCCTTTAAGAGCTTGTTTGGTAACACCTCACTGATAATCAATATAATCTTCCAGAACTGAGTGTTCAATAAAGATACATAAAGCAATTGGACAGTAAGGAGAACATCATTCTGATTTTTCAAGATGAGGAATTATTACTTGTCTTCTTACTGTTCTTGTAGTCTATTAACCACTGGTTTACAGGTAGTTTTTGAACTACCTCTTAGCCTATGTCATATATGGAGTTCTTAGTTGTTAAAGTGTTACCTGTTACAGCCTCCAGTCCTTTTTTTTTTTTTTTTTTTCCGGTTGGAAAGAGCAGTAAACAAGACCTAAGTTGTTCTTTGACCAAACTGACTGTGGTCATCTTTTCTTTAGGGGTTATTGCTCCCGTAGGCTAAGGCGGCTCCGAAAAACTCTTAACTTCAAGATGGGAAACAGGCACAAGTTCACTGGGAAGAAAGTAACTGAAGAGATTCTCTCTGACAACAGGTACAGTCATGGGATGGATTTGAACATTCACTATATTAGCAAATAGTTTAGTTTCAGTAATTTATTTTCATGTGTCAAAGAACTAATGTTGATGTGTTAATACTTGTTTGAAGGTCGTTATTTTTTCATGAATCTTCCTCTGCCTTGTAGGTATTTGCTGTTGATTCTGATGGATGCAGAGAGAGCCTGGAGTTACGCCATGCAGCTGAAACAGGAAGCAAACACGGAGCCTCGCAAACGATTTCACTTGCTGTCTCGCTTGCGTAAAGCAGTGAAACATGCCGAGGAGCTGGAGCGACTGTGTGAAAGTAACCGAGTGGATGCCAAAACAAAGCTGGAAGCTCAGGTAACCACTGATACTTTGATCTTGTCTTAACAGCAAAAGCTGGCTAAGAAACCTTTGGATTTTGGGTGAAGAGATTATTCTCATCTAGCAATGGATAATCAAAATTGGCTGATTCTCGAACTGGATAATGTCTCTCTTTGAAGAGCATGGACTTAAAAATAACCAGTGGCACCAGCCAAGATGAGAAGCTGGTGTTTAGGAGTTGATTACGTGTATCAATTGATTGTCCTTTTTTGAAGAGCAGTATATGTAATAAAAAGAATTGAGAGTGACTAAGATGATGCAACACAGCCTAAGAAACTATGTCTATCTGTTGAGTTATCCATTTATTAAATGCCCCAAAGTAGCCACCTAGAACACAAGACTTGTGGCTTCAGTTCCTGGAACACAGATAGCAAGTGTTATGACACCAGCCTCTTTGAACAAGGGGCTGCAGTGCTACTCAGTTAATTAAAACTGCCATTTTGCAGCTTATTGCTGGAAAAAATAAGTTTTGTGATGTCAATGGGACGTGTTGATTGCATAACAAGTAATAAACACCGTTGCTTTCATCTCATTAGAAATATAGCCATGTCAGTTAAAATTTAAAAAAGTAGGTAGCTCGTAACCTGTAATCCAAATGAGTTGTCTTCTGTGGGAAGAGCAAATGAAAAGGGCAAGGCTTAATTAATCACTTACTGTAGGCGTCGCAGCAGCCTTTGTACTGAAGGTTGTACAAATGGGGTTTTCGATCTTGGGGGAATTAACTTGGCCTTGTGCTGTCTGCAGGCGTACACAGCGTACCTCACGGGAATGCTTCGCTTTGAACACCAGGAGTGGAAGGCAGCGATGGAGGCTTTCAACAAATGCAAGTGAGTTTCCCCACTTCACTAACTTCATTTAGTAAATAGTATTAGATCAATCTCATGAGTTTATATACTGCATATACAGCAACTCTGTGAATTGTGTAGTTAATCGCGCACTTAACTGGGAGGTGGACTCAAGAAATAGCATCCTCCAGAGTAGAGAGACAAACTCTTGCCTTAAGATAGCATCTCACAACACATACTGCAGTGTTAATAATTATTCTTTGCTGCAGGACCATATATGAGAAGCTGGCCAACGCTTTCACAGAAGAACAAGCTGTGCTGTATAACCAGCGTGTGGAAGAGATCTCGCCCAACATTCGCTACTGTGCCTATAATATTGGTAAGGAAAGGTACCTAATGTCCAACAAAGAACAGGGCTTGTTCACAGGAGGGGAATATTGACTTGATAGTTAAGTACTGGTCTAAGTGGCATTGCAGTCAATTCATAATATTTTGGGCAAATTCTGTGCATGTTCTGGGTCAGCTGAGCAGTGGAGAAACATACCCATTTTGCAACAGTGCATGTGGTTTTGTGTAAAAAGAAAAAATACCGGTTTGCAGTAGTTTGCTTATGACATCAGAATGAAATTGTAAATGTATCCCCTTTGTCTCCAGATTGCCAGTATAAAATCTATTGTATAACTCTTCTATGTTAAAATAATTTGTGAACTCAGATGGAGACGTGATGTTGATTTGTTAATTCTCTCAGGTGACCAGTCTGCCATGAATGAGTTGATGCAGATGAGACTGAGGTCAGGTGGCACTGAAGGTCTGCTTGCAGAAAAACTGGAGGTAACTTATTTGCATGCTTCGAGTTGAAACATTCATTATCATTCTGTTGAGCATAAATATTGCAGCACACAATTCAAGAGCCAGAATGTATCAGAAAAGAGCGAGCAAGCTTGGGCTCTACAGGAAACCATGCTTTCCTAAAATGCCCTTTGATTTCAAAATAGTCCAAGTCTAACGTGAATTTGAAAGGTTCAGCTTTGGATACCTTGAAGTTCAAGCTCATAAGTTCAGTCCATTCTCTACAGGCGCTGATTACCCAAACTCGAGCAAAGCAGGCAGCCACGATGAGTGAGGTGGAGTGGAGAGGGAGAACCGTTCCCGTGAAGATAGACAAAGTGAGGATCTTCTTGCTGGGGCTGGCCGACAACGAGGCAGCGATTGCTCAGGTAACCCAGGAGCCATCTCTGGTGCCAGTGTTCTAACCGTCCTCTTTCCTTCAATGTGGAAGATGATACATGGGCTAAAAGCTTTTGAATAATCTTTTTTCTCAAACTTAGGGTTGTAGACCAAAGATAAAAGTGGGAATATTGACTGTAACGCAAAGCTGAAGTCTCAGTTGGGGATGGCTCCCACAATCTACTAAGTTGTAGTCTGGGAGATCTGCTCTGAGTATTGCTGCTCTTTTGAACACTCTGCTGCCCACAAGTGCTGCCTTTCAGTGGCAGGGTGGTAACTGTTATTATTTGTGACTTAGAAATGCAATTTACAGTTTTAAGAGTAACAGATTTTGAATTACTGTTCTCGTTTCTTTAAGTATCTTGCTCAAATGCTCCAACTTCAGAGCAACCAAAAAGAAAAAGATATGTATCAATCATGTTTTTTCCACAATAAAAATCAATTTTCCACGTGAAGCAGGTGCTATGAGATTCGTAGCATTCTCTTCTTGACTTACGCAAATCCTCAAAAGCGGGAGGAGGATTGCTAAATGTCAGGATATGAATCAGTTTCAAATGTAACAGTTCTGAAACAGCTCAAGAATAATTATGATACATAGGCATTTAAATGATAAGATGAAAACCTTACAAAGATATAAGGCAAGCGGGCAAGATCAGGAGATAGTGTTAAGAAGATGGTATGAGTGGGAGAAACAGGATGTGGCTGGGTAGGAAACATCAGCGTTAATCAGTCCTGTCATAATATTATGAATTGTATGTTGCCGAATTTATTTTTTCTGTAGGGAGTATGTCGGTATGGCCAGCAGGTGGAAGTGCAGCTTAGAGCTCAATGTTCTCTCGTCTAATTTCCATCCTGCCAGGCTGGCAGTCGGACCTTTTCAGTTTAATTGCCCTCTTCATTCCATGAAACTGTGGCAGAACAGTGATCTGAATGTGTTTTCATCTTGCTTTGTGTTCCTTGGAAGCTCTGACTGAACAGAGGAGTTTTGTGGTACTGGATCAGAACTAGCAATGGTGAGAGCTGAGTGTACAGCAGCAGTAATTACATTCCCAGAGGGCTAAAACTTGACTTTTTGAAAGCAGTTCTGCAGTTGCTATGTCAGCTATGATGGGCAATGCAGCCTCAGCTAAAGGCGCTGTGGTTCCTGGGATCTTTGTCACCTTTCTGCTGCTCTTCACCAAGTGGAAATGCTAACAGTGCTCTTCAGGGTTTGATTAGAAGCACACACAAATGTGTGTTTTGTGTAAAAATGGAGATTCTCAGCACAATTATACCGTTGCCTTCAGTGTCTTGTTGGTAACGGGAGAAAACAAATAAGAACAAATAAGCCAAACTGAAATACAAATCCAAGTTTAAAATTACTCATGTCGACCCTTTTGTAGACTTGAACGCCTGACTTCAAGGCCCCATTGACTAACCAGGTAGAAGTGAGAGGGCTTAAGGGCAGAGCCATGGAATTGTGCTCCTGTCTGGTGTTGCCTCAAGGGTTCTGTGGTCACCTCTGCTAACTAGGACTGTAGAAGAAAAGAGTGGTGATCGTTTTCTGAGACAATACACAATGTTTTGGAACAAAGGAAAAATTAGAACCGCGCACTGCCAGACTTTCAGAAGTGGGTTCAGTTTCTGGATCCATTAAAGATGAACCTGTGCTATTCTATCAGGGCACTTATGATCTAATTTTATGATCTGTTATCTCCCAAAGCAGAACTTAAATGCATTTATGCATAGAATCCGTTTAATCTTAGGAGTTTTTGCTTGGAAAGGAAAACCTTTGTTTTACTGCACGGCCCAGCCCTTTCCCTGTTTGTGCTTGACTGATGATGTAGCTATGTCTGTTTTCATTTTTGTGCATACAGTGAAATTGCCCTGCTCCTCTGGGTGAGGTTGAGAATGCTGTCAGACTCGTCTCTGTCTATTCTCAGTAGTTAGTCCCACCTTAAAAATCCTTGCAGCAAATCTCAAAAAAAAAACCCAAAGCAAAACAACAAAACCCCACACAAAAGCAAAAAGACCCCCCAAAAACACCTTAATCTCAGGTCAAGATACCTGAGGCCTTGTGAGGGAGTAAAAATAACATTCCTTAATGGGTTTGCAAACTTGAAAAGAGGAGAGACAGAGACTGTGCAGCTGTACTGAAGATAAACAAGCGAGCATGTTTTTAGACAGTTTTTTTTTATTCATTTGGAAAACTGCACATTTATGGCCGCAAAGTTCATTTTATGCCGTAACATGACATGGAAGTGGTATAACGCAATTCTGATATGCTTTAATCCCTCCTTCGATTGCTAAGGTTGAGGTTTGCTTCTGGGTGGTTTTCTTTTACCAAAACACTAAGAGTGTTGCGATCCCCGTCTGGTCCCTTCTCAGTCGCCTGCATGGAAGTTGAGTTTGGTTTTGGGTGGATTGTTTAATTTGGTACATGATATGTCAGCCCATTAGGCAGAGATCAGGCTTCAACTTGTTTTTTAAAACTTGTTTTTGCATTTTGGTTTTGGAGCAGAAAGCCAAAAGCTCCTTCATTCTCTGACAAAACTTGTGGTGCTAGCAGAAAAGCACCATCACTGCTGCTACTGAAATACAGGGTTACTTGAAAAAATGCTTCAAACAAGCAAATAATTGCCACTGTGAGCGTTACTTGAGTGGGAGTGGAGAAAAGATAATCATCTACATGTTCTCACCACATGAGAAAAGTTAAATCAGCATAACAAGAGCAGGCTGCCAGTTCAGTAAAGCTCAGCTCCTCTGTGGCTGGGCCTTTTCCCACAGTGCAGCCCGACCTCAGCTGTTCGGAGCAATGTGGGTGCCCTCCTGGGAGGGAAGGGAGTTTCTGGGATGGCAATTCTTGAAGGGACGAGGCGATCAGAGCTGTGCGTGTTAGGCCTTCAGTGCTAAATTCTCAGCACTGACCCCGTCTCCCACAATTTTTGGCAGTTTGCCTCCTAGAACATGTTGCAGACAGGTACAGGTTGGGATTCTAGCTACCCATGGATCTTAAAGCCATAATTTTGTTTAATCTCCTCAGTTATTTTTTGCATCACAGAATGCAAAATACAGAAATTTCTAGTAGATATCTGTCTTAACTTTCCTTCGTTCTTAGGCAGAAAATGAGGAGACAAAGGAACGTTTGTTTGAATCTTTACTCAGTGAGTGCAGAGATGCCATTCAGGCTGTTCGGGAAGATCTGAAACCAGACCAGGTAAGCAGCAAACATCAGTGTTTCTACTTCTAACAACACAGTGTTTCTTTGGGACTGATTTGTTATTGTAAAACTTGCTTAACAGTAAAAGTGGCTGGGGTTTCTTTAATAAAAAACTGCAAAAGAGTCTGTCACCTTTGATTTTTGTCCTCTTCTGAACTGGAGAGGGTGAACAACAATGTGGAACCCCTCACTCTTTTGCCTGGAAGTCTGTTATAACTTCCCTGATTTACCCAAACTTTTGAGTTGTTTCTGATGTTTTTTTTCTCTTGGCTGCCAGTTTTAAGTATGTCATGCAATGTTTTGTCCCCAATTTCTGCAGAAGCAGCGGGAACACTCTCTGGAAAATGATTCTGGGAAAGTGTCCAACATCCAGTACTTACACAGGTAATAGGCAAACATTGCTGCCTGTACTAGTGTGATGAAGTCATGGTCTTATGTCAAGATTTTATTTTCGTTTGTTTTTGTTTTATGAGGTTTTTGTCCTGGGCCTCTCAGATCTCAAGGGATGACTGTATGGATAAGGATCTAATTTATGCAGCTTCGAAACCATTTTACTTAAGACTCTCTGTTGACCTTTCAGATGTTTTTCCCCTACTAGTATCATCTTAGACTGGAGGGAGGAGTTTTTTCAGAACAAAGGATAATGTCTGAAGAGTTCTCCCAGTCTTCTAATGGTATTTTATCTTAAATCTCCTTAGTTATTTGACTTACATCAAGTTGTCGACAGCCATCAAGCGCAATGAGAGCATGGCGAAGTCTCTGCAGAAGGCACTGCTGCAGCAGCAGCGCTCAGAAGAGGATGGCAAACGCACGCCGCGGCCTCAGGACCTGATCCGTCTGTACGATATCATTTTGCAGGTAATGCTGGGAAAACAAATGTAATTCTTCATCCTAACTGGAGAACTTTGGTTAAAAAAGTTAGTGTAGAAAATGTAGCAGTGCAAGTGAGCTGCCCATGAAATCTGAAGAGCAGCTCAATACCTACAGTAACCTGGTTGAAAATGTTCAACATCTACATGAAACACAACAGAATCCTGCTTGTGAACAGAAAATGCTGCTAGAATGGATGCCCTTGGTTTTACACTCTAGGGCAGTTTTAAAATAGTTTTTCTGATGGCTTTATGCAGCACCTTGATCGCTGCCTTAGTTTCTGCTTACCAGAAGAAGCAGCAGCTAAAAGTACTTAGAATGTCCTTCTTCTTCATAAGCAGTTTCCCAATTTCTCACATAAATTTTCAATTAACTATGGAAGCCTGTGGCTGAAGCCATTGTGAATGGGAAAGGAAAATGCCTTATGAAATAATTACTTGGTGTGAAATCAGAGGAGTCTTTGTCCTAATTCCTGTTTGTGTCAGGAAATCTGTCCTGAGGGCAAACTTGCACAAGTTTCAATGAGTGTCCTTCACAAGGTTAGCATACTGATAGTTAGAAAACTGGAAACTATTTCTATGGGAATGTATTGTTGAGTTGTTAAAAGGGGCAGCTTTCTCTTGCTTCAGCAGATGCCAGAGGAAAACAATGCCTGAATTTGTTCCTTCGTCTTTATTTTGCACAGAACCTCGTGGAACTGACCCAGCTTCCTGGCCTAGAAGAGGACAAGAACTTCCAAAAAGAGATTGGATTGAAGACGCTTGTGTACAAAGCTTACAGGTGACTGAGAAACAGCCACGTTTTCTTTAAGATTATTCTTCCAAAGCTCTGTGTGCTGTACAGGGCTTTGATGCAGTTTCCTCTGCTCTTTCGTGAAATGAAGACTGGATGCGAAGGGGAAACTGGCCAGTGCTGCTTAGTAATTTGTCCTTTTATCAGTTGTTTGAGTTGGCAAAAGGTGTGGATGACAAACATGTCAAGGATCCACTCTTTACTGTTGCAGGTGTTTCTTCATTGCACAGTCGTATGTCCTGGTAAAGAAATGGAGTGAAGCTCTTGTTTTATATGAAAGAGTGTTGAAATATGCCCGCGAAGTTCAGTCAGGAGCTGGAGCTTATACAAACAGCTTGAAGGTAGGAACTCAGTCCGGTCTGTAGAAGGGAGCTGAAATTTATGACAAAGCTCTGTCCCAGTATTTATTGTCAATTAGATGCCAGACAATTACAATTCGAGACTGATGTTTAAGTAGGGAGAAGAGTAATGCAAGTGTGACTGCTTGGCATATTGTAGTAGAGACTTTTTAATGATGTGAAAATGCTTCAACTGGCCACTTGTTTGCTAGTTGTAACTTGCTGTAAAAGTTCCATAACAATTTATCGCACTTCTTCACATGAACACTTTCTGTCATATGACTTGTGTAGTGCCTGAAGGACTGTACTGTAGCTTTTCCTCTTCTGGGAAGGCTTATCAGTGCTAGGACGTAATTTCTTAGTTCTTACTGTGTCAGGTTTTATGTTTACCCTAACTCTTAAACTGGTGCATTTCAGGCTCTCTGTTAATTTTCTTTAATGACTTAGGAGCTGCCTGATGTCCAGGATCTGATCACTCAAGTCAACGCAGAGAAATACTCCTTGCAAGCAGCAGCTATATTGGGTGAGTTGCACAATTATACTGGAGCTTTAACGTCTCTTGAATAATTCCCTTGCACCTGTTTCATTTCTGAAGTTCCATGTGTTTTTCCACTTTACTCTGATTTGTGTAGATTCTGGAAAATGTTTTTTCCCCTCAATTCTAGCAGCTTCTAGCTGTGTGTGGTGCAGCTTGGCAACCAGTGGCTAGACATTTGGCATCTTGCTCCCTGCCCATGAGGACGTGCACCTCTTTTGGTAACACACACAAAGTATTCTGGTTTAGTGTTTAATTTTTTGCTGCAAACAAGTTGGCCTTACTCAACTACCGAGGGGAGAGCAGTGATGTTCTGCTCTTTGTCAGTGTCAACCATGTTAGGGGAACTTTTGGGGAATGGATGGATTTTGTGATTTCTTGGGCTGCTGTTTTTGCTGTGCCTGCTGCTGGAAACCAAAGATAAGTAATGGATTGCCTTGACCCCACTGGGGTCTTATCATCTGCTGCTGTGTGCTTAGCTCAAAGTCTGGGCTTCATTCAGGAGCTTCTCACGATGGTTTGAAAGAGCAGCTCTCTGCGATTGGAGAGCTGCGTGGGCTGTAGACGAGTACGTGTGATCCTCTTGGTCTAGAAAGCAAGTTGATTCTACTAAAAATATTGTCTTGCATATCCCGGAAAGGAACGTTCATAGTTAAGCTTAAAGGACAGCCGACTCCTGAGACAGCCTTGATTTACACCAAGATCTTTCCTCTTATTCTTACCACTTTTTCTTCACTTTTGCAGATGCAAATGA
Organism: Caloenas nicobarica; assembly: GCF_036013445.1. Lineage (NCBI taxonomy): Eukaryota > Metazoa > Chordata > Aves > Columbiformes > Columbidae > Caloenas > Caloenas nicobarica. Next base: position 7,075,164 of record NC_088262.1, on the reverse strand, counting down.
TACTCATGAGACTGAGTCTCCATCTCAGGTCAAGGATGGCAAGGTAAGAGCTGAGAGCTCAGGTGAATTCCAGTAGTGTTCTTAACAAGTATTTCTTTTAACCTGTTAGCTGAGTGTCTCTTAAAATTCCAGGAATGTCATGCTGATTGGAGGTTGGTCACAACTAGTGTATTTAAGAGATTTTATTAGGTTTGTTTTCATTCTGCAAGTCCTGAAGGTGGCTGACAGGGTGGGGGTCCTTGGGTAGAAAGTAGGCTGCTGCTTGCAGCTCCTAGTGTAGCATCTTCCTTTTTAAAAATTATCTTTCACCCTGCACATGGGAAGGTTTTCCAGAGATCCAGCAGTGATGCTTTGGCAGGGGTTCGAATCATTTTAAAGGGCCCAAGATGTCACACAAAGGAACTTCAGCTTCTGTTATCTCAGTTGCTCCTTAATCTTCTTTGTTTGTTTGACTCTTGTCAGCTTTGATTTGGCATGTGTTTAATTTGCATTTCTGTATCTTTCTCTTTCAGCCACTCTCGGAACGGTTTGAGACTTTCTGTCTGGATCCGTCTCTTGTCAGCAAGCAAGTCAGCCTTGTGCACTTCCCGCCGGGCTTCCAGCCCATTCCCTGCAAACCCTTGTTCTTTGACCTGGCCCTTAATCATGTTGCTTTCCCACCTCTGGAGGACAAGGTGGAGCAGAAGGCCAAGAGTGGCCTCACAGGATATATCAAGGGCATCTTTGGGTTCAAAAGTTAACCAGGACCCCCTGAGGAACAGAGGTTTTATTCTGCATTGAAGGAAAAGCTCCAAGAGGTTCTAGAACACAAATATCTGCACCTGGAACCGACAGAGGGAGGTTTTACCATCTTCTTCCCTGTGTTCTGTGTATATGTCTGTGCACTTACATTCTTTCCCAGTGTATTAAAGACAAACAATCTATTCATACGTACACTATAAATAGCTGAAAATGATCTGGAGCACAGAGAAATTCCATTCTGCTTGGAGAAATTGGAGCTTGCTTTGTGCCCAGTGGCCTGTTCTGGGCCGGTACACATCTACTTACCATGGGCCAGGACATAGGTATAATTTGATTGTTCCCTCCTCCCCATTATTCTACACTATAATTTGGTATTTTGGTCTAAAAGTCTGGGCGTGATGGGGAAACAGAGGCAGAAGTAGATGCAGAGCTAAACCAGCAAGGCGAGGCTGTCTACGCAAAGGCTATGAAACAGTAGCCAAGGGGATTAACTTCTCTTCCCTTTTGACTCCCAGCCCTCACTGAGAAACATACATAGAGAAGTCTCTGTGTTTTTTACAAATGTAGTGTTCAGAAATGACAAAAGTAGAGCCTTTTATTGGAAAGGATGGCAGATACCAAATGTTAATGGTTACCCAGTTGTGCTGGAGTGTGACCCAAATTTGTACTCTGGGCCAACTGGATCCTTGTTTATGAATACTCGTTTGGATAAATACCTAAATACAGCATAGAACTGATTCTTACAAGGTTTTTCCTGCAAAACCGGCTTCATGGGTGGCTTTAGGAATACCTACTTGCTCTTCATGGGAAGTTGGGTCTCAATGTTAATTTTGTTTCTGATCTAAACCTTGCCTGAAAACAAGGTGGTGTTTTTCTGGTGTTCATCTGTTGCTTTTTCCTCATCTTTGGTCAGTAGATACACCTGAAATGAGGAATAAGCAACAGGAGACAGTAGGTTCTTTCTAGAGTGATAGGTGTTCTATGTCATGCCAGACATATTTTTATAAAGCTCCCAGATGCTATGGTGATAGGCACTTTCAAAATGCAGGTGACTTCGTAATTGTGATTGTTTAAACGGGACAAAAACCACAGCACATGGGCAGAACTGTTCCTAAATAAAGTATTTGGAGGTTTCCACTAGCAGTGTTTGAGTTTGCACTCAGTCTGTAGCTGGAGGCTGAAACAACAGTTTGTTCTGGCTGCCTGAGCTCTTCTGCACCCGTTGGCTTGACTTTGTGTTGTTTCCCCGTTTTTAGGCATTGGAGTTAATAGGGATGGAAACAGAAGAACCATTTTAAATGATTGGATTGTTGTTGTGGGAGTTTTCCATGCAAGGCGGATGTCAGATGAATGGAGGGAATTAACAATCCCCATTATTTTAATATGAATGTTTGCTTCTTTGTTCCAAGTTGATCTGATTTCTGAGTCTCAGAGTACAAAGCAGCTTTCAAGAGGACTTTGTGCTCAGAAAGAGCTAAGAGAAGAAGGAGGAACTTCTTGTTTGTGTTTCACTTTTGCAATATGGAACAAAATGGCGATTTCTAGTGTTCTAGCTAATTCCATTTGCCTCTGGATGCCAGGGGGATTTTGCAAGAGAAGGGAGAAGTGTAGAGCCAAAAGAAACGTGGAAGACTGTTTATTAATCAGATGACAATTTCTAGAAAACATGGTCTCAAATGGCAGATTTCTGTTCCCCATAAAGCCTCCTTTTAGGCAAGGAAAGGTTGTGCAGTAGCCGGTGCAGCTGGGAGCTGGTTGATCTGCTTCATGGTACTTCTTTCTGTGTACGTTAATTTGAGCTTCTCTCTCCTTTTCAGCTTTTATATCAAATCACTTTGAGAACTGTTCTCCTATTTGGTTTGCAAACCAAACTTCTTTCTGCTTTTCTACCACAAATCGATGTGATACCTGGATCGATTCCAGTGAAACTTGTACTGCGGCCACTTTTTAATTGGTGACTCTTACAAAAAGCTATGAGCAATTGGCCTCTTTATGTCAAACATCTTTTGACAGTTAATTGATTAGTTGAACACAGATAAGAAATCTGAAAACAATAAAGTTTTATTCCTGACCTCTGAGGCGTGTAGTTTGTTGAGCGTTGAGAACACCAAGCACTTTGCCTCCGAAGAGTTCAGAGGATCAAGATCACACCATCACCTGGGGCTACTTAACCCCTGGAAAATGGCCACTTAGTTCTGCAGAAGGATCTTCTGCCTGAAGGCTCAGATAACAACCTGCACCACTGGCAGAAGTAATTGGGCTTATTTGTTTTGATGCAATGTTAGTTGGAAGTGAGTAGAGTGGGGTTTGTAAGCAGTGTTGTGACTTAAATCGTGTAAGGCACTGGTGAGGCATGAGGAAAAGGTGTAAAATTGTAGATAAAGAGGAGAGGGGGAAGTAATCCTGTTAACTCACCTGTGTGATGAAAACTATGTGAGTCTGGTTTATTGAAGCTTTTAGCCCTGCAATGGAGCTTGGAATGGCAAAGGTGGAGCTCGGAACGGCAAAGGTGGAGCTCGGAACAGCAAAGATGAGGCTTGGGCAGCAGCAGCTCTAAAGGAGTGGCGCAGACAAGTGACATGTCTGATGTGACAAACACCAAACCCCATCCCCTGGGACCGCCAGGTGTTAGTTGTGCCTGCAGCAGGATGCAGAGCGTGGGGTTATGGTGCTGGGAAACCTGCTTCCTACCTGCGCCGGCCTTTCATTAGCCTGCACTGTTGGCTTTAAAGTGTTCGCTCTATTTCCATGAATTAATTGGCAAGTTGGCCGCGTGATTCCCTCAAGCAGGCAGCTCCAGCGGAGTGGCCAAGATTACTGTTTTAAATCAACTTTTCCTATGGAGTATCTTTGGGCTTAGCACTGGAATTTTAATTACAGGCTGAGCTAGCTATTGCGTCAATCAGTTAGAATAGGAATGAGATGTACATCATGGCCCTCAGCCCCACCATCAGCGATATACTTGTGCCTTGGGCAACATTTGCTTCTGGCCATGCACTCCAGGGGGCCTAGGGACAGTGGACAGGTCTTGACGGACTAATGGGACATAAGAGAAATGATCAGCAGGAGATAAACCAGGCAGTTTAGAGAGAAAAATGAGAATAATGAGAGGTAACTGGTAGGATAGCAATAGTCTGGCCTGGGACCTCTTATGTCACAGTCTGTGGCTCCTTTAAAATGAGGAAAAGGGAGTATTTTAAACAGAAGGTATTGTGTTACTGGAGAAAGTCATTGCTGTCTAATCCAAGCTCCTACAGACAGACAGCGTCCCAGGTGAGCTCTGGCAGCCTGTGTCGTGTGCACCTGGCAGGGAAGGGCTGCAGGCCCGGAATTAAGTTGTGGGGAGTCCTTGTCCAGCTACAGGGACAGTGAGCAGAACTAGTTCTAGGGAGAAGGTGCATCTGCCGAGGGATGTCTGTGCTCCCGCAGAGCTCTTGTCAGCTGCCCCGTTAGAGCCGCACGCACAAACACCCCGTGGTGTTCCGCTGGGGGTGTAAACTGGGAGTTTGCTCATTTGATGAAGTGATTTGATGTGATCTTGATGGAGACATGCCAGGCTGGACGGGGCTCTGAGCAACCTGATCTGGGTGAAGATGTCCCTGCTCATGGCAGGGGTTGGGCTGGATGAGCTTTGAAGGTCGCTTCCAACCCAAACTATGATTCTGTGACTCATACGGCTGCACCTCTTTTTCCTCAGGCCGGGATTGCTGTTTTCAGGCACCAGAACAGCTGGGGGGAGGTTTGTCTGCCAAAGAAGAGCCTTTGTGATCCATGTGGGAGGAATGTGTGGGGGGCGCCCCCAGTGTATAATGGGAAGCTCCAAGAGGAAGAATATATAGAATAAGAAGCAGACAACAACCCTAGAAGCTGCTGGGCAGAGGTGGGCTGGCAGAAGCCTGTGTGCTCTGAGCTTTCCTGAGGCTGGAGCAGCAGCAGCTCTCGGGGGCTCTTTGCTTTCTGCTCCCCACCTTGCTCGCAGCCCAGGACATGCTGGGCATCGCTGCGGGCTGCAGCTGCCTCTCCAACCTGGAAACCGGGGCCGCTGCTTGAGTCCTTCTTCTTCCCAGGACCTGCCCTGGCACTTGGAGGGTTTGGTGTGGAGCGACCGAGTGCCGTGGGAGCTGATCACACAGCGGTTCAGAGGGACACACCTACAGCAAAGGTTGGTGCTGGGCTCACCCAAAGCGTGCCGAGGGTGAACAGGTTTGTGAAATGCAGCCGCTCCCTGACCCCTCTCCCTTTGGGTGAGGTCTCCTTGGCCTGAGTGTGCTGCTTTGTGCCTGAGGAGGAAACGCTCTGTCCTTCGCCATCCTGCTACAAATTGCTGGGTTTACTGCAACAATCCCGTCTCTCGTGGAAGTGGATCATGGTGGGATTTGGTGGGAACAGATCCGGGGGGTTCTTGCTGTGGAGCACCCAGCCTGAATACCTGGAGTGTCCTCACTCCTTGTTTTAGTTTGCATTAGGGATTTACTTTTTGCACTGAGGAGTGAATGATTAGTGCCTCGCTCTGTGCTGAGCGCCAGATTACAATGTTTGAACTAAAGCTAAGCCCAAGTGCAAATTCCTGCGTGGGAGGTTGGCAGCTCTGTCTGTCCCCCGACCTGCGTCCCCAGCCCTTCTATGGGCTGTTGCAAGTAACCTGGGGTGAAAACCTTCCCACCTCTGGCTTAGAAAGCACTAATGTCTCAGAGGGGAGATTTAAAACCACTATCAAAGTCTGTAGTTTGCATGTCTGTTGCACGCACGTGGCCTTGGGCGCAGCTTTCATGTGCTCCAGTGCCATCGAATTCTAATTCAGACCCAGGTACTAGTGTGTACTTAGCATTTCTAGGCACTGCTGGATTATGATCTTGGACAATCTCCCCCATTGCTGGGCACCCATGCTGTTGGGGTTATTAAAGTTAGAATTCTTACTCTGGAAATAGTCTTCTTGGCCCTGCCCTGTGGAGCGGAGGGCCGGTGGTGTCCGCGCACAGACACGGCAGTTTGCCCGGGGCTCACACGCTGAGGATTAGTCACTCTCACCCCAGCCCGTGGTCAGTCCGGGGAGCGATGCTGTGGCTGTTGTGGTGCCCGAATGACTAAAGAGCAGCATCAAAGCCTCTGAATTACCTTCAGTGTTTGCCTTTTTCCACAGGAGCAGGAGAACGTCTAATTTTCTCAGAGCATCAAATTAAGTCGGGGAAGGCAAAGTCTGGCTGCGCAGAATTAGTTGTGGCAAAGAGATTCATCCTGCTCTGGTCCCTGCCTGTGGCACGGAGCATTCAATGCAGAATGAGGCAATAGTAATTCAAAAATGGAGCTTTGCAGGAGATTAACATCTGATGAAAAATCACTTGGGGCTTCTGAGCTGGCAGGCGGTGGCTGGAGGGTGTGAGCAAAGCAGCTTTTTTGGGAGACATGGAAGAAACCAACCCCAAAAGCTCTGATCTCCCACTCTGATTTCACAAGGCGCTTCTCCAGCTGTGCCATGTGTGTGGAGGTTGCCTTTCCAGGCAGGTGCTTAATTACCTCTTGTTGCCTGGTTAATGATCCAGGACACATCTTGTTCAGATCAAATCACCGTGTTTGAGGAGCAGCTCCCTTCAACAGTGGCACTGGATAATAAAGCCAAATTTGCAGGCTGCATCCTGTAAGTTATAAACAAGTTCTCCAGACAAAGTCTCTTGAGAATCTGCCATTAGTGAATTTATTTAGTGCTATTACAGCCTTGCTAATCCTCTGGGGAGAGGAAAATTAGGCTAACGCATTAGCTGCTGTGGGGAATTGCTATGATGTCCTGCTCATTGGCTTTAGGGCTTAAACTCAGAAGAAGCTACAGGATGCTGTAACGAGCATGGAGAGGCGATGGGGTGGGAAGCAGGCAGGTCCTTTTGATGTCTGAAGGGTCTAGGGATGAGTAGTCTATAAAAGCCTTAAGACTGAGCTGTTAACGCGATGGCATGGTGCAAACATTCTCTGTACTTAGGGAGAGGCAAAGGAGCAGGACGGGGACTTCCCATTTGTGCCAGGGAGCTGTGCTGGATTCGGCCTCTTCTGTTTATCTGGGGGAAGGTCCTTGGGGCTGAGCTGCTCTGAAGGCAAAGCCCCTGGCAGGGTGCTGAGCCCAGCCCAGGAAGCTTTTTAACGGGTCTTAAGTGTGGGGGTCTTTGCACTTCCCCTCCTCTTATCAGTTGGTAAAGATAAAGTAAAGCGAAGTGAGGTTTCATTACTGAGTAATTTTGGACTCAAGAAAATCAAGTGTTGTATTTTTCCAGTGGGGCAGTTATTTTTTTTTTAAATAGGTGGACTATTCTGTGTCTCTGGGGTTTTGCTTTGGCTTGTGTAAAAGCTGCTCCACAAAGAGGAAAAAGGGCCGGGGAAAAAATGATATTAAAAGATGCCATTCTTGGTGTCTGTGAGGAAAAAGAGGCTGACTTGTGCGTGGTAGGAACGTGCTTTGCTACCTCCCAGGGTGGTGAGCCTGTGGCTCCTGCCTCCCCTGGCTGCTCTTCATGCTTTGCTCTTCATGCTTTGCTCTTCATGCTTTGCTCTTCATGCTTTGCTCTTCATGAAGCTCCGTTGTCCTCTGCCAATTGCTTGTGAAGGATCAGTCCAGGATTGTTCCTGAAATCTCCCTTCCCTGACATGTTCCCTGCTCACCAAGGTCCTCTCCGCAGCTGTGCCTGCTACCTGTCCCTGCAGGTGACCTTCTCATCCGTGTGAGCAGCATCTGGTTCTGGGACTGCTCTGTGAAACGGGCAGCTGCACTCTGGCACAGCTCCAGCCTGCGGGGATGAATCCCCAGATCCCGTTCTGGAAAGCAGATAAAATTATCATGATGTGGCTTCCCATACCAGCTCCTGCTGTGCCTGGAGCTCTGCCAGGGCAGCCAGCCCCAGGTCTATAACCCGCAGGAGATATGTCTCAGCCCCCAAAATGAGCTGTAGCCTCGCTGGGGACCTGCCTGGGCAAGACACAACCTCCTCTTGGGTTGGCTTTGGCTGTAGATCAACAGCAGCACCTCAAGACTGGTCCACCTGGGGGAAATGAAGGCTGCCCATCCCTGACCCGTCTCTGCGTGGATGATCTGCCCCGGGGAGCTCAGTCCCTGTTGCAGTGCAGAGCGATCCTGTTGGTATTACAGTGGGAGACCCTCAGTAATGCTGTTTTGGATGGGCTTCTCGGAGGTCTGCGCTTAGGTTTCCAGCTGCAGAGGGGTAAATACCTCTGGGGGCAGTTCCTCCCGGGGTTTCGGGCTCAGGTCCAAGTGCCAGGCACGGCCGTGTGGGTGGCTGTGGTGGGGAACTGGTTGAACTGGTCTCCTTGCCTGTTGCTTCTTGCAGGGCTTGGGTTAACCATGGTACGCTGCCCTGGCACAGCTGGGGCTGGCCCGAACAAAACCCGCTGAGGATCTGGAAGTGATTTGGGCTGAAGCCAGCGGTGCCCGGCGCGAGTGTTCCCCTGAGGATTCTTGCGGTGACGTCCCCTTCCCCTGCGCAGGTTGCGGTGGCCATCGCGGTGCGGGGAGCTGGGCTGCCAGCAGGCAGAGCATCTCTCCCTCGCAGCAGAATTTTCCGCAGCAGAAACTTGTTCTGGGCTGGATGTGGTGGCAGAGGTGCTGGGCTGGCAAAACCTGTTACCCCAGAGCCATCTTTGACTCTTCTGCTTCCCCCCAGCGGTGTCGTGTCCTGCGGCTGGGATGGTGACAGAGCCCCTGGGGCTTTGCCGAGGGCTGGGGGAGCCCTGGTCCCCTCGCAGGGGCTCTGTGTGGGCTGAGCGGGCTGGATCTGCCTCTCCTGCTCCCACCGGGTCTGGCTGAGCGAGGAAGAGGCAGGTCCCCTCACCACCTGGCTGCTCAGCATCGCTCCCAGATCGGGGCCCAAAAGCAGGCAGGATCTGGCCCTATACTCTAATTTGTGTCTCGCACCATCCGCAAGCGGACGGGTGCTCCGCTGCCAAACACGGTGCCGCTTCCCGCATCAGCCCAGAGATTAGCCTGTGTTTATCTGTCCCGTCTGCATACAGCTCGGAGGCTGCCAGAGCGTGTCTGTGTGTGCACAGGGCTGAGATCAAAGAGTGTCAGATTTTAAAATGCTCCGTCTTTCCGAGGGATCGTTGCCAGATGGGGACTTGGCTGGGGAAGGCTCACACCTCTGTCTTGTTAAACAGGAGAGGAAGGAGCTGGTTTAAAGCTCTGCAGGTGAGAGGCTCCAGCCCTCGGCTCCAGGTGACGTGATGGATGGTGGGGAAGGAGGTGGGGCAGGGGGGTTGGGATGTGCCTGCTTTGCTTGTTGTGTTAATTCTTAGAACTTCCTCCACGTAGGAGCCCTCTGTCTTCTGGGCAATTGCTGCCAGTAGATCTCATTCAACTTAGTTTCCTTGAAATTCGCTCGGATCGGTTCCTTGGATTGATCCCCTCCTGGCTTGTGCAAACAGCAGCCCTGCAGGGAAGGGGTCGTCCCATGCAACCGTGGGCTCCCGCATGCTCCTGGTTTGTGTGGATACAAACTGAGCTCTCCTTGGCCTCAAATGCTCTCAAATCTTGACTCTGGAAAAGCTTCAGCTTGCTTTAAGCCTTTGAATGCAAATGCGGTGGGGTCTGGTTCCTCCTCCCTGGGGCTCTCCAGCTGCTCTGCTCAAAGAGCATTGTTGCTGTTGTTGGTCAGCTGGATGTTAATGGCAAAGGGGTGATTTCTCAGCAACTGCTTTCCATCCCATCTGTAGCGCACAGCAACAACAGGCCCTGAAGCAGGTCTCCATTCACTTCAGATTAATTGGAGGAGAAGTCACCCCTCCTCCTAAGGTCCACACCAGCTGCCTCACAGCTCTTTGAGCTGGGGGGACCCCCTGCCTTCATACTTCTGAGATCCTGGTGTGAGAAGCAGGGTCCAAGCTGTGCTACCACCATGAAAACGTAGGGTTTTGCAGCCTGTAGAAGAGCAAAACCACAGCAAGCCCCTTGCAAAGCAGCCTTGTGCCATGTGTGTCTTTCCTTCTCTCCTGAGACAAGAGTGATTTGTTTTGTGCCAATTTAAAGAGGACAAAGAGGTCACCCAGGAAGTGGTGATGGGCCCCAGGCCATTGTGTCTGGCCCTGGGTCGTCCTTGGACCACATGAAGCAGGGAAGAACAGGAGCCTGTGTTGGCCTCACAAGTGGCTGGTGCTTATGTGGGGGCTGTGGTCCCCATCTCCTCCTGTCCCCTTCCTCCCCTGCCCTCCCTCGCTGGCCCTGCACTGGGTAAGGATCCCATATCCCTGCAGGATCTGTGCCAGATCAGCCTGAAACACAGGGCTTCTGGTTTGTGGGGAACTTTGAACTTTGCTTTATCTGAAACCAACAGGATGTGGACAGCCTGGATGGGCATCCCCAGGAGATGCCAGGGTGTTGTTGGGCTGTACTGGGAACCAGTTGGGACTCTCAACCTTTGCTCCACAGAGGAAAGAGCTGGCCAGAGGTGAAGCCTGCTCTAAGGTGTAGATAGAGCCTTAGACTCGGGTCTTTGGTACCTGAGTTTGTCCCAGAACCTGGATCCCCCTGGCTGAGGCTCCTGTGATGCTGCGCGGGAGCTGCCGACCTTCCTTCTGCCATGAACTCTCGGTATTTTGCTGGGAGCTAGAGCCAGCTGGTCCTGAGCCTGGGCCAAAAGTTTACTGAACTGTAAAATAACATCATGTTCTGCAAAACAGGGGTTCTCAAACTACTGCTCTGGAAAAACTCTTGGTTGGCTTTGTAGGGCTTCTGCTGCTTCTCTAGTGTTTTAAACAGCTAATGCAAGAAGATGCTTTAGGATGTGTTTCAAAAGTTGCAGTGCACTCCCTTGAAGTCATGTTTGCAGACTTTTACTCCCAGCACAGGCCGTGTTCTCTGCCCCTCTGCTGGGAAACTGCTGCACGGTTGTGCCTGTGTGTGCCGAAACACTCTCCAAGCCAGGGCGAGGTCTCCCATTCTCCCTCTGGGGCTCTGCTCTTTCCACCCCAAACTGGTTTTTCGAGTCATTTTTTCATATGTGCTTCCATCTCTGCTGCTGCTCGCCTGGGTTTGGGGAGGAGCCTCCCAGAAACTGCTCTTTAGCGCATTGCCAGCTTTTCCTCGCTGAGTCTTGTCATTCCATCCCAACAGACCGGAGCAGAGAGCCAGCACCCAAGACGACTTTGCAGACTCCAGGGCACCAGCTGGAACCTCACCAACATGTTCAAGGGAGTGGGCAAAGGCTCCCCGAGCAGAAGTTCCCCCAACAGAGGTTCTCCTGCCAAGCCTAGCAAGTAAGTGTGACTCCTCTCCTCTCTAAGCTGTCCCGTGAACCATGGAGGAAGATGAGGGATGGGCGCTTGATGTCTCCTAAGCCACCCTAAGAACCATCCCTCTTTGTGGGGCAGACAGAAAGTTGGGGTTTGCTGGGAGCTGATGCCAAAACGTGTGGTCCCAGCTCTTGTCCTTGTCTTTGCTGGGCTTTGTGCTCCAGCCCAGAAGTATCTGTGCAGCCCCTGGGATGTGCGGTGCCTGAAGATGTGCTCAGAGGTGTCTTAATTAAGCAAGGAGGTGTAAAGCCCCTTTTGGGAAGGTAGGAGTAGGGAGATTAAATGCAACCTCCTTGCTTGGGTGGAGCAAGATCTGCTTGATGATGAAGCAGATACCAGCCTGGATTTGAGATCCCTGGACTCACTGGTTGTGTGAGACTGGTGTGATGTTGCCCCGGGTTCTGGGATCCCCAGAGAAGGATGCTCCGTTTGGTGCTGCTCAGGTGGTGAAGAAGATGGGGGAGCAGTGGGTTTGCTGGTGGCTGCTCTAACCCACTCTGGTGACAGCCTGGGTCTCTGCAGGTCAAATAGCTGAGGTTGCCTCTTTCAGGCCTCGGGCATCACCAAAAGGATCTGACAGCTGTGTTCTCCTCTGAAGACTTTCCCCAAGCTCTGGGGAGTGAGATGTGTGATGGGACCAGGATGCTTCCCGAGGAGAAGAGGGTGTCCTCTGGCAGGGGGTGCTCCTGCAGGGAGAGCTCTCATCCCTCCCTCCAGCTGCGGTTGCTCAGCAATTTTGCATTTCCTAGAGTTAATGAACTGATTCTACAGGAATCCCCATCCTCAGCCAGGGTTAGAGGCTGAGGAAATTGCAAAGGGGCTTGTTCTGAGGACCCGCAGGGAGCAGGAGGTGCTGAGCCCATCACTTGGCCCCCCAGCAGCAGCAGCCGGGGATGGCGTGTGCGCAGGTGGGTGGACATGGCGCGGTGCTGGCACCAACTGCTCCGTTTATGGGGGCCAAACCCAGAGTTAGCAAACAGCCGCTGAAAAGGGTGGTGGCCCGGTGCTGCTGGGCAGGGCAGCGGCACCTGGGGAGACGGAGCCTCTCACAAAGGTTGAGGCTTCCACCTGTGGATGTCAGGAGCTGCCCCCCTGCCATAGGATGCTTCTGCCTCAGCAGAGCTGAGCACTCACAAACTCGTCTCAAAGACAGATTTGGGGGCTGTCTGAACACTAAGCCTTTGTCGGGGACTGAATGCAGCGAGACAACTCCCTAAAAGCCCTGGAGCTGTGTCAACCCCTGGTTTTCGTCTCACTAATGCAATCTGTCCACCTTCTCAGCCCGTGCTGCGTGAGGCTTCCAAACCTAGGCTGGGGATTTCGTGTGAGGCTTCCTGAGACAGCTCGGAGCAGCCCCTGCGGTGCCGCAGGAGGGTTTGGGCCAGGGTCTCCCCCAGGATGAGCCTATTGGGATAACTGGAGTCCCATCGCATCCCAGTGAGACCTCACACCTCTTCCCTGTGCAGGATGGGGGCTGCAGCCAGAAGCACAGCAATTACCGACCTGGTTGTGCTTGCTTTAGGAGGCACCAACTGTCAGATAAAGGCTAGTTGGTTTGGCCATGGCTTGGGGCTCAGTCAGCGCCCGTATTAGCTGAGAAAATGAAGGTGAATGAGTTGTCTCAGGACCAGCCACCAGCACATGCTCTGCAGATGGCCCCAAGAAAATGTTAGTGGCCCATAGCTGCTCCTGGTGGCCCTGAGGCGAGAACCTCAGCAGCAGTCAAGGTTCCCTGCCTCTGGGAGTCCCCGGTTGGCATGGACCTCTAGAGAGACACCTCATCTTGGTCCTTGGGACCGTGGGTTGAGCATTCTGGTTCACAGGGCTCTTTGCTGTCTCCACTTGGTGGATGCAGCCCATGGAGGCATTAGAAAATGTGGATTTGTCCCCGAGGAGCATCCTCGCCATGCCCAGCTCTAGGAGGTGGCACACTGTGGGGCTGGAAGGGAAAATTCATCAGGTGGAACTGAATCAGATCAGGCTGGACTGGCTGCTCGGGTGCGATCTTGGCAAAGGCTGTGGGTGGTTTTGGAGATGGATGGCAAGTCGTCATCTGGTTTAGTCATCTCCTGGCATTGCTGCTTCTGCCAAAAAGCAAAGTCCCTTGGAAGGAAGGGATGGAGAGAGTTGGGGACAGAAGGGGGTGGGTGCTGTGGTCCTGCCCAAATATGCTCTGGCAGAGAAGTGACTGGGACTGGGGAACAGCCCTGCTCCTGCTAAGAGACACCGTCCCTTGTGTGCAGTTGGACTGTCTAGGAGGCAGAAAGTGGTGTGAGAAATGAACCAATTAATAATGATAATAATAGTGCCCTGCCTCTTCTAGGCATGAGATAGCCCTAGGGAGGAGGCCTGCTCTGGCTCTTGGAGGAGCAGGAGGAGCTCTGCTGAGCCTTGTCCTCAGCCATCTCCACCAGCCTGAGGTTGTGGCTGTACGGATGCACCATGTGTGGAGTCGGACCCAAGCCTTGGGAGGCCGGGGGTTGCCCAACGTGAGTTCATAGCTCCTCATATCCCACCCAATGCCACGCGGCTTCTCTGCAGCCCAAGTGTCAGCATCTTCACCCAGAAACACGAAGCCGCGCTGTGGTCAGCTCTCTTGGAGTGAGAGCTTCTGCCCAAAAGGGAGCAGGGATGGGGCAGGAGTGACAGCCCCAAGGAAGGATGGTGACATGGCTTGGGGGCTGTATGGACTGGTGTCAGCACAAGCTTCTCCTGTCCCTGCTCATCTCTGCACGGTCCGTGGTTGAGATAGGAAGATCTGTGGTGGTTTGAACCCTTCTCCAAGTGCGCATGGATCGAGCGGGTTCTTCAGCATTGCTTCCACCTTGACCAAGGTGCACGGTGAGTTGGGGAGGCTCAGCTGAGGACAGCCAGCTTCTTCACCCATGCATCAAGCCTTCTTCAGGCTCACAGTGTGTAGACAACCCTCTCCTCCTAGCACATCCCCTACCAAAGCCCCTCAAGCATCCAAACTGCTTTTTTGCAGAGCCCTTTTGCCCCTGAGATGATGCTCTCCAGGAAACATCATCTCTGAAGATCAGGTGTTTGCAGCAACACCCTTGTTTCTAACTTCAGGAGCCCCATGCGGTGCAAAGGCAGAACAGGTTGGGGGTGGGCAAGGCTGGACCCCTGTGACCAGGAGGTTGTTGAAGTCTTTTCAGTCCATAGTTTTGTTGTGGCTTGGCCTAAACAAAGGTGATTCATGTATCCAGCATTGTGAACCAAGAGACGGAGTGTCCTAGTGCTTCCTTCAGCCAGGATGGGGGTACCACCAGGAATAAGTGGGATTTTACTGGTGATTTACCCTCCCTGGGAAGGATGGATCCTCACTTCTCCACTCTTGGAGCTGCGCAGAGGTATCCGTGGTCACATCACAACGGGGCTCAAACCGGGGACCATATTCATGCATTTCCCAGGTGGGAGCTGAATTCAGCTGGACCTCCCAGGTGGATGGTGCTTGTCCTGGTGCACGGGGAGCAGCGTCCATCCCCTGGGACCGTGGCCAGCCCGTGAGTCACCCTCTCCTCCCTGTGCAGAGAGCCCGGGCAGGAAATTTGGGTGGCGCTCAAGTATGTGCTCATGGGACACCACCTCATTCCAGGCGTGTCAGGGATGAGTGGGAGATTGTGTAACCTCCTGGGGAGGGGGGATCGCTTAGAGCTTCCAGCCTGCAGAGGCGTCCGTGGGGGACAGATGGGGCAGGAGGGATGTTTAATGGGATATGAAAGACAGGTTGTAGTAGCAGTGATGCTTTGATGATGATGGATGCCTTGCTTGGGATCTCTGGCTCTGTGATCCCTGGAATTAGACCCTGTAGAAGAAGGCACTGCTGGAGCACAGCAGTCCCCCGTTTCCTTTGCCAACATGCATTTTGCAGGCAGAGAAGCTGAGACAGGGCCAGGAGATGCTGCCAACCCAAAGCCCCTGAGGGAACTGCTGTGTTGCAAGCCCATACCACCCTTTTGGGAATTCAAAACGGAGGGAGGAGTTGGAGAAAGGGGACAGCAGGATGCTGTGAGCAGGAGCACCAGGGCTGTGTCTCTTCTGGAGTTACACGGGCTCAGTGTTGGTCAGCGTGGGCTGAGCTGACTGGAGACACAAGCTCTGTCTGTGGCACCGAGTGCTTGGCTTGGGGTGACTTTGACACCCACTGGCACTTTACAGTCACTTGGGGCTGTAATAAACGAACATCCCAGCATCTGCTGTAGCCTTTGGTATGAATTGTGGAATAGCTGGAGCCACAATGAGGAGCTGGAGCAATGACGGAGCCATTAAGGGAACCGCTTCCCCTTGTCCTTTGCTGGATTCAGGGGCTAGGAAGGAAACCACACAGCTGGAGAGCAGATGTGAGTGGCTCTGCTGCAGGACATCTCCTTTCTCCTGTGTTCTTTTCCCCCACCGAAGGCACCTGGCAGGTTGCACCAACCATCCTGTTGTTGCTGCTCAAACTCTTTTCTTCTGGTCTCAGACTCCAGAGTCACCATGTAACCGAGCTGAGCTTCTGCTGAACTTTGTCCCGTCAGCAATCGTCCAAGGGCTTGAGCCCTGGGTGATGCTGTCGGTCCTCACCCTCCCACCGCTGCTCACCCACGTGCTGGCAGCGCTGCACTCTCCTTGCCTGGAGGGCAGGGCCGGCATTGTCCTGAGGGGCAGATGCTGTTAGGAACAACAGGACGTGAGGACAGAAGTGGCACCAAGGCTTGTGCTTCCTTGCCCACAGGGAATTTTGGGGCCGCAGCTGCAGGACCCATCCTGTGCCTTGCTGCGGGCTCTGGATCCAGCTGTTTTGGCAGGGCCCTGGGTGCCCATTCGTAATAGTGGGGATGGAATAAGGGCTGTGATGGCACCCATCAGTTGTGTGATGGCACACATCGGTTGTGTGGTGGCACCAAGGTGAGAGGCAATAGGGAACGGTCTGACGGGGACCTCCAGTGAACCTTCACTGGGGTGAGGAGGGCTGTAGGTGCATTATGGCCTTGGGAAATTTGTCCCCAAGCCTTGAAAGCAGCAGGACTGCAACAGCCCACGCGGTGCCCAGAGGGGGTTGTAATCTGTGCAGGGAGTCCTTGTCCACTGCTGCCTGGTCCTGGGGTGGGACTGGGCTCCCCAGTACCTCAGTGAGCTGAACTGCAGAGCACTGTCTGTGAAACAAGCCCACAGGATGGCAGTTCTGGGTCAGGCTGAAGGGCCATCTTGTCCACTTCTACCAGCAGCCAAGGGCGGACGCCCAGGGAAGTGCCTCCAAACAGGGCGAGCATGTTGTGCTGCCTCTGCAGGGTGCTTTCCTGGCCTCCAGCCATCTGTGGCTTTGGGTCTTCCCAACCCAGATGTGGTGTCGGTGCATTTGGAAGCCCTACAGCAATTTTTTTTTTTTTTTTTTTTTTTTTCTCCTCCCCCTCCAATGCCTTTTGAATCCACATGAACCTTTGAGCATCTGTGGTGTCCAGTGGCAAAGAGTTGTCCAGATGAGCTGCGTGGTGTGAAAAAAGCCATCACCTGCTCACTCTGAACATGCCACCTCTTACCTTCACTTGGCTGATGGCAACAGCCAGGCATCACCTGCTTGTATGTGTCTGTGCCCTTAGCCACAGCTGAGACTCTTTCCTCTTTCTTTGGAGACCAGGAGGACATGGGGGAAAGGCCTGGAGAACCACACCTGTGTCAGGTCCTGGGCAATGACGAAGAGGGTGAGAATTGCCTTCACTCACCCCCCTGCTTCACTGCTCCCTCTCTCAGGTCTTCAACAAATGAGCTGGCCGTGCTCATCTCCCGCATGCAGACAAATGCTGACCAGGTGGAGAAGGACATCCTGGAGACACAGTCCAGACTCAAGCAGGTGGGTTGTGGCAGAAGGTGGTGGGGAGGTGAAAGCCTTTGCCGTGCAATGCAGTGTCCAAGATAACAGGTCAGGTGTCTGCTCAGTGCATCAACTTACTTGGAGCAGGTTTGGGGGCTGACTTGAGGCTGGGGAGGAACAGATCACCCCACGGAGCCTCCCAGCCCCTGGGGCTGCCTACCAGAGCCTCCCAAATTCTGCCCTCGGTGCTTTCTGCTCAGTGCCTCATGCTTCCCACAGCCAAGGCTGTCTCACCTGCGTCTGCAGTGCAGCAGCACAGCCCCGTGTCCCCCAGCAGCCCCAGCCTGACCCACACCAGTCCCTTGGATGGGAGAGATGCTGGAGCAGGCAGCTTGGCTGGGCGTGTGCTCCCCAGCTGCACCGTTGCACCGGAGTTCCTCTGTGGTCAGTGTGTTGAGCATCCAGGTCCTCTGTGTTGGCCAAGGAGGATGCAGTGAGGTCTATGTGGTTGAACAGGGCTTTTTTCTCTGCCATCCCTGGTCTCCAGGATGCCAGCAATCACCAGAAGAACAAGGCTTTTGAGTTCCAGCCAGAGAATGCCAGGAACCTGAAGGAAGCGGAGACCCTGCTGAAGGACCTGTTTTTGGATGTGGACCGTGCCAAGCGGCTGAAACACCCTCAGGCTATTGAGATAGAGAAAGAGTGAGTACAGCAGGAGGGACTGGTGTGACGGGAGCACCGAGCAATTGGGAATCCCCCTAGGATCTAGGCTGAGCTCCAGTCATTGCCATGAGAGAGTTTCACCATAGACTTCAGCCTTAAAATCAGGGCTTCTGTCAATATATTGTAAAGATAGTGGTGTGCAGGGTGACTGCCACAGTGATCACTCAAGAGACCCCAGTATTATTTGGGAGGTCTAGTAAAAGTTATCAGAAAAATGCAGAGTTAAAACGTGATCCCACTCCCAGGACAAGTTCCCTTTTCCTCTGTCTTTCCTAAAATTAATGTCTTTTGCTCAGGCAAGCAGAGTTGCATGTTTGAATGGGAGAAGGGCTTCAGCTGGCCTCTGGTGCTTTGCTCCCCTTTGCTCTCCAGCCCTTTTAGGTGGAAATCAGGAGGGCAGAGTTGTTCCCTAGCTGGGAAGGGACAGCCCTGATCTCCCTGCAGCTTCCTCCTGGGTTGTAATTCCTGAGGCGTCCCTGAGATAGAGAGCACCAGGACAGGTGCCTTCACTGCAGAACGATGCCAGTGTCACAAAGGGACGACAAAGTAACCTGGGTCTTAATAGTGACATCTGGGCTCCACAAACCTCACCTTGATTTTCCCCCATCCAAACTGACACAGAGACATGTGCCTTTTCTCCTTGGCAGCATCCAGCAGCTCCACGACCGTGTGACACAGCTGTGTGCGGAGTACCGGGCTCTCTACGAACAACTGAACATCCCAGATGTGGGGCCCAGGGTAGACTGGGCCAGGATCCTGGACCAAAAGATGGTAACAGCAGCTGGTTTTCGATGTATCTCCCAACTCCTACAAGGCCAGACAATGTCTGCTATTGCCTGTAGGGCTCTGTGAGACGTTGAGTGTGGTGGAAGTAACTCTGAGAAGGAGGACACACCTCTCACCTCTTAAAACCCTCTGGAGGACCCCCTTGCTTGACCCCTTCAGATTAAGAGCTGCCAGAGGTAGAGATGCCCTGCTGTGGGATGAAAATATGGAGTAGGTGATGTCTTTGCAGCCCTACATCCTAGGGTTTCACGCTGCAAGGTCTTGGGTATGTGGAGTGCCCAGTTTGCAGTCCACTTGGATTCTCTTCAAAATTGGATGGTAACTGTGTCCATCCAATGCATGTCACCATGGGAAGAGTGACAGGTTCAGCTTAGCTTTGTATACCAGGATTATACAGCCTGGTTATCTTTGCCCCTGTATATGGCTGGGGAAATGGGAACCAACAACAATCACGGTAAACAGGATCCCATCCTTCTGGACTGCTTTCAGACACCGGATCTTTTCACGCCCTGCCAGCACTCACTGGAGTTTCCCCCTGAAATAGTCTTTCATTTTAGTCTCTTCCTAACCCCTTTTGCACAGAAACAAGTCAATGCGGGACAGTACGGCCCTGGCATGTCAGAACTGGAAAAGCAAATAGCTGAGCACAACATCCTCCAGAAGGAGATTGAAGCCTATGGCCTCCAGATCAAGAACCTCCATTCCAGGGTAAGACACCCTCTGTCCTGTCCTTGTTCCTGTTGGCTCCACTGGGGACCCTGCGGGCTCCGCTCGCTCTCTGGCCATGTGTCCCATCTGCTCCTTCACACGGTGAATATCCCCCCCTTGTTCTGCAAAAGGCATGGGGAGACCAGAGTTTGGACAGATCAACACATGCAGGGGCTGGGAAGGTGGTTCCTGGGTTCCTGGATGGTTTCTAAAGCACCTTCTATAAATCAGCTCATCAGCATCTACCACATGTTTTGCTAATGGCTTTTTAATATTTTTTTTAAATTTATTTTTTTTTTATTTTTCCTTCCCTTGGTCTTGGCCGGTTTGCAACCCAGGATGTGGCAGATTTAAAAGGCCAGTACAAGGACTTGCTGGTAAGCTGCTTGGTGGTTTTCTGTACAGATGGGGTCATACAGCAGAGTAACACCATCCCTGACGGACAAGGAATGCCCAGCTCAGGGAGCAGCTGCCTCTGGTCTTGCACAGTGAAGTCGTGTCCCTCGTCTCAGGGAGGCTGGACCTTTGGAGGTCCCTTCTAACCCAAACTGTTTTACGATTCTATGATCATCTTTCTCCATTTCTTCCCCACATTGGAGTAGGTGTAAATTGAGAGCATGCTCACTGCCCTCAGGACAATGCTGTGGGTGAGATCTGGGTCTCCTCTCCATGGATCGTTGATCTGGAGTTGCCTGTGTGAACACAGGGTTAGGAATGCGGCAGCAGGAAACCCTGTCCCAGCCCACGTAGTGTTCCAAATGGGGATTGCAAATGCTGAGGCTTGCACCGATCCCCAACAAGGGCTCCAGAGAGGAAATGAGCAGTCGGAGCAAAGGAGGGAAGGCTGGGAAGAAGGTCCTGGGTTTAGCCAGCTAGGTCTGTAAAGGTTAATGCTGAAGAATGGCATTTGTGAGGAATACAGCAGAGCTGGGCCAGCTCTCAGACTGCCCAAGGCACCATCCCACACCTGAGATTCTGGTTAGACAAACATATCCTGTCTGTGGAGGAGGGAAAGGGAAAACCAGCCCCATCAGATAAGAGCGAGCAGGGCAGATGTCTCATGAAGGTCTCTGGGAACCTGCTGGTGGATGTGCAATGCGAGCAGGGTCCTGGGGAGCAGGAGGAGGAGGGGAAAGGGGGTCTTCAGCCTGAGCACCAATGCTGTCTCTCCTGTGTGTGGGCAGAAAGCCTCCATCTGGCGAGGGCAGAGCCTGGGCAGCCTGTACCACCACCTCCAGGGCTGCACCAAGGAGCTGGGCTACCTGACGGACCAGCAGACCAAGATCCTGAAGCAGGACTGGAGTGACCAAATGATGGACGTCCAAAGTGTGCGTCGGGAGTACGAGGTGAGCTCTCGAGGGCTGGCAGCGTGTCCTGGCCGTCGGGGGCTGGCCAAGCCCAGCGTGCAAGATTTGTAGGATGGATCCCATCCTCCTAGACATCCACCACTGGCTCTGTTGTGTTCCCAGGGTGGTTTGACAGCACTGGGCACAGAAACAGAGGTGGAAGAGACACTCTGAGTTCACGCCGAAGTTAAGGAAGAGCCACTTTGTGTGTCCCCTCCTGTTCCATGAGCTGGCAGGTGGGATCACACAGGAGAGAGCTGTTGGTGAAGCTGCCGGTGGTCAGAGGGGAGGGAGGGGCTCAGCGTCATGTCAGCCTCAATGTCCAAATTACAACACCCAGTGACTGCTACATACTGGGACCAGGAAGAAGGGAGGGATAATTGACTAGGAAAATGCCCTTTGAACAAATGGCCTGATGTTTTCTGAGGCCCCAGAGTGTATAATTTGTTTTAGCTTTGCTTAGCCCCTACCTTTTTGAAAAACAAACAAACAAGGATGTCTGTACTTTGGGAGCCTTTTCTCTGCTACATGGGGTTGGGTGCCCCATGAGCTGCTCTGTGCTCCCTGTGCTGTGCTCCTCCACTGTCATGAACTGTCATGAAGTTTCTTTTGCCCTTCAGAACTTTAAGTCCAATGAGCTGCTCAGCCAGGAGGAGCTTGTGAACCATCTCCAGGATGACGGGGATAGGATGATTGAGCTAAAGCACCCAGCTGTCAAGCCTATCCAGGTAGGGAAAGGTAGTCCCCTCCCAAATCCTGTGAAAGAATGAGAATGATTTCCATCATTTGTGCATCAAGAGCCAGGAGACAGGTTGGAAGAGACCTCTCCACATCTTCTGCAGAACTACTCTGTTACTCTTCCCTTGCACATTGCACCGGCTATACTGCAGCATCCTTCTGCCTGCTCCAGCCCTGTGGGGAGGCTGGGGACTGTGCAGGGTCCTCACCCCTTCAGAAACCTCCAGGAGATAGTGGCTAACATCTGTGTGGTGGGACCAGCTCCTGGGCTGGTGCTCAGACCTGTGGTCAATGCAGCCACATTCATGCTGCTGTGAAACTCCAGCTGTGACACAGCATGACCTCTCCCAGCTGAAACCAGCTCCCAGCCTCCACAGTTGCATTTCCAAGCCTGCAGATGCAGTGGCAAGGTGAGGTGGGCTCACAACCACCCACACCACTGGAGCTGAGACCTCTTGAGAAATGGTGGCTGCTCTGTATGAGCCAGGTCCTTGCGGAACAGCATCCTTGCTCAGGCTCAGTATCAGCGTTGGTCTCTTCTCCCAAGTAGCAAGTGACAGGATGAGAGGAAATGGCCTCAAGTTGCACCAGGGAAGGTTTAGATTGGATATCAGGAAAAATTTATCCACAGAAAGGGTTGTTGGGCATTGGAACAGGCTGCCCAGGGCAGTGGTGGAGTCGCCATCCCTAGAGGGGTTTAAAAGACGCAGAGATGAGGTTCTTGGGGACATGGGTTAGTGCCAGGGTTGGGTTAATGGTTGGACTCAATGACCTTGAGGGTCTCTTCTGACCAAAATGATCCTATGATTCTATTAGGCGATGCCTGGGCACAGCTTTGTCTCCACTCACCAGCGGTCCGTACCCTTCCTCTGATCTCCGGGACTGCGGGGGAAAGGAGATGGGTGGTGGGGGAGGTAGGACTAGCTGGAGCCCAC
Source organism: Caloenas nicobarica (assembly GCF_036013445.1). Taxonomy (NCBI): domain Eukaryota; kingdom Metazoa; phylum Chordata; class Aves; order Columbiformes; family Columbidae; genus Caloenas; species Caloenas nicobarica. The sequence continues at coordinate 7,053,106 of NC_088262.1, read as the reverse complement.
TGAGTCGTGCTCTGTCCCATCACAGGCTCACCAGGAAGCCTTGAAGAATGAGTGGCAGAATTTCCTGAATCTCTGCATTTGCCAGGAGAGTCAACTGAAAAACGTGGAGAGCTATAAGAAGGTAAAAAGCAACAAGGAGAGCATGGGCTGTGGGACTGCAGGGTCAGGCCAGGGTGGGCAGGCTGGGAAGAGATGCAGCAAAGGGATGAGGATGGGAGATCCTTTGCTTGCACCTAGTCAGGGTATTTTGGGGAAACACTCCTCAAAACATGGTCCTTTAGTGCTGCAGTGAAGAATTGCTGCCCAGCTCGTCCCATCAGCCCTATTGTTAATGTGCTGGTTTGGAAAAGAGAGGCAGGGGAGGGTTTGCTCACTGTTGTTCCCTGGGATTTGTCTGTTGATCAGGATTATTTGCATGTGGCTCAGGTGATAGAAGGTACTTGTCCAAACACACACTCTGAGGATGGTCTGTAGGGTCTTGTGAGCCCTAGACTGTGGGAGAGTCACTGTGAACTGAGAGACCGCACTGGCTTGGAGACAGTGATGTCCTCCTATCCCTGACTGTTTTCCTACCAACTCCTCCAGTTCCAGGACGATGCTGAGGCTGTGAGCCGCTCCCTGAAGAAGATGAACTCTGACCTGGACACCAAATACAGCAAGTTCAACAAAGATAGCCCTGGGGTAGTGGCAGATCTGCTGCTTCAGCTGGAGGTGAGGTCTTCAGGGCTGGCGGCACTAGCCAAACCTAAAGGGCAGACCAAACATTACAACCTCCCCAATAAATAACTGTGGGGAAAGGGAAGAGGTGAGTGAATAATCCTACCAGGACAGCTCATCCCAGCCCTGTGCTAGACAGGGGGAAGCCCATGGTAATACTGTGCCCTGGATGCTGAGTCCCTGTAACCACAGAAGGTCCATGCTGTGGGGCAGTGACCCCTGGAAAGAGACTCATCTCCACTAGTGACACACTGTCAGGTGCCAGGTCACCATCAGAGTAAAGGAGAAGTGGGGGAAGGAGTTGTGTGTTGTCCTAGACATGAGACACTTGGATTAGAGGGCCTATAGAGAGCATGAAGTGCTGGTATCCAGGCAGTGGGGAAAGGTCCTCCCATCTCCTCTGCACTCTCAAGAGCCAAGGGTGAGGAAGGGAATAAAGAAATCTGACCTCAGGGTTGAGATGTGGGTAGGAAAAGATCTTTGCCCAGGAGAGAGGGAGGGGACACCTTCAACACATTATCTTCCCATGCATGCAATGCATTTCGATCCTGGGGGGTGCCAGGATCTCACAACCTTCTGATATTGGAATGCAGCCACCTCTTGGCATGTCTCTGTTCCTCTTCCAAGAAGAAAAACTTCTCCAGGAGATTCAGTATGACAGTGTGGGATCACCTGAGGTTAACTCAGGCTGTGCCTTCAAGGGCAGATCTGCTGCAAGGGAAGGAAACTGAGGAGAATGTTGATAATGAAAGGGGAGGAAGGGACATGGAAGGGTCAAGACTGGAGATACTTCTGACTCCATCCCTGCAGTGATCACACAAGGATGGACAACTGACCTCAGTGTACCCACTATAGTGTGACCCCCCGCTTCCTTCTCATCCAAGCCTGATTGCAACCACTGTTTTATCTAGAATGAAGAGAAGGCAGTGAAGCAGGCAGAGAAGAGCATCGCTGACCTGAAGAGGAGGAGCAAAGAGATCAGCCCACTGAAACTGCGCAGGACACGTCCCTCCCAGACCCTCACCTTGGACACCCTCTGTGACTGGGATGCTGGGGAGGTGAGGGCCTGACCAGCAATACCCTTAGATGAGACAGGCAACTGGATTCTTCTTTGGTTGCTCTAGATCTTGGCTCCATGGTGGGAGGAACTGGCCTTGTGTCAGAAAGCCAAGCCATTCACTGCGTTTTGTGTCTTTGTCCCAGGTGCAGCTGACCAGAGGTGACAAGTACACTCTGAAGGACAACAGCAACCCGGAGATGTGGGTGGTGCAGAGCAGTACTGGTGTGGTCCAAGAGGCACCTTCTGCTTGCTTCTCCATCCCTCCACCAGACCCCGAGTCCATAGACAAGGTCAATAGGTGAGTTCAAGGTGGAGAGCCTGACCCAGAGAGATGTTCGGACTTGCTCTTAGGTTGCAGCCAGCCTGGCTGCCTCAACTGCAGAGAAGTAGCAGCTGGGAACAGACCTCTAACTATCTAGTATAAAATCCCTCCTGGAGGGCTTGTTCCCTGCACCCAAGTATCTCCTCCAGATTCCTGCCATTCCTCAACAGCACTGCACACTGCACAGACCTTGCTGCCAAAGAGCCTTCTGGCAGTCAGGCTCGATTTCTTCACCCAAACATGTGACTTGTATAGATTTGACTAAATTATTTGCAGAATCAGTCTGGAGCTTGGGACTTGCCAAACAGGACAGAGTTATCTGTGGAATCTCCTCTCAGCCAGCCCCAGCTGGAGACTAAGAAATGTTCCTTGAACCACCGTGTAGTCTGCTGCCTGGTTGCTCAGTCAGCCTCTATGGTATCCCCAGGATGGGGTGGTAGAGCAGACAGCTTCCATGTTACTTTTTTAATCATGTCCTTGGTGCCTGGAAAAATCAGTGCTGCCCAAGCACTGTGGAAAGACCCCCAGCCCAGATTCAGAGGTACTTGGGCATGTCCATGATGCGAATTTGGTTCCCCAGTCACACAGGCATGATTATTTCATTGTGTTACTTTTTTCTGAGTGTGTACCCCTCTTCACTCGTCCCAGATTACTGAATCCTTTGGATTTATGGGTTTCACGCATGTTTTAAAACAGAAAAGTTTGTGACATCCTCCTAGAGAACAGCTCTGCAGGTGTTGCCTGGAAAACTCTTCCCCTTTTTGGGCTACATCTGACAGGTTGTTTCTTTTTCTGGTGTTTGCTTCCCTTCTCACACTAAAATATTTGTTGTATTTCCCAGCCTGTTCCACCACTCAATCCCTCTGTGTGTCCTGGCCCCGCAGAGGAGCAGCCCTTGTCTGATAACAACTTAGCAAGCTGGGACTTGCTGCGTTTAGAGCTCAGTGTTTAGCTGGAGCAACCTATAGCAGGGATGTGAACTACCCTGGTCCTTCAAAGGTCCCTCCTCCTGGTGCCGTCAGTCTTCTCTCACCCAGAGATTTTTTTTGGTCCTTCTAGCCCCTGCTTATCCCAGGCCTAGTTTCATTAGAAAGGAACAATCCTTACAAATGAGACCTGGCGTTTGTAGTGCAGCAGCCACAGAGGCAGCTACTTGTACTCGCTTCCCGCAAAGCACTGTGGTGATGTGAAATAAATTTCCAGCTTTGTCAGCATCTAACGAGAGCTGGAAACAGTGGCTCCACTGGGAAAACCAGCTGCTTGAACCAACTGGCTGCTCTTGCTGCTGTCCCCTTTCCTAAGGAACATCTCTGAGTTACAACAGGCTGCAGGATCCGAGCCTGCCCCTGCCTTTGGGAACACCTGGCCCTGCCTTTGGGAACACTTTTCCCATCAGAGGCACGAAGCTGCTGCAGGGTGGGTTCTGTCAGAGCTTGCTCAGCGCAGCAGTTTCCCATCCCGTTGGCTGAGGATGCTCCTCTCTGCTCACAGGCTGGAAGGGGAACTGAACATGGTGAAGCAGAAGCGAGCGGCGGTTCAGAGCACCCTGAGACGCAGCCACAAGGAGCAGGTTCAGCCCAGCCAACAAGGTATGTCAGCTGGTTAGTTAAGCCCTCTGCAAAGCAAAGCCCATGCACCTCCCTTGTGGAGCTCCCAGACCTGGCTGGAAGCAGAGCAGCCTCCCGAGCAGGCAGAGGTACCTGCGGGTTGGTGAGAAGATGCCTTCTGCTCTACGGAAAACAGCAGCCGGTGGGATAACCTGGCTACTAGAGCTGCCAGTCTCGGGCAATTCACTTAAAATCTCTGTTGCCCTTTTCAAACCTCTGAGATTGACCTCCAGGTCCATCAACAGTTGCAGAATATTTAGGGTTGCAGGGGGATGTACCTATCCAGAAGCCTTAATTAAGCCTTCTTTGGGATCTGGGTCCCTCGCAGTTCTCTTCCTAGCTGGGGGCTGTGGAATAAGCAGGCAGCTGTGGCCAAATCCTGACCCCTGGCTCGCTCTGTTACCCCCACAGTTGCAGTTCAGAAGCTCTCAGCAAAGCTGAGCAGGGATATGTCTGCATGGCAGCACATGGCTGTCTGTCCCTCTTTTGGATTTGAGCTCTGGCTGGCCGGGACAGAGCTAAAACCATTTTCCTAAGCCTTTGCCTTGGGTCAGCACATGTATGAGGCTCTGCAGATTAGAAATATTAACTGACTCATTAATGGTTACATCCAAAACCCATGCTCAGGAGAAGCCTGTCTGCTTCAGAGCTGCAAAACAAAGGGCAGAGCTTTGCAGTAGGACTCTCATGAGAAGGAGCTGGAGCTTTAGGGTCAATGTATGGGAGATCTTGGGGGAAGAGCTGTGCACCAAGACTGGGATGGAAGATGATAAATGGAGATTAATCTAAGCTGTGTCTCACTGCAGCTCTGTCCAGGAGCCCCCCTGTAGCTCAGGATGATCCCCAAGCTGACCAGCTTCTTGGTAGCCTGGATCGTGTTGGCAAGGACCTCGTTCAAGTAGAGAAGGATATCTTGAACCGAGTGAGGTCTCCAGTGAACTACAGTGATCCCACCGAGGATCTTGCCAGGAGGATCAAACACCAGCAGGTGGGTGTTGCTGCGGGTGTGTTGGGGCAGGATGAGTTTTTGGTAGCACTGTATCCTTGGCCTAAAACAGACCTGACGTAGGAATTACACAGGAGATGAGAGCCACTGCTTCAAAACCTGTGCTGCAGTTGCAAGGGTTTCAGGAAGGCTTGAGCCCTTGAAATGGGACAGGTTACGCCAAAGCCTAGGGAAATGCTGGCTCTTCCTAAGGCTCAGCTCTGTAGCAAGATGGTCCATTCATTTCAGAGCTGTGGACCAGGAGGCAGACTTGGGGAATCCTCAGCCTCGTTGTGGGGTTGCTGTCACCCTTCGCTCTCAAGTCTGCAGCATAAAAGACAACAAGACAGGGAATTAATCCAAGGACCAGCTTTGGCTCACCTGATGGGGAGTACAGGCTGGTAGATGTGAGTGGGACAGAAAAAGAAGCAGTGCCCTGGAGCCTCCTGTTTTTCTGGGGTAAGGTCTGGGTCTGTAGTAGTTCAGCTTGTTACATGTTCATCTGTGGGTATTTACCTGGCCCTGGCAGAAGGATGGATTCAGGCAGGTAGATTGCTTCCATCCATGTCTCTTTGGATCTCTTTCCCACGTCCTGCTGTTGCCAGACACCCACAGTCTGGATGGGGCTGTGCCCCAAGGGCCAACTCCTAATGAGAGGGCTACCGCACCCTGAGCCCCACAGCAAAATCCGCCCCCCAGGGAGACACGTTTTCACAACTGTTATGACTGTGTTCGGTGACTCTGCTCCCATCTGATGTGCCAGGAAACAACAAAGAAACTTGAGAACCTGGGGGCAGCCAAGGATGCCCTGCAGAAGGAGTGTGAGACCTACCTTTCCAAGAAACCCACCAGCACCACAGCTTCCCAGCTCCCTGTCACACTGAATGCCCTCAGGAGCAAATACAGCGATGTCAATATGCTCTCCAGCCTCTACAATGAGAAGTGAGTGATGATGGCAAGGCCTGAAGGGGATGAGGGGAGGAAGTCCTTGCACAGAGGTGTCAACACAGAAGCATCAGAGAAAATGCTTTTGGTCTAGATGGACGTTGTTTGAGGTCCATCCAGCCCAGTGCAGGTTGGAAACACCTCCCATCTGTCACCAAAGGCACCTCTGAAGGAGTTCCTGTGTGTAATCTGTGCTCAGATGCCCCCACTGTGGGAAGTCCACCACAACGGGTGTGTGTCCCAGGTCTGCTGTGTGCGGTGAAAAGCAATATATCTGATTTCCGGGCAGCATGACAGAGTTTTGAGTGCATATTCCTTATTCTCTGCCATGCTGCAGAAGCTCTGGTGTTAAATGAGCTTAAACATGCAAAATCAGAGAGAAAAGGAGAAGAATGGAGTCTTTTGTAGTTAACCTTGTCTTGTCTTTTCTTCCCTTCCCCAGGGCTAAGGCTGCCCTGAACCTGGAGACTCAGATTGAGAACACAGACAAGATCGTCAGCACGTTTGAGGCCAAGCTGGCTCAGGATAGCATCATTCCTGCATCCCCCAATGCCCTGCAGGATCGGGCCAACGATCTCCAGGTAGGGGAACATTGGGCTCTTTGTTAAGGAAGGGAGATCTCTGGGCTGAGGTAGCAATGGTGGGGACAGATGGCCTTCGCTCATTTGAGCACCTCGAGGCATCAACAGTGAAGCCTTTCCAAGGGCTTGTTCCTTGAAGGCTTAATGTTGGTGTTGCAGGCTGAGCTGCACTCACTGGCTTGCACAAAGCTCTGCCACTCACAGGTTACATTTGGGGTCCCTACAATACATGATGAACTCAGCATCAAACCTCTGGTGCTCTGCCTCACACTCATCCCTGTTCTTTCCTGCTCCCAATTTCCCTGCCACATCATTAGCACTCACAGCAACCCTTTTTTACCTTCCCCAAAACTTCTCCTTTCTACTCCATGCGCTGTCCAACCCATCTTGACTCCCACCTTCTTTACTGAATTAGTCTCACTGCTCCATCTCTTCCATGCTGCACGTCTACCTTGGAGAGCCGGGCCAGCCCCTAGGTGCTGCACAGTTAGTACTGGTGTTAAGGAGGGTATTTCTGGTTGGTGCATCGACTGGGACAAACCTGGAGGTGTCTTTTTTTCCCCCTGCAGAAGGTGAAGCGGGAGCTGGTGGCCCAAGAGGACTGTGTGCTGAAGCTAAACAGAGGGCTCAAGGATGCTGAGCACAGCTGCAGCGCCGTGCAGAACAACTTCCAGGAGTACTGCCCGGACCTGCCCCGGCAGAAGCGGGAGGTGCAGCTCCTCAACGATCGCTACCATGCCATTGCAGACCAGCTGGATCAGCGGTGAGGAACTCGGGTGTCATCTCTGCTCCTCTTAGCTAACATGGACCAGCATCAGTCAGAGTCCCAAGAGCATGTTCTTCATTGCAGGACACTGATCTGACCACTCTCCTTTTCAATCTCTCACCTCCCAAGTTATGCCCATGCTGCAGTAGCAAACCTGATGTGCACACAGTTGTGCTCTCCACTCAGGGACCAGTTGTCACCCCCTTGGTTTTGTTATCTTGGTGGGTTTTGTGGTGTCGTTCTCACCATAGTGTCTTTTTGGGAACTTGCACATGAATCTTTACCCTTGCTTTTAATGTGTCTGTTCATCTTTGTGCTGTGCAGAGAGAAGACCCTCAGAAATATCAGCCTTATCTACCAGCAGTTCCAAAACTCCAATGAGAACCTGATGTTCTGGATGAACAATCTACCCAAGCACCAAGTGAAGACCACCGATGGGCCAAGCCAGATCAATTACAAGCTGCAGGCACAGAAGGTACGTTCCAGGGCAAGCATCATAACCCGCAATATTACAAGGATGGGGGAATTTTCTCATGAACGGTGTGCGAAATAGTACCAACCAGCTCCTATGTCCCAGTGAATGAACTAGAACAAGGAGACAACGGATTGCAGCTCACAGATGATGTATCTTGCCCAACTGTGTTCATCTGCAGTGCTGGTGTACTCATCTGTGCTAGTCACCCCCGGGCTGGTATCTTCTCCATGGAGAGGATGCACCCAGATCTCAAGAGATTGCACCTTGGGCTGAGATGCTACATCTGGGTCCTGCATCTTTCTCTCCTTGAGTAGATCCTAAGATGGCCAGCTCAGGTGAAGAGATGTGAAGGTCTCTGTGCTGGCTGGTATTTATCTCGTGGTAGTCCTGGGCCAATGAGAGTTGTGTTGGGATCCTCTAAATCCCAGGAGGCTCTTCCTAAATGTCCTCCTTTTCCCACCACTCCCCCCGGTACCAGGCTCAGCTACTGCTATTGCTTGCAAGAGTATTAATGGATTGCTGTATTTCAACCTGTCCTTAACATCATGTGTCTCTCCTGCAGAGGCTGGTGGAGGAGATCGAAGGCAAGGAGCCCGAGAAGAACGCAGTGGTCAGGCTATCCCGGAATGTGCAGTCCACTCTTAATGTACGACTGGCTTTCCCCAGATAGCACTCCCTTAGCGTCTCACCCGAGAGATCCCAACTGATTCTTCTGTTTCTGCTCTGGACAGGACTATGAGCTCCAAGCAGGCAAATACAGCTCTTCTCTGGACCCCACCTTGACCGACTTTGCTGCCAAGAGGCTGCGTGTGACCCCTCTGCAAGAAAGCATCCAGGCCCAGGTAAAATGTGAAGATGAAGATATAGAAATGCTTGTCTCCTTACCCAAGGCCCATGTGTTCTGCAAGGCCTTAATCCACTATTACAATAACAACTGATCATGGTCCTAGTTCCAAGGACAAATGTCACCAGGGATCTCTTTGTCTATGGGACGAAGCAACACGTGAGAGCCAGAATTAGGGCTGTATCTAGTACCTTTAGTTGATATTGCTGATGATGCCTCCTGTGTGTGAAGATAAAACATTCAGACTGGGTGCGTGGGCTTGTATAGCCATTTCTTGATGTAGGTTAATTTGATGTTCTCCTCCAAACCCTTTTATTCATGCATTTTCTGCATTTACAATCAACAAGAATAATGTAGATGTTTTGCCACATTTCCCTTGACACTTGAGTATGACTTGGCATTAAAATATAAAACAGGTGTTTGTGTAGAAACAGCTCTATTTCCAGAAGAATCCAATGTTTTTCCTGCGAGTGGGTTTAGAGGAGGCCTTCAGACCTTTGTCTCAGCCCTGCAGAAGCATGGCAAAGAGCAAGTAATTTTCTACCTTTCTGAGTATTCCTGATGAATGGTGTTTGTGTCACATTCTCTCCAAATTTGGGGACCTGTTTTAGTGGTGTCTTAAAGACTGACTTCCATCTACCTGGGCAGAGCAAGTGATCAGGTACTGGAGACAGGACTGAACTAGAACTCCTGTGTGCTCTTCTCAGTTACACTCCAGTTCTCCTGCATCACCTTGGGTTATTCCATCCATATGTGGCCTAAGGTGAATTTGGAAGTCTTGGACCCTGTGCAGGCTAGCAGGTATCTAACAGCCATTCAAATAAGGGGACAGGATCTCCTACATGAGTCCTTAGACTCTGTGTCTCAGTTTTTCTAGGAAGTCAGATGGGAAGACACTAATTCCTGGAATGGTGCAGTACACAAAGTGCATCCAGGTGAAATGAGGGGTGGGAAAGTGTGCCATTCAACAGAGCTGTGTCAGGGTGAGGGGGACAAGGGTCTCACCGCTCTTTCTTTTTCAGGAAAATGATGTAACCAAGCTCTACATGGAGCTAGCAGCAGAAAATAAACAGCAGCTCAGCCGGCTGGAGTTTGCCAAGAAGGTTGTTGAGAAGGTACCAGCTTGGCCAGATGGGGCTACTCTGGATTGGGGTTTGAAATGATCTTTCCCAATCTGTGAGCGATCTGCTGAGCCTGGGATCCCCCCACCATTTGCCAGGTCTCCACATCTAGGTGGCAGGAAGGACAGGAATGGAAACCAATGTGAGAAAAAGACCATGAGTTTCACTGATATTTGTCACGTCTGTGGGCCCTCAGCTGTCTACTAAGCTGTAGTTTATGCTAGGAAAAAAAATGTGAATTAGGGCTCTCGAGTCCTGTTCTCAGCTATACCTAATCAACATTCATAGACTGCGAATTCTGGATTTGTCTGTGGATGTGACTGGAATTTAATGCTCACAACCTTCTGGAAGCATTTCAAAGCAATAGGACTTCTATGCCTTTCCAGGGCTTGATTCACCTGTAGGAAAGTTCTCTGGTCTGGATAACGTTCAGTGTGCTCAGGAAGGACAAGAAATTAAACTGGGGTTTCTGTACTGGTTCTGTCTCCTGCCGTGCCTGGTCATGGAAAAGGCCTCTGTGCCAGATTTGAACAGTGATTCAATTTCCCTGCCTTACTTTTTTTTAACTTTTGTTTTTCCCTTGCAGAAGGAGGTGCATGAGGATATTGAAGCTGTATGTGAGCAAATCCAGCACTCTGAACACAAAGCCACAAAAAGCAGGGAATCTGAGGGCTTGAAATGGCAGCTGGAGGAGGAAAGAAGGAAAGTGGCCAAGATCGAAGAGGACCTGGAGGAACATAGAAACAAGCTGCTAATGTTGAAAACTCAGAAGCCCATTGAAAGAGTGGAAGAAAAGGAGGTAATAGAATATTACAGAGACCCACAGGTGGAGAGCAACCTGTCTAAGATGGCGCAGCAGATCGAAGAGGAAGGCAAAAAGAGGCAGAGCCTGCAAGAAGACATTGAAGTGATGAGCTGTAAGCTTGCTCAGATGGAGAGCGAGAAGAAGGTCGCTCCTGCCCAGCTCCTCACCAAAGAGATAACAAAAATTGAGAAAGATCCAAGCCTGGATAGCGAGGCAGCCGCTCTTCGTCAGGAGATCAAACGTCTCCAGGAGGAAAGCTTGGCTGCCGTTTCCGAACTTGAGCAGTGTAAGAGAGAGCTGCACTTGCTGGAGCGAAAGCAGCCCAATATCCGAGAGAAAGTGGTGGTGAAGGAGCTGATCAAACTGGAGAAAAACCCAGAAATGCTGAAGTCCGTTAGGACCCTGCAGCTACAAATCGATGAGGAATCTTTCAAGAGGAAGTCCGCAGAAGAAGCCATAGTGAAAGTAAAGAACAAGATTGAGGAGGTGGAAAGACTAATTGAAACGGCAGAACCCAAAATTATTGTTAAGGAGGTGAAGCAGGTAGAGCAGGACCCAGAGCTATTGAGAGAGTCTTCTAAGCTTAAAACTCTGATTGAGGAAGAGAGGAGCAAAAACTTGATGCTTATAGGTGAGCTGGGAGAGCTGCAGAGCCAGTACAGCGTTGCAGAGAAGCAGAAACCAAGGGTGGAGGTTAAAGAAAGGGTCAATGAGATTTTCCTGGTGGATCCTGAAACGGAGCGGCAAATTGCACACCTGAAAAGGGAGCTGCAGGAAGCTACTCTGAAAAGGACAAAGGTTGAAAGTGAAGTGGAAGAGGCCTTAGCAGAGCTCAATGTCCTCAGGTCACAGAAACCAGTGGTGGAACTGAAGGAGGTTATAGAGGAGGTGGTGAAACATGAGAAGAGTCCAGAGATTCTTAGAGAAATTGATAGGCTGAAACAGCAGCTCAATGAACTCGTGAACACCAATGGCAGGACCCAAGAGCAGCTCATTAGGCTGCAGGGTGAAAGGGATGAATGGAAGAGGGAGAGATCCAAGGTGGAAACCAAGCTGGTCAACAAGGAAGTCATCCGATATGAGAATGATCCACTCTTGGAAAAAGAAGCCGATCGCCTCCGTCAAGAGGTACGTAACATGTCTCAAAAGAGGAGAGCTGCAGAGGATGCAATCTATGACTTGCAAAATAAATACATGCTACTGGAGAGGCGAAAGCCAGAGGAAAAGGTAGTTGTCAAAGAGGTGATACTGACTCAAAAGGATCCAAAGCTCCGAGATGAGCACAACAGGCTGAGACGGAGTCTGGATGAGGAGGTGAGCAACAGGCGTCGTCTGGAACGTGATGTGCAACAGGTTCGGGCACTGGTGGAAGAGCAAGAGAAGTTGCTCAACTTCCAGGAGGATCGAAGCAAGAGGCTTGCACTAGAGAAGGAGATGAGGCAAATCACATTGCGAATAAAGGAGCTGGAGGAGAGCCCAGCCCCAGTGCAAGAAAAGATCATTATGGAAGAAGTGGTCAAGTTGGAGAAGGACCCAGTCCTTGAGCAGTCTGCCAGCAACCTGCGCTTGGAGCTGGACCGTGAGAAGATGGAGGTGCTGAACTTGCAGAGAGAATGCAAGAACCTGCAGATGCAAGTTGATGTCCTGCAGAAAACAAAATCCCAGGAGAAGACCATCTACAAGGAGGTGATTCGAGTAGAAAAGGACAGAGCACTGGAGAGTGAACGTGCACGCATCTGGGAGCTGCTGAACAGGGAGAGAGGGGCCAAGCAAAAGGCAGAGGAGGAGGTACGGCGGCTCAGGGAGAAGATTGAGAGAGCTGAAGGCATGAAGAGGACATGGGCTCGTGAAGAGACAGAGCTGCAGAAAGCCAGGAACCTGGCCATCCAGGAGAGAGCCAACTTGGAGAGTGAACTGCGGGAGTTGGAGAGGCAGAAGCAGCAGAAAGTCCTCTTCCTTCGAGAGGAGTCCAAGCTACTCAACCAACGGACTGAGAATGACAGGCAGAAGAAGAAGCAGCTGGAACATGAGTTTTCTCTGCTGGAGGCAGACATCCTTAGGGAGAAGGACCAGATCTACAACAAAGAGAGGTTAATTCGAGATCTCCAGTCAAGGGTCAACCGGGAAGAAATCAATCACGAGACCCAGATGAGAGAGACTAACCTCTCCACCAAGATCTCTATCTTGGACCCTGAGACGGGGAAGGATATGTCCCCTTACGAGGCCTATAAGAGAGGTATCATAGACAGAGGCCAGTACATCCAGCTGCAGGAGCTGGAGTGTGACTGGGAGGAAGTCACCACCCTGGGGCCAAATGGGGAAGTCTCGGTTCTCCTTGACAAGAAAAGTGGGAAGCAGTACTCCATCGATGATGCACTAAGGCTGAGGAGGATCACAAAGGAGGAGTACCAGCTGTACCGGGATGGCAAGATTCCCATCTCTGAATTCGCCTTGCTGGTGGCTGGGGAATCCAAACCTCCACCATCCCTCTCTATTGGCTCCATCATCTCCAAATCTCCGCTCTCCTCACCTACCACCCACCAAACCCAAAGCTTTTTTCCCCCAGCCTCGCAGAAGGGCTTCTGTGATGACACATTCCCCATCGCTGGGGTGTATGACACCACCACCAACACCAAGTACAACATCAAGACTGCTGTTGCGAAGAAGCTACTTGATCCCATGACAGCTCAGAAGCTCTTGGAAGCCCAGGCTGCCACAGGGGGTATCATAGACCTCATTTCTTGGGACCGGTTCTCAGTCCATAAGGCAATTGAGAGGGGGCTGATTGACAGAACCTACATGCAGAGACTGCTCAATGCCCAGAAAGCTTTCACAGGGATTGAGGACCCGGTAACCAAGCGAAGGTTGTCTGTGGGGGAAGCAGTTCAGAAGGGATGGATGACCAAGGACAGTGCTTTCCCCTACCTGGAGGTCCAGCATCTAACCGGAGGGCTCATTGATCCTAAGAAAACTGGCCGCATCCCCGTGCTGGAAGCTGCCCAGACAGGGATGATAACAGGTGACCTGGCCAACAGGCTCCAGGATGACTCCAACTACGAAAAAGATCTCATTGACCCCATCACTAAGGAGAAGATAAATTACAAGGAGGCCATGGCTCTCTGCCAGAAGGATTCGCTGAGCAGCTTCCTTCTGCTCCCGGCAGCGTCGGAGGGGTATCAGCGGTACCACCAGCCGAGTCGTTCCCCCAAGCTCTCACGGTTCAGGCATTGAATGGATTCGGGCACCTCCTGGATCTGGTTCCTTCAGGAGTTCATCCCTTCAGAACACATCTCCCCATGGAGGCAGCAGCCATCACAGGAGCAGAACGTCTGGCATTTAGGGCTGCACATTCTTCTATCTTAGCTATCTCTGCTTCCCAACGCAGCGTGGTCATGCGAGGATGAAAGCGTGATTGTGAGCGTGCAAGGGCCTGACACACAGAGGTCCCCACTGTCCCCCGGCTGCTGCTGTGACAGCAAAAGGGGGTTCGTTGTGAGAACTCAACTGGCAGCAGGTTAAATGTGGTTACGCCCAGAAAGTGGGGAGAGCCAGAGTGTTTTAACGTAGGGTCATTCTTCTGCATGCAATAAACATAGAAAGTACATCTCTGTGGCTGTGTTATCTCTGCAGGATGAGGCTGTGAAGGGCTGAACACGGGGAGAGGACTCGCCATGTATAGTCCTGTGCCCTGCAGCCCCATCTACAAAGGGTTTGCAGGCTCTTGCTCCCTCTGATCTCTCAGCACTGAACTCCCTAAATTTCTTTCTGCATGTGAGTCCATATTTTTAAAGATTTTGTTACATTTGTCTTTAAAACTGAAAACTCATGGGACTTTGCTCCCTGGTCATTTGGACACCTCTGTAAGGACTGGGTCATCAACAGGTGCGGTTCCATGTTATGTTTGATCCAGTCTAAGTGCAGGCAAGTACTGAATGGAGCAGCCCCCCTGTCCCCTCCAGCTGCCTGTCCCCGGTGCCTCTCTGGCCACAGCCCAGTGATGGTGGTGGCTGTATGGTGACTGGGGTCACTTCACTGAGCTGCTGGCAGAGGAAGCCCCAAGCAAAACCAAACCCTGTTGAAGTGGATGATTTCTGGGGCTTGCCCTATTCCTGCACAGAGGCAGATGTGTTGCAAGGGAAGGGATTACTTCAGTAGCAGACTGATGCTTGTAGTCAACAGTGATGTGAAACTGCTTTCTACAGCCCTTGGCCTTGACTGCAGGATCCACCCAGCAATACCTGAAAATCTGCACTTGCTATTTCTTTAGGCAGGCTTTCCCTCCTTTGGGTCACTTCTGGTATCAGTCCTTGCTGACACGAACAAGTCCTACTTAACACGTGTCCCAGTTGACAGATGAAATTTTCATCCCTATCCTCAGCCTTATTCTGGAGAGTCCCCTGGCTTTATGGGATGACAAAAATTACTTTCTATTGACATGAGCTGCTCTTCCCCCCTCTCCCAATGACTCTTTTAGCTGATGCTGCTTGAGAAATCCAACACCCTCAAAATAATCCCTAAGGGTAGAGGTTTTCTTCCCTTTCTTCCGCCATCAGAGCAGCAGCAGAGCCTCTATTCCCATATAGCCCAGCTGGGATTTGCAGTCCAAGGAAGAATTGTTCCCATGCTGGCAAGCTCAGCACAACTATAGCTCCCGTTACCTTCCTGCTGGTAGGTAGCACTCAGCATTAACAACCCAAGCCCAGCTATGGAAACACCAAGTTTCTAGTCCAGGATCTGCCCAGGCTCTGTCCCGTGCTCTGTAGGGTCTGTGTTTATTGTCAGGCCTATGGCTGATGTCTGTGGCCATCTCAGCTGCCATGATCAACGTGGGGAAATTCGTTGGTTTATAACGGGGAAAACTGTTGCCCACACCCCAGAGCATCTTTTCCCAGCTCGTTTCCTCTTGGGAGGTCACTGCTGCTGCATGGGGCACTGTGCTCCTCCGCAAGCTGGTCTGGACAAGCAACAAGGGCTGGAGCTGGGCTGTGATGGACCAGGAGACACATCAAGAGAGAAACTCAGTCCTGGCCTCCTGCTAGGACAAGCCCAGCAGCCCTTGGAGCACAGGAGCATAGCCAGGTGAGGACCACATCCCAGCGCAACCAAGGAGCCCTGGACCAGTGTGGTTTCCAGCAGTCCTTGGGTTCTGGCTCCTCAAAGCTGCTGGGAACAACCTTCCTGTGCTTTGGCTTTGCTCCCCTCGGTGGGAGGATCCATCAGCAACAGGGCTGTCGCTTTTTCTGCAGACAGGTGAGTTTGCTGTCAGCCCTTCCCTTACCTGGTTCCATGGGGCAGGGCACTGGGGCTGCATCCCCCAGCTGCTCCCCTTGCAAATGAGATAAAACTGCACTTGTTTTAAAGCAGAATGATATTCATGTGGTGACTCTTTCCTGAAGCGCTAGTTAAATAGTTTGAGGGAATGCTGTGTAACTAAGGAACTCAGAGTACTCATAATTAATCATTTTGGATAAAGTGCTCCCTAACTGTGTGATGGAAAGTATTTACCTAGGGCTGGGTGAAGGCGCTAAGAGACGATGAGGTGGCTGAGCAGTCCAGTTGGCTGAGCACTCTCTCTTGAAGGCTGGCCTGCCTTTTGTTTCTGGAAAAAACCCCACTAAAAATCCTTTTCTTTGCTATCAAGCAGTCCTCATCTGCAGAAAGCAGCTTGTATCATGTCCTCCTGATGTGTCCATAGGAAGCAATGGGGCTTCCCCAAAGCCTGACTGTCTGGCAGAGCTGTAAGTTGCTCAGGAGGAGCCAGGTGCTGCATCTCCTCCCTTCCTGGGCACAGGGCTATGGGGCTGTGTTGTGGCTGTCCCAAAGTTGTTATTTCAACACAGCTGTTTGCTGGCAGTGAGGTTGGGTCATAAATATTTGAAATTCAGCCTGTTGCTTCATCTTGTCAGGCTAGATGAGCTGTAATATTTTTATTTGTGTTTCTGGACAGGATGAATGTCCTTGGTACTTATGTCTTAATGCAGATTTTAAAAAACAAAACTTTTCTGCAAAGGGCTTGTCTGGTACAACACAATCATTTGTTTGTGTAGAGCAGAAAACGGAGCAGTGTCTGTACAAATGAATTGTTTTTAAAACATGTTTGCAAAGGCAGGGAAATTATTCCTGTGGCAGAATTCATCCATGTCTCACAAACGTGCCCCTGCAAGCTGGATGTTATTGTACAGACGCCATGAGATGCTGCAGGAGCAGAGCAGGGCTTCAATTTTTGTGCCACATGGCTCTCAAGGCTGCTGTGTGAGCCCTGCTCAATCAGAAAACCAGCCCTCCTCAACACCAGGTCAGCTCTTGCCAGGCAGCCTCTCCAGCACGATCCCAAACAACAGCTTCAAAAGAAAAGCAACCCCCACCCACCCCCAAAAAACCTAATTTGTGCAAATTGCAGGGATGAGTGAGCTCCCACTGTCCTGGCGGCTTCCAAAGCTGCAGGGGAAGAACAGGTGGGAGGTGCGGCAGGGCCCAGAGCGAGGTGAGCAACAGGTCCCAGGTTTGCTGTCGGGGATCTGTCAGGAGGTGTGGCTGCTACAACAGGGATGACAAAAGCCTTTTTCGACATCAGGAATTAAGCGGAGCTTACCCTACTGCCTTTGGTTGGGTGGGGAGAAGGAATGAATGATGGAGGAAGCCAAAGGACAGCAGAGATTGGCTTTAGATGGGTGGGTCTTGGGAAACGAGGTGCTTTTTTCAGGAGGGACTCTTAAAAGTTTCTCCCCTGTGCAAATTCTCCAGTATCACGTAGGTGGCGAGGGAGGTTTGTGCTACAGCTGTGTGTGAATGTGAGAGCTTTTGAGAGCTGTCGGAATGTGCTGAAATCAGTTCTTAGGATCACAGTTACTTGGATGGCACATGTGTGCATGTGCATGAAAAACAGGAGTGCAGAAGTTTGGCTTCCCTAAGTTAAAAATCTGCCTTTTGAGTATTTAAATAAGTAGAACATAACTCTGAACTGGTTTGTGGCAACCTCTGATGGAAAGCAAGCGCATCTTACCATGCCGAGACAGCACTGTGCTGCAGAACCATCAGCTCCTCGTTCCACAACAGAATCGAGAGCACGTCTGTGTACCTGCCAGGGATTTGGGCTGGAAATGATAAAAGAAAGAGTGCAGGAGATGAAGAAGGGAGAAGAGCTCTATGGAAAAAAAAGGACCAGCCAGGCTGTCCTGCGTCACTAGCCTAATGGGCTGCACCAAGCAATAAACACTGAGGTTTCTGAACAAATGACAAACCTTTATTTTTTTCTGTACTGAAAGAAAAAACACGAAGATGTCAAAACCACACCAAAAGTCAGTGACAATTCTCCAAATATTTGAACAGCAAAAAGACATTTCCAAGGCAATAAAGCGAAGGAAACGGCAGTACATCTGGAGTGATGATGGAAAGCTAGTGTTTCAGCTGTTACTCTTTCCAGCCATATGCAACAAGTGCTTTATATTAACTGGATCTTTTGGCTTCTTGGTCCCAGCTAAAGCACAAGACACTGGATAGTGCTCTTCAGCTTGTGAAACAGCAGAATGTCAGCTCTGTTAAACAGCTCAGATTAAACAACCCAGTCTCTGATAACAGCAGGAAACGGCTGAACGAAGAAGCGTTCCGCTATCCAAAGCAGAGCTCCAGCACGCCCTGGTGTCAGCCACTGCCACCGACAGGCCTGGGGATGCTCCAGTGCTGGAGTGACAAAAATCGCTGTGTGTCACCTTAGCTCGCTGAGTAATGCAAGGACGAACCTCTGAAAGATGCTTTCTCATCCACATTTCAGTGTTTTATGCTGATAAATATCCCACATCCTTTTGCAAGTGATCTTTTCAAAACAGCTCTACTGGCTGTAACCTAGACAAACTTTCCCCAGCAACAAGCTGAGAGTCTCAAAACACAAGAATATCCCCCTCCAGGCTCCTCAGGAGAAGTGAGACCCTGGGTCCCAGCCAGCCCCCTCCTAAGTGCCCAAAACCAGGTATGCAACTGCTACTCGGAGGTGTGAGGGCAGGAGGAGAGCTGTGCCTTCTCATCTGCTGTGTCTCTGCAGCACATGTCGCTCTTCAGGGCTCTGAGGGCTTCTCCTGGAGAAATACCGGTGACTGAGAGCATCCTTGGCTGAGATGCGCCTGCCAGGATCATACAGAAGCAATTGCTGCCAAGAGAAAAACCCAGCAGATTTAGGATTTCAAAAAACAAATGATCGATTGCTCCTGCATGCATGGGTACCCAGATGCAGATGTTGCTCCTGCCTTTTCCCCTCTCTGGGCTTCAGGAGTAACCCACAGCTGAAGTTACTGTGGGGATTATGCTAGAAGGGTTTCCTGACCCTTGATGCAGGTTTCTCTAGGAAACCACTGCAAAGACAGTCCTGCTTCAGAGCCAGGACTGAGCCCTATTTGTGATTCAGTGTCTCTGCAATGGTAGAGTTGAGCACCAGAGCCAGATCAGCTAACACGCTTCCAGGTAGATCAGTCCCAAATATCCCTATTCTTTGCCCAGTTTGAAAACTCCTGTTTGTCCCTGGGTCTTGTTCTGAGCCCTCACTCACCACCAGCAAGTCTCTGCCATCTCGATCTAAGTTGGGAATGACATCCTTCATCTCCTTTCTTGCCCACTGGGGAAAGTCCCTCTTGTAGTCAGGCAGCTGGGTCACCCCAGGCCAGGTCGCCTCGGTGGGAGTGCCCAGGGTGCGAAAGATTCGGAAGAGCTGATCGATCTCAGAGTCCCCTGGAAACAAGGCCTTCCTGGTAACCTGGGGGAAAAAAAAAAGCCAGTTTCCACCTTTCCACCGGCTGTGTGCCCTATTTCCTGCTGTGAGCAACCCTTTGTCCCAGCAGACGCAAACAGCTGCATAGGCCAGGGCAGTTACAATGCAGCGATTCTGCCAGGCACTGGTTCGGAAAGTCACAGGGAGTCTCTCTGCTTGTCTCCAGCTCCTCTCCTTGGATCCCTGTTCCACAGGGCCATCCCCCTTTCAGCCAGTCCCTCATGCCTCTGGGTCTCCAGTTTCCTAACGCCCACTCTTGCAGGCTATTTCTCTCCCTGCCTACTCACCCGGGCTCTGCTGATCTGCAGCTCAGGGGCTTTGGGAGCTAGGGACAGTGTTATTACACTGTAGGGATAACAAGAGCTCTTCAAAGCGGAGTATGGACCCCTAGGAGATCCACTCCTCCATCCTATGTGTGCTAGTTCTCTCCATCCCACTGTGGGGACATGTGCAACAGTCACCTCCTCCCAGGATGAAAATGCTGCAGCAACCAGACTGAAGTCAGCCCTTCTGCAAGGACAGGCATCACTTTCCCATGTGCCTGGAACTGACTACAGAGGCTTCTTTGCCTTCTGCCAGGCCACTGCTGGTGGCAGATTTCCTTCTGAGCCCGCAGCTCAGGATTAGCTAACCCTCGGGGTGGACTTTCCATAATACAGAGCCCAGCACAGGGTGGGACCACAATGTTACAGATGTTCTGCATCTTGTCCCTCCTTCCCCACTTCCCATTGCAGCTGCATCCTCCCTGCTCATTAAAGAGACTATTAAACCCCATTTTACCATTTCTGCAAAGATGCAGCCAATGCTCCAGATATCCACAGCAGTTGAGTAGAATTTGCATCTCATCAGTATTTCAGGTGCTCGGTACCACAGGGTCACCACCTGGTAAGGAACCAACAAACAAACTTTGTTTCGTTTCCCTGGGTGAAACTAGAGGCACAGGATCCTCTCTTCTCAGCTGTAATGCAGAGACTGTACAAATCAGAGTATGCTAAGGCCATGCTGAATTAACAGACACCTTAGTGACAGCAAGATTGGGATTAACAGATCATTTCTTCAACAGGACACTCGAACAAATAAATACACCTTACGCAGAGAAGGTGGGAAGCCAGCTTGCAGGCAGGCTAGGGTAGAAGCAGTCAGCACACTTTGTGGGGACGTGAGGTAACCCTTTAGCTGTGGGTTAGGTTAAGAGCACGTAACTTGGCACAGATGGGCCTCTGTTATGGATGAGTAACTTGTGATGCTGCTGTTGTCTACCCACTATGGACCATGTACCCCACTCTCAGGTGGCAGGGAGCCCCAACAATACCTCATGAGTGTATGTGCGCAGGGGGACTCCAAAAGCTCTCGCCAGTCCAAAATCAGCCAGCTTGATTGTTCCTGCTTCGTTAATGAGCAAGTTCTGCGGCTTCAAGTCCCTGTGGATGACTCTGTGCGAGTGGCAGAAGCTCACGCCCTGCAGCAGCTGGAAAAGGTAGTTCTAAGGAGAGAAGAGATTTCAGACAAGGCCACAATGAAAACACTTTGAAGGCTGGATCATTTTGGATCATTTATAGACCTGAATGGGAAAAAAGACCTTGCTGTAATACAACAATACTTAGAGATACACACAAACTGTTGAATGCCTCCAGCCAAAGATGAAAGCCTTCCAGATGCCATCTGGATAAGAGCAGCTCAGTGCCGGCTCTGCCCAGCAGAAGGCAGCAAGGACACATGCTCGCTGCCCTGCCTGTTACTGCTTTCACACTGTACCTTGACCACACTTAAAGGAAGCTCTCCATTTTGGGATGAGTCCATGTATTTCCTCAGGTCCTGATTCAGATACTCAAACACCAGATAAAGCTTCTTCTGGCTGTGTATGACATCCAGGAGCCTGCAAAAGAAGTGCAAGCACTTCCTTCAGTACCTTTGTGTGGGAATCCATGCTATGCAGGAGTGTTAGTCTTTTACAGAGTGCATGGGAAGACCTTCTCCAGATCTTTGCCTAAACATACCCAAACAGCCCAGAGGGAGGGAGATATAAAAGCAGCATCTAGTATAGGGCAGCAGCAGCTTTGGACCAGCCTGTGTTGCTGGAGTAAAGTTGCAGTGCTGTGGGCTATTGCTGCAAACCAGAGAAGTGCGACTCCTGCACTCTCCTGTTTATTTTGCTCGTTTCTGTGCAGTCAGGGAAGGGCTGGAAGGCTCCTTGTCCTGCCTGTACCCAGAGCTGCCAAAGGGGATGTGCAGGAGCTCGTCAACACGCTGGTGGGGAGGGTTCTTCCAGGTCTTACCTGACAATGTTGGGGTGCTTCAGCTCCTTCAGGAGGGAGATTTCTCGGATCGCAGTGCTGGGGATGCCCTCGGTCTCCCTGTGGCAGAGACAGACGACATGGCACCCCATCCCCCAGTGGGATCCCACAGCCCATCAGGGTCCTATGTCCCTTCTCCCTTCTATCGTACCCCCTCGCCTGCCATGAGGAAGGTCTCTTACACCCCGGGTTGGGATGGAGTTGTGTGTGGGGTGGGCTGGGGCAAGGCAGGGGGACATGGAGCCATGGGGAAGGAGAGGGAGGGGGTGACCTAAGCAGTGCAAGCTGTGGGGGAGAGTTTGTTTGGGGGCACATTTGGAGAACCAGTGGTTTAAATGCCCAAACCTCACTTTCTGGAGGTGGGGGGAGATGAAAGCTCTTTGCCCCTCAAGCAGCCGCCTCTGCCGTCCTGAGGGGCCGCCATGAGGTGCAGTCCCACTGCCATGGCCCCTGGTCCACGCTGACACCCCTCATCACGGAGACAGCCCAGGGCCGACCCAGAGGAAAGTAATAAGCTTTAATCTGCTCAGTCCCCACCCTGGAGGGGTTGAAGTCTGCCCTGCCGGGAGGCTGCACCTCAACAGGCCCCAGCAGCCCTGAGGGAGACAACACCTCCCAAAATGGCGGCTTCTTCCCTCTGCCCTGGGCCATGGCACCAGGGCCAGGTGGTGCCAGGTCAGGCCCTAGCTGCTTGCAGGAGCCAATAGACGCATTGTTTTCCCTTATGTCAGGCTTTTTTTGAGCCTCTCGCATCATTTAGGACACTGGGCTAGGCCCAGGGGCCACCTGCTCACTCCCGTATGGCAGGTGGGCGCAGGGCTGGGACGAGCCATGGCAGCCCCCAGCACTGGGGACTTGTCCCACTCACGAGTCCAAGCGGATCTTCTTGAGGGCCACCAGCTGCCCCGTGCGCTTGTTGCGAGCCTTGTACACCACGCCGTAGGTGCCCTCCCCGATCTTCTCCACCTTCTGAAACACCTCCTGGAAGGCATCCATGGCGCCACCTCAGCCTTGCGGCGGGAGCAGCTGGCACTGCTGAGGAAAAATAAAAGGTAAGAAACCCCCAAACAATTGTGCAGAAGGTGTTTGCTCTCCCTGTGTGTCCTCCGAGCTGTTTTTGGGGTCTGGGTCCCAATTTGGTGCTCCCCCAGCACAAAGACCTGCCTTGAAGTGGGGCGGCCGCCAGCAGACAGGGCTGCCTGGGCTCGCTGAGCGGGTCTGGGGGTCTCGGACAGACCCAAAGAACCAAACGCACCGTGCACCAGCTGCCCGGGAGCGGCTGCTTGTGATCAAGGCTGCAGAGTGTGTTGGCTAAAGCAAAAATGGAGCAAAATGGATGCAAAGAGGTGCTTTGGGCCAGCAGGAAAGGCAGCAGGGACCGCACAGGGCCAGGGGAAGCTCGGCAGCTTCGTTTGTACAGCGCCTGGCGCCAAGGGGGTAATTAGGGTTCCCTGGGACATGCTCAGGTCAAACACTCAGCAGAAATGTCTTTTTTTGTCTGTTTGTAGTTGGTTTTTTGGTTGTTGGTGGTTTTTTGTTGTTGTTTTTTTCCTTTTTTTTTTTTTTTTTTGGTCTTGCGCAACTGTCCCTTGAACCTCCCCACCATGGGCTGCACCACTTGGCCAGCCTTTTGGAAGCTGTCCTTGGGTGGGGATTAATCATTGACTTGACAGACAATAGAATACAAAATTTAAAAAATATTATGCATCGTGTCACCAGGAAAGGAAGAGCCCCAGGGACTGTCTTCTGGAGGAGCTTGTAGGCTCCATGTCTCTGGATGAGCCCACAGGCTGCAGACCTCAACATTTAGGTGACCTAAAAATGACTGATTTAGCCCAATGCTGAACTACCAGGTCAAAATTTAAAAAAAAATTATCATGATTTTGACAGTTCGAAAGAACCAAAGCATGGTTGCTCTGTGGATGAAGAGGGATCCACATGGCCACGGCAAACTCCCATGTGGGCTCTTCAGTGGATTGTGAAGGTTGAGTTTGCGCTCATGTCTCCATCCAGACTCATTGACAAATTTGCTCTCCTCTTCCTGGCTGGTCGGGTTTGTGTTGGTTTTTTTTTCATAACATTTATAGGAACCTGGAATTTCAGACATTCCCAGTCCTGGCATCTTAGACATTCCCAACTCTCTGGCAAGCCTGGCCACTTGGATAAAATTTAAGCAGGGGGTGGACGGTAGGAGAACAGACAGGAGATGATGTCTAAATATAAACACATCGTGGCAGACTCTTACAAAACCAGGTTAAAATCTTGCTTCTTGAGGTGATGTTTTCAGACTTGTGCTGAACAGAGACTGTGCTGAGGCAGGACTTTTGTATCTCTGTAACTGCATGAAGATAAACATAAGGCTAAACTATGATTAAAGATTATGGTAAGCACTGCAATTACTGAGCCAGCTCAGGCCCTTGAATCAAGTCTGCTGGTAGCAGGGGACTTTGCCAATACCTGTCGCACTTTAATCTGCTGTTGTGCATTATATGGCTTCAGTCCTATTTTCTGAACATTTCACCAGAGAATCTGAACAAAAAGAAGAAAAGGCTGCAGGTGGCTCATTTCCCCTGCAAACCACAGTCCCAGCTCACTCCAGGTCTGGGGATTCCTATAGCACAGGAGAGTCTTCTCTCTTGCACTAACATTTTATTCTCATCTCACCTTAGTGATTTTCTGTCTTTTTGTTGATGGTTTAATTCTGCTAAGTGGGCTTGGTACCATGTTTTTAAACCAGAGTGGTGGTGATGTAACTTCATCTCCTCTTCTTGCAACTTTTTCAAAGCCAAGCACTTCCTTACACACCCAGTACTTCGGAGAAGGAGGAAAATTGCATATAGCTAAATTTTCTTACATCATCTATAGAGTTTCTGCAGGGCCTTAGCAAGAAAGCTTAGCATTGGCCTTAGCAAGAAAGAGGTTTTTAATCAATAAAAGACAAACTGCTTTATTTTTCAATCTTTATTTAGGAAAGTATCAATCAAAACCTTTCAGTGCTTAAAAAAAATAGTGATTTAAGGTTTCCTAAACTTAGCTGTGTCAAGCAAGAAAGTCAAATGGTGGTTCTCAGGGCACTGCAAATATTTATTTTAGAGCTCAAGTCAGTTCCCCACCTTGGACATCAGCTCCTGAAAACCCGAAGAGGCAGGTGCTACTGAAAATAGTGACTCGTTGTTCTTCTTGTTTCTTTGTTGGTCAGTCCAGATATGTGAGAGTTCTGCCAGGAATACTCCCGTGTGGCAGCTGAGTCACAGTAACTAAACACACACATTCATTGACCCGCAGCCACACAAGGATAACGAACTTTGAGCTAATGCCCTTTGCTTCAGATCTGATGACAGCCCAATAACCCGCTGCGCTTTGGCTTTTGGGTGTGAGCTGTTTAACCCGAGATTCGAATACTTCTTTTTCTGATGTCTCCAAGCCTTGCCTTACAGAAGGAACCAGTACAACTCAAGCGCTCCCTTTCCTCAACCACCCTTTTAAACAGAGAACAAACCTGCTTCCCAGAGCTATTTTTGGTGATGACACCTGGCATGAGTGGATAACCCACAGTCACATACTGACTCACAGTCTTCAAGTATTCCCCTGCTTAGAGAATTTACTTTGCCATTTGCCATGGCGAAAAGCAGTATGTTGCAAACCCACCTTCTAAATTTACTTCTAACATATTTCTTGCAAATGGCAGGGCAGGGATCAGCGTATGGCTGGTCTCAGAGCTGCTGTCAGGACACGCTGTTTCCCATCCGCTCCTGCCTCTCACTGAAGTATTTCCTCTGCTCCTGTATGGCTTGTTCCAGCAAGGGCACATTCATCCCTTCCACGCAGGTCAATATTCGCGCCTTTACCACTGGACCCTCACCTGGGAATATAAACAGGAAATTTCTGTAGAAAGGAAATCAGATGGAGCAGCTTGAAGGCAAACAGACCTAAGGCAAGCATATGGCTCCAGCTGGTCAAATAACCATCGCCTGAGACCTTGCAGGAGACCAGACCTGCCACATGCCACCACCAACGCGAGCAGCAGGCCCGGGAGCTGGTTAATTCAGTGACGAGCTTTCTCTATGCCCTGTTGGCTACAAAATGCTGGTGACAGACACTGTGTTCTCCCTGCACTGGGGAACACTGAGCCCAAGACGTGTCAGTGCCAGTGTCTGCCATGCAGCATGTCTACTTTGTAGCTGGATGACATTTGGTTTTCCCTGTCTAAAAAGCATCAGGGACGGGTCTAAACTCATTTCTGAATGACTCTGTGCAGACAAGAAGAGGACAGAACAAAGTTGGGCTTAGAAGGGGCTCAATGCGGACTATAACCAACAGTTCATCAGTGGCATTCAAATGGTAACACAGAGCTGCTCAAAAGGGGCCAAACGTTGGTGACACAGCCGCCATCTCAGCCTGCTCCCCTTCCACTCCTGCAAAATGAGGCCAACTCACTCCTAAGCTGCGATGACCAAAATAACATCTATTTCTAAAGGAATTTTGCAGCAGTAGCTTAGCAGGTCACTCACTAGATGCCACATGCAGTGTGGCTTTCCACATGCCGCCGAGGATTTGAATGGCACGAATGCAAATGCTTGTTACCAGGTGTGGCCCAGACAATCCTTGGGATTTGCTTCACAACCTCCCAGCCCAACCCAGCGCACACAAAGCCCCGTACAGCTGGAGCAACACTCAGGGCACCCTGGGAAAGGATAACAGGCTGCCGTGCGTGACAGAGCCTGCCTGCATTCCTCACGCCCCGTGTGTGAGGGCAGGGGTATAATTAGAGCCTTTCAGGGATGGCAAGGACCAACCCAGCTGGGTCACAATGCGGCATTGCTGCAATCAACCACGTTTGGAGGGAAGAGGATGTGGTGGCTGGCAATGATTCCCAAAGGCTTTAGCCCAAGTTTCACAAGCTCAGTGATGCTGCTGAGGTGCTTCCTGTTTCTAATAAAATATGTGTCAGAGCACCAGATTTTCACCAAGGTACGGGTAGCTTTTCTCATGGTCAATGGGGAGAGACAGGCTTCTCCTGTCCCAAATCACTCGTGTGATGGACGCAGCCACAGGAGATGAGCCTTGGCCAACACCAGCCTCAGTGACAGCGTGTCTCACCGTGCTCCGCGAAGGAGCTGATAACCATGAACAGCAGCAAAGGGTGCTGGTTCCTGGAGCATTTACCTTCCCTGTGTTCAGCCTCTCCCAGGACCAAGTAGCAAGATCCCAGCTGGGCTTGGAACGGCTCCACAAACTTGGTGTCCACACAGACCTGGTACTGAGCTGAGCTGTGCTGAGCGGTGAGAACGGCTTCGGACCGAGCCAGGTTGTAGTGGCATAACCTGCGAGTGATGGATTTGGGAAGCTCAGCGGTGCAGAGACAACAATTCCAAACAAAGGGAGGAGGGTTAACCAGTAAAGGCAAGGCCTGGCCTGCAAGGAGAGCGGGGTCCCCTTCTCACCTGCCAAACGTCCTCAGCGCTTCCCCCTCTGGGATTGAGCTGTTGATCTCCCACGGGAAATAATAGACACCAGCACTTGGCAGCATCTCACACACCCGCCGCTGGGCCTGCAGTATGGCAAAAGGTCTGAGTTCATGATCCACGTACCAGGTCACGCTGCCCCAAAACTCCTTCCTTGCCCAGGACCCCCCCACCCAGGGGGCTGCAGGAGCTGCACAGCTTCCCCGCTGAGACTAGTTTGCAGCTCAGTGCACACACCAGGCCCCAGGGATCCTGGCGTAAAGAGGAGCCGCTCTACTCCACCGCAACCCAACAAGAACAGCAACGGCCAGTCCACCAGACCCTCCAGGTCTTCCCCAGGCTACGGGTGGGTTGAGAAAGGTTAAGGAAATGGGAAAAACAGTGATTGAGAAATTCAGAGATCTCTATATGCGATATGCTACATGCCCATTCAATGCACTATTTAATGCACATGCAACCTCAACCGCAGTGTGTTACATGCGCATTTAACGCACACTTGGCCCCACATGCAGCACGTTAGAGGCACATTCAGTGCACTAATGGAGTATATAATGCACTGCCAGTCCCAAATGTAGCATGCTATATGGACACTTAATGAACAATTTAATTAATTATTAAGTGCCTGGCTGTGGATGCAGCATGTTATGTGCACACTCAATGTGCTCTTTATTGTACAACTTAACGCATACACAGCCCCAGCTGCAGCACGTTACATGCAGACTCGATGCACTATCTCATGCACGCCTATTTTACTGTATGTTTATTTAGTCCAGCGTTTCACGCACAATTTACCGCAAGCCCGGCCTCAAATGCAAACGGCTGCATGCACACCCAGTTCACCAGCGCTTCCTGCTCCAGGTGCAGCATGTTATGTATGCATTTAGTGCACGCTCTAAAGCACGCCCAGTTTAACGCAGGATTTAAAGCACAGTTTAACGCCCGCCCTGCCCAGCTGCAGCCCGTTCCGTGCACATTTAAACCCGATTTAACTCGGCCCCGGCTCCCGCCCCGCGCTCCGCTTACGGCCGCGATCACGTGTCCGGGCGCGGCGTCGCGGGGCGTGACGTCACTGGGGGCGCGGCCAGCAGCGGAGGCTGGTGACGGGGCCGGGCTGAGGGCGAGCGGGGCTGCCGCGATGGCGATGAACGCGGACCTGCGGAGGGAACGCGCTGCCGCCACCTTCCAGCCCGAGCTCCTCACACACATCCTGGACGGCGGCGCCGAGCGCACCCGCCGCCGCAAGGAGATTGGTGAGGGAGGCCCCGGGCCGGCCGCTGCCTGCCCCGCTGAGGGGAATGGGGCCTGTCCGGGCTGGGGGGCTGTGGGGAGGGGGAGACAGCCCGGGGTGGCGGCTGAGGGGAGGGGGAGGTTTTAGGAGAGGGAAATGGGAGGTGAGGGGAGGTGGGAGGCTGCGGGGAGAGAGGGAGACCCGAGAACGGGCCTCCAAGGAGAGGGGAACCGGGGTAACGGGGGTAGGGGAAGCCCTGGGTGAGGTGAGGTGAGGGAGGAAGTTTTGGGGAGAGGGAGGAGGGGTGGGGAAGAGCTTTGGGGAGAGCGGAGGCTTCAGGGAGAGAGGGAGGCTGTGAGGAGAGGGCTGGCAGGCGGAGGGGCTGCCTGGAGGGAGGGGTTTTTGCCTAATGATTTACAAGGGAGCAGGAGCAGTGTTATGCCCCTGATCCCCCTCTTCTCCCCTTCCCAGAAGGGATTTGGGGTGGCTTTGATAGAGCAACGACCTTTTACCATCCTCCAGAGGGCGAGAGGCAGCTTCCTGTGGGCATTTCTCTTGGGCCCTCTCCCCTCCCTTTTTCTTCCTAGAACGCTCTTGCTCAACAGTACAAATATGACCTGTTTCTCACCCACCAATACCGTGATACATGAGATTAATGAAATACCTCCGTTCTCTTTTTCCCAGCATGTGCCAGAATGGGATTGCCAGAGGCTGGTGTTGTGTAACTTGTGTGCCAAAGGGGACACAGAAGGTCTGTGGCCTCTGGGTACTTTGGTTTCCAGTTGGCATAGTGGGAATAATAGCTGTGCCCTTCTGCAAGGAGTTGTATAGGGATCAAAGTTCACGTTCAGTCGCTACAATGGCTATTTGAGGCTTTGAAATTGGTTTTGAGGGTCCTACGGGTCTTACATCAGTGAATTAACTTCCTGCCAAGTCCAGAGGGCTCCTAACTTAAAATGTCGTTTAAGTGTGGAATGGGAGCGTGCCCTGTTGCTAGAATCCTTCTCCAAGAGCTTTGATTTCTTTCTGATTTTGTTAACTTTTATTTTTAACTTTCTGATATCAGTATCTTGAGGTACAGCAAGTGAAATGTTGAATAGTTTCTCAGTCACTGTCTACTGAGGTTTGCAGAAACTGAGTTTGTTTTCTTCTTCTGTTCTGTCCCTAGAGGCCTTAGTTTTTAATGACCCTGACTTCCAGCATGAGGATTTGAATTTCCTGTCCCGCAGCCAACGCTATGAACAAGCCATCAGGAAGAGCTCTCTGATGGTGATGAAGTTAAGAGAATATGGAATTGCAGATCCAGAGGAGATCTTCTGGTTTAAAAGGTACCTGACTGTAGAGTTTGCTTGTTGTATGCACTTTGTTCATCACTGAGCACAGTAGAGTTGTGCTTTTTTCCTGTTTCCTGTCCAAAGGAAGCTATGAAAGCCCACTGAAGTCTTGGCTTCAGTGAATTTCAGGTGAAACCCTGATTTCCTGAACAATATGTTTTCTTAAATTTTTGACTAGAAATGCACCGTTAATAATGACACCTTTTTATTATCTATGGTGCAGAAAGTAAAAAATGGGACTTGTATATTTTTTTCTTTTAATTTTGGTTTTGTTTTTTGTTTTTCCAAAAGGAATAAAAAATGCAATGAAATACTTGAATCTGAATAGGTCTGATGAGGTTGCAGACTCTAATGAAATCTCTTAAAGCTGATTACTTCACTTTGCACTTAGACCTGATAAAGTTGTGTTACAGACATACTTGAAAATGTTCCCAGATAGCTTATAAATTCTTGTTTATAACTATCTGTCCTCCAGGCTCCTGATGCTATAGTGGTTCCCTTTGACCTAGCAGCTTTTTGTTGTATCTGACCTTTTGTTTATCTGACATTATTACCCTTGGATTAAGTTAATACAAGTAAAACTGTCTTTACATCTGAGTTTCACTCCTTCCAGCTTGCAGGGAACTTAATTCCTGTCTTTCACTTGTTTCTTCCCTTAGTTCTGTTAAACTTATTCTGATATAATCAAACAGAAACCGCTTAACAGCGAGATTGCATGCCTCTAGAAATCTGAATGTAATACCATGAATATGTCCTCTGGCACATTAAATGAACATTTTACATTAAATAACGCACCAGTAGAATCACAAGCCCCCTCTGACTGGATTTGTAGAGAAGCTGTTATTGGCCTCAGGGTGTGAATATTAGGACTAGTTAGTTGAAACCACCTTGTCTGCTGTAGCTTTAATTTCAAAGAAATTGGTCAATACTGATCTTTAACAAGAAAAGTCTGATTCTGTTAGATTATTCAGGTACTGCATGGCAGAATGTAATAATTAATTTTTCCTACATGGAGGTTATTAGAGGTAGTAGGGAAGCTTATTCAATTATTTTGGTGGAGAAAAATTCAGAGAAGTCTATCCTTTATACCAGCTGGCAAACTTCAACGAAGTTTGCAAAATAAATGCTGTCTTTGGGTAGCATTACTGACAATATTTTAAGAAAATATGACTTTTCTGAAGTAGTCAAATGGTAGATTCTGTTTTTGTCTTTCCGTAAACTTATTTGGGAGTCAGCAGTTCTTAACTTTAAATAGATGAAAGATTAGTATTCATATAGGTAGCAAATAATACATCCATCTCTTATGTGATATGAATAGTCAGGTGTGACTAGTCAGAATTCATGATCCAAAATCAACCGAAACAATGAGGCAGGTTCAGAGTCGGTTCTAATTGCAGACATTCAAGATCTCAAAAGATAATTGCAATTACTGTAGACTGACTGTATTTTCCAGTGTCTTCTGTAATAACATGTAGAAGAATGAAGAGCAATACATGTACTTCTTACATACAAGTGAAGTTTGTTTGCTCTAAGAGCTGCACACTGTTAATATTCTTGACTTGAATTCTTTACCGTCATGTCTGGTGTTTGCAAGGGAGGATGTTGGCTTACTGCTTCTTAATAAATGGAAGAAATGAAAGGATTATTTTTTCATCTTTTGATTTCATTTGCATTTTAAGATCTCTCCTCACTTTCTCACCTGCTGAGTGTCAAACATTTTTTTAAACTTGGTGAACTCCACCAAACTTGCAAAATTGAGTTTATTTTTATCACGTATCCAAACATGCTAATTGGTTCTAACTAGAAGGGACTTAATTTGTGTAAAAGCTGACCTGGAGAAACTGTGTTTAGGTTTATTTAGTTTTCCAGACTGGAATACTGAATGGATATGGTGTTGAATGAAGTTTATGAAATAGGTTGCAGCCCTGGATTCTCATGTCAAGTTGGATTTATTGTGGTGGACAATCAAGATCTTTACATGTGGAAGCTTGAGATATTTTGCCAATAATCCCTCATGCCTTGTGATTGTTCCCAAATAGTTGGAATAGATTTCTTTACATATGCAATTTTTGAGAATTTTGAGCTAGCTGTTCTCCTGTAGCTTTTGTACACTACCAGAACTTCACCAGGCACCTTTGTATGCCGAGCAACCAATTCTATAGCTTGATTTATGAACAGGTGAGGAGAAATGCCTATTCCTTCAGCTGCCCTGAAGATGTGCTTCAACAGTTACTGCTGCACGTTGAACTGGATGCTCCTCCTTCCTGTTTCCACAAGGGCTTTGTTGGGCTCCAAAACATAAGAGGATCTATTAAATATATTTAGAAGCTGTTTTAATTGCTTCTCATCTAGTCAATTCTTCCTGTGTCTTAGCACGTGTCAGTGTGGCGGTTGCTGCTGTGACTACGTGTTATGAAAGCCAGCAGCATTAAAGTGCCAATATTTAAGATTTCTTTTACGGTTTAACTGCAGCAAAATGTAAGTTAGCATGAAAAATGGGAAATTGTTCTGATGTGTAACACTAGACAGCTTTTTGAAGAGAGCAATCTGGTCAGTTTTGATTCACCTTCAAGTTGAAATAACCTTAATTGGGGAAAATGGGATTAAATGAAGAAGTGAAAAAAAGCTGAGAGAAACTGGGGCAGAGAAGAAAAGATCTGAGAGCTGCAAGTCAACAGGTGATTCCTGTGTTCATAAGCCTTGCATGAATGTGCACTCTCCCTCTGAGAATTTGTTCTTCTCATTTTGTCACTAAAGTTAGGACCTGGAGTAGCTTTTGGGAAATCAAACCAGAAAAACTGTGGTAGGGGCACTACTGGCCACTGCTTAATTCATTTGGAGTGGATGAGCCTGGCTTGAGTTTTTGATACAGCTGGAAAAGGAGTTTATTACCATGGCATCTGTTAACTCTGAAGCCCAGTAATCACAGGTCAGACATTCTCCACTGAGGTGACCCTTCTCACTGCTCCTTGGGAAGGTTACCACAAAAAACTAGAAATGTTTGCTTGTGGATTTTGCTTTAAAGGAAATGACCCTATTCTGTGACCCATTTCTGCAGTCTGAGAATGTCTTTGCAATTGCTCATTTAAATTTGGAGTCTCTGAAAGCATAGACTTTGTTGTCCTCTGTTCACTGACAGATACTCTATCAAACTCATCTGCCAAATACGACTGCCTTTTATTAAGTGAGTGTCATTGGCTGCTGTGAAATCTGGAAAGGTCTGTATTGCCAAAGTAGTTTATTACTGCACATCCTTCTCCCGTCAGTGGATTTGGAACTGCAGCTCCCTTCTTGACTCACTGGTTGTTGCAGCAAGTCTGACTTCAGAGCAACGAGGCGACTGTTGGTCGTGGATCAAATGACTGGTACTAAATGCAGCTGACCACAGTCGGTCTTGATGTAGTAAAGTACTTGAACAGTTACACAATGCAGCACAAGCTGTGTAGGTACTGGGAAATGCCAAGCGGGAATGTAGAAATTGGGAGGGGAAGGAGTAAGTGTTCCGAGGAAGAAAAAGAAAACCTGTTCTTCCTCCCTTCACAGCTCACACCTCTTCTGTTTGCCCTGTGTCATGAGGAAAACAAGATTCTCTTTCGTTGTCATTCAAGTTGTTAAAAGGCATGTTAAGAAAACCTTAATCGTTCTGTGTGGAGCATGCAGAGATGAAAACTTTCTGCTGTTAATTAGCCAGCTTTCAGTTCTGCCTCAGCTTTGTGGATGCAAGAAGCTGTTAAAATGCTGCATGTTAAGTCAGTGAAATAGTGTGACCTTCTGATTCAGGGATCTTATAAAGGGTCTGCTTGTAAAATGTCATTTTTGCTCCTATCAAAGAAGGTGCTAGTTAAGCATGAAATGTCTGGTACTTGCAATTAGACTTACTGCTAGGCAGTGAAAGTTGCTGGTGTGACCTTTAAGGAGATGGTCTTTTTTCTGGAGCATTATCTTCCAAGCAGCAGTGTCTGACCTGATTTTTCTGACAGAAAAGCATGTGCTGCATCTTCTTCACAAATTCCTTCAATGGCTCCTGAAAATACACAAAATACACGCTTTTCCCAAGCTGCCCTGAAATAGTGTATTTCAAAGTCAGCGTTCATTTGCTCCCTGTAGTTTTGATTTTTTTTGGGCCGAAGGAATAGATGCACAGTAATTGTACTGTAGGCAGTGAGGAAGTAAAGGGTGCTGCTATTGCTCTACAGGTCCTGACCTAAAAGAATAACTAACATAGGAAACCACAAGAATGCTGAAAAATACTCTTGTCTCGTTGTCCTCGTCACATTTTTAAGCCCTTGGTTACCCTGATAACTTTGGCTTTGTAAACATGTGCTGCTGTAGGCAGTAGAATATTTTCAGATCAACGAACTGGCTGCCTCCTTCCAAGAACTCTAGACACTGTACCCACACTCACACCAGCTCAAGCACAGTTAATACATTAAGCACCAGCATTAGCTCACTTGATTACAATAGTTTTGATCCTGAAAAAATCCTTGGGTCATTCAGTCTTGTCCATTTAAAAACTGTTACATTGAAAATAAGCATCTTCAACATGCAGTTCAGTGGTGCTGAAGAAACTCTGTCGTGTGTTTTCTTACCCTATGGCCGATTTTCACTGTTTATGCAGGTATTTGCTTTTGAATTATCAATTATTTACACTCTACTCCTAAGCACTCGTTCCAGGCCTGATGTAAAATGCCAGCCACAAATGCTGCTCTAATTTGACCAACTACATGCATAGCATCCCCTATGCATGGCGAATCTGTGTTGGCAACAAACTCTCAAATGTGCTCCCTGGGCAGGTGTTAGTACCTCAAGATGGAAGGATATATTAATATTTTCCTTGTAGGTATCTTGGGCAGGTGGGAGTGATCCTGGATGTAGGTATTCATGCAGAGTGCTCATTTGGTCTTCTGTCTTCAAGTTTGGATGGAATAAGTGTTCGTGTGCAGTAGGTGGAAGATGAAAAAACTGTTCAAACTGCAGAATGTTGAAGGGAAGATGCTGCCATTTCCTACATAGCTTTTACACAATGAAACTTTCGAGCATGTTTGTGTTATGGAGCTTATTTTGATTAGGAATGTACTTTGCCTGCTGTGGTGGCTACTAAATTAATTGAGCATTCTCTCATGAAATAACTTCTGTTTTGGTGAAGCATACCTAAAATATCTGATTTTTTTTTTCCTTCCATTCCCTCCAGCACTAGCCTGTAACAGTAATTTTGATCGAAGGTGAGTTCCTGATCTCCCAGCTGTTACAAGCAGCTACAGGTAATACAGAGCTCTTCTGAAAAGCACTTGGGCACCTAAGAAGCCTTTTCCTTTTCAATACATAGTGCTTCTAGCTAATAAGGCCTAGTGCTATGCTACCAGCAGTAGTATGATTTATTCCTCGCAAGCCTGAATATATTGTTGTATAACATCAGGATCCCTAGGGTGAATAAAATACTTGAAATACATTTATTTTCCCATTAGTGTTGCCTCGGATGCCTTCCTATTTGGAGGTTGCTTGTGGGACAAAAAAAAAAGGTTGAAATCGGCAAGGAGATTATTTCTCTTACGCTACAGTTGAAGAAGAGCCTTTCAGGATCACAGTAACAGTAAGACTACGATCCAGATCCCTCTATTTCTCTCCTGTAGAACATGCTTGGGCAATTTTCCTGAACCTTTTGGTCTCCACTTCAGCATGTTTCAAAAAACCGTAGAGACCCAAATGACTGCTGCTCAGAAGGAGAAATGGCTGCCTCTGGTCCGTGGAGTCAAGATAATTGGCACCTACGCCCAAACCGAAATGGGACATGGTTAGTTGCCTTCAGGGATCAATGGGTAACCTCTTTTCTGTAATTCCACTTTGTAAACTGATGATGCTCCATAGGTAAATCTAAAAGGTAAAATAGTTTGGTTAACTGTGGATGTTTTCCTGCCCTATAGCCAGACAGTTGCTTCATTTTGCATCCTAACAATCACAGGGTTAGTTTTGGTCTTTTCCAGAATGCACCTCTTAGCTGATCACTGACTTTGTAGTTCTTTAGCTTTGTTTTAAGATGAGGAAGTTGTTCTAAGCCCTGGGAGCCTGAATTTCACTTGAACTGGTTGGAACATGTCAGTCAACCGTACTGTGGTTTTTATTTTTGCCTGAATTTGGGGCATTTGTATCTCAGTTCTTAGTGCGTGACTGGCCAGTACAAACAGGTCAGAAGTATACCTTTAGATGCAATGTGGCATGGTGAGATTGTGCATTTTTGGGCTTGAAGGTAAGGTATGCTTTGCCCCGAGCACTTTTCTTCCAGATGCTACTTCATCACAGCTGTACAGCTTCATGGAAAAATCTTGGTTTCAAAGAAGAAAAACATCTTATTCCTACTATTGTTGAAAATGACTTTGACATATTTGAATGGAATAATGTTTAATGGATCAGAAAACAGTCTTTTAGCCCAGAACCTGGAATTATGGCTGTTAAATACCAACAAGAATAGTCTAAGAAACCCAAGACTCCAGTGCTTGTCCTGGCATCTCAATTTGGAAAGCATGATATGTACAAGTCTGGACAATTGCAAAAGTCAGATGGCAATGCCAGTGGCCTGGCTGTTCAGTTGCAGCTGCTCACGGTAGCTGAAACATTTGTAGAAGATGCAGCGGAGGAAATCCTGTCATCTATTCCACTTGGGAGAGATGGAACGGGCCAACCCAGCTCAGCACCGAAACCGAAGACACAATGGGATGGCAACAATAAATGGCTGCTAACCTTGTCTGCTTTGTCACACCAGCTTTTTCAAATCAGACACATCCACACCAAAGTGATTTGTTTTACTTGCTATTTCACACTAGATCATTGCATTTTCTTGCCTGGTGACGGTCTGGTTTGCTTGTAGTTCTCATGGGTTTTGGTGGTAATATGAGTATTTTGAGACTTAATAGAAGTAGTATAGTGTTAGTATGGTAAAGTAAGTATACTTTGCATGCTGAATAATCATAGTGCAGCTGTTTGATATTCCTACCGTGAACGTTGAGTATTTAGCTACTTTGTCAGTAAAACTTCTGCAGTACTTGTCACTGAGCTCTACTTAATCTAATCCTGATGTTTAGAAACTGGTGTTGAATTGAATCCTAGTCTGGATGGGTAATTGCTCGGTTTTATCTTAGTACCTACTTGGTAGCCTGTGATTTTAACCAATAACCAGTGAATAAGTCTCTTGGAGGAAAAAAAAAAAGCAGCAGCACAAGTAGCACAGGGCTGAAAAGGAAACAGAGTAGTGAAAACACTGTACTGTTTCTACCTGGTTTTATAGCTATTGCCAGTAAATAATTATTTTCTTTCATTCTTTGACTGTCTGCTATGTACTTCTCACCAGTACTGAACTCGCTTAATGTGGTGTTCTTGATAAATCATGAGCCCACTGTTGAGCTTGGTCACTGTTCAGTCCAAAAGTTTAGAAAACATTGCTCCTGGGTTTATTAGATGGTTGAATTTATTTGTAGGTGCCTGAGATTATCAAAGGGAAGAATTACAGTTCTTAGGAAGCTCCAGGTATAGAGCTAGTTCATACTAATGTGTGTTTAGAGGTAATACAAGGATGCATTCTTCCCACTTTGATAAGAAAGCCAACAGAGCTTGAGCTAAGCTCAGATCAGTGCTCTTTCCATAATGCATATCTCATTTAAATATATTTCTATTCCTGTTAAAGACCAATTACATTATTTCATACACAAATGTGCCAGATGGACAACCTTTGTACAGAAGGTACCGATCCTCAATATACATCCCAACTATTTTAATATTCAATGCTATCAATATTTAAAGATTTAATTAAGCATTTAATTCTTTATATTGAAAAATTTAATAGACTGGTTAACTACCTGACAATGTGTGACAGAATTTGGAGGAAGAATAGTTCTAATGAAATGTGTTTAATTGGAGAGACTTCCTGCTGGTGACTAACTGGTTGAAAAATGTTGCCTGCCTTGCCATGTTGTTTATGTTTGCAACTTTGACACATGCAGAGCACTGTCCTTTTAAGAGGGCTTTTAAAAATAGCAGAAATTGAAGGGAGTTGAGCTTGAATGTAATATATACTAGTTGTATCTAATCTTTAATTAAAAAGAAACTCAAGTAGATAATACAGGAAGTTAGGAAAAAGTTCTGTGAAAACCTAGCTCATTCAGCTGAATAAACTGGGACTTCTACCAGGTTGCACCCTCAAATCATGGAGGGAAAAAAAGGGGACTTCATGTCTTTGGGTGAACTCTCGCTTCATCCAGCCAGATCACATCTTCAACAAACTGACATTCTGACTCGGTTTAACTCGGGTATGCTCTAGTTTCCAAACTATAGTGAAGGTCTGATTGTTTGGTTTGAATTAATCCTTTTTTATCAACCATGGTGCATCAAAAATACGGGAATGTTGCAAATGCATCTCATGTATGATTAGAACAAAATGTACTGCAATATGTTTATTTCAGAGTAAGTGTAATTTTTTATTGTTCGGGCTTGAGAAAAGGAGAGTGCTCTGGCTTTCTAAAATACACTTGCTGAACTCTGATTTACAAATGAATTTTTTTCTTCTCTTCTCAAATCTCCACCATCAATCCTCATGCTTGCTTCCATCCCATAACATTGCCTTCACACTCGCATCCCATGACACTTCTTCACAGCTTTGTTCATCGTGGACGGCCTGAACCTCTGGACCTTCATCTGGGCATGTTCCTCCCCACCCTTCTCACCCAGGCAACCCCAGAGCAGCAGGATCGCTTCTTCATGCCTGCCTGGAACCTGGAGATCATTGGCACTTATGCCCAGACGGAAATGGGCCATGGTACAGTACATTCACTAAATGCTATTTTTAAAAATGGCTTTGTGTACAAAGGAGTTCCCCCGCCTGGGAAAAATGGTGCGTGTTTACCCCACAATGTTATGTGTGCAGTTGTGGCCCTAGGGAGAAGTGGACTGCCTCTGAAATTGTTAATAGATCACTATGTCACACGCTCCTTGCCCTTTTTTTTTCTCCTATGGGCGAGTTTGATGTCTGTATTTCTATGTATGAGCATATCAAGTGCTCTCGTGCCATTCAGACCCCTATAGATTATTGCATATGGTTATGGGATGTCAGTGTGACATCTGTTCATTTCTACACTTACCATTCTTTCCAGTATGATTTCTGCTTTACTTAATGTTCAGTGTGAAGACAAAAGGACAGAGCTTTAACACACTGAAAGAGATGGCAAAAAAAGTAAGAGTTGCTTCTTACCTCGGGACTGACCTTGGATCAGAGAACCTGTGGATGACTTGGTTCCAATGCTCATGTTTTATGGGGAGCTTTATTCTCCCGGTTATTTAGCTCACTCATATGTGTTCTTTTTATTGGACCATGAAATTTTTTCGCTGTCTCAAGTAGACTTTGTTGCTATTCCTTTGCTTTCAAGCTTTGAAATGGATTTGGAGAACTCCAGCAGTATTGTGATTGCAACAGTTTTAATCCGAGTTTCAAAGGGAGGATATTATGACCCGGGAAACTTAATTTTGACATCTGAGAGTTGCAGATGTGACTTTTTTTTCTAAAAATGAGCAGGATTCATCTTTGTGCTGAAGTGAAATGTAGAGACTGTTTGAAGCATAAAGTAACTGCAAGTTTGTGGAGAATCTCTTGCAACTAGTGAGGTCTGAAGATCCTTTGCCAGCAGAATAAATCTGTGTTAAGCTCCCTGTGGAAGTCTACGATTAACTACTACGTGCTTTGGAAATGTGGTTGCATCAAGGTGATATCCTTTTTCATGTTGAAACTCTTGTGTAGAGTCACTGCTGTCTTGCTCTGTTAGTCCAGACTATCAGGAACGTTCACAGCTCATCTAGTTTAAGCAAGTAGGCCTGGGTGATTAATTTTTTTCACACATGCAGGGACAAAGCCCCAAAGACAAGTGTGTGAAGTAAAGAGTTGAGGGCAGAAGACAAAGGCTGTTCCTGGAGTTGTTACCTTCATCTTTTTGCAGTCTGTTCACCTACCTGCATCAGTACCCTGGCATATTCATGCCGTTACTTGCTGTCTTGGAGAAACTGCTCCATCAAGTGGGGAGAATTGTAGGCCTGATGAGGGAATGAAGAGATGGTGGGCACTACTATTTCATTTTGTGGCTGACAAGTATATGATTTTTATTTTGCAATTTAATCAGATTGCAGTTTTAGCGAAATCCAGGTGAGTGTGTTTTTGTGAACCTTTTTAACTGAGAAAGGGCTTCTGGTGTGTAACAGCAAAAAGGTGTCAGATTGGAGGTGCTTGGAAAACTAGTCTTAGACCACTGGGGGAAAAAAACCCAACATGTTTTCTGAGAATTGGCTTCAGGTCCCAGAATATGATTAGACTCTCACTGGTTCTTCCTTAGTTGATTGATATTTAGTCCTTTATATAGCCAAAAAGCAAAGTTAGAATTTGTACACTACTACTGGAGTTCAACTTTCCATTGTCCAGTTCTGTCCTTTTCTCTGTTTTGTGACTGACTTTCTGCCAAAACCAAGTGTTCGCTTGTTTTCAGGAACTCATCTTCGGGGTTTAGAAACTACAGCTACTTATGACCCTGCTACCCAGGAATTCATCCTCAACAGCCCCACTGTGACCTCCATTAAGTGGTGGCCAGGTGGACGTAAGTGCATTGCTGTTTGTCTAAATCTGGAAGATGTATGGAAAAACTTTGCAAGGTGATGTCATGTGTATTATATATACAGAATGATAGAAAATTGATCCAAAGAGTTGGCTGAAAAGCAGTTACTCTTGCACAAGTAACAGACTTACCAGAGCCAACTAAAACTTTGGATTGTCTGTGTGGTCTGAATTGTTTCTCAGAATCATTCACACTGTATGGATTTGGTGTAACTTTTGGTTGTATCAAAATTTTTATTTCCTTCAGCTCCACTGGCAAGTTTGCCAAGGACTTGGTTATTGTGTAGTCAAGAGGATCATACTGAACTTTCATTGACTTGAGCAACACTGTTTGTCTAGCTGTAGAATTCAGATGATAATCAGTGTTGTAAATCTGTTTTTCTAATGTGTGATGTGGTTATCTCAGATCCTGCTTTAAGAAAGGAGCCTCTGTGTGTATAAGTTTGACTATTGTTTTTTGTTCTCCTTCTGACTCCCACGCCTTTTGCAGTTGGAAAGACATCGAACCATGCCATCGTTCTGGCTCAGCTCTACACTCAGGGCCAGTGCAAAGGCCTGCATGCCTTCATTGTTCCCATACGGCAGCTGGGCACCCATGAACCTTTGCCAGGTAAAAATTAACATTGAGGGTTTAGCACTCATGGAATACATTAATTCTTTTTCTCTCCAGTTCTATACAGCTGCATGTATCCTGTTAACATACACGGCTTATTTCACTAGCTGATTTCAGGTGTTAGGTCACAGGGCTTAAAGGAATCTTTTTTATGACTGACCTACCACTGAGTCATCTTTAATGTCCTGCTTTCAATGTGAAGGTTAGTTTCGGATTGGATTCTGTCCCAGCGTTTCCCAGCTATGCGTTCTCTGAGGCAGTATGTCCTACTTTCTGAAAAGGAAAGAATACCTTTCATCATCGTTTAGCTAGAAGTGAGCTGGATGATCTTTAGAAAGAGCTCCCCCCCAGTGACTGGATAGTAGGACTGCATGTAAATTGTGAAGATCCCCATATTTTGATATTTGCTTTTCTATCAAACTGATTAAGGTCCCAGTTAGTTGTTACTCCTAACAATGCCAGGATTTGCTAGAAAACTAAACAGTCTCTTTATTGGTGAAAGCTTGAACCTTTCACATGGTGTTTAGTTCCTATTTCCTAATGAAAGCGGCTTTGTCTGTGGCAGGTATTACAGTGGGTGACATTGGGCCAAAATTTGGTTATGATGAAATGGATAATGGCTACCTGAAAATGGACAACTTCCGAATTCCTCGGGAAAACATGCTGATGAAATATGCCCAGGTAAAGCAGTGTCTTTCAGCATACACTGTTAGAAATGGACACTTCAAGTGCTCATGTGTGGTTGAATAATGTACCAGTAAGGTTTGAGGTTGCTTGTAAGTGCTACTTGATGAGTTTAGAGCTTGAGATGTGAATGTGTAAAAGGAAGGAAGGAAACTTTAAAAATCGAAAGGCTTTTTGTTGGGTGTTTGGTTTTTTTGGTAGGTTGAACCAGATGGCACCTATGTGAAACCACTCAGTGACAAGCTGACCTATGGGACCATGGTGTTCATCCGATCTCTCATTGTGGGTGATTCAGCTCAGTCCCTGTCCCGCGCTTGCACCATTGCCATCCGCTACAGTGCAGTGAGACACCAGTCTGAGCTAAAGCCTGGGTAAGTGCAGTGACATCAGAGAGCAGACTTAACTGCTGAGGGGAAAATTCTCAAACACTGGAGGGAAGAGGGACTGTGGTTGATGTTGTTTGCTTTGGCACTTGATTTAATCCAAGGAAGTGAGTAATCTTTCATTCTTGACTGTATGGTCTTAGTCTGGCTTGAGACAGATGCAGCTTGTACTATCCAAATGGAGAACCTATGTAGAGCGCAACAGGACTTGCGCAGCTGTTTGCTAGCCACTGACATGCTAACTCATCTGTGTTTTGCTCTAGGGAGCCAGAACCACAGATCTTGGATTATCAGACCCAACAATATAAACTCTTTCCTCTCCTGGCAACAGCATATGCTTTTCAATTTGTGGGAGCTTACATAAAGAACACCTATCGTCGAATTAGTGGAGATATCAGTGATGGAGATCTGAGTGAGCTTCCAGAGGTACTGTGTCCTCTCTTGATTTTGTGTAAGGTTTCTTTACAGCATGGGAGAAAAGGCATGAAGCCTTTTTTGCTTTCGCCCAGGAGACATCTTTTAATTCTTTAGATTTTGAGATCCTAAGCCCAGTATGTGCTGGTGACTTTTATTTCTCTATTTGCACTATTCATTTAGCAGTCTTTTACAAAAAAAAAAAGGGAATAATGAAGAGAAAGCTACTGTGAATATATATATTTTTTTTCTATGTATGATGGCATATCACTTGGTAGTGGAGTGAAGACTGGCTGTGTGTTTGTGCTGTAGCTTCTTGATCCTTCTTGCAAATAACTAGGGTAGAACTGGCATGTGATCAAAGGTATCAGTACTATACTGAGGGGTTAGGGTTGTAAAATGTCTGTTTTCAGATAG
Organism: Caloenas nicobarica; assembly: GCF_036013445.1. Lineage (NCBI taxonomy): Eukaryota > Metazoa > Chordata > Aves > Columbiformes > Columbidae > Caloenas > Caloenas nicobarica. Next base: position 7,010,649 of record NC_088262.1, on the reverse strand, counting down.
GGATTCTGTCTGAGAACCTAATGTGACAATAGGCAGTTGAGGACAGTCTTGTACATATAATGCATAGAGACAGAAAGGACAGGGTACTCAAAAGAAGTCTTCACATGTACAGATATTTTCAAATAAGTGGTTTGGCTCAGAAAAGAGTCCTTACAAGAATAACAAGACCCTGTGGGACAGTGGAAGAATGGTGTTGACTCTACTTTTTAATGAGAGCTGCAGTACGTAGTGTGTATGTGTGCAAGCTTAGAATGGAAAACTAAAAAAATCTGACTTGGCTTTGCTTTTGTCTCTCAGCTGCATGCCCTGACAGCAGGGCTGAAAGCGTTCACCTCCTGGACTGCCAATGCTGGCATTGAGGAATGTCGGATGGCCTGTGGTGGGCATGGCTACTCTCGCTGCAGTGGCATTCCTGACATCTATGTCACCTTCACCCCGTCCTGCACCTATGAGGGAGAAAATACTGTCATGATGCTGCAGACAGCTAGGTATAGTAGCTTCTCTCCAGAGACATTCTTGCCTTGGCATTATGACCTTTGTAGCTGAAGTGATGAGCGGAAGAGTATTCCGTATTACTGTGAAACTAGTCTCCCAGATTTCTGTCACTTGCCCTATTTTTGACAGAAAAGTGTACAGCTACAACTGCTCTTCGTTAGTCTGACCCTAAGTAAGATTACTTCTCTCCAAGCAGCTCATGAGTAAGTTGCCATCTGTCTGTTTTCAGGTTCCTCGTCAAAAGCTACACCCAAGTGAGTTCCGGGCAGCGGGTCACTGGCATTGTGTCCTACCTTAACGAACTCCCCAGGCAACGCATCCAGCCACAGCAGGTGGCTGTTCGGTCTGTGACTGTGCGGATCAGCGATCCAGCCAGCTTGGTAGAGGCCTACAAAGCACGTGCTGCCTGGTGAGTTCACACTTCCTAGCCTGAGCCGAGCACCAGTAACATTGTGTGTGTTGGGAAATGGTAGTGATGCGCTGCCCTGTTAATGTTAGAGTCTCAAGATGTTTGCAAAGCTTTGCCGCATGTGTTGCTTTCAAGAAGTGGCACGCTTTACTAGGTTACAAGAGGCTACAAACAGCCTACCCATAGCCTAGTCACTCTGCTCTGTTCCATTTTGAAATATCTTTTTCTTATTTAAGTGTAAAGTATATTTGAGCATACAAATACCAATGTTGTTCAAACTGCTCAGAGGCCTATCTGGAGAGAAACAATCCTGTTGTGAAGGAAGTATGAGAGTAGAACAGATAGCTACATGTAAGTATTCAGGCACCACGTCTGTGCTGTCAAATGTTGTATTCCTCTGTAGCTGTGTTCAGGCTGCAGCAGCGATGATGGGGGTTTTAGAGCCACAACCGCTCACTCCAGGCAATGGATTCCATCGTGGCACGCAGCCTCCGAGTTCTGATGTGTTAGACCGAAATTCATAGGAATTCAGTGTACTTAATCTTGTTGATGTGGTATAATTGCATAACCTGTTTTTCTTCCTTCTGTGAAATAGGCTTGTAGAAGCTGCAGCAAAGAATTTGCAAGCTGAACTAAACCACAGAAGGAGCAAGGAAGATGCCTGGAACAGAACTTCGGTTGATCTTGTGCGAGCATCTGAGGTTAGCGATGTGCCCGATAAAGAAATGTGCTGTAAGAGCTCATCTCTTCATGAACCTGATTCACCTTCCATTCTTTTCTTGTAGGCACACTGTCACTACGTGGTAGTGAAGCTTTTCACTGCAAAGCTCTCTGAGATCACTGATGCAGCTGTCCGTGCTGTCCTGACTGAGCTGTGTCTCCTGTATGCACTGTATGGCATCAGTAAGAACACAGGGGATTTCTTGCAGGTTGGTGTCTTTCTCCAACGCCTTAAATATCTAGAGCCAGAGTAATTGTTTGCAAAGATGCTTTAAATGCAAAGTTGTGTGAATGCTTCAATGTAAAGTCTTGGCTGTTGACTTCTAGAAGGCCATCAGCAGTGCAGGTCTGCTGGAGGCTCTGGCCAAGCTTCTCTTGAAGCAGAGTTGGATGAGAAGTGGTAACATGGCATCTGTCCAGGTTAGCTTAAATGTTTTCCAGTTGGTGACCAGGTGTTCTGTGTTGAAAAACAAGGAGTTAATGAAGAAGATTGCTACCGAAGGTAACATGCAGGCACTCTAAAGAATGAGTCTCCCATCGAAGGTGAAGTGGCAGGCTATGCTAGGCAGCTCCTTTTGCTTATACCCTGTGGCAGATTGCCAGTTTGATTACTTAGCACTTATAAAACACTACATTTTCTTTTTTTCCTGAACTGCTGGATATTTGTGGAGAGTAGGGCTGACCTACATTAGACCGTGGGGAAGGGAAGGGTCTTGTGACTTGCACACTCTTCTGATAATCTTTTTTTTTTTTTGCCTTCCAAGGCGGGTATTTTGACTGATGCCCAAATTACTCAAGTGAACCAGCGTGTGAAAGAGCTCTTGGCTATCATTCGCCCCAATGCAGTAGCACTAGTAGATTCCTTTGACTTTCATGATGCTCATCTTGGATCTGTGCTTGGCCGGTACGATGGCAATGTCTACGAGAACATGTTTGAGTGGGCAAAGAAATCCCCACTGAACAAAACAGAGGTAAAGCAACCTTAGTTCTTCCTCTTAGGCCACATCTGCCCAGGGAAATAACTCAGTTTAGGGTTGTTAATTTTGATCCAGTGATCTCGGCACGTAATGGCTGAAGGAGGGAGAAGAGTCGCTAGTGGTGATGGATGAAAACAAGCAACTTCTGCTCCTCTGCTTTCAGCAAATTTTGTTTAGCTACTCCCCCTTGTGTGCCTCACATGCATCCCTGTGGGATACTGTTGAGTTTCTCAGTTGAGGGAGGAAAGAATTCTCTCCCTAGAGAAACAATTGAATAATCTTATTGAATTTAAAAGCAGTTATCACTTGTTAATTCTGCTTAGTTACAGGAGCTGTGAAAGCCTTAGCTGTTTCCTGGCAAATCTTTCAGTGCTTCAGGCAGTAATAGTGACTGGAGAAGAAAATAAATTGCTCCCATGTAGTACTGAGTGTCAGGTGTTGCATGTCTGCCCTAAAGCTGCAGCTCAGCTAATAAAAGCAACTGAGTTGAGAAGTCAGTGCCCTCTTCCATTAGTCAAAACAGAACTCTAAATCCTATCTCAATGGCTTTTACTGCCTTTGATTTGGACAGACTGTATCTCTTGTGATGAGCTGCCAGAGACTGTGATTGTAGTTAAATCCCATCAGAACTTGCTCCCTTTCTGTGCTTCTGAAGTCAGTGGGGCTTAGGAGCTTCGGTACAGTCCCCTTAAGAGACCTCTAGCAGTTTTCTTTTAATTACGAATGCCAAAGAACTGTGTGGATATAAGGTATCTTGCATTGTTTTCTTACAAGAAAGGTAGTGGGGAGGCTGTTTGTTCAGGACTTTTATTCTCATGCTTTGTGTCACATAGACACTCAAATACAGGATGTAGCTGGCTGTTCTTCTATCTCCAAAGTGCCTCAGATTCACATTTTCTTAGTATAAAAAACACACTGCAAGATGTGAAGAGCTAAAACTGTTTTAAAGCTCAGGCTTGACCTTGTTGTAACCACCACCTTGTCCTCTTCACAGGTTCATGAGTCTTTCCACAAACACCTGAAGCCGTTGCAAGCCAAGCTGTGAAGCCTGCTGGTTTTGGAAGACGCACACTTTTCCTGGCCTGAAAGCTGGGTGTTGGCATCCTTTCTTCAGGCACCTGAATCAAACTTTTCAAATCCTGGTAGCTGTAGGACAATGAATAATTGTAGCCACTCTTTCCACTTTTATAAATCGAAGTGTTTGGGGAGAGTGCGTAGGGATCGATGCCTGTTTTTTTTAAAGTGCAATTATAATGGTAAAATTAACCTTTTAAAAATTTCGGAAAGCTTTATGGATTCATACAAGGATTGCTTTTGTGAAGCTGCTAACTAGAGAAAAGTTACTGTCAACTGGAAAGGTAGCAGGATTTTACTACTAAGTAGTTAACAGCCCTTAGGCAGTAGCTTCTAATGAGCAGTTATGTTCTCCCCCCAAAAAGCATCAGTTTGGGTTTGGTTTTTTTTTGTGTGGTTTTTTTTTGTTTGTTTTTAAGATTAGCACCATCTCTCCTTGTTTGGCAAATATTTATGCTCTCTAAAGCCTCCTACATAGTTTTGTGCACATGAATCTGCCCATGGCACTACTTTGAGGTAACTGGGAAGTAAAATCCCCATCCTTCTCTGGAGCCTCTGCTTCCTTCATCTTTCCAGAAGACTTTTTCACGTTTTCCAATGCATCCTTTTTTTTTTTTTACTGCCCTGCAGAAACTTTTGCCTCTGTGCCATCTCCAGCATTGGCACCTTGCTCGTTGTTAACAGGAAGTCAAAGGAGAATATAGTGATGCTGCTCTGAGGAAAAAAACAAATAGTAATAATCAGCTAGGTGCTGATAATGATGTTCTGCCCTTCTTTTAACTGTTATTTTTGTAGCACTATCTCAAAGCACTTTACAAATGTTAATTTTGGTGATTTGATGTGAAAAACCACATGTAGTGGTAGAAACTGCAAATTTGACCTGGAATGATGAAGCCAGTATTTGATGGCAGAAATCAGTTGACCAAGGTCCTTGGGTCTTCAGATTGTTCTGGGATTTTCTTCTGTTTTTTAAAGGCATTCTTCAAGAAAATGACAATCCCAAGTGTCCAGATCTTTTTTTTTGTGGGGGGGGGGGGGGTGATTTTTTTTTTTCCCTACCCATGCTTTTCTAAGGGGCTTTCTCTGATTTGCTTCATTTTGTTTTTATATTGACTTGGGACTTGCACAGTGTTGTCTGGATTAACGGATGAAAGATTGAGCTTCTAATAGAACCTCCTGATGCCCTGTGAAATCCCTACAATTACACAAAATCCTTGCTGTTTTTCAAAACCAATAAAAATAAAACCTCTCTTCACAACAGATAAGAGCAAATTTGAGCTTTTAAAATGGTAAAAAGCTTCAGCACAAACACAGATCCTGCAGTTCTGAGGCAACATCTGAGAAGCTGGTTCTCTGACAGCTTTGGTATTAAGTCTGTCATTTTGGATCAGGTTTTGTGGAGTTTTCCTCACGCTCACGATGATCAGACATGATGTTTGGCTCCATGTGCAGTAGCTGAACAGAAAGAAGTGTATAATTTTAAATAAAATAATCTAAACTTGCCTTTTGACTGCTGAGTCTTTCAGATCGAGGGGAACCGCTGCTGTTCAGGCTGCCAAAGGAGGTGAAGGGCTTTGCCTTTTGTCGAGTCACTAGAGTAGACTGGGGAGGGAGTGTGGAACAGCCAGTTAAAAATCTGTTAATGAGAACAACACTATGCACAGACAGAGTTAATAAATTACAAAAATGTTTTTCAGATAGAATGTCTTTCATGTGTTGCCTTCAGTGGATCTCATTTAAAATAATGGGTGAAGCAGAATGTAGTTAAAAGACCTTAAATGAGTGGGATTGTGTCTTTTTTCTGGCTTTGCTCTGCAGTGTTCTAGGGCAGCTGTTCTGCACAACCACAGAAAAAATAAAACAGGCAGAGAGCAAAGCTGCCTGTGGCACATTGCTCAGTATCAGGATGGCTCATAGGCCAGCAAAAGCTGATGGCTGCCAACAGCAAAGATTGAACAGTGGTGTTTGGCAGCAGCAACTTTAATTCGTAGAAGCCATTTCTTAAAAACTGTTTCCTCCTGGGTTTTTTTGGAGGAAGATAGTGATGTAACGGCGGGTGCTGCACTCCCTTGCTAGGGGCAAGGTTAATGTACGCTTTTTCAGTTTGCTGCTGTGAGTGGTAATACCTGAATGCCACAACCTGGGATGATTTTTGTTGTGTCTCTTGGTCAACAAGTCACGTTTCAGCTCTGCTAAATGTCCCTGCAGCTTAGTGAGGACTCATCCATCCTGTGACAAAATGTGATGGTACCATTTCCACAAGTGTTGAGCCTCTTCTGCTCAAGTAGAAGTGATTTCAGTGTCACGTAATTAGAACTGTGCTTCCTCGTTATCAATCACTTAGACAGGGCTTGAAAGCCCAGCGGGGGGGATTGTTTGTGCCAAAACCAGCCTGATGTCTTGGAAGGTTCAGCTCGGGGACAGTGAAACCCCTGTTCCCGGGGTGTCTGCTCCCCATGGGGAAACAGAACAACCCCGCTGCTGCCCTGAGCCCCTCCTGGGGCGCGGGGTGTCCGGGGGTGTTGCAGCCGACGGGCACCTCGCACCTCCCGCCAGCTCCGGGGGCAGCGGAGCAGCCGGGCGCCGGCTGCGGGGGCTGGAGCTCCCGGGCAGGCGGGGACTACATTTCCCAGCACCCCGCAGGGGGAAAGGAAGGACCGGGCGGGAAGGGAAGAAAAGAAAAGGACCAGGCGGGAAGGGAAGGACCGGGTGAGGTCCGGGAGGAGCCGGGGCAGGTCGCTGCGGGCCGGGGATGCTGCGGGCGGGCCGGGGATGCTGCGGGCGGGCCGGGGATGCTGCCGGCGCGGCCCCGCGGTGCCGCGAGCGCGGGGACCGGGACGCTGCGGCCATGGCCACCAGGCCCGCACGCGATGGGGGCCGGTGGGGGCAGCGGGTGTCACGGCAACGGGACGCGGAGAGGCGGCGGTGGCGGTCGGTCTGCGGAGATTCGGCGATCGGTGGGCGGAGAGGCGGCGGTTGCGGTCGGTGCGCGGAGAGGTGACGGTCGGCCTGGGGAGATTCGGCGGTCGGTGCGCGGAGATTCGGCGGTCGGTGCGCGGCGACGAGCTGGTCGGACACCTCCGGGGCTGCTCCGTCCTGCGCGGCCCCCGCGGCTGCAGCCGTCCCGCTCGGTGCGGTCCCTCGGGTGCTGCGGCCCCGGAGGTACGAGGTTTCTGTCTCCTCTTCCCTTCGTCCTCCCCGGGGGTTCTCCGGGCTCTGGGCAGATCAGGAGCCGCTCTCGGGCTCCGCTGGGGTCACGCGTGGGGCAGGGTTGGTGGCACTTGCTCCTTCTGGTGGGATTTTGCAGAGCGATTCCTTGGTGCGGGGGTGTCGTTCCTCATGCGAACTGCTGCGGGGTGCAAGAGAGTTTTGGGGAACGGAGGGTTGTTTTTAAGACTCAGATTAAGCCTGGTTCCGAGGGTCTGGGAGGAGCCGGGAGGGCTGCAGGGGGGTGGTTTTTTAACAGCAAATCAGAAAAATCCTCCTCTCCCTGCAGGTAGTATGTTGGTGCAGACGTGACCAACGGTGCTCGATCCCCCTACAACGTGGTCGTGCAGATCGGTAGAATCTGTGACCAGACTCGCTGGAGCAGGGGATAGCTGGAGTGCTGCGATGGTGAGTGTGATGGGTGCTCAGGCAGGCCTGGGAAATCCCAGTGTGATGCTCTGGTACCTCAGTGGCAGGCAGGAGCCATCCCGAGGGCTGGGGGCTTCTGCCCAGCTGGCAGGCAGGAGGGGCTGAGCTCCCTGGTGTCACTGAAGGTGTCACTGAAGGTGTCACATCTCTCTGCTTGCCCGGGGTTTCACCTGCCATTTCCCAAGCAGCGCGGGCAGGACGAGGGCTTCGCCGGTGCTGCTGGGCTTCTCTGGAGAAACCTGCCTCTGGCTTTAGTGTGCTGAGAAAGTCCAGCTCAGACTCGCTTTGTTTTCTAATGAGGGAATTTGTCTTTCTCCATAGGCTACACAAGCCAAGAAAAGTTTAAGAGGTACGTACACTGGTGTGCTTTCCTTTTGCTGTCCATCGGTGCTTGGATCTGCTGGGAATGGCTGGTACAGAGGAGGGGGGACACTGGCATGAGGTGGCAGCCCTGGCTACCGGAATGGTCACCATCCTTGTCTGAAAGGTGCAGCTCAGTGCATCATGTCATTCCTGACCCAAAGATATTCACCAGCCTCTCCAATCAAAGGAATTTGCTTCTTGGGCTCCTGTATTCCAAATCCAGGGGAGAATATATGCATTTATTTCAGTTCTTCCCCTCCCCTGCTCCCTAACTGCTTGTTTAGAAGCTTCTTGCAGCCCCTGGTACTGAACCAGTGCATTTGGGATTGCCCAGGGGCTCTGAGATACTGTCAGGTGAAAATTCACAGATCAGGTGCTGCTTGTGGCCAGCAACTACCCGGAGGGAAAGCAGCTGGCTTGCTTGATACAAAAATCTTGTTTCTCACTCAGCGAAGCCAGTTTTACATCCATAAAATACAGGATCAAGTCCTTTCCCTGGCAGCTCTCTCTAGAAGACATGGCAGGCATTTCATTGCTGATGCTTGAGACCAAATCTTTATTCCTGGGCAATCTCAGAAGAGTGAGCCTTATTGACATTGGGAGCTTTTCTACACCAGCTCGATGAGCTCACCTGCCTCAGCATCTTTAATTTGTCTTGTTTCAGGCTCCGTTGATGACATCCTTGATGACCTCCTGGGATCTGATGGTAAAACAAACCTTTGCAGCTGAAAGGGCAGCATCCTTGTCCCGGTCCTCCCTTCCTGGGAGCAGGAGCTGCTGGTGCAACAGCCCTTGATCTGCGAGGGGCTCCAGTTGTGAGGGGGGAGGCAGCAGGGAGCAGAGAGGAGAGCCGGGTTCCCAGAGCCAGAGGCCATGGAATAGGTTGGCCAGTGATCTGGGGAGGCAAAGTAAAGTTTGTCTCTGATTAAAACCTCTGTGGTCCATGAGAAGCCAGCAAATCCCCCCCTTGGAGTGCCTAGGCTGGGACTATGCCTGTGTCCATCATCCTAATCTCTCCCCGTCTTGTTTTCAGATGAACCCAGTGTTAAATCTACCAGAGCTTCCCAGGCAGCCGGCAGCAGCGGTGGGAGAGCCCGGAACCCCAGCGTGCAGACCAGCAAGAAGTGAGTCCCTTTCAGACACCAACTTCTCCCACTTTGAGATCTCTCTGAAACTTTCCAGGAAAAGTGGGGTGCCTCCAGCCCTGTACATTTTCTGTAAATGTCCCTTAAAACAATTTATTTCTTAACTACAGCAGCCCCAGCACTACCGTCTTTTATCGTGGTATTATTTGAGCCTCATTTTCTCTGTGCTGTGATATGGCTGCTCTGGTGCGCTCACGAGCTCATGTGTGGCACTGCTAATGTTGGGCTTGTGTCACAGGTCCTTCCTAGAAGATGATTTCTACAGCAAGCTCGCTGTCGAAGCTGCAGAGGTGAGCCCAGATTTGGGGAGAGAGCCTGGATGTCCTGAGGGCTGGGACTGAGCCAGGCCAAGCTTGTCCCTGGTGTCACCCCATCCCAGTCAGCAGTGGGATACCAGAGATGAAGGGAGAAGTTTGGCTGAAGAGGTCATCCCTCTCTGGCATCACTGTGTGGTGGGGAAGACAGGAGAGGGGAATGGGTGGATGGTAGAAAAAGGGCTTCCAGGTACCCAGGAGGAGACGGAACAAAGCCAGGGGGGCAAATGCCGCTGCAGCCCAGCCTTCCTGGGTGCATAAAATGAGGAAAAGCAGGGGCTGGAGCAAGGGGTGAGGAGCTTCCGAAGTCTGCTCGTCTGTCTGATCCCTCCCCTCCCTGGCACGCAGGGATCCAGTGCGTCGGACACGGATGTGCAGAGCCTGGGGGTAGGTACAGAAATCCCCCCATCTCACCACCGCACGCTGCAGCCGCGGTCCCCAGCACCAACCTCCCAAGGGAGAAGCAGCACTGAGGCATTGCCACGCTCACCCTGCACCCGTCCTCGTCCTTTTGCTTTCCAGGACATGGACGACTTGGACGCTGAAATCCTGGGAATACCAAAACCTGGTTCTGGGCCATGGAAAACCCCCATGAAAGGTCCTGGGAAATGTGACTCCTCGAGGGGAGCAGTGAAAACCAAAGGGAAGCTGCCAACTCCTGGGAAAGGTAAAAAGAAGATTCTGCTCTTTTTACAGCCTGGTTGCAAACAAGCAGGGGGTGTTTTTGTCCTGGATATAGGGAACAAAAAGTGGCTTTGTTCCCTAAAATCCTTTTCCTGGTCCTTTTTGGGGCTGTCCCAGGCACAGAATGTACACATGGTGGGGGATAGTGCTTGGCTTATTGAAAACTCTACTTCTAAATGACATTGATTTTGTTTGGTTTTATTATTATTGTCCTTTCCTGCCCCTATGGGGTAATTCCCAGATCTAGCTGATCCTTTGGCAGACCTTTTATCTGATAAGGAGCAGGATGCTCCCATGAAGGCAGGTCCAACAAGCAGTAAAAGCAGCTGTGATAGAAAACCAGAAGAGAGCAAAGGGAAAGGTAAGCGGGGTTGCTCATTGCATCCTCTCTATATTAAATGAATCAGAAGACTGGCTTAGTTTGTGTGAGATCCGAACTGATTAAATCAAAAGCCACCTAGTCCCATCTCTTATGAACCAGTGTGGTCATTTATAGAGGAACTTGATAATGCAGTTAATTGTGACACAGCTCACTGAGTACTCAATATTTCCAGTGTGCCACAGGTTACGGAACTGGCCTTTTCTTTCTGGGAATGGAGGCTCAGGTCTTACCTTGAACCTCACCCAGCCTGTTCTGCATGTTGTCAAATGAGAATAAGTTTTTGGGGTCAGGATTTGGGTGGCCATAGCATCCCCGGACCATGCTAAAGCCCAGCTTGGGCACCCTGGGAGGGATCCAGCTGCACTGTGGCTGTGTTCCAAGGCACTCACCCCTCTTGTTCCTGCAGCAGGGATGCTCATGGGTCTGGCAGCCCCCTAAAATCACTTTTCATCCTGATAAATCCATTCTGGGCACAAGTAGCAGCTGGTGGGTTTGTGCAAGGACTAAGGTGCATTGGTGGAGCAGGGGCTTTGGGCGAGGGGGACAGGAATCATCTGATTGGAAACTTGCAAAGCTAAAAAAGCTCCTGGTGTTGGCCAGAGCTGGAAACCCCCGTGTCAGTGCCCCCCAGCAATGTCCCATCAGTGGATACGCAGCCACAGAGCAGGCAGTGGCGCGTTGCCACTTTGTCACTTGCTGTGAGATTAGGTCACCGAAAAGAGTTATTTAAAAATGACTGTGTAAATCATCCTGAGAGATAAGAGGAGGCAGGGCTGCTTTGATTTCTTGTTTAAAAAAAAAAGAAAAAGCCCTGTTCAAACCTCTTCCCACGTGTGATCCCATCCGCAGAGCCACTCCAGACACCGCTGCGCACCACGGCCCCGGTCCAGAGGAGGAAGGAGCTCATGTTTGAAGATGACGACGACGATGACCTGCTGGAAGCGCTGGGATTTGGCAGTCACCGGAAAGAGTAAGGGCAGTGAGGAGGCGGTGGGAGTAACACAGGGGGTGGGCTGCAAATTGAGCTGGTGCCACCATGCTGGGGGGGGATGCTGGAGCTTCTGCCTGTGGGTCCCAGCAAGAGGCAAGAGCAGCTGGTTTGGTGGAGAAGAGCCAGAGCAGCCTGGCCAGGCTGTGTGAGGAGGGACAGCCCTGCCTCTGGAGAAACCATCTGCCACCGCGTCCCCACAGACAGGAGCTCCGGCCAGCGCACTCCAAGCTGGATGAGTTATTCGGACGAGGCTCTGCAGCCAAAGTCTTGGAAGAGCCAGGCACGGGAGAGCGCAAAGAGTTCAAACTGGATGAAAAATTCCAAAAGCAGCCAGGTGAGCCCAGCCAGGGATGTTGGGAAGGCCTGCAGAGGTGACAGCGTTGGCTTGGGATAGTGAGACTTATTTCTAATGCCCTTGCAGGGGAAATACCCTTTCTGTCGGGGTGAACAGCGTGGTTAACAGGCTCTCAGTCAGCACTGGGAGGAAGGTGGTTCATGCTGAAGTCTTGTACTCTGCCCTTGAGGCAGCCGGGGAGCATCTTTCATCGTGGGCTGATTCCCAACAAAGATGTGTTTCCCAGCCACGCTGGGGAGAGACGTTGCTCGCGGGTTTCTGAGGAAGATGTTTCCAGCTGTGTTTTCCCAGAGGCAGCGGTCCCGGTGGGGATTGCAGGGGAGGAGGAGGAAGGGAGGGCTGGTGTCTTTGCAGTGACTGCTCCTCTGGGCGCTGACTCAAGGCTGCTTGTCTGTACAGAGAAAGAAGAGGGCCGGGACAAGGAAGATCTCGTTTTTGGAGAATACCAGCCCTCGATGGGCTCCAGGCCATCAAGGAGGCAGTCGGTGAGGTACGGTGCTGCGTGTGTGTCTGCAGCTGCAGCCACCACCCCGCTGTCCCTGCGGTGGAGCAGGCAGGTCCCTGGGTCCCCTGGCAGGCAAGGGGTGCAACTGCTTCTCCTTCAGCAGGTTTTCAGCCGAGAACACGTGTGAACCGAAGACAGAGCCCCGCTCCAAACCGTCCCCTCCAGCCAGCCTGAACCCCGTGCGGCGCAGAGGGTCCGGAGGCGACTGGCTGGGCTTGAAAGATGAAGTTTTTTTTGATTCGGAGCCGCCGTCCCCAGTGAAGACCAGCATGGTGGGGGTTTCGCCCAGCCCTGCCAGCCAGCTCCCGGCCGCAGAGGAGGCAGCGGCGGCTAAAACCGGCCCACAGGAGCAGGAGGACTGGCTGATGGCTGCCTTGGCTCGCAAGAAAGCCCGAGCACTAGCCAAGGCTGAGGAGAGAGAGGCTAAGCCCCTGGAGGCTGCGGGCGAAGGGCCGCGTCCGCGCTCTCCCCTCAGGTAAAGGCCTGGCCGATGGCTGCGGCGCTCCCGTCTGCTCCACGTGCGGCTGCTCCAGCAGCAGCTCTCGGCAACTCTCAGCTCAGATTTAAGAAGTTAGTTTTAAGCACTATTTTGTCTCAGGTTGGGGTGATAACCTTGTCCGTAATGTGGGGATTTGTCCCACTGATCCACCCCACAGTCCCATCCCAGCTCTGGGCTGTCTTTCCAGGTGTGGCCAGGATTGCACACCCTGTCCCAGGTCCCACGGAACTGTCCTGGATCAGCACAGCACCACGGGCTCCCCCCGTGCTCCTCATTCCTGCCCCAGGACAGTGGTGGAGTCACCGTCCCTGGAGGGGTTTAAAAGACAGAGAGATGAGGTTCTCAGGGACATGGGTTAGTGCCAGTGTTGGGTTAACGGTTGGACTCAATGACCTTGAGGGTCTCTTCCAACCAAAATGATTCTATGATTCATTCGTTCTTCCTAGTTGCAGGGAATCCCCCTCCTCTGGTGGAGTTTACATGGACGCAGGTTCAGACTTGTGCTGTTCAAATGGGACCCAGGAGGGAATTGCAGCCAAGCAGCCGTGTGTGGTGGGCAGGGGGTGTGAGCTGGGGGGCTGCGCGGAGAACACCAGCGATGGAGGTGTTGAGGCCCTTTGAGGCTGAATCCTGCCGCAGGCGAGCGGGACAGAGGCAGGAACTGATGCTGGGGAAAGAATCTTGTCTTCCATCACCTCCTCAGCTCTTCTCCATCGGGTGCTTTTTGCTTGCAGCCAGCCAACAGCCTCCTCAGCAGCAGCAGCACAGCAGGCGGCTGCCCCACAGGACACGGCAGCGAGCACAGATGGCTCCAGGTAAGACCTCCTTCGCTTTTGGGGCATCCTCCATGGAGAGAGATTGGTCCTGCAGAGAGCAGCTGTGGGTGTGAGATGGGGAACGGGGAGGGCTGGTTGGCAGCAGCGATCACTTTGGTCTGGGACCTCTGTATCTGGGAGGGAAGGCTTAAAACTTAAAGCGATGCCAAGCAGAATGTTCGCGGCCTGTCCCCAAGCTGTGACGCTGCTGTGAGTCACTCGTGTCTCTGTGCCCATGCAGGGGGCCGGTCCCCTGGCTCAGCACCGCAAAACCTGCCTCAGTGAACCCGTCGGAGACTGCGAAGGAGGATCCCTCTGGAGATGCCAACGCCATGGGTGCGTTTTGTGTGGTTGTACAATTTGGGCAGCAGCTTGTAGAGAGGGTCCCCTTTCCCCGAAAAAAACCCCAAAAGGCAGGAGCTGCAGCATCGCCCTTGGCCACGTGGAAGTTGCCCTGGTTCTGCCCGGCCGTTGTCAGAGTGAGCTGTGAGCTGCAGGATCCCTCCATCCCTGTTCCATGGGGACATGGGGACACGGTGCTGAGTGCACTGAGCTCCACCCTGCTGCCTTTGGGGCTTAAGGGGGCTGCAAGGGACTTGCTCTGGCTGAGTTCGTGTTGTCCCTTCTCTCTCTCCCTTCCCTCTTGCTGCCCCCACACTTGTCCCACCAGTGCTGTGTGCTGGGAGCCCATCCTGCCCTGGGCTGAGGCTGGGCACCAGCTCAGACACCACTGAGAGTGGCTTAGGGACCCCAGCCTCCTCCTTGGGTGATGGAGATGATTCCCATTGCCATGTCTGAATCACGGATTTGTTCAATTTTCAGTGCCCACAGCTTTGTTGCCGGGAGAGGAGGAGATACCGAGCCCTGCCCCACTCACTCAGGTGGGTCTGCTGGGCCTGAGCCCCAAGAGGGGCAGGATCAGCGGGTGATCGTCAACCCTCCACTGCCAACTTGACAGATCCAGCTGGCCGTGCTCCCTGGGCAGGAGGAAGGACGGGCCGCACTTTGCATCTCTGGGAGCCGTGTTCATGGGTGCAAAGTGTTTGGAGAGCCCCAAGATACCACAAGTTGTATTTATCAGGCCAAAGTGCTATGGGTGCTTTGTAAACCATGTGCATTTACAACTCTGCGCTGCCTGAGCAGCATGTACAGAGTTCCCCAGGCATAGATCTATCACATTAATGAGACAACAAAGGCTCCAGTTGATAAATGACTTTTTCTTCAGTTGGTTTTCTCCACTATGGTGGTGAAGATGCTCTGAGATTGTTTCTAGACAACTGAAGGGGAATCAGAGCCTTTGGCAGAAGGGCAACTCTTGCTCGTTCTTTGAAGCGCCCATTTCTCGTCCAGCTGGGCCTCCTCGTCCTGCCCTCACGGCAAGACTCGTGCTGTCTCCCAGAGGACTTGTGGCCTTGTCCTTGTGTCTGTCCCCAGACAGGGAAGAGCCCAGCGGGCCTGTGTCTCTCTCCATCCCCACAGGCAGAGGCCCCAGCCCTGGATGTGCTGCCCGAGAAGAGGCTGGGGGCTCCCACAGCCCAGCTGTGCGAGGAGACATCGGGCTGTCGGGCAGAGCTCCTCAGCGCCCAGGCCCGTGTGGCAGAGCTGGAGAGCCAGGTGAGCCCCAGCGCCTGCTGGATGGGGGGCACGGGTGACCCAGGGGGAGAAGGGGCCATGTCTGCTCCAAACGGCATCAGGGTGACGGGAGAGGGGGGCAACCTCCCTGTCCAGAGATGCCTCTGGCCTCCGAGTGCTGCTGTGGGGTTTGTGTCCCCGGGGCAGCACAAGGACCTTCTCCCCTGGTGCCCGGCAGGTCCAGACGTTGGAGATGCAGCTGGCAGAGCAGAAACTGTTACTGGAGAGGGTCCAGCAGCGGCACCAGGAGGACCTGGATCTCCAGAAGAACACCCACAGGTACCAGGCTCTGGCCTGTGCTCCCCTCCACTCCCACCAGCACTGTCCTGTGGGTGACGAGGACCAGGGGTCAGTCCCATTGCCAGCACGTCCCCAACCAGGGCACAGCACTGGGCAGCAGCAGAGGGCTCAGGGCTCAGACTGCGGAGAGCGAAGCAGCCCCTGCCTCAGTTTCCCCACGCACAAAACACCACCAATCTGCTCCTAAATCCTCATGTGCCCTTTGGGTGCAAAGTGCGATGAAAGCAGCGCTACTTCTGTGCCATGACCCCTCACGGGTTCTCTCCGGGCAGGACGTTGATGAAGGTGCTGGAGGAGACCTATGAGCAGCGGGAGGAGACCTACAGGCAGCGGGAGGAGATGCTGCGGTGGCAGAAGGAGCAGCTGCTGGCTGAGATGGAGCAGCGGAGGCAGGACGCGGAGCAGGAGCGGGCAGAGCTGCTGGAGCAGCACCAGTTAGCGCTGGACAAGCTGCGGGAGATGCAGAGGTGAGAGCGGCACGTGCGTGGGGCCGGTACCTTCAGGCTGGGAACCAGGGAACGTTTTGGGGCCACGGTGAAAGGAGAAATCAGAGTCCAGAAGTGCTGAGTTTAGGCAGCTGGGTGGCTTTTGCAGTGGGGATTTGCTTTGTAGGTAGACACAAGGAGATGCGGCTGGAGACAGACTGAATGCGTTGTATTTTGAAAGATGCTGAACCCCCTGTTTTCCCTCCTCCAAATCCCTTTTATTCAGGTCAACAAGTCACTCACGTCCACATAGTTTGGGACAAGGAGAAATCCATTTCTGGTAGAGAAACCCATAACCCCCAGATGTGGTCTGTCCCAGATGTGGGATGTCAGTGGGATGCCCCATGACAGACCATCTTGCCAGTTCAGCAACTGGGACCTGGTTCTCAGCCACATGACCACAGTGCTCATCATGGGGAGCACCAGTTTGTAACAGCCCATGGTGGGCACCTTCCCTGTGTCCCGCAGGGCATCTGTCCTGAAGATGCGGAAGGATCAAGAGGAGCAGCTCCAGCACTTGAAGTGGCTGAAGGAGCAGGAGATGGATGCGGTGACCAGCGCCTTTTCTCACACCAGGTACTGACGGCCCCACGTTGGTCCCTGTTCTACAGGAAACCAGCCTTGGACCACTGGGGACACCCCTGTCCCCCTGCTACCCCCAGGCTCCCCTAAGCAGCAGTTATATCTTCCTACTGCTCTGCTGTCACCCTGAGAGGTTTGGGGCAGGGCTGCCCAGCCTATGGCCCACCACGCATCCCCCTCTCCATCCTGATGACACGAAGTGTGTCCCACAGGGATGACCCTGCCCTTGCTCCTCTCTGCAGGTCTCTGAATGGCGTCACAGACCTGCACGACCCCTCCTGCAAGGTGAAGGCCATACACCACTCCACCTCCCAGGAGCTGGCCACGGAGGCACAGCAGTGGGACACGCAGCTCAGGAGTAAGCCTGCCATTGCTCTGTGCCAGAATGGCTGCGGGGTCCCTGCCGGGGCTGGGGACACTCGGGGAAACACGGAGACAGTTGAGCTCCGAGTCAGGCAGAAGCTGGGAGCCCAGGCTGGCAAAGCTCTGCCTGCCTTGGTCATGGACATCTTGGGGTTTTCCTCTTACAAACTGATATCCTGGGGATATGCAGAAGGTGATGTGTACAAATCTGTGCAGCTTCTCTGTGAATATGGTGTGGCCAGAGGGGGTTTCCCACCTCCTGCTGCTCACGACCTTGCTGCTGCCTCTCCCCAGTGCTCCAGGACAGGCTGTCACAGCAGCAGAAGGACATGGAGGAGGAGCGGAGGTGGCTGCGGGAGCTGGCGGCCAAAACGGAGGCAAGACTGGACAAGCAGACTCGGCTGCTGGAGCAGGTGAGCCCACGCTGTGTGCTGTGCCCAGACCAGGCTCCTGGCTGGGTCTGGGGCATTTGTCTGACCCACGGGGGTCCCTGGCCTGGAGCCCCATGAATGGCATCTGTCCCAGACACATAGATGAGGTACTGAGGGATATGGTTCAGTTACACTGTTGAGTTAATGGTTGGACTCGATGATTTTGAGGGCCTCTTCCAACCTAAATGATTCTGTGATTCTGTGTTTGAAGGTGTGCAGCACGGTGAGGGGCTCTGTCCTTTCTGGGGAGGAGCGTTTGTGTGTGTGTGTCCAGTCCCAGGTCTACCAGCCCCAGTCCCCACGGGTGGGCGGGTGGGCGAGGGCACTGCTGGAGCACCTGGTGCTGTTGCTTTGCACCTGAACTGGCACCCACGAGGAGCTCAACAGGGGCAGGGCTCTCCCATCCCTTGGGAAGTCTCAGATGGTGTCCAGGACAGGGCAGGTGACGCATCAGTTTCCCCCGTGCCCCATCCTAGGAGCGGGTGGAGCTGAAGATGCGCAGCCAGGAACTAAAAGCCAAGGAAGAGCAGCTGGGGAAGGACCAGGAGAGGCTGGATGAGGCTTGGAAGGAGCTGCGGATGGAGAAGGAGAAGGTGAACGATGCCGCGCTGCATGTCCAGCAGCAGGAGGAAGAAATGGAAAACACGAACAAGGTGAGAGGAGCATCTGCGCTGCAGTTTGCAGCCGACCACAGGCTGGCAGCACAGCTGGGGTTTCACACCCTTCATGAATCCCGGGAGGGGAATAAAGGGACACATAGTGGAGCCCAGTCCCAGGGCAGCGAGGATCCCTGTCCCCAACCTCCTCAGCCGCTCTGCTTTGCAGCTCTTGGCCCAGAAGATCGCAGAGGCACGCAGGATAGAGTCAGAGCACCAGGCCACGCTGCAGGACATGCTGCAGAACCTGGAGCAGCTGAAACAGCAGCAGGAGCGTCTCCACCAGGGAAGTGTCCCCTCAGCTTCCCCACTGGGCTTGGGGCTGCCGGGCCAAGGGTCTGAAGCTTTACTAACAGCTTTCTCTCCCTTTCTCCCGGGGTTGAGGAAGGAGAAGCCAAGCAGGACTTGCCCGAGGAGACAGCCTGAACGTGAGGAGCTGCTCAAGCACCCCGCGACATCGCTGACTGCAGCCCAGGACCTCAGTGCGCCAAGCAACGGCCTCTCCAGCACCACAGGTGAGGTTTCCCACGTGCTGTGGGTGGGAAGGGATGTGCTGGGGGGCAGCTGCGCTTGTACCCACTTCTCAGGAGGCTCGGGATGTTCCTGGGGGCTGGTTTAGTGCCCCCGTATATAAACCTCAGGTGTGAGTTGGCCTCCTCGTCCTCTGCAGGGGCTCAGCGGAGCTCTCTGAGCCAGGGCAGTGCCCGGAGCGGGCAGGAGGGGAGAGGCAGGTGGGTTAAAGCCCTTTTGTCCTGGGAGGCTGTGGAGGACCCCGCTGCAGGAACACACAGGCAGCAGAACAAGGGATGCTCTGGTGTCTGCGTCTGCAGTTCCTCTAACAGCAGCGGCACTTTGGGCTCCTGTTCCAGACTTGTCGCCGCTCGTCGAAACGCCGCCTCGCCACAAGTTCCGGGATATCAGGGAGATCATGGCCGTGGCTGACCGTGCCCTGCTCAGCGCCCAAGTGCAGACGCTGAGGTTCCAGGTCCAGAAGGTGAGGTGGGAGAGCGGGGCTGGAAGGGGCTGCGAAGCAGCTGGGGGAGCTGGGCTGGGTGAACCCAACGGGGGCCTGAGAGCCGGGGGGTCTCCCGAGACCATGGCTGGGCTGGGCTGGGCTTGCAGAGGCCACGGGGCACCCAGAAGACTGACACCAGAAGGAAGGAGAGGTGGATGCTCACAGCTTGTCTCAGGTTGGTGACCCCTTTTCTGTGGCACTTTCTGGTATCCATCCCACCCTTCCTTCCTCTCTTCTCAGGAGAACTATTCGTTGGAGGATGAGAAATTATTCCTCGAGTCCATGAAGAAAGCCTCGTATAACACTTCATCTCCACTAGCGTCGCGTCCGTCATTCTCGGGGCTATGACTTTGTATATATGATTGTGTATAATGATAATGTATAATGTGAAGAGTCTTCCTTTGCTTCCTGAGCCAAGGGATTGGTTACCATGGATTTCTCGTGGACGTGGTAGGTGTGCATGCTATATTCTCAAGGTAACTTTTTTGAAATGCTGCCAGAAAAGAGAAATTTGGTAATTGATAATCTACTCAGGTAAAAGACCATCATATTCTTGGTATGATGGAAAAAAATCATAAGCACCTGTGTACAAAAATTATAGGAAATTAAAGAGAATTACACTTCAGAACTATTCTCTCTCCATGTCTGTTCTTTATCTGCTGGGGGCAAAAAGAAGTGACAGCGAAATTTAAAATCAATTGAAAGCTGTCTAGCACTGTAATATTCAATAAGTAATGATCTTCAAGTCAAAGACACTTGAAAAATGCCTGAATTGCTGGCAGTGAACTCTTCAGAACACATGGAATCCTACTTAATTCTCATGAATCCAAGTTATTCTTTCCAAAGCTTTTAAAAAGTTAGCAGCCAATGATTTCAGCCTGTCATTTGTGTCCTGCCCAGCACAGCCACTCTTAAACCTCAGAGATGGAACAAGAGCACTGCATGGACAGAATGATTTATTGGAAACAAATATTTACACAAAAGGTAAAGGCAATCACTTCAACCATTTCTTTTTCAACAAGACAAAGCTATCCCATTACAAGATTTGTTCAGTAATAGGATTAGATTTAATAATGATGCAGAATACTTTAAATCCCTGAGACTGAGGCCCCCTCATCTTTTATGCACTCCATCCTCCCCCATTCCCCCCAAAGCTGCTGGATGTTTAATTTCCTCCTCGGTTGCGCTTTTCATGGATTACCATCCAAAATTACAATTCCATTCTTTACATCAGCATGAAATTTCAAAATGCAAGCAAGCCCAAGTTCCACACCAAGTTCATTCACATTCAGTTGCAGGCATCCAGTTTAAAATTACTTCCAATTTCAAGTTGGTATCCAACTTACAGATCAGAGTCAGTAGCCTTAAGATATAACTTCAATCAGACATGGAAGCCAACTCCTCCTTTTTTTCCCAGCTGGACAAACCAATTGTTTTTACTTTTCCTGCCGGGGTATGGAGATGTGAATGCCAGGCTTTACGCACAAGTACTTTTATATCTGGACTTAAAGCCATGACAAGGATGGTTAGTAACAGAGTTCAGTTCCTACTGCAGCCTTCTAGTAATTTTCCTATATGCCCTCAGCAGTTTTTAGGTTTCCAGCAGGCAGACAGTTTAAGAATGTCAAACTCAGGTAGCAAAAGTGTTTCCTTCAAAGCAATGCAAGGTCTAATTCTCAATTTCAGTAGGAAGCCACCCTGCAAGGCCACAAAGGCAGATCAAGGCCTAACACATGCAGAGAATTTTCAGTCCAAGTTCAGACATTTTTCCCAGCAAGATCATTGTCTCTTGTCTGAGGATGTAATATTTGAATCAACAGAACTCCTCTGGCTGACACATGACAATGAGTATAAACAAAGCATGGGGGACAAAGTTAAACTTAAGCACTTTCAAAAGGATGCAGCTGATGTTGGTGTCACCTTGTGAGCGGCTAGCTCTTCAGTTGGAGACGGAAAAAAAAATCTAATAAAATTCAAGGCATAAATCAACTAAAATAAAATTCTTTCCAATATCAGAGGTAGATTTTATCCAGTGTAATACACAATGGCCACTCCTGTAAGCGCGGAGCTCTAGGAATTAAACAATTAAGATGAACTTCGACCTATGTCCTCTTAGAATAACTACAGCAAGCTTTTTGCATATCCTTCAAGAAAGCAGGCACACCACTCTGTAAGGAGAGAAATGGAAAAGTAATTATTGCATAAAGTAATCAAGAAAAGCTGTAAGCAGGATGAGAATTCCCACTATGTAGATCAAGGCAGTCAAACACATGCAGGACAATTCTAAGATCTGCCACAAAGCAGCAGACCATTCCTTTAATACTTCATGGACCAAATTAATTATTGACATTTGCTTGTGTTAAGGCTATTCACATATGCTCTGGAACATGGATTTGTCATTTTTGTTGCAGAAACCTACCTGCCTGGCTGATTAACCAAAGGAATTTGAAAGGGGAAAAAAAAAAAATCAAGACAACTGCCACTCTAAAAATGGGACTGCATAGAGCTAGAAAGCTCAATACATCCATTTCAGAAAAAAAAAAAAATACTTCTACCCAACATGCAGAAGACAGGGATGGATGCAGTGAACACATTGTTCGAAACGGATCAGCCAAAGACAACTGCGCTGTCAGCTGTTACTTACCTTGGCAGCCCAATTGACCAGCCACGATGGAATCATGCCACCAGGATTATCAAAATAGTACATACAGACTAGAGATGGGAGAGAAGTTACCAGAAAGTTATGCAGCCATAGTCTGAGTATTCGCTCTAACACCACATGACAGAAGCTGTTGCTGTGCATGACTGAAGCACCAAGTACAACAGTTCTGCTCTAAATTCTTCACAAGAACATCAACTTGTACTGAAGTGGAATGTGAAATAAGTACAGCTGTTCCCAGTCAACCTCTGGGAAGTTGAGAGCACCACAATATTAATTTAGGCTGTTGCCAACCATTTTAGGCAGCTTGTCTTATAAAATAAGGTTGTCTTTAAAGGACTAATCTCAGACAGGAGGCAATCTCTAGGCAAACCCTTTAATTTAGACATCTGTCAAACACGATACTTGAATCCCTGCCGAGGTAACCAGACTGCAGCTGGTTTTAGCTTAAAATTCCCAGTCTCCCTCTTTGTGCACTTTGCTAATACACGCATTCTTCGGCTTCGTGACTTGTGATCACGCTTTCCTGACCTCTTACCTTTAGATCCTGTCTTGCCATCGCTTTCAATTGCCAGACTTTGTTTATAACTTTTAACTCTGATAATACCAGGCTTTTCAGGGCACTGAGGAACAGACACACTTTGAGCTAAGACAACCCAGATCTTCCGCCCATCAACATCCATCTCTCGACACTCACGAATATAGACATACTGTGTTCTAAGTTGAGGAGGCATGTCAAAACAGTGTCAGTTTGACAGATGATGAATGGACAAGTGAATTCCATTACAAACACCAGCTCCTTATGCTTCTACAGGATTCAGTCCTGCAGAGCAATAATTCAGCTCTGTGAGCTTCAGCTGTGTGTGGGAACAGGCACCCACGCTCTTCTCCATGCTATACATATTCATGTAAAATGACGACTGCAAGATCTTAGACCGAGCGCAGCAGAGCAGTAGAATCAGCACATTGTTGGCATCCCCGGATGACCAGGTGAAAAAAACTGCAAGAGGAACAAAAAGCTTGAAAGGATACATCTCTGTTTGAGAGAGGAAAAGGGTACTTCACTTCCCAGTAGATTACTTTTTCACCATCGTATGTTTTCTCATATAGTTCTACAGTGGAAAAAGGAAGATTGTTAGAAACTTTTATTTTCTACTGCAACAGAACCATACATGGCGTGAAGAACTGCTCAGATTTCAGACATGACCACATTTTACACACAACCCTTATGTCAAAATTGGTATGTATGTATAGTTGTAGCAGAAGAAGACATTAAAAAAAAAAGTTCTCTAGCAGGTTTGCTCAGGAATCAAATGCACAAAAACAGGTGACCTGTTTTTCTGCTGCTATTGAATTCATTGATGAAAAACAAACCAAATAAAAAATGAACCAAACAAAAACAATAAAACCCCAAACAAATAAAAAACCCAAACAGTTTCAGACAGTTAACTCATTCAAAGCCTTTCCATCTCAAAGCTTTTTCCTCGCCTATGTAAACCCTGTGTAATTCCGAGCCACAAGTACAGTATGATTTTTTACAAGCCTGTCATCATTCTTGTAAATGATTCTGAGTTAACAAGGAACTAGGACAAGCACTGCTTTCCCAAAGAGGTCTTACATGAGGGATTAGTGAGGTCTGAAAAAGCTATTAGGAATTTCACAGCAGTATATACAAGCAGGGAACAAGAGGCTTGAACAGTTTATGAGCCTTCATTACACCATCTTCAGTCTGCCTGGAGCTCAATTGGAAGGCAGTTGAATAGGAAGAAAGTATCTAAGAATAGTCCCTAAAACATGGCAGTGACTCAGTCACATAGTAGTGTAGCATAACGGAGAAAAATTAGTTTGAACTACATAACTGCGTTTGAAAATCTGTCTCCTGCACAGCTTCTTGCTGTGAGGCAGCAATTGCCATTACCAGGTTAATGGACCAAACAATCCATGGGGCTGAGCTGGGGTAACTCCTGTCTGCTCGGGGACTGGTCATTATGTGGGTGCAGTTAAAAGTGTGTGATCCAGAAAGGTGGTTCTTGTTAACAGAGCAGCTTTTTCCTCCTTTTGAGCAGAATTCTGCCTGAGGTGCAATATACCCTTCAAAGCCAACGCACACAGGCTGCCACATCACTTTCCGTGGTTTTGAAAATAAGGCTAAACCAGGTTTATAATCTCATTGCTAAAGCAAGATGGGTGCCACAGATGGGAGATTCTTTCCCTATATAACACGTTCCAAACCAGGCTTCTGCTGGCGTGCCCTGCAAGTCAGCCATCAGCCACGAAAACCTCTTCTCTTCTCCAGGCTGGAGCAGAACTGGATGCACAAACTCCCAGTGCTGGAGCGAGCTACAATATTACAGCATCCACCAGAGGTCACTGGAGCATTGGTTTCTTATATTAGATTTACTTCCACTTCTAGCTGCAGGGCTTTCCTTTTCCAGCATTTCTGAGGCCTCAAGTAAACCTTTGGCAAGAGATCAAACTGAAGTGCTCACAGGAATCCTGTCCATATCTGCCTCCCGTCCGGCCTTCATAAAGAGTTCTGCTGAACAGAACTAGAGGACAGAGATCAGCTCCTCTCATGCTTAGTGCAGGAGCAGGTAACCTTTAAACTAAAAAGGCAACAACTACTACTTTGGGCACATTTTTATTTCAGTGCCAGCCCGCAGTTCAGCAGAGAACTCTGGACAGCTGTGATTGCACAGCTGTATGAGCAACAAGGAATACGAACAGTAAAACAAATGGCAAGAAGGCTCTGAATGAAAGTTTTCTGGTTTTTCTCCCTAAATGTGAAAGAAGAAAACCCAAGCTTATACAGTTTACATCGAAAACAGTAGTTAGCCCTATTTCATCATACGTACAATTCTAAAGAATGGGTGGATTTGTGTCAATGTTTAAGCTAAAGGGAAAGCGTTAACATTATGCCTATGCCCTTCATGAGTGAACTTCTGTGAAATGCTGAAGTACCAGCCCAAGTATAAATTCACAGATGAACATATCACGGTCAACAAGGATGTAAACATCAGCTCTGAAACATTATCTAACTAAAAGTTTAAGGGTGTAGCTTCCCCCAACTGCTTCCTTTCTTTTCTCTAAGAAGGCATTACAAAAAAAAAGTGTTTGTTTAAGAAGGATTCAGTTCTCCTAAATGCACTTAAATCAAAGACTACTAAATTAAATTAAAATAACACAATATTTTTACATCCAATGTGATAATGTTGAGTCCCACTCCAGCTCTTTTTGTTTCATTAATGGCAAAGTTGCCTTTGCTACAAGAAAGCTATTGCCCCTTTTGACAAATAACACTTACTAATGAAGATACAGCATCTTAAGCTTGAACAAGTACTGACGTGAGTCACATGTGTGGCTCTCTGTACGATACAGCCACAGGCATTAACAGTAATTGTTCACCATAGAGCTGTCCTAGACTTAACAAGCACAACATTTAACAAATATTTCCTTTTTAACACTGTTCTTTGTTCAGCAAAACACTTCCAGCACGTTTCAGTTTTACTGGCCTGAACCAATGTTAAGCACAGGCTTAAGAGGGAAGAGCTCCTCATCTCCAAAATAAACGGGTTATCGGATGCCTGCATCAGCTGAACCCTTGCCTTGTCACTGCTGACTTAAGGTGTTCAACCCTCTTTTTCAAAGACAACATTAACTAAAACCACAACTAAATTAGTTATTCCTTTCCCTGTAAAAACCCGAAGCCAGCAACTATTCTCTCGATAGACACTTATTTCTGATTGTAAAAGGTGCCAAGAACAACCAATGTTTTCAGGAAAGGACCGAACTGGTGGAAGCCATTGCACCGCTCCGCTGCAACATGCAAAGAGGCACAAAAGGTACTATCTCCATTTCTCCCCAGAACATCTACTAAAATTTAACCTAAGAATTACAACCCGAAGCTGCACGGTTCTTCAGCATAACAAGTGATGCCAATTATATGCTTTAATCAACATGGGAGGAATTCATTCCAGAAGGATGCTATATGGTGAGGAGATGTTAGCTGTTCCATGTCAGTGTGTACTTGTGTATTTGCAGAGTGCAACTTTATCCCAAAAGATACTTAAGTCTGCCTGAAAGTCTTTGGATGCAGCAACTTTAAAATACCTTTGAAAAAAATTTTAGTGGGAAGAGTCACTGTGGACGTAAAGCTTGCTTTAAAACTGCCTAGATGAGCTTACCTTTAACATACTGATCCCATTGTTTCCTGAAATCTAAATCCATATAGACATCCGCACACAGTTTTGGGGGACAGTCGGCAAGACCACCGAAGACTTTATATTCATAAAGTCCTGATTGCTGTGGAAACAGAATAGGGGGAGGAAAAGTCACACAGGAAAGGGAAGCACTCTGCAGCAGGGAGAACAGCTGAAGGAAGTTAGGTGGGGCACAACTACAAATTTGCTCAAGAGCTGTGAAAGCAAGTGTTCAAAAAACAATAGAAGATTCAGTCTTTAACCTCTCGACTTTTTGATCTATACATGAAAGTTTAAATCCAGACAGGCTGAGCTGCCCGGCACAATGGTGGTTCCTTCCCTTACACCAGTACCCTTTTACTGAGTAAGTACTTCCAAAGGGAACATGTTTCTACACATACCCCCCCTTTTCATCTCCAGTGGTCAGTGTGGACTAAATCCTGCCCACCCTGAAGCTTACCAGAAGCATTAAATTGTTGTGGCAAGGTCTCCATACCCTATACAATGTGCTTAAGAATCTCTGCCATTTCCAGGAGGTTACCGAGTACTGCATGATCTGGAATAAGCTTTCCAGTGAGTCAGGTGTCCTTGTACTTCAAGCTGTGATACACGAATGTTTTACAATGTTCATGCTTATATACAATGCGCTATTATATCTACCTTGAATATTTATCGGCTACTTTAAAGCTATCTGCACTGAAGCGGCGGGGCACAGGATATCTCCTATGTTAATGGTTTTACTGTTTCTCTCAACATATGGAAACTCCATCTGTGCCTATAGAGCAATGTTTGTCCTATTGTTAGTACTGGTTCAGGACTAAATTAAAACAATGAGAGTATTTTGAATATACAGTGTAGGAGTCAAATTCAAGCATTGCCAAGGAAAGGGAGGGAAGGATTATACAACATTCTGTTAGTGAATGGTTGGGGTTTTTTATATTGGTTCAGTCATTCTTACATCTGTAGCCTTCAAGTTCTTATACTGCAGCTCAAGACAAATCATGAAATTATGTTCTTCTTTACCAATCTATTTGTTCCACTGCGCAGACAAATCGTGGCATACATCATTAAATATCTTCTAGTAAAAAGGTAGTATCTTGCTAACAGTATGAAATAACGAATCATGATCTGAAAAGTGAACAGTACATCTTGCAGGCAGACAGGCAAAAACATTCAATAAAACCAGCAATTTACAATGAGAAAGTTAAAACAGGAGTGAAATGTTCCAGGTTTGGAGAGGCCTGTCAGCGGGAGAGTCAATCAGTGGAATGGAATACAGCACAGAGCAGGACAGCCCCGGAGACCTGTTTGTGTAGGCTGCAGAGAAGGTGGAAAGAGAAGGCAAGAAGAAATATAATTGCTGCCTTCAGCTTCCTGCACTGCCACTGCTATAGTGGACTTGCAGTTCAATATGTATTAAAAGCCAATTTTTCCACTAATGACTTTAAGCAAAAGCCCTTCTCCTAGAACTTGGTTCTTCTTCTCATGTTGCAATTTGAAGCAACTGAAAGACAAAACAAACAAGAGACTCCTATCCCGGCAGGATCAGAGGACTGGACTTGGAAAAGCCCCTTGCATCCTACCCAGTCTGTCCGTTTCCCCTGAGTTGGGGTGGTTGTACAAGGCAGCGCAGGCTCAGCTCTGCTGTGTGCACACCCACCCATGAGCTTGTCTTGCTATTGCCAGTTACCATGTTCATGCTGTAACCAGGGACTACTTACCACCAAAAAACTCCGAGGTGTATGAAGTGACTTTTTTTAAAAAAGATACTCTCCCTACCTTGTCTTGCCTTTCACACAGACCCATACGTTTGCTGTATTTGCTATTTTTTTTCAAACATGACTGTGCCTGAAACGATTTTTCAGAATACAAATCCAAGATTTTCATCCAAAGCACTGCATGAAGTCCAGTTTTATAGAGCTGAGATGTAAAGAAACAGCATATTTATATGGATCCAAAGTCATTAGTAAAGCATAAATCACTGTGATTTATGATTTAATAAAGACTCCCTACATTAATCACTTAGGAGTCAGTTCTGGAAGCCTAAACTTTCAAACTTCTTAAAAGAACTAAGTCTTCCCCAAAAGGGAATTCCAAACTCTTCTGAACTGCCTCCTGATTTTAGAGGGAGAAAGCTGGAAAATCACAGAGTCACAGAATGTCAGGGATTGGAAGGGACCTTGAAAGCTCATCCAGTCCCATCCCCCTGCTGGAGCAGGAACACCCAGATGAGGTTACACAGGAAGGTGTCCAGGCGGGTTTTGAATATCACCAGAGAAGAAGACTCCACAACCTCCCTGGGCAGCCTGGGCCAGTGTCCGTCACCCTCACTGAGAAGAAGTTTCTTCTCAAATTTAAGTGGAGCCTCTTGTGTTCCAGCTTGATCCCATTACCCCTTGTCTTACTGTTGGTTGTCACCGAGAAGAGCCTGGCTCCATCCTCGTGACACCCACCCTTTATATATTTATAAACATTGATGAGGTCACCCCTCAGTCTCCTCTTCTCCAAGATAAATAGCCCCAGCTCCTCAGCCTTTCCTCACACGGGAGATGCTCCACTCCCTTCAGCATCTTCGTGGCTACGCTGGACTCTCTCCAGCAGTTCCCTGTCCTTCTGGAACTGAGGGGCCCAGAACTGGACACAATATTCCAGATGTGGTCTCACCAGGGCAGAGTAGAGGGGAAGCAGAACCTCTCTCGACCTACTAACCACCCCCCTTCTAATCCACCCCAGGTCCCACTGGCCTTCTTGGCTGCAAGGGCACAGTGCTGGCTCATGGACTGAAAATCTGACTGAAGGGAGTTTTGGGGAGAGGCAGAAGGAAGGGGGATGCTCACGAGGATGCTCCAGCACGGGAGGTGCGGGGAGCCGGCGTGCACGGGCGGTCTCGCCCTCACCACCCGCATCCTCGGAGGGGTTCGGGAGTGGGACACGCAACCTCCCCGCTTAGACCCACGACTTCCACCAGGAATTCCTCCAGCCACCAGCTATTCACAAGCTTTAGAGCCTCACAGCTCGCAGGTTCCCCCAGCAGTTTGTGAGAGCGGTGTTTACCGCAGCAGAGCAGCTTTCTCCATCAGCGGTTAATAGCATTACCCTGAAAGCTGCTTGCTGCCAGCCTGGGGAAACCGAGCCGAGGCCGGCGGCGCCCGGACGGCCAAGGGAGCTCGGCCTGACCTGTGCGGAGAAGCGGCGGCTCCGCAGCGGGACGGGCCGCGCTCCCCCGGCTCCCCGCCCCGGGGGCGCGTCCCCACGCCGCGCTCAGCCCCGGCGGGCAGGGCCGGGGCCACGGCCGCCCCCCCGGCGCCGGGAGCTGCCCCCCGCACCCCGCCGCCCACCTCGTCGTACAGCCGGTAGATCCTCACGCCCATGCTCTCCACCAGGAGCTGCCACGGCCCCCCCGCGGCCGGCGCCGGCTGGTCCAGCTCCAGGCAGGCGGCCCGAAACTGCTCCTCGGAGAAGCCCCGCGGCGGCGGCGCCTCCATTCTCCGCGGCCGCAGGACAGCGAGGCCGTGCCGGGCTCGGCCGCCGGCCCCGCCGCGTCCCGGAGCCTCCGCGCCGCCACGGCGGGGCTGCGGGGCCGGGGAGCAGGCGCGCAGCGGCTGGGGAGCGCGGGTTTATATCGCTGGCAACCCGCCGGTTTCCCCGCGCTTCCTCCCGTTCGTGACGGGGACTCCGTTTCTCGGTGCTACGTGCGGGAGGCGGCCGCTAATTGCGTCGTCGGTTTAGTGCCAGCGCAGGGCCCGGTGCCCTTGGCGTGTGGCTCAGGACCTCTCTTTGGGTGTTCCCCAAGGACACAGATTGAATAGTCTCTATGGGCACATGTATTTGTGTATATATATATTTTTTTTTTTTCCCCGCTCCCCCCCCCATTTTAATAAAGCAGTTTCCATTACAGCCGTTCCAATGAGAATATATAAAGAACGCGTTCCGATGAGAATATACAAAGAACGCGTAGGCGCTGCCCAGCTGGTTGGTCGGTGTGTTCGACACGCGGAGGCCCAGCCAGCCTGGCAGAGGGGACAGCCAAGGGGTGGCCGCAGGCTCCGGCCGCTGGTGGCCTGGGCTGGATGGGGACACGAAGCTTTGTCAGGGCGCTGAACTCTGGAGCAGGAGGACGGGGACACACCTCACACCTTGGGCTCCTGCTGAACGACATCAGCTATAACAATATGCGAATGTGTGAGGCCGGAACATTCAGGGCATCAAAACATTAAGTGGCTAGGGCAAGTTTTCTCCCTGGAGTTGTAAATCTGTTCTCATTACAGCTTTATTATTCTAATTCCTGAGAGATTTTCCTTCTGAACACTGTGTCCTCAGAATAAAACGCCAACAGCTCTGAGCTATGGGACATCATCAAACCTACTGACTGACAAAGAGCCTGCTTGACAGCACCAGCCCAATGGACTTGGTGGTGACCTCTGTGCAAGGCTGGCAAAATTTAGCTTTTTCTAGCTTCCCTGCCAAGTGGCTGACTTCTTTGACAAAGAGTTCACTTATGTCGGCTGTCCCTTCTGGTTACAGTCAATTGATTTGCAAGCAGAGCATGAGGATTTCTGCTGACTCTGGTTTGGACGATATAGGCTGAGTGTCATCCTTGCACAGCCCAGAAGACTTGGGGAGTGTTGTGGCAGAAGGCAAGACGGTCTCTCATGACTCTCCCTCAAAATATAAATTCGATGCCAGAATTTGACCTGTAGCATCTTTCTAAAATAATGTCACTAATGGTGGAAAGTCTCTGCTCACACATCACCTGCTCTCACCTCCCCAGTGAAACTGCTAGGCAAACAGTCCAGTTCTTCTGTTTTATTTTTGCAGTATGCTTGCACGTATTGTGAACTTGTTAATATTTATAAAGTATGTATAAAATATTTTGTGTTCTTTGTGAATTACAATAGCGTGCTTTCAGTCAGCTCAGCTGGTTCTCCAAAACACGATTGACAATACATTTCTTACGGCTCAATCCTTCTCAGTAGATTCTTGGCTGAGCTCAGTCGACTCCAGTGGAGCTGCGCTGCACACCCAGCTGAGGATCTGCTCTTTAACATGGAATATGAGGCAATGGTCTGTAAGTGAGACTGATTTAGTTTATCTTGCAGAAATATTTCCTTAAACAGTAGCTTTGCAGCAATTTTATCAGACTTCTATCTCGCTTTTAAATCCCATTCATGCTCTGAAATAGGACTCGTGTAAAACTGAAAGAGTTTGTGGCTGTTGTTTGTACAGAGATGGCTTTCACCCAGTATGAAAAAAGAAGAGTTGTGAGTCAAAGGTTGATGTTTAACATCCAGCAATTTACATGCCTGTAAATGAGCCTGTGTGATTACATGACCTCTTAAGGAGCCTTATTTGAGCAAAAGGACTAAAGGGATTGCAGCTCAACATTGCCTATTGTTTTATGGTAAATGTTTTGTATTATATGGTTGTCTACATGGCATCAGAATTGGAAGTTGGCTACAGCTGCCTTGCCACTCCCTCCTCCCCCCAGCACTCTCATGGAAAAAGAGATTTATCTCACAAGGCTACTCTAGGGACCAAAACTTTGAAAAAAGTCATTACTGCGTGACCTTTTTTCTTGGTAAATAAGGAGTGGTGGTTACTAAGAAAGCACAAAAAGTTCTGGGAGGAAACTTTATTTTCTCTTTTCATGTATGTTTATGTAAGCGTTATTGTTTTTCACTTATATGTCCACGTATTGCCCTTAGTTTAGGAACAGAAGCTGAATTTTGAACCCAAACCCTTTAATACCTGCACTACTAGGTAGCGTGGCTATAGTCCGGGGTGATTCACGGTGGAGACTCACTTCGCAGAGCTCTGCCCCAACAGACGGGGGACAGCAACTGCTCCAGGGCAGCTGGGTCTGGGAACATGAACCCAAGCTTGAGCTCAGCTCCCAAAGGCAGCCTAGATACAGCACGATCCAGTCCCACACACGGATCAGGGACCTCAGCACTCACTGAATGAAAACAGAGGGTTACTATTCTAGGAGTTTCGAAAGTGCCCACGACTTGACCCACATACTTAGTATTTCTTAGGTATTTAGGTGCTGCTACTTTCAGTGGGAAACGATACCTCAAGGAAACTTGCTGATCTGGGCTGTCGATGGGATTAATGCACCTAAATTAGCCACCTGTTTTTTAGAATGGAAATAATCTGTGCTAATTCCACCCTGGCACCTAACCTTTCTGCTACCGAATCGAACATCGAGTAATCCATTGAGTTCTACGGTGTGTAATCAAACCAGTAAACTGGACAACTCCTCCATCAGGAAATCATGCGCGGCCAGAAATGCAAACAGCGATGAATAGTGCATTGATGTTTTCAGGCCCCAGATGATTTTCAGTGTTTTGGATGTGAGTATCCATGTATGTGAGAGTGTGACCAGCTATACTGTGTTTTCCTGCGTCTGTCTCTGTGTGGCACTGGTGCACTTTGAGAAATTCTTGAAGATGAACTAAACATGCAGGATTTTGAAGGATTCAACTGCTGTGCAGACATTTATATACTACTAATCATTCCGTTTCACTCAGTGCATTCCAAAAACTTTACATAAGTGCTGCATAGTCCTGACACGCCATTTATACGGTATGCACATTCATATTTCTGTTATACGCAGCCAAACCAATCATAATCTTCTGCTACTGTTGTTTTATTGATTGCATTATGTAAAAGCCTTTCTTACAAATTGTTTCATGACTTTTGCAGCTTGCAAGAAGCAAGTTCTTCATCCAGAAACTGAAAAATAACAACAGCGTATCCTACTGCAGATATGCACGTGTAAGGCAGTCTATATTCCCCTCTCCTGTATCAGTCAAAGGGAAATCTGGTTTTTTTCAACACTCTTAGAATATGCAGAAGTCTAGCCTGTCTGCCACAGTGAGATTTTTCTATATTTTATGTATTTTATACTCCTGCCCAAGTATAATAGGTGTATTCCTGTTCATCTTCAAGATGGGATTTCTAATCACTTCTAATACTAAATATTTTTTATCTTTGGTAAAGAGTTTTAATATGCTGGACTCCTGGTGTCAGGACCCATCTCTCTCATTTGGCCATGTTTACTTCTGATTTACACCTTTTAGCCACAGAATTTCTGAAAAGTAATGCACTCCCAGTGCAAATAAGCTGGAGATTGTGAGGTGCAACCTGTTTACCTGGTGCTGAGGAAAGAGGGGCAATTTAAAAACTTTGCTGTGGGAAAGAAGGGAGTGCAGTATTATCTGCGTGGCCTAAAGTGACTCATTCAAAAGATAAGCAAGGCTGTTTACGTCTTGATTTGATTTGGCTAATGCTTGTCACTACCACACCCTCTACTTTCCTAACCTGTTTACATGGATGTGGAAATATTTCTAAAAAATTCCTGTAGCATATGATGCTAAAACAGATGAGATATATATGAAAAGCTCTCTTTTAGGGGAAGAGTGAGAACCGGTCTTACTGCAATAGTTTTTTCTTTCTTAACTACACTGTAGGTCAGACACGTGACTTACTGTTAATTTGATGGAATGCATCTATTATGTAGGAGGAAATCTGGGTATTTTACCTACGTGCAGTATTTTAGATAGATCTTGTGTACAAATTTAGTCCCAAGGATTATGGTGGAATAGGACAAAGAAAGACTCGTCAGACAGGGTAAAAGTAAAAAGATTTAGAATTAATAGAAAGAAATTAGAAAAAATAGAGGTGAACTCTAGTTTTTTAACAGGGAAGACAGTAACATTTGAATGCATTGGCAAGACGAATTCTCCATGTCTTGATTGGATGATTTTCTGAAAAAATATACTTCAGATGAGCGGAGAATTTTGGTTTTGCAGGACAGACCTTGGACTGAGTGTCAATTTAATGCTCTGTGTTATGCAGGATGTCAGCTAAAATAATCTGCTTCTGGCCTTAAACCTGCATATCTATGCATCGACAGCCGCTGAACACCATTGGCAAGTGATGGTTTCCCCACAACATTTTCTTTCCTTTCTCACCAGCTTTCCCGAGCCGTGTAGAGCCTAAAGAGAGGCCTGTTGTAAAGGAAGTAGCACAACCCATGGCCTGTTTAGGTTAGCTGAAAGCTCATAATTTTCTTTCTACTGCTGGGGAGTAAATTACAAGTGGCTGAAATGCTCCGTATTCATTAGACCGAGCATTTGAAGAGGGAACGGAGTGTGCTTTTTATGCCATTTCTACTGGCAGAGTAGGGAAGCAAGAAACAAAATGTCTCTTGACATCATCTGCTAGGTGAGCTTGGACAATTCACTTTTTCAGCGCTTTGTCTGCATTTCCCTTCATGTCCTTGAGCCCTGTAAATTCTTTGGGGTACTCAGTGCAGGTGGAAAACCAAGAGAAGCCCACAGAGCCATTGGAAGAGGTCCTGCTGAGCCTGCCTTAGATCTCGGCTGAATCTGCTGGATTCTACTGCAACAGTCTCTAACAAAAAGCACAGTTATGGTGAAATTACATTGTCTTGTGTTTGTGACCAGGCTTCCTCCTAGCTCAGCCAGAAAGCTGCATGTTGCAGAGTTCAGTAACAGACTTGTGCAAGATTCAGGATTTGGCTTCTGGTAGCGTGGTGCATCCCTCTGTTAATGAAAAGCACACATCCCCATAAGGAATGCAGCTCTTCAAATGCAAACTTCATGTAATTATGAAAGCAGTAGGAGATAAGAATAATCGTTTTCAGTTCCAGACGTCCTGTCTTCTTCAGCGCTGCAGCAAGATTAAGTGAAAGTCGAGTAGGGCAATAACGAAGTTCAAATGCACAGCAGGATAACTGATGTTGGCCAAAGTACTGGTAGGATCTAATGGAGTTCAAAGAAAATTCCTTTCCATGTTCTTAGTCACCAAAGAGGTTTCTCACTGTCGTTATAAGCACATCCATTTCATGAGCCTGATTACACACAGCGTGGGTGGTTTGCATAGCTATCGACCAACAGGGCTGAGCTCCCTTGTGCTGTAACCTCTTTTAATGAGAGGGGAGCTACAGGATTTGATGTGGAGGTTTAGTTCTTTGGTTTAACTGGCTTTGCTAAGGACTCTATTCCCCATCGCAAAACACATACACTGCATGACATGATAAGGACAATTTACAACATATTAAACATGTTGAAAGAGTGTTTTCTAAAAGTTCCAGTAAATGTAATCAACTGGCATGTTGTGTCCATGTGTGGGCTTAGGGATGAAATAAAGGGGAAATTCAGTGGAGGGTTAGGGAAAAGGCAAGAAAAACTAATTGAATAGTGAGTCCATAATGGTTGTCTTTTGCCAGATTAATGAGTCACTGTTTGCTGTGCTGTTAAGGCCCAGGAGACTGGTAGAAACTCAAAGGAAGCCTTGAAGCATTGCAAGTGTGTCTTAGTAGGCAGAGCACCAGCATTGCTCAATTTAGGAGCAAAGCTCTGCTCTCTCAATAGGCTGCGTGAGTTCCAGAATCACACAGGCTTCTTGCTCATTGTCCCAGGCGCTGCGGCTGCATCTCCTCCGAAGCAGCTGTGTTAAGGCCCCAGGGAAGAGATTTTGTCATTTAGGGCAGGTCCTAAAGGGGAACTATGAAGCATTCAAGCATGGCAGTCCAAAATTGTGAACCTGTAACCCCTCACTGCAGCTGTTCCTCAGCTGTTTGCACTGAATTTCTACAGGTGCCAAACGTGCTGCTTCGGGTATGTTTGGTGCTTCTTTCTTTATATCCTTGGAGAGTCATGCTCGGAACGCAGCAGGACCTTAAAAGGCAGAGGTAATCCATCATCCCTTTTTTAAAAGGCCAGAGGGGTAGTGCCCAAGTTGTATTTGACCCTTATGTGCTTGAGAGCTACAAACCCACCCTTGTAGGGGAAAGCCCACTAATCCCTTGGCACTAGCAGGAGATGTCATTCCCATCTCACAGCTTTTCTGCATCACCAAAAGGAGTTACAATTGCCCTGCATCTACAAGAGAGTGTGACTTTCTAGCCTGTTGTTAGGGCATTTATTTGTACAGAAACATGTGAACCCTAAGCCCAGCTTCAATGCTTGTTTATGTGTACTTCAGATTAGTTCATCAAAAATGAGTATTGGGAGTTATTTTATGTAATACTTTCCATATTTTATGTAATACTTTCAGTAATAAAGTTGGCATGAAAAAGTAAGAATGTACTAGTGAAACTGTTGATGGTGTAAGCATGGGAGGGAGGTCTATCAACATAGGAGGACAAAATACTACACTGGAAAGACTAGAGAGGAATTGATGTAATAGGAATGGGTGAAAACTAGGTCATGCACATGTATGCTAACAGCAAGTATTTCTGATATAAAGTGAGTAATGGAACTCATACTGGAGAAGAATCCAGATACAGTGAACAATCAGAGGATAATTATGAAATGTTAGTGATTTCTGGTAGAGACAGGAAAATACTTGACTTGTATGCAGAATACTGGTAAGGCCGCATCTGAAAAGATCAAAAATAAGACTGAGAGAGTCTGATTTCTACCTCTTAGGACATTAGAGGTTAATTGCGAAAGGAAAGAAGATCTATTTTTGCCAAAGGCTTGTCCATCCATGTATGACTGTCTGTGAATACAAGAAGCTAGAAACAAGACTGAGGTACCTAGATATCAGCAGAATGAGGCTGATAGCCATCCAGCTGGAGGAGCAGGAAACCCACTTGGTTTGAGGTGGAACTCGGCAAGTTTAATAAAGATATTACCTGGCATGGCTGCCTGTATTAGAAGGACTGGACTTAATGGCCCAAGAGATCCTCCCTAGTGACAGTTCCCCTCAGATCCAGTTTGCTTGCCATTTCTGCTGAAATGCTTATGTATTTGGAGGGAACACTGGCAAATGGTGAAAATAAATGCCAGTATCTTGTGTAAAGCTGTAAGCTCTTCCAAAACCCCCTGGCTGATTTGGCTGGAGGAGATGAACTCTTGGCAGGATCTCCATCACTGGGGAGTGCTTAGTGATACACAGGGTGAAACCCTGGCCCCGGTGAAGCTGATGGAAGTTTTGTTATTAATTTCTGTGCAGCCAGGATTTCACCCTGGAAAGGGAGTCAAAAGGACATGCATGCTTTCAGAGACAGAGTGGTTGATTAAATACATCTGGTGCTCTGCTCTTTTATCAATCATTGATAAAATAGTACCTTTTAAATATAAACTTTGGGGAAGCTTAACTGCAAAATTCAAACATGTCCTTTTACAAGACTGCAAAGCAAAATATGCCTGCTTTTTGTCTGAAAAGAACAGAAATCGCAGTGAAAAATTACATAGACCCATACCCATCCACTCGAAACCCCTGTAGTATTTGACGTTCCACTGGCATAGGTGATTAAAGCATAGAAAAAGACAGTTAAAATATTTCTAGATGATACATAAAACTTCTTTTCAGCAGGGACTGTGCTCTGGCAGGACCCCCCCGCAGTGCCGCTCCGTCCGGCGCTGGAATCACCGTGTGCTGATCCCCATGGGGCCGGACGCCCCGCATGGTGCTGTGCAGGAGAGCAGAGAGGGCTGGAAAATACTCTCCCACGCCCCGTGTTTAAGCAGACACAACTTTGGGGGGGGGGGGGGGGGGTGGTGATGCTGAGCCCTTGCCACGATGTGTGTGACCTGGCGAAGCAGGAGCCACGCGGGTCCCCACCGTGCGCATCTCTGAAATGGGCGTGTGAGCCGCGCAGCGCCGGCATCGCCGGGCCGGACAAGCAAAACCGCGGAGGGCAGGGCCCGCTCCTTGCTCGCCCTGCCCAGCCGGGCTTCTGAAGGACAGACAGCCAGACAGCCAGCCAGCCAGCCAGCCTTCCTCCCGGCCGCCCTCCCCAACCGCAGAGGGACCGTCCCCGGTGAGTGCCGCCCCGCCCGCGGCAGCTCCCGCCGCTGAATTTGCTCCGGTCCCTTAATGGTTTCGCTCTCACCAAGAACTTTGTTTACAGTCCCTTGTGCAGCGAGCTGCATCCCCCTCTTATGCTGCTCCGGGTTCGTGTCCGCCGCAGTCCCGTCCGGCGGGCGGCAGGTAAGGATCGGCACGGCACGGTGTGGCATGGCATAGCATGGCACAGCATGGTATTGCATAGCATGGGCACGGCATGCCACGGCATACTATAGAACGGTCTTGTACGGCTCAGCTCGGCTCGGCTCGGCACGGCTCGGCTCGGCAAGGCTCGACTCGGCAAGGATCGGCACGGCTCGGCAAGGCTCGGCTCGGCACGGCTCGGAGCCACCGGATCCGCACGCCCGGCGCCGCCACCCCGGCTCGGCGGCCGCGCCCCCGCCGTCTCTCGGTGCCCGGGGAGCTCCGGGGCCCGGCTCCCCGGTACGGCGGGGCGGGCTGGGCTTGCTCGGGCACCGCGGGGAGCAGCTCTGCTCCGGCCGGCGGGTCCCGCGGCGGTTCCAGGCCCCGCTCCCTCCCGTGCAGCACAGGGCTGCTCCCAGAGGATGAACCATCACCATGAAAAACTTCGGGGTCCCCGCAGCCGGAGCTGTGCCCCGCGATGCCGTTTCGTTTCGGGCGGGCTGGACCGCAGCGAGCGCGCCTAAAGCTTCCCCTTGCTTTGCCTGTTGGCGGCTCTTGCTTGCACAGGTGTTTGGGGACTGGCGGCACACGCGGTGTTTTACAGACGCGTTTGGAAGTTTTGCAGTTTGCAGATTAACAAAGTTAGTTTGTGGAGGGGTTTGGTTGGCTCCCCTCCTACCCTCCGACTATGTCTGAAAAACGAAAAAGGCGTGAGAGCTTAAATCTGGTCATTATTTTGCTTAAAAACTTGGTGGTGGAAACTTAGGGCATCCTGAGGCTCAGACAGTTGTCATGGGTGCAATGTGTTCTCCTGCCCCTGTAGTTCAGGGCCTGATCCCGGAGTCTTGTAAGTACAAATCCTACTGTATTTCCAGGAGCATCCGCATGGGAAAGAGCTGCGGGATTGTGTTCGGGATTAGTCTATTGAATTCCAAATGAACCCTGGCTCTCCTCTCACGACAGAAAGACTCCTTATGCTGTTTTCCACGGTCACTTTCATGCAAAACCAAATGTGAAGCATGAGCATTATGATTTATTGAAATTTTACATAAGCAAAAAAGAGTGTCTGAAATATTATGCAAGATGCAGGGAATCAGGTCCAGAGCCTGAAGGCAGAAAACTTAAATTTGTGTCCAACTGGTTCTGAGTAAAATGCAAAAAAGCGGAAAGGATTGCAGTTACTGAGACATAGCAGCTCTTTGCACTTGCACAGATACATTCAGTATTTGGGAAGCCTCCTGAGAGAGCACCACATTGAAATGGTTCAGAATTAAAATATTGGAAGCTTAATGTATAGATTTCATGGTTTTCTGCTTCTCAGCTTTCTGGTGAGGGAGGGAAGGAGGAGGGAAGGAATCCTGTCTATAAGAAATTGTTCTGTCAGTCAGGCTTTTCGATAAAGGCATTCATTTAAAATTAAAAAAACCCCTACCTAAACTGTATGTGGTCAAGGACAAATACAAATAGATTACTGACAGAGCAATTAATCTTTTCAAAGAATGATGCTAGCAGAGCGGCTTAGGGGGCACAATTGCACTAGGAAGAGCTTTTCAAAGAAATGTAACCATTTTTGTATATGAGTGCAAGTTGACTGCAAGATAGTTTCAGAGGTCTGCTTTTGTTTAATCTTGATTATTTATCTAAAGTGGTTTTGGGGGTTTTTTGGTGTGGGCTTGTTGTTGTTGTTGTTGTTTTTCTGCATTTCCCTCCAAACTTTTCAGAAAGTTAAACTGCTTGCTAGGTAACGTGCACAAAAATATAGTCAAGGAGATACGCAAGGAGACTTCCTTATGATTAGCTAACTTCAATAGTCGGCTAAATATACTTTAGCTAT
The DNA here is from genome assembly GCF_036013445.1 of Caloenas nicobarica. Lineage (NCBI taxonomy): Eukaryota > Metazoa > Chordata > Aves > Columbiformes > Columbidae > Caloenas > Caloenas nicobarica. Next base: position 6,971,159 of record NC_088262.1, on the reverse strand, counting down.
GTCACAGGCTGATTCCAAGGCTCATCTAGAGAAGAACAGCGGCAGTTTGTGCCTGTAAATGTTTGTGTTTGTGAAATGTTAGCATGATCTAAATAGCTCAAAAAGAGAAAAAGCCCTTAATGTTTATACGAATTTATGAACTTAATCTCATCCCCACTTAGGACTCCTGCTTCAGCGTCAAAATGATCTTCCATAATCATACACATATAGAAAGGGAATGTTGAATAAGATTAGCAACAAAAATCTGTGCTGCTTCGCAAGTTTTACCCAGCTGCTTGGTGATTTCACAGCTGTTTCTGCAGCTGATAACAATTTCCATCACTCTGCTTTTTGCAGAGTTGTCACACTGCTCTGCTGCAGATTCTGCCTTGTCCCTATTTGATTTATTAATCTTGTTTTTAAAAATCCAATAGTAGTAATGAAAAATAATAATTATAATGGACTTAAGTTTATTACAGCGAGTTCTTGGACTCAGTTACTCAGTTTGCTTTTTTTTTTTTTGTCTGGGAGGAGATTTCAAGATGGTATTAGTCAGGTTTTGTTATAGCAGAATAGAGTTAAAAGAGGTTTTTAGTGGGAAGCCTATTGCCACTGTCCATTTCTAGCTAGGCAAACCAAGGCACAGGGAGATGAAGTGATTTGCTCAACGAAACTGGAGGCAGAAGAGACAAAACCCCAAGTATCCTGAGTCATGATTCACATAGCTGAAGTGAGCGATAGAAATGAAGCTAAATGAGGTTTTTTAACTACAGAAATTAATGTGCATTATCTTTTCCTGCCTGACTCTTTCTGGGGGACTTGCCTGGATTGTGACACTCATCATTGAGACATCACATCATCAAAGGAAAATGTTACATAGGGCCAGAAATGGGTGACTGCCAAGAAAAGAGGCAGAAACCACTGGGAGAGCCAGATGGAGAATATCTCCGGCTTGGGCTGGGTTAGGAGCAGGAGCCAGCATACAGTGGGAGCTCTTCCGTGCAGGAGTTTAGTTCTTAAGAAGCTGATAAATATCCAACAACTTTTCTTGCAGGAAACTTCCGCGCTAGAATATTGTCACTTCCAGTTCATCATTCAGCAACATCTGACACTTCAAAGCGTGGAGCGGCTCTTAGTGCTGTGTCACTCTGCCTTGGGTTGGCATACGAGACATCTGAAGAGTCTTCCTCTGCTTCCTGAGCCAAGGGATTGGTTACCATGGGTTTCTCGTGGACATGGTAGGTGTGCACGCTGATCGATTTTGTGTCTTTTCAGTAAATCTCAACTTGCGCTTATCGGTGGGTAAAACGTTCCTCTCTCCTCTATCCAGTGGTAGCCACAGGTTGCCACAGAAACATATTCCTCCTCCAAGTCCCAGCGGCTCCTTCAGACCGCACTCCCAGTGTGATTAGTGAGAGGATGCTGGTGTTGCCGCGTATCTTTGCCTAAATTTCTTACCCCGAAACTTGAACCAAGTCACCTGTTGGCATAAGTCAGAAGTGACTTTGATAGCAACGAGGATCTAGGGCCCTATTTTATAGGGCTGAATACCTTTGTTCACACTTTAAATAGGTTCTGTTGTTTATTTAACTTACAGTATTTCAATAGAGGCATGTTTATTTGTTTTCTAGGAACACTTCTCTCCTCATATCCTATTACAGGCAAGAGCTGTGCTGCCATTGACTTAATTTTGGTAGTTTAGGAGATTTTTTAAAAAATTCATGTTAGTTTTGACTGTATAAGTATATATTCTTCATAAATCTCTGTGCAAGACATCTGAGAGATTTAGTGCTCATTGGAGATGTATCTGAAGCAGAGGGACAAGATCTCTAGAAGCAGACATAAATATATCCTGATTGAATGTTGAAGTTTTTCAGAAAAATTGTGTTTATTATGAGCCAAATCCAAAGCCTTTTCAAGTTATTGGGAAGTTTCCATGTTTTGTGAGTGTTAGACTATTTAGACTTTAGAATGGTAATTGTAATGTATTTGGAACTAAGAGACCTTTTATATGGGAAACGCTTAAATTTTTATTAAATTGTGCGTTATGATTTGAAGGACAAAGCAACAGAACCTAGGAGAGTGTAGGGTGTCTAAGGTGTCAGCAGAGACATTTGCTTTGTCTGATACGCACTGATCTGATCCCCTTCCTGTCCTTGGAGATACCAAGTACCTCCAGAAACACACAGAATCGGTGTTGGGTGGAGGTCTCCTGGTCCACCTAAAGGCGGCTGCCCGGATGGTTTTTGAATATCTCCAAGGATGGAGACTCCACAACCTCCCTGGGCAGCCTGTTCCAGTGCTCAGTCACCCTCACTTGAAAAAGTGATTCCTGATGTTCAGAAGGAACCTCCCGTGTTTTGGTTTGTGCCCTTTGCCTCTCTGTGTGCTCAGTGTGCGCTCGGTTGTGTTGTACCGGCGTTGTCACTAGGGAGGGACGGGCTGTTCTGCCTTGTCGCTGCTGAGCCCCTTGCAGGACTGAGCCCCGAAGACGGGCGAGCAGCGAGACACGGGGTTGAGCAGAGCGCTCTCCTTAGAGCAGGAGAACAAAAGCTCTGTCAAACCAGATCTGAACTTTCCTTCTCTCATTAGGGTTCAAGGAAACTCGGATACAAACTCTCTGACGAGAGGACAGCGTATAGCCTGTTTGTGTGTGTCTTTAAAAATAGTGAAATCCTCTTTCTCACAAAGGCACGTATTTATATGAAGTACTGAGATTCAAAACCAAGGGCTCTCCACAGTGGGCGAATATATCTTAGCAACAAGGGTGGGAGTGGTGGGAAAGGAAAAGGAGAATATAAGTATCTGGCAATTAACTTCCTGGTCACAGATGTGAAGGTGATAAAAGTGATAAAAGCATTGCTGCATTGCCAACACTCTTCCTTCTCCTCTGAGCTGGATATCGTGCTGCTCATGAGAGCAAAAGCTACATCGCCCATACTGGTCAGCAGTGGAGGAGTCTGTGAGTTGTTGTGATGTACCTTGGAACAAGTCTGTGTAGTGTTTGCATAGGTGTATATATAAAGAAACAGTGTGAAAAAATGTGTAAGCAAGAGTAGAATTTTAAGCAAAACAGCCTATGAACTTCACCTCCTTGTCAGAAGATGTAGTGCCACTGAAATCTAAATTACATCCAGAAATAGGATGTAACTTGAAGTGAGGTTTGGCCCACAGCACTTTAAGCTTGGTGTCTTTTTTCATCTGTGACTGTTCTTTCTAGCACTTACGCACGTGCTGATGACTACCAAAAGAATTGATTGAGATCCTCCACGATCAGTAGTGCTGCAATTAAGCTTGTGCATAAATTCTTGCATGGTCAGAGTGTCTGCTTGTCTGCAATGCCGGGTGCGACACTTCTGTGTCATCTACTTGTCACATAACGGTAACGTTTCTTAGTTGAACTCATGCTCTTCTCCCCACAGTACACTGCGCGTTCAGCAGAGCCTGCTGTAGCCGAAGAATTGACGAAGTCAAGACAATCAAGATGACAAACGAACCCATTAAAGAGATCCTGGGCGCTCCAAAGCATCCCGATTCCACAACCACAGAGAAGAGTAACAACAATGACTGTGTGATCACCACCATCCCCCTTGTCAGAGAATGCCAGCTGACCGCAGCAACGGGGGGAGCAGAGCTGTCCTGCTACCGCTGCACCGTTCCCTTCGGTGTGGTTATCCTGATCGCCGGCATCGTGGTTACTGCTGTGGCATACAGCTTCAATTCCCACGGCTCCATCATCTCGGTGTTTGGATTAGTCCTCTTGTCATCAGGACTCCTTTTGCTGGCTTCTAGCGCAGTGTGCTGGAAAATCAGGCAGCAAAACAAGAAAGCAAAGAGGCGGGAGAGCCAGACGGCGCTGGTGGCAAATCAGCGAACCTTGTTTGGTTAAAGACAACCAAGAGAAGGCTGCACGGAAGACGGAACCTTTGTAAGTCAACTTGACTATTTATCAATAGGAGAGATCGCAGGTTTTAATTTAACTTTGGGAATGGACTGAAATGAAAATGGAATGGATTAAGAGATACTCTTAAAAACTCTGCAAGTGCTCTTAGTATTTTTCTTACTGCAGACTTGGTAGTGATTCTTTCAAAGACAGAGGAAAAAACCACTTTTCCTTCACAGAAAACAATGTCGTCATAACTGCAATCATCATAACTGCATCCTCCAACATGCTGATCGTGTTGGAAAGGGAACTTCTGAGAACTAAGACAATAATTTGAACTGACTTGAAATGCTGGAGATCTCATTAAAATACACACTGTGACATTTGACCAAGGGAGAAGTCATAGGATTTGAGGTGATTTGACTACAAGTTTATGGCCAGATTGTCTGTGATTTTAAACTGTAGCTCAAAAAAGAAAAAAAAAAAAGAAAAAAAAAAAAGAAAAGCAATAACAACCAAACACACTGCGGATTGCTCAATAAGCTCATTCTTATATCTTATGTAACTTTCCCCTCCCAATATCTGTGGTACTTTCCCCTTTTTTTAAACCAACTAATATTAATTTTGTTTCACTATTGAATAGAAATATAGAAATAGGTAGAAATGTGTAATTATATTGTCTAACCTAAATAACGAGGTATGATCATAGCTTAAAATATGAGACTCTTTTTTGTAAATTTAAGTGGTCAGGTTTAGCACTTTTGATTATTTTACTATAAAATTAAAAATTAAATTTCATTAAAATAATACTCAGTGCTGCTAAACCTTTAGAACACCTTTTTTATTGCCATCAATATAGTTTGTATCTTCAACTCTGGCTGCTTTATGATTCTATTTTTGTAGAACAACACCTGTGACAATAACTGTGATCATAAGTACTGCTGGTCTTTTCCAATAATCTCTATAGACTATGAATTTTGGTGTGATAGCCCATCCCTCTTGCAGCTTGATTAAGAGCTCAGTTATTGAAAAACTATAGCGGTCAGTTCTGCAGACACTCACTGGCATAGTCAGTTTTAGACACAACTATTAGTAATTACTTGTGGAAGCAAAGTCATCTGTGTAGTCAGTGTTTGCTGAATGAGATTTGGGATGATTCACCTTTATGAAAAGCAGGTGCCAGGTGTCCCCCATGTGCATCTGAGACATTTGATTCTGTAACTCTTGTGTTCTAGACATCTTCCAGCTTTTCTCAGGTAATGAACAGTTGAGGGTCTGGTCCCAAATTGAAGCAAACAAGGATGTGATTCATCGATATCTTGAAGGAGAAGTGTTGCCGAGCCAAGTCAGACTCCCACCGCAGCGTGTGTGAGGGTGTCAGAAGGCAGAGGGGCTGCACGGAGTCCTCTTTCTTTATATTTTTTTTTTTCTCTTGTCTTTTCCCCTTATCTTCTCCAAACTCGAAGGGGCCGGATGTGTATTTTGCAAGCCAGGCCTGGGCGACCGTGCGTCCTCCTTGCCCTGCGGAGCCCCTGGCAGCCACGCCGGCCGTGGCGATGCCGCGGCAGAGCACATCTGCCCAGAGGCAGAGCACATCTGCCCAGAGGCAGAGCACACCTGCCCAGCAGGTGCCACGGGGCCAGCCCAGAGCCAGACGCTTCTGCTGAAATCACCCAGGCATCCTGGCTTAGGTGCCGCCTTTTCCTCTGCCCTCCGTGGTTTAAGCTCGTTACATCCATAACTTATCCCCGGATTTGCAAAGTGCACTTCGTGTTTTAAATAGAGTGAGCTATATGTATGGGAGGGGATGTTTGGAGTCAGTATTTGCGTTGCCACACTCCATGGTTACCAGACGCTATAATAAAATCACTTGCATCAGAGGAAAGCTGACAACACATTTTAGCACTTCCATGGCCCTAACTTAATCACGGCAGGAAGCTTTCCTGCTGCTAGGAGAACATGTTGCGTCACCAGAACATCTGACACCGGTGTCTAATGTCAATCACTTTGCTTAAGGTCATTAAAAATATTAGGGTGTCCCCTTACGATGTACAGGTTTTGCATGAGCGACAATTCATGCGAAATGCATAGCATGATAAATAATGGAACAGGTGGACTAAAGTGGTGTCTTTCCTGTTTAAAACGAGAAAAGTGATTGACATTAGCAGAGCTGGATAAGCTAAACAGGGCTGTTTATTTTTTTCATCCCTGGGAACACAATGGTTTTTCTGACTCCTTCTTCCCCCTCCCCATTTCTTTTTCCCTCAGTGGAATTTTGCAGGCTGCGGAGGAGAGAATTGCAGGGGCTGTGGAGGTGCGGTGATTTCCACTCCACGCGCGTAGCAGCTCGGCCCCGTGGTTCCCAGGCTGAGCCCGGAGCAGAACCAGCCCGGTGTGCCCTTCAGAAGTCACCCACACCAGGGTCCTCCCCGCGCCATTGCTGTGACACGGGCGAGCTTGTGTGCGCCGTGCGGAAATCAGAAATCAGAGGTGCAACGTGAGCCCCTGCTCCAGTAAAGGCCAAAATCAGTGGGATGGAGGCAGTGGGTTTTGGGGAGCAGTTTTTTTCAGGAAGGGGGAGTAAGAGTGAGTAAAAGTCGCTCTGCTGCAACTAGAGATTTCCTTTCCCGTATCTCTGCTCTCTTATCTTTGCACCGTGAACACAAGGACGCAGCAGAGCGCCTGCACCCCCCTCTGCCTTGCTCATCGTGGGGCATCTGGGCATTAAGCAGCCGGTAAGAAGTGACAGACAGCGCTGCCGTCACGCTGGGCATGGTCCCCTAGCACAGCAAAGCTCCAGATACAACGTGGTGTCCCAGGATACCAGCTACCTGATGGATTGAGAGGTTTCACCACTAAAATGCCACATGGCCTTAGAAACTGGCAGAGACTTCACCACGATTTGTGTGCATTGATCTGGGGACAATCCGAAGTAGTGGTAGCATCTTTTGTGAATGACCAATGATGACACCCAGCACAAGTCTCACAGTCTATGTTTTTTTCTTCCTGTAAATCTACATATTACAGACATTTTCATTACTATCCTCTTTCTCACTGCACCCCTTTGTCCTGATTCCAACACAGGAAAAATACATTATTTTTTAAAAAACGAACATTCTGGGGAAGGTGATACATGGGTGCAATGTAGCAGGCTTAGCATCTTCATTTTTCCAGAAACTGGTGATATCGTTAGATCTGAAATGTTTTCACAAGGGTCAACCCCCTCAAACCGGTCACCTACAAACAACGAAATTTCTGCATCAGCTTTTGAACCCCACGACTTAATCTGGATTGATGTGGGGTTTCACCCCTGGGCGCTGGGTTGTGTAATCCACCAAGTCTTTGATACAAACCCCTTCAGAACACCACAATTGCTGTTTGGTGTTTCTCATGGGAACCTGAGAGGCAAAAGTCAGCCTGGAGGATGCAACCCTGTGGAGATCACAATGAGTTTCCAGTTCAGAAACACCTTCCCTTCGGGTGTGAAAAGGCTTTGAATGTGACAAACGGTATTTCAGTTCTGGGAGAGGTTGGGTGGGGGCTGATGCAAATTTTATTGTCACAATTGCTCGTCTCTCCCTTCCTGAGAGCTCTGGCAGCATTGCGCAAGCAAAAATTGCCCTCACAAGGATAGAAAATTATCTAATAGGGGAATTGTGCTGGTGCACTGGGCAAATGTTAAGGGGATCTTAAATAATAATTTCAAAACCTAAGCACAGGAAATTGTGTCTGTAACTACACCCTGTATTGCTATTGTACACAAAGCCAGTTATAGCCTGGGACAGTATTTTAAAATAATAATCAGTTTGGTATGACAATGCTTAGTATTTGTTCAAGTCAAAACGCCCAATTTACGATTCCCCAGTCACTTGTCATGTTTTGTACGTGACTGTGGTTCTAATACCGTAATTTGCCAGGTTTAAAAAAAATAGAAAAAGAGAGAGAAAGGTTATTTTTGTGGGCTTGTGTCAAGAATTAAATTTCTCTGCTTTGGACACTTGGGAGAGCTCCTGTTACCAAACAATGAACGTACAATATTACTGCAGCTCAAAGTCCAGAGCCACCCCTCCTGTAGTATCTGAGATCGAGGCTGTTGCATATTATCAGCAGGTTGCACCTAATTTGTTTTCACAACGGGCTTCAAAATAAGAAGAGCAGAGCAAATTTGGCAGCTGTCATTTTACATGTGTATTTTCAATACCTCTGATGCATTTAGATTGTAGGGTGTTTTAGTTCTATCAGTGTAAATCTTTGTGAATTGCGAAGGGCTTTTATATGTAAAAGTACATTAATATACCAAGAATTGCACTGTATGATGTGAAAAAATTACATAAATCCTGGCAAAATTCTATGTGTAGACTAAATCTTACAGGCTAAACCATATGGGTGAACAACGGTCGTAAACTGTAGAATCAACTTGAATTTTTGGCTTTTATTCAGGTTGTTGATGTCACTATTAGCATGACAGAGGACCTAATCCTTCCTCTTGTGAGCAGCCAGTTGGAGTCCTATTGTCCTAACTCAGTGCATCCAAAAATTTGCATTTGTGGCAAACATGGCATTTTTGAAAAACACTTTTTTGGATTGATTGGTTTAACTTCTTAACTCTTCATTGCTTTCTAGAGTAAGAGGAAAAAAGTATTAAAATTTACAAACAGAGGAAAAAAGGAAAGAAAGAGAAGAACACGCAACAGCAAATGTTGGACACTGCATAAACTCATGGAAGGATAGTAGAGCTTTACACAAGTGCCTTGTTGAAAGAGAAAGATTTTTAAAAATCTGTGTCTTGTTTCTGATACATCTTTGGCTGTATCCTCAGTTTCATTCTTATAAAATGCCTGAAGCCCCCAGGTTAACATCAGTCTTAAATCTCACCTCATATTTCTTCTCCTTTTCTGTTTCCCAGGAGCCAGTTAGCTCAGCAAAAGGCAGAAGCTTCATTTCTTACCATCTTTTGCAGTCTGACTGAAATTAAACTGGCCATTTGGGATTTGCAGCAGCAGTGCCCCTGTGGTTTTCAGCCACAGTCTGCTCTTGAAGAGGTTGGAACTATATAGAGGTAAAGATTTCTGTGTTGCAGCAAAAGACGTCAGTGAATAATCTACTTTAAAAAAAAAAAAAAAAAAAGAGTAAATAACACCAGAGCAGCCCTTTACCACCTCTTCTCAACCACATTCCCTTTCAATCTGAAGGCCTGAGTTTGTGAATAGAGTTAACAGCTTTCCTGGAAAACTGGCCCGTGACATTATTTCCTTGTGAACTCCATCCACCTGTCATGTTAGGGCTTGGTGCGATGCCAGCGCTGGCAGGAAATAATAGGCAGCAGGATGCTGGTGTGTGTCGATGGCCCTGACCCTCCCATTCCTGAACATGAATAAGCTTCGAGCTCACCAGGCGTCACAGCAGCGTGGCTGCTGGGCCCACAGAAGCGCATGGGTGGGATGCACAGCCACTAAAATAACATCCAGCCGGCCGAGCCGCAGCAACAGAGCTGCATGGGAAGAGACGGTGTCACATTCTCACTGCCTGCTGCTCTTTGTTCTTTCTCCTGCGCTCTTGCTGGGCTGCAGATAGTACAATGGCAGCTTAACAAAGACAGAAAGAAAGTACAAAGTGTGCCTGTGTGTGAATTAGTTGAGGTTCCCCAAAAGAACACAAAAGCTTCATCGAACAACTTTCACCACTTCTCAAGGGAAATGCACTGGTGAGGGAATATAAGATATCAGCTTGAAATGATTTGCAGCTAGCTTTCTCCTGACACTGCACCGTTGTCCCTGGGAAAGCTACTTCAATTCAGGATTTAGCAGGACGAACTCTCGGGAGATTATATGGTGGTTTACGGGAGCCCAAATCATCCCTTAAATGAGACCTGGGTTCAGTTTGTGACGTGGTGTAAACTGCAGCACATGTTCTCCAAGACTAGCCCATCAGCCCCTCGCTGATCTGGGTAGTCGGCATCCCCAAATCCTTCACAGACCTTGGACGGAGTGCAGAGAGGAGGATGGGGAGTCTTCATATTCCCACTTTCCCCTCTGCCAGACCACATGTGACAAAATCTGTTCAGGTTATCATAAGGTAATTCCTTTCTGAGGTACTCAGAGTGTTAATCTGGAATAATAGTCCCTATGGTCCCCATCTCAAAGGTGTAGGAAATAGCTGTGCTCTCCTGAAGGGCATCTCATTTGTAACGCCAAAGTCACAGGTCAATTTTTTAATATCTTGAGCTGTTATGTATTGGTTAAAAAAAAAAAATGACTGTATATACACACACATGCTTCTTTGACTACACAAATAGGGGCAAATAGCTTGAGATATGTATATTTCTAATGCTTGCAGCATAAAAATTCACTCCCCCAAAGGAAGCTTCTTCCCAGGACTGATGGCCAAGAGCCAGAATAATTACTGAAAGGGCCAGGCATGTTGGAGCTGCAGCTGAAATGAAAGTTTGTTTGTAAGCCAGTGCCCACCACCTCCCCACTCCCTTTGCAGTCTGATGCTTAAGAAATATCTGGTGGTTAAGAAATGACCTGTTCTATCACATAACCAAAGGGCTTTTCAGCCATCACTCTGGTTTTTAAAATAAATTCTAAAGAAACATCCTTCCCTATAAATAGATTTCATAAGAAAGTCTAATGACTGGATCAACTGTTGCCTGATCTGGAGCAAAACTGGTACAGCTAAAGTTTAGTGAAATCCAGGCTTGAAGCAAACCGTCCAGTCACCCCTTACCCCTTTTGCCCAAAGGCAAAACTGCTGAAGTGAATAATGTCATTCCTGTGCAAAGATCAGAAAGACAATGAAGTTATTGCTGACATTTCAGCTCTTACAGGAGGAGTGATTAAGTGTAACAGGACCAACACCTTCATTTGCCTTTTAAAATTAAAAAAAACCAAACGAACGACTAGAAAATAAGATTTTCTTCCCTTGGCAAAATAGTTCTGTTCCCCCATCACAGCAGCTGGGACATGACAACTGTTGTGCCCTCAATTGCCACCAGCTCCAAGTAGCGTGAAAGATGTAAACCACAAGAGTCGGGCGCAGCATCCACATCACATTCACTGTCTTGCTCGAGTCCTTCCCCGCTGTGTGCTGACACCCATGGGGCTAAGGCGGCTTTTCTGAGCAGCCACCTCTTCCTCACTGTGCCTGGGCTGCCTGATCGTGCCAGGCAGGATTAAAGAGACTTTTCTCCAGACACAGAAAAGTGCAATTGGACTGTGAAGTGACCAGAAGTGAAAAGCATCTGGAGCTCAGGATGGGACAAAAAAAATCAAGGAGAATCCATGTGCAAATGTTTGTTTTGCTCATACTATCGTGAAAGCAGAGGTAAGTACACCAGAGAAGGACTGAAGCACATTGGCAAGCAGCTTGGAAAGGCTTTCACCATTGCTGCTCACCATGTATCTGTTCCCTGGCTTGATAAAGGGCTTCGTTTTGCCTTCTGCAAAGCAGATGACAGGAGATCTGGGCTCCACACATAGTGTTGCCGGACGCCCTGGAGCATCTGATGAATCACAGCGTGTTGTTGCTAATCCATTTCTGGCCGTGGCTTTTTGGGACTTCAGGGGAGCTGGTCATTAGATCATTTCCCATGGGCCACCAGCCAGAGACTCGATCAGATGGTATCAACTTTCACTCTGGTCTTTGGTCAAAATGGCCAATAAAAACCATTCCCCTGGTGGTGGTAAAACCATTTGTGCTTCTGTTGAAGAATTACTACTCAATTGCCTTTGTAATAAAACAAGTTTTTTCCAGTCAGAGCTACAAAATTTAAAACTGGCACCAGAACCGGCCATTGCTAACCAACACAACTGCACAGGAACCGGCAGCCAGACATTCCCCTGCCCAGCAAGTCGAGCTTTACAACTGCCCCGGATCTCAGCACTTTTCCAAAAATTCACTGTGTCTTTATAGGACTCAGATCTCTTAATCCATCAACTTTATGTGTATTTTCTGTTAGCTTCACACTGAGATAGTGACCAGTAAATACCACCAACGGCTGTGTGTGACAGAGCAGGGTGCTACGGGGGAACTGGGGGGGACTGGGACACGCGCGGCCCCATTTCCCGCTGCGCAGGTGAGCAGCTGCTGAGCCAGCTGTGGTGCACAGGTCCTGTCGAATCGTCTCCTGTCTCCCGGAGTGGCGGTGACACGGCTGTGCCAGACCAGCACCTTGTACCGCATCCCCCGAACCGCAGCGCTCGCCGAGCTGCTGGCAGAGCTGCCTGCACCAAGCTGCTTGCACAGCACCAAGGTCCTGTTAGAGCCACACAGGGACACAAATTTTGGATATTTTTGAGCGCCATCTACTGGAGTTTTAGCTGTTTTCTAATTGTTTGCACACTCGGTGTACTGCTATATATATTCATGTATATATAATACTTCGTGTTAGAGGTATGAAGGATTTCCAGGTGAGAAGAATGAGAGTAAGACTTCAGCACCACAACGCTCCCGCAGCTGACAGGCATCCCTACAGTGTAACAACAAGCACTTCGCCATGTTTTCATGTTTCTGATATTCTTTAATTTCCCAGGGTGAAAGATTTCCAAATGCCAGAGTTACAGCTGGTCAGAAACTCCCAAGTGAATACTCTTCCACTGGAAAATAATGGTCTGGTTAACTCAAAACATGTCATAGAAATGTAACCATTTTGTTGCTTATGGATTTTTGCAGTGAATTATAATCATTGTATTAAGACATTTCATTTTCAACTGCATTGTTTTTAAAAAATCAAAGAGAAAAAGATGACATGAAACTTTTTCCTCTTGCTGAAATGAAATATTATACACATATATCAAAGCCGTATACCTAAATCCATGCATGGATAAACTCCTGAGACTGAGATTTGCATCCCAGTTTGGGAGGGTAACAAAATGAGAACAATCCCGGATTTTTTCGTGGATTGAAATTCCAGACCGCAAAGAGCTCTGATCCCTGAATTTGTATTTCTTTCTTCTCTGTTGTTTTGAGAGAAAATAATGTGACCTGGGCAATTCTTTCTCTCTGTTTCTGTCCACGCACACACTGCTGATACCTTGCTAAACCCTAATTGTGCCGACGCACTCAGTCCAGCAAAGCCAACTGTTGGCAGTTTTGGTTTCCTGTAGCAGAAGCAAACCTTTTGTACTTTTTCCCTTTGGGCGATTTTCTTTTTCCCAGTGTTAGAAGTGTGCGAGGTCTTTCCAGCTGGGAAATGCACGTTGCAGGCAGCGAGGCCAAGTGTACAAAGAGAAAGGAGGCTCAGTGCGAGTTACGGCACCGACATCTGGCATATAGATTTGACGTCTCTGTCGCCTCCTTTGCTGGACAATGCTCTTGTCCCCAGAGTGAAGTCTTTGTTAAATGCTGGAAGTCTGCAAATGTGACTGGCATCAGCTCTGCAGGCTACTTTAAGAGAGTTCTTGTTTGCACAGATCTGTCATTTGAAAGAAGTAAAATCTTCTCCTCAGACCCCCCTGGCATCACGTCCTGAACATCAGGTATCTGGGAAGCCAGCCCGCTGCAGAAAGCCATAGTCTGAACACAGGACAGCAGGTGTCAAGTCGGGCTGAAGAATGTTTTGGGGCGAACGAGACAGAGAAATGTTTGGGAGAGAAGTAGTAGTCACGGCTTGCTCTCCGAGTAACTTCTTGTAAAAACTGGCCAGTTTTCATCAGGAGTTCAAGGGCTGTTGCTGAGCCTCAGGCACTGTCAGCTCCTGCTGCTGACACACCATCTGTGGGGGATACCTGCTGTTTCCATCTCAGCCACTCGTTTTAGCTGCTTTGTGCTGGGCGAGCTGTGCAGAGGGCTCATTTAATCACAGGGACAAGTCTGAGAAGGAGCCGTGTGAAGAACACCCTGTGAAGTCACTCTTCACCTTCTTCCCAGCTTAAAAGCAGTTCTATTACAGAAGAAGGGTTGTTCTGTGGGTACGCTGGTGCTTGGGGATTTATCTTTAATTTCTCTTCAGGAGGCCACTTGTTCAAAAGCCCCTGGACAACAAGTATTATGGGCAGAAGAGAAGAAATCCTCATTTCCAGCAAAGATGCTGTGTGCCAGTTGTTGGTACAGGTGAGGCTGGCATAGCTGTTCTGCATCCCCTGCACATCACAGGCAGAAGGAGCAATGGCATAAATTGTATTATATGGCCTGATTTTTTTTTTTTCAGCAAAATTTAAATCCACCTTGAAACAAAGTTTTCCCTTGGGCTGGGGTAGCAGTTCAGCTGAACATAAAAGATGCTATTGAAGCAATTTTTGGCATGGGAGAAATTAAGTACCATGAAGTCGAAATGAAAAGCTCGCAGCTCAGCAACACGCATAGCATGAAATTTCATTCCCTGAACATGTGAATTATATCATGGTCAGAACTCATGGCTGTCTGACAACTGCCTTGGGAAGTTTTATATTAAAGCCCTGTCAAGCGTTACGAGTGTCCTAAAGTGATGATGGAATGACTGACTAGAGAGGGGCCTGTAGCGCGGCTGGCAGCTGCTAATGAATGGCCTTGGACTGCGCAGAAACTCGGCAGGCTCCCCATGGACGAAGAGCACGTTCTAAAACATTTGCTCGTTTTAAAGGATTTTAAATTCTGTTTGTAAATGAACATGTACATCCACAAAGTAGCCTCCTTCTGTGTGGTCAATGAGCACACCTAGATGCTAGAAAGGGAGAAAATAAAAAGCTGTGTTGTTTTTTGAGTGGAGACCTTGATAGTGGGTCCAAGAAGAGAACTCAGCTCCCGTCTCCATCTTCTCTACATTTACTCTTTCTTGCAGAGAATGGAAAGAAAAGTGTCTACTTTTTAATATGATCTTTTAAAATACTGGCATGTTCCTATTATCTTATTTGATATATGAAGCGTAAATAGGTAACTTTCTCATGCATTGGGCTGTGTTTGTGTAACTCAGTCTTATCATATGATGTTGGAATCTTTTGATAGTGTTTGCCAGATATTAGCTTGTGGCTCAAGTTTCTGGATATATTTAAAATTTTTCCAAGATGGACTCGTTAGCTATACTTCCCATTAGACACTTGCTCCAAATTGATGAAATTAATTCTATTTTTTCAAACATAATTTGTTTTATTGTTTGTTTGTTTTGAACATCTGTGCAATTAAGCAACATATTATCCTTGTGCATATAAACAAGCATCCTGTTACGCCTCACTCTTTTCTTCACTAAAGTAGATGATCTGAAAATATTAATTCTTCAAGTTTCGAAATGTGCCCCGAGCAACACACCTATCAAACTATACAGTATAAAGAAGCTACAGCGCTTGCCTTATTCTGAATCCACCAGTTTATATATTTGTATCACTGGTGATAATAACACAACTTTCAGATTTCCATAAAACCAAAATTGTGCCCACAGCTGTCTATCTGTTGACAACTGCTTTCCATTTATAAAAGGAGTTTCATTTTCATGACAGTTTTATGGAACTGAGGGGGGAAACTTATACCATTCACTAAATCAAAGTAGGAAAACATTTCTCTCAACCGAATTTGAGGAACATTTGAGTAACAGATGCCTCCAGCAGAGTCACCTGGACCCAGGTCCAGAACCTGTTGGTGGATCTTTCCGTGCTTTCCGTGGGTTTTATCCAAAGGGCATAAAGAAAGAAGGTTTATTTGTTACAGGCATGAAACTGCTCTACAATGCATTAAAAGCAATTCGACGGCAGGGAATTCAAGTTTCAGGGTTTTTTTCTCATAGTGAAAGTCATTTGGTTTGGGGCCATCAATTAAGCAATCCAACAATCCAGCTGAGCCAGAGTCTAATTACAATCTAATCACATTGCGGTGAAACTGCAAAATAATCACAGTTGTAATTGCTACACAAAAGGTTGCTGTGAGCTGTCAGTCTTTCTATCACCAACAGGAAAGTCAACTTCCACACTGTTTACAGACCTCGCTTAGGGAACCTTGGGCCTAACTCCTAAACAAACTTCCTCTGCAATAATTGCCAACATAATAGTACAACGTGGAGACTTTGTCACTGGGAGTCCATTATTCTTTAAATTACCGTAACACAAAGCCAGCTCACTCCTCTTCAACACGCATTTTGTTTGTTTAGATGCCAGAAGTTCTGGTAGTATCACAATAAGCTAAGAAAGCAGCCTTTCCAAAAACTAATATTATTTGAATGCATCCAAAGAATAACGATTAAACTCAATATCAAATCCCCTTATTCCCTGGCCTACGTATTTTATTTGGAAACCACTGAAAATATTTGTTCACATAAAAGTCACTGTGAGGACTGCACTTTGGAATGACTTTCTGCTATTGTTGAAAGTTCAGCAAAGAATAGAGATGCTTAAGGTTAAATTCGGGTGCTAAAGCTCTGCCCTTCAGGGACAGCTCAACGGGTCCAGCAGAAGGCTGGAACGAGGTGTTTTCCAAACTACACATCATGGTTCATACAACGAAGGTTTCACAACTCATGGTCACAATGGTGTATTTTTCCCATAGGCCAGGGAAAGAATTTGCATACAATGAGCATATTTGTTCAAAGTTAAACCAAAACACAGTCTTATTTCATGTCTTTCAAGGAAGGTTTGGAGGAGAGCCATGTTCATTTTGAAATCCCTGGACCAGAAATAAGCCACTCAAACAGATTTTGCAAGATGTGGGGTTTTTTACAATAAAGGGAGGGAATGGATCATTTTGTTCATTTTGGATCCTAAGAGTGATATTTCATTTCTCTTTTTCCAAAACAAAAGTAGAACAAATTGATTGCTTTAAGTTCCTTATTCAGGAACGTTCCAAAAACATCACACCTTACGCTTTGGCTTCTGTAACAGCTTTTCCCTGAGCTCTTGACAGCAGGGTTCTGACTTTTGCCGAGTTAACAGCGTGTTCTCCAGAGTAATGATTCTGGAGGCAATAAGGAAATTGTAAAGCGGAACCTGGACACAAGATACAACATGCTGGAGAACTCAGACAGACAGCTGTATATTTTGCAAGGTCAGTCTCAGACTTCATGTTAGGACTAAGGAAGCAATGCCCATTGTAAAGGTCCTTCTACATTTCTCCATGAAACAAAATCTCTTAGGCTTTTATATACGCACCTGTGTGTATGTGTGTGATTATACGTATGTGTGTAAAACCCCCAACATTTAACATTCTCCCTTCAACAAAGGATATAATCTTTAAAAGTATTTTTATAATCAGAAGCATCACTTTCTCTGCACTTTAAAGGTAGCAATTGATTAACTGAATTATTTACAGCTGCTAGTGATCTTAATTGGTTTCTAATGAACCCCAATGCATTATAAATGTAGTTGCAAGTCAGCTTGTGCTCCCAGTTAAGCTGAAGGCTCTTGCTGATCCCAGGAGGATATGCAGGTTTGTAAGACTGTGATTTCCTTTTAATTTATTTGTCCAGAAGAGCTGCTTCTGTAATTGTTTGGTATACTGAGAAACTATGGGTTTAATTACGAATTAAGGTGCTAAGCCAGTAAAATAAAGGTGGGTTCTGTGTGTGGCCCAGTGTCTGTATCAAGTTTGCGAGTTTATTAACACCTGGAAAAGTGCCACTGACTATCTTGTTGCCTGGCCTGAGCAATTATCATTTTTAGTGGTACTTATTGAGCATCTTGGTGCGCTTTAATTTCTAGTTCAATTATTTGATGAAGCATAAGAAAGCTGATTAGAAGATGTATTTTCCCTACAAGTGAGGTCTTCCGTTATGAGCATACAGGGTAGTTAAGTTTGCCAGACTGATTTTCCTATGGGACCCTCTAGTCGCATAGCAGGATTCGGTTTTGTTGTTTGAGTATCAGAATTGCCAAACTCTTCTGGTTTTTGCAGGGAATTGGTAACTATAATACATTGTGCTCTAAGTTGGTGAACCCAATGTGATACTTCTAAAATCTTTGAATTACTCTGTATCTTTAAAATGTTCTGAGCAGGGTTGCATCCTCCACAGCAGCATACCTACATGTGGGAAAGAGAAATGTAACCAATTCCCCTGCTGACCTTTATCTTATTGTGTCTACTTAAAACAGGAAAAGCATGCCCATTGGCTCAGCTAATACCTTAAATAACTAAAAGACACCCTGCTATTCCCAATTCCTGACTACTTCCTTGTTTACTTCCCTCCTGGCCAGCAGCAGCTTGCATACATATTTATATATGTATGCAAATTTTGAATTCCAGACAGGAGGGATGGCTGGAGAGCTGGCCTTTGCCTTGGCTGGTGTCTCTGGGAGCTGTGCTGGGGCTCAGGCTGGTGTTGGACCCTGGCTCATCCGCCCGAACGCGTGGGCAGCAGCGTCGCTCCCGCTGCACGGGCTGCACCCCTGGGGAACGGCTGGGGAAGGGCAGGCGCTAACGATGAGCAAGAATTCTGCTTTCGGTGACTTTTGTTCCTTCCGGCTTCCAGTAAAGGTGAACCCCAGCCCTTTCTCTCGCTGTGTCGCTGCAGCCTGATGTGTCCGCTCTCTTTACCCTCTCACGAGAGCTGCCAACCATCGCTTCAACGACAGGAGGCTGCGCAGGCCCTGGTGTCGGCAACGCCTGAGCTGCTGGTTCTCCTGGCCCTGGGCAGGGCCCGGGGGTGTGTTTTGGCACATACCACGCAGCCCGGACCTCTCTGGAAGACGGTGGCCAACAATCCTTGTGGTTTGCCAGACAGACATGTGGTGGAACTGTCATTATGAAACATGTAGTTTTGGGAAAGGAACTTACTTGCAGGAGTGATCATTTTGGAGTGAGTCAGTAGATCCACATCAGCACGGACGTGAGGCAAGTGGGAAGAAGAATCCTTCCAGTCTTGTGTAAAATCTCAGCTCAGTTTACATTAGAAATACCAGAAACTTGCAAAGGCATTGAGAGAAATACTGTCCCTATATTTTAAGGGAAGGCAGCAGCAAGAAGTCATTGTACAGTTAAAAATCACCTACCACCTTTATTACATGGAGGAAACATGGCATGGGATGAAAGGAAGAGCTTTATTTGCTGTTGAAGATGTTAGGTTCCATGTGGTAGACATCCAAAAATATGAAGTCACTTCCAAAAAACACAGCTGCTCTGTGGGAGCTATGATTTCCATATGACTGGGTTGTACGAGAACATCTCGGTGGCAGTCGCAGGACAGGAATGTCGTCATGAACACTGCTGAACTTCAGGGACAACTGGATTGTTTTTCTGGTAGTATTTAGTGACACTATTTTTGAAATGCTAGCCTTTTGGAAAAAAAAAAGATTCCCCTGAATTAGCACATTACAGGCTTGTTTAATGAATGTTCTGCCTTTAAGACATGAGATTAAGCAGTCTGTTCTATTGCTCTAAAACTTTTATAGATCTGATTTCTCTTAAAAGGTATATTCTAGCTTTAACTGTTGGCAAATTAAAGGAATTACTGGATGAAATCCTGGGAATAGTCTTTTGCTCAGTTTAGATGCCTCAGATGAAGGGGCATGATATTATCCCAAGAGACTGTAGCTGTAGGAGTAAAACTTGGAGTGTACTTCAGTGCTACTGAAAGTCATTAGGACTTGGCATTGACTTTACCTTCCCCAGCATGTTTTTGTAGCTGCACAGTGGAATCTCTCTGTCTGAGGCAGAAGGCAGTATCCTCTTCCACTTGCATGCTAAATTCTGTAACCATAACATTTATGTTTTCTGTCATTTGAAACAGACCTGGTATTCAGGTTTCAATGTAGAAAAAAAAGATTTTTTTTTTTTCCCCTTCATTCTTGTAGTGAAAGAGCAGTAGGATTTTTTTTGTTTAGACACTTGTGTTAAAACAAATTTGTCAGCCACTGCTGTGAAAGATTGATGGATGACTAACAGAACCGAGTCCAGCTGTCTGTGAGGTCTGGGCTGTGCAAACCCCAAAAGAGCCTAAACACACTCTGCGTGTGGGAGAGGAGCCTCGGCTGCTGTGCAATCACTTATGTCAGCAGACATGGGATATTCCAGCACTGGGCAAATAAATATACCAAAAATGAGTAACCAAGTGGAAGTGGCAGCTTTGGGAATGAAGGTGGTGAACCTGTTTGAATGTAGCACACGCTGGAGCGGCCGGGGCAGGACTGGTGTGGGCTCTGGGTTCAGTGGTGGGTTGAGAAGTCTTTTCAAAGAATGACTGCTGTGTTCTCGCAGGGATGCAGCCAGCCCAGTTAAGTATGGTTTCTGAAATTGCCGACAAGTCGGTATAAACAAAGCTTGCATGGACTCATCTGATGCCCACAAGAGGTTATCGACTTTAATGATGGTTCAGCAGAAGTAAATATTCAGCTAGAGGTATTTGAAAGGTGGAAAGCTCGATGTTCCTGGCCTCAGCTGGTATTTGGATTTTAGGGTTGTTTCTGAGAAGGCTTTCCCTGCGTGCAGCTTCCATCAGGTCACAGCTCACAACTGGTTTGTTTGGGCTTTGTGCACCATGATAAGTTTCCCCTGGAGTTACATATGTAGGCAGGTAGCATGGGATAGCATTAATTGCCATAAATTTACGAAGTCATTTCACCCAGCTCTGAGTGACTTAAAAAGTGCCACTTCTGAGGATAGAGTGCTCCAGCAAAGGCATTTAAGAGGCAACATGAGATGCTGTTGGATTTTGCAATTTACATACCAAATATAAGTTACTTAAATGTTCCAGGCTTAGACCAAAGCCACAGACAGAAGTTGTAAACACCCTTTCAGTGGACCATGCTAATTTTCTAGTCATGTGTGGCTGGTTTGTTTTGGTTTTTTCCTGTCCATCCTCCCTTGTCCAGATCCACTATTTGCTAGTGAGGTCTCCAAATTGCTGGGCTTATACCAATATTCACATCTTTCCCTTCATGCAAACAGTGCAGAACTTGAGCAAAAGCTCATCCAGGATCTTGGGGAGTTCCCTGCAGACCTCAAAGGACTTTGGAGCTGGCTTGCAGTTGAACAAACTCTTTGAATTAGCAAGGTTGTTATGAATGTAACCCATGCAGGGCAAAAACCAGCCTGCTGCACACAAACCCCTGAGCTGCTTCCTTCTGTTTCTTGCTGCCTCTTCAAACCACTAGAGAACTTTCCAACATGTGAGTAGTTCATAATGGAAAACAGCTTGTATCTTAATTTCATTTTTTTAAGCCAACACCCTCAGATTTGCCTCATCAAATGTAGGAATTGTAGCAATTCAACGAAGGTGTGGATGTGGCTCACAGGGCACTTTTCTGCAGGCAGCGTGCTGTGTGCTCGGTAGCATGCCTTGGCTCACGAACTTTCACAGCAGGAAGATAATAATGAAAGGGTTATTGAGCAAGAAACGGCAAGATTTAAACTAAAGTCACTCCCGACTGAACAGCTGGCTTTGTTTTTTATTTTGTGCTATCAAGAAGGGATGGGGGTAGGGGGGAAGGAAGTTTTCCCTCCTTCATGGAGAAGACACCCATGACCTTCAGGTGCTTAATCACAGCATTTTACTGTTCACTTCTAACACTTCCCCATCTGTAACATCTCTGTTCTGGAAAGTAGTGAAGTGCTTTAAAATCGTGATTAATTGTGAATTTAATTGCCAACCCCTCCCCAAGAGAAGCTAACCACAGCCAGAGCAGAGAGAATAACTGACTGGCCCTGGGAATGCCAAATATTGGAGCTCAGTGGTGGAGGCAGGGCTGGAGCCCAGGACACAGCACTCCTCTTCGCTTTCTTTCCTGATGAGCGTGTATGTTTTGGAGGCAGAAAGTGTGTGTCAGGATGGAGGGGAAGGGTGGAAATCTGGGGATGGAGTTGTACTTGCCAGCTCTCACCATGAATTAATTGTGTTTGGCTTGCCCAGCAAGTATTCATCGCCTTCAGAGAATATAAACAGAATTTTGCAAGACTGAGCTATCCCAGCTCCAGCTGTGATGCTTCCTACCCCAAGCACTCTAGCAAGAAACTGTGCTCTACCTTTTTTTTTTTTAAAGCACTTCATGAAAGCACTAACGATCTTACCCTTGATAGATGCTTGTTGCCACTGTATCCATCCCTGACTTCTCCCCTTCTGTCTGCAGCGTGTCCAGTACCAGCTGATTAACTCCTTTACCTCCGGATGTGGCTACATTTCATGCAGGATCTGCAAGTGGTGTAAAGCTCATTAAAAGTGTGGAACTCTTTATCATGAAAATCACCCTGTCAGTGTTAGGTATATTGTCGATGTGGCATCTCTTACCAACTGCTGCTGCATTTCTCACACTCAAAGCATCGCCATGAATTCCTGCTGAGCAGAAAGGTTGCACCACTGACCCTCACCTGGGGCAGAGGTTTCATTTCAGTAGCTCTCAGCTGGGAATGATATTCCTCAGTCCTTCTTAAAGCTGTGTGACTTCTGAAAACTCCATTTGAATGGGCAGCTTCTCCAAAGGAGCAAGTACTACCTGGATTCTCTTGTCCCCTCTTTTTAGTAGGAGTGGTGGTAAAGATGAACCTTCTATGTTCAGAAAGATTTTTTTTTTTCCTTCTTTCCTTCTCTCTTGGCTCCATGTGTGATGCCCTGCACTCAGAACAACTGCATGCTTGGCTCATAGTGCCTGGTCTACAAATTCTTGATGAACTGGGCAGTCAAACTCCTATGGGATGCAACATTTATGCAGTGCTTTGCACCTGGAAAAGTTGGAAGATAATTGAAAGTCAAACCCAATAAGGGGAAAGCATCTGTACTCCCAGCTGTGGCATCCATATCTGGTACGAGATGATTTACTGGCTGCTCCCGTGTCCCTGAGGCCGCTTTCCACGGCTTCCTTGAAAACAAAACAAAAATCCAGAGATCAAAACCACAACTGGGGGCAGAGCTGTTCCTGGCTGCAGCAAACCTGAGCCCAGTGGGCTCCAGGAGCTCAGAGGCTCTATAGGCAGATGGTGAAGCAGCAGTTTTGTGGTCCTCTCTCATCGTGCAAAGGAGAGCTACATATAAGCTGTATATTCAGCTGGGAGAAGTGTCAGTGATCCTAAGCCTGGTCCCATCCATGAGTGCCGGTGGGCAGGGAGTGCTGGCCAAAGGGAGCAGCCGAGGCTGTGCTGGGTCTGCGACTTCTAACCCTGGTACCTGCAGGAAGCCCGTGCTGCTGCCGTGTTTCAGCAAAGCAGATTTAACCTGTGATCTGGATGATTTTTAGTCCCTAGACTGGAGGGTACATGCTATGTACCCTTGTCTCCTGAGGTCTGACAGTCTCATATGGGGCAGGTGGGTCCCCTCCTAGAGTCCATGCTCACATCCAGAGCCTTGAGCCATCTCGCTTGCCTCCCACAGTCCCTCCAGAGCCCAGCCTGCTTCTATATGATAAATAAATCTGTTTTCTTTTGCATTGAAAGGAAAAGGGCTGAGGGCTTCCTAAAACCAATTGGCTAAATTGTTTATTGTGCAAATTTCAATAAGGGTTTTAAAAAGGAAGTGGTCTGTAAGCCCTGATAAACATTGTGTGGTAGATAGCAGTAGGAAAGGGTTGCGGTTCCATCTGAATGTATACACAGACCCGAGTCTCTCATGGGTACGCGAGAACAATGAATTGTATATCATGTACTCCAAGGCTGGCTCCTGGGCTGGGGATGGCCATGTTCCCCAAGCTGCTGGGGACAGGGTACCTGGTTGGTGGGACCTGTCTCTGACCCGGGACAGCAAGGACGTGCGTTCTTGATCATTAGGTGATACAGTTAGTGATGTGAATTGCTGCGGCAGGCTCTCCAGCAGAGACAGCTTCTCCTTAGCAGTGCAAAAAGAGGGTGAGCACTGAGTGGGGAATAAACCCAGGCAAGCGGCGAGGCACAGGCTGAGTTGGGTCTTATGTGTGCGTTTGTTGCTTGGAGCGAGCCCTCTCCTCACAGCTCACAAATCCCAAATACTAATCTTTTTTTTTTTTTCCCTGACCAAGAACTATTTACATAATTAGATGCTTGAAGAACGGAGTTCCAAATAAAGACATGATTTTAGCTATAAACACATGTTATCTATCTTCAAAGCATTAAAAGCTCCCAGAAAGTAAACTTCTGTTTGCTTGAGTTAGGGTGTGTCTAGAATATTAAAAATCAGTGAAGGAAAGATGGCTCTTGTGAACTTACAGCAGGAAAAGTGCAATATTAAAATTAAGCATAAAATGAATGTTACCTACGGAAGACTACCCTTTTTTGTATTGTTAAGGAAAATCATGGCATTTAGCTTAGTGGTTGTATTCTAGGACTTGAAAATGTTTGTTCCAGCAATTGGCTTTCTACTGAAATGATTTGTTTCTCATTAAAATGTAGGTAAACCCTCGTTGTAAATATTTTCTTAAAAGGAAAAAAAAACCCCACAAACCAAAAATAAACAAACAACTGCAACCCACCCCCCACAAAACAACCAAGCAAGAACAAAACAAAGAAAAATTGGAACTGACATGGCCAGAGAAGAATCTCATTTGGAAGACATATGAGAACCTCATAGGATGTTGATTTGTATTGGCTCTGAAGTCCTTCATGTAATAGTTTCACTGTCATATTGAAAACTATACATCATCTGTGGCTCAGGTTTTTTCCCATGGTTGCTGAGAAAACCCTGGATACTGGTCAAGTTCTCTTGACAGACGAAGAGAAAATATTTGGTGTACTAAAATTGTGCTGGGATAGATTAAATAATTTAGTGCCTGTTTCTGTGAATCCATATGAAGGAGCTGCCCTTTGCTGTATGCACACTTCCACTAAGCCTGGTGGAATGGTACAAACAGAAACTACTCCTGCGAGTAAAGCTGTGTGGACTCGGGCACGAGCGTTGCTTTTAGAGAAGGATGAAGGTGTGTCTGGTGCAGCTGCAGAGGGTCACGGTGCGGATCACAATGAGGTAATAGGAAGCTCTGTAGTTTCTCTTGGTCCAGATGAGAGAAGTGTTTGTTTAGGAGTGTCCTCCCCAGAGCTGGGTAGTGGCAGAGTTGTAACACTTAACTTGCATTTTGGAGGTAGAGCTACAATTCTCCCAAGGTAGGGGTGGGAGTGCTGCAATCAGCTTGATAGGAGAGGTGGAGAGGAAATGATTTTCCAAGTCACTCCTAGGAACTCTATTTTCATACGAGAAAGGCAGGCTTGATGGATTGTGCTGCCAAAGTGTCGGCTGGAATAGAAACTCCTCTTAGTCTGCTTTGCAGATGGGTACTGGACAGCTGTGCTAGCTTCTTCAGGGTATGGTTTTTTCTGCTTTACAAATTTGGAGTATTTTGGGGATGCATTTGTGCATCAAGACTACCCAGTGGAGCTCCACAAAAGTAGTTATGATCCAGAGACGCCCAGCTGCTATGGTGTGCAACACCCAGTTAACTGTGGGTGTGAACATCCTCTTGTTCAAGGAGTTTAGGGGTCAGTTGGAACAGCCAGGGAGGAGGTTCTGCTATCACTAGTGTACTAGTGAAAAACCAAGACACCGAACAGCTTATTGAGGGGCAAAGGATATTACGGCAAAGTGGAGTTTTCCACGTCACCTGCATCCCGGTTCAGCAGTGTGGCCCTGAGGCAGGAGCAGTGAAGTGCTGCCATCTCACATCCCGCTTCTGAGTGCTGGCAGGATTATGTCCTAAACCCCGCAGGATGACTGCTAGCCCCGGAATACTGTTTGTTGTGGGGTTGCTACTGGAGTCTGTGGTATAAGGGAGTTTCTCAGGCATGTTGGTGAGTCATCTGAGACAGGAGCTACACGTTGCCCCTTTGCCCAGCAGCCGATCCTGGACAGTGGCTGCTATTTAAATCGACAGCAGAAGTGTCAATGTATCTGTGACATTTTTTTAAAGATGGCTGAGGAGACCAGGAGCTGACAAATGATTCTTCCACTTCTCCTGGCTAATTTTGGATTAGCTACGTTTACAAACAGGTGCTGGTATGTCCCAAAATTCCCGAGTGTGTCTCTTTGGGGTTTCCAACACCCATACCTGTGGAGTGGAGGGCGGTGAGCTCAGGTGTGTTGGTGTTCCAGCCTTTGCAGTGTATGCAGGTGTGTCATGCATCATCAGGCTTGGTTTTAAACGCCTCCTTGGTTGATCTCTTAGAAGGAAGCTAAGAATCTTCCTACCAGCTGCTCTCTTCTGCCCATGTTTTTGGTGTAAACTGTGGGTTTTGTTCAGTTGTGGCTCAGAGCTTCATGTAAAGGTGCCCAAGATAGCCCGGAGCCTGATCCAGCAGGGAATTGTACTGATCGCAGCAGAGCCTGCGATGACGGAGAGATGACCGTGAGCTCAGCCTGTGCACTGCTCTGTCAAGCTAGTGGGAAGTTGGACGTGGTGAAAAGGCTTTTACCACAGCAAGGCAGTAGAAAATGTTACAGGTGAGGATGTGGATAAGAACTCAGAACTTGGGGGAAAATACGATGCCCTTGACTAGCTTGTTTTCCGTGCTCCTTTACTGGATATTGGTTGAAGGACTCTGAAGAAAAACAGTGCTTTAAATCAACATGCTATCAAGTAACAACACTGCAGAAAACAGAGCTCCTCAGAGCTGCTGTGAGCTGAGCTGCCTTGGGAACTGCACAAGCCTAAGTCAAAAGCACTGACCTGAATTAGAATGAGACCATTTTGGGCAGCTGAAATTTAATGTGGAGCCTGAATAAATGGCCTTCCAGTTCACTGGGAGTAAATGTGAATAACTCACTGTTTCTTGGCCGAAATTGTGGTGTTAAGAGCAGACAGCAGCATTACACAGCGCGCTTTTCATTACTGATGTCAATTTTGATACAGTCCCAGTGGGACTATAGAAAACTCTGCCACATTATGTTTCAGAACAATAGGATCACTGCAAAAGAAAGATACCAAGTGAGAACATGCCAAGCTGATTCCTTTCCAGCTTCAGCTTGAGCAAAAAACCTTCAGGAACGATCCCCCTCAGATCCTGAGGTGGACAGAATCAATATTCAGCTCTGTGTGATGTGGCTTTTTATGGCCTTGCTTTGTTTGTACCCTAGTTTTTGCAAGGATGATGCATCACTTTCCTGCTCTTCTGAAAGGCCATTCCGTGTGTGCGGTGGAGCCCTGGTGCCGTGTGAGGGCTGGGTGCCAGCAGCACGTTAGGAAGGGCTTTTGTGGGCTATGACACCGATCCACTGCGTCCCGTCTCCAGTAGTGGTTGTGATGTGAAGATATAAGGTCGATTTTTAGTGATGTTTGGATGAAGATGTTCATTCATAGCGTACATCTCCATGGACTGCTTTCTAGGATGGCACGGTTGTCAAGGAAGTGCTGATGTCTTATTGACCTGACTTCAAAGACGCATTGGGGCTTCACTAATTTAATGGCTGCTTTAGAATTAAAGTCAGACTACTCTTCCTGTACCCAGTTTCACAGAGAAGTTAACAGTAAATGATCAGGACACTATTAAAGGTGTTTAACAACTCTGTAAATGGTGAGTTGATCCTGAACAGGCAGTTGTTGCCAAGCTGCTGACTTGGGGTGGGCCACCAGGTGTAGTGGGCATTGCATTTGTCCCCTTTTTTTTTTTTTTGTATGCCATTGGACAAGAACTTGCAGCGTCTGTCAATAAGAAAGTAACCAATGGGAAAGATATAAAAGCTTTCTGAATACAAGCAGTCCTCATTTAACTATATCAGGAGGGTAATAACTACATCAGAAGGGTAAGCACCAGAGAGGAAGAAGAGCTATTTAAACAGGACAATGTTGGCAAAAGAACAAATGAGTGGAGGCTGGCCATAAATTTATTTGGGGTGGAATTTGGAAGAAGGTCTCTAGCCATCAGAGAGAATTTCTTTCAGTTAAAGGAGTGTGGGAGAGAAACTGATTATTTTTTTTTCTTCCCCCTAAGATGAAGCTTACTAATTGTATATGAGCAATTACATGACACAACTGCCGTCTGCAATTCTGCAGATCCCTTCCTGATCTGTGCTCCTGTTTCAAAGAATAAAGGCAGATTTCCATTGCCCTACTTCAGTTATTTTTTGTAAAGAAGGACTTCCTGTGCAGTTCCTTGAAAACACAAGCAGTTGTAATACCAGCTTTGGACAAAATATTCAGATTTCCAATGACTTTTTGAGCCTATTCAGAACAACTGAGAGCACCAGCTGAAGAGCGATGTGAAGAACAGCCCACAGAGCTCACTGGCACCATTCTGCACTTGACTCTTCCAGTGCTACGAACAGCAAGTCATTGGAAACTGCAATTTGCGAGAAAACCTTGTCAATAGATAATAGACTGCAGGCAGAAGGTAGTAAATCTATCATGTCTCATCTCTATAAACCAAATGATGAAACCCTCAACTATTCTGAAGGCTGTGTGTTTTATAGTCAGAGCTGGTATGCTGAAAGGTAGAATTTCATTGCATGATGCGATGCAACTCTGTCCATGTCCTCCTGTTTGCTCTGTTGGACTGGAATGACTTGCTGGGGGGACATGCAAGAAGCAGCTGCCTCTGTTTGCTCTTCTCTGTCTTCTCTTCTATGTCCTTGGTGTTTGCAGTGTTTGTTCCTCCCTCAGCATCACCCAAGAGCTCCTTTTCTCCCCAGGAACAGGACCAAATTCAGTAGAGGTATTCCAGAAGTTCATGACTCAGTATGTCTAGGTCAGGTCTCAAACACATCTTGTGCTTCACAGGCTCCTAGTTCAGACCCAGAGGCAGGTCCATGTCTCCATGTGGCTCATAGCACCCCACAAGTTGCTTCCAGGCCTTTGGCAGACTAGTTGCTAAAGGGGTCCCCCAATGGTCCCTATGAGTCTTATCCTGTCAGTCCAGACAACAGTCCCAACACGTCTTGCACTTTGATTTTTCTCCAAAATAATGCCTTCGGACTGAACCTACCCTAGAACAGGCCAGAAATTTGACAAAGCTAGATTTTCGGTGGGGGCGAGGGGAGAGTTTCCCCGCTTGCCGAAGCTGAAGTTCTGCAGAAAAATGCTGTTTCCAACTAAACTTTCACTGTAGTTCTTTGATCTGGTGTGGAATTTCTGGGCAAAATTGAAGTTCAAGTGAGGCCAATTCTTTTGTTTTCTTTCCTCAAGATATTTGGCTCCTTCGAACTCTTTGTTGCATCCTAAGGGCACAACTGTGTGTCTGTGGATCACCCCTTCAACCTGCTCACAGCTGCTTTTTCCTCTTCTCTGGCTGGCAGTTGTCATACTTCTAGTTGGAATGAGCCTTCCTGTTAGTCCAAAATTATCTTCCTACTCACCACTTCTAATCTCAGCTTTAGAAACTACCTGGTTTAAGACAGAGTAGACAAATGGTGTGGAATAGAGGCTTGTAGGAGCTAAAAAGTCTGCCTCTGGCCCCAGTTTGTGGACCTTAAGGTGAAATCATTGATTATGGACTTCCACCCCAAAAAAACCCCTTTGTTCCATTCTAAACAACTGAGTTTCAGAAGTTGGTGTTTGTGTTTTGTTTTACTTACCCCAATAACATATTTGGAACTGCTATTAAAATTAGGTAGTTATGCTGCTAAGGTAAGCTCAGAGAAGCTATAATAATGTCACCTGACAATCTATACTAATAATACCAGAGGTATAGAAACAATTGTAAACAAGCAGTTTTAAATTGTTTTAAACAGCCTGCTACAGAGAACTGAATGTACAAGCCATGGCAAGCCATTAGGAAAGCTGATAGATTAGAAGATATTTTGGTGTGCTTTTACAATCAGATTTCCTCCCACGATATAACCTGATTTTCCTTCAACTCCTGCCTTTTTGTATGATTTCTCGTAATGATAAATTACCCAGCCTTCAAGAAGTTTATAGTTCTCGGTCATTAAGGGTGGAACAGATGCCAGCGCTCACATCTTCCAGTTGTTCTCCAAAGATGCTGTTACTGGCCATGGGGAAACATTGTCAGAAGGTGATTTGTGCTAATAAATATTTGTAGGTGCCCCTAAGCAATGGGAGATCTGAGCACAGCCTCTGAGATGGATTTTAATGATTTCACATAGTCAATTTTTCTTGCCCTTTTCCCTCCCACCCCCTCTCCCAAATGTACTGTAGGAATAAACTGAAAAGCAGTGTATATGTTATAAGCCCACAAGGAAAGGAGCCAGAGAGTGGTAGGGTAAGTCTGAGTTATTAAAGTCGGGTCATGCCCTGAAGGAGATTACAGTAAGACAAGCCAATATAAATATACAGTATATTTCTGTCATCCGTCTTTGTTACCCTGGGTGGCCTGCAGTCAATTAACAGGGCAAGGGGAGAAAAGTAGAATACATGAGTATTACAGGATCTACTCTAGCTGGTTGGAATCCACTTCTCATTAACTAATTTATATTCCTTCTCTGGACCAGAGTTTGATATTAGTCTGGTGTAAATCTGGAGAAATTACTCTATTGATGTGTTTTACTGAATTCAAGTCCCACAGCTGTCAGAATCTGCCTCTTTTCCTTTTTTCTTGTTGAATGTTCCTAATCCCCTAAATAACAAATGGAGGTTTTTAGTCAAGCAAGAGTGCCTAGTGATAAGAAAACCCATGCTACACTAAATGCAAATCTTGCACAGCCAGTCTGTTTTACAGATTTTCAGACCTTGATCCCTGGATAACCTACAAGGGGAGGAGGCTCACAAAGGGTTTGGAGAAAGATGCACAATGCTGGAAAACATTAACATATTGGCCATGAGTACAGAGAGTCTTATCTCTTAAGATGTAGAGCCAAATTCTGGTTTTCATTAAACTGGTGCAAATCTGGAAAACACTGCTTGCAGTGCTGTCACTCAAGAGTTGCTCTTGGTGTAATAAGAAACAGAGAATTGTTCCAACCATTAAGACACCAGCCCAGACAGAGTTAAATTCTGCTGTTTAATCTGGGTATATGCAGGTGTAAGCCTGAACCTGAGCTGTTTATGTCAAACACAAGACTTCTAAGTGGTGCATGGGGAAGAGGTGCTGGAGACACCCATGCGAGACGGGGCTGGGAGCTGCAGTGCATGGGACAACCCTTGGATGAGCAGGAATTGCACCCGCGCTGGGAGGTGGAGGCTTCTTCCATTGGAAACCACCATGTGTTGGCACCACGGTTTCCTGCTTGAATCCTGGCACACCTTAATGAGCTCAGTCAAGACAAATATGAGTTTTGGGCCACCATGAGCCTTGTGCACAAGGTGCAGCACTGTCCCTTGTCCTTGCAGGGAACCCGCGTGGATGCCCACCAGTGCTATGTGGCTGGGATGGGTGGGCAAGGGGAGGTTCTGCACTCGCCCTGCTCCATCCTATGGCTGTAAAAATAAACACACATGGTGGGGGAAAAACCCTCCAAAAACGTCACTCGTTTTCTTTGCCTATCTTAAATCTAAACACAATATTTTCTCATTCTTGGGCCTGTATCAATTTCTGACAGTACAATTGGAGGCCAGCGCCCAGAGCGTATTGTCTTGAGGAGCTTACCAAGGAAATCGAGAGTTTGGTCAGCAATTGTAAATATCCTCCTGTAACTGAGTTTGTTTGTTCTGCAGTGTGCTCCGGCGTCATGGGCTGTGGGACACCCTGGCACCAGGTTACTGGTGGGAAAGATCCACTGCTCAGATAAGGATGGGAATAAACTCCACCCACAGAAGTGCCACAGAAAAACCCCTGATTTATCCATTAATTGCTTTAAGGGGTGGTGAGTGCAAGAACAACAATGGGGTATTGACAAATCCTCCTTGGCAGGAAAAGGGCTTTCCCCTTGCTCTGTGGCTTTAATGCGCTCATTCTTGGAATTATTAAACATTTGCAAATCCTGCACTGGCTCAGGAATGCAAAATGAAAGACAAGTACCCAGCAAAGAAACCGCATGTTGGAACGGCTGTTTTCTGCTTGGGATGAAGCAAAACGCTCCTCTCATTGTGAAATACCCCCATTGCTGCAGGCTGGGAGTCCACTTGTGATGGAGTTTGTCTCAAGGGATTATCAGTTTTCTTTTTGTGACCTGATCCTTTTTTGTAGTTCATATTGCAGATGGTGTCCTGGGTTCTCAGTAAGTATGAAGGAATCTGTTTGTGAGAGAATGGTTTACAAAACCCAGACATGTTCTACAAGACTGCATGTGGACATTAGCAGGAACTGGGTTTCGGGCACCAAGGGCTGTGGGGACAGTGAGCCTGGCTGCTCCACGTTGGGGTGGCAGAGAGCAAAGGAGCAAGCAGGGAGCTTGACCCCTCAGGGACCTGAGACACTAACTGCTGGGGTTCAAATGAGAAAAAGTGCTAAAAAGGTATTGACCAAACCTCTTCTAAGTCTTTAGGGAGAGCCAGCCCTAGGTCAGTGTTCACACACCAATGTGATGCAGTACATTGGCTGCCTGCGGAGGCTGGGAAACTGAGGCACAGCTCGTCATTGAACCCTCTTGAAAGATGATAAAGATGCCAAAGGATCGAAATCCTCAGCGTGGCCAGGCCTTTGGATATGAGTGATATTCAGCCAGTTAGGACTCTATTGGCTGTATCTGACTGGGGAGACGAGGAGCTATTTTCTGTGCTGCTTGTCTTCATGTGCTTGTAAAAGATGTGAATGCTGCTGGGAAGGGCACACCAGGGGCCACCGCTGGCCAGAAAGGAGCCACCTGGCCCTGTGTACAGCTGACCCACAGTAGCATGTTCCTCCATTAAGGGTTTTCTTCCCAAACCACAGTATAAACAGTCTCTGCTCTGATGAATGCATTAATAAATCAAATCCAGCTTCAGTGGACTTATTAGGGAGGAACTAGGTATGGTACACAAAAAATATCCCTGGGACTCTTGAGATTCATCACTGCGCGCTGCTTGGTGCTGTCGCATCACCTCGGACTAGTCTGCTTAAGGTGCACATACTCCACAGGCAGGATTTTGGGGCTTTTCTTTATGTCTGAAATGGCTTCTAAAGAGACATTCTCTGTTTCACTCTGTCAAGCAGTTGAAAACCTTTCCAATGCCATAGAAGTGGCCTGTTGCAGGCAGCGGGTATCAGGCCACAGTTCAGTGGCAAGTCATGCTGTTTTCACAACAAAGGAAAAAAAATGGGCTTAAGAGGTGTTTACCTACTGGGAACTTAATTTCAATGTATGTTCCCTTGGTAATGAGTCAGAGGTTCAAGTCTGTTCCCTATTATGCAGCATGAATCTAGAAAGCACACCAGATCCTGCTCTCTGTTAAATTAGGTTATGCTGTGAAAGTCAGTGGAGTTGTTCCAAACTTGTATTGACATAATTGAGAGCAGAATAGGGCCCAGCATCCCAACTGACAGCAGCTGAGTCAGTGCAACTTAACGTGATCAAACCAGTGAGACCATGAACAACTGGCTCTTACACTTGCTATTTTATGGCCAGCCTGGACTGCTGTAAATATTCCTTGTCCACCTGGTGCATAAGGTGACTAGAAGATGCTTCAGTCCAGCAGTTTCTTTAAAGCTCTCATGAAAGGCTTGGGCATGATGTTGTGTATATCTGCATATGGCTTGGTCCCAAAACACTGATTGGCATTTATGGAAGTGAGTTGCATGGAGGTCTCCGTAGCTGTTGTCATGGGTAAGATGTTTGGTTTGTCGTGTCATTTGAGCACTGGGAGAAGAACAAACTCAGTGTACAAAAGTACAAACACCTGAGGTCTCCAAACCCACAGCATCCAAAGGGGTGGGCAGAGGTGCCTGACCAGAGCCCACTCTGCTCTTTTTAACAGTGGTGGGAACTGCTCACAAATGGCAGGAAATAAACGATGCTGTAGATGTGACATTGCGGTGCCGACTGCTGAGCGGATAGCGGATAGATATCCGAGGTTTGTAGGGAGGAGAGGTTGGGCACGTTGTGTATCTTTTAAAATGCCTACGGCTCTATTGTTTGCATGTTGTGCGGAGGCTGTTCCCTGGAGGAAATCCTGTCCGAAACAACCCTGTGCCCGTCTGCTCCGTGCCTGTGGAGGGGCTGGATGGTCAGCGTGAAAAGAATTAAATACCACCTCGTAAATGCAGTGATTTATCTGCAGGAGTGAAGTGGGCAAAGAAAGCCCGAGACTTTATCCCTCTTGCTGGGTTTTTAATTGGTGCGGACATGACAGTTTTGCTCCTGCTGGTGTCTTCCAGTGATGGTTTCAGGGATGTGCTCGGGGTCACAGACCCACCAAGCACTTCCTTCCAAGAGAGCGGCCGGTGGGGCTGCAGGCACAGTTTGGGCTTTTTGCCCACTCTGTAACTTGCCCCTTCAATGCCAGCACTGCCAGTTGCACCAGCAGAGCTCTGCATGCGGGGACATGGGGTGTTCCCAGTTTGGGGGGATGGTTGGGAGGTTGGGATGGGAACGGGCCCCGGGGGGCTGGCAGCAGCCACTCTGTTCCCATCGTTTCTCTGTAAACACAGGCAAACGGTTCTCATGCAGCTTTTTCCAGTGAAAAATACAGATTGGGTGACATCAGGATGTTTTCTGAGCCTATGTTGTGTTTGCTGAAGCTTTTGTTTAGATTTTTAGTTTTTTCTCTAAAAATACCTTCAATGTCCTCTTCTAACATTCTCAAAACTAAGGTGGTGCCCCATTTCAGGACAGGGTGCTGGAAACATCTTCAGCATTTCCTTCAATTGAGTAATTGAAAAAAATAAAATTTGAGGGAGGACACGGCGAGATACGAGCCCTTGCAGTTACAGTTTAAGCCCCATTTTGCGAGTGAGGCCACCGGGACATGATTGTGCCCATCATTTTGTCCTGGCCAGCGACTGTGAAGCCGCAGCCCACAGTGATTTAGCTTGGCCCCGAGGGCAGCAATTTATCTGGCCTTGCTTTCCTGGTCAAATTGGTCATCGTTAAACTCGCCTGACCTTAGCTTGCTCTGTTAGCTGGATGCTGGTTCCTGAGCAACGCCAGGGCAATTGGAGAGGATTTGTTGTATTAACAGTTATAAATCACAGCCCCGAGCTGAACTGCCTCACCAGAACTTTCCTAGCGGCTCTTTTGCTCTCCCACCCAGAAAAACAGATGGTTGTCGTCCTCCCCTGTGTCTGCAGAAATGCATCACAAATTACACAGGGTGTGTTTTCGGATGTGTGTGTGTGTGTGTGTGTGTGTAAAAGTCAAGCTTGCTCAGCTTTCAAATTTTACAAGAATCGGCAAGAATTCAGATTATACTTTCCACGGAAGGGGAAAAGAATTCTGTTATTTGCTGCTGTTTGGCAAATGCAAGAGGGTGAGGGGCACTCAAGCCAGCGCTGTGATCCTTCCCTTTGGCTGCACCAGCAGGAACATTGCTTCCGCAGAAGTTTTAAAAGAAATAACTTGTTTCAGCACTTCATTTGGCTACAAGTTCCTTTGGAATGGCTCAAGTCTGGCTTTTAATGAGCTGAGAAGACTTGAAGTCTTCTGCACCCAGGCTTGATATTCACCAGAAGTCCGCTCTTTTTTGCTATGTACTTCCCATGAGCAAACTACAGATGTGAGCAAGGCAAGGTTTAAAATTCCTCGTCGGAGAGTTTGTCTGTGATGGTGCAGAGATGCAGGTCCCACGGGGACGAGGAAGGACCACCGCTGTGTGCTATGGTTCAGGGACTGATGGGACATGTGGGGCTCATCTCCTTCTGCCAGGCACGGACACAGTACCACAGGTCCTCGGTTTTGGCGGTGTATTGTGATGAGGTTGCTGCAAACGCTGACTCATTTGGCAGCTGGACACAGCCCGTGAGTCACCATGAACCGCATCCGTTGCATCTCGGGGTGCACCGTTCCTCTTGAACTCTTTGATGTGAGCTATACGTATGATTCCTTGGAAACAGCTTCCCTTAATTAAATCAAAGGAAAAGCATTACTGGAGTTCAGAGCCTCACTTAGCAGGAAAAGCAAACTCCAAACTTAAGCATTTAAACCCATTTCTGGCAGGACACTCTGAGCTCTGCTTCATGCAGCCAGGAGTTTCCAAATGGCAATGAGTGTTGCAACTGACACGATGAAGCTGATCCCAAAAATTGCTTCAATACAGCTTAGAGATGACCAGAGACAAGCAGCCAGGCTCAGCCTTTCCTCCCACGGCAGGTCCGCAGGGCAGGGCTGCTGCTGGCTCTGGAGGTGTGATCGGGGAGGGTAACTTGGAACCTGTGGTCTGTTCCAGAGGCTGTCAAAAGCATTCAGCAAAATCCCAGTGCTTTCAGTTGAATTTTGCAAAGATTGCAGGCAAATAAATATTCTAATCAACTAATTCAGCAAAGCACTTAAGCACATACTTGGAGCTAGACAACTGTTTAAGTGCCTTTATGAGTGGGAGCCAAGACAACCAGGGAACACAGAAGATAATTCTTCCCTGGCCTAAAATCAACAGCAACTTCAGCACGTCTAATACAACAACCACCTTCAAATCCCATTTCTTCCTCCCCGTCCCGTGCGAACCAGTGAGCTCAGTTCAGAGCCACCAAACTCACCGCAGTTGTCACCTCTACGCTGGAGCTGGAGGCACCTTCCTGCCAGCCTGGCCCCAAAGTGGCCCTGTCACTATTCATCATCCCCCAAAACACGCTTTAACCCTCATTTTATCCATGCTATTGACCCACTCTTTTTTCTCCTCCATGTCTTTCCGATTGCTTGAGGCTAGAGGTCTTTGGCAGGCTTTTCAGATGAGCAGGGCTTGAGATGCTGGGACAGCAACGCCACTCGGGTTGGACCAGGGCAAGAGAAGCCACATTATTCTTTGTGGCTCCCGCTTTTTGAGCTTTGATAAACACCCTGTTCGCTTTCTTTCCTCCATGTTTTTCTTAGTTTACTCCTCTGGATCAGCCCTAGCAGGATCGGGAGAGTTGGGTAAATCCTTTACCAAAAGTCTGTGCCCTGGACAAGCATGGTGGCTGCCCAGTGTTTCTCCTGTGTGTGCATGCATTCATGAATACAAGAAAGAGGGAGCTACACATCTCATCTCAATGAGAAAATGGAAAATAAGTTTTCCTCTTGGATATTTTATTATCAATGATTAGTTTCATTAGTAAGTGCCTGCACTTTTTCCTCTCAGGCAGTGTGTTCTTGACTCAGTGATTTTTTTTTGTTTGTTTGTTTGTTTTGGGTGGTGGTTTATTTTGCACAACAGCTTCTAGGAGGCAGCAAAGGCTGTAAACCAGCCATAAATCCAGACTGTCAGTCCCCTGTGCCCAGTTGTGAAAAGAGAAGAAAAAAAAAAAAAAATGCTGTCTGCTTTGTTGGCTCCATTTTTCCTTCACTTGAGGCAATTTCCTTTTGCAGTTGAGTTAAGCCATCCAAGGAGATGGTTGCTGCAAGAGAAGCTGTTCATTAACTGGGATCAGTGCATCTCTGATCTTGACTCTTCTGGTATTACGAGTTATTGCTTTTAGTGTTTTTTTAATCAGAGGAAAAAAGTACATAAACTGGGGAAAGCCAGTTGGTCTCCAAACAGTGCACACCAGGTGATACTCAAATTATCTTCTCCAACCCACTGTGTCAGTCCATGCCACGGCTGACTTTTTAAAGAGGAGCTTCTCAGGGACAGAGCCTTTCCCTTGTTAAGTGATTTTGCTCAGAAGGGGAAGCCAGAATTCCCTTTTAGCTTCTTGTCCTTGCAGTACAAATCCTTACACAGTGAGCACCTACGAGATCGTGGTCAATGGGGCAGAGTCTGGTTGGAGGCCTGTATCTAGTGGAGTGCCTCAAGGGTCAGTTCTGCGACCAATACTATTCAATATATTCATCAATGACTTGGATGAGGGAATTGAGTGCACTATCAGCAAGTTTGCTGATGACACCAAGCTGGGAGGAGTGGCTGACACGCCAGAGGGCTGTGCTGCCATCCAGCGAGATCTGGACAGGCTGGAGAGTTGGGCGGGGAAAAAATTAATGAAATATAACAAGGGAAAATGTAGAGTCTTGCATCTGGGCAGGAACAACCCCAGGTTCCAGTGTAGGCTGGGGAATGACCTATTAGAGAGCAGTGCAGGGGAAAGGGACCTGGGGGTCCTGGTGGACAGCAGGATGACCATGAGCCAGCACTGTGCCCTTGTGGCCAAGAAGGCCAATGGCATCCTGGGGTGGATTAGAAGCGGGGTGGTTAGTAGGTCAAGAGAGGTTCTGCTCCCCCTCTACTCTGCCCTGGTGAGACCTCATCTGGAACATTGTGTCCAGTTCTGGGCCCCTCAGTTCAAGAAGGACAGGGAACTGCTGGAGAGAGTCCAGCGTAGCCACGAAGATGCTGAAGGGAGTGGAGCATCTCCCATGTGAGGAAAGGCTGAGGGAGCTGGGGCTCTTTAGCTTGGAGAAGAGGAGACTGAGGGGTGACCTCATCAATGTTTATAAATATATAAAGGGTGGGTGTCAGGAGGATGGAGCCAGGCTCTTCTCGGTGACAACCAACAGCAAGACAAGGGGTAATGGGTTCAAGCCGGAACACAAGAGGTTCCACTTAAATTTGAGAAGAAACTTCTTCTCAGTGAGGGTGACAGAGCACTGGAACAGGCTGCCCAGGGAGGTTGTGGATTCTCCTTCTCTGGAGACATTCAAAACCCGCCTGGACGCCTTCCTGTGTAACCTCACCTAGGTGTTCCTGCCCTGGCAGGGGGATTGGACTAGATGATCTTTCGAGGTCCCTTCCAATCCCTGACATTCTGTGATGCTGTGAGATGCGTCAGTCCTTTCCCTCTCACTGGGGCGAATGGCTGGTGGAAAATCCGTGTGTAGGAAGGCAGGATCCTGGTGGGAAAGCCTGGCTGATGCAGGGTCCACGTCTTCCAGCACAGGTCTGTCCCTCGAGGGTGGGCTGGGATCGGGAGCTGAAACTGGACTTCTAAGAAGTGACTCTAAATAACCCCTGCGCCACATATTAGCTTTGGTGCGTGATCTGGCGAGCCCAGACAGAGTCTTCCATCAATCCTGTCACAACAATTGAGCAAACAAACAAAAAAAACCCCCACAATATAAAGAAAAGTGTTTTGTGAGCAAGAGAAAATGAGACAATTTGTTGCCAGTAAGTAAAGGAAAATCAAACCAAATGGGCTTAAGGGATACCAGAAAAACAACTCTCCGCGTTGTTCTTACCAGAGAGGCAGACACGTTGTAGGGGACGGAGGTGTGGGATTCCTACCAGAGCTGGTGTGGGTTGTGTGGCTGTCTCCTGGCTGGCTGTAAAAATCACTTCCAAGATGTATGTCTGTGGGGATGTGTAAATTATGGCAGGGAACACAACCCAGTCGAGTTTGCAGCCCTGATCCAAATTAAGACGTTATTTCCTACTCTGCTTGAATCCCTCTTGTTGCCACTGGTAAAATACTCCTAACTGTTGATGCTCAGGTTGTATTTACTGTGAATCTGGGAACTCAGAGGAGACCCTCTGCCCACCTTGCGGCCAAGAGTGGCCCTACCTGCTGTTTTTATCGGATTGCAATTATGTTAACGTCTTGATGGTTGGATTTAGGATTTCCTGCTAATAAAAGTGTGGTGGTGCTAATGGGCTGGTGATCAGGAGAGAGGATTAAGGGGCATTGCCGCAGTGGCCGTGCAGGGCTGGGACACTGTGCACACCCCGCAGCGAGCCCTGGGCGCCTTGGCTGCGAACCTGCGGGCAGAACATCTGCTTTCTGTAGTGTGGTTTGAGTTACTCGATAATTCCCCCTTCTTTTTGCAACTTCTGGGAAGAAAACCCAGGGCTGGTGGTGCCTTGGGGCAGCAGGGAGATTTCCTTTGCAATTAGATGGGGCTGAGAGGCAGCCGTGACTTTCAAGAACATAATCAACACTTTAGACTTAACTAAACATGAACATATTTTTGGGTTACAGCAAGGTGTGCTTTGCAGGTAGGGCAGCTCTGCTGGTCTGGCTCCATATGTGGCTGTTTTCTCCCAGGGTCAGGAGACCCTGGGCACCACTTTGATCCAACCCACTGAACTGCGTTTGCAGGATCAACGTTGAAGTGAAACATGAGCAGGTCTGAGGTTGCCACGTTAACAGCCACTGTCATCTGCTGAGGGACAAATGCAAACTGTTTGGTCACAGAATACATACTTTTGATACGTGTGCATGTAATTACTAAAATCAAAACCATCAATTTTTGTTTCCTAACATTTCCAAACGTTTTTAATGTCCAATCTGTTGCAAAGTGCTGGTGCTGCAAGTTCAGTCTTTCCTGGGTTAAGAGGAATGAATGCCTTGCACAGGCTTTCAGATGTTCCGTCTCTGTGGTTGTCGAGTTCAGCATTTTTGGTGTGTGTTTTAAGGAGTTATTAACTTATTTTTGCTCAGGGCTAGCTCAGTTTCAGCTAGGAGCAGGCCAAGGAGGATATGGGTTTGGTTTTGCAAAACCTCATCAGTGACTTTCAATTTGCTAATCCAAAGCCGGAACTAAAGGGTGGCTTGCGTCCAAGCTTCCAATTTATCTAAAATGAAGTGACTGAAGACCAAAGCTGAGCCTTGGGAAGATGGATCTCCTTTTAACCCCCTCTAGCTCCATCATTTTTTCTTCTCTTTGCAGAAAGAATGAGCAGGAGACTTTCTAAATGAGCATCAAATGCCAGATGACTTTTGATGGCATCTTTTTTGATGATGTGCTTCTTTCCTGATTGTGACTTTATGTTCCTGCATAGGCAGGCAGTGCTAAATACAACCCTTTTGGCCTCTTTTTCCCTGCCTCCCCAGGGTATGCTCCTGCATAAGCAAGAGCAGAACCCTCTGCGCAGCTCATGGCAGGGAGCAGCTCAAACAAAAGATTTCGTGTCAGAGGATTTTATTTTCACTTCAGCATTTCAGATTTCCGAGAGCCTCCAAAACACAGCGCTGCAGTGTCTGCGAGTGAGCGTGGACTGCACATCTGGTAAAGGTTAGGGTCAAACATATAAATGGGGGAAGCATAGCACATTTCATTAAAATACTGAATCTGTGACGTCAATTGAACCGATCAAGCCCTTCTGCGTTGCAGTCAGGGAACCATTAACTTTATCCAGTGGAGTGTGTTTATATGGAAAATATGAGGCCAGGAAGTTTCTCCTGATTGTGATATTAAGGCTATCAAAGGAGCTCACTTTCCCCCTGCTTTTTTTTATCTCTACGTGTTGCTTTTCCACCCCATTACTGTAACTCCAGCCTCTCCCTTGGCCCCTCTGGGTGCCACTCGCCCTCCCCTGCCAGCCACGCTGTTCCTGCTCCCTTCTGCTTCTCGTGGGCTTGGATGCCACAGGGACCCGTGGAGCCGCTCTCAGTTGTCCCGTTCTGCAGGGAGCCGTGCGAGGCGGCTTCTTACCACACGTGCACCGATTGGCCACTGTCCAAAGTATACTTGAGAGAATTAAGATTAGGTTTAGGAGTATAATAAAAAATAGCTTCCATGGGGGGAAAAAAAAAGGTGCTCTTGCAGTTGTTTAAAAATCAAGACGGTATGTCTACAATGATGTAAAATATCAGGGGATCAATGTATGACACCCTGATGTGCCCACAGAGCACTTACCATTGTTGGTCTGCTGCACAAAACATGAAAGGCTCTATGTTTTTCTCCAGTAATTCTGATTCCTTCAAAGCGTGTTCTCTTCCTGCCAGGCAAGTAAGGGTCTTGATTTCTGTGCTCCAGGAAAAAAAATAAAAAGCTGCCATTGAATGACTTGATTACAGTGTCCGGTTCTTGGAAACCTGACCAGCGGTAACAGTGGAAGTGTTCATTATGTGTCTGGAGAAACTGTTCTCCTCGTTGCGCTGCAGCCCGGCCGTGCTGGGGAGATGTCAGCCCCTGTATTTCACTTGTGGCTGCTCACAGTTGAGCTGCTTAAGTTCCTGTGGTAGCATCCTTTTTCTCATGTCTGTCTATTGGGAAGAGAATTTGATCTCTTGTCTTAAATCCTGGGTATATATTTCTGTTGCTGAAATATTTTCCTGAAATTCTCTTACCTAAAATATATAGTCAGATCTCACCCACCGCACACACCTTGGCAATGTTAGTCATGGGCCAGTTCAGCCTTGGATTTCTTGCAGAGGTCTCCAAAGCAAATTCTTCCTCCTTGGAGAAAGGGGCTCCCTGCAGGTGGGCTTTTTTTGTTTGTTTGTTTTCTCCTTTTTAAACTTGAAAGAGCTTTTGTTTAATTTCTGAGAAAGCCCTTTGCTTTCAGTGAGCTGATCTCAGGCTCACAAACCAGCTGGGAAAACAAGCGAGCTGTGAAAGCAGCAGTCCAGCAAAGACATGGCCAAAACCATGATAAAAATAGGGTTTTTGCCATGCAGCTGGGTGGTCTGCATGGACCCTGAGCATCGCACTGAGTCTTGTGAAACTTAACACATCTCTGAGCACAAATATCTGCTCTCAGGATCAGGCATCTCGTTTACCTCCCGTTACATCCCAAGGTTTTCCGACAGCCATGCGCTGCTGCTTTAAAACTCTGCCCTTTGTGAAGCTGAAGGACAAGGGACAAGCGCTGGGGGATCGATTTCCACCTGAGCCATGAAGATTTGTGGCTTCTTAGGAGGTTTCAGCCTTGGACCTGAAACACAACGTTTGGTGAGAACCCAGCCCAAAAGGAGGGCTTTGTTGCGTCAGGCTCCAATGGCAGCAGATTTTGCCACGGAAGACCTGGGGATGTAACACACCCGGGTGTCGCAGAGCACAGCCCCTTGTGATGGCCCGAGCTTTTGATGGCCTTCAGCACAGCAGATGTGGCCCTCTGCCCTTGCGGCCTGGGTCGGGTCACCCAGATAAACCCACCACCCACGGAGCTGCGCACCCCTTCCTTGCTGTCCTGTGCTCACCTTGCCTCCAAGCGCTCAGATGCAGATCAGTCCCAGCACACGGTGGCTCAGCCCTTCTCCTTCCCTGCTCCTCCAACAGCAGGGGTAAGGCAGGCTCGTCGGTGGGGGACTGACCCCTGCCCTTGGAAACAGCCACCTCAGACACGTACTCAACAGGAAGGAGAGAAGATCTCAAGAAAGTGGTGGGATGTATGGAAAGCCCTAAACCAAAATTGCCGTATCTGCGAAAAAGATAAATCCTCCACGCTTTTTCCACATTAATCTGGCTTTTAAATCCGTACGCTTACAGACACGCACAGTCATCCAAGTGTCACTGAAAAACTGTCCATGTCTGCTCTGGAGCTTCTTGTACGCTGCTTGGTGGTTCAGGGCCATGCAGTTGGGGTTGGGACAACACACCAGTGTGGGTCATTCTAGGCATCTGTTTGTCTCCCTTGAAACGGTGTCACGGGTTGAATGGGCAACTCCTCTCTCCTTACTGCAGCTGTGAAGCTTGAGCATCTGTCTGATGAGGCGAGGCATGAACCTTATTTTCAAGAATATGCATGTGAAGCTCTTGAGGTCGTGGTCCAGGATGGGTCAGCCAATGTGCCGCTTAAAAAGCATTACAGTATTCAAAATGAAATTATTTTCCTCCTTTGAATCACGACAGTCAACCAAAGTGCTTCCAGACAAGAGCCAACTGTTTGAAATCGAATATTTAGTTTGTTTTGTGTAGTTTAGCACTAAGTCTCCATATTGTCTGGCCATAAATAAATAAATAAATAAATCTTTCAAAGCCAAAAGTAGTTGCCAAGCATGAGAATATTATTTTGCACTCTAATTAGCAGATCTTCCAGAATAAGAATGAAAACAACACTTGGCTGCACTTAGTTTTTTGAGGTACTGCCCAAACTAGGACAATACTGATGGTGGAGTTCAGACTTTTCACCATCAGGATCTTGAGCCATCACTGCCCAGATGTAGCCCCCATGCAACTGAAGTGTGATCAGGGAAGTGACACCAAAGAAGTGCTTGGTGTGTACCAGTCTCACATCGCACCAAGTTTTCCTTTGGTTTGGTTATGTCTCTGCACCGAGTTTGTGTGCAATGCATCATGAACTCACAGTCAGAGACAGCACAGAGCTAACAATTTGACTAGAGCATCTCTGTTCCAAGCATTTATTGATTATCTGAGGAAAATTGTGATCAAGAGCTGCAAAACATTAGACAAAAGACAGGGTAATATTAAATTGAAAGTAGACGTCATTCTCAGCCCAAGAGCATAAATTGCTTTATCATCCTCCCTTTTCACAGGATGACCCACCTCTGGCACAAATGGTGGATTTAATGTCTGGAGGATTTAAAGCTTAAGCTCTCGAAATTTCCTCTTTGACCATCTTTGCTACATGAAGATTAAGTGTGTTGCTAATCAAAAGAAGTTGCTGAGCAATTGGCTAAAATTATTGAAGCCGTTCTCAGAAAATCATGTATTTGTGTCAGTTTTGCTCTTGATTTCTCCCCACTGAATGACCCAATACACAGCTAAGTGCTACTGGGTAGTTAAG
Source organism: Caloenas nicobarica (assembly GCF_036013445.1). NCBI lineage: Eukaryota > Metazoa > Chordata > Aves > Columbiformes > Columbidae > Caloenas > Caloenas nicobarica. Next base: position 6,927,242 of record NC_088262.1, on the reverse strand, counting down.
TGCTTACTTGAAAGCATGAAGAGAAATGTAATTTTATTCACATGCGCACCAAGTTGGCCGTCTGACAGGAGATCTGGCAAACCAGGACCTCAGCAGTCACTTGGAGACAGGAAACGCGATTGTGTTTCCATACAAGGTTTTCTACAGCAGTAAAGCAGAAGTAAATACCAGCAAAAGCAGACGTGAGCATCTGGCTGCTATCAGGGCAGCCTCGAGACCTTGGAGACAAGGATGTACACACCTGCAGGGCTCTGGCCGTATGTGCTCCCCCTTTGGAACCAGTTTATTGACGAATGCGCTGATGTAGACATCTGGCGATATTTTTGTGGGGTCATAACTTATTTCGATGTCTACATTTCAACTTCAGTTCCAGACTGGAGTGGATCTCATTTGTATCCTACCAATATAGAAAAGCGTTAATATAGCCGTTTCTAGGGAAAAGCAACCTGAAGTATCAATGTAGAGCACAACTAGAACTATGGCTATTGAAGTGATTTTTTTAACAAATCCTATAAAACTCTAAGCAGTGCTGGATTTCAAAATAGAATAGTATTTTGGCAGGAGTTCACACAAATGGCTCTGTAGTAGAGCATCACGGGGGTTTCATCCAGCTAGGCTCTGGGGAAAGCTCAGGGCAAACAAGTCCTCATTTCATGTCGTGCTTGTGAACATTTTCATGGTTACCTTCCCACCACCTGAATTTCTACTTCAGCTCGAGGCTTTTTGGTCAGTTGAAGAAAACATTTGACTTGAGTTCAGCTGAGTTTTCACTGAGAGAGGTTGAAACACATTGACAGGAACAGAGCGAAAACAGAACTTTATGAATTAGCAGTAATGACATCAATGATGATGAATGACATCAAATCTTGACTGAAGCTAAGGCGATGGTGATACACAAAGAGCAGAAGACAGATAGAAACCACAGAGGAAGCCAAAAAGGAACAATGCAGCAACGATAAGATAGTGGCCTGGAGAGAACAATGCAAAAATGATTGGGGCTAAATTTGCAGCAGAGAACGGTGCCTGGTGCCAAGAAAGAAACCCGAGGAACGTGGGAGGACTGACTGCAGTATGACTGATGGGTCTAGACACGAGAGAGAGCCCAAGTGTCAGGAGCAAGGCTGGAAGGAGGAGATCAGAGGCCCAGGACTCCCGACAGCATGGGGACGTGGTTCCCTCCTTGTCAGAGATTAAAAACGCCCAGGAAAAGCCCCTTGCTGCAGACTGGAGTCTTGGGAATACAAAATAAAAAGGTGGAAGAAGCAGGGAAAAAAAAGAAGCTCGGTGGTAAACAGAGTGGAAGTGGGTGAGGCAGGGGAACAGGAATCAGTTCAGACAGACACATCAGTTATTTATTACTGTTTGTATCCCGATATCTTACATCTCAGAAGGAAGGCAAAGGCTTTGTCCTCAAGGGCCGGTTATCTGCGCCCGAGGGCGGCTGGCACTAGCGTGGTTCCCATGACGTGGGACCATGTCCCCGCGATGGAGGCGACGCCAGGCTGACCTTGAGGTGCGGTGACGGGAATGGGAGCTCGGGGCAGCGGGGTGGTGACAGGCTGCGGTCACGTTTAATCTTGCCCTGTGGGCAAATGAACTAACTGAAAGAAACGTGGGTTGCGGTGAAGGGGGGGAAAAGAGAGGTGACAACGCGGATTAGGTCTGAACATAGTGTGAATGGCACAGTTCAAGGAGTCCATCTCTACTCAGCGAAACATAGAATCATAGAATAGCTTGGGTTGGAAGAGACCTTTAAAGGTCATCTGATCCAGCCCCCATGCAGGCATGTGCCTCGCTGCAGGCATCAAACAAGTCCTGCAGCCTCGACTGAGGATTAGGTGTAAGCCTTTTCTGTTTTTCTAAATTAAACTGATGCTTTAAAAACTTTGTGAACTTGAAATCAGGGACAGCAAAGCCAGTCTTGCTCTATTTTTTCGTATTTGTTTCCAGAAGCTTGTTGGCAAACTTGTACTCTGTGTACTTTTACAAAAGAAATCTAGGACATAATTATTTGAATAGAGAGCTATATGTGATAAAAATCTGTTTATACCACAACATCTCCAGCCAAATGATTGACGTATATGTTTCTGTCCTTCCATTGATGTAACTTTTCAATTTCCTGTTGATGTCTAAGCTTGATTTATTTTTCCATTTATTTGGGTTTTACAAAGAGCACTAAAGAGCTTGGCACTTGGGTCTATTTTTTTTCATCGGTTCAACCCTCTTAGTCCTCGATCACTTCATTGTTTCTGCAAACAATGAAGAAGAGAGATGGAAAGAACAGCTGTGAATAGCTGGTTTGTTCACCAGGTGTCTGACTGGTATTCAAGTGTCCTCTTTTGAGGGAGGCCTGTATTCCCTGAAAAAGCTAAATTCAGAGTTCAGTTTATTTGCTGCCTTCACACATGATGTGACACAGATTTGCAGAGATACTAGCGAGGAGCCTGAAAAATCAAAACAAACAAGAAAATCTGCTTCAGGAAACCTCGGGGCTTTTTTTCTCTCTGGTTGCATCCCAGCTGAATCAAGCAGAGAGCTCTGCAAGAGCTTCTCAGGCAGATTTTAGAGAATCCTTCTTCTTCTCATCATCCAAATCCTCTCTGTTATCTTCGCCCACCGTTGTGTTCAAGAAAGCAGCGGTCAGGAGGCGGAGCTGGAGACCACTGGTTTTGCGGAGACATGACCATGGTGACTCGTGTTTTATTCTGCCTGCAAACCTGCACGCTTGGGCGAAGAGCCTCCAACGTTCCCAGCTCTAAAAAGTCCCCCGGTTCCTTGAAAAGTAGCTACGTGTTGCCAGTTGTCCCAAGGTAGCAGGGTCTTGAAAGAGAATCAAGAAAAAGCAGATTGAATTCAGAAGCAAAGCTGATTTATTGCCTGCAGATTTGTAACACGATCACAGCAGCGCTCAGACATGCCCCAGGAATAGTGATGTATTCCTTACATCCCGCCCCACTGAGGTTTATTCAAGGCAAACAGAAAGAGAGGCAAAGACCCGCATGTCACCCTAAGGACAGACGTACAGATTTTGTGCCAAACAGAACCAGGGAACCGTTCAGCAGCTCCAGCAGCATTGGCAGAAATCGGTGTGCAGCGTTGCCAAAACTTGGAGCCTTCGGTTCCTCACCTTCCCTCTCCCAGCCTGGGCACTGGAGTTTCTCCTGGATGTCTTTAGCACCTGGCTTTTCTGGAAGGTCACCGAAGGGATCCAGTGCCTGTTCTCCTCTTCCAGGCTGCAGTTGTGTCAGTGAAGAAGTTTCTGTCCCCAGCGCACCCCCAGCTCTTGTGCACCAAGTGCCTCTTTCTAACATGCTCCAGCTGCTCCGGTCACAGTGAGCCAGATCTGCAAAATCCCAATTTACTGGGCACGAGGAGAGAAAGAATATAGCCCTTAATCTTCATAAGCAATAATACAAGAAGCCGTGGTGCTCTAAAACAAGAAGCTATAGCTCTCACTTTGTGATTTTTCATGTTAAGTGCTTTACAACCTATGATAATAATTGTGTTTCTGGCAGCCACAATGTAGTTAATAGCCCAAGTCCAGCTAAACACATATGCCTGAGCTGAACGCTGTGTGTGCCTAAATCCATCCCAATTCAGCAAAGCATATTAGCATGTACTTCAGTGCCAGGGAAATCAGGGAAGTGTTTCCTTAAAGACTTGGCTAAAGTTGTCTGTGCAGCAACCCAGAACAGTGGAAAGGATGGAGAGCTTACAGAGCATAACTTTAAGTTTCATAGTAAACTCAGATGGGAGGTTCACTGAATTCAATGCAACCATGTCTATGTCATTCTGATTTCATATCCACATTATCTTGATTAGCTCTTGCAGAAGATGTTACGGGGCAGAAGACAAGCCAAGCGAGCAGCACAGCTCCAGCAGAATCAAACCCAATTTGAGTCTGCTTTACCCATGCGTGTCCTATTCCAGGAGACTTGCATTCAATATCAAACATTTTCGTTTTCTTCCTTCTGTTAAGTCATTTCACCTTAATAATGAGAAGGTATTTACATGTGCATATGTTTCTCAAGCAGCTGAGGACAAGTGGACTGACTAAATATTGACTGTTGACATCAGCCTAGTTATATTGATGAAGATATAGTGATAATGGATTTTAGTTTTCACATCAAATCTGTCTTCCTGTTTAACAAAAAAGTCGATTACATTTTAAAGTATTCTGTATGAACATTCCACATAATTTGCATTACATCCTACTGGAGATCGCAAAAAGGAGTGCTGCCTGTCACACCTCATGAACCCACTGGCTGGGGTCATAGAATCATAGAGGTCAAGCTTTCTCACCCCCCAGTCTGTTTGTCACGCATCATCCTGGACTTGTGCACACTTCTTTAACTTTTTGCTTGCAAAATCCAAAGCAAATGTCACAGCACAAAATCAGATCCTTTGGGGTTTTGCTTCTTGCAGCACCAAACAGAGCCAGCCCTGATGCCAGCAGGGAGCTCCAGTAGGAGTGAACATTGGCACCCCATTTCTGTTTGATACATCCCAGCTGGGCCATGGGTTTGAGAGATATATCTCACCTGGAGCCCTGAGACAAAGAAAAAGCAATCAGAAAAATAGCTGATCAGCATCTGCCACCTCATGGCGACTGGCTTCCTTTTACTGAGGACCAAATCCTCTCCAGCTGAGACTTTTCTGGTAAGACGATTTGCAGATAGAGGAAATTGGATTTCAGTCAGTGTGTTGTCCTGCTGGCTACAAAGGGCTGTAGCTGAGAAGTGTTTTCATGCAGGTGGTAGCAGCAGTGTCTAAGCTTTTAGGGAATGGAGCTGAGGATGTGCAGGGAATATTCATGAGCAATGCTTAATATGGTAAGACTTCAGCCTTTGTTTTGAGCTTCTGACTTTTTTTTCATCATGGTTCAGGATGTGTTTAACCTCAAGTTCTGGCTGTCTCTGTCAGCTCTGTAGGATTTTCATAGACCCAGACATTTCACTGACTCATATATCTGTGAGTTTGGGGTCCCAGGAGGGAGCTGCAACACAAACAGCTAAGTAGACTAGTTCTGTATCGTAAAGGCTATTTTGTATTTTTCCTTTTCATCTTGTGTTTCTATTGCTTTCTCAAAACCAGTATTTTAATAGTTGTTCTCTAATGCTGTAGAGATTAAACAGACCTCTAAAGCAGAAAATGGTTTAACTGCTGCATTCAAGTCCTGCCTGAGAAAGAGCAGCAGATAAACCCTGAAAAATAGCAGTGGAAACTCCTTTCTCGCTTCAGATGCCGGCAAAAGTGTGACACCACTGACCAAAAGAGCTCAAAAAAGTAGAGCTCTACTACCTAGTGAGTGGGGTTCTATCTCGCACAGGGGAATTTGCTTGAGATCTGGGGTCCTGTGCCGGGCACAGGGCTGAGGCTGCTCTGGGGTTTCATTAGGAAAGCAACAGCTCCGGCGTGTGGTCAGCCTGGGGAGCGCTCTGCTGAGGAGCGAACAAAACCTGAGCTCAAAGGGGCCTGCAGGAAAAACCGGAGGTGTAAGTCATGCTACTACCTTGTTCGGTTTGCTTTGGGTGCTGCAAAGTGGGGCGTGCGCCGCTGGGCTCCTGCCTGTCCCTTGTCCCTCGTTATTTTTAGTGGCACTGGTCAATCCAGCACTGTGCCCTTGTGGCCAAGAAGGCCAATGGCATCCTGGGGTGTATTAGAAGGGGGGTGGTCAGTAGGTCGAGAGAGGTTCTCCTTCCCCTCTACTCCGCCCTGGTGAGACCTCATCTGGAATATTGTGTCCAGTTCTGGGCCCCTCAGTTCCAGAAGGACAGGGAACTGCTGGAGAGAGTCCAGCGCAGGGCCACAAAGATGATTAAGGGAGTGGAGCATCTCCCTTATGAGGAAAGGCTGAGGGAGCTGGGTCTCTTTAGCTTGGAGAAGAGGAGACTGAGGGGTGACCTCATTAATGTTTATAAATATATAAAGGGTGGGTGTCACGAGGATGGAGCCAGGCTCTTCTCGGTGACAACCAACAGTAAGACAAGGGGTAATGGGTTCAAGCTGGAACACAAGAGGTTCCACTTAAATGTGAGAAGAAACTTCTTCTCAGTGAGAGTGACGGAACACTGGAACAGGCTGCCCAGGGAGGTTGTGGAGTCTCCTTCTCTGGAGACATTCAAAACCCGCCTGGACGCCTTCCTGTGTAACCTCACCTAGGGGTTCCTGCTCTGGCAGGGGGATTGGACTAGATGATCTTCGAGGTCCCTTCCAATCCCTAACATTCTGTGATTCTGTGAATCCCAGTCCTGTTTCACTGAAGTCCTCAAATGTATTAAATTGCTTCCTGCACTGTGGAAAATAGGCAATAGGGGACCTGGGGGGAACGGATTCTTGCAGGACAGACCGCTTTTGTACACAGAGCAAGGGGGGGGTCTGAGCCCTCTTGCACCCCAGCGGAGCTTGTGCTGGGGGGAGACAAGACCCAAAAGCCACACGCTAAACATGCTTCTGTGTGTACCCCTTACAAACACCAAACACTGTTCAAGCAGGTGTTTGTAGCACCCCAGAGGTGTCCCCAAGGAGGAGCTCAGTGACCGTGTTTCTGCCACTGGTATCCGCACACGATGTGCATAGCAAATCTGCTTTCATTGGGTTTGCTCTGAGCATTTAAGATTTTAACATGTAGGTGTTGGAGTAACTGCAGTTTGGTTCCTGATCGCACCAGATTTCTCGCCAGTGCTCTTAAATCTCTGCAGTTTCTCTCTTAAGTTGACTTCTTGTATGAGGAAGGCGAAGGATGTGGGCAGCTGCCCGTGGGCTGTGAGCGCCCACCTTCGCTGTCCCCAGCTGGGGGACAGGGCACACAAAGCGCTACCCAGGAGGTAGGTCTGTCGTTTCAAATACCCTGTCTCAGTCCATTCATTATTCTGTCTGAAACGTGCTGGGGCTGCTGTCATCCATATTCCCCTCTTTCTCACTGCGCCAGGACTGAGGAGGTTTATTTCCCGGGGGCTATTTTTAGCCACAACACCACAATTAAGCCAATCAAGCCCGGCAGTTTGCAGCGCGCTGGCTCCAGACACAGGCTGCTGTGAGCAGCCCCAGCCCCTGGGAACACGATAAAAGCATAAATGCGAGATCTTCTTGCTGTAGACCAGGCCCTGGGTGCAGCCTTCAGGAGGTGTTTTGAAAGCAGAATATGTTTTCCCTCCAGCGTTTTGGGAAGCTGTGGAGATGTAGAAAGGTGGAGGCTTTTCTCTCTCCTAGAGACCATGTCAGCAGCAGCACAGAAGGTGGTGCAGTAATCTAGCCCCTGATTTTACCTTTTGAAAAGTCCCGCTAAAACCTGGCATGATGCCTATCTAAATTAAACACTTAATGACATGTATCTCCCAGCTGCAATATTAGACAGAAATCTGAAACCAAGCTACTGGAGTGGAGGACTTTAGAGGAGACAATTCAGGTTTGGCAAACTTGCTGGTACTCAATAAAGGCAAGGGAGAAAAATCCCCTAAACCTTCTTTTGCAAGCACAGTGCTGAGTTCTCAGAATCCAGGACTAGTTTAAAATCCCATATCTCTCTCAACACGTGAACTACATAGTATTTATTACTTTGGTACTGATTTTTTGTAGTGGAACATGATTGAATTTACGACCATAAACACTATCGCCTTTCGAAGGTGTTTATGTGTTCGAGGCATTTTGGAGGGATTTTGAAAAGACTTCCAGTTCCTAGCGAGCACTGAAATGAGGTCCCAGCTCCAGTTGTCATTGCTTTGGAGGGGAAGTGCGTCATCAGAAGCCTTAGCCTGTGTTGAAAAATCTCAGCCTCATCTCAACCACACTGAACAGCCAAATGCTCGCTCTGTTCAGATGCGGCACGTGATGTGCAACAGATGCACAACATGAGGGTCGCGTAAATGTGCGTCCTTGGTTCTGTGGGTTCCCTCCTCCCTGCCAAGCTCCCGCAGCGCCAGCCTTGGGATTGCTTCTGAATACAAACTTCTCGGCTCAAGAGAGCCGGGAGGGCAGACAGTGGAGGATGCAGATGATGTTGGCCTTAAAACAAGTGGCATGTGTTGGGGATGGCCCCATGACATATTTCTTACTCACAGCTTAGACGTGCCGGATTGGATTCCCGCTGACACGTAAAGCCCTTTTCCACAGCTCTGGCAGTGCTAAGAGCTGGGACAGCCTAATCTCTTCCTAAAACCCTCCTGCGCTGTAATGCTGACCATAACCTTAGAGTTTTGCGTGGAAGCGGCAAGGATGCTGATGTAGGGTCTGCGGTGCTCATCAGCATCACCTCCTGCCCTTCCCACCATCTGCCTTCCCGGTATCTTACACACGGGCACGTCTTTTTTTTTTTTTTTTTTTTTTTTTTAGGACGGGTGGTGTCTCTAGCACAGTTTTCTAGGGAAACAAGCAAGCGCTGTATTGGCAATGTGTGGCAGCTATATGTGTGTCCCTCCTTGTGCATCAGCTTCAGGGATGTAAATCTGGAAGATGCAAAAAGTACTTACAGTTTTATGGCTGGTCAGCCACAGGCAGGGGACAGCCACATCACAAATATCACCTTTTTTTTTTTTTTAGCAAGCAGAGGATCCACATAGGAAAAAGAAATTGGTGGTGCCAAGGCTACAGAAATGCTTCAGTCGTGTTGCACCTTCTTATATGCAGGAGACTCAAAGGGGACAGAGCAGCCGGTGGGAAGCGGGTTCCTACAGCTCATTTGTGCAAGAACTGGCTGGGCAGCCTGTGATACAGTGGTGTGACCTGTACCAGTAATCAACACATGGAACTGGGTAATAAAAGTCTTTAATTCACTTTAAAAACCCTTCTATAGCACTGGGGCAGTGCAAAAACTTCTTAGTTGAGATCAGAACCAGGCTTATTAGATTTTGATAAAAGTTACCTTGCAAATGACTTTCTCCCTAATTTATTTCTGCATTCATTTACTAATTACGCAGCGCGCTTTTTTTTTTTTCCCCCCACCTATGAGCCAAAAACTGCTTGCAGAAAGGAGGTTCTGCAAAATGCCCTTAGAGGAAACTTGTCCATCACAGAAAGAGTCCCTGAGCAAGGGGGATGTTTTCCTGTCAATATAGCATTCAAATTTAGCTTCTGCCACTGTAGGCAATGTGGCATTAAAAGAAGGCGCTTAAGTTATTAAACTGAGCTGCTTTAATCATCCAGTTCAGGGAAATCCATTGCTACAGGAGACCTGAGGATTAATGTATTTTTACCGCAAAGCCAATACATCTATTCTGATCAGTTAGCAGTCACTCACTCGTGCATATGAAACTTCATTCTCTGGGTTTGCACTCAATAGTATGGGACCAAATGGAGTTTTATTTGGAGATTGACCCTGTTACCTTGAATCTCATCATCCTGGTAGCTAGTTATGTTATTTTGCTTCTGGTTTTCCTGATCTCCTGCGTGCTTTATGACTGCAGGGGGAAGGATCCCAGCAAGGAGTATGCTCCCGAGGTCCCCGCGGACACCCAGCCTCCGATCCGGCTGGTGGTGATGCAGCAGGGCTCCCCCGGCACCCGCTGGGCAAAGGGGCTCGTCTCTGCCTACGAAAACTCCTCCGACCTGCCGGGGAAAAGGACTACTGTTGTGTAAGGGGACCCTGCCTCGGAGCTCCGGTTTCTGCTGATCACCTTGCCTCGTCTGCTATGTTTACTCTCCGTTTGCAAAAGGATATCGCATTCACTAGGTAAGTTGAGATGCCAATTTATTTGATATGACGCCATTGCCAAGGGGGTCATTTTATGTTCAGCGGTGATCTGCATCGATGCAAGCTTGCAGCCCTGCCTGCCATCCATAAAGGGGCTGATTTCCATTTATGCTGCTGCTGCCTTGCAGCCCACTGGCAGTCAGAGGCAGTGAGGCTGTTATCTACTCCGGCACTGAAGAAGGGCCTTGGTTTAATCTTGCGTTGTGCTCAGCACTGTTATTTTTGCAGGAACACAGTGTTGTTCAAAGCATTCCACCCTAATGGGCCGAGCTGTGCTGCCCTGCAGCCTCGGCACATCTTCCTCAGCCAGCAGAGTGCAAATGACCTTGGCAGGCTGTTTATCTCTCCAGTGAGGAAAGAAACGCTAAGGATTTTAAAAGGATAGAGATAGTGCCTTTCTGATAGAAGCCAGCTGCTGCTCCCATCAGAATTTAATACTTTCCATGTTGTCTGTAAGCTCCCCAGAGGGCAGTGCCAAGCGTGTCTGGGCACTTACTTTCTGTAGGAAAAACACGAGCTCTGCTATTACAAGGCAGAGCACCCTTTGCCCCGCACAAATCCCCTGACAGGATACAATATGCTTCCTGGAAAAGCTGGGTACAATGCCTTCTGCCCAAGGGAAAGCGTGAACTGGGGTAGATTTACCAGTAATGTGATATACGTGAGTCATCGCCGCCGTCCGCCCCACTGAAACAGGAATTTCTGACCCTCTGCAGCAAGTGCGACCTACGTCCCGCCCTTCAATGTGCACCTCCACGTGTCTGACCCTGCCTCCCGCCCCTGAGCCGTCCTTCAGCTCTACCGTGTTCCACCTGGGCCACACAAAGGCTGTTATTGTATCTCCAGTAAATCTAACGTTATCTGCAACAGCTCTTGTTGTTCTTCACATAACTTGGGAAGCTATGACCTAAAGGCCTTTTTGGCTAACAAGTTTCTTCCACATCTCGCTGGCTTTCTCCCTCTTAGTGTTAGATGGAGATATCTGGAGCATCTTGCAAGCTCTGGTCCAAGCTGGCAGCGTGGGAAGGCGCTGGGACATTCCGCTGTTGAGTGAAACTGCACTCGTGCAGGTCTTTGCACGTACTCTGCGTCTGGCTCTTCCATCGCTGGTCCATCACAGTTTTGTGCCTTGCTTCATCTTGGCTGTGCCTCTGTTGACGTGTTTTCCTAGAGGATTAGGCAGTATTTTAAGGCCTGGATATCTAGCATAGAAACACTGTTTTGAAATAGGTGCCGTTTGCAACTGAATAAGATGTCGGTAAAAATTGTGTTAATGTGTATTCAGCAGCAGTATGAGTTGGAGAGCGTTGGATGGTAGACAAGGATTTAGGAAATACGCCCTGTTCCCTATTCTGCCCTTGGCTTATGGGGCACCTCGGGCAGCCCATGTTCCCTCTGTGCTTTGCTCCATGTGTCTCTGCTTCACGTTAATTTTCTCTGCTGTTCTGCCCTCTGCACTGAGATTTCTCTCTTAGACATTTGTGCGGTTCATGAGGGGGTTACTACAAAACTGGCACTTGAATTACATCCTATGAACTAACCCCAGTAGGTTCAAAGAGAGCAAACTAAAATACGCTCCAACAAAGAGAGGCTGGAGCGGAGAAATAGAACACTGGGGAAACCATGGACATAGAGCCTTAAGGCACTTGCTTTGGGTGAGCTATGGTCGTCGTGGCTGTGTGATGATCTGTAGCTCTTTGGTTTGAAGGGAACTGAGTGGTAGCAGGAGGATTTATTGCTGTTCTGCAGGAAGCAGGGATTCAGTCTGCACTGGCTTGGTTTCAATTGGCTTCAGTGCCCTTTTAAAGTTATGTATTGCTGCTTCTGTAAAGCCTTTATTAAAGGGTTTCACAGAAACAACAGAAAAAACAAACAAACAAAACACAACCAACCAACCAAACACCGGATTTCTAGATTTCTCCAACATTAATTCAAGTCAAACGTGTCATTAAATTGACTGAAAAATATATCTTTCATTTGAGCCTGTTCCACTGTAAATATACTGTCTAAGCCTTGAGGTTGTTTTTTTTTTTTTAATCCCTAATAAGCCACCACATATGAGTAGAGGATTAGTCCAGACAGATTAACCCATATTCAGAAGGGAAAATTCCTTCCCATGTAGTGATGATTTTTTTTTTTTTTTTTAATTTGAAAGGGAATAAATCTTCTATCACTTTTTTTTTTAAATCACATTGTTCTTATTTTCAAATGCTTATCCTCTGATACTGCTAAGTATAGAAGCACAATAGCATGTCCAAGTCAAACCCCTTGGCTCTAAGAAGAGCTTAAGAATATTTTTTTACTGCCTAGAACTGCATCACCTTGTGTTACCAGCTATTCAGCTTGCACGATGTTGCCACTTTAGTGGGAATGCCAGGAGGTAGGAATTTTTATTGGGTGTTTAATTGGAAATACTGTTCATCCAGCCATGAACCAATACTATTATACTTTGTGCTCAGGGGAGCTCTACAGCCCAGCGTGCCATCTTTTAGAGGGGTTAAAAATAAATGCCGGCCCACGTCTCTCAAGCTGCTTTTGTGTTTTTTATAAGGCAAAGCATTGACCTGTGTCTCCTGGTCCTACTCCAGTCCAAAAGACGTTGTGACTCTCCCAAGGGCTTGGCTCCCTGTGCTGTATCTGTCCCGTCACGCAGGGTCTGGGTGTTGAAAGCAAACGCGTGTGTGCTGGTGATGATCCCGAGGGGACTCCTGCAGCATGAACCCAAAATAGCTGCGTTTCAGCGCTGGGTGAAATGACAGCCAGAGCAAGGACACACACGAGGGAGGTGTGAAGGAAGGATGGGGGATGTTCGCTGGAGTCTGCTGGTGGCTGTGCTGCCCAGGAGGACTCTGAGGTAGGGATCTGGTCCTTCACACTTGAGGGTTGGAAAGCCAAATTAATTGTTTATAAATACATTCATAGCAGAAAGCTAGCTACCTTAACAAGCAAAAACCATACCACAAATGTTAAAAAAATGGGAAAATGAGAACAGCTGCCACCTCTAGCTTCTGTTCCAATTCCTGGTTTTGTCTTCTCGCTCCCTCCTTCTCACATGTGCTGGTTTCCTTGGAGATGCTGCTGCTTAGTTTCCCTCTCTAAGAATGATGCCGTTTGACATTACCCTTTCAAAGAGGCGTTTCTACCCTAATGTGACAATCTGGTTGCAGTTTTTTGGGGCAGATACTTGTCAGGAGGCATCAGAATCCAGCATCTGGTCGCTCAACCCAGGCTGTGGACAGGTCGGTCTCTTCCCAGCTCTGCAGCAGATGCTCTGTGTGGGCAAGGAAACTGTGCCCTAGTTTCTCCATCTGTTAATGGCAGCAATAATTGTTACACAACTGGGGTGCTGGCTTGATTTCATTAATGTTTATGAAGGAACACGAGATCCTTTCATGGGCAGAGATATCAAGATATTGTTAATTAATAATGATTATATATTTACGTCTCTTCCTGAGCACACAGGAGACTTGGACATATAGTTTGAGCACCCACATTTTGCACTCTTTCAGTACTAAAACTTATTTGGCCCACAGTATAGCTCTTCATTACCCTAAAAATACGCTGAGTTTGAACTTAACTGCTATTGACTTCAGCATGAGGAAAGGATACAGGCTCAGCATCCACCTCTATTTGTATTAATGATATTGCCTAAATCATCAAGATTTTTGTATAACTTCATTAGGTTATATTTTTCATGTTCTTTTTTTTTTTTTTTTTTTAGCCCAACCGCTTATTTTAAATAAAATAAATGTACACATCTGGGCTAATTCTAGGTCTAAACCTTTCAAGAAAGGTGGGGGGAGGCAGGAATCGGGCACATCCTTCACCCGATGCCACCTTCAAATGGCACAACAAAGCCCCGACATTCAGAGGAGTTAATGTGAGCTGCTGCAAGCTTATTGCTGGAAACTGGGTGTTCATAAATCCAACAAGCATAAAGGTGGATTGAAAAAATATCTCTGAGTAGCGGCACTTGATTTAATGTCTGCATGTGCCGTGTACATTTGGTGTAGCCCTGTGCTGCTTACCCTCCCCAGCAACGATGAAAAAAGCCTGTACTTGATAGAAGCAAATTAATAGTGCTTATTACAGGAGATTTCTTTCCTATTCTCTGCATGTTCTTCCCCTCTCAGGTGCATATTTAGCACAGACTTGACATGTCACATGCTTGTTTCCTCAAAAAGAGGAAACCTACTTGTTTTCCTTGCTTCCCAAAGAAGGCTGCTGTTGTCGTCTTTTGGCTTGCTGGAGCACAGACGCTTCACCTGTCCTGAGCCTGAAGGACACGTCCCTTAGCAGAGAGAAAGGTTCTGTCTGAATTTCAGTCTGTTCCCTGCTCAGAGCATCGCAGGGATGTGGTTTGCTGCCTAGAGGGCTCACAGCAATGTTTCCATTGAATCATTTCTCATCAGCCACCAGCAGCTCCGCAATTTCCAGCCCTCCAGGTAAAGCACGCAGGTTACAATGGCAGATAAGGTGTGAACCCAGGGACACTGGAGGGAAAGAAAAGCTTTTCACTGAGATGGGAAAAGTGTTTTCTCACTTTGCAGGGCAATAGTTTTAGACCAGGTTCACACTGGAACCAGCGTGGTTCAATAACGGGTGGGTGTTTTTATTAGTAGCAAAAACTCTGATGCAGACACGATTACACCAGGAAAAAGTAATTTGACAATAAGCCTTATTTTGCTTGCTGAAACTATGTGTACTAACTTGGCAAATAACCTCCTTAATTAATTGAAGCTCTATTTAGAGTTAGTGGAGAAGACAGTTTGTAGGGACATGCCATCAAGTCTTTCCTAGTGTGGACAAGGCTCTATAAAGCTGCATTTTTACTTATATACATCTGCAGAATTGAAAATCAGGGCAGCGCTGGTAAAGCCAAGTGTTTTGTCCCAGGGGTACTGAATAGAAGGCAAAGCTTTGGCATCAGGAGGCTCCATGTTTGTTTTGGGAAGGAGAGCTGGCAGAGATCCCAACACTAACTCTGAACATCTGAGGAAAAGGCTGGCTGGAAAGAATTATGTCGTGACGCAGACAGGGGAAAGCCAGGAAATTCAAAGCCAGGACAGGCTCCCACCTTAACTCATTCTGGCATGGACAAAATAATGGCAAAGTGTTAACACCACATCCTTGGGACACTTATTCACGAAACATGCTGGTGTTTAAGAGCTTCTTGGGAGGATGGAGGTTTTTATGAATTTGTTGTGATAGAGGTTAGAACTGCTTAGACAAGTGGGAGCTTTAAGCCATAACTGGAGGAGAAGATACAGCTCATCATTGTCATGTCTGTGTGTTTTAGCAACTGTCTTGGCAGGGTTATTTGGCCTGGGAGGACACATGCTGCTCCCCTGTTTTTATCTCTGTAAAGTTGAAAGGACAAAGGACCCGTTTTCTTTCCCTCCAACTTACTTTGTCTTGCCAGCTTTGCAATGTGGCAGATCCCAGGGGTTCCCTCCTGATTTTGTGTTCTCAGTGTTACAGAAGTCCATCTGCTTCTAGGGGTGACAGTTCAACTGCCATTAGGAGGATGTAATATACTGTCGCGGGCTGGTTAGTGGCAAATGGTTTTGCAGATGGCCTTGCTGCCCTTCCCCTTTTGCAAACAGAAAATACTGTGTCTGCTTCATCTGCTTAGGGTGAATTTAAGGTTTTTTTTTTTTATGTTATTGTGGCAAGAGGGCAAAGAAAGGTCCCAGCAGCGGGGGGGCTGAGCGGAGCCTGTTAGAGCTTCCCCCAGGGGTTACTGCAGCATGTCCCGCAGGGCAGAGCTTCAAAGCCGGGTCAGGCTGTGGGGCGGCTCTTTCCTGTTGTGTTCAACAGCTGCTCGGGAGGAGGTGGGTTGTGACTGCGGTTTTTCTGTGCCCTTTCTGCTGGGAAGCTTATGGGGTAACCTGGAGTAACAGACCTTAGAGAAGCCAGATCATTTCAATTTCTTCAGAGCAGAAGTCAAGGCATACTTACTAGATGAGGAGGATGAAGGAAAATAGCTTCAGGCCAGGCTGTGCCCTCATCACACACCTCTCTTTGTTTCTATGCTTAGCAAAGCCTTGCTCCTACCTGGACTGGACTAGGTCCAGCCTTTTGCTATTGCTTCCTCTGCAGGCAGGGGTACAGCTGCACTCTCGCCGGTCTGCGATGCAGAGAGCACCTTTGATCTCCAGCTACTTCCCATCCTGCGCAGACGGGTGGGCTGAAAGCTGGGGCTCAGCAGCCGCCTGCGTGTGCTCAGAGGCCGGACCCCGCGGATGCGCAGCCCGACCTTGCTGGGATCCGTGCTGCAAGCATGGGGCGGCTTCTTGCCACCGCATCCTGTTCAGTGCAGGGCTCGAAAGCGTCCTCTTGGGTCAGAAGCGTTTTACCGCTCTCGTTTGATGTGCTACCCCGTCAGATTAGCTCTGCTCCTACAAGGCAGCAGCTTTTCTGTCTTAATGGATAAACCTCCATCAGTCAGATCACGTCCATCTCAAACTCGCAGAATAACCCACAAGAAGGCAACAAGGGCTCAAATAAGCTTGGAGTTCAAGGGGCCGCTTTGGGCTTAAAACTCACTGTGTGCCTGGTTGTGACTTTAACCTGGGGTGGGGACAGCAAGTGCCCGAGATGACTGGAGCAGGGCAGGGCTGCCAGGTTTCAGAGAGAGGAATAGGTTTGTAGGCACAGCCCTGGCTGCTGGCACGGCGCAGGCTCCTGCAAGGGGCATGTGGGGAAGTCAGAAAATGCTTTAATGTTTTGCCATGGATTTCAAAAATTGAAACAATCATAATGCGTATCTCCTAATAATAGAGAAAGAAAAGCAACTATATCATCTTCTTTGGTTGTCATACCCATATTAATGTGTAATGCATGCATATACCTACACACTGGGAGACATGTGTCTTTGTGCACATAATTACAGGTTGTTATATAAAGATTGCAGGTGCTTCTATTTTAACTCTGTGTTACAGTATCTTTAATTCAATGCAGAAGTCACCCCAGCTTGATTCTCATTCTTCACCTTACCTCGGATCACCCTCTTTCTAGTCTCCAGAAGCTCACAGATAGGGCAGGTGATTTCACAGCCAACTGCATAAAGCAACTCGTGTCATCTTTCCACAAAGCATGTTCTGGGATACAGGTACAGCCTACTGTGTGCACTTTGCGTCTCCCCACAAATCATTGGTCTCTCCATGCTCCAGTTTTCGGATTTGCAGGGGCCAGATTCTGCTGCTTGGGCCTGGGGCGTGAACGTGGACCAGCTCCAAAGCCGGCGGGCTGTGCTCTGCTCCCCCTTTCCCCTCGGCAGGCGGGAGGTTACATGAGGTAATTCAATGGGATTTCAGTGGAAATACCCAGGGGTGACATGAGTGCAAGTGCAATGCAGGAGAGAAGGTCCAAATTTGCATGGGTACAACCACGATTAATATTTGGCTGCCACGCTTCAGAGCCCGTGTCAAGACACGATTTGGCTGCTGGATGTGCTGCCTGTTTCTGCAATCCGTTTCTGGTTTCAAGCCCAGCGGCTCTCTGGCTGTTGGTTTGCACGCTCCCTTTGTTGCTCTTTGTACAACAACACGACCACTAATTGCTCCAGCTAATTAACTATTAAAACACAGTGTCTTGGTCCTCAGACTGACCCGTGGATTTGAGGAAAGCTTTTCTGAGAAGCAAAGGCAGTTGCAGTTCTGCACGCCCTAAAAGCATGTCTTTGGAGCGTGCACCTGGGAGACACAGCATTTTGCTTTGTTTTCCTTTGGAGGGCCTCGAGCGATGTTTTTTCTTAGTCATCAGTCAGGACGCTTCAAGTGGACAGATGGCATTTTTCAAGCGGAAATGGGAGGAATGAAATCAAATAGTCGTTTCAGTTTGAGCTAAGATAATTTGTCTAATCAGACTGTCTTCCTCTGACGTCTGTCCATGAAATACGAAGTGGCCAGCAACAGCTCTGGCCTTCAAACTCGAGTCCCTCCTTAAGAGACCGAGTGTCCTGTTCGGCAGAGATTTCACTGCATTCCCAGGGCTTTCCTGTGTTATTTAAGCTTTGATACAATAGCAAAAATAGCTGCTTTGCTTCTTTTGAAGACTTCAGTATCTGGCAAAGCACCTCATTCTCTGGGTAGCTTTTGGATGAAGCCCCTGCCAGCCCCAGCTGCTGGGAACAAGACCCTTGTTTCGGTCGACCAGAGCTCCCATTTCTGGCAGATCTGTACAATGACCACGCACCACAGAAGGCAGACTTGTACACAAGCTATAAATCATCAGGTCTTTTCTTTCCCCACCTTCTGCATATAAGGTAATAGCAGTCCTACTTTCTTTTGACAGTGCAGGAATTTATCGTTTGACAGTGGCTTAATGAAAACACTGCTGTTCTCGCTGTAATTTGAGAATTGACATTATAAAGAAGTCCTTCCTTGACTTTTCCCTCTTGGCCACTCCTGGAAATTAGTATCTTCATTTTAATGAGCTCAGAGGATTGGAGAGTTGCAAAGAAAAAAAAAAAATCTGCTTCAAAAAATACCTTGCCTCTTCTTGCGAATATGTCAGGACATGTTTTTAGGTACAGAGCTCTCTTACCTGATCAGGCTTGTGCTCTCCTTATTCTGTGACTTCTCCAGCTGAGCTATTTCTTGGCTCCAGCCTATGGTTTATGATGCAAGGTCATGTTTACTTTGTGTGAGGTACGTTGCAACATATAGACCAGATCTTCAGCTGGTACAAATCATCCAACTCTTTGCTCCCCTCTCTATCGTTTCCACAGTCAAATCTAGATGGCAAACCATAGGTCACTTGTTTGTGTGTGTGTGTGTATATATATACATATATACAAACACACACGTTTGCAATATATATACAGCTTTGCAAGGCTTCCCTTCCAGGAGCTGTATCTGAACTGACAATGCAATTGTATAAGCAAAATGGAAGAAAATGCACTAAATGGAAATGACAGAACAGAACCTTTTTTGTTGGGTGGGACGACGATGTCTTCCAGAACTGGTGTTATGTGCTCAATCAGATTTCAAGCCCAAGCTCCTGGCTATGGAAATACTCCTGCTCTCTTTTACCAGCCTGAGTGTCTGATTAGAAATCCAGTCGGCTTTCCCAGCCCAGGGAGAGGGATGGTTACCTACAGGGAAATTCAGATCTTAGTTGAATTTGGTTTGTTCTGAAAGCCGAAGATGATGAGGCACTTTATTTGGATGCTTAAGGTTCAGCGGGAAGAACGCAGGTTTGGTCTGTACTGTACGTTTTGGGTTTCTGGTCCTGGAGGTGGTGTGAGCGCAGCTGGATAAAAGAACCAGTTCTGTGTCTTAGAATATATTTGCTCTGTGAATTAGAATCATATGGGTTTGGATGTTGCGTAAATAATAGTCTTTTGTAGTAATACATGCATGCTATCTTGCATACATATTTATTTAGCAGCAAGACGGAAAGCTTGGAAGAGAACTGTGTTTGCAAAGGGCTGTAATGGCAAATGTTTCCTTCTCATGTCAATGTGCAGAACATAACAGAAGCCAAAATATAATTGAGAATCTGTAGGAAAGGTAATTTATTCTATCAATGTCAAGTACACATACAAACCAGTATGGCTCTATATTTATATTTGCAGAGATTATTAGCACAAATAATGGTGGAGTGAACAAAAATAAACCATAGTGAACATAAAACACACCGTACTGAAATACGGTAGAAGTGTCAGTAAACCTTTCCTTGCTGCTGCTTCTTCAGCGCATGGATCTACCACTAATGCCGAGCGCTCCCAACCGGGACCGAACAGTTCAGCTACGGGAGAGCCAAGGAGGAAAGGAGATTGATTACTGTTTATGAAATCAGGGTGAAAATCTAGATGGAGCAGCCGTATGTAAACGTGGACATTGCTTTATGAAGGGATGAATGTGCATATACAAAATGCCCTTAGGCCTTAAATCACAACAAGTGTCCTGTGGTGATGCTGCCTCAGGATGGGGTTGTTCTGCACAGAGCAGGACCTGCCATCAGCCAAGGGTTAAGGACAGCTTTAGCCTATGCTGGTTTTAGCCCATTTTTAGTAAAAAACCCAAGAGTTTCACTACCTCACCTGCAGTGCAGCAGAACACAGGGCTTGCTCCTTCAATGCTGCATGAAGTCCCAGCCAAAGAAAAGCAATTGCAAATTCCTTGATCACGTCAAAAAAAATTTCCCATAGCTGACAGTTTCTGACTATGACTTCTCTGGGGAAATGGGTGTTATTTTTCCAGGTGGGATGGTTAATAGATACCAGCTTTGCCACTACAAAATGAGGAAAACAGCTGCAGTTTTCACAGGTAGCTAAGCACGGTCATCCCCGAGTAGGAATATTGTGTTACGCTCACCTGGCTGTAGCGCAGTAAAAATTATACACGCCTCATCTCCCCGGGGATTTTACAGCTATGGAGCTGAGGCACATTAATTATCTCGCCATCAAAACAAACCGTTCTCCTGTGCTGAGGATGGAGCTGCGGCTCGGAGCTGGAACACCAGGGGTTAGGCCAGGTCAGGGCTGGAGGTGAGTGGCACGGCCGCCTGTGTTCCATCACACTTAGCTCGGGCTCAGGCTACGTCCCCTGCTATCCTGCCCGTTTTTGACAACAGAACAGAACAGCTTCACCATCTCCTCTCTGTGAACACTGGAGGATGGCTGGGCACCGTCCCGTTCCCCTCCGAGCTGGGAATTCTCTCCAGCGTGCAAAACTTCCCCGCTGGTGTAGACACATCACAGCCCACGCTGCCGCCAGCCCTTTTGTGACAACCAGCTGCACGGTGTTTGTGCGTGGGGGTCCCCAGCTGGGGGCCCATCCTCACAGAGCTTTAAAACCAGTAGCAGATGACTGTGATGCAATCCCACATGGACTGGTTGGTCCTTCACGGGTGCCAAGACTGAGATGGTGATGAGCAGAGCTGGTGTCTTCATGATGCTGTCCTCCATCCCCCTTTCATCAAACTCTCGTTGCAGTGGGTAAATTGTGACCGAAACAGAGACTCTGAACTGCTTGGTTTGTGTTTTCGCATTTCAGTACAAAAGGCAGGATTTGGGATGCAAAGTTGTGCAGCTAATCAGCCAGAAGAAAGGCACATGAATCACCCACAGCAACATTTAATAGAGCACCAACCTTTTTGGCAGCTGTTTGTTGTAGGGAGGGGAGACAGTTGATGTGAACTGGATTTGTGAAGGTGGTTGTACAAATATTTGTTCTCTGCTACTTAGCAGCAAAGGGATGACTACAAACAACATCTCCATTTAAGGTCCCACTCGTTACAAATGACTTAATCCAATTTTGGTTTTGTTACGGACCTCCGGCTTGTTCTGTAGGTTGTGTAACGTGTAGCTCAGCTCCCACCCCACAGCACTGAATACAGACACGAGCCTCGACAGAGCGATGCTGCAATGACAGAAATCCCCCAGCACAGGGAAGAGCTTTGGGCTGGGTAGTGCCTGTAAAAAGGGCACCTTTGGGATCCCCAGTCACTAAGACAATCCTGCCTACATCTAGTTATTGCAAGCACCCATCTGCACCCCATGACTGCAGGATCCAGCCACAAACCACCAAGCAACCACAAACCCAGTGCAGGTGGTTATATACCCAAGGAGACCTGGCTGCTCCAGGCAGTTCCCTCTCCTGCAGTCGCTGCATCAAAATACACTGTTCTTACTGTAGGAAAAAAATAATAATAATTATAAAGACAAAAAAATTCACAGGAAAAATTTTAGTATGCAGATTCAGTGCACAAGTTAGATTAGCACTGATCTGTAAACAATGCAGAATCAGATCAGATTATCAAGACTGCAGTTTATAAGACCTCCCCCTCCCAGCTTGGATTAAACCGTAGGCCACCTATTGAAAAGTAAAGAGAAAATGCAATATTGAATAGGTGTTCCCAAAGTGAATGTAGTCTATCCAGTGTGTGATTTTTTCCTATAGGAAAAATACTGTTTGATTGGGGCATTAAATACTGTGCCATATTAGAAATATACAGAAAGAGTAAGCCAGAGTTGACTTTAATTCTGGTGCTCCCTAATGTTAATGCCTTTGATTTTGCAACTTTAGTACTATTCTTTTATGCTGCAGGTGGAGAGATTTTGTGCTTAAAAATGTTAAACCACCCCTTGTGTGGTGGAGCACAGGTCTCTGCTGTGCCTGTGGGAAAACTGTGATAAAAATAACCGTTGGAATATATTGTCTTGGATGATTCCAAATCCAAAAGCATTTAGCCTTAATTTCCTTCAGTGATTTCCTATCAGACTTATATCATCACTGTAATTTGATACTGATATTTTTGAAGTTTAAATACAGGAACATTTCTGGCAGTTGTTTTTAGTCAGTTCCCCATTAATGACTACTTAACTGGAGACAGAAAGAGTCGAACAAACATTTAATTACGGAGATGTCTGCATGACAGCATAGAATCTCAAATGGAAAAGAAACACTCTTTTAATATGAATAATTTGGAGACTTAAAAGTATCGGTCATCTTTAAATAGCAGTATTATTGATGACTAAAGCAGCACTAATATTGATTGCACTACACAGCCTGCAGTTTAGGGACCATTTATTTTAACCAAGGTTGCAGGCACAAGAGTGGAGCCCCAGTGTATCCCTTGGTTTGGGTGGGATTGATGCAACCGTCCAAAGGTTGGGTCTCTGCTCCCCAAAATTCCAGAATAAAAGCAGACACACAAGCTCCTCCAGTGTCCCTGTCCTCTGCTGAGGGGCACCTCTTCTCGAAGGAGATTCCCTCCTTTTGGTCTTGAAAGATACTAAAGATCTTTTATATAGTTAACATTAGTTCAAATGTACCAAATAGAGCTCTACTGCCAAAATATGGGAATTTGGATTTCCACTGAAAAACTGAAACGTGCCTTTAAAAAATTCTGATTGAAACTTTTGTCATTTTCACTGAAACCTCCACAGAGTTTTTCCCAGTGCCAAAGGAATTAATAGCTTTGGGTTTCTTTTCTACAATTTAAAAAGCTGGTATTTAAGTAAAGTACTATTACAAGACTCCAGTAAAATTACGAGGAATTGGGAGCAATTAAAAACCCAACATTCCTACTTATATTAGATGTGAGGCTGTTTGAAATGAGTCACGAAGAGCCGATAACAGCAGGGGCCAGGGAGGGCAGGGGCAGATGCCACCGTGGTTGTCACCTGTGTG
Organism: Caloenas nicobarica; assembly: GCF_036013445.1. Classification (NCBI taxonomy): domain Eukaryota; kingdom Metazoa; phylum Chordata; class Aves; order Columbiformes; family Columbidae; genus Caloenas; species Caloenas nicobarica. The sequence continues at coordinate 6,904,409 of NC_088262.1, read as the reverse complement.
ACATCCACCACGATGGGCCAGCAGCAGCAATTCCCCATCCTCGCCCTCGCACCGGGGCTGTATCTCACCCTGTAATTTAGAAAATGGATCCTGCTGAAACCAAGCAGCAAGGAGGAGAGTGGTGTGACCTCAGCCGGGAGGAATGGTCCCAGCACCATGCAGGAATTCCTGGGCTTTGATCTGCAGCCAGCGCTGGGGAAGCTGCTGAGGAAACAGGTTTTGAAAGCGTGGCCTTCCTCCAAGGCTCTGGGTCCCGTTCCCAAAAATGTGGCCTTGCAATTTTGCGTCCACAAGCTACAGATAAGAAGGCTGTAACGTCTCGTGCAGCAGAACAAAGTGAGGTTCCTGCTCCTCTCCTTGGATAACCAGGAGCAGCTCAGAAATGACAACCCCAGGGGAGGAGCAGCTTCTGAAAAGCCACGCTCTGTACACACAGACATCTCTGTTTCGGCTCTTCATCAGGGATGCTGTCTGTTTTTTTCTTGGTTTTGTTAAGCCAATTTATCTTTGTAAATATTGCTAGCTGAGCCTCAAGACCCAAGAATCCAGAGGATGGGAATTTGCTGTCTGATGGTCTAATCTTGAAAAACAGCTTGAGGGACACCTGTGCCCCTCTGGATTGTTGTTTACCCACTCAGTGTCCAACTGGCTCCTAAAAACCTCCCGGTAATTAGGTTTTTTTTTTCCTGTAGGCCTTCCAGCAGTTACCCAATGGGTCAGAGTCTCATCGGTGTAAGCCAAATCACTCGGTTACATCACCAGAATGCCATAGACTTCCATCCACCACAACACAGAAGTCAGGTCAGAGTCTGTCTGAAAACTTATCCCTTCCACCAAAGACAACACAATTTATAACTCTATCTCAAGGGCAGGGTGAAAATTAACTGGATGCTGGAGGCAAGGCCTCACAAAGGTTGCTAATAGCAGCAACATTCGTTTTGCAATCACTGTTTGCCAGCCGAGCAGATGAATTTGTGCTGGAATCAAACCTCTTGATGCCACGGCCTCCTGCGAGTCCTCTGACCTCTCAGCAACTTGGCCTGTCCACCAGTAATTAAACGGTAAATACCAATAGTTTCCTATCATCCCAAAGGGACATTGTGAAATGGAACCCCTCTTTACAACATACCACAACCAAGAGAAAGTTTTTGGATTTTTGTCCTCGAATGCCCTAAGTTACTTCTGCAGAAACACTGGAAAACAACATCTCTCAACATATCAGGGGAATTTAAAGTCAAATAATCTCCCGGCTCTTCCCCCAGTCAGCCCTTCTGCCTCCTTTTTCCAAGGCTAACGAGCATTACTTAGATTAGGAGATATGGTAGGGACGGTGTGTCTGATGTTTGTTGGACTCTAGTAAAGAACCTATTCATTTTGCTCCTGTTTGTAAATATTTGCAAGCAATAGAGAAAAATGGATTAATATTTCATTGTTTGTTTACAAAACCTAGAAGACCTGAGAGAATGCCGTGCATTGGAGTATAGATGTTTTCTCCCTTTCCAGATGTATTTAAAGAACCTGGAAAAAAAAAAAAAATGAACAAGCTGTCAGCAAATGCTTTGTGAGAAAGCCCCAGGGTTGCTGCAGGAAGGGCACAGTGAGTTCACAGCCAGGGTTCCAGGACCCAGCAGGGCAGGCAAGCACCCCATAATTCTGCTGACTTCCACTCATCTTGATCTTCATCTCATGCATTTGTTGTTCTCTAAACTGTTGAGAAAAGTAGGCACCATTTTGAGCTCAAATACCATCATAAAAAATAGTATCATTCAAGCAAATTTATCTAAAAAAATCTCAAAATGAGAGCCTATCCAAACAGAGTGAAATTTCAACCATTTAACCACTGGGAAAAAATCAATTTGTTTTATTTTGCTAAATATATTTAAAATCTCTAAGCAATCCAAATGGGATGTGGAAATCATTTCCTCTCACATGACAATGGGGTAAATTCCACCCCCTCTGTTCACTTTAGGCTTGACCTAGAGCTGATCGGAAACAATAGGAGTCTTTCCGTTAACTTAAATGGATTTTATGTCATATCCATTAAGTAACAGCTTATTTCACTTCATTGATTGTGATGTCAAAAACGAGGTATTAAGAGCGATTATAGATGGCAGACACATTCACAGAGCAGAAACCCAGTGGTGGGCAGCAAAAAGTAGGGTAAGAGTTTTTGCATGTCGGTGTCATAAACATCGATTAAAGATGGTCTGCTTTGCTTGTGGGAAGGGATTTAGCCATGGAACTGGTTTATTGTGGCTTTGGTATGAGCATGAGCGTTTTTCATTTACTTTTGACAAGGCAAAAATTTGTGGATATATAAAATACTGGGAACAAAGAGAAATTAATTGTTCTGCATGGGTCACATGTTGCAAAAAAAAAAAAAATTTCTTCAAAAGCCTCCACTTTTTGAGACTCAGCATGAATGCCAAAATCCAACATCTGCAAGAAGGTAATTCATGCTCTTTTTTTTTTTTTCTTTTTCTTTTTTTTCTTAGAGTGGGGTGCAGCTTGTGGTGATGCTTTTCTTTGCAGGTCACAATAATGAGACTCCACCAGTGTAACCAGAGGAGTCTCAGTCTCCTATTATCTGCTGACTCTGAAAGTATATATTGTTATAGTGCAGTTAGAGTAATTCTTTATTCTCTGTCGTAGACCTCCTAAAGGCAGGCTACAACACAGAGTCTCATGACTCTGTTATCCCTTTGGTTTAAGAACCTGAGCTGTGATTTTTCAGGCGTTCTTGACAGTACGGTCCAAACTGAACCTGAAGGTGATGGCAGCTGCTCGGCTCACAAGTCAGGTTGTCCTGATTTGGCCTTTTGTATAAAATTCTCTTTATGAGTGAATTTTACCTTTATATCGCCTTTTAATAATCTCCTATTTGCCTGTTAGCTTAAATTACACACGGATTTCTGTTGGAGGAAGTGACAACTATTGCAAGGGGTATGGGCTACTGAGCCATAACCAGCAGGTTAAAATCCCTGATCATCTTTTTTGTGGTGCAAATACTAAAAGCCAAAAACCCCTGACATTTGTTATTTCTAAACAAGTCTGGAATTCTGGCAGCTTTATGACTAAAGCTTCCCAAAGGAAATACTACAGAATCAATATCTGAAAGCAGGATATTTCTGTATTTTTTGAAGTAAAAGGTCTCTGCAGTCATTACCAGACTTGATTCATCTGATGACTCAGAATTCGTGTGGCTGGTCCAAGGCCAGTTCGGAGTGTGACAAGTGCTGCTTTTCTGTCCTTCTCCAAAGATGCATCTTGTCTTGGTTACACAAAGCGCCTCCCGCCCTTGTGTCAACTCCATCTCAGGAGAAAGTTGAATGAGTAACATGCAACAAGGAGGAATTTGATTTTTCACTCCAACAGAAAGTTCTCTTTGTAACAAATAAACCAGTGGGATCCTCCTAGAAAAATGTTACTGGTTGAAATACATTCAAGGTACATTGTGAATCCAGATGAACCCAAGTTTGCTAATCAAAACAAGGAAAAATAGCAGTTTTTGAAACAGTCTCAACAACTGGTATATTAGATGTCCTTTTAGGATCAAGTATGGCATGGGATCTTAGCCCCTTTCAAAAAAAAGACCGGTTCATATTTTCCTTTTTTTGAAAAGGTAGATTATTACCAAATTTTATCTTCATTAGTATTCTCAATATGCATTTTGAAATCTATGTAATTTTTTTTACTACGGGAAATGCAATACATGGCAGGACTGTTATTTGAAACACAGACCAAATGACTGCAAAATATTTCTCAATTATTTTCCTGATGATGCAATTAAACTTCATTAGTCACATGGATAAACATATTCTAATTTCAAGTCTGTCTCTTGTTTAGGAGCTTAACTCTCATTGATTGGAAGTCCCTAAATCAGTGAACAACCAACGTATATTCTTTATGCATTTTGGTTTAAGTTTTCTAAACAATCTGAGCTTACATTTTCTGTGGCGTCAATTCTTATTCCTATTGACTTGAAGTACCTTTGTATTATTTCCCAGGGTAACTGTTTATTGTGCCCACAAAATCTGGTGGGTTTGTGGCCATGAAAAATACGCTTTTCTCAGAAATACTGACAAAAGAAGACCTTCAGCAGAATTTGAAATGTTCTTAACTAGCTTAATCTAATCTAATAGAAGGCACATCCCTCTAAAATCACTTGTTTTCCTTGCAGTAAATCTTCTCAATTAAATTACTATGTAACACTGTAATCCCATTTCATATTTAATGCTGGCAGCAAGGGCGCGATGACATCAGGGAAAAGTTCACGTGCAACCATTTCCACTGCAAGTGGCTGGATGTGCCAAGGAGCCAGCCCTTCTGAGGCACCTGTGTCACCCTGCAAAAGCTGTCCAGGCCAGAACTAATTCCATTAGTGTTTGGAAAGCTATTTATAACCCTGTCTTCAGTGGGATGACCTTATTAATTAGATTGGGGGAAGGCTGAGGGAGGGAGAGGTGCTCGTTTCACAAGACCGTCGACATGCATTTCAGCGAGAGAGGCTTCTCCTTTACACTGTGCTCAAAAAAGGCTGTTAGATAAAGCAGAAATCTGGGTCAGTTTGCAGCAAGGGAGGAAAAAAAAAAAAAAGAAAAAGCTGTATCCGTGCTGCCTGCAGGACCCTTGTCCTGGTTCAGACCCACATGGCATTTGGTAGCGCTGCTGCTGTGCGTCCTCAGAGCTGCTACAGGAGCCCAAGTGCTCTCTGAAGGGCTCTGTTTGCTTTGCCCACTTGGTCTGTGCTGCAGAGAGGTGTCCGAGGACACACACAACCCCAGCCTCATCCCCCCGTGCTCCGGAGCATCCCACGGCTCCCACTCCCACGTGAGCTTGTGGCCAAAGCGGAGCACAAGGTGCTTCATCTTGGGCTCGCCCGAGACCTATGGCTGTCCTGCTCTTACAGCCCACACTATAGCAAAACTCATTTTTGTATTAGAAGTTTAAAGAAGAGATATAATTTCCTTCAAAAATTGCACCAGTTATGTTTTACCAGCCAAGAAGATCTTCTTAGAATGTATTTCTACTGTAGGCACACACACGTATGAAGCAGGCACTCAGTTACAGCCATGCCTTCCTCAGAATTCGCTCTCAAATTTAAGGATGGGAAAGAGCTTTACCTCTAAAGTTTCTAAACCAAACCTTAGTGAAACCATCTCCTTCCCCCATTATGATGTACACCCCTAAGAGAAGAAGGCAAGATCCTCTTATTCGGCTTGTTACTAAGTCAAAAGAAGACAGAAGGGTATTTTTCTCCACCCTTAATTTAACAGAAATGCTTGATTTATTCTCCCGTGCAGACTGGGAGAGGAGTTTCACCTGTCAGACTGGTTTCCCGTGGCTCACCGCGGGCCGGGTGCTGCTCCGCTTCCTTCCCCGCTGCCTTTTGTTTATGAGGAGCTTCCCGAGCTGCAGCGTGCTGCCTCCAGAGCCAGCCTGTCACCGCTGGCAACTCCAAAAATCAGTACCTGGGACCATCGGCACGGTCTTGTCACCCATACATCCGTTTTGGCAACCGTGGAGCTGCTTACGAATGTTTGCTTCTCTGTTATCTGTTTTGCAAATCAGGAGATTAGTTGCTGTGCAGGCGTATAATGAGAACTCATCCGTGCCAAACGGCTAGAAGAAATTCAGCTTTTGTGTGAGATGTTTAGTTTTATTGATATAACCTCCCAATAGAATTTCATTCACCACTGGCACCTCACATGGCACTTAATTTCTCATCACGGGTGGGAAAAGGAAGCTTTCAGCAAGTCCTGCCTATTAATTTGATATTCATTTGATAGATTTGTGCAACCCGAGACAATTTTACGATGCAGTGAAAACTACAGACCCCACTTTTGTGTCCTTACTTGCATAATCCTATGAAATCATTTGATGTCTGATTCAGAAATTATGTATGTCTGTGTGTGCCGAACGAATAGTCCAGGAGTACAAATTCTTCCATCCCTAGACAAGCAGACAGTGGCTGTGAAGGACCAGCAGGAAATTCTGCATGGGCAAAATTTGACCTAGAAATAATCCTTTTGGACTAACAGATAACATAAGCACTATGAAACTTTATTAGCAGCGACACTGTTAAATCAGATGACAGATTGTACCAACTTATTAACAGTGATACCTCACTGAGATTAATGGAAGCTTTTCTCAGGAACTCGCTTGGCTCTGCATTTCAGGAGCTCTCCTTTCCAGGAAAAAATCTCTACCCTTCCCTTTGTGCAAAGCTGAGCAACTGACTGTCTGCAGTGGCCTTCTGGCTCAGCCCCAGCTGTGCAGCAAACCCTTGCTGGAGACCAAAATCTGCAATTTGTACCAGAAGAGCTTATTCCATCCTGATGCTAGAGAAATCAAGGGGCAAGTCTTGCTGTGGCAGTTTACAAAGCTGTTACCACCTAATCGTTTGCTCTACTCCTGGCATGCAAGAAGAGTTTGTAAAAAGGACTGAGGGCCGTGAAAAGTCCCATTTAGCCTCCCTGATAGCCAAGTCGTGGTGCTCACGCTTCCTTCTGCTGTGGTGGACGTGGTTGTCCGTTTGGCTGGGGAGGTGACTTACAAACCACGGCAGCAGCGGCCAGCAGATCTCAGTCCTACCATAAAAAGATGTTGATGCCGGGTATAGTTTATTTGTCTAAACCGGTGGTTTGCTTTGGTGTGCCTATGCTAATCACTTTTGTTGAGGGCTGGGACCATTCAAAATCCCATTGTAAACAATATCCTAGATTAGAAGACAGATGATGCTTGAATAGAACTTAATATTATCCTAATTCATGACTGATTTGTGCTATACAAGGCAACGCCACATTCATCTTATGGAAACATGCCTGACAATCTTTTCACTCATGCAAAACAACCCCTGCTTGGAAAAGCTTGGTTTGAGTAGATAAGGTTATGGCTCAGGGCTGCGGGAAAGAGGAAGACAGCTAGCCAGGTTATCACGAGCAGTCTAGCCACTGTGACCTTGATTTAGAGCCAAGTAAATCGTTCCACGTGCAGCGTCGTGCGACAGCAGAGCCCTGGCTTTGCCGGAGCGCTGTGCGGTGCTGCCCTGGGCCACGCTGGGCAGGGCCACGGGTGAGGGCACCCAGGGTTGCAGCCTCTCTCAGCCCACGCCAAGTCCCTTGTGGAGGGGCTCTTTCAGCTTCTACAAGTTAAAAATCAGGCGTGTTGAAATCGCCAAGTCCTCGGCTATCTGCTTATTGGGGGGGAATGTGTTGAGGTGATGGCAACTCAACCACCGCGCCCTGGCGCTCGGTGCTGTTAAATCGCGGCCGCCCCTCCCAGGGCTGCGGGCAGAAGCTGGAGCTGCAGCCCCGGCCCTCGGGGAGCCCCCTCGGCGCCCCACATCGCTGCTGCTCCTGCTGTTTTTCTGCAAGCCCAGCTCGGCGCTTCCACCCCGAGCCCCCGGGAGAACCGTGGCCGCGGGGGCCCGGCCTCCGCCAGCGGCGGCTGCCGCCCCTCGCCCAGGGGTTCCGCACCGCCGGGCCGCCTCCCCGCCGCCACCCTCCGCTCCCTCCCGCCATTGCCGCGGCGGGGGCGGGCCCGGCCGCTGTGGGCGGGCAGGGGCGGAGGGACGCGCGGGCCGGGAGCCGCCGAGAAGCCGGTTAAAGCGGCCGCCCGCAGCCGCCCGCCCGGCTCCTGCGCCTCACCGACCGGCCGACGGACGGCGGCGGCCGTCGCTCCGCGCCGCGGCGGCTCGCACGCCAATGAGGGCCCGGACTCCGGCCCTCGCCGCCTCAGGAGCCGCCCGCAGCCTGCCGTCCCGACCCCCCGCCCGCAGCCCGGCCGGGGCGGGCGGCCCGGACCCATGCGGCGGCTCCCGGAGAGGTTCAGGAGGTGAGCTCGCTCCCGCCCCCGCCGCGGGTCCCCGTTTTCTTGGCGGCGGGGCCGCGCTGCTCCGCTCCCCGCGGCCGCCCGGAGGGATGGGACCTCCCGCCCGCCTCCGCGCTCCCCTCGCCGCGGTGCGGGCGCGCTGGGGCTGGGGCGGCCGAGCTCGGGGTCGGGCCGGGCTGGGGGTAGCCGAGATCAAATCGTTCCCCGCTGCTGAGGCGCCGGTCGCCATCGCCGGTGCCGAGCCGGGGGGGGTTGCAAAACCATCCGGCCGGGTTGTGAGGCGGGGTGGGGGGGGGACACTCTGCGTGTCTTTATTTATTTTGTTTGGTTGGTTCTTTCTTTCTTTTCCCCCCGTTTAAATGGGTGAAGGGTCACGCATCCGGCCGCGCTGCCTGCCCCGGCCCCGGCCGCGCCTCCCGACCTGTGGCTGCGGGGCCGGGCGGGCCGCGCCGGCTGTGCTGCGGCCCCGCGGCGCCGGGGCTCTTTGTTCGGGCGTCGTTCAGGGCGGGTCGAAGATGCTGCTCGTATTCACGGGGGGTCGGTTGGGTGGCGGTGCGGTCGAGGTTCCTGGGTAAACGTGTGCGTGTGGGTTTCAGGTACTTCATTGCTCCAAGTGCCGAGCAAGGCCGGTGACTGTTGAGTGAGGGTCTGTCTCCCAGGTGGGACCAGTTCCTGCCGTGGTTTCCCTCAGCAGGTACGCTGCTGTGGGGCCGCCATGCTCTCGTTTCACCAACTTGACCAAGAAACCAAAGTCTAGGTACTAAAAGGGACATAAAATTGAAAAAGAGAAAAACATGAGTGTGGTCAGCCCTGGTTCGTGTGGCGGCCCACGCCGCGGCTGGTGACCTGGCCCCGAGCTCAGGTGAGCTGCAGCACCGGCTGCGACTTCTGCTCCCTCCCCACGCCTCCCTTGAAATTTCGCCTTCCGTGCTTGCCAGAAGGTTGAGGCATCTTTTGGAAGGTCAGTGGGATGCACAGATGCTTTGTTTCCATCACCTAATCTATATATGATACCACAATTGTTAGTGGGTTCTCGGAGTATTGCAGATTTAATTTTATCTTTAGGGTCGTGCTGTAAGTACGTAAACCTTTACACAGCCTGTGATTTCACTGATATTTCCAAATAAGTGGTCTGCTTCGGATCTGAATTATTTCTGTGACTCAGTTGTTCGGCAATAGTAAAGGTTACGTGAACAGTTACAAACCATAACAAGATATTTTCTAATCCAGGAAGGAAGGTGCCTAGTCCAGAGGTATATGGCTCTATTTTGAACTGAATGGACTGAATTAATAAAGAAGTGTCTGCCGATTTGGTCAAAGAAAGCAAGCTTTTTATAAACCTATTTGTTTCTCTCCAAATCTTACCTAAGTGGTCATCATGAAAACGTAGTGCTGTTCTGGTTTGACCTGCTTGTGATTGTTGTGGTTTTGTTTTTCCTGTTGAAAACAAAGAGCATAGATCACATAAAAATTGCTTCCGTATCTGAATACGTAACCCCATTTAATGTGTGCTGCTGCTGGTTTAGTGGAGTTATCCTCACCTTGTTGCAGTTTCTCATATACTGTTATTGTGGCTTATTAGGTCTAAATGGTCTCTCCTGCTGCTGGAAAGCACAGGAAAAAAAGAAGATGCAAAAGGAGTGATGTGTTTTTTAAGCTGGTAAAAGGAAGTATGAGGCCTTTTGAGCTGAATAAAGGAAATGTACTTCCTGAAAAGACTAAAGAAGTCCAAATCTTTGAAGCTATTGTCAGTGCTTGCTGTTTGTATTGACATTTTACTTCATGCTTAAAAGAATAATTAATTCAGTTGATGGGAATCAAGACTAAGGCAAGATTTGAAAAGTGCTTTTCTCCTCTGTAGGTTGGGTTATAAGCTCTCTGTGATACCAGACAAATGGCACACAGATATGTGTAATCGATTTGGGATTTTATAGTTTATTTTTCTAAGTTGGGTTTGCATGCAAAGACAAAGCATGAAGAACCCTTGGATTTTTCTCCTCCTTTCTCTCCCAAATACTATGATCTCTTAATTCTGGAATCACTGTGAAACATACAGCATCTACTCCTTGGCAATGAATGGGAACTTAAGATCAGAGGTCTCTCACAAAGAATGGATTAATCCATATGTTTAAAATTTAAAATATTTGAAGTGTTTCAAGATTCAAGTTCAATTAGTACAAAGGGAGGGGTAAGAGTTTCTTCTCTCTGGGTTTAAATTGTCATTTCTCAATACCCCTTTTCCACTTACATTGGGAGTGTGGTCACCAAAGAAGGTTGTTTGCCTGCTGTGGAATTATGAAGCTTGGACTTCCTTGGCCTCAAGTAATTCCTGATCTTTAAGAACGTGTTTAAATTGTGAAAACGAACTGCTAACTCAGTTCAATGCGAAAGCATTCTGCTCGCATGGCTGCTTGCAAGTGGGTATTAGTCTGTTAATTTCAGAAATTTCACATTCTAATATTGAAGGAGTTAATATTTTATATTCTAGATCATGGATTGTCAGTATCTTAAATGGAGAAGTATTTATACATTCTTGTGAGATAATGCTGCACATCCTCTCACGAAATGACTCTGGTTTCACTAGAGTCCCTATTAAAGAACACGTTAGAGATTTGTTAGAGAATCGAAAGGTTTCACTTAAAGATGTTTCCTGTAAGTTGTGGTTCCTGTTCAGTGGGACCTTATCAGACTGTCCTGCGTTCGATAATAACCTTACTGGTTGTGTTATAGAGAGCATTTGCTTCGGCGTAAACAGCCTCTGAATGCTGTACAGGGTGTTTCTCAAAGATGGACCCAATTTCAAAGCAGTATATGATTCAGATTTCGTCCATCTTTTTGAAACACTGTGTATGTGAAGTTTCCACTTTCAGGAAAGTGAGATTGTATTTCACACAATTATCGTTTTCAGAAGAGGCAAACTTGACCCGCAGATAGGAGGAAAAACAATGGCCCTGTGTTGCAGTACTCACGTGGCAGAAAACAGAAAGCATTTGTTGGTGCTGCTGGTGTGGGTTTATTTATTTATTTATCTTTAAGAAAGAACAGAACAGGTTTTTGCCTCTAGACTGTCAATAAGTCTGCAACCAGATTCTTTTGCCTTTATAGTGCAATGTCATATATATATATATATATATATATATATAAAAATATATATTTTTAATATATATATATATAAAAATAAAACTATGGGAGTGTATGACTGTTTTAACTGTATGTCTCAAAATAATTTCTCCTGGTTTTGCTAAATACTTCAGTGCAGCTTCCCAAAGCAGCTGTTTTCAGACTTCAGGTCTGTTTCTGAAGGCATTAAACACGACCTGTTAAACTGAAAATTAAACAAACTCAAGGGAAGCATCGGTTGGAATTATTGCACTATTTGGCCACTTTTGAAATGATCCTTCCTCTAAAGTTCTTCCTGATAACACTTACGAATAGCGTTATATAAAGGCAAAGGGAAATAACCGAAGCTTTGCTGAGAATGTTGTGTGTGAGTGACCCGAGCAAACGTCTCCAGCGTTTGCTGCCTGGCTCTTGGTGCAGGTGCGTCAGATGGACAGAAAAATTAAATACTGGGGTGTTTTGAGATCCTTTTCTCTAAGGCAAAGTGTAACTCTGGCTCTTCTGCCAAAACACATTGGTGGTGGTGGTGTTAGTACAAACACCAGTCAAGCTTTCTGTTCACCAGCCATGTTACTAACCATTTTGTTGTTGTTTTAAATTAAATAATCAGAATTGAAACATTTATTAACAACAAAAAAGTTTGAGATGTTTTGTAAGTGTGAAGTTGTCTGAAACCCAATGCTTGTCGTTTTGCCAGCCTGAAGTTACCACACAGGTGAATATTTGCATCATTCCTGTGCTGACACAAACTAAGGGGAAAAAACCCTGACTCTTTGTGTAGATAACAGAAAGGATAGCTTTGTTAATGTCTTTATGTTCTCTCTTACTGCTAGTAATGGAGTCTTTAAATTAGTGAGAATAAGAAGCCCCAATAATAAATGGACTTTTCTGAAGTGTTTGTTCATAATTCTGTCTAAAATCTAACATTATTCCACATTCTGTTGTGACTGCTTTAGAAAGATCTAGGGTATTTTCTACCAAATAAATATAAGTGAAAATGGAAAAAAAAAAAAAGTAATCCTCTAATGGATCATAGAAAGTCCCATTAACAGGCTCCCTTAAACTATTTATAGGTTTTTAGATGATGGTAGTGTCTTATATTGAAATTTGGAACAACAGAAATTATAGAGCTAATACTGTGTATAAACTTATTCCTTTGAGTTCTTTAGTTTGGGGTGTTTGGGGGTTTTTTTAATTGCCTACTTCTTGTGAGGCTCCCAAGATACCACCATGGCCTTTGGGGAAATGTAATAATATTCTAGATGTCATCGGTGAAAGGTTTCCCATGACTTTGAATTGATGGAGTTGAGCAAGGACAGTCTAATCCTGGTCACCCAGCTGAGCCAACAGGTGCTTTTATTTTTAAACGTTTTCCTAACTTGGAAGCAGAACTGAGTAACTGAGTCTTCCATCTGGAGAGGATGCTGAGATGGTCTCTAGCAGCTGTACGGACCCATACAGACTGGGCGACAAAATAACATTCCAAACGTTCTGCGAGCCTGTGTGCAGGACTACAATGTCCTTATCCTCTTGGAGATGACAGCAAGGTGTCGTTTGTCACTGAGAAAAGAACTACGATTTTTAAACAATATATTAACTCCACTGTGTCATTCATTTGCTAACAACCATTTATACATGACGTCTGTGAATGGAATGCACATTTTTCATATCCTTTGTATTAGTAACAGTTGAAACTGGTTTTTGAAATTGCCACAATTTGGAGAGAGATCATGACGCTAGTTTTATCAATGCTGTTAAAAAAAATGGTTTTCTTGTCTGATTTAGTGAGTGATTTCTAAAGAAAGTGTCTTACATGCCAGAAATCTGGAACTGCTTACTCAAACTGTAAGGTTCTGTTTGGGGTTTTTGTTGTTTGTTTTTCCCTGGTTTGAGATAGGCCAATATTTTAGGGGTGTCATAAAATTAGGTCTGGTTTTGACTTAAACCAGGATGGACGTGTAGGTTTATATACAGGTGCCTTCTATAAATCCAGCTAACAAAGCTGCTCTCAGTTCTGAACATACAGACGTGCTCTGTATTTGTTGTGAAGCTGCTTCTGGCTTGTCAGATACCTGACTAATTGTCAGTGCATAGTTTTATAATAGTCTGGAGGAAACAGGAATTTATTAGTGAAAGAGAATCACTTTTGTGTGCTGGTGTAATGTACATGGTACCACACCTGGAGTAGTTCATAATTTTGGTTTGACTGGTTGCATATAAATGTGTGCTGTCTTTTAGAGGTTTGTATACACAGACTTAAATTGTGTAATTTCACAGAAACAACTCAAGTGCTTGGGTTTTTTTAGACTAGTTAAATGCAACATTTGTATTGGCAAGTTCTTCCAAAACCTTCTGAAGTTTCATCATACTTGGTTTGATTTGCATGGACTGTGTTTGCTGTGATTGTTTGTTTCTGAGGTAATGTTTGAAAATTCTTAGAGAAAAAGGTGGAATGTCTATCATAAGTCTGTTGAAATTTTTCCTCTTTGGGGTTAACCATTGGGGTCGCCTTCATCCCTGTGTAGCTTTGCTCATAGTTACAGACAGAAGATCGGATTAGCCTCAAAGGAAAATCAAACCATCTAATACTCCAAATATTGCTTGCAGTAGGAACTGAAAAGTCAATGTTCAAATTGGCTTATTCTGAGGTGTTATAGAACTGGAATATTGCTGTAGTTTCAGGAACTTAAGAGTAACCCTGGGCAGATATGATGAAGTCTATAATTCAAGGACAATTTGAGTCCATATTATGTAATTTAAATAGGAAATATCTCATTCTTCATCTGACCAAGCTGTTGGCAAAGAGGAGATCTGACTTCTGTATACAAGGTTTGGATGAAAAGATAACAAATACATGTTAAATAAATTTCTGTGAATGCCTGTCACAGTGGATGGTTAAGAGAACTTATCTGGGAGAACTTACAATTTAAGTAACAGTTACTTTTAACATATCTGTACTTACGATTTTTAACACTATTAGGTTGGATGTATTCCTTTGTGGCACTTTAAAGAGATTGTTTATTAACTTTCCTAAAAATACCTCTTTATTATTCAACAGGTTCATGAACCACCCAGCTCCAGCAAACAGCCGCTACAAACCCACTTGTTATGAACATGCTGCAAACTGTTATACACATGCAGTAAGTACATTTCCTTTTTTTTAATTAAATTTTTAAAATTAATTTAATTAAATTTTAATTTTTAAAAAAAGATGGTTTGGCAAATGTTTGTGCGTTTGGCTAGCACAATCTTTACCTTTGTCTGAGTATATTCCTATTTACAGCCTCTCTGGTTTTGTTATATAAGCTTCAGCTGTAACAGTCCAGAAAACCTAATGTTAATTAGGTGGCTGGTAATCACTAGTCCCTGTTCTGAATCTCTAGGAGCTCCAGATTCCTTTTCACCCCAGTAAGTTACATGTCTTAGATGTTTTTCTTCTCTCCCAGTCAAAAGATGGCTATGGTGAAATGAATATAGGTCTGTACTAGTTAGTCTTGCAAGGCAGTTTCCCAGTACTGTGCTCACATGGCATTGTGCAAATCATATACTGGATGTATATGAAAGATTTATTCATGTTAGAAGTGGAAGGCTTCATAAGACCGTGGGTATTAGCTAGAAGAGCTATAGTAGCTTAGTTCTGATACTGAATATCTGTGAATTAATTCTTTGAGAAATCTGCTATTTAGAAAGAGGCACTAATAATGTAGACAGCCCTACTAAAACTCCCAGTCTGTCCTTACTTCTGTTAGGTATGAATCCATACTAGATTTGAATAGACAGTATATGCAAAATAAGTAAAGCAGTCTTTTTTTTTTTAAATAATTGGGAAGTTTAATTTGCTGTCTGGCACTTTGAAAAGGACTTAAAAATGTGTTTGTTTGGTTTTTTAAGATAGCATTTGCCCTCTGATAAAAGCAGCCTGTGCCTCTCCTCAGTCCCTTGTTTAACTCCAAACATCTGAAGTATGTTTGACTTTGTCCTCAGTCTCTTATCTCCAGTGTGTCTGAGTGAGCTACAGGTACAAGTGATCAAGGTGGTGCACAGAACCCTTCAGTTCTGGAAAGAGCTCTGTTCTTAAAAATCCTTCTTGTATGTTTTATAAATACCCAGCGTACAGCTCGGTGTTGCTGGTAAAAACAGAATCACCTTGGTTTCCATATAGAAAAGCTGACTGAAGGGATGTGTTTTTAAGCTGGGGTCTCATATACAGCACTATGTAAATAAATGCTTATTTGTCTGGAGAATGAAGCAACATTCTGTTAGCACAAATATGTAGTTTATCTCATAATCCTTGTACAAATCCTGTTTACTCTGGCCACGAAGTCAGATTTCAAAATATCTGGCAGAAGTTGCTGTACTCCTTAGCAGTTCTGGCCTTCGTCTGGTTGAAAAACAGGCGTGTGGTATTGCTGCCTGTCAGCAGTGGGTTCCAGCCAAGGTGTCGTATCAGTATTTTCTGGTATGTTGCTGTTTGCTGGTGAAGCTACTTATTTCTGAACAGTCGAGCTATGTGCTAAAACCTACCATGAACTGCTGACAATTTGGGAATATGCAATGTTAACATACATTGTGGAAGAAAATGAAGTGTAGTGTAATAGAGGGATTGTCTCTCCTTAATTGAAACTGTATACAATAAATAACTTTCAATCAGAATTTAAAGCCTTGGAATAGGAATCTATTCTGGGAAAGCACGGTGGATTATACAGAAAAAGCTGAGAGGGATTCTTGGCTCTCCTTCATGTTACAGACTCTTGTACTAAATGATAGAAGATCAAGCAGTTGAGTCTTTACATTCTGAGATTACAGTCTGAGTTTTCAGTTAGACATTTATCTGATTTCTACAAAGCAGAGTTTAGCAATGGTTCTCCATATATTTTTTTTTTCAAAGCTTTATTCATAATTCAGAAAGTAGTCAGCCTGTGTTTTACGAGTGTGGCTGTATTGTAGGTATCCTATCTGGTTTTTGACTTAAAAATACACAGTCTGCTTATGCAGATGCTAAAATAAATAAATAAACCGAACGCCACCAAAACAATAAATGGGGTTACAGAGTCCCACGCATGTTTTGTTACAATACCTGAAAGCTAACTTGGTGTAGCATAGTAAGTTATCTTCCAATTTCTAACGAGCAAGGCTGTGTCTTGATCTTTTTAGCTTTAAATGAAGTGTTGAGTTTAGGTGCTGGGAGACAGGAAGGGCAGCTGAGCTGTTAAGTACAGCGACAGAAAAGACTGTTGTCTGTGTTCAGAACAGGAAGGAAACAGTGTATGAGAAAAGCAGGAGGCACAAGAATTTGAGTTCTAAGGTGAGCTAAATATAAGGCAGAGGTGGTGATTTTAGCATCGTGAAACTTTCTAGTGTACATAAAGTTAATCAGACAAAAGATATGCTCTGTTGCATTGAAACCTCAGAATTTAGGCATGGTGTGCTTTATCCTGCTCTAAAAGTTTCTTCCAACTGCCTTAAAAGGAGGAGCTATTCCTAAAATAAGTTACAGTCTCTCTATTCCAGACTTGGGTTGTGCAGTGCATGGAAAAAAGAAGAATAAATATTTTACAAATGAGGCTCGGAGCATTTACCAGGCCATTCGAGCATGGAAGAAGGAGTCATCAAAATTTCAGAAGGGTTCTTAGGATGAAAACGTTTCCATTCTCCCTGACCGACACTCGCGGTTTCTCCGCTCTGTGTGCGGCGCAGCCCGAGCTGGAGCCGGTCGCTGCACCTGCTTGTGTCCCTGTGCGAGGGGAGAATCGCGGACAGGGACGCGGGCCTTCGTGTTCCTTCTAAGTGCCACATGTCGTTTCGGCAGCTTTGTTGCTTTTTCCATTGTCTTCCTTCCCAAAGAGGAAGCGTAGGGACCATTTTTATGTTGCTCGTGCTTCCCTCTCTGTGAGATCATGACAATAACACCGTGCTTGGCTGCGGCGGCTTGTGCATCAAAGGTCATTGTTGCTGACTACATGACGTGCATCGCCTGGTGTGCAAAGAAAATAATTTAGTTTGGCGTGAGCGTTATACACAGAAGCAGATTTTTAAACCCACATATGGGAAGGATTTTCTACAGATAAAATACCAGCGTACCAGGATGCTAAGTAACCCCAGATAGATGGGGGAATCCCAGATCCTTTGCTGTAAGTTAGGAACCAGAGTGAGATTCCCTGCAGTGTGCCTGGGGTCACAGCTGGTTCAGCATCTTTATTTGTCCCTTATGGTGTTTTGCAGTGGCTGCAAAGTGGGGGTTGTGGTGGTCTCCTCTTAAAGATTCCTGCCTATAGCTGTAAATGAACACATTTTAATCCTTTGTCTTCCTCCTTATTGCAATGGGGTTTGTAACTTCATGCTCTCATTTTGTTCTGGCATTTCTCTACAAAACTTGGTGAAACTGTTGCCTAGTTTCCTGTTCTGTAAATCTCTCTACGAACCCCATTTGTGATTTTTAGCGCCTTCATTAATACTTGCTAAATCAGTAAATCAGAGTGTCATGGTTCTGGGTTTGTTCACATTATCTTAAGTTGCTGCTTTTGACGATATTTATTTGGAAGAGTTGCACTTCATGAGGAAATAAGCAAAACTTTTTGTGACTTGAAGCTATTTTTTTTTTTTTAATAGGAAAGCTGGCTCCTTGGAAATGCTCTGTCGTTGCTATAAATGACACAGCACAATCACACTCATTCTATTAGTTCTGATTCTTCGACTACTTTTTTGGTAAATAACCCCTCCTTTGAAAAGACTGATTGATTTCTTCTCCATTCTGAAGATTAAAATGCAGTTCTTGAGCTAGACATTTTTTAAAATGAACATGGGAAAATCTGCCTTGTTTTGTTGACTACAGTGTTATATTTCTTTCGTAAGATGGTTGTTAGATATAATGAAGTCCATTGTGTCATATGTTATCTGCCATGGCATTAGCATCTAAAGAACTTTTATCCAGTTGGCTTGGAACAGCAGGGTATCATTTCTGGATTTTGTCCGTAATCTAGCTATTTTTGGTCAGAAAAAGAGTAATAAAACATCTCTTGTTTAGTCTAACTGTTCCCATGATGCATATCAGGCACAGAGGGAAAGTGTTTCCAAATAGAATACTTAGGAAAAACAATAAATCCTTCTCAAATTAATATTAATATACTTCCCTGCGAGAAGAACAACCGTTCTTCAGAGCCAGGACAAGGCAGAAAAGAGATTAATTCAGGTCTTCATCCATGCACTCATCTGTAGCTGTATTCTTCATTCTGAAGGTGCAAAGGAAGAGGTGATAAGAAAATTTCTTATTTGTTTGAACCATATTACTTTATATACAATAATTACTGGGAAAAGTGATTGGCATCAGACTCCATTGGCCCATTTGAGCATTGCACATCATTGCTTAATTTGTGAAATATTTATTTTAGTGAACTAGTAAACAGCTGGGATATCTGTGTAAGAAAGGTGAGTTGTTCCGCGTAATACCTAAATCTAGTTTCCAAAGAGGTCTTTCTTACTATCAGATGGTCTCAATCAGAACCTCTGAGCAGCTGGTGCCCAGGCATTTAGCTGGGAATTAGTAGGAATTTGCTACTTTACCTACTACTTGTGTTCCTGATACTTGTGGGTACATAATCTCTCTGAAACCTTTTAGTTCTCTGTCAGGTTTAGTCAAAACTGCAGCGTGCACTAGAAATTGGGAAGAAAACTGATGAAAGTGGAGACAACAGGAGTCCACAGCTTAAAGAAACGTGGCTAAAAAGCTATTTCTGGAGCTTGGGATCTTCCTGGCTCCTGCCAAAGCCAAATGAAACAACTGCCACATCTAATCAGATCCTCGCTGTCTCAAGGGCTTCGGCCGCGCTTTGAGCTGCGTGCAGCCTGTGGAAAACAGGAGGGACTCATCTCCTGAGCAGGGATGCGCTTCAGCCTTCTGGAATGTGGGAAATGTCCAGCATTTGTATATGGAAATTTATGGTTTGTGCTAAACGAGAAGCTGGACTGGCAGACTATTTTAGGCCTTAAGGTGCATGAGGTGGACTTCCATGGTCTCATTACAAAACTCAAAGTGTTTTCACCTCTGGTCCAGATGTTGTGGATACAGGAATGCCATACTCTTCATTTCCATGGCTCTATAGCTTTTGGCTTAAATGTACTAAATTTTGCAAAAAGGAAGAAAATATAATACTAATGAAGCTACAGTTGGTGGACTTCGAAAAGCAGAAGTTAAAGCCACTTTTATTTTTATCACTCCGGATTAACCTGCCCTGCAGCTGTGATCAGAGCCTCGATTTCTGCCGCTCCGGGAGCAGATCGGGGCAGACGGCGCAGGCCAGACCAGAACTTGGCGCTCTCAGCTATCAAACCTGTCATGCAGAGTTTCCAGATTTGTTTAATCATTACTTGTTTCTGCCTTTATTGTTTAGCATGCGAGACTTGGGTTGAACTATGAAAAATTCAACATATGAAGCTTATTTACAATTCGAGTGAACCAATTCACATGTTAAGACACATCATAGGGCTTGGGAGGGAACTTGTGTAGTGTTTTTAACTTAAAAAGCTGACAAAGATACACATTCATAGTGGAAGGAGATGGGTAGAAATGTCTGAGCCAGCAGGTTCTTCTCTTTAAATACTTGTTGGACATGCCTTTTTTTTTTTTCCTCCTTTTTCCTAGTTCGTGTGTTTTGGTTTTGTTTGTTTCTGAATGAGACAAAGGTACATGATGTAATTTATTCTGGAAAGGAATGTAGTTTTAAATTGTATGAAGCCTGCAGCCCACTTCTTAAGTACTTCATGTGAGCATGTGGATTCCATCATGACGTTCTAACAGTGGTTGTTTGGGAAGATCTGAATTAAAGCTGCTTGAGAGGGAGGTGGTAAGGAAAACAGATTTGGATATGCTGCATTAAAAGAACATCATCTTTGTGCATTAAGAATCTATTCATAGAAGAAGTTTGCGGCTAATTTATTTATGATATCTAAAACCCAAGTTCTGCAAAGTCTTTGTGTAATTTTCTTGTGTTCTACTTAACTGCATACTTCTAAATCCAAAATGAAAAAATAAAGAATTTGGATTTATTTTGGTCTGTCCTGTGTTCTGCCTCTATGCACAAGAGGTGGTTTAGATCCAAGCTCCCCCAGGTGGTTTAGATCCAAGCCTAGAGTAAGATCAAAACCTTTTTTAAAACACAAAGCATGATGTGAAAGGAAAGACACTACTAAGACTTAGCAAATTCTTTTGTCTGATTTTGTGTCATGGCTGCAGGAGCTAATAACTGAGCTCACTGTCCATGCGAGGAGAGATTTATCACAAACAGGTATAAACTAGATGCCAGATATTGTCAAAATCTTGGTGCTTTTGTGTCAACGTAGACCTACATGCCATCAAATATCATACATATGGTCTTACGTGGTGTACAGAGTGTTGCCTGCCCTCCTGTTGCTTAAAGACTGAACAATGGCCTTTTGTTTTCGTAGCTCCTCATTGTTCCCGCGATCGTGGGCAGTGCCCTTCTCCACCGGCTCTCTGATGATCGATGGGAAAAGATAACGGCGTGGATGTACGGCATGGGGCTCTGCGCGCTCTTCATTGTCTCCACAGTATTTCATATCATTTCTTGGAAAAAGAGTCATCTAAGGTATCACTATAGCTCTTGTATGAGACATTTTATTGTAATGTCCTGTGATGTTTTCCCGTTGTTTCTCAACTGGTAAAAAACATGATTTTGTGGAAGGCTGGAGTGGTACCTTGTTCCGAATCATCAAAAACCACCTTTGACTCTGTTGGTACAAATAGCAAGCCAAGCTCTGCTGCCTTTCTGCAGGGAAAATATGTTTGTTTTTTTCTGTAGGCCCTGGTGGCTTTTAGTCCAAAGTGTGTCAGGAAACTGAGATGATACAAGAATCTTTCCAAAATCTGACTTGGTGACTTGTTCTCTCTCACTAGGACAATGGAACATTGCTTTCACATGTGTGACAGAATGATGATCTATGTCTTTATTGCGGCATCGTATGCACCATGGTAAGAAATCTGAAACGCAGCTTCAGAATCAAAGCGTTTTCCCATGTAAACATTTTAGCGTTGCAGCTTTCCAAAACCTGCAGGTATCTTCTCAGAGGCAATTGACCACATTCTGCATTGTGCAATGCAACAGAATGTAATCTCCTGGGATTTGCTGAACAGAAAGTAATAACAGAAAACAGCAGAAAGTAGTTTGTTTATATTCCATATACACCAGTTTATTCTTCCCTCACATCAATGCAAATGTGCCTTCTGCTTTTCTGTATATAGAATGTCCAAGCGTCTTCTCTCCTGTCATGCCTAAGTTGTAGCTCTGAAAATTTATTTTTGTCAAGCCCCACTACTCTTGTGGCAGTACAGTCCATTCATTGAGCGCTTTTGTCTTTTGAAACCTTTGTACCACCAGGTTAAATCTGCGTGAGCTGGGACCTCTGGCATCTCACATGCGTTGGTTTATCTGGCTGATGGCAGCTGGAGGGACCATTTATGTATTTCTATACCACGAAAAGTAAGAATTATTATTTGCATTTAACTTTAAATTGAAATTAAAAGGTGGGGGCTTTCTTGCATTCTGAGTGTTCCTATCCAGCCTTTCACACATTGAAATAAGAGCTTTGAAACAGCGGAAATATATGATGAGAATGATGCAAACTTACATCTTGTCAGAAGGTAATTGTATTCATGCTGTCATAACGTGTCTTTAGGCTACTTTATTGTCTTTTCATAAGGAGGTGGGAAGGAAAAGAGGGAAAAGTTTAAAAAAATTTAACTTCTGCTACAAGGAAGCAGGGGTGAAAGTGGGTAAGGTAAGAAGCTAGTTGAAATAATGACTTTCTTATGCCCTAATTTAATTGTAGCATCGTGTAAACTGCAACATTAAATTGGTTCTATATACTGATGTGTGTTGACTCCTGCTGCCTTTTTGTTTTTGTTGAGAGATGTGAGCCCTTGAGTTCCAGATCTGGATTCTTGAGTCTGTTTTCATTACTTATCTTCAGTGGTTTTTATTTTGGAGATGAGCTACTGAGGTTCTTGTCAAATAAGAAAATACAACTTGTCTCAATGTTTTATTCTCACTAGTACTTAATATAAATGAATGCATCTAGGCAGTGTTTACAGAAGGTATTGCTTGCAACTGTAGCATGCAAAGATAAATGCTACCTTTATTTTTGTTGTAAAACATTAGTTGTCTATCTGCATAGAGAGCTTTTTGAATAGTTTAATGGACCCATGCTAACATGAAATTTAAAATATTTTCTTTACTGTTGAAGGAAATGTTCTTTCTCTCATACACCTTAAATGACTCAAATTGTTCCTTTTTAGGTATAAGATTGTTGAGCTCTTTTTCTATTTAGCAATGGGATTTTCTCCTGCTCTGGTAGTGACATCCATGGTAAGGAATGTGACTATTAACATTACAAACACAAACTCTCCTTTTAGAACTTGCTTAAGTTCCAGTGCAATGTTCTTTCTTCTGAAAAGATGTTAATTTTAGTCCACCATAATTTTAAATGTTCTCTGCAGAAAAACCATATATAGCCAGTTATATCTTGGGTTTATAGTTTATATTCAATGAAGTGCTACCTTGTTTTTGTTGAATCTGGGACACTTACAAATTGCGAAAGAAGCTTTTTATTTAGGAAAGTGGAATGGACTTCTGATAACATGTTGTCCTTTGTTCTGGAATATGTGAGAGCTCTCTGGAAAATTTAATCGATTGATTCTGTGGTCTGGACCTAGATGGGGGAAGTAAATTGACTCTTGCTTTTTCCAAAATTACTTAGGGGCAGCAAAGCTAGAAGATTTTGTCTCTTACTGGAGGCTTCTTTTATCCTTGAAGCAGGGCAAAATTGAAAAGTTGACGAGTAGTTGAACTGTAGTAAACTGGTACACTTAATCTCTCAGCAGTTGGCATTTTTTTTTTTAAAAAAATGCCGTTTCTTGGTGCATCTGTAAAGCATCCTACTCCATCTTGTCCACCTCAAAACTATGACATTTATTTATACTTAGGCATTTAAAATAACTTTGAATAACCCTCTCTGCTGCTGATACAAATCTGCCACCTGTACAAGTGATGCCAGTTACAGCCCTTGACTGTTCCACGTGAATGTCGGGCTGCACCAAACCCTTGCTGGGTGCTTCCTCCAGCTCGTAGGAGTAGCATTAAACTCACGCTTAGACACAGTGATGTGGTTTGGTTTGGTTTGGTTTCCTCTGTGTTTGTCTCCTCTGTTAACGAGCATGAAGCAAAACATGAGAAATTCTTGAGTCATCACTTCTGTAGTGCTGTTGGGACATATAAATATATTATGACCTGTTTCACAAAGTGTAATATAAATATATAGGTATTGTCACTTTTCCATCTGTCATATCCAGGATGTGCTGTGTGGCTGCTTTTTTTTTTCCGGGGCAGAAAGCGCTTTGCGTAAAACACCCTTTCCTTCCTTTACACCCCAACCCCTGATCTTCCCTTGTGACTTGGCAGAGCAACACGGACGGACTTCAGGAGGTGGCCTGGGGCGGCCTGATCTACTGTCTGGGGGTGGTTTTCTTCAAGAGCGACGGCGTCATCCCCTTCGCCCACGCCATCTGGCACCTCTTCGTGGCCACCGCGGCCGCCGTGCATTACTACGCCATCTGGAAGTACCTTTACAGGAGTCCTGCAGACATAATCCGTCACTTGTGAGATATATAGCGAGATATATATATATATATAAAAGATAATCTGCACTTGGCCTCTGTAACAGTATTATTTGACTTAAGGAATTCGGGGAAGTTGGAAAATTGCACAAAAAAACCCCTCTGCACTGACTTTGGTAGTTCTCTGAACATGGTTACTGTGAACTGATGTTGTGTGTGTCCCGCAACTGCCCGTTGTATGGCGAGTGCTGTAAATAACCGAGATACTGTACTGCAGTACCAAGAGTCCATTCCATGTTGGTAGAACTGGCGACCTGATGTTTACAAGCAAATTTTGTATTCTAGGTTAATTTTACAATTTTTAACTACGTGAATTTTTCTAAATTAGTGATCCAAATGGTGAAGTCAGTGCAATAGTGAAAATGTAACTCTTGGTTTGAAATTGGTTTCTATCACCTTTCCACTAGCCGTTTATTAAACATGAATCACGAATAATCTACTTTTACCACCCATTATCTTGGTGTAATGTGACTTTTCTATAAAACTTTCGTGTTTTTTGTAAACTTTAAAAGTACGTTTATTGAGCTGAAAACACACAACTGTCATCTATGCAGTTACTCCTGTTGCAAAATCTTGCAAGAAATGGTTACATTCCACATACTGTACTGACAAGCAAACATTTTTACCTCTTCCAAAGGTTGTATTACAGTGTAATTGTAATAACCACTTTTACTGATAAAAATCAAAATGTGATCCTGCTGAGTTTTAACGTGATAGCATTCTACTCATCTCTAGTACCACTTTTAAAACAGCACCTTGATTTGGCTTTATCCAAATTGATTGGATATGAATGTTGATTGGAATGAAGTGCTTTAAAAGAAATAGTTAACACGAGTTTCTCCTCAATATTCCCAGTTCAGTCCGTGTTGCCGGTCAGGCAGCGGCTGGAGAAAAGCCGATTTACCCTGGGTTGGCAGGATGGTGGGAGGTGGGCAGCTGGTCCCCCGCTACCCAAACCCCTCAGCCGTTCCTCCAGAATACGTACGTGGATATCGGTGCTGTTATATTCCAGCTCGGATTTTCAAAGGGATTTAGATCAGCCAACAGAACCAGTTCCCATCAGCTTTTGCTGGGCTGGTTCTGTTTGAAACCCTGGTCAGAGCGATTTCCGACCGCCTTGGTCGCTGGTTCTTCCCAAGCGCAGCATTTCGGGGGAGCTTGGAGAACTTGTCGCTCTGGGGCCTGACACAGAGTGAAACTGGTATTTTTTCTTTGATAAACCCAAACGTGGTAGCAAGTGGCGACTGTAGAACATGTGCGTTAAATGACCAGATGTAGAAGAGTCATTGTAATACTGTTTGTCCAATAATTGTCCCACTATATAACGAATGTCTTATATTAAGATTGACTTTATCCTTTTTCTAATTTACTCAGTTTTTCATGTCAGTATTTAAAAACAAAACCGAAACGTGTTGCCTTTTTCAGATTTTGTTCTGGATATTGCCTGTCTGCAGACAATAAGTACCACGATAGGGAAGTTTTTCAAGGTACCGTTTAATATTGCACCTAGATTTGCCAGCGGTTTGCATATTTTTGAATATATACATTTGTATACAGAATTTACAAGAGGGACAAACTTTAAATTCAAGGCGTTGAGGAGGAATTGTTGTGTGGTGTGAAGTGATGAGAGAAATGGCACCACTGCAGCAGAGTAGTGAACTGCCCCAAAGGGAACAGCTGGGCAGGTAATTCTTTACAACAGTCTCGCACATCTGGATGCCTCAGTTTTTTAACATTGTGTCTATTTTAATATTTTCCACTTTTTGTGAGTTCATATATTTTGTTTAAATGCAGTACTGTTAAAACCACTAAAATACATGTAAAGGTTTTCTGTAGTCAAAAGTGAAACTATTGCTTGAATATGTTTGTTTTAATTTTAAGTTAATTTTTCATGGCATTGCTTTTTGGAGTGTTTGAAATGGTTTTTAAAAAATTTCAATTCGCCAAAACTATTTTTAATTACTGTATTCTAGTCGATATGAAATTGAATGTACTAGACTTAACAATAAACATTTTGTGCAATTTGGAAGCTGTTGTGTTCTGGCTGGTTGGGTTTTCTTTCCCCTCTAGCCCTTCTGCAGGAAAGCGAGGGACTAACTTGCTCGTGACACAAGTGATCCAGAGCTGAACCTGATGACCCTCGTGCTTGCTCAGTCAACTTCTTTAAAAGAAACATGGTAGGAAAGATTGCAATCCAAATTATTCAGTTTGTGGTATGGAAAAAAAGTTTGTGTAAATGTTGGTCAGTATTGGGAACTTGCTATTTTCCCCTTTGCTGTTCCGGATCTGTTTTCTTATAGCATTATAAACTCTTGGGTGGAGGGTTTTTTTCCCCTCAATTATATAACACCAAAATACATAATTTTGCTCCTATCCTTATAGGGTTGACAATGCATTAATACAGACAAGCTGAACTAAAAATGCGTTTGTCTGGAAAAACAAGTATGTCAATTAGCCTTTTTTTTTTTTTCCCCTCTCTCTGTCTAATTGCAGCTCTCGGGCTGGTTCCTCCCAGCAGTAGCAGCAGTGCTTTTGCTGGTAATGGTTGTTGCGGTAGCAGAGATGGGATTTCTTTCTCATCCAAAGCAAATGTTTTTTAAAGCACTTGCTTCTGTATTTCCAGTGCTTCCAGGCTTTAGAAGTGCAAGAGGTACACAGAGTGTAACTGAAGCAGGGATAACATTTTTAGTTTTGCAGATGGATCTTTCCAGAGGATGTCAAGGATGCAACTGGTACTCTGAATACTGTATAATTGCACTCCTGTCACTTTCAGGTCATAGTTTTCTAGCACAGTATTGTGTGCACTAAAAAATAATTCAGTTATCTGATGGGGATTCATTTAAGGATTTTAGTGTGCAGTTTCTTTGTATTGTTCTTTAATCTGACACGCTCAGGACTCTGCCAGCTGGTTTGGAAACCTCTTCGAGTCACCTACACGATTCTTTCTTTAGGTCGGGTGTACGTGGCCACGTGCTGTCTCTGCAGGCTAAGCCGTCATGGCCACATCACATGCTTGACTAAGTCTTTTCTCCATGCTTTGCTATTTTTAAAAGAACGCAGGATGTCGGTCTCTGCTCACTAATTGCTTTCACCACCAATAGGTGTCATAAGATTAAAGCTAAAAATAGGTGCCAAGAGAACGAGCGGGCTGGGCAGGGGGGTGCGTGGACGCCTCCGTGGGTCGCTCGGCGTGGGGCACAGCGAGAGGCTGCGTCCTGCTGCCTGAAAGCGTTTCGTTCATCGCATGTCTGAGTAAATTCTCGAAGCGCCGTCATGGTCTGGAAAGGGAATGTACTTCAAGCAGCTGAAACGTTCGCTGGTGGCAGTTCAGAAGCGTTCGGATGCTTTTAGATGCGTTAGAGCAGCGCTGGGAGGACCAGTGGTGGGATGCGCTGGAGGCCGCGCGGTTCAGTCTTACAGGCCCAACCTCTAGGGAAAGCGGTGGTTTCGTTAAAAAAGAGTTTTCGGGTTCCTGTTTGGGTGGCATTTTGTGGTGGGCTGACGTTTTGCTACTGAGCTGGGTGTCTGTTTGCTGGCTTGTTCTCGCCAGGCACCTTCATGTTGGTGCCAAGAGTGGTCAGGCTGGCAAACGCTCATTCCCTTCGCAGAACCAGGGCGCTTGTTACTAAGGATAAGCCGGGGACCCCAAATCCTCTTCCAAAAGGCCGGCAGTGGAGCCAGCGCCGGTTTTATAACCAAAGTTACATCACGGACTCCAATGAAGCGAGCGGCTCTGCAAAGGGTCTGCTCAGATGTCTCTTGGTCAGCAGCACGAGCCCTGTCAGTGGTAGCTTTGTGCGCCCAAATCCTTCAGGTGCCTTCCAAAATATCCCTTAAATTTTCGCATAGGTGAAAAGCCATTAGCAGAGACCTACTGAGTCAGTGGTTTCAGCTCCAGCGGACGTCTCCAGGTTTTCTGGTGTGTCGCGTTTCCTCCCAGGAGCGCTCAGAGGTTGGTGCGCGGGCAGCGACCAGCCAGCTTGTGGTTCCTTGGCAGGACGCTAGAGCAGAGCACAGGATGCTTGGACGGAGAGCTGTCGTTATTCAGGGTGTGGAAACACCGAAACCCAACACACAAGACCTACAGAACTTCAGGAACCTGCGGTATGTTCGGCTTCAAACAACGAGGAGTTAGCAGCATCGTAAATGCCAAAGGGCTGAACATCATTGCTGTGGGGACTCAACCAGCTTCGCAAATTAAAAACCCTGCACTTAAGAAGCTAAGGATTAGTTTAGGAAGGGAATATGGAATTTATACTATCTTCATATATGAACATTGGAGTGAATGAAAATGGCTTTTGTCTTGCAGCTGATGGTGGTGCTGAGCAGCTTAATCAGCCTTCTGCTAAATCACTGAACATAAAGCTCGAAGGAAGGGATATTTTTAGCCCGTCCTGTGCCCGCAGGCGGGATGAACTCTGCCTGTCATTCCTGACGTGCTTGTCTGACCTGTTCTAAAAGCCTCTGACAATGGGGATTTCACAATCCTCCCAGGCAGTTTATTTCAGTGTTTCACCCTCTGCCCTCTCAGGCTCTTTGCTGCTGTCCAAGCGATATTTTCCTTGCTCTAACTTCAGCCTGTTACTCTTTGTCCTGGCTGCTGAGGGCTCAGCTGTTACACAGCTGGACACGGTCACTGCCTCCCGGCTTGCTTCTCCCCTACATTTAAACACTCAATCCCTTCAATCTTTCTTCATGGCCACCTCATTTAACCATTAGTGGGGTGTCCCAGGACGACTCCAGAAACAATTTTCCCAGCTGATAATGTGACATAAGGACACGAGAAACTGGTCACAGTGCACAAGGAGGGAGGGGTGGAAGCAAGAGCTGTAATTCCGTTTCGGGAGAAAGGCGGGGGGCCTGGGGCAGGTGATACCCAGAAACCAGCGGAGAGCCCAGAGGGAAATGCCGCAGAGGCAAAATCAGCCCCTCCTGGGCACGGCGCAGTCTTGGAAAGAGACTTTTTCCTTCTCCCGAGAGGTCTTGCTCTGGTTAGTGCTTTGTTTTACTGCTGTGTGAATGGGGGATTTGGGGTTTTTTTGTGGTTTTCTGTTTGTTTTTTTGTTGTGGTGTTTTTGTCTTCAAACTCACTCCGGTTTGCTGAGACACAGCGTCAGGGCTGAGCGGGTGAAGGTGTCTTTTCCAGAGGTGATGTTTCTGGCTGAAGGCTGCAAAAGCAGAGCCGTGAAACAGCGACTGAATACGGTTGAGAAGAATGAGGTCGCTTGACCAAAGTCTTTGTTAGAAGAAATTACCTCTGGCTGGTTTCATCAGTCCCAGGTGAAACTTGACTATTGTTTGCTCTCTAATAGCGTGGCCAGTTCTTGTATTTTGGCTAAAATTGAGTCTCCTAATATATAAAATAATTGATCATCATCCTCTTAGGATCAAGTATTATATGTACTGCAGCGGCACAGAAGGGAAAATGCATTCGGGAGGATACAGCCAGATACGAAGGAGGAAAAGCTGCTGCACAGCTCTTGCGTGACCTCTGCTGTCGGTGCTGCCGAGGGAGCTGGGCCTGGGCTGCGCACGGTGATGGGGACGGTGCGGGTACCGCACGGTGATGGGGACGGTGCGGGTACCGCACGGTGATGGGGACGGTGCGGGTACCGCACGGTGATGGGGACGGTGCGGGTACCGCACGGGGAGGACGGTGCGGGTACCGCACGGTGATGGGGACGGTGCGGGTACCGCACGGTGATGGGGACGGTGCGGGTACCGCACAGGGAGGACAGTGCGGGCACTGCAGCGGGTGTGCAGCAGAGCTGTGGGTGCTGCTGGAGAAATGCAGCTCTGCCCACACCCCCACGGAACATTTCTCTCCCCACAGTTATTTATAAGTACATGTGTATGCTAATGACTAATCATATGTGAAGATCTTCTGTCATACATCACTATATAAAATATAAAAATACAACTGTCTCTAAAAGCACGTATTATCTGTTGTATACATTATATAAAATAATAAACAGCTGGTAAATCTACACCTTATCTAAGAACACCTAACACGATACACATGCCCAGTGATCGAAATTTTTTTTCTAACATACACATTTTTATGTGTGTTTAATTAGCTATAATATAAATTATATTACATTACATAAATATATTAATATAATTAATATAAACTGTCATATAATAATATATATAATTTTTTAAACTAGTGGCATTTTTTTTTAAGTGTATGTTTGCACACCTGTGTATGCACACAGAGTTTATTAAAATACATACTTTGTGCATTATACTATATATACATATATACTGTATATAATACATATTAAAACCCAGCCCTTTGTGTATGTGTGTGTCTGTGCGTATGTTGAAATTAAAATAAATATATATGTGCGTGTTTGTGTGTGTATGTATATTTTGTATCTTGTATAACATATATTAAAACCCAAACCTTTATGAAATGTATGGGGTTTTTTAATTTAAAAAAAAAAAAAAGCTGAGGCATTTGCAGCCCAGTTTCCTGTGGTCTGTCCCCCCCGGTGGGACACGGCCCGGAGAAAAATTAAAATAAACCCCCCCAAAAAACCCTCTGCCCAAGCCCTGATACACCAAAGCAAGCACACAGCTGAGAGAAGAAAAATTTAAAAGTTTATTAAACATTAAGAATAACAGACAAAAAAAAAAAAAAAATTGGGCCGAACAGCACGCAGGATGCAATCCATTTCATGTCATACAATTTGATCTTATTAGTTAAACTTGTATTTAAACAGATGCTGTCTTGTGGTGTTGCCAGAAATACAATGGTTGATCACTTGTAAGTTTTAATACTTTTTTTTTTTCCCACTTTCACATAAAAAAAGTCAATACAATAAAAATAAACTGCACACCTCTAGTGTAAATTACATGCAAAAATAGATTTAAAGCAGTGAGTGGGGTTATTTCAAACCCACAGAGGCCAGAGATTCACAGGCCGGGTCCTCGGGCAGAACTCGCTCGGACGCCTCCTCTCATGTGGAATCTCTGGTGTTTGTGGATTCAAGTCAGAACTTTATTTCCATGGTGCTGGGTTTAGCGACTTTAGCACCACTCAAAAAAATTTAAAAAAAAAAAAAAAAAATCCCTCCCTGCCTCCTGTGCCCCGGGCTTTCCCACGGAGAGCCCCGCGGTGCTCGTGTTCACAAATACAGCGCAAATTCAATTAATTTTTAGAGGGCATTCTTTTTTAAAAAGAAAGAATTCACTAAGTTTCAGCAAAAAACAAAAGAGGAGCATTTTACCAATGCTTACAGTTTAATAGAGGTCAGTGAATTATTTAGACACACTATTAATTATTCTGCAAATATATATATTTCTGTTTTTATAAAATTAGAATTTCATATACCTACAAGCTCCTTCATGAGCACTAAAGCCACCAGAGGCGCGCTGAGCCCAGCTACGCTGCCCTTGGGAACCGAAAATGAGCTAAACTTTCTTTTATTTATTTTTTATTGTTATTTTGGGACATAACCAGGTTTTTTTCCCAAGTTTTAGCCCATGTTTTTTTTTTTTTTTTTTTTCCAGGCCCCAGGGTCAGCGCTGGGAGCCCAAGTCCCACCGGCTCCCCTCAGCAGCCCCAGTTCACCCAGCGCATCCCAGTCCTGGTGCTGCTGGAAACCCCCGCAACGTTCCTCTGCGACCCTGACTTAATAAATCTGTGATATCCAGCCTACAAAACCTACCGCCTCCCACCCCTTCCCTGCCCAAAAGAAACTAAAGAATTATCTGTATTTTTTTTTTTTTTTTTCCCAAGCTGCCTTTTACATTTTAAAGAGAGCTTTGCGGTGACGATGCAACTCACCAGTGGCTCTGGCCAATCTCATGCACCCCATTCCTCCTGTGCAGGAATAATCATCACGATTACAACCTGTTGCAATTCCCTGCGTTGCTGCTAAAAGTGTGTCCTCAGCAGCGGCTGGATGAGCCCCGCGGGGGGGCGGAAAAATGAAGTTTATTTCATAGTGGTGACAGCAGATGCACCAAGTGGTGCCAAACGCCGCCGGTCTCGTTTCACTACCCGGGCGCCCAGCGGCTCATCCTGACCTTTAGAAAATAACTTACTACACGTTAAACTTTGCTGCAGCACATGGAAATTCAGTTTGCTGAGTAAATGGTCCACAGGCAAGTACTGCACCTTAAGGGATGCAGACAAGTCAGGGATGCTTGAGGAAAAATACTGGAAAAATGCCATTGATGAGAGGTTGTTTTTAATGCTGCACAAAAGGTTGAGTCCTTTGTAACAATCTCCTGAAGCTTGAATAAGGATTTAATGGAATGAACAACCTTTTTATTTGAAAATAATGTCAAAACACTTAGAAAACTGTGAGCAAGACATGTAGCACCATATTTTCCTCACATGTCAATAACCGTGTGCAGTGTGTACAACTGCACACATCAACAGAGCTGTTTATTAAAAAAAAAAATTCAGCTGGAAACAGACTCTAGCAGCAGCAGCAGATTAGAAATTACTATGAGGTGGTTTTTGTGTGTGTGTTATGTATTATTTTTCTGCCTTTAGAAAATATTGTATTGTCCAATCAATAGTTGACCAAAACCACGTTGTGCTTTGTCTCTATTAAACAGTTTGTTTCTGATGGAAAATTAAAGAAAGTGTCTCTTTTTCAGTAATATGGAACGTTCTAGAAAGCCATATTACTTCCATAAAAATTTAATTTCAAGCACAGAACATGCCGGTGTGCCAGTGGTAGGCTTAAAATATTAAAGATCTTTTTCTTTAAAAAACAACAACCAACAACCCCCTAAGCATTTCCTTTCTGTACAATAATGGAGAATATATATCTTTGCTATATATTTCAAATATGGAATAGCTCTTTCTTTTTGCTATATATATGTCTTTCAAAATACATTGTCAGTATTTGTACTTGAAAAATACTGTACAAAACAAACATACTATAATTATTCTGTATAAACTTTATACATTTTATAATATCTATTCTTTTGGTCTATAGTAAACACTTAGATTGATTGGATTAACCACAGTATATGACAACACCATCCCCTCCTGAAATACACCAGTGTCTCTTACATTCATTTTTCAGAAGTCCACTTTATATTAGAACATACGTGTTCAAAGCAAAGAGAGAGTTTAAAACAATAAAGTTCAGAACCATCAGTTCATGTCACGCTCAAAACAACAATCACTAGGAAAAATGGCCTTTGCAAACCAGTGACGTCCGCTAACTGAATAAAAGTGTTTTTTAAAACAGCAAGATATAATCCACAGAAAATATATTACAGAACATGGGAAAAAACAGCTGAATTTAGGCATTTTAAGTTTTAGTCACAAAATGGAACTTGAAGAAATGCAGAACTAACTGAAAAGAGAAAAGCCCCTCTGATTTCGACATTGGATCTGATTTGATACTATTAATTTTGTTCCCATTTCAACTAATTATCCTGCTTC
The DNA here is from genome assembly GCF_036013445.1 of Caloenas nicobarica. NCBI lineage: Eukaryota > Metazoa > Chordata > Aves > Columbiformes > Columbidae > Caloenas > Caloenas nicobarica. Next base: position 6,871,356 of record NC_088262.1, on the reverse strand, counting down.
TTATACATGCGCTCCCTTTAGCAGGGGTACAATTAGCATGCTCATGTTAACGTGTCTTTTACTTTTTGTTAAAGACGTTAAAAGTCCTGTTGGGTAGGGAAACCATCCTACGTCCACTAGAACAGCCGGGCAGCATGCGCGCTAGCGTACAACAGGATTATTGCTTCGGGTACGGGCAGTGCAAACACTCCGTGCTCTACCGGCCGTGCTCCTACCGACCTGGGTCCGAGGGGAAGGAACCTGAGGAGCTGGAGAGAAGCCGTTCTGGGATCTAGAATGGGTACAGCTAACTCCGTCTAACAGCACTTTAAATCTGAAGACGATTATCACCAAAACTTAAAATACAACAAAAGCCATCTATAAATTAATATTTCTGCAGTGTAGTACTAAATTATTATTTGTGCACTTTATTAGCATGTTAACTCTTCTGATTAGACATACTTAAACAATAGCTTGTTACTCTCGAAAAAACTGAGATCTACTTTTTTTTTCTTTTTTCTTTTCTTTTTTCCTTTTTTTTTTTTTTTTTTCTTTTTATAATTTACGCTGGGATCTTTCCAAGTAAATCAGGAGGATGGAACTGGTTACGGTAACATAAAAACCCTAATCTGAAGCAGCACTGAAAAAAAAAAATTATATAATAAAAAGCTTACTATGGCGGTTCTCAACAGTCCAGGTAAAAATGTGGCACCCTTTGAAGAGGGTTCGTAAAAATGGGAAGTGCTGAGACGCGCACACACACGCAAGCGCACGCACACGGACGTGCGAACACACGTGCACACGCACGCGGGTACACGCACACGCAAACGACAACGACGACGACAAAAACAACGTAAGTCAGTTTTGTTTCTGCTTCTGGTAAAGTGCTGAAGACAGAAAGGTTGGTTTGGGTGTGGTGCTATCAAACGGGAAACACATTGTCCATCTATTCAAATGCCAACCCGCAACAAAAAAAAAAAAAAAAAGAGAAAAAAGAAAAAGAAAAAGAAAACCCACTCCCCCCCCTCCTTGAATTTACAGGGGGCCGTGTCGAGCTTCGTACTTTGCAAGGACGTTCTTGCATTTGCCCAGCTCTTTCCGTAAGTCGGCCACCTCCTGGCGGAGAGCCGAGTTCTCCTTCTCCAGGAACGAGGCGCGGATGGCGATCTGGTTCTCCTTCAGCCGCCGCGCGTCCCGCGAGCGCTTCGCAGCCATGTTGTTCTTTCTGCGCCTTGCCCAGTACTTGTCATCCTGCTCATTAAAGACAGAAAGACAGACAAACACGGTATCAGGTTTCAGCCAACTGCGCGGCCACCAGGACCTGCTCTTAGCTGCGGCCTGCAGACTGGGCATGACTTAACTCGGCACAAGCGGCAGATTTACATGGCACAATCCGTCCTGTCACTATGTTGACACCAACTCCCTCGTCCTCTCGACTGCAAATTCCTCCAAGGAAAAACGAAGCGATATTCTAGCAATACAATTAATCTCGCATCCACGCCGAGTTCGCTAGGCATCCACCTTTGCGCGTGCTGACTCTACTGGCTGCTGGAGCAGTACTAATTACCTCTTGCATGTGTGTCTACTAATTACCTCTTGCATGTCCCTCATCCCCTGGCTCATTTTTCCCAGCCAACACCCGGCTCACACTCTTGGTATCATCCGTTTTGTCCATCGTTCAGTTCCTTTTCCCTGTTCAAAGCTCTTTCTCTACAGAGCCCCAGTGCATTCCTGTTTGCACCTCGAACAGCGAGTCACTGGAAAAGGATTCCTTGGCACAACAAGGATGGCCATTCTGGTACCAACCGCAAAGGGATTAGTGCAATAGGCTTTGACTGTGGAAGAAAAAAAAAGCATTTGCCAGAAATAGGTCCACTAAACTCTGAAGTTTCATAAGCTGACACATCCTCAAAGCGTTAACCCTCAAGATTTGCCTCTAGATCACCTTACTGCATAGGTGCATAAATGGCTCTAAAGCCACTACTGATTCTTCCACTCTTCCAATGAAGTAAGCTTCAGTAAAAATAGCATCTTCAATGTTGCTTTGAAACTGAGTTAAGTTCTAGAAATTTAGAACAGGTCAGTAAACAAAAAAGTGGGCAGAATTTCTCACAAAGAGTGAAATTCAGTTCCCTGCGGAGGAAGAGCCATGCAGCCATTCAACCCTCAAATCCCCTGGTCAACTTATACAGCTCAAACTTCGCCTCCCAGACTCATCCCTCTATTTTTATACGCTCACATTTGCTTGTGTGGCTCTCGGATGTCCCCAAGCACGGTGGCACAGCACCGTACCCCTAAAGGGACCAGGCGCCGCCTGCTCCTGCGCTGCCCCCAGCAGACAAATGCTCCATCGCTCCTGCGTCTTCCAGCACGAAGCAGCCCAGGCCTAACACGGCTGCTCTGCATCTTCTCCCGCTGCTGCATAAAGACAAAGCAAGAGCAAAAAAAACTGCTGCAAGGACTCTACAACTGCTTCGTATTAGTTCAGTTCAATGAGGTGTGCAGCAATGATGATTTTGAGCCACAGTATCACTACATTGCTCTTCACCTGTATTTAGATAGGACTCCCAAAAATCCTCTTAAAAACAAGCATGCAGCAAAAAGCTATGACCCAAATCTTGTTTATAATTTCCCATCTCATTCCACCCTATAAAAATCAGCTTTAAGCAATTCATTAGTGTGCCACCTAGGCTTCATCCATCTTTATTTTAACAAATTGCTACGGCAAATCCCTTAATCCGGGCCTGACAGAGGTAAGGCTGGCATTTCAAAATCACATGCAACCCAGAGACGATTGCCTGGCCTAATCTGCTTACCCTCCCGCAGAACTCGGCAGCCGCGCCGCACCCAGGGCCGAGGCAGCGCCTGGGTCAAGCCCTCTGAAAGGAGTCAAGGGCGACCGACGTGATTATCTCGGGGAAATGAGACCCTGAACCTCCCCTTCAGTCTTTGGCTGAACACTTATGTGCCCTGCTGCTGTGAGAAGCATAGACAAGGGTGCTCTGGCTTTTCAAATACTGCATTACTATCATAATATACTTAAAATATTGTATAAAAATACTCTTTTTGTTAGAATAATTTTGTTCTGTTTTCCTACAACTGCTCTTGATTCTCTCACCTAGATTAGTAGAGTTTACTGCAGTGTTCCCATCGATTAATAAACACAGAGCTAAAGCAACTTCCAAACAAGACACAGTTCACTTCATTCTGTCGTTATCGGGGACAGCCATGGACCCTGTGAGAGATGGATTCTTCCTTAAAAAAAACCACAGTCCATGCCGATGAGACAGAGAGAGGATGGAGGAAAAGGAAACATGATCAGACCGTTTCATAAGTGGGAAATATGGGACAAAATAAGCTTGTCCAAGGTCACGCAGGAAGTTTCTGGCATACAAAGGAAATGAATATAGATCCCATGAATTTCAACTGTTGCATAACTAATAAGGGACATCCTCCCCTCAATCTTATTCAGAAACATTATAGTTTTATTCTACAACTTTAGTTTGGCAGATTTACCTTACAGGAGAAAACAGATTCACACTTCTACCTCAGAGAATAACTGTCATAGAGTCTGTACAAACACCCTCATCACCAGTTCCAATTTACCTTCAGGTCGTCTGGAATGAAGACTTTGCGAGCTTTCTTAATCATCGGCTGTGGTTTCAGCTCTTCTTCAGAGAATTTGCGCTTACGAGGGTCAAACATCTCCTGGCCAGGGATACTGGAAAGAGCAAGATCTGCAGGGTCGGGTTCGTAGCCAACAGGAACTTGGATAGTCTCGGGATCAATGGGACTTGGTGTGTTTCGGTTTGCTGGCAAGATCTGACCTACAGAAATAAAAGATAAATTCAGCTATGTCAGAAGAAAATATGTAAATAGTATCACCAAATATGGATTTTAGAAGATCCTGAAAAACTTTACAAGCAATAAGTATTTACGCTTTCGTTGTAAATTTGGTATCTACTCTAGCTAAATATTAGGTTGTCCATTTTGTAGGGCACATGTTCAGATCCAGACATGCTTGTGTCATTACTTTCAGAATTGGTGCCTAATTTTGGTTGCTAATCTTGGATGCCCACTTAAGATCACTGAATCCAACACCGAGTTGCACTAGACTGCTAGCAATCGCTCTGACTCGTGCCATTTCATTAAGATCCTCAGGAAGAAATCATAAGTACTGTCATTTAGCTCTGATTTATCCACCAGGCTGTAATCCTTCCCACTTTTCTCATAGATTTCTTCATACGTACCTTTGAGGGTAAGTTTAGTTTGCAATCGAACAATGTACAGCACTCGTAATAGGACAATATCTCATGAAAATGTACTTTCAAGCTGTGCTGCAGCACTCCACTAAGGAGAGTGCTATTTTCTGTGAGATCCTACCGGTGATATTCTAAAAAGACAGTGAAGGAAACTAGCAACACCAAAGGCTATGATGACTACTTAAAGATGCTCTGCAAAAATGAAAGAACACTTCTTTATGCCAAATTGCTCTTTTATGGCATATAAAATCTGACAAAATGGAGCCTATCTCCCCAGAAGAGAATGTTATCGCCCATTTTTCTTTTTTAATCCTAGATACAGCCTTCAAGATCCTGCAATACCAATTCAGGCACCATTCCCACAAAAAAATCCAACGTAAAATCTCAACCAAAAGGTTTCAAAAATAGGATCCTAAAGTCAGCTGCCTAAACACGGACTATCCCCGGGGGCAGAAATTTCATAAGTCTTCACACGCCTCAGAAATACGAGCCTTATAGACTTCAGAGGGAAGACTTCTGATTGAAGCAGATAGTCTTTTATAATTTTGGCTATTAGCTAATTCACTTTGACTTTAGAAATACAACAGCTTTCATAATAACTACACAAACATCCTGTGACTGTGTAATATTTCCTTATTTGTGGCTGCATCTGCAGTATTTAGGGTGTAAAATGGTAAACATTGAATGTCTGTTCTAATTCTAAACCAAGGCCAGTGTTAACAATGTAGTTTTTATTTTAATCTAAAAGATCACAGCAACAATATTGGAACTGCATAGAAAAATGCACCGGGGAATTGCATTGTGCAAACCAGGGCTTGCTAACTCTGAGCTCATCTTTTGTAACTCCTATTTTAAAATAGCGCTGATAAAACTGGCTTCCAGGAAAGGCTAGTAAGGGCCTGGGAGAAGAGAAAAGGAGGATCAAAGTTATTAAAATAGATGTGCACCTATAGGAGAGGGAGCGAGAGGATCCCGCTACCCACATTGTGCCAACAGCACCGCGCTTCCCCTCCACCCTCGGGCCCCGCAAGATTTTTTTTGCTGCGGCTCCTTACCGACACCAGCGCCCGCTGCCGGCCAGCAGGAGGCAGCAGGAGGCGGCAGCGGCCTCTCCCCGCGCTGCCGCCCGAGGGCGCTCCCGGCCGCCGCTCGCCCCGCCGCCTGCAGCGCGGGGAGCGTGTTCCGCGGTTCGAGCCCCGCGGGCGGCAGCGCGGACAGGGAACGGCTCCGGCAACGGCTCCGGGAACGGGCAGGGCCCGCTCCGCTGCCCGACGCGCCGTGGGTTTCCCCAGGGAAGCGCCTCGGCTGCGCCCGGGGCCAGCGGCGATGCCCGCCCGGGTGTTCAGCACATGGCTGTGTCTGTACAGAGCCAGCGGGGAACTGCCTGAACGCACCAAGGCACTCATAGCCTTGCTTTAAACGGATGGCTAATCTCGTGTCAGATGTATGGGCTGGCAGAAACAGGCTTATTTAAAGGATTAAATGCAGGAAAGCTTCCTTTGATGTATGCTTGTACCAGAGCGGTAGCCAGATATTTTTTTAATGCAAATATATAGACATACTCACGTACAAATCTTGAAAATTCTGTAATACAGATAAAAATGAATCAAGACACTAGCTCTGAATACTTTTATAATATTTCAGGTGAGCATGCAGGGTGTTTCTAAAAGTCAAGTAGATTGTGAAATCTGCCCTAGCTTTCCAATGGCCCTAAACCAAAAGAGCCTGTATTTAAATATTGCTGAAGTTCTAGATACACGGTATCGGTTTACATATTATCGTTTATCTACAATGCACCGTATTACACAATTACATGAGCTTTGTAATCCTTGGCTTCAATAAATTTTACAATAGCTCTCTGAAAAAGGAAAGGGCAAAAATGCTCTTTTTAAATACGCGGAATTGAGGTATTGCATCTTTCCAACGCAATAGCAAAATAAAGGTAAGAGCGATGCATCTCCAAGGTGATCGGGGAGAACAACCTACAGCAATCAAGATCCTGCCTTGTTCCCTACATGCACACATTTCACTTTCCCCAGTCTGCGAAGCTCTTGCTACTAAAGACCTGGTCCTCAGCAAACAGATGTCCCAAGTGCCAGCGTGAAGCTCGTTCAAAGTAAATGCTGTTCACTAATGCAAAGCCTGAACAAATCCTGCACAGAGCGAAACGGTATCACCCAGGTGCCTGAAGATTCTTGCCCTGTGCGATGTTCCTGCACACACGCCTGTATCAGCCCACGCAGGCTGACTCCCCGTCCCATCTCGCTCCTCTAAGTGATCAGGAACTCCAGGGAGCACAACGGAGTTAATAAGGGTGTCTAAAACCCCAGACAGAAAAACCAGAAAAACTCCTTCTCCAGAGCTTTACGTTAGGCAACTCCTGGCACTTGGTGTCTTTTTATTTATTCTCTCAAGTTTTGCCAACAATACAAGCCAGGAACCTGTCCTCGTCAGTTTACTGGCTACCGGCCATTGCATCTATGTGATGCAGAACCCAGGGTGACAGCGTGGGCTGCACTGGGCTTGGCGCTGCTGTGACTGCAGGAGCACACGGCTGCCCAAGCTCCTCTCCACGGCGCTTGAGCTGTGCATCCTTCTGCCAAATTTGTTCAGGGTGTTATTTTTACGCACTAAATTCCTCGCAATCAGAGGTAGTGTCAAGTAAGCACAGCAATCTGAACATCATGTGCCCAGCAGCCGACTAATCCTCACATCAGCAAGCTTGAGGGCTGTCACAACACCCAGAGACGGAGCTGGTCAGAGGCTGCAATGCACAGGGAATCAGCCGCCGAGGCCAGGCCAAGGTAAAGCCCCTCACCGCTCGGCATCCGGACCAGATGCCTTTGTAGCCAGCCTCTGTATTATTTAAACACTCTGAGCTCACAACAGCAGCCAAATTTTCAGAGCAGTGAAGTGGCTGGCCTGTTTAATGTGCTTAGCTTTGTTCTCAATGGGGGCTGAGATTGCCAAGTGTTTCGGAAAGAACTCAGTCCCTCTATTTAAGCTGATGAAATGAGAGCTCTTGAGCATTAAGCTCTTTTGGAAATCCAGCTGCAGAACTCCACAGTGGTGCTGGTGGATGCAAGCTGGGAACAATGGTTAATGGAAACTTCCCTTCATACCACCCTGGTGATGTGTCTCAACCATGGCCTGGAGAGACCACAACTATGTCAACACTGGCCTCTTTTCTGGAGACTTTCCCACTGTAGAGCTCCACTCAAGAAACAGCAAGAACGCCAGGACAGACACAGCTCCAGGTGCCTCCTGGCAAAGGACCCAGCAGGTTTTCACAACCCCAGCAGTCACAGCTGCCCCAACATCTTGCTAATGCTCTTTGGTGTTGCTTTGGCAGATATTAGCAATAGCGGAAAATTTTCCAGAAAGAAGGACTTGAAAGAAAGTTGGCTGTTCTAACCCTTTCAGTCCTCCTCCTCCCAGCAGAGACTGCCGGTGAGGAAGTCCAAAATAATGGCAATATTTTCAGTGTGGTTCCTTGTTCAAAGTAAAATGGACCGAGGCCATTCACTTGTGTCATCTAGGTCACCAAATTGCTGGTAAAAAAAAAAAATAGCTTTTAATTGCCTGCAATAATTAAAATTCATAATTCAAAACTACAGTAGCGTTTTTATATACCTGCAAAACCAAAATGCTGATCTGGTATCATGGGGAGCTCAATCACCATATCCTGACTCTTAATTTCCCCCTTTTGAAACATCCCACCTACCAGCTGTGCCCAGGAGAGTTAAGACAGAAATAACCTCTTCAACTGCACCACTGCTCGACAGACTTCTTATTTGTATTGCAAGGGATCCCTGGTGGATTATGTGGAACTCAGTTTTGCATCATTCAGCTCCCAAAGAAATGTGCCTGATTTTCAGAAAATCTCCCTTTTCGCAGCCCTTCCACACTTTTCATCAGCTCAACAGCTGGCTGGAGAACAGCAACGAGAAAAAGAAAAGAAAAGGGAGTGGAAATGTTCTAATCAAAATATTTTCCCCTATTTTTCACACATATGTTGGAGGGAAAGAAAAGAGGAGTTTCTCATTCAATTTATTAGCAGCCCAGAGATAAAAATCTGTGTTTGCTAATAGTTTTTCCTTATATAAACTAAAGACACATTGGGTATGTCAGTCTGACTATGCAGTACAGCAGTTAAATTGACAGATAATCCTCACGCAGGGCCGCTCCAGAGAACCCCACAGCTCTGCCGATAGGTTTTGCAAATTGTCTATCCGCTTGGCAGCCGGCCAGCTATTTGGGATAGTTCTCTTACTCCAAATCCTGCCCGGGACTAATCTGTCATCTCTGCCTGCATTAACCCCTTCGGCCTCCAGGAAAAGTCATCTCAATGCAGAACACAAGGCAGTGCGCAGGAATCAAGGCAGGCAAAAATGCCCACAGGCGGTAACGGAAAAGGAAAATTCTGGAGACCAAGGCTTATCTAAGGACAGTATTATAATTCCTCGGTCACAATATTACGAGAGAAGCCAAAACAGTTCTATAGATAGCCAGACCATAATCTATATGAGCACTAAAGGGAATGATGAGCCACACTGTGTGATCTTCCAGCAGGACAAAACCAACCCCTCTGCCTGGGGGTGGAGAAGACACTTCACCTCTGGGCGTATTTATGCAATGCAGTTATTAGATGAGCTTGATTTTCTTCTGAAGCAACAGGAGATTAGTGTATTTTTGACCGGTGCTCCAACCTGGCACAGACATTCCTCTGTTCCTTATCTCACACAAACTCGATTCTGCTGAACGTGGGGTGACGGCAAACACTTCCTGCGGAAAGAAGGACCTTAAACCAACGCAACCACAGCACACTCGCTGCTTTTAACACGCACTAAAAGACTGGCACACAAAAGTGTTTTTAAAATGTGTACTTTTAAAAGATACCAGCATTGTTTACAAACCTTGTGCATTTAATTATAAGAGAATTGTCATTTCCCCTCTCAGCACTGTGTGCCTCCTGCTCTGGGCCTCTACACTATTATTACAGGCAGGACTGGTACTCTTATTAAGATTATCTGACACTTCCCATTAGACAATGCCGTCTTCAGTTCCTCAGACCTTTGCCAGATTTCAACCATTCTGTTTGGATCTGTACATGCCAATTATGTTTCTAGCAAAATGGGTCTAACAGTTTCCCAAAAAAGGTTCAGCAAAAACACTATACTTTGTTTTGAACGTGTCGAAAATTTCTGGCCAACTTTTCACTGAACTGAGCTAATGGCCTGTGCACTGGCTGCTGGATTCGTGTTATTGCCCTTTCGTTTGCCTTCTTAAAATCCAGGTACTGCAAACATGGACGCATCCAGCAGAAAAGCATCACTGAAGAGAACAGGGCAGGAGTCCCTTGTTTCACCCATTTAGATTTATCTAAATGGGCCCATACATTATTTGCCACAAATTATTCCAGCCTCCTGCAGAGATACAATTATCAACTCTCCAGGAGTTCCCTCCAGCACTGACACCTATTGCACCTGCATGCTTCACAGAAACCATCTTTTTCCCCACAAGACCCCAATGAAAAAAAGGGGCAGCACCACCTCTTTGCAGGTGAAGAAGTACAGATATTTTAAATCAAAAGCATGCAGCCAGCCTCTCAGGTTAGCTAACGTTATCGGCATTGTCTGCATTTCAAATCAACTCTCATCGACTTGTTGGAGGTTGGGGGCTGTACACTGATGTGAGGGGTGCCCAAGGTAGCAAAATGGGAAGCAAACACGCAGTGTAACAAGCCTGTATAATCAAGTGACTTGCTCAGATTTCTGCTGAAACTTCATGGCAAAATCCAGTCTCTCTATACAAAATCCTTCTCTCTTTCCTGCCAGATTTTCCCTTCTCCTCCTGCTGTTCCCCAAATCCTCTCACATCTGCAGAAAATGAGGTCAAGATCCTACAGACAACGGCTTCCTTCCCTGATTCAACCCAGAGCTGCTCTGACCTCTACATTCAAAAAGGGAAGAGGGAACAAAGAGGATATAATGTAATTAAAACCTGCATTTCCAAGCAGACAAGGGAAGGGGGTGCTATCTGAAGCTGGACATGTGGCCTTTGGTGGAATGTTTGCAGACTTTTGAGGGCTTGACTTTGCAACTCCTGCATGCGGTTAGCACAACGTGCATATAATATGCTATGCCTGCTGTGCCAGTAACATTCTGCCCTTCAAAAGTAATAAACAAACAATGATGAGGCACCACCAGGTAAAATCTTCCACTATGTCTACTGGACTTAAGACTCTACTCTTGTACAAAATCCATCCTCTGCAAACCTTACCCTGTCTTTAGCCTGTGTGAAGGCAGCACTTGGCTCCATGAGGCCCCGTTTCTAAATGCTGCCAGGAAATCAAACTTTTCTTTCTCTCCCAAACCAGCCCCTGCCTGAAAGCAGTTGTTCCTGTCCTGAGCATTTCCCTTGCAGAAGCGCTACCCGCAGAAACCAAGGGTTTGATCGTGCTCCCAGAATACTGCACAGGGATTTTCAAATTCTTGAAAAGCATGAAATCCACAGCCCTCTTAAACGCCTTTCTGATTTTCTGTAGGGTGCTGCTTTCCCTACAAAGGCCAAACCGGCATTCAGTGGGGACAGGGCCTGGAGAGAAGCTGCAGGGAAGCACATTCAGTCAGGTATTTAATTTTGATTTACACTTGGCTTAGAAGCATGTTTCGCTTCAAGATGCTGGTATTCCCTGGTGCATTGGAACTTCATTACATCCTCTGGCATATCTGTGTATATTTTCGTTAACTGGCAATCCACACATAGTAAGGTTCCTCAAAAAGTACAATTATTTGTTTTCTTAAAGGGAAGGTTCCAGAGGAGCACCACAATTGTTAACAAAAAGATCCATTTTTCTTTCCTTGGACAATTACATACCCAGCTTTGATAAACCAATCTCAAACAGCAGATTTTAGATAGAGCCCCCGCTTTAGATAACAGCCGCATATGGCACCCATAAATACGCCCTCATGTGGAATACCACTCAAAACAAAGACAACGCTTGTCCTTACGATGTGTTTATGCCACTGCCAATGTGCTCAGCAGGACTCCAGACCAAGTAAGTTCCTCTCGCATTGTTCTATTTATTTGGCTAATGCACATCCAGGACAGCACGCTCCCAGTCAGTAAACAGGTCTTGCAAAAAGCCACCGTGTCATCCCGAAAGCATATGCCACCCATGACTCACGTATCTATTACCCAGTTCTGGTACCCAAGCCCATCTTGCTTGGGTGTGTTATCAAAACACAGCTAAGTGAGATTTCCAATGGCGTGGAAAAGCCACGTGAAACGGGTTCGTTTCCTCTGCCTCCCCATCGGCAGCGGACGGCGAGGCCGAGCGCCAGGCAGGAGATGCTATCGGCTGCGCTCTCAATACAGCCCTGAAAAAAAGGGGTCACTGGGCAGAGTCACAGGAACTGGCAAACCTCGCCTTGCTTTTGATCTGTCCTGTACGCACAAATCCCAACTCTCTGTTGACATAGCTTTTTATTTTTACTTTTTTATATTTTTTTTGTTCAATAAAACAAAGTACGCTATGTGATAAAACTAAATTGATGCTTTATAGAGGGCCACTTGTATAAGAGAATCACATTTTAAGAAGTAGAGCTGCCAGCATAGAGAAATACTGTTCCCATAACTCTCTAAGTAAGACTTGGTACATTTTCTTTTCTCTCTGCCTTAAATTAGGGCCCTCTAACACGTCTTGGAAAACAAACAAACACAAACCAAACCAAAATAAAAAAACACCAAACAAAGAAAACCAAAAGGAAACCAACACAAACACCACACCAAAACCCCAAAACTTGTATTTGGTTTGTTACAGCCAATAACTGCAGAGGTCCAATTTGCTTTTACATACTATTCCCAATGAGCGCACACAAAGAAAGCACAAGGGTGTGTGGTTGTATCTTTTTCTCTATTCATGTATTTATCTCCATTTACAAAGTATACAAACGTATGAGTCTCAGGTAGTCTGAAAAATGGTTCAGAGGAAGAAGGGAACACGGAACTGCGGCTCAGAGAAAATTCCAGGAGAACAGACTGTCGCATTCGGACGGTACCCACGTGTCCGTAGCTACTTCTTCACAGCTGCTGCGTAGTACAGGTTTTCGTGGCACATCAGACACAGACAAAAGCAGGGAACTTCAAGAAGAAAGTCTAATTACAAGAAATGACAACACTGAACACCGGGCAAGACATCATTCAACTTCACTTGTAAATGTGAGAGTCATCTGGTTAAAAGGAACACATTCTCCTGCTTGCGTGGGCAACCATCGCTGGTACGAAACACCACTATTCGGGGTTTACTCGGGAGGGCGTCAAGTGCTAATGTACTTATCTCTGACACCTTCAGTCTCTACAATACTTACAATTTATATTAAATATAACAGTGCTTTACCAAAAGCTGATTCCCACAGAAGTAAATCGACTGGTCTGGCTCCCTTTTCACAATGGCGGTCATCCCATCCTCCATACGGGACACCTGTGGGACAGCACAGGCCTTATGGCACTTTATTGTTCAAGGCTTTTGAGAGGATTTGGGGGAGGACAGGACACGACACAACCCCTCATTGTTTTCCTCTTCTTCACCATGTCACCTGTAGCAAAGACACCGCAGGCTCCCGCGACGTGCCCCTGCCGAACGGAGCATCGCGTCAGCAGAAATGCTGTATCTGTGCCCAAACGAAAGGAGAAACACCGGAGAGCTGGCAAGCACTGCGAGCTGAGGGCAGCAACAATTCACAGGCTTGGAAAATTATGTGGGCTTTACCTTTCACACTCCTGTTAACTCCGATTTTCATGAAGTGGGTGGTGTTGCTACAGCAACTGTCATATCACATCATTTCTGCTGTCTCTGTCACAGAGATCATCTTATTTTATCTTAAACTCAGATATGCAGCTTTTCTTCCTCTATTCTAAAGCCCTCTATATTTTGGATATAAAAAATTACACAAAATAGAGCTGTGCCATATAAATGATATTTTTTTAAAAGGTAGCAAAGCGTACAGAACATTTTTATTTGCTCTCCTTTTACAAATGCAGAAGGAATAAAGAAAACGGCACTAACCAGCTTCACGGTGCTCCCGAGTTTCACAAGTAAATCAAGAGCTGGTCTCATGATAAAAACGCTTTGTGCTGCCTTCAATGCATTCTTCCTACAGAAGCCAACCCTGTGTTCTGGTGCACTTCTCCAGAAGTAACTCACCTATTCACAGGTGAGAACATCTCGCTTCCTCATGCCCAGGTTGTTTGTGTAGGTACATTCCACACACTCCGCACCCCGCTGAGACGCTGCTGCCCATCCAAGCGCTGTTCAACTCGCACACCTCACCCGCTCGACCTGCAGCCTGGAAGAAGCACCTACTGAAGCAGAAGTTTCAACCCATCTTGACCTGTTTCAGAAGGTTTTTTCCTAGCTGCGAGGGATGAGGTGGCCACCCAGATTGCAGCTCCCTTGCTCGGTAACCCAAAAATTTGGCTCTACTTCCTCTGCCTCCATTTTGCTGCCTGTATAAGGTCCTTGAGGACTCAATGCACAAGCAAAACTCAATAAAATCCTGATGACGAAAAGGGTCTATTAAATTTTTGTTATTAACATGCATTCCAACTTCTGTACTCAAAGATCTTCCTTTTAAAAAAATAAAAAACTCATGTGGAACAGTAGAAATATTCGGTTACACCCTCAGGCTACTCAGGAAACTAAAGCAAGCCCTATCTGTCCTCAAAGATTATTGCACAGACCACTCAGCCGCTAGCACAGCTCAGACCACCAGATCAAGCTCTGCCACAGCCGAAGCTGGTGAGTATTTATATCTGCTGCTTCGTAAGCATTTCCAGTCACTTCCAAAACAATCAATGCAGTCACCAAATTACACTTCGCTTCTCCACAGACAGGTCCTGGACAGATGGAAATCTGCGTGTGGATCGAACCTGTGGGCAAGACCCGTGTCCCATGTACCTGGCAAACGGCTAAATACGCAATTTAGATACCAAGTGGCCTTTCAGTTCCCTCAATGACTTCGCAGCCTTCATTTCAGTGCCCCAGTACTTGACGGTTATTCTTTAGCTCATTTCCTAGATAAATGAGTTCTGTGCAATCGTGCTGTGCACATCTGTCTCTTCCCAACAGCTTTTGAAACTATTGGCCAATTTCAAAGAAATTTGGTAGAGAGGTATGCACATGTATTACTAACAAGCTTTGTGAAAATGTAAATGAAAGATCTTAACTCCCTGGCTGGAGGCTGCAGGAACCTCCTTATGCATCAGAGAACCCACGGAGATGTTGCTGCTCATGGAACCGATTCCTTGGGCAGCGAGTAGGAAGGAAAAAGAAAAGTATTCACCAAGTTATTATCTGTTATGTCAGTCAGGAAAGTTACTAAATCCTCTTGTTCTCTGCTGGAATTGGGGATGTCTTTTCACCTTACCTCACCCACTCATTTACTGTTTCCAGTAATTGCAACCAAAATTATTTGACAACTGCACTGTGACTTGACAATTTCCACGCAGACACATCTGGTGTTGATAGCCATTAAAAGTCATGCACATGCCCTGCCTTAAAAATCAATGGAGAAGACAGTCAGATGTGGACAAACCCAGCTGTCTGGTATCATCTGAGCATTTATTTATTCTTATAATATGTAGTGGAAAGCAGAACTCTACTAGAAAGAGCTTTTTTATATTATCCGCAGCAGTTACACAAGCAATTTAAGCCTTCCAATCAAGACACAGTAGGAGTGTTTGGGAACCAACAAATTTGCTCTGGTAACAATGAAACACTCATTATTGGGTTTGGGCTGGGGAAGGGTTTGGTTGGAGGGGAATTTTTTTTTTTTTTTTAACGATTTTGTTAAAATGCAAGACAAAAAGCTAGGTGAGGGACACTGGGTAGGACTCGGAGCAAGAATCAGAGTGCTCTGGATTTATGCTGGAAACTGCGTGTGTCTGCTCACTTGAGGGATACACACTAATGCACAGACCAGTATTTGAAAGATCAGAGATCCCTTCTCTTCCTCTCGACTCCCGTTGCTGTTATTTCAGCGTTACGAACGTCCACAATTACTGAAGCTTGGGGAAGAACGGGTTAAACTTAGAGAAGAAAAAAAAAAAACAAGCAAGAGAAACACCTTTCCTCTTTCTGCTTAACTGGATAATTGGTTAGCAGGAACCTGCTTGATGAGTTTCAGCAGCTCCTAGAGATCAGGCAAGGCTGTTTCTGTGAGCTGTTAAAGCTGCCAACTGTATAAACATCTTTAAGCCCCTCGCTAAGGTTGGGTTTTTTTGACAACTAAAATTTCCAGCAGGCAATGAAGCAGTTTGTATAACAAAGATCCATCCAAACCCAGTGAAGAGCAGGGAACTGAACTGTTTTAGGCAGAATATTTTAAAGATGTTATATACATAAAACTGCCATGGTGAGAATAAATAGATGATTTTTAAAATGTTAAGTGGATGAAGAAAGCCTAAATAATTCTCCCTGCAATGGAGGGAGCATAACAGTAAGATTCACATGAATAAATAACACGTTCTGTCTTAGTAATTTAAGGGGCTAAGAAAATTCTAGTCTTGAAGGATCATGTGACAAATCAAAGGGCTTCACTGGATCTGTACAATCCTCTGGGCTTATTACTTGATACCATTTATCTATAATGCAAAGATTTTACTCCAGTAATTAGTGATTTTGAGTCCAGTTGGCTAAAAAGGAAGTACACGAGGCTTGATTTTCACACAGGGATTATCTTGTCCTATATCAGATGTGTGTGCAAGCACGTGAGTTTAAAAAAAAAAAAAAAAAAGACAAACCTTGGTAAAATCTTGCTGTAAGTTCAAACCAGTCACAACTGTACAATCACCAAAGCAGCACCTATAGCGATCAGTGCAAAATGCTAGAAAATATGTACTTAGCACTGTCCACATTATCATCTTCATTTCTATTTATCCACCTTGATGTTTTACTTAACTAAACACTGCAATTGATAAATGGACGTGTATAAACGCTGAGTTTTAACACCAAGAACCAAGCCCTCCCTTCCTGAAGCTCTGTCGGTCGACACCAGGTGAGAGTCTCACCACAGGGCTGGTTCTCCCAGGTTCCTTTCTCTCTGAAGATTCAGGAAATGCTCAGAGAAAGCATCTGTAAATTTATAACCTGAAGAACAACGTACAGATTTGGGGAAAATTATTTCAGCTTTTGCCATTATTGATCCGCTCAGACACAACTTGAAGTGTCTGATAAAGTCACCATAAAAACAGACTTCCAGGCTCAGTACTGTCCATATAAAACAAACCAAACAACCCCTCCCCACGCTTCAAGAGAAATGTCCCTTCATAAAAACAGGAGCTGCTCCCGATCACGTTTTGTGCCCCCTCCGCAAGCATTATGTCTTTTTGTACTAATTCTTCATCCAAGGGTGCCCTCAGAGATGTTAGGGTTTCAAACCCAGAGCCAACTTTCCAAAATATGCTGTATTTTGGAAAGCCCATTTTTGTTTCACAGAGAAATAAATGAGTTTGCATCATAAAGCCTTTATCCCCCCAAACCCAAAGCCTCCCATACAGTTAAAAATCAAATCCAGCTTTATTTTCCTGCATGAGTCAGGCTGCATGCAAACTGCTTGGGGTGGAAAATAGAACTGAAGTAAGAAATCCAGAGAGGGATACTTGTTCTTCTAACAGCACACTCCTATTTTCCCAAGACATTTGCTAATATTTTCATTTTAAAACCAGAGGAAAACCACCCTCTTCCCCCCAAAAGAAGTTTTAAAGATTATAAAGACACACACAAGGACACATTTTATTATTTTAACAATTATTGCTATTTTCAGAGCTCCAGCACAGCTACTTCCTTCCATAATTGGACTTCAATCAAACCCTGGTGAAGCTTTTGATCTTGGAAAGAGTAACAACATAGCTCTGTTATCAGCACATAGGGGGCAAAGAGTAGGACATCCAGAATTTTTCAATAAAAGAAAGTTAATTGCTTTGACTTGTATTTATCAAAGGTCATGGCTACAAGTTCTGAGTGCACATACATAACGGTACACACTGAGAAATCTTGTACAGACTGGCCCAAGTAAGTGTTGGGATTATGCTATCTGTATGCATCTAAAAAAAAAAAAAAAAAAGAAAAGAAAAAAAGCAGCAAAACAATGCTAGATTACTATCCAAATATACCCCAGTGGATGTCCTGCCAAATAGCAAATATGTGGCTGTAAGCTCCAAACTGAAATAAAAGCTTGGCCAGAAGCCCAGAGCTCCACTGTATTTTGCTCAGCTAGCCATAGTCTGGCAGAACAGAGTGAACACATTCTCGGCCACGTGACGGAGGAGCCCGTCGGGCCAAGCTGATTTCCTTGTGTTGGTTAAATGTGATCTTCAGACTGTACACACCAGCGGCTTCGGGAAAACGTGAGAAAGTGGGAAACAACAAGCCACGGGCTATAAACTGAAGGGCAGAAAAAAAAAATATATAGTTAAGGTGTTCGCTTAAACACTAGTGTTGCCAGTGCTGTATTTTAACGGTGCGTTAACTGAGCTCGTAGCACTGAGCACATTCGGCAAGGTTTGCTGAGCACCGGGTGTTCACCTGGATTTTCACAGGACTTACACATCATCAGCTCCTTCAAAGATGCAGACTCCAAAAGGACCTGACTTGGAAACAGCGCTGCAAATTCTCCATTGTAGAGGATTATGAGAGCTTCCCATCAGTGGCTCAAAAATGCCAAATGCTGAATGACTTCAAATTCCATATTCAGGAGAATTAGAAGCACTGAGGCCTCTCAGATGTGGCCCAGTACAGGCAGGGTATGACTGATGGTGATATATAACCTCTGTGGCTCTGATTTTGCTGATACTACTTAAATCGCCACCAAGTAGCACTCCTGAACAGAGAGAAAAATTCATGAAGTGAGACAGAATTTGCTCAAAGGATTCAATC
This sequence comes from Caloenas nicobarica, assembly GCF_036013445.1. Classification (NCBI taxonomy): domain Eukaryota; kingdom Metazoa; phylum Chordata; class Aves; order Columbiformes; family Columbidae; genus Caloenas; species Caloenas nicobarica. The sequence continues at coordinate 6,853,176 of NC_088262.1, read as the reverse complement.
CAAGAAGTACACAGGGTCTAATGGGATAAAAGCTGCCCCGATGCTAAGGTATTATATTTTGAAAGTAGTGATAATCATGTTTTTAAATAACTGAGTTAGGCAAACAGCACCCCTGTCCAGCATCAGAGCTGCACGTGACTTGTGAGAACGTGCTACGCGTGGAAGCAGAAAGAAAAACCTCCAAATGCAAGACCTCAGAAGTACATCCCAGCTACAGATAAGAGCAACTCGGATGAAGCAGTCACGAGTACATAAGAAAAGTGAGATTTGTTTACTTTTTAAAAGAAATGAATTGATAACCCAGACACATGCAGCAGCTGGTGAAATCAGAGACACGCGAGTTGACAATTACACTTCTAGTTCTTTCCTTCTATTTGGCTAATTATTTCTTTTCACGTGTTCAGAACGGCTTCCAGACAGAGACTACCACAATCTTCAACAACCATTTCAACCATGTCGCCCTAAGAAAATTGAACGGATAAGGGAGTTTGGAAAAGGGTTTCTCAAACCTGGTGATGAGTCCAGTCCAACAGAAGGAGCAGCCACGTGGTCACGGACATACCGGTGTCAGGTCTCGGAGTCTGGACAATCCATGCCCTGATTTTTTAAGTGCTGAGACACCAACAGCTAAGGTGCTTCACATAGACATCAAACCGCAGCTGTCCAACATTTGTAACTGAAGGCTTGTGGTTTAACCTCCTCAAAAGCTTGACATGCAGGTTGACTTTAAATATACCACACTTGTTCCTAATTCTCTCATTTAAATATACAGTTGAGTAATGCAGGTGTTCACAAAGTCAAGCTCCTGCTCCATTTTACTCAATTTATGTTACTCTCAAAAAATGGCTCAATCACCAGACTACTACCATTTCAGAAAAACCTTCATCTAGCGAACAAACTCCATTTTTTTTTGCCTACGTGAATTAGAGTAAGGCATTGTAACAACATATTGCTAAGTAACATGATACAATCTTGATATGACTTATTAACCTTATCTGTTATTTATGTTCTTCCAAAAAAAGTAACCTTCACTACAGGCAGGGCAATTAACTCCTCATTCTTCAATGTACATGCACCGATACGGAGGGCAGTCCCTTAGGCAGCTGGTGCCAAAGGCCACAGTGTGGTCAGTCCCTTGTGACTGACCTGCTCGGATAGACGTGGTCCTTGGAGGAGTCTGGAAATCGAGAGTGGGAATTAAACAAAGGTACCCTAAGGTATTTGCAGTTTCACTCTGCACGCTTTACCGGTCTCCAGAGCAGCGATCACCCCACTCAACAGGGCTCTGATTCTGGCCACCTTTCTCCAGCTGCAGGGCCTCAGCTGGAAGTCAGTCCTTACTCCATCCTTGCTCTGCCGTAAGCAAAGAGAATTAGGCTACACCATGTGGCTAGCCCAGCATATAAAACAGATACACCAAATTAAATTATCTCAGGGTGTATGTAACACAAAAAGATATATACTGCTCTGAAAATTTTACTTTGACATCCACAGGCTGCTGTGGTGTACTTCAGACAGCAATGAGCTCAGTACTCACAGTTATTTCAGATCTGTATCTGATTTTTTAACTCTTGGCAAAGTTAAGCTCAAAGCAACGCCTTAGTTTAAAAAAGAAACAGGGCATAGAAAAAAAAAAAGCAACATTTCCCACAAATGTTCTCCAACTTAATCCTGAGAAAGCAGGAAAAAACTCGAGTGTCTCTTCATATAGCTTTGTTGTTGTTTTAAAGACACTTCATCTAGCATAAGCCACTGCCAGACCAAATGGATGTTTGGGCCTCAGATAAGTGTTACCTTCCCACAAAGGGTATCGAAACGTCTGGATGCTGTACTGGGAACAGAACGTGGGAACACAGAGAGGTTCTAACCCATCTCTAAATGCCCCGACAAGTCTGCGCGCTCAGGGGTAGAGGGAACAGGACAGCACGGGAGCAGCGCTGCCCTGCACCGCGTGTTGCGTCGTTACAACTTTATCCCGACACACCCATATTTACAGCACACAATGTACTGTACAATTCACAACGCCAAGAAACTCAACATATCTAATCTGGCAGAAAAACAAAGTCATATCAGGTTAATCCAATTCTTAAGTTGCACAACTTCGAAAAGCCAATAGGAAAACAAATCGTCTCCCAGCTTCTGCTCCCCCTGCTCCTCCACCCAGCACACATACCCTGCCACGACCTACTTTTCCTCTCTGATCCCTCAACATTTTTAGCCCACTCTCACTGTTCCTTGTTTCCCATTCACTCCTAACCCAGCCCGGTGGCAGAGTGGAAAGTTACACCGACGAGAGGAAGCCGTACAAGGCAGCTTTGTGCGCGGGTCCCCGGCCAAAACGGGCCGGGAGGGATGAATGGCAAGACGCGTACACAAGGTCGCTTGGACACCTGCCCGCATGTGATACTGCAATAATTGCGATAAGATAACAGGCCTCAAATTTGAAGCTGGCTGACTGCAAGGTAGTTTCAAACCGGGCAGCGGAGCTGGGGTGCTGCTGCTGCACAAGGGGAACAAGACACAGCAAGGTTGTGTGAAACTTCAGGAACTTTTTAGGTAAAATAATTGTGCTTGACTCTGGAAAGGATCAAGATCGCTCCATTGCCTGGGTTCAGCGCTTTCGAGATTTGCCTACGAACCCTATAGCTGGTTTTCTAACTTATCTTTTTAAATGAAACCTTTCAGTTTCATATAAATCACAAGACTCCAGGAGCTGAGAATTTTAAAGGAAGAATAATGGTGGAAAAATGTTTGTGATACGCTCCCCGCAACACACACTAAATCAATTAAACCTGGTTTCTTGCATATTCGTTTCTCAAAGTGAATTGACATCTCATGGTGTCTAAAAGGGTGTCAGCTTTCACAGAAGCATTTCACACAGATCAGGAATTTTAAAGGTCTTATGTAAATTCTCTGATGTAGGAAATGCACATTTACATTACAGCTCTTCCTGCTCAGTAACATATTTCCACCCTATACACTCATCTATTTTCATGAAATTTTAGGAATGTGATTATTCTTTCAAAATCACAAACTCCTTTCCACATTCAGTTAAAATCAGCAGATATACTCAAAAACCATGAAGCCGGAACACGCAAGAGGCCGCACATATCTAGCATGACTGGATAGGGTTTATTTTCATAGCAGATCAGAGGAAAAAAAAAAAAAAAAAAACACACACCACAAACACAATCTCAGTGCTCATCTATCAGAGTAAGCAACAGAACTGCAAGAGTTACATATAGAAAACAGCCAAATGCCCCACGCTGCAACAAGGGGTCGCAGCTGCAGGGATTACAGACGTCAGGAACATCTATATTTCCACTGTGCAGCACAAAGAGCGAACCGCGGTACGGCTGATTGCTGCAGGGTCCTTCACATTAAGTCAGTTTAACCCTCTCTGTTTTGATGAGGAGCAGGATTTGGTTTTGAGTACTTAATTCCTACTTACTAAGCATTAAAAGCTAAGCACGCAGCTGTTTTTTAAGGAGACTTCTTGCTGGAATAAGACTCATTTCCAAATGTCGAAATGGCAAGTTTGTAAAAATGACTAAATTGTTTTAAGTCACCTCCTCTGTTTCAAAGCAGCTCTCTTGCTTTGAGCCTGTTTCACATCCTGCAGCCTTGAGTAACATACTCTTCTACAAGAAGGTTTAGTGCTATTATTTCAGTAATCTTGCTGTGCTAAAATATTGATTGTGCCATCAAACAGAGTTCTGCAGGAGTATTCAGTGTTCACAAGTTTGACAGTATTGTTCCTTCACTTTTTCAAGAGGCAATCTACAGTTTCCTTCCTTGCCTCCTTAGAATCTCAAGTTATAAGCAGTTACTAGTGGGACCACGTTTCATTTCTGTTCTGAGTGCTTTCACCTGTATTATGATTGCTAAGTTACCAGGTCATCGCAAATTTATTAGTAGTAATGTCCACATACAAGAAGTGGGTGACTTTGCAAGTGTTTTAGACAAAAAAATTAAGATCCAGCCATTGCCACACAAAGCAATGGATCTTGCTATGGATGGAGAACCCTGTTCATTCATTTGTTTATTAAATTCAAGAGTACCAACTAGTTCTGTAATGAATTACTTAATCTTTGACCTATTGTCCACAGCCATGTTCCAGAACAAGGAATTTATAGCAAGCTGAGCTCCCTAAGGCTAATTGGAAAAGAACTCTTTTTTTGTTGTTGTTAAACCATTTTCCATCCTCAACAAATATTTTTACAAACTACCCATTTTTGCCTCTCTGCTTATACACCTACATATCTGAGGATGACTCTTTGTTACAGATGAGTTGTCGCTGTAGTTCACTCTAGCATCCGCTTGTAGTAAATGCATGCTAATACAGCAATCTGTGGGTTTCTGTCAAGTTTTGTTTCAGTAATAATCTAGATTTGTGTTGCAGTTAATAAGGACCTGAGTTTTCTACGACTCTAATGCAATTTGGATTTTTTAAATTTCATCCTACAGAGGGCCATACACCAAAACACAAGCAAAGAGCTGTAAGATCCTCAATGCCTGTTTTCATTAAATGGCAAATAATAGGAACAAGAGAATACCACCAGTAAGATGAAGAGCTAAAGCTGTTTCTCTCAAAGTTGGGCAGAGAACCCTGAAGCAAGAGCATGCCACATCAGAAGAGCTAAGCCATGGGGTTGGATGGTGTACAATGAAAATCTGGGCCAAATTTAGCCCTGGCAAGATTTATTTCAGAGGATGGGACGGGGAAGGGTAACTCTACAACAGCTTTAAGTGTGTCAGAAATTTGACAGGTTGAACAATAACTTGTATTCATTTAAAACTTGATGGATAGCAACTCAGTTATGCAAAGCTGAAATGCTATGAAGAGCCCTAGCAGAAAAGAAAATAAAACAAAAAAAAAAGCCACAAAAAGTTGTGAGACAGGCTGCCTCGCCTACCTGCGTCAGCTCTCCCCACTTCAGCTGTGAAGCTCTCAGGACCACATTCAGCTTTGTAATAAATCAACAGCTTCTTTAATGCCATTTGGTCATTTAAAAAAAAAAAAGTGATACAAGCTACAAAATCTGTTTTGCGTGCATTCATTTTGACACAGTTGTGCATTTTACATTCGTGTTCTATACTAACTCATTATGTATAATTTACTCCATTAAATGGAGTAGATTTGAGACATAAGGTTTTTTTCAGAGCTTTCATTATCTACTTAATGTAGAACAGATCAAACCACAGTTTTTCTTGAATATGACTTAGTTGAAATAACCTTTTCTGATCATTGCAGTCTTCCGTGGAATTCAGACAAAATACTGAAAATATATATTATTTGTTATGAAAGTGAGACTTCAAAAAAAGGAAGCTTATGATCATGTTTCTGTGATATAAATACTAAACAGCTCCATGAGGCCAACCAAGCTTCTGATTTCATAATGCTCTAAAGTCCTCTTTACCAGTTATGACTGTGGCCTTTCATCCTGAGAAAGCTCCACTGGTGCACCACTGGTAAACCCCCCTTTAAAATAAAAAAAATCCAGACTGATGCACGACAAGAGCCTGAGTGGTGACATTTTGCTGCTCCACCTCGGACCTGATGGAGAGCGGTCAACACGCTGGCTGCCTGCTGAGCAACCCTGAAATCAGTGAGACCACATGAGGAGTGAAGGACTCATTGCTGAGACTAATTGGGCAGAATCTGGCCACTGCCAGCTCCCACAATGGCCAATCTGCTGTCACACAAATATGCAGAGATTGAACAATTTAATATTTCCTAGTAGCTTTGTCTAATCAGATAACACTAATGTCTGCTTCACATACATCTCCTGATGAAGTCTTCTCTCTTAACTATAACATTGTTTTATGAACTTCAGGGTGTACTCACTTCTTAAAATCTAATCACTGCACTAGAGAATAATTCAAACGCTCTCCAATACACTTAAAGATGGGAAGCAAGGCTCTGAGAAGGACGCTGTAATTTTTCGAGGTAACTGCAACAAGTTCAACACTCAGACATCCTTGAAATGTCTTTCTAAGGAGATAAAAACCCTACTTGTTCCCTCTGTGTATCCTCTTCCTAACAGCAGACAGCCCTTGCTTGCCTAAAGTAGCTCTGTGTGGAAAGCACTATTCCAGATGAGAAATGAAGACTCAGGTCAGGTACATTTTAAAAGTATAGCATAAAACCCAAGATGTTTCATGCTCTTTACTGTTTGAACTCTGAATTAACTTCAAGTTCTTTCATGCAGCCCTGCAATTATTTGACCAATAATCAACGTGTAACAGTGAATATTAAAATCAGATCTCTTGAAGGAGAGATAGCGTTCTTGCTTCTAGCACTAACAAGCCTTGTACGTTCAGCACTTTTCTCCATTATCATGTGACAGGCTATTTTTAATATTTGCCTGAACATATCTTGCATCTTCCTTTGATCCAGAAAGCAGTTCCGCGCGGCTTGCCTGCATATTGCATTTCCCTCGCTGCCGCGCTCCAGAGGCACAGCTTTTCCATTTCCCTGCAATTTGGGCATCAGCTGGCGGCGGCGGGAGCGCAGAGCCGTGCGTGCTGCTCCAGCACAAGCTGCACAGGGCACGGCCACGTGCCTCCAGCACATGGTCATGCAGGCAACCACCACCCGGAGCCTCACGTGAGAGTCAATGTGAAGAGCAGCTCTCAGTACCAGCCTGCATGACGGTTTAGCCGGTCATTCCCATGCCGTCACGTGGGAGAGCGGAGGTCAGGAAACTCCCAGCTCCTCTCGGTGCTGGAGGTAAGAGTGCTTCGACTCTAAGAGAGGGAGCTCACGCTGCGGCTCACGCAACACCTAGTAACTGCTGGTAAACAGTGATTAAAGCTTAGGAGAGGATTCCAGCTGGGAATGCTGCCCTTCACGCTGCAAAGGCTGCACTGGAAGAGGAGGTCATATTCAGAAACACGGGGGAAGGACGGCTGCAATGAAGGGAGTGTTGCACACACGCCCTTTTGTGGGCCACCCCCTTCACCCCGCCAGCCCCAGAATGCGGCCGAGAGGCTGGATGGAGCAATAACCACCTCTCCCAGTTGGCTGCTGTGCCCGTCACAAACAGGAGTTAAACAAAAATGCTGAAAACGACCCAATCACACCTTGTGTCGGTCATTACAATTCAGTATCCGTGTAAGAATTAAAAGGTAATGGATACTGCGCTCTAGATGAAATAGCTGAATAAATAAAACATGGGATTTAATAAAATCTTCACTTCAAATGGAAACAGTTTTCAGCTTTTTGATTAATGTACACCTGTATTTTTTTAACTGTAAGTAAAGACCTGCGGATATTGCACATGTGTGTACTTCCACAGCAGATTACAAAGCTGCTTTTTTGCCCTCCCCCCCCGCCCCGTTAAATAATCTTTTGCAGACCCTTTGCAAGCAGTGTAAAGCACCCAGCCATCCAGGCAACACCGACTGGAAACCGCTGTCACAGGAACACAAAGACTGAGGGAGCTTTTTCAAAGCCTCCGACAGCCCCGTTCTCCTTTACGGAGCACAGTGGTGACCGAACGTGGGCTGTCACCTGTCAGCAGCACCCCCGTGACACGGCCCTGCAGCCCAGGCTTTTGTGGCAAACAGAACATTCAGATCTAACCCACAAAATCCCAAAAACCTTCTCATTAAGGTCTTCCACCGGACTTCGCTGATGGTTCTGAATTCTAATTCACCCTGTTCAAATCCTTCACTCATTCATCCAAACAAGGGCTACACGGGGAAAAGAGCCAGGTAAAAGCAACCACCAACTAGTTACCTGCAAAATATGAACCTCCCTTTATGTACAAAGAGCTACAAATCCATCCAATTTCCTTAAAGGACTCCACAGCTAAATGGAGATTTACATTCCACGAAAAGAACTGGCAAAAGACAACACACAGTCTGCAGCCAATGAAGAACCATGAAAAAGGGTTTGCAGTAACAGGTTACTTTAAAAGCTCACTTGATAAAACCTGTTTTTCTGAGGGAGACTACGGATTTCAACCAACTCATCAGCATCCAATACACGGAGATAAAAGAAGTTTTAAGTGTGTCTACACATCAAAATGAATGATGGTCTGCAGTGCTAAAAATAAAAAACAGTATTCTAAAACAAAACCATTATTTTTAGAAAGAAACAGCATCGGATTCCAATCTTGCAACAGCCATCACCCTGTGTCCCTCCGCTTCAAAAGAAAACCAGTATTTGCTGTATGTACATTCCCAAAATAGAAGTTTATGGGAAAGTAGGTGCTCGCTTTATTCTTTGCTGTGGTCTAGAGAACAGATGATAAACAGAGTCTGAATATTTTCCCCTTGACTAGACAATCTGAGCTGGAAATATAGAATTAAGTTAATTTTACAATGAACCTTTTTTTGTTGTTATTCACCTTAAAAAAACAAAAATCAGTGAGGAATTTATAATGTCATGTTTACTGTCAGGGTCAGCTCAGCTTTGTCAAGCCTCAAGACACTTCTCAGTGAATGCCAACGCAGATTTCCAGATCTCTTCTAGAGATGGTAAAAAAGCATATTTGGGCAATACCTTTAGCTTATGAAGACAGCTAAGGCTTGTATTTCAACGCACACAAAATTAAATCTTCTTATGCCACCCTCCTACAGACCCTCTCTGTCCAAGACAGATCACGTATGTACACGAGTCACCCTCGTTGTTCCACGTGTGCGTCCACCCCCCCCAGCACATGGGGGGACAGGAGCTGGGACCGACCGCACGTGACGCACGGATGCTCAACGCGGCAGAGCCGCTTACAGCGGGGACAGCACGGGATCGCAGCACACACGCTACACAGGCTCCCAGTGTCACGCAACATTCAGGGAAATATTTTTAGGAGAATTACTATCACATAAAAAATTCAGTTTTCCTAAAAATAGTTAAGATCACATGGAGTTCATTTTTATTGAAATCGTATACTATTTGTTCTTGGGTTTATTATAATAAAACAAATCACGACAGCCATGCATACCAGAACAGTACCTCACACCAATCGAAAAAACCAAAAAAACAACAACAACAAAAAACCAAAAACAACCCCCCCTTTCTTCATGTGACAGTTTAAAAAAAGGTATTTTAAAAGTCTTAAGATATATTAACCAAAAGGTTCCATTATAATGATTTCAGTGTTTACCTCCAGACTAACTTTTGTATTTCAAAGCAGCACATGAGCCTTGGCACTTTAGACCGTAAATGGTCAGTTTTACTTTTACTAAAAATTTGGAGTTGTGAAATATATACTCTCTCATTTTAAAACTTGCTCAAATGCAAAACTCTAAGATGATCTTCTCTTCAAAACAGATTGTCAAAGTAACATTTTCACACGACAGCACAACATTTCGACAAGCAGATGATCAACCAGACTACTGTTAATTAAGTCACAGTACCTATCTGTAGTGGGGCTGGGGGAAAGAAAACATTTTAAGAAACGGAATGAGCTTCCTTTTAAAAAACACATTTACTGAGAAATTATATTATTCATAAGGCAAGATGGCATGAGGGAAAGAATACTTGAAAATTTAGATGTTTTTATCCTACCCCGAGACATGATTTCTTTTACAACAGTAAAAAAGTCTATAGCATTTCTGGTGAAAAAAGCTTGTAACCCTGAGCTGCAAACAGCTCAGGAAAAACTGGAGGGGAAAAAAAAAAAAAAAAAAAAAAAATCAATGAGTTGAAAAGTCATGTGGACAGCTGATTACAAATAAATTCTGACAGGTGATCATTAAAAGCCTGGCTCACAACCAGGCTCCTCTGAAAGAACGAATGAGGACAAATTATCTGCTTTTAATTTTATGTGTGCATATGCAACAGAAAATGGGGAAGCATATACACACTATTTTAAAAACCTGGCTAAGAAAAAACAAGGGTTTTTATGTTCTACTCTTGCCAACTCCAAATATATTTTAACTTTGGAAATCCTTGTAAATCACTAATTAATTGCGAAATGCCTTGAAACAAAAATACAAAAAGTCAAGTCCACATAAAGTAAAAGTAAATGAAATTCAGGATTAAACACACACTCCTGACTTGGGGCCAAAGAGTTTGTCGACACGTTTGGGGTGTTTTATTTCTTTTTAATGAGAAAGGAATGTTGCAGACTTGTAAGACTTTTCTATTTCATCCTGCTCCACAGCTTTTGTCCTTCTATTTATTTGTTTTGCCTCCTTATCATAAGATTCTGACAATGACTTCGCACACTGAGTGTGGCAAAGGATCAATCAGAAGGGACAGGAGTGGCTTCCTGCTCCCAAGAGCACACTTTGCTCTAGCAAACCTTGTGCGAGCAGAAGAGCAAATAAGTCACCCTTGGTCTTTGTTTTCTTTTTTTTTTTTTTTTAAGAAAAAAAAGGCAAAGCTGCTTGTTTTCCAAACTTCAGTGTTGACACTATTCCGCTGACTGTGATCTCAGCCCTGCTGGTGTCAAGCCAGAGCAGTTATTCCGGATTTGTACTGGTGTCTCTAAAGGGATGATTTCAAGAGCTAATAAACTAATAGAAGACTTCCACTGACATCAAACGGGTTTGAATCATGCATTACAGCCAGAACTTGGACTCTCAGATGTTTTCTTTGCCTTCAGCTTAAGGTGACTATAGATGTAATTTAGCAGCTCGGGTCAGAGCTACACTCAGTTTATGCTAATTTAAGCAAGATTATAATGCAGTTCCAAAATTTAGTTTCTGCCTCATGTACTGTGGCAAATTTTACTTTGCTCAATAGAGAATAAAATTATGGCCCAAGTTTCAAACAGGAAGCATTGTCTTTAAGGTTTAACTTCAAAATAATTACCCAATCCTGTGTTCTCACATCAAATACTGGCCAAAAGAATATTCTCTTTCACGGTCCTTGTCCTTGTTCATTTAATGCCATGGCACCTACGCATTACTATTCCATTTGTGTTTTTTTACTTGCTAATAGCTAGGCTACCTAGGAAGAAAAGATGATAGCAGGTTTCCTTGGAACTCCAACAGTTTCCTTACACAGTTTAAAGAAAAATCCCAGTGGAGCAACTTAGCAATAACTTCACCTACTTTTTTTTTTTTTTTTATTTTTTGGAGTGTGACTTGAATCATATTGGCCCTCTCTAAGCTGCCTGTCAACCATAAAGGGAGGAGTAACGACTTGCACTGGGGAGGAGGGCTGGTGCAAAAATCCATAGGAAGTTCTGAGGACTGATTTACCTGGTCTGACGGGGCTCTGCATGCAGTTCTGCGACACCATGCCTGGATGGACTGAAGTAGAAGCCCTGCTGCTGAGGTCCATGACAGAAGGTGATGCTGAGGTAGCTTGCTGGAGACCTGACTGGTGTGGGCTATGCTCATGCTGGTTCGGACTGGGTGGAATGCCATTTTCTGAGAGGAATTCTTCCAGGTCCATGTATTCCAACTGGAAAGTGTCTCCATCGTATGGCAGTGTCTTGTCCCATAATGTTGGGCCCAAGAAAGCTGACTGAGGGACTGTGGTACTGGTGCTGTCATCGTCTAACTTCTTCTCTTTGTCTTTTTCTTTCCCAAATGCTTAAACGAAACACATAATAAAGATGTAAGAGCTGAGTAATTAAAATATTAGCCAGTATTACTTCAATTATTTCTCCTGCGCTCTCAGTTGTAAGAAACGAATACTACATAAAAATAACTCATTTGATGCATTCCATTTGGTAGAGAAAGGTCATGCCAACTGAGCACCTTTGCTGGATCCAACTGCATTTTTGAGATTTTCCTCTATTTTTAGTTAACAATTGCACCTCGTGCATGGCTTTGAATGTCAGCTTCAATAAGTACTCAACAGACTTAAAAGTGAGTACACTGAAGTTAAAGCAAACTGGAAAAGGTTGCTGTATTCTGTTGAAAAGGAACAGTATTAACCTAAAATTCCTATAGTTTATCAACCTGTCATACTTCTAAATTAAGGTCCGGTCTTGCTAGTCCTTACACAAGGAAAGTAGTCCTCAAATGCAGGAGTTCTTAACGTTACTATTACAACAGTGAGGTCTGACAGAATATGCATCTTAAACTGCAGAAGAGCTAATGAAAAATCTAAAAGTAGAAGCAAAGCAAAAAAACAAGTTAAAATGATGCTTCCCACTCTTTCCTACAATATCCAGCGATTTCAACACCCATTTTTTCTGAGGGTAACACTTGGTTTCTCTACAGGATTTGTGAGAATCTAAAGCAATAAACCTTTCCATCAACTATTGTGCCTGCTTAACGTTTTCTTTTTAACCACCCCGGTGAAACCCAGCGAGCGGCTTCGCGATGAAACGCCGCAGACACAAACCCCTCGGCTCCGTAAGACCTCGCACAGGGTTTTCCTTCCAACGTGCCTTTGATTCATCGGAAATACGAGGCGGAACTATGTCCGCGCTACCCAGAAAAGTTTCAACTTTCTGCCGTTAAAACGCTTTTCGGTTTCACGGGGCCCGGTTTGGCGGGGGGAGGTTCGTACCCGGCCGGGCGCCCCGATGAGCGGCTGCGGCGGGACCCGGGGGGTTCGCCCCGCCCGGGCCGCCCTGCCCGGCCCCGGGCCCATCGCGCCCCGCCGGCTGGTTCTTCAGCGGCCGCAGCCCTCGCCCTCCGCCCGTGGAAAACCGAGCGCCTTCCGTTAGCTCAGAGCGCCTGCGCCCATCGCTTAATTCCCGCACCGAAATCCTCCCGTTACTTAAATCGCGCCGGGGGCGGAGGGAAGGGGGGAAAGGGAAAGCGAGGCGGCGGTGCTGGGGTGACGGCAGGACGGGGGCTGGGGTGACGGCAGGACGGGGGGGCTGGGGTGACGGCAGGACGGGGGGGCTGGGGTGACGGCAGGACGGGGGGGCTGGGGTGACGGCAGGACGGGGGGGCTGGGGTGACGGCAGGACGGGGGGGCTGGGGTGACGGCAGGACGGGGGCTGGGGTGACGGCAGGACGGGGCCGCCATTTCGGGGCGCCTGGGCTGGGAGGGGGCTCGCAGGGGGGGGGCCCGGGGGAGCCTCACCGTCTTCGTGAGCGAGCGGCAGCTTGAGCGGGTTTTCCAGCAGGGACTTCAGCACCCCGTAGGTGGGAGGTAGGAAGGTGGGGTTCAGCGGGAGCGGCCGCGACATGGTGGGCTTTCCCTCGGGGCAGCTGCGCGGCAGCGGTTCCTTCGCCTTCCTCTCGCGAGCGCCGCTACGGAGCGCGGTGAAGCGGGCGCCGAGCCGAGCCGAGCCCCGCTGGCGAGGGGGCGCCTGGAGGCCGCCGGAGCCGGGAGCAGGACAGGCCGCTCCGCCGCGCAGCTCCGCACCTCACCGCTCCGCTCCCGCCGCCGGCTCTGCGCCGCGCGCCTCACCCGCGCGCCCATGTGCAGGCGCTGCCGGCGCTGACGTCACCGCGGCGCGGCACCGCCATTGGCGCGGAGGGCGCGGCGAACGGCCCCGCCCCCTCGCCCCGCGCCCCCCGCCCGGTAACGGCAGCGGGTCAGCGGGGCGGGGGGGGCGGGACCGGCCCGTGCGCGGGGTGTCTGATGCGGGGGGGAGAACGCGGTCGTGCCGCTGCCCCCGCCCGCGGGGAACCGTCTCCCCGGTAACCGGGAGGAATGTTAATGATGGTGAATGCCTGACCCCGCTCGGTGCATCCGAGCGTGAGGGCAGCGGGGAGCGGGGCGGGCCTGAGGGAGGCGGCGGGGGAACTTCCATCCGTCTGAGGGAAGCGGTCACCGGGCTTGTGAGCGGCCGGTTCGGGAGCCCCAGCGGAGCTGTCGCACCCCGGGCTCCGTACGCAGGTCGCCCGTCACCGGTTCCCGGGATAACCGGGGGGCCAGAGCTGCCGCCGCTGCAGGGCTCGTGTCTGACGGGACTCTCCTCTCCCCTCCTCTCCCTCTCTTCTCCTCTCCCTCTCCCTCTCTTCTCCTCTCCCTCTCCTTCTCCTCTCCCTCTCCTTCTCCTCTCCCTCTCTCTCTCTTCTCCCTTTCTTCTCCCTCTCTTCTCCTCTCTCTCTCCTCTCCCTCTCCTCTCCTCTCCCAAAGATCCCGGGTGCACGTCCAGCTGACTGTACCCGCTTGGGCCTCCAGCCACCCCCCGGGTCCCAGCCCTGCCCGCACGCTCTGCTCCACGCCTGCTCTCTTGCTGCGGGAACTTCCACCCTCCAGATGCGTGCAGGCACTTGTATCTCCCTGGCTCTCCTTTTATTCTCTTTTTTTTTTTTTTTTTTTTTTTTGTTGAATGGCATTTTGCAAAGCTTTACCATCCCTATTTAGTTGTTCCTCTTCCTTCAAAAGTCAGTTCTTTTACTGTTAACAAATATACTCACCGTAAGTAAATAAAGGTAAATTATGTGTATAGACTTACAGTTGGAGTGCCCAGTAATTAGAAATAAAAGCTGTCTGAGGAACAGAAGTCTGCCCTTAACAGTTATGTTCTCCCCTTATCTACAATTATGTGCACCAACTAGCGTCTGGTCAAACGATCCGACTAAAACTAGCAACTAATCAAACTCCAAAGTGCATCCAGATCAATAAAACTGTACTGGCACAACCCAGACCTGAGGACCGGCAGGTGCAATGGCCGGGCCCTTCAGAGTGTGACAGCAGCAGCACGGCAGTTTTTCACTCACCTAACCAGAAAAAAACACTAGATGATTAAATGCACATGTAGCAACGTTGCCTCTGATGGGCAAACTGCTGGTGACTGGAAACCAGTAATTACAGAGGTACAGAGTGAGACCTAAAGATATAAAGACATAAAGATTAAGGCACCGATTGGCAATCCATATGCAGATGTGGTACAGAATGTTTTCTCTATGCAGTATAAGGGGGAAAAGAAAAGGATACATTGAGGAGATTTAGCAACGAAGAGTAAACAGAATGGAACATGTAAAACTAATGAGGATATTGGGAAACACCAGTAACAAACAAGATTAGTGTGAGATGTAATAAAAGCTCAATTTCAGCAGAGCTACTTATGTTTTTATGGTTATTGACCATTGTAAACAAAATATAAGCAACAGAAAGAAACAGCTTTTTTAGTGCAGCAGAATGACACAAAAACCACAGTTTCACTACTTGACATTGAATAGGCTGAATTATGTTTAGATCTGTGCAAGTGTGGAACAAACTGAAGCAACCAGACACCGAGGACCACGTACAATTACAAACCCTGCATTCGCTGGCGTGTATTTGTAGCTTCACATTCACCCAGAAAATGATTTATGGCTTGTGAAGGACTATGACAGCTACTTAGTTTTTGTATAGAAAATATCTTGATTGGTCCCCAAATAGAAAAAAAAAAAAATCTCAGCCAATGTTTCTGCCCCTGGTGTTCTTAATCACGAAATTTGATCAGTTATATGGCCCAAAGATCCTGTTTTTTTTTTTCCAACCAAGTACACAAGACAATATGCCATTTTCCGTTTTTTTTTTAAGTAGTCCTTTTCTTTAGCAAGGACAATTTGAAAACGCGCTTTTAAACTCAAAAAGCCTTTACATTTTTAAGGGGTTCCTTCCACCCACAGGCCACGCACACCAGGATCACACAGATCATAGCCCAAGCAGGGGGCAACCTGGTTACTCCGGTTTTGCACTGGAGTTCCCAGCACCGCTCTGCACACAAAAGGCCTTTGCTAAATGCACAGCTGTTCATACACTGATTTTTTTTTTTTTTTTTTAAGTAGGGAGGCTCACGAACGGGCATCTGCGGCGCTTCACCCCCCGCACCGCACCCAGCCCGGCTGCTCCAGGTGGGAACAACCGCAGTGCGAGGAGCACCGGCCGAGGTACCGGCAGGCGGGAGGGCTCCTCCGTGCTCGCAGCCCGGTGGGCCCGAGGAGGGCCCGGCGCGGCGGGGAGCAGCGGCCACAGCCGCGGATCCGGAGCGGCCACCCCGATGGCTCCGGATCGGCTCCGGATCGGCCGCGGTCACGTGGAGCGGGGCGGGGGGGGACGGCGCTGGCGGGCCGTCACGTGAGCGCGCGGGCTGACCTACTTTGGGCCAATGGCGGGGCCCGGGCGGGCCGCGCGCTGCCCGCGGCGGGAGGGCGCGCGGCGGGGCGGGGCGGGGCGGGGCGGGGCGGGGCGGGCGGCGCTGTCCAGCGCGCGGCCCCGGGGGAGCGGGGACACGGGGCTGAGAGACGCGAGGGGGGCGCACCAAAAACCCCCCCGGAGAACCCGAAGGCGCTGAAGGCCCGACCTTTGTTTAAGTCCCGATTTGCCCTAGACCAGTGAAACGTGTCCAGATTGGCCTCAGGCAGCGGGACATTTCCGGCGGTGTTACCGGACGCATCACTCAGAGGTGCATAAAAAGCCACACGAGCACGTTAGATACCCACACCCGAGCTGGAGCTAAACCAGCGCCTTTTGAAGACAAGGCTGGGAAGCGCTACGGAGCAAAGTCCGTCCCCCAGTTCTTCCCCACGGCAGAGGCTCTAGAAGCGGCTTGGCTTGGCTTTCCGAGTGAAAGCCGCTACCAACAGCGCTGAATTACTTAAAAATTGATGTTTATTGCCCACGTGGTGTGCAGCTGAGCGAGCTGCTGCAGCTCCTCGCAAGAGGAAAAATACTTGTTGAATGAACCATGATCTGCCCCCGCCTTTTTTTTTTTTTTTTTTTTTTTTTAAGGTTTAATTGAGTGTGGGAGAGACAGGTTTGGAACTGCTTTTGGGTGATGGCAGAGGAACTTCTCTTAAGTAATCTGGGGTGGTTCCAGAAGGCACTCTGGTTCTCAGAAAACGAGGTATTACTAGTCATTGCTTATGTGCTAGGAGTTGAAAGATTAATAATTTTCTGTGCCAAAGTTTACAGCCTGCACCGTGACAGTGGACCAAATACATGTACTTGCCTGGACAGCTGACCCGGTTTGAACTCAGCGAGTGTTACTCTCAGTGATGATTACGTTTTTGGAACAAATACTCCGCTGCGCTTTTAAAGCAACCGTAACCTTGTAAAGCATTAACCAGCCTCTCAAGCCCATTTCAAGCACCTCGTGCCCTTGGGGAATTATTTAGACCCAGTAGCTATAACCAGCTGGATGACAGAACTGGATCGAGATGAGTGATAAGGGCGTCGCTGGCCTGTTTTGCAGCCAGGTCTTCCCCTGAACAAGGACAACTCCCAGCTGGTGCCAATGGGAGAAACAACTCGACCCTTCCATTCGCTCCTCTGCGCCCCATTCCTCTGCCTTTCTTGCTTTTGCCTTGCACGCCGCAGAAAGACAGTTAGAAATAGCTGTTCTTACACGTTCAGGCTGTTTGATTTGGGGAGCTGGCATTGGCTTTGCTGGAGATAGAAGAGCACCCACGAGCACAGAATAAACCAGCCCATCCCCAGGCAGAGCTGGCACAGAAGGGAGGAGCGAAAGGTGCAGGGGCTGAGCTGCTGCTCCTTATTCAGAGTTGCTATTGAAGTCAATGACCCAGATTTCTCTGACTTCAAATGGCTGTTTCCAGAGAGCTTGCTGGAGGCAAACTGCCAGGGAAGGTCAGGCAGAATTCAGCCTGAAGAACTGTGTGTGCATGGGCTGATCAGACCTGGATCTGTGGAACGTGATACTGAAAACCCGTGTTCCTCAGTGAAAAACCTCTGAAGTGACTAAGCACCCTGGGCTTCAGGTTTGCAAGGCTGCCCTAAGCTTGGGATTTCTTTCTGTCCTGTACTTCTGTGATCAGTTCCGTGACATCCCCCTTGCTCCCAGTTTTCCTTCTTAAAAAAACCCACGCACCAAAAAACCCTAAAAAACCTTGCAGAAAACCCAAACTAGTTTTTAATCCCATGGGTTTAGATTAACAACCCAGAAACGTGGCAGACCTCTCTTATCTTTGACAAGAAACCCTGACCTGCAGAAAACTGGGAAAATTCCTACAGACAAAAATCAGGCTTATGAAGATAAAAGCATTATCGTGCTATGTCTCTTTATGAAAGAATCATCGTAACTGCACATATTTTAAAGGAGCAGCAAGTAGCGCAGAAATGCACATTATTAATCTGTGTGCAGTTTATCCTGTAGGTTTAGATTCATTAAGTCACGCAGATGGGACTGGTTTGGGTTCCCCCCACACCCCTCCTTTTTAATGTATCCCGCTTCAGGTCTCTGCAGCAGCAGAACAGTTCTCGATATCGACCTGCAGGTCAATTCCTCAGCCCAGCTGGGGGGATTCTGCTAAATTATCATCTCTCTTACAGCCCATTTTATTCTGTTTAAATCTCTCATCAGAAATTTCACTTGGAAACCAGTTGCTATCTCAGTATCAGAATGTGCACACTGAATATGTTAAATGTCAGTATGTAACAAGGCTTCCTTTTTTGAAACCTATTTATGCAAATATCATAATGCAACATAGAGGCAGTAGCAACGAACCCTGTCTGAAGAGGTAAATGTACTCTGGATCCCATGCATGTGTCTTCCTGCTTTATTTGATACAGAAAGCCCGATTAGATCTCTAAAGATTACAGTTTAAAAGGGCTTGGAAAAAACCAGAGTATTAGTAACTTGGATTTTTTTTAGTGTATATTCAGTGTTCAGCTTTGTAAAGTTGTTTTTATGCGTCAAAGCGAAACGTTGAAGTTAAGTGGGATGAATACAACGACAGCTGGCAGCTGTATCATTATAACCCTTCCGCACAGTTGCGGACTCAGGGAAGCATTGCTATTGTTTGTTGCTTTATTCCGCCTTTGACTTCTTTCTTTTTTTAATGTCAAGTTTTCTTTTAAAGTTATCTGCCCTGATCTGCAGTAACGCGCGCGCGTAAGTGACTGTATTCGGACTAAAGATATTCTTGTCCACACATTTTCTTGGCCAGGCGTTTGGATTACAAGCTATATTGAAAGCATCAGGGAGAAAGTTATACAGAAAACATCAAACATAGCTAGTTTACTATTAAACCAGCTTTGTATTTTTTTAAAATTTCCATTCATTTAAAAAACCTTAAAAAAAAACCCCATTGAATTAATTGCCTTGCAGAGTAAGTTGCTTTTGAAGACTGACGACTAGCATTTTTATAGGCAGGGTGATTTTTTAATTTTATTTTTTAATGACCAAAGGGCATAAACACACTTACAGTTTACTATAAGCATCTGAGAGCATGTGTGCAAGGAAATAAAGATGCCCTCCTCTTGTATTTTCTCTTAAATGGTTTTGACCTAGAGTGTTTATTATGTCGATTGGCATGAGAAAGGCGGCTGCGATCTTATTTTTACCGTTTGTTATAGTGGTTTCAAACTTAAAGGAAGAAATAGAGGCTTTTTTAGATGGCTGCTTGCCAACATCACTAATCAGAATTTTAATGAGATTTTTCTTTTCAAGGCCTAAATTAGGTCTAATTAACCATATATAAAGCAAATGTATAATGCCATAAAAGGGATGCAGCCTACTGCACATAGAACGTGTTTCAACCTCTTTACAAATAGAAATATTGAAGAAAATACACATCCTTGTGCTGGTTTAAACATATGCAGCTTTTTTTCGTGTGTGTGTGTGTGTTATTACTGTTACGCCTTAATTAACAAATTGCCTTTAGAAAACGCGCTCCTAGACTTTGCCATCTCGGGAGGGGAATAACGCGACCGCTTGTGGCTGAACCCCCCTGTGCGATTTCCATCTGCTTGGCCACAGGCTCCCGAAAACCCCAGCGGGACACAGGGAGCTGGGCCCTCGTCCTTCTCCCAAACGCTCCGTTTGCCACCGTCACGCCTATTGTTCGTGGGCTGGAGAACCCGCCTGCAGCTCCCTTTTCCCAACCGTCACAAAAAGGCACGGGTTATATTTAGTCCACGCACGCTGTTTTTCTCCAAGCATTTAAGACAGAAAATTATTAACCACACATCATCCTCGAAACACAGTGTTGTTTCTTCCCCACAAAGTATATTTTGTGCAAAGAGAGACAAAACCAAAGGACTTTTCTCTTGCCACCCCTGCAAGATTTTGTTGTTATTTATCGTACTCTATTTCAGTTCCTTGTCTGGCTTATCTCTTACATATGAAACATTTCAAAAAAGGAAAGCAGAGTTGCTCAGATGCGGCTTAATGCAATTAAACACCTCAAAGTACAGAATTGCAGCTTCTGCCTGAACAAACCATTTAATTCACATACTCCGGCCGTGAACCAGGAAGTCTCTTGCAAAGTCTTTTTCCAAATTTCATGTTTAGTAAATAAATCTCAGTTCCTTATTCCAGCTAAATAAATATATCTTGCGACTCAGCTCATGAAACTAAAGGTGAATAGCAGCAGTAACAATGGGGGTAACGAACCCACCAAAGCAGAGCAGAACAGAATGAATATAAACCCCAGACCAGATATTCCCCCTTGCACAAACTCCAGGTCATCATTTCCAGTAGCTCTGGGCTGAAGTGTTCAGAACACCTGAGCAGGACTTTAAGTCTTGCCCTAGACCAGGTCTATCTGGAAAGCTGTAATGACTTTATGCTAATTGGCAGCAACTGGAGTTAATAAAATCATCTATCAACTGACCATTAGCTTGAACTAACATTAGACATACTCTAAGTAAGCTGAATAGCCATTTCAAATGTGTATTTCTTGAAATGTGTAAATAAATATCTCCACAGCAATTTTAAGGAAAGAGCCAAACCACAGGGCAGAGGGAGCCAGAATCATTTTGCATCTGTTACAACACTCTGGATAATGTTTTGGTTGATTTATAGTGGAAATATTTGTTTTTCAGCTGGAATTTTGGTAACTCAGAACAGATGTTCACAGCAATGTTGGAATACTGTCTACCCATGCTTCCCTGTTAAATCAACCATTACACATTTAAACTAATCTAGGAAAAAGTTAATATACTGAGAAATGACCAATCTTACAAAAGGTACATTATAACGGGATTCCAATTTGATCATCTTTCCATTTTATCAGAACCTCAAAATGTACACTAACACATGCAAAAACCTATGAAGCGGCTAGATTTCATCTGGTTTGTGACCCTGGATGGAGGAGAAGTGCGTGTCTATCATTATTTTTTTCTCAAAGCCTTGTCATCTTGAACCAGCTCAGCTTTCTGCCTTTTTTCCACCTTCACTGAGCTACAGAATATTTAAACAAGGAGAGCAAAGAAGGTTCTTGCAATGAGGAAAGTTATTTGTATCTCCTAAAAATTATTAAGAACTCCGTGTATTATTTAAAAAAAAAATCCTATTTATATCACTTAAGGAACCCTGGCTATAGAGCACACACAAATACAGGTCCCTCTTGTGTCCCTCAACATTTAGCCAGGGAAGCAGAGGGAGCGCGTCTCCGCGCTCATTAATCGAGCTGGGCGAACAGCTCGGTCTGAAATCCACAGATATCTTCACCTTCGCTTCAGGGGCACCGAGCTCAGAAGCGACCGGCACTTCTGTCAATTGGTTCAGGCTGCCTTTTTATTTTCTTTCTTCTTTTTGCTAGGGAGGCAGGTTACAGCCTCCTCTCCAAGCGCAGACATCCAAAGCCACTTGCTGATGCGAATCCCAGATTGCCAGTGGAGCTCTGCCTGATGCCTTTACCTTATGAGCTCTGTTGTTTCTTCTAGGAACTTTCAGATGCTCTGCTGCAGCGCTCTTGCTTCCCAGGAAAGGTCCAAATGAGCTGGCATGCAGCTATTTAATGGTTATCCCATTTGCAGCTGCGCTTCTTGCCAGGTGGCATCGCTATATTCTAACAAGGTCAGGGAGGAGCTGGTGACTTGTTCCTGTGTGAAGCAAACGTTTTGAGTTACGGCTATTGCATTAAGCTCTTGAAGATGTGCACAGGGATGTTTCCTCGCTGATTCGAAGCACTCATAATAATTCTTGGTAAGACGCTGAGCCCGGGGAGGACTTTCTGGTCAGTCCTTAGTGCTGGCAACCGGGACAAGGAGCTGCAGAGCATCTGGAACTCGGCGCCTCTTCGGGCCTCGGTGGTTCCGCATCGGTGTTGTGTCCTGGGAGATGCACTAGTAACACTGGAAGAAGTGGAACCTCAGTACAAGCTTGTCGTGCAAACGCAGTGCAAATGCAGATTTTACTAGAGTACATTATTTGCAAGCAAGTTAGTATTTATAGCAGTGACATGAGTCACTTTCTTAGGTACCATGGATACAGAGTTTCATCTGCTAACTCCACTAAGTACAATCAGCTTTTCACAATATTTTGCACCTGCACGTGTACAACCGAATGACTGTTTTGCTCCTCGGGGCATTCCTCCCTCTGTGTCCTGGCGAGAACTGGGGCCAATGGGCATTGAAACGCCGCTTTGGCCAAGAAGCTTCCATGCAACAGAAACAAAACCGCAGCTGCTGTAGGCTTTTAGGCAAGATTATTGGAACGTTTCTCCGCTGGAAAAGTTCAGAACCATTTTATTAATACTGTGTTTGAAGAATGAAGTTTGCTTCTGACTCAAGCCTTCGCACCCGATCTGCAGCCTTCACCTGTCAGGACGGTTCGGTACAGGGGTTAAAGCGCAGCCTGGTGAGCAGCGCTCAGCTCGCCAGCCTCTGCCACCGCTCGCTGCGCCACCTCGGGCAGGTCACTCCGTGCCTATCAGCGTTGCCTCATTGTCCCTGTTTCCTATATCCCAGGTGAATGTTTGCAGGAGTTAGCTGTGTGATTTCATATACAAATAAGGTAACGAGGCCCATTGTGATGTTGACGGGCTGCGACCCGCTTGTTTACAACAGCCAAGGACTTGTTTCCAGTAATAAGTCCTGTAGCAGTACTTTATATTTCTCTGAACCTCGCGGTAATATCCTCTTGCTGTCTCAAGCCCTGCTGATGAGCTGCTCAGGGGCTGGGAGGCGGCATCTGCCTGCTACCAGAGTCGGGACTGATCTCAGTTATTGCAGATTTCTGCACGTTGCCGCCACAGACAAGCAGCCTAATAATTGCTCATCGTAAGAAATCTGAACTGCCGAGATCCCAGGTAGATCCTGAGGGTTTGATCCTGCTGGATGCTGGTTGAGATCTGGGCCCCAGTCTGTACTGCGGGTCCCATCTGGTGTGGACAGGGAACCCGTGCGAGATGCTGTCCTACCAGAAAACACCTCGGTTACTCTGGGTTACTAGCAAACAAGACTAGTTTACCTGTGAGTGGCACTGAGGTCCTTTGGAAGTCAGTCAAAGGCTTTATTACGCTAAGATTAGTAGCTCCTGAGTAATCCCTACTAAAACAACTCTCACTAGGCTATTGAAATTTCTGTATCTCACTGGTTTTTCAACTCAAAGACATCAGTGGAAACATTGCATTTCTGGCGTAAGGGTCAGAAAAGGTTCCACTGTGTTCTGTGCCACTGCCTTTTGGAACAGGTAACACTGGCTTTTTTGTAAGTATAAGATTTGCTGTCGTCTGAAGGTGCCTGTAAATTTTAACAGAAAGTAAAAAATGCATGAGCTCAAGGGAGAGGATTGCGGAGCTCTCACACGCTGCAGTTGCCGACACAAAATGTTGCGCTTCTGGTTCATTTGGAGAATACACATTTCAGCACTCAGAAACACCCGTATGATACGGCACCAGCACTAATGAGAGATTGCAGATCAAGTGAGAAAAAAAAATTAAGCTTTCCAGTTGTATAGTAGGTAACAGGAGATGTGACTTTTCAATATTTATAACGGTTCCCCTCGAAACTACAAAAATCAGCCCGATGTAGCTTTTTTCCAGGTTGTAGGTGCTCCAGGGGAGTAAATGCTACTCCTGAGCAAGGGCATAAAGAGACCCGAGCACCCCGGCAGCCTGTTCCCGGCCACCCCATCACTGAGCGAGGGGTAACAAAGGACGGCGGCAGCTATTCCAAGCCAGCGCCTCCCCGAAGTCTCTTCGCTTTAATTCAGGCATGATTTTTCTTCTGCTCCGATAGCTGCCATTCCCTGCTGTAAAAAAAAAAAAAAAAAAAAAAAAAAAAAAGATGCCAGCCAGGTTTTCCTACAGCAGAAATTTGCTCTGCTAGAACCCTGCGTGGAAGTTGTCCTCATTTCCCCGTCCCTTGTTTTTTAGGTGCTATTTTCCTGCTGTGCATGTGGCTGCCATAAAGACCAGACCAATAACCTGGCACCAAGCAAATCCATCGCAGTAGTGCTCACCGGGTTTTTCAAAAGAGGTGAACTTTCACCCTAGCTCTGGGTCTTACCAAAGCAGATTAGGTTCGGTGACTCGTGCCTCAGTGTTTGGGCGATAAGGACGACGTTTGCTCGCCTGGAGACCTGCAGAGGAGCTACGGCATTCCCACGGGTATCGGTCGTGTTAGGAACGCAGGGGAGGCTTCCCTGGAAACGTGGTGCCACTTCAAGCGGTGACTCCGGGGAGAAGCCGCCAGCAGCCTTTTCATCTTCTCCGCGCCCCGACTCATGAATAAACATGGGGGAAGAAGGCGCGAGATGAAAAGCAGCCGGGACCCGTGTTGCTGTAGAGCCGGGGATCTTCCCGGCGTCAGCTGTAAGCGGCTCCTCTCTTGCTGGGCTATCCAGTGTTTTATAAATATATTCATTATAAACAGCAGGTGCTTCGGTGTCTCCCCGAAGGGAGGCAGAGCCGCCCGTCGCACCCGTGCTCAGCCGCTCCGGCTGATTTTAGGTCACGTTAACAGCAAAGCGGAGGGGACGGGCTCTGCTCCCGCTCCAGACAGGCTGGGAATCACCCCCTTGTGATCTGGCCTCGAGGGAGGCTCGAACATATCTGAATCCCACTGTCACCTGTAATTTTAACACGTCCCCCACCTCTCAAAATGGCATGAGCCAGCACAGGGCGATCATGGCTGAGGTTCTTACCCAGAAGCTGCATGTGGATGTGCAATAGTCTTAAAAATCTCGACAGGTTGAATTTCAAGCAAATCTTGCTAGGCAGTAGTCACCACTAGCAATTACCGTGCTTTTATCTGTAGCTGTCAGTGCACTGTAAAAAGCGGCTGTTATTCCCATTTTATAGAAGAAACAGATGTTCTAGGGGCGTCAGAATAGTTTTAATACAGAAATTGCATGCCTAAAAGGTGTTCTAGAAAATCCCATCATTATCACGTGACTGATTTTATTCAGTGCACCCAGGAATTCAGCAGATCTGCTGGTTGTACTTTGCTTCTCTTCTTATTTGGCTTAAAGTAATAGTTTTGAGTTTTTCATTTTACTCCCCTTTTGCGGCAGAGGAAAAGCTGAAACGAGACAAACTATCACAATTCTCTTTTCAAGGCAAACTTTCAGGTTGGGATTTGTTTGAAACTTCTTGAGGTTTAATTTGGTTTTGTGATCACGGGACACCGAAGTCGCATTTGTGAAATCCAATTAGGCGCCAGCCCTGGCAGGGACACATGGCGTGAGGCACGTACGTCCATCTGACTCCTGTCCTTCCCTGCTCTCAAAACCTTCAGCCTCCGTGGCAGAGCCGTGCTTCTTATCTCAGGTATTTGGGATTACCTCAAACTCAATTTACGTGTTTGGGGTTGTCAGACTTAGAGGCTTTCCCTTGGAAACACGGTAGACGGCGGGGAAAAGGCAGCTGAGAACTTTGCTCTAGGGAGTGATCAGAACCGGGTAGGGCAAGAGGAGAGATACAGGTGGATGTTGTGTTGGCATCGGTACCGTGAACAACTACCAAACGCAGTTAGTACAAAAAGATAGGAGGCTGTGCTGTACTTTTGGTTTTAACAAGAAATTACAGGCATTTCTGTGGATATCTCTACTCATTTAAGCATCCTGCCCGGAGCTAAATGTCGGTACCTTTACAGAACAGACTTTTTTTTTTTTCTGGATTGAGGATGCTCCACTACAAAAAACTAAAAGTTGTTAGAGCAAGGACGAGCTTCCCTGGTAGTGATCCTGTCTCAGGAACCAGCTCTCGTGCATGGGGGGTTCAAGGACGTGACGATGGACCTGCCTGCGCGTCGCTGCCTTCGCTCCCAGCTCAGCGTCCCTCGGCTTGCCTTCCCATCCGGCCGCAGCAAAAAAAGAACCCAGTGCTTTCTCCTTCCTTGGAGAGCAGCCATTTCAGCCAAATCAGAAACCACATCGCTGATGACCCCGCCGTGCTGCCCACCTCTCTGGGCGATAGTTGTCCCTTGCTTGGATGAGTCCTCTCGTAGCACCCACTTGTGTTAAAAAACAAACAAAGCGCATTTCCCATGGCTAACAAGTTTTCTGGTAAGAGGGAATCTACGTTTTTATGACCATGAAGCTTTTAGCTTCACTTTCCTGAAACTGCATTCACTTGTAAGTAGGTTGATGTGTGGATACATAACAGCCAGGACAAGCCATGATCATGAACCTGGGCTGAAATAGACTCCAGAATTTTCTACCGAACCACCCCTGAGCGCAGCAGTAAAACAGATTTCTCAGTTATCCTCAGCCAGCCACAGGACATGCCTGTTAGTGTGCATTTACTATTGATTTGGTTTTGGTTTTTGTATCATTCGCTGCGGGACTCTAAATGGTTACTGGAACACCAGAGCCTGTACTATGATGCTACTTCAGCATCCAAAATCAGAATGGGTTGAGCACATACACTGAGAGCTCAGGCCCAAGTGATTAGACTGTTCCTAAAGATGAGCACATGAGGAAATGAAGATGAGATTAATTACATTTACACATTTTCCTTTAGTGATAAAGTAATTTCTTTTGGTCGCATCTTTCAAAGAGCCAAATAACAAGAGAGTCACTTGGTTTTCTCAGGCCATTGTGGCTGGAAAGGAGCTGGGATGCATTACCAGGCTTCGGAGTAAAAATGAAAACTTTAGAAGGAACCCCAATGCTTTGCCTTTCCTTAGATACTTTTTCTTTCCCATATCAGTGCCATTATTGTTATATTTTTATTTTAGGCCACAAACAATTTTCTTTTTCCATTATATGATTTAATGAGTTCTCTTCACATACAAGAGTAAGGATTGTTCTTGATGATAATAACAATTGGGCCATAGGGAAATATTGACTGCTTATGGCTAAAGAGCAGGGTACTTAAAAAAAGATTAAGACATTTCTGATCCATGTGTGGCTTTATTATTATTAATTATTAGATTTCAACTACTCATCCTCATATTTGGAAACATGAGGCTCTATTTGTAACAGACTTTAGCCCATTCCATTTTTTTTCCAACTATATGACTTAATGGTGAATGATACAAAACCGACTGCATCTTTCTAGGAAGAGAATTTAATACTACTATCTTGTAGTAAAAGAACTGATCCTAAAAGAGTGTTATGAAAATATCAACCTATTAAATCCATGGCAAAATCAGCCACTGTTTGGGGAAAAAAAGATCTAAAATGAGTAGTAAATCATCAAGCCACCAAAACATATGAACAGAATCTGGATGGTACAACCTGTGAGATGGCTGGTATTTTTAGTATTACATGAAAACAATCCTCAGGGAAAGGCAAAGCTGGTTACAGAGGACAAAGGCTCGGCTTTATTCATTAGCACTTGATTTTTGGTACGCTATCATTGCAAGCAGTAAGGGGAAAGATTTACTGAGGTATTTAGGCACCTAAACATCCCCCAGCAGCATTTATAGCAGCATCTAAGTAGGTTAGGTGCCTAATTCCCATTAACTCCATCAACATCTTTAAGCTGCTGAAGACGCCGAGCCTGTGCCAGCAGGTATCCCCTGCATGCCCAGGTACCTCTGCTCGCCTGCAGCGGCCGGAGCTCCAGCTGACGCTCCTCGCGGTGCGACGGGGCGGGCGGCACACGAGGACCAGCGGCACACACGCGAACTCCTGAGCGGACTTGGAGTTTTGCTGCTGACTTAAGGCAGGGCCACACGAAAGTCGCCGAGAGCCATCTTTGCAAAAACGGCCACTGGGTTTTGGTGCGTGGTTTGGAGCGAGCATTAAGGTGTCTGACTCGGTGAGTTTCTTCAGCGGGGTGTTAAGAATCCCATCAGTTCCCAGGAAAGCCAAGATTTCACAGGCCAGGTCATGACGGCATCTGCTGAGCTTCAGGAGAGCCTTTCCCACCAGTCCTGCAGAGTCTGGCCTGTTCCACGACCACAAACAGTTTTCTTTAAGGATTTTCCTCGCCTTAATGCCCATCATCACCTTCCTGTCCATAAGAAACCGGCTTAAAGAAACCTACCGAATAATTTGTTTTGTCTTCACAAAGCAGCCTGTCACGAGAAGCATTTCAATGGATGGTGAATGTTCTGTGGGACGGATCAACCCGCGTTAAACACTCTGCTTGACTGAACCTGTCTCTCAGTGCTCCGGCTTGGCCGGTTCACCTTCCCCAGCAAAACACACGTGGTGAAACCCAGTCGTCCCTGGCAGCCGTAACACGGCGGCGCAGCCACGCACCCGCCAGCACGTGCGCCTGGCCACTGCGTTTAGGTGATGCTTATGGAAGCATCACATGCTTATGGCCACTCACATACATCCGCGTGCTTATATTTATCCGGTGGGGTTGATGAAAGGATCATCTAATTTACTGAGACCCTGTGTAGTGTTACAAGGAAGTTATTTAGCACCTGTGAAGCTCAGTATTTGTGTTAAGCTATTTGCTTGGATGGGATAATGTGCCGTTTTAGATTTACTGGAATATTCGCAGTATTTGAAGGGCAGCGTGGTGCAAGTATTCAGGTAAAGATTAACACCAGTATGGACCAGAACAGTATTTTTCACAATGTCAAGTTTACATGGAAAATAAATCGAGGTACAGGAATAATTTTTGGCCCTGTGGCCATTCCCTTATATAGCTGCATTTTCATGATTTCAAAGGATATAATGTGCACTTTCATTTCTTTTCCACTTTTTTTATTCTGGAAAAAAATGAAAAGTTGTTTACATTGTTGTATATTTTGACAACTGCTCTTTACAAATTCTTTTTAAGTTACCCTAGAATCATCTTCTCTATATACACAATTCAGCTTAATAAAAATAATTTCACAAACTATTTCACAGAAAGGAAGAGGCAAGAGGAGATAGAGAGAAATAACCTAGGAAACAAGTATGCCAGCGTACAAAAATAGATTAGAACATTTGGAGATTGCAGGTATGAAAATGTAGTCTCGATAATGGAGAATCTGAACTAGTGGACTATCTGAAGAGGTAACGCTTGCTGGAGAAGCAGCTAGATAGATGCAGAGATCTATTTCTAGGCAAATTTATAGGAGAGAGGGAGAAATAGTCTCCAAGTTTCTGCAGCGTTCTCCTGCGTGGGTGGAGGCGAGCGGAGCAGGCAGAGCGCCAGCGCCTGGTCTCTGTTTCTCCCCTCTCGCGCACAGCAGCCCCTGCCCCGCACGCTCGGGGTCAAGGTCATTACCAGCTCCCCAGGACGCGCGCGCATCGCCATCCTCCTCCCGCTGATCGGGCAGAGGGACGGCTTGGAATGGCTGTTCATGAAGTCCCTGCGCGTGCAGCCTGCCTGATCCGGAGTCTCCTGTCCCTAAATAGCCTCTCCCGTTTGAAACACCCAGCTAGCCGTCACAGAGCCACAAGCAGCGTAAATCGAGACTGCGAGGGTCAAGGGGAGATTCAAACCTCTCAGAAAACTGGAATCTATATGCAAGCTGGATAGCACGGAAGTATGAAGTGAAAGCGCCTGTCATAAACCATCCAAATGACTACTTAGGCTACAGCAAATATCGCAAGGGATTCAGAGCATTATATATCCTCTATGGGCCATGAGGCTGTGCCATTTTCAGAAAAGACATTTAAATAAAAATGCTTCTACAGTGTCCAAACCTGGAACTGAAGCACATGCTCTGTGCCTTCAGGTTGTGCTCTCCGGGAACACAAAGGAGGCTGTGAAGCACGTAGGAGCCATTGGAGCAAAATGTGGCTAAAGCATTTATGTGTTATTGCTATGAGAAGTTTTCTTAGAAGTATAAGTTACTGTGGGTCTGCTGAGCAAGCTTCTTCCTAATCCACACCACCTGTGTAGATTCATGGATAATTTGGTTCTGACCTAGTTAAAAGTACAAACCACATTTTTCCTATTTGCTTATTCAATATATCCTGACATCTACTCCCAGCAAAGCCTGCAAAAAACTCCTTTGCAAGCTGCACTTTGTTCCGGCAGGAAGAACGTTTGGTGATGTGCTCTACAGCGCACAGGCCAAATGCAGCAGATTGCTGCACTGCTATTCAAAGAAGTGGCTTGACTTAGATTTTTTAAAAAGGTATACAATTTGTGATTCAAGAAGATCAACAGCTACAGTGTGCCTGACTTGGCTAAGGACAGAGTGTGGCATAGGCACCAGAACCATAGATAAGTCTGGTCTACATATCCCTTCCTCAGGGTACAAGGGTATTTAAATCCAGTGCCACACCTGCGGCAGACAGACCTCAAAAATGTGATTGCGCAGCCTCATCCCTTTGTGTTGGCCAACAGAGGTGAGCTGGAGTGCAGAGTGTGCCTGAACCTTTCCAGGGACGTTCTGAAGTCCTTAAGTGTGAGGCTCAGAACAATGCAGATTGCAGCCTGTGCCTTCCTCACGCGGTTACAATCCCATTTTCCTTCTTGGACTTGAGGTCAGAGATAGTTTTCCTTTGGCATATTCATCAGTGCTTCTGCAAAGTTTCAGGTCTTTCATTCATTAGTCAATACCTACCACGTCTATTATTCACATACACGTGCTAGTGCTAGAGTTAGGTTATGGTTGGACTCAATGATCCTGAGGGTCTCTTCCAACTGAAATGATTCTATGATTCTATGTAAAAAAAGCCACCAGAAAAACGTAGCACAGACTCATATATTTGACGAAGCTGACATCATACATTGTGCTGTGAATAATGAGATTTAAAATATCCTGTGCTATTAGGGTACAGTGAAACCTGTTCATTAGCTTGCACTAGCACCCCCTGTAATTTTCTTTACCCTCTTTAAATCATCACCAGTGTGTGCAAAATGATTTTGTTCTACTTACAGATCAATTTTGAGGAGGTGACTGATTTCTGCTGATCCTGGAGGTGGTTTCACAGGTTTCATTGTACTTGAAACTTCACAGCTTCCACTCAAGTATTTGATGCATGTATCAGTTTAACAGAATACAAAAGTAGAATAATTTTCATTCTTGCCTCATATTGTTGACAGAGTATGGTGTCCTCTACCAAAACTGTTTCTTTTTACTTGACAACTTATCAAAGACTCATTTTTCTAAAGCCCAACCACCAACCTTACTAAGTATTCATTTTAAAAGTCATCAGGGCTCCAATACTTGTAATAAATTGCTAAATTTTTATTAGCAAAACTTATTGGCAAATTGCTTCCATAAAAATCAAAGTTAAAGAAAAGGTATCTACATGCCGCTCACTAGCATTGGTTAAAAGAAGGAAAAAGGTCACCTTGCACCTTTCAGTGAACGATTACCTGGAATTTACCATGTGAAATTACAACCAGTGGCCCAATCTTGGCTCTCATGCTGGTGAAAGCTGTGAAAATTTCCCTTCAGGTCAGTGAAGTTATGCCAGGAGAGAAGTCACGAAAAGACTGGATTGGGCTCTAGGATAAGACTGATCTCCGCACACTGAACTGGGACGGATTAAAGACTGAAGGGAGATTTCTGCAACACCTGCAGCTTTTGTAGCAGCAATAAACCCACCTGAAAGACTGGCAGAACCTCCTCTGACCTGAAGAGAAACGTCATCAGGTACTATTACATTAGACTAGAAAACACATAGATTAAAAAGTGTGCACCTTCTCACTAATGTACGGAAACTAGACAAACTACTTTCTGCCAACAGACGTCCTCAGCTCTTGGACCCGGGGAGTTCTCTTATTCCATCGTCATCATCCTCAGAGCAAAGCAAGCTCAGTGCGCTTGTTACAGGATGGATCCACGACGTTGTCTGTGTTACATGGCTAAAAAGAAACCAGAAATGCTGTTAGCAACCCAAAAGAGGTTCACAAGACATACCAAATGGAGCCTGGAGTTGTCATAACGACAACACTTTCAAATACAGAGTTCTCTTTTTCTTGCTAGCTGTGAGATTCTACAGACAAAATGTGGAGTCTTCTGGGTGCTAGAACCTGGACTGAAGGTCTCATTTTCCAATATATTAGAGAGAATGCTTTTGTTGGAGACTCCTGATACAGACTGGGGACATTTCCTGTGAACAGAGCTGCAGACAGTTAATCCAACAACAGAGCACAGCCCAGACTAGCAAAGTCTCACAAAACTCCCACAAGCTAGCAAGGTATTGACTTTGCCGTCATACCAGTTAAGGGCTGAGGCACAGCGGTCAAGAGGGAGTTGACCCAATGTGGAATCACGTCATAGAAATACGCTCAGTTTGTTAGAACATGAATTAATATTCTAGCGCCATTAAGCCATTTCTCTTCTTGCAGAAAAAGGCTGGTGAATAAATAAAAAAAATGATGTTTTTTTACATGTCCTCTAGACCAAATTCTGGACATGCTTCCACAGCCTTTAAACATGTAACAGAAGGGAGTCAGTACTACTTTTTAAGGCTTAAACCCTACATTTGACTTGCAGTCTAAGGTGCTTTATAGGTTTTTTTTAAAGATTGTATATGAATGGAAAGAACCTGATGAAGGCTCAGTAAGGACAGATAAATGGAATAGGTTTCCTGTTTGCAGGTGAGAACACTGCACACCTCATGATGGGCGGTATGCGCGCCAGCCATACTGTGTGTGGGCAAGACACAGCCTCTTCTGCCTTCTGGAATAACGTGTTCTTGGTGAAGGAAAGAGCTTCTTTTCGCTTAAAAAAATCTTGCTAATAAATTCACAGTTTTTACAGTCAAGTCAGTGCAAAGATGAATTTTGTAATACGAGTTCATTACAAGAACTAGCTGAAAAATACCGTACATCTAAAATGCTGTACATACATATTGTACCATGACAGACAAACAGCTCTTCTCACAGGCTATAACACAGAGTGTCCCTAAAGCCCAGGCCTATACGCACCTTTCAGGTGCACTGGTTTAATTAAATATGAAGTGCCACTATGGAACTACCCTAGATTTACTTCTTCGAGTGAAAACAGATTTTGTCTTTCTGTCTTCAAGAGCGCTCTCTTCAATATCCGATTATGGAAATTGATATGTTAAAATAGGAGAATGAATCGATGTTCCACTGCACTGAGTTATGGGTATGGGGATCACTTTTCCAGCCAACACTATCGTGCTATGATCTTATCTTGTATTCACAGCTTTCACTTGAGTATATGGAGCTCAGAGTAAGTTGGGTGTGACAAGGACAACAATAGTGCTCTCCAAGATGTAAATATGATGCTAACAAAAATCACATCTTGAGCTGCATTTAATAGATTAATCTCTCTCTGAACTGGTAATCTGTGAATTTAGCCATTACTTCAGTCGAAACACCACCTGAGTAAGGACCAAGCAAGAAGAACAAAATGTGAAAGATAAAGGTCATATCGTCAGTTCCTACCCCTAAAAAACCCAACAAGCCCAAAAGCTCCAGTTATGTGTAAAAATAATGCATACGTGCTTTTTTGGTCAGGGCAGCACTGGATGGACTCCACTCCCTCACGAGTGTATTACAAAAATGTGCAGCGCCGTACTGGAGCTGTAGATCCATCTCTCAGAAGTTAAAACAGAAATATAACCGAACGATGTGTAGCTACAGAAAATACAACACAGCAGATACTGACCACTCTCAAGTACAGTAATCATTTCATTCTAAGAAAATGAATGTACCATTTTTACTAGGAATGAGAGCAACTTTCCAGAAATCTCCAACGTTTACCTTTAGAAAGTCGGATGACAGTCAGCATGAGGAATATGAAGAGAGTCTTTATACACCATTTTATGAGAGATTTGTGAATAAAATTCCATTTTAAGAGGAAATCTGTCTAATCAAAAACATCATTCCCATTATTCCACAGCACAGGAAAATATATATGTTTGTATTTATATTATGAATATATTGATATTTGTAAACATACTGTGGAAAATGCCTTTGCTTAATTTTCCTGCAATGTCTTCTATACTGTCAGGAAATGCCATCTTTTTTTTTTTTTTTTTCAATTAAAGAATTAGTTATTATGGCTTCATACTGAAGATATAACTCTAAATTAAAGTCCCAGCACGTGATTTCATTTATCTGCATAATGACACAGAACTCCTTGCAATACCTGCGGAACCATGGGAGCTGAATGAACCAGATTCCATCCATTCCAGCTCTGCCAATGCAAGATCTATTGCCTGCACTACTACTCTACGTGTTTATATCGTCTGCTTTTATCAAACCATTTCTGAGCAACCCATTACTGAATTTAAATAAGAACAAAACTATGTTTAAATTTCATTTTTTTCCCCATTTGATTTCCCCAGGTAGCATGCCTCGACCTCCTGTGTACCAAAACTCTTAGCTCTATTTTTTCATGAGCACACAGTATCAATCCTGTGAAATGGGAGAAAGTGCACGGGAGTAGAAGAGTTGTGCGGAAGAGCACTCATGGATCTTTGATGTAACCAATTAAAAAATTCTTTGGTAAACGTTTATTCTTCAGAAGATTTTTCCTCCTACATACTTAGGTCCAGGAGGCAAATGACAGCACGCCCAACTTTCTGCTAAGCCCTGTAAGAACTTTTGTTCTCACACAAATGAATGCAAGGATTCTCCTGACCTTTAGTAGTGCAGAATTGTGGCACTGAAATTAGGATTATGATTTTCTATATTCAATGGCATAACATTGTTTAATCACCAGTAAGAAGAGAACTACTTTTCATCCCTTTTCAAAATGTATGGGCAAAATTCTTCTCTAATGTCGATCTGCTGTAAATGGTTCTGATTTAAACTCGGTTCTTTTAAACTTGCACTAGACTTTACCCCTTGAATGCTTCTGGTAGGACAGTTTGTTTTAAACCCTTTGCCAAAATCCTTACTAGGAAAAGAACTCTTATAAATAAACATTAAGTCCAGATACCATGTCTCACATTGTAGACAGACACACACAATACACACAGATTATTTAGGTACAGAATAAATGTATAAACCCTGCTGCTATTTATTTTTAGCTCTCCAAAAGTGCTGTGGCTAAAGAGCTTTGACATAATCAGTCCAAAGAGATAATCCCAGATTTACTGGTTTGCAGAACATTCTTGTATTAGAAATACATCCTCTCTGATTTGTGTGTTAGGGCCAGCAATAAAAGTGAGAGGGAATTCAAATCTGCCTCTAGGTTTTGCTTAATTGATGAAACTGTTTTGAATATTAAAGGAATATTTGGAAAGCCAGTATTACAAATTCTAAATGTAAAATGTTTTACATTTGTAAATGTTCTCATTTAAAAGATTAATTTCATCTTTTCAGAGCAATTAACAATATTTAAAGATTTGTAGGTTTTTAAACACGTCACTACTATTGGAAGGTAGCCGAATTTGTTGTTAGAAAACAGAAACATTTGATCTGGAAATATGTTGGTAGCTGTCTTTTTAACATTACTAAATTGCTGGTCAAATTTCAGAGCTCGGAAAAACAAAACATGAGAACACAGGGAAATTTTTGGCACAGAAATGGCAGCCAATTATTTAAAATACCATTATAATTACCCTCACTATGGCTCTTACTTTCTTGCATGAAGAATGATTTATTTTAAAATGAGAACTTAAGACAACCTTTAAGAAAATAATTATTCAAAGGAAAAAATGTCTGCATCTTTGTCAGATTTTGAGCATTATCGAGACGTGCTTTTCACCTTAAATTGTATTCTCCAACTGAGGTCAAACTCTGGAGCCTAACAGGGAATCAGGAAGAGTCCTGTAGACATCACACCCGCTGCAGGAACCCACAGGCCGTTTAGGAAGGGGGTTTGTGTTGCATTTATCAAAATCAGATCATCTGAAATGAAACATTCTTTCTTTTCTTTCTTTCCCCTTCTTCTTAAAATTGTTTTAAGACTGGACCCTCTTTCAAGGCAGCATTTCAAAAGGAACATGGAGCATGTAACAGTACCCCAGGAGATGCTGGGCAGGTCCTGGAAGAAGATGGCAGTGACCTTGACCGTTACAGGCTGTATTAGACTGAGAGCCCTTCCTAAGGCGACATAAAAGTTTCTTGTATTTCCCTCAGGAATTGCAGATTTTGCTTGAGTACCAGTTAAAGACTGAGGGATATAAAGTGAAACCTCAGAAGAGGGTGTTGCTATTTATTCCTCGATTAAACTGATTTAACACTTGTCTACTAAGACAAACCTATGAGCAATTTCAGAAGGCAGTTATCCCTAAGAGGATTTACATAGCCAAATAGTGTGCTACATCATTAAAAATTGTTAACAGTAAACGAATGGCCCAAGACAAATTGAAAACATTAATAACAGTAAGATCTGCGCCAAAGCTGAACAAGCCCAAAGGTTTGAGTGACAGGATATGCAAACTTTTCACTTTTTAAGCACGACCTGAAATCTGTCTCACCCCAGTACTAGCCGACTGCTATTACTCGGTTTTAATGTATGCAGTTACACATAACTCTGTGTCTGTAAGCGAACACCATAAAAATTCCGGTGCAGTTTGTTTGCAAATGCATCAGCACGTGAAGATGGGCTGTGTCAGTCTGTGAAGAGTTGCACAACCAGGCTCCTCACTTCGCATCAGTCCTGTCTTATCATCACGGGCTTGATACCTTGGTTAGATCCATGTTGCAGACTTAGGCCAAAATCACGTTTTTTCCTACGACAGCCTAGAGCACGCTCAAAACTTATGTTTAAGCGTATACTAAAATGAATTAAAGCCTAAGTGATGGCTTAGGCCCATGCTTCAGATGAAACAGATACTTCAAGTCCTTGCTGTGCATTGTTCTGCCTCCGATGAGCCTCCCAAAGCCCCGGGAGATCTGGGAGAACTGAGGGTGCACGTGGTTTATTCCACAAGTGCCAAATTCTACCCTAACAATGGAAAATTTAATAGGAGTCTAAACTTGCACATTTCCAGTTCCAGTCACAAAAGGCAACTAGATAGGTGTGAATTAGATCTTCGATTACAACAGAGTAAAACTACCCAGCAGAGGTAACAAAAATCAGCACACTGAGTTCAGTGGGATTTATAGGTCTAGAGCAAAAAAATAACTTCACCTTCATATATTTTCTCACAGAAGAAATTTTAACAACTGCCTTATATGATAGGCCAGAACCTGGACAGAGGGTGCAGTATCTGTGGAAGCTGAAAGAATTTTTCTCCATTTTGGTTCTTGATATTCCAAACCAAACAGCCTCTCAGGAAAAAAAAAATGCCCAACCAAAAGCAGCTTAAGGTCTTAACATTCTTGTATTACAAGCTCATGTTATCATAAAATCCAGTGCCAAGTTTCCTAGTTTTACATCTGAGGTTATTTTCCTTATGGCCACGCCAAATGATTTCAGTGAAAATCAGAGAAACTGAATTCCCTACAACCCAAGTATCTATATGAACCATTTCTAAACCGTAGAAATTATTTTAAATGTTTTTCATCTTATCCTGGCTATCTGTAAGTCCTCATGAATTTTTAGTTAGCAAAACATTTTACATGAAATCATTATTGTGTCTTTTAATAACAAGTCTTCCTTCGTTCAACAGTGACTGTGAACAAAGACCAACCAGTGGGCACAGTTTTGGAAGAGCACTATTACTTCTGGATATATTTATTCCTAGTGAGCAACTTGAGACACAGCAAAGAGTCACGTAGTTCAGATGCCAGGTGTTAACACTTTGTGAAAATACAAGTTCTCTGAGACGTCTTAAGTCGGTTATGCAAAAACCAAAAATGCCAGGATTACCCAAATTCATATGGCCATGTCTGAAAGTGTTTGAACTGATGTTGAGCTGACAGATGCAGAGAGATTTGGATCATCATTATACATTAAAAGCTAGTAAATAACAGTTAGCACTTAGTCAGTGCTGAGCCAGTTTTATTTAAATATTTGCAGCCTCTTATGACTACATAACTATTCTTTCCTCTATTTTCAGATAGGAGGACTTGAGGATGACAGGTAAAGAGAAACATTTTAAAAAGCAACCTGTATTTTTGAGTGACACGTAAAATAGGAAAGGTCCAGTTTTAAGAGTTGCAAAGTAATTGCAGTTTTCTTTGAACTCAATGAAAAGAGAGAGCACTCCGTGCCCCAAAATACCCACTTCCTACTCACAAAACATTGAAGTTATTAAGATGGGGACACCTACGATGATGGTTTTGATAACTGATAATTTTGGTGCAACTAACTAGCGTAGCGCTATGCAGGGAGCTGGGAGCAGAGCTGGTGGCGCTGGGCTCAGTCCGGGGGGTTTCAATCGCACGTTCGGTGCAGCAGATCACGGGTTTTCTTAGTTTGCTGCTCTGAAATCACTGAAACTTGAGTGGAACATACAGAATTTTACTTCCAGATCAGCTCTGCTATGATTTGAACTTTACTGAACTTGGTTTCTTCTAGGAAGGGCCACTCCAACCATGACTTAGATAACGTGCAGCTAACTGGTAAATTGTAATATACCAGTATATCCTGGAACAGGACAGCAGAGATGAAGCTGAAGACACCTCAGTACGTTGGGTTTTGGGTCCTTCTTTTATAATGCAGTAGAAATGTGTAAAGTACACTTATCAAAGGAACAGCTTTGTTTTTTCAATTTAGCATGCAGTAAATAAAATCAACTGTGATTTATTTTCCTCTTATGATGATACCTTTAGCTCTCGTGCTATAAAACATCAATGTTTATACTACAGAAGTTCTTAATCTACAACACATGCTTTGCTATTCTTAGATCAGTCATAAAATCACAAACAGCTTCTGTGAAAACCCAGCTTTCAGTAAAATTAATGATGGCTCCTTCCCAAGCAAACTCAAACAAAACAGAATATTATAAAATAAATAAGAATGACGTGTGGGCTTTCCAGGTAGAAGCTTGCCTTGTTAGGTATGATTTCAAAAGCTACCAGAACACATCACATGTGGTTTTTATTATTTGTATTTTACAAGTATTGACTTAAGTCTCTTACTTAATATGAACCAAATTCTATTCTCACTTGTACTGGTAAACTCTCAGAGCACTTTCATTGCCTACTCTGTCACACTGAAGCACACAATACTTCCATATGAAACTTTCTGCTGAAAGACAGCACTAAATCAAATATTACCATTTCCCCTTTGATATAAGATAGAAAGCATCACAGACCCTAATGCATCTAAGGGAAAAGATCCAAGAACATGAAAATATCTGGGAACTTTTGGTTGCTTTTCAGGAAAATCTAATTCAAGATAAATGTTCTTGAGGAGAATAACAGTTAATGTGGAATAGTTGGAACCTAGTCCTATTAAAAAGCTAGAAAAACAGTGTTTACAGGGGCAAAATTCACAGCTGGTCCTTACAAACTGTATACATATGCAAGGAGTGGGTGGGAGTGGGAGGGAGAATAGCAAGGCCTTACCTAATTTTAGGTGCCAGTCTCATGATACAGAGCTGCCATATGTTAAAGGTGAACATAGTGGAAGGATGGAAGAGATTAACTACAATGCGTTTTCTGGGAAAAAAATTAGCGTCCTAGGTATGCTTTTTTATACTGTTCCTGTGTGACTCTAAACCACCAGTGTATAACCATTAATTAATTAGCATCTATGGTACTTCACTGGGAGAGCAAAGTTATGCATAGACTCTTCCTCCTATTTAAAAATCGAACCCAGAATTTTGTTCTAATAATGGTTACGACACTTAATAAACTCATTCAGTGTTACAGCTGAACTAAGCCTGGGCAAAACCAGCCACATCACCAACTTTAAAAGTGAACAAGAGGAACCTTCTCTTACTCACAAAACTTTTCCCATCCTAGTGCCTCCCTGCTGACTGGTAGGTGCGCAC
The DNA here is from genome assembly GCF_036013445.1 of Caloenas nicobarica. Taxonomy (NCBI): domain Eukaryota; kingdom Metazoa; phylum Chordata; class Aves; order Columbiformes; family Columbidae; genus Caloenas; species Caloenas nicobarica. The sequence continues at coordinate 6,813,568 of NC_088262.1, read as the reverse complement.
ACACACACATCTGGATGTAGGTGATACACCATGGGGGCTTGTCAGCCTCTTTGTGTTTCCGGGTTTTACAGATAAAATGTCTGTTTGGGACAGGAATTTGTATTAGAACATGAGTAACTGAATTTATCACCACAGAAGAACAGCCATCTTAATCATCTAGTAGGTAAAATTAATTAATATGTAACTTTTTTACCTTATTATGTGAGGCCTCTTCAATACACTGGTCCTCCAAGTTCAAGACAGACATTGGAACAATTGGAGAGGATCCAGTGGAGGGTCATCAAGATGATTAGAGGGATGGAGAACTTGGCACATGAAGAAATGTTGAAGGAATTGGGTTTGTTTGGTCTAGAGAAGAGAAAGCTCAGGGGGTGGGCTGTGGGTGTCTAATCAAAGTCTTCCAGTCCCTAAAAGGTAGTTATAAAGAAAATGGAGGCATTCTTCTCACAAAGATGTACGGTGACAGACAAGAAGCAATGGGCACAAGTTGCTTCAGGGGAAATTCCGTCTACGTTTAAAAAAATGGTCTTCACTGTGAGAACAATTAAACATTGGCATAGGGTGCCCTGATAGGTGGTGGAATCTCCCTCACTGGAAATATCCAAGACTTGGGCTCTGGATAACTTACACTTCAACAGAAGGTTAAACAAGATGACCTCCAGACACCCTTCCAAGCTCGACTTTTCTATGGTTTTACTCTACAATTTTGGAACTCAAATGGACTGCTGAAAACCCCATTAGGCTACATTCAACCGTCACTTTGAGCAAATGAGGTCAGAATCTCAACTCTTCTTAACCAAAACGGCCAATTATAAACAGTGATAGAAATATCAAATGTTAATTGGTGAGAAAACAGGCACCAGTAACGTGTTTCTATTCCACATTAATTGATGAGGCATCGATCTGGTGCTGTGTATAAATTGGATATGACTGACTATCTTGCTACACGCAGAATAAAATAGTGCTTGCTCTCTCCAGTATTTTAAATGACACTAGGTTATCTTAAAACCTGTCTGGGGCCAAATTCACTCAGCAAGAGGAAATCTCAGTTCTACTAGCAATGAAGCTGGTCCCCAACTTTCAGTCTACTAGTGTAATTTTTGACCATTTGATAACTGTTAAATTATGTTGTATTAGTAAGACCCACCAGCAGTCCAAAAGGTAGTTTTCTCACACTTGCCAGTACTTTGTCACTGTTATTAGCAACCGGGCTGGTGGAAAATAACTTACTGAGAGACTGAAATTATTTCCTGACTAAAAGAGGTGATTTCAAAAACTGTCTTAAGGTCAGCATTCATGGACAAGCTACAGCTTTTCCTGCTAGGTACAGAGAGCTGTTCGGTCCCTCAGGAATACAGCCATGTAAATGTTTTATTCATGTCAGTTATTCACATAAGTGGGTTTCACTTTAGTGTGTAACACAAGCCAGCTGGTTTGCTTCTTTTAAACTCTGTTTTCTCATGCACTTCATATTGCTACACCCCCTTCAGAGATATTTATGGAAATTTCACAGCAAGCTGTCTCAAGCTTATGTGCTATTAAGATTCCATTCCAGGGTGTTTACTGCATTAGATTTATAACATAGAGATTTATGGACTCAGCTATTTGATGGCCCAATAAAGCACATTGGAACTGAAGGCAACCACTAATTAAAATAATATTTGATTGTCCTTAGCATATTGTAAAACTGCTGTGGGTTTAAAGAGAGCCATTGCAGCTTCTATATAGCCTCACGGCCTAACTGCATAATAAGAAAACTGACAGTTCACAGATAACATCGGTTTAATTGTGGCTACACTTCGGGGATTATAACTTGTTTTTCCATCTGTTTGTATACAAGGAAGTGGGCTAGTGTTGAAATACTCTTAAGCACCTCATGGCCTTGGCTGTTCTAAACACCAAAGAATAAAAGGATTGAAATTCACAGCCAGAGAGAACAAGAAGGTTACAGCATTAATACCAGGGCTGTAAAGTATCAACTATTCTGCTAATCCCCATTTAAACAATTAGATTAAATCCTACTGAAAAGGATCAGCTGATAAGATGCACCTCAAGCTAAGTTCCTCCTAGACAAGGGTTTTTTCAATATTGAGTAGAATTTTCATCATGAAATCTCTGCCTTCCAATGTTAGAAACAAGGGACTTTTGCAACCCCTGCTCCTTGCTCTAAATAGTTAACTTTCTCAGGCTGACTTCATACACATTATGAAATGTAGAAAGGGGTATGAGTTCTCAAGCATGCAAAAAGCCTGGCTTATGCTTTGTAACGGCATTTAGAAACAGCAATGACAGCAAAATAAGGAAATAGTTAAAAGGAATATTAATTACCATGATGTCTTCTTGCAGTGCTCAGTTCATTCCACTCTAATAAGCTGCATTAAGAGCTCTTAATACCACTTCAGTGGGGTGGCTCCATTCAGAATAGAAGTTTTTAAACAGTGGTCATGGAAGAGTGATTTCATATCCCTCTCTGCAACTAAAATGGATAGAATTTCCTTGCCTGCCACGTGAAGACTCGGCAGAACTATATAGGACAGATTTCAGAAGGTAACAATGACAGAAAACCTGGGGCACCATCACTTGTAAAGCTGGGAGCACGTTAAGAAGAGACAAAAACATTCCTCAGTCATTAGCAAGATCAGATATGCAAAAATTCGTGAAAAAGCTTTTTCATGTGAACTACTCAATTCAAATCTGTAGTTTCAGCAAGTGGGGATAATATGCAAAACATCTGATGTTTTCTGCAAATTAGGCTTCCCCCACCTAGACGAGCTGAGATTCTACTGTGGCTAATATGCATCTGATCCTCACATCTGCAGTAGCTCAGCTCAGCAGCCAAGTGAAGAATTCCAAAGACACACGTCTTGCGCATATTCAGCAAATCAAGCTTTCTGCTGAGTCATCAACATAAGTACTTGAATGAAAAGCACAGTAACAAAACCGGAAAACAACAAGAGAGAAGGAAAATGTTTCAAGAATGTGAGATTTCTTCTGTTGTGCTGCCAAGTTTTATTTGCTGTTATTGCTAGATAATACTATTTTCAAGCTCGGCTTCCAGTTATGCCAGTATAAACCCAGAGTATCACAAGTGTTTGACCCAGAACAGCATCCAGCACCCACCTTAAATTTCCAACTACCCCATAACGGCTCCCTGGATCAACAGATTGGGACCAAGGCAACAGTGCTCTATTTTAATAGTTGCTCTTGTATTTATTTCCATTGCTATGAAATTGGCTCCTCATTCACTTTCATTTCCTAAGTTATTTTTCTGCAATTTTTTTTTTGGTAGAAATCCATGTAGTAACCTACATTTGTCTGAAAAGAAAAGCCGCCCTTTGATTAGAGCTGGAATGCAGCATCATATACAGTGTGTTTGGAAACCTCTGCAGAAAAACCCCATGTCTGCCTTAATACATCTAGCTTGAGGCACCACGGGGTGAGTCAAGGACAACAGAGCAGTATGTTTGGGAAAAAAAAAGAAAAAAAAAATGTCCCTGCTTTTCTTGGCTAGCTAATACACAAACTTCAATGCTATTTACGTGACTTTTATAAGAGTTTGGGATAAAAGTGATTTTATTTCACTGCAATGATTTATTTGTTGCCCTGTCTTTTACGAATCCACCTGCAAAATAGTGACTTCCTGGAACCTATAAGAATTAAACATGTGAATTTCAGCAGCTAGAATAACTTGCTACTAATTAAACAATGATTCATGACATATATAATGAGGAGGAATTACATTTTTTACCCATTGTTTCAATCTGTTAGAGGAATAATAAAAACCCCCTATTATATGAATTATTGTTCACTATATTCTGGAAAAAAACAACAGCATATTGTCCAATTCACTTCCTGAAGCTTCTGGAATGTATAACATGAGCTATTTCATTTTCATGTCTTTTTCCTCCAGAATCAGAGAATACAATTTTTTTAAAAAAAATCTTTCCTATAGTATACAACAAATTCTTTTAAATTTATCAAATAGGTCTTTGTGAAAAAGCTTTCAATTCTCTACCTGCAAGACATCAGCACTATACAAACCATACTTTGGATTTGGTTAAAATAACAATATAATTTTTTATTTCCACCTTTTGTAAAGAATGCATTTGTGCTGCATATTTTCCTCTAGTGTTCTGGAAAAATTATCCCTATGGAAATCTTATAGTTAAGGAAAGCCAAAAAGCAAGTAACAAGGGCCCAAGCTTACTGCTTTGTTGTTTTTTTCTTCCCCAGGTGATTACATCTTCACGTGATTACTGCTTTTAAAGCTTTTGTAGAGGTTTTCTTTATGCTTTAGACACTGTGTTATTGCAACATTTTATCAATGTCACCTTTCCTCTAGTCTCTGGAGAGTTCTGAAAAATTAATTTGCTCGCAATGTCTTCTAAAAAGTCACAGCTAACAGACATATTTTTCTGTAATTTTTTGGTGGGGCTGCACAATATCTGCTCGCTGTTGCAATGTGTATCGCCTGGCAGTGAACCTCTCTATTACTTAATATAAGTATTTCCAATAAGCCAGTTATGAAGAGAATGGCGCTACCTTTGGCATCCCCTTGAAAATGTAGAAAGCAAACCCTATGGAAACCACATGTATAATTTTCATGGGGTAAAAATCAAGAACAAAAAGTAGTACATATGAGAATGAGATAGAAGGCTTTAGCACCTGCCGTAGCTTCAGGGGCATTATTAATGGAATAAAAGTTGCTTAACCTGCTACCAGTGTTACTGTGAAATGTCAATATTCTGTGATACTCAAATTGGTAAACCTCCATTTATCATCTTAAGAGTAAAGGGTAGAGTATAATGACTTCTAAATTAAAGATGTGGCAGTTGTAAATCTTCTGACCATTTAATAAATATAACTAAATGCTTTCAGTCCTGTTCCTTACCCCTCTAGAACCTCCTGGACAGTGAAGTCACAAAAAACCCAGAAAAGGACAAGTTATGTTGGTAATAAAGGCGTATATAATGCATATGACAGTTTTTGTTATTTTAGTTATTTTTCCATTAATTCTAGGTTTAAAAATGTGTTTAGTTTGCTGTGCTTTTATTTCAACTCTGACGCATTTTCCCCCAGAACTACTCACTTGATAAAGTATTTGATTCCGTCTGCTGTATAAGCTTCTTCCCATCCATAAGGCAGACCTAAGATGAAATAAAGAAATAAGATATTTCACAAAGATTAGGTGACACAAAGAACATAGTTTTGAAATGGTGTTAGAATGCCGTGTCATAAAAAGATTATAAATGAATTCTCGCTATTTTTGCAATAGATAATAATATAAACAATACGATTTAATAAATCTTTGCTGGACCACAAAGCTATAAACCATTTGACGATACTTTTATTACTGGCATTTCTTTTGTAGAAGCTGACAGTCTGGTCAAATTAGAGTGTAGCAGCTACGTCTTTTTGGACATTTTATTGTAATTTATACCTATATGAAGTGACCAAAAAAACCCCTATGCCTATGGTCTGCTGAGGTCTGTTTTACTCTGTTTTTACAGCTATTATGCACAGTTGCCAATAACTATATGAGGTAGAAGCCTGGGCAGAATGAAATCCTCTGCTCTTTGGTTTATTACCAACTGCTGTGTTTATACATCATTCTTTGGGAATTTAGACAGAAACTCCAAGACATTTAGAGGCAGATTCAGAGAAAATATGTACAGATATTTCTATGTCTACATATCCTGACAGAAGTTAATTTACTAAATGCATTGTCTAATTTTGTGATTTACAGTAATGTTTCTGGGAGTTAAAGCACTTAATGCTGCAATATTTAGCATAAAATAAGTAATTCTGACAGGGTGCCATTTTTACACGTACTAAGAAGCTGCTCTCTTTTTGCCTTTTCTAATTATCAGTCATGGTAATCTTCAAAACTCAGTCTTGGATTTTGTTCCTCTTTGAAAGTCCCACCCATGAGAAAGACGAGTAATACTTTTAGTAGGGTACTACACTATTTCACTTTAAAAATTTAATTTTCATAGGAAATCTTTACCTTTTCTAGCACTATGTGTTCAAACCCACATGTTTGTAGTGTTTGAAAAGTGCTGGAGAAAGAACGTGCAAAAATGCTCCTGATGTATACTTTTGTGATACTGTATTGCAACATATATAAAAGAAAGTACAAAGTCCTGAAAATTTCCCCCTTTTTTTGAGACTAGAAATACATATATAAAGTTAAAATACGTGTGAAAAATTGTTCTGTAAGTTCTTTGGCTTGAAAGTCATCTCGAAATGTTTGTGTCCTAGGAGTTAAACTATTTTTGTTCAAGTCACAATCTATCTCAAAGACCCGCTCATTAGAACCATCTGTGAGCCTGCTTTAGATTTCAAACTTTTATTTGGAAAATGTGCTGGATTGCACGCACCATGATCTTTGAAAGCTGCTTCAAACCAAGACAAGCCCCAAGCGCACACATATATTTTGGTTTTTCGTTCTTTCTTAAAAGGCTCGTTTTCTCCCATTGTCACAGTTTTGTCTCTAGTGTGGTCCTTCTCAAAACATCTGGAAAGGGGTAATTTCAGTCCTCAAAGAGGAACAGAGTTCATTACAGCTACTGAATCCTGACTTGGCACAGTGGAGCAGGTACAAACCAGCCGAGAGGTAATTATTCCTGTAGGCACCAAGGGAAGAGCAACAAGTGAATCTACCAAACCTCCAGAATTCAGGAAGGGAACTTGAGGATTGGTCACTGTAGAACAGCACCATTACTGTCCAGTATAGCTTAAAAAGCAAAAAGCACATTGGGTTTTTTTTTCCATTTACTTTTACCCCGTATTAGTCACTTATCTCAGGCTGCTTCCATTTTCAGTTTAGCACAGATCTATGCAATCTGTTCCTCCGAACATGCCACCTACCACTGTTGAGAAAGAATAATCCACATCTACTTCCCTTTAAACACAAGGTAGTTGCTGCATACCAGTTTTCAGGCTCTGACTCCGCTAAAGGAAGGAAAGGAATTTTAAAGTTTTAAATATGCTAGACATGATCGCCAGTCCTTCCTTCCTCTCCTATAAAGATGGGACCTTTATTCGACATGGATATTTTCTAATGATTTAAAAGGCAATAGGATTCATCCTTCAATTGCTTCCATCTGCTCTGGCCTTCCTTTGTTCCCGCATGCAACATGTGTATCCAAAATAAATGACAACGGATTTGTTCAATTACAAATAAAAGCTCAGCATCTGCTCTGTGCTCACATGGATCACGCACATCACCTATTTCATTCCCCAGTGATAATTACACTTTTTTCCACTAGTAATTTGATTAAATTTTTTTTTTCTTCTTCTAAATAAAGAACGGTACATCGGTAGCAATGATAACTGATGCACTGTATTCTTTTCTTAACCACGAAAGACTATGCTTTTCAAAACCACTGAACAGATTTCTCTACTTATAAATGAAACTCTGGAGATATCTCCACAGCTTTATTTGCCTTTTTGATTTATATGCATTAGATTGTATATCCTATCTACTCTATATATGCTTCAAAGTTCCACCTACATCTGTAGGTTTCTTAGGGCCTTTATTTTCCACATTTTTTCACTTTCTCCACAAGTTTTCCCACTGCTGTTCCCTTTACTCCTTTCCTTCACAGTTAGATTTGTACTTACATTTCTTGGTATTTCCCATGGTAGCCAAGAGGCTCTCATGTTTTGCATCGTATTTCTCTAGACATCAGCTTCACTTCCTTCAAGCTCACTTTCCCCATGAATCATTCATGAGCTGATCTACTTCCTACTGCTGTTTTTTCACACCCTCCAGGGTTGGATTTGTTGCCTGTCCTAGGACTTTGAAAGACTGCTAAGCTATCACCTGGAGTAAATGGGAGGTAAAGGAGCCCAAAGAGTCAGAAATCCAGCCTGAAAGATCCAGCATTTAGCCTATATAAACTCTGGCAGGCTTAGGTTTCCTATACATTTAGCATTTCTTCTGTGAATTGCTACAGCTTGTGATGAAACTTCATAAATAATATATCTTGGCTGCAGCTGTCTGCATATATAATCTTAAAAAAAAATACAGATTTGCAGTATTTTAGAATAATTTCTTTTCAGCAGAAAATACAGGGCTTCTTACTCTTCAAATATTTGTGATTATTTATCTTTTGCAAAGTAAAGAAAAGGTAAAATTGCTAAAGTAATTTCATGTGCAAAAGAAATGGATACAGTCCAAAGCACCCTTTGCCCAAAGAGAATAAACAGCCTCCTGAGACAGTGCGTATTAGCCAAAATACCTTGCAACCTACCATTATTTTGTTGTGAGTGTATGCATTTAATTAGGGCTAGTGCAAGAGATTTCTCTAATGCTATGCGAAAAGAAAACCAACAAACTGCTGGCTGCTGTGTGTGTACCAGGAGTGTTGCAGCTGGTCACAGAGTGGCGAGGCAGCATCTCCGGCGACCGCTTGTTCTGCAGCTGCAAGACGCCTGCTGGGATAACCATGACTATACAGTTAATATTATATAAAGCAGAAAGGAAACGAAACTCTAGGGCAAACAGAATTTTCCTGATACCTGATCAAGTGTGGGTCTCATCGATCTTTATCACTTCCTTGGGATAACGGGACAAAGAAAATGCACCGGTGTCGGTACTTGGTTGGTGGCAGTAAAGAGAAGCATCAGCCCAAATGATAAACTTGAATCAAGTGACAGACATTGGAGACTTTGCCTGCTGTTGCCAAGACAGAATCCATATACTCTCCCTCAGTAAAAGCTGCACATAGCATGATCAAAATATGCTCCGAAAGAAAAAAAGGAGCAAAATACAGATATGAGGAAAAAGCCTCATTTTACTGGGCAGTTATCAAACCTAGAAACTGTGCAGCAGTGTCGTTGGGCGCTTTTTTCCAGTAAGTTAGTTAAAAATTATTAAAGCAAAAGAAATATGGAGACCAGCAGATGACACTAATAAAAGCAGATACCATAGCATGAATTTTCAGCTGACTCAAAACTGACAGTTATTTCCCTACACCTATATACTGCAGTCGAATATGTTTTAATTCTCTTATTTTCTGACAAAATTACTCAAAGTAAATGAGAGGTTTAGAGACCATAATAAGAATTGTTCAAAAAAGTACTCTTCGCTAGGATTCTATCTGGATTTGGCCAAAGCGGGACTATGTAGATAATTCAAGATAAGCATGTCCTAAAGTGCTTTATTTTGGTCTTAAAGCCAGACTTCCAGCCCCTTCTTCCATTCTAGCAGTCACACAAACATTACTGATGAATCTGAAAAGACTGCTTGGGTATAGCTGCTGACCAGAGGTGGTCATCCCACCCTAAAAACTCTTTTGTGAAGCATAAACTTATTTCCAGCAGTGTTCACAGCTTTGTCGTCCACCATGAAAAGGATGTTTGGCTACAGTTCGTTTCCTGTCAGAGCTGAACAATCGCGTGGCTCTATCATTCAACCACCTCGTCTGGAATTAATATGAAGTATCGAGCTTAAGGGATGCAATATCTGTCTGGAATTCAAAAGCCACACAGTACAAGTATTCAGTTTCACAATAGCCCCAATCCTTTGACCCACAACAGAAATAAGGATGTCTTCTTTACATATCCTTTTAGCTAGCTTGACTCTTTCCATTATAAATATTTTTTAAAGTATGACAGCACAAGCTAGCTCAGAACTACCCCTTATTTACCTCCTAATGATTGATTTATATTTAATATCAATGATTCTCCAAAATTAGGAAGCTTTTGCAGAAATAGGAATTACCCGTTAAAAGTATTTCTGATATAAAAGATTTGCTAAAGCGCATTATAAAGTTTTCTCCATCACTTGATAAATGTGTGTTTGAATTCTGATCTCTATGTAATATCTACCAGTTCAGCTCTTACCAACACGTAAACCTTTCTCATGTGGCCTGAATAATAACGGAAAATTTGTTACTTAAGATCTCCAGTGCTTTGGCTCTTCTCTTTGAGCTACTGAGGCAATACAAAGAGGCTGAAAAGCTGAAGATCTGACTTGCTGGTCCTAATTTATCTGGTCTCAGACTCCTGAGTGCTACTGGAATACGGGAACATCCCAGATATGAGATGAGAGGTATCATAAGATGAGAGACCGGCAGGGGAAATTCTCTGCGAGCCATATAATTTGACACAGCTAAAGCAAAAATTTGTGAAGGAACATCCAGCCTTGCTTGTCGAGTGTGTTCAACAGGGTGCAGGCATAAAATGGCCCTTTATTTTTTGAGGCTATTGATAATACATACTGCATTTTACTGCTTACTTTGAATTAAGTATAAAAACTCAGGTTCAAAAAAACCCAGCTTTCAGAAGTGAATATGCACTTCTGGCATTTGCTTGTGTGTCGCTTTATTCTTTAGACTGTTTCAAGTGCTCTTCCCACAAACAAATGTGTTTCATTTTATGAATAATACTCTGCTAAGGGGACATTCCATGCCTTTCTTTCATATACCAAATTCCATTTTGAATAAATTATTCTTTTTCTTTCATTGTTGGTAATTTAATAAAACAAAGATGGAGTAAGTAGTTTTCAAGCAGAGACATCTGGGAAAATACTAGTGACTGAAATCTACACTGATTTAGAGTATGGTTGGCAGATTGGCTTAGCTCCCTCCGCTCTTGTTCCTAGAAACCGCGCTTCAGGAAGAATATTTTTCATACTTTGGTTATTCAGCACATGGTGAAAGATAACCTGTGTTTTCCCATTTCCTGTTAATCATAAGATAGTGATCCATCTATGTTGGCAAACTCATTAGTATCTTATTAAAACAATCACATCACATCAAGTTACAATTTAAAATGAGAGTTATAAAATAGTTTGCTTCTCGTGCTGAAGAATTATATGATCAACTTTAAGATCTTCATGGTAATTTTGAAATGACAAACTGTTAGAAATGGTTTTCTTCTGTTCTAATATTTGTCTGTGTGTAATTTGGTGCAGTTAATTAGAAACAGTATGGATACAACAGAAATCGCAATATACGAACAATGACCAGTCAGCTGACTAATTTAAGGAAATAAGAATGATCTCAATCAGTACGTGTGATCAGACATTACTGTAAACATATTGCTCTCCTACCTAACAAGCAAGGAAATTCAAATTTAGAACAGTCTGCCCAGCGTGTGCACATAAGTTCTTTACAAATGAGTGAGAGCTACGGTCATCCAAGCAACGAGGTTGCTGCTGTGTGTCTTCGAGAAGGATGAAGAATTATCTTCCTGAAACATTACTTTTAAAATGTGCCTTTTCAGAAGCAGAATATTGGAAATACAACAAACCCCACAAAACTACAGATTTTTCAAAGAAAGACTAATATTCTCCTTTTGAATGTTTTGTTTCATTTTTAATGTTAAAGGCTGCAGTAACAGTCTCAGTGACGCAGCAAAAGAAACAGTACCTTAGGATCGTATCTCTAGTAGTGCTTTCCTATAAGATCTTAAAAATGGTGTGTTCCCCATTACATTGTTTTCAGTCTTATCCATTCATTAAGCAACATCTTAAAAAAAAAAAATATAATCCTTTCTATGAATTAATCGCAGGCTTTTTTCTACAGTCCTCCAGTGCTGGCCATTACCATGATGCTGTCTGTTCGGGATGGGTCAAGAACACTCTATTATTTCCATCGCTGATTGAATACATCACAATTTACAAAGTAATTTTGGAGGAATAATTGCATAAGTTAATTTAAAATTATTTTTGTTTACACGTACAGGTCTTTCTAAACTGCTGAAGACATGAAACACATTACCTAGTATTAAATTGGAGAAATGGTCCATAGGTGGGGAATTATACAGAAATGCCATATATACATTAGATTTTAATACTGGTTCCTAAGTTCCTCTACATGTAGGCTAAAAAAGTTAAATTCGCTAAAGTAAAGTACTCTCTGAAGAACATTCTTGTTCTGAGTTAGTACAATCCACTTCCAGCTGATGAAAAATAATTGGGAATAAAACATTCTCATTGCAGAAATACCAGCCTCTGCACACAGGGCATTCACCACCAGGACCAGGTCATTAGGAATGCCCTGGAATACTTCACCGCATGGCCAAGCTCTAAGCCATTTATTTTTCTTCCTCAGTTTCCCTACTCTTATGCTCCTCTGATTACTCTCTGTTCCGGAATTCATCCATCTCCTCCTTTCCTTACTGGATCAACTTCTCTTGTCACCATCTATTGTGCTATCCACCCACTTCCATCACTGTCAGCTCACACTGCTCGCTGACGCATGTAACTGTTAAATATAAGTTAATTAGAAAGCATTCATTGGTAACAAATTAAAATGATGTCTCTAAAATTAGCATTGAGCAGAAATTGTCTGAGATTTAAAAAGCTATAGTATTTATCTGATAGGCCTTTCCTGCTAAGTAATATCTTACTTTTTTGCACTGATGATGACATTAAACTGCGCAGGGGGCTGGAATGAACCACCTACAATTGAGAGACACAGAGCTACTCTCTGCTGAGCTCACTGCACAGTAAGTACAGACCAAAGTAATACTTTTGAAGCAAGAATTGTAGAAATACATTAAAACAAAATCTCCTTTTAGCCTGTTAGTAAAACCACCGTAGCTACAAACAAATACAAGAAGGGTTTTATTTACAGGGAGATATGACTTTAAAGCCAGCATATTTTAAAAATAATGTCAAAAGTTCTTGGAAACTAGGATGCCTTTCCTTTTTTGTTATAAATCTGAAGGGGAAAAAAATTCCATGATGCACCTAAAATAGCATCATTTACCTTAACTGTAAAGGACTCAAACGTAACACCTGTAGCAATGACTAATGCAAGGCAAAGTCTCCATCCTTAACTGCCAGTTAATGACACGTGCTTTATAGCATGAGGTAACAGATCTAGTATGAGACTTACGCACTTTTTGTACCTCATTTTGGTCTCCCTCATAAGCACTAAGCCATTATGTTCTCCTCCTGCAAATTCTCCTTAAAATACACTTTTAAAAAGCTTTCTATATAATTCTTGGCAATCAGCTTTCTCTGTGCTTCTTTCCATTTAAATTATCACACTTGTGCACCATATATGTCTAAGTAACTCTGCTAACCCTCAGTTTCTCACTCCTGCCTACTGAAAAAAGTGAAAAAATGTGACAACTGAAGGAACTGTCAGAAAAGCACACCAACCCTCTTCCACGAGATGAGCGCTGATAGCTTTAGCACACACTGACATTCGAAACAAAGGGCTGCTCCTTCCACCCCCTCCTGCTAATCCAGCTCTCTGAGGATGCTCATAGTTGTGTAGCCACAGAAAATTAACTCATTAGCTGCACAGAAGTACACGCAACTCCTTTGGTTCAGCTCTATACTGTAACCATAGAATCACAGAAAAATTCTGATTGAAAAAGACCCTCAAGATCGAGTCCACCCGTCAACCCATGTCCCTGAGAACCTCATCTCTGCGTCTTTTAAACCCCTCCAGGGATGGTGACTCCACCACTGCCCTGGGCAAACTGTTCCAAATTTCAAAGCTTCTTTTTCCTCCTCCCTTATGTCAAAACATCTTACTATAATTAAGGATTAATATACCAAAATTCTAAGCATTGTGTCAACAGAAATTAACGGAGGGACAATTTAGGAAGTATTTACCATCCAGTAAAAGTGTTGATTCTGGAGAGTTTTGATTTCAGTCTCCATAGTTACCAAGAGCAAGTCCAATTCGTATGGAAAGAGGCACAAAGTCAATTAATTTTTTTCATAGTTGGGTCACAGTATGAACTAAATGAGTCCACAGACTTTTAAAGGTCTAGTCTTTAATGAAGTCTTCCTTCAGAGATGCTGGAAATTAAGCTAATAAGACTGTACTAATCTTGTTAGCTGATCTGCATTTTAAGGTATAATAATATCGCTTACTTGTTTTTCATTATTAAAATGTTTTGATTTGAAAGTCAGTACAGACAGTGCCTATTCAGAAGCTGACTCATCTTTTCTCATTAAAGGTAAGTGAATGGAGAGAGAATAAATTGCTTTTCTAGCAGCAACAACGGAGTTCTGAAATCTAGGTCACATTAAAGAACTGTCTTAAATACAGGCCTTAGACATTGAATTGTCTTTTTCCTTGCTGTGAAACACTGGGAATAACATACATGTTCAATCACCATTAAATTAGCTAGCAACTTGTTAATAATTGATACTTTAAATATATTTTTTATTTGATCAGGCTATAAAATTATTCCACCCTTATTAGTGTCACCTTTTATCTAGTTTCTCAGCTTGTACATAATCACAAGTTGTAATGTTCTGATTCTCAGCCATCAAATTAAACAAGTGGGGTCTAATTTCTACGTCCTGTAACAACACCCGCAAGTAAGACCAGCTGGGTGAAAACAATGTCATTCCTCACTCACATTGAACAAAATGTGGTTTTAGTCAGGGAAGGAGAGTTCAGGGATAATTCGGGATTTAAAACCCATTTGTAAACGGACATTTCTTTTAAATGCCATTGAAAAACAGGATTAGAATTTTTTAAGAGCTTGACTAACTGGATCAAATGTTAGAAATAAATAGGGTGTAATTCAATAAAGGCAAAAGCAAAGTACTGTACTAGGTGTGAATAATCAGCTGCACAAAAGCAAGTAGGGCATGTCTTGCTGGCCTTTGGTTCAGCAGAAAAGGCGCTGGGAGCACAGGAAAGCCCAAACTTCATATGGATCAATAACATGAAGCTGTCAGGGAAAGGGAACACCATGTGGGGATGTAAGAGCTGGTGTGCTATATAGTAAAACAAACAAACTTATTATTCCATTTTGGTCTCCCACAGGAAGGTCTCAACTACAGAACTCAATACAGTTTTGATGAATTGGAGAACTCAGAGAAATGCAAGGGTGACTACATGGCTAGAAGACATGCTCTGCAATGAAAAAATGGGAAAACTAGTATCGGTTTATTTTGGGGAACACTAAAGGGAGTGGAGACATGGTATGGTCTTCAAAGATGTTAAAAGTTGCCTCAAAGGGGAAAGCAGTAGGGTGTTTTCAATGACTTTAGGGATGGAGACAAGCAGCAATGGGCTTAAACTGCAATGAAGAGGATTTAAGACAAAGGAAAAGCCTTGTAATAGTAAAGATAATTAAGGATGGGAATAGTTAGCATACAGAAGCTCTGGAATATGCTAGACAAATACCTGATGGATTAATGCAGATATAATTCATGTTGCTGGATGCAGGTGGGTGAGCTACCTAATTCCTAGAGGTCCTTTCTAGCCAAATCTTTTCTGATTCCTTGGTGACAAAGTACCATCCGAGTGCTAGATTTCTAAACTGTTGTATAATTTGCATTACATGCAGACATTTCTTCTGCTTCCCATTTGCAAGGAATTTTTATGTCTTGTGTTCACAGTCATAACATATTTTAATTATATTATGTACCAAACAACTCTTCACTTGTCTCCTTCCAAGTACTTACTGTAAACCCAAACCAATCCTGGCCAAAGAAACAGGCTGTATAGTATGCTTTTTTGAGGCTTGTCAGCACCTGAACTCACACTCCAATAATACTAAATCCAAACCAAAACAACAACAAAAACAGAGCCAAAGGTGAAACTGTGAAAGTTTTTTTTGCTGTCTACCAGCTTTGCAATGACTGTTGAACCCTGATTTGGCTTCTCTGGCCTTTTGATGTAACATTATAGGCACTGCTGCTAAGTACACGAATGCACTTAAATATTGCTACTTCAGCAGTGACGATGCTACCGCTCGGTGGTCTCGAATTGTTTGAGTCAGGCATCACTACCCACCCTCAAAAATTCTCAGAGATGATCCTAATTAATCTTTAATTGAAAAGAATGTAAAAGTGCTAAGTTTCTGTAGACGAGCTGTAAATCAGTTATAAGAGTTTTGTGGTTCAGTGGCTGTTGACAAACTACAGCTTGGAAACCACAGCTATAATCCTAAACTACTTGGAAATACGTGGAGAACCATGCATTAAAAATTTAATTCGGATCAAGTACACAGCACTGAAATATATCATCATACACACAGTACCAAAATATAGCAAGTACAATTAAAAAAAAAAGGCTAGAAACCAAAACCAGTAAAACTTTTTCAGAAAACTTCACGGAGCCTATCCTGGCTGTTGCTATTAAGTCTATGCTTCTTCATTAGTCATTCTCCTTTTCTATTGAAGCCTTTAAGAGGGTAAGACAGCGGAGAGGTGCCACTCGACACTGTTCCGCAGCCAAGGCACCAACTGACATTCTGTTCAATGAAAATGCAATGCATAAATATAACATTTAACAATGATAAACCAGAAACAAAGTCTTTTTATAAATCACTAACAAACCTGACAGTTATCTAAGAATACAGAAGAATATTATCTATACAGTAATAGATTCTAGTAACAGTAGGTTACTGTCCAGGAAGAAATATCAATATCACATTTATATAACTCAGGAGACATCTGTTAAATCCCCACCCTCCCCAACTCCCTGCCTGAGTGAGGCAGCTGCTTCATGGCTCAAATTGTGTGTCAGAAAACATTTAATTGACAAATATAACTGCTTTAGCTTTAAAGCATATGGCACCGATCTTAAGATTTCTATTGCTAGTCAAAAGCTATTAAAACGGGGAGCTGTACAGATGCGTTCAGGATATACATGGTATAATTTAATAGGTCTCTTCTATTTCTGATTTCAGTAATTCACTGAAATATTTATGGCCTTGGCAGAACAATGAATCCACAGACTTATCTCTTTAGTTATCATCATGCTGCTCCTTCCCGAGTAGCTCTTCCAGTAAGGAAGAAAAGGTACATTTCCAGTTTATTCGCTGAAAGAACGTTAAAGGTATGCTATCCTCTCAACGCAGAATTATCCTCACAAAGATGATCTTGCAGGAAATAATTTTCTCTTTCTGATACTAAAAATATTAGAAGGCAAGCAGCGTGAGCTGCAGCAAACGCTGGCAATCAGACAGTACTCTTGGGGTGAACAGAGGACTCATATGTTGATATTCAGTCTCTGCAAATGCATCTTGTTAATATCACTAGCCTAATTAACAAAAGTCAAGTTCGCCAGGGTATGCCTACCCATGTTACATCTGGATTTTGATGTACAGACGTAAACCAAAATGGGGGGCGGGAAATAGCCCATGCTTACCTGTCAGCTTTTTCAGAACTTTCCTGACGAATTACAGCCAATTATCTGTACACAATTATAGCACTGTTGTATCTTTACTTTCAAGAACAAAATTGTAATAATGTATATGGCATGAATTCTGTTGTAATAAAGAAACACATCAAAGCTGCAACAAATAAAAGGAATATGAATACTTCACAAAATTAGCTGTTCTCAAAATAGCAAAGGTACAGTGACTACTGTGACTCGCAAGATTAATATCAGTGAGGCAAGTAGGATTTTTGGAAGCTACGTTAATTTAAAGATGGTTTTAGTGAACTTCAGCATCATTACCATGTGTCAGATGTGAGGCTGACAACAGATTAAAGCAACACGATGGGAAAAAATAGTTCAAGATGCGCTGCCTGAGGTCCTGCTGAGCGGAGCAGCGGCCCTCAGAGCACCTGATGGATACTGGTGACTGGGATTACATCGGTAAGAGCAAGATTGTATTTTTGGATAGAAATTTCAGAGGCAGAGTGAGGAAATTAGCAGTCGAAATGCTTGAAAGCACCTTACGCTAGGGCACATTTCAAAGTGCCGATTGCCTGCTAATTTATGAAGGGATAAGTATGTTCCAGGGTTAATCAGATTTTTGCCATTACCAGTACCAAGTGTATTTCTTTTCTAATTTTGTAATAGAAAAGAAAATACTTTCTCAATTCTTTTTTAGCTCAATTCTTTTTAGTATGATTTGCACCATATGGACTACTAAGTGCAGCCAGCAACTACTTTTAAATGCTACAGTTCTTTCACTAAGGCATTATTATCCTTTGTATGATGAAAGTAATTTTCTTTATGTCTTCAGGAGACACTTGTATTCTACAAAGCAGAAAGGCCTCTCAAGATTTAGTTTCTGAAAATAGCTTAGAGTCTTTCAAGAAGATGAAGGATGAATCTTTCAAGGGATGAGCTTGATTATTCTGTTTATTACTTTCTTATTTGCATTTTTGGATCTTGAGGATCCTGTAGTAGCAAGCGCTGGAAAATGAGTTGTTTTTTTCTTAAACAGAGTCCTCGCCTGAAGAATCACCAAACTGACTTCACATACCTGTCATTCAACCTGCAAAGCTGAAAACTGATCTGCAGTATTATCACTAGGCAATATGTCCTTGGAGATTTTCAGGAATACACAGAACTTCTTTAAACCTCTTCCTTCCAGCAAAATGTCATGCTATTACAGAAGAAGAGGACAGTTTCTGTGGCTAATTCATAAATATGTAATTTTGACCTGGTGGCAAAATCTTTAACAGGTGAAGCAATTTTCTTTTGGAAGAACACTCCACAACCTTGTCTTTGCACCTAGACTTTGTTTCACACATACTGTAAATGAATCAAAAAGGTATTTTGGTCAGTGGCCCTTCATGTTGTACAAAATGAAGAAAATAATGAAAGAGAAGTTATATTTAGAAGGTAAAATATATGATGATGGTTGCCCAGCCATGCCTTCTTACCCACTTAGCAATCTCAAAAATCCTAACTCCGATTCTCTAAGAATTCATTAAGAAGTTATTATGTTGTGAACATCTTTCCAGAAAAAAAGTAAAACCTTCAGACTGCAATGTAGTGTCTATTATACTTTTTTTTTTGATGTATATTTATGAAATGCTACATACACGAGAGGCCCTTTTTTATGACAGTCCATCTGCAAGAAAACTGAAGATCACTCGGGAAATATTTTGTGAGAATCTGGCATGGAGGACTGCAGACAGAACGCTATTGAATAGTTACTCTGCCTTAACTACTTTTTTTTTTTATTTAGAGAGAGAAAGTGAGCGAGGTCTAAAGCTTTAATCTCGTATACAAGCTCGTCAGAGCCCAAATCTATCTGTAATACTCTCCAAATCAGAATGAACTCAGGAGGATGACGTTCAATCTTTAAATCCTTCTCTGCAGAGCTATTTTTAACTCTCAGCTTTATAAAATGGATCCCTGCTATGGCTCCAGAGCTTTCTAACATGTATCCTACCTATTATGTTTGACACAACCACATGTTCGAATTCAGCGGCATTTAGAACTAGAAGTTTTCCTTGCATGATTTCTTGTGTAGTGTGATGGAAATGACTCAATGTGACAGAACTCTACCACTGTCACCAGTGTAAAAACAATTATCTCCTTTCCTGGCCACCGGTATTGTTTTCACTTCCACCAGTAACTCTTAATTCTAACATTGCGGACACTTCTGAGCAATTTTTTAATCTTCTTATTTTGTTTTCTTCTCCATAGAGTGATGTAATAAATACACGTTACATATATAACGTCAAATAAGGCATTTTCCGTATCTTGAAACAATTCCTTAATAAATATATTTATCCAGTCCCTTTCTAAATTAATTCCCAAACAATGTAAAAAGGATATTCAAGTATTTGATACAATGGTTATTGCCAACCATAATTCACCAGCTTTCCAGAAACTCCTGTAATATGTCAGGCCATTTCTGTTTCATTTTTGCAAATCAGCCCATCCAATCTGGATTACAACTGAGACGTCTGCTCAACTATATGTAAATATGGCCAAAATACACAATCATTTCCATTATCTGAACCGGGAATGATATAATAAGCCACAGTTTTTTCTTAGATTTCCAACTGCATGCAGTTTACTACAGCAACCACTTAGGAACTAGCCGAATTTTTACCAATGGGACGAGATTTCTGTTAATGACCTGAGGATATACACGTATCTCAAAACGAAACTGCAGGCTGCATTCACTCCCTACAGCAATAAAATCTTCATGAAGACACCATTTGACACATGTTCATGTAAATTCAACAGAATAATATTTTGTAAACATTCCAGTATGAGGATAGAGCATCACAGTGAGGAAATCTTGCTAGTTTTACATGATTCTGGAAATCTTCATCTTCCTCATTTTAGCATTAATTTTCTCCTTCAGATTTTCCAGGAAAATATATACTTTGGAATAATGTCATATTCTTATTATAGTTTGATGAAGGTGCATATTGAACTGACACTGAACTTGCACCACCCTCCAGCGCTGTGAATGATTTATTCTGCCAGTTCACATCCAATTTTAAATAAAAATATCTTCTTTGCTAATGAATTGATACCACATTTAAAAGCCCTGGAGGGTTTGCTTCCTCAAGGGCATTCCCAGACTTCAAAATTCACATTTAAAAATTCTTAACAATAATGCTCCAATTTCTACAGATTTAGAGAAATCTTCTCATTCTGATATAACCTCCTCATGTTGGAAGGATCTCTATTTGTGTGATTTAAGACACCGAGTTATTAAAGCTTCTATTCCAGAATCCTGTTGGCTTAGACTACATTCACCATTTTGGTTTAAAGCCCCTCAAGGTCTGTGGAAATATTCCCATGAATGAATTTCAATGAGCTTCAGGTGATGCCTTTTGAGACAAGGAAACCCGAGGCTCTAGAATCCCACGTGATGCGTACTTCTTACTTCTTCCTAATGTTTAGAGTAAGATGGTCTTGAACTACAGAAATCCTCGGTATCTGTTTTTGGAAGAGCGATGAATGCTATCAAACAGAACCAATATAACTTTTTAATATCACACTTCCACTTCTTCCTTTCACGAGGTTTTTGTTAGACAAAAGCCCGAACCCGAAAGTGCAGAGTGCAAAAGGCAAAGTTATCAGAAGAACAAAAGAAAGAAAAATTGAGTCCACTGAGAGATCACTGTAGCTCTAAACAACCTGCTCTGTAGCAGTACCATCCACTGGCTTCATTACACTTCACTACAGGTGACTAATTTCAGTTTGCATAACAGCACTTGCCCAGTCAGCCCTTCTAGAGTGGGATGAAATGCGTTGTATATCTTTGAAATATTAGGTCTTTTCAGAAATGTCTACCTACTCACTGGTTAAACCTCAGAAGAATAAATATTTTCTTGATTTATTAGACCACAGTATTATTATTAAAAGCTAGTAAAAGAATGGTTAAAAAAAAAAAAAAAAAGAACAAAGCAAGCTATCAGAAATAACATAAAGAAATACCCAATGCATTTTCCCGGCATAATATTTATGACCCTCTGAAAATCTGTATCTGCATTATCTTTCAAAACACTGTTTGTTACAAAGATTTATATAACTTACTTTTTTGTTCTTTGTTTACACCGTATATTTTCTGTAAAAGTGTCACTCCTTTATATTACACAAGCTACAGTGAATCAGAAAATATATCAAATTTACTTGGAGTCATCATTATTACACCCATTTGACACTGGTAAAATGCATGCAATGAACTATCCTGGGATATTTGCTTAAAGGTAAGGAGAAAATACGCTTACTATTTCAAGGTCATTAATAAGGAAAAACACTTCTAAGTGTAGACAAATACTAGTTTTTCCTCATTCTGCATTCTATATCAGTCCTAGGAAGTACTGATTAAATCTCAAGCAGCCAGAATTAAGGCAGCTCTGTAATCTTGGAATGAAATGAAAAAATAATACAGTGAACAAATTCTGCTGGGTGAAGCACACAACAGAAAAGTGACCCAATCTCCCTAAGAGAACAGTCCAACTGTACGAGAAGGTTCTGACTGTGGGTAGGGTAAGTTTAGGTTACAGTAAGTGTTACGGTTAGAAAAACGAAGAGAACAGCCCTTAGCAGCAGCAGCTCTTGCCCTGCATTTGTACGTCCTCCACTGTTGTGAAAGACACTGGACTCTGTATCCTGTAACACAGCCCTAATGTAACCCCTACTCAGGACCCTTTCTCCACATCTGGGAAAAAATCCCATGTGGTGACTACTGAAACATGCTATCCTCAATTAGCAAGCAAGATGCTAAAGCCACAACATTTGATGGGAGAAAGGAAGTATTTATGCGTGTGTATACATGCAGACACAAACACTCACAATCTACTTCCAAAATGGCACGGACGGACTTGGCAAGGTCTCTGGCTTCTGCTGCAAGGGCTGTTGTGACAGTAGGTCCAATCCTTCCCAGGCGTGCAAGGAGTGCTTTAGTAGACAGTGCTGTTCTTCTGTCACTAGGAGAACAAAAAATAGTAATTGTGTATTTGTAAGATTATAAAAGAAATGTTTACTTTTAATAAACTCATATTTCTAGATTGGTTTTGGTCTCACTGTATGAACAAAGGTTCACACTACCAAACTGATGCATTTGCCTCAGAAGAAGTTCTGTCTGTACAATAAAGGTATTAGGAAAGATAAAAATTAATAACAAAAAAATTATAACCCACTGTTAAGGTTCCTTGCAATTTTAACTAATCCTTAGCACAGTATAATTACTTTATGGAAACATCCAGGCAACCACAGCTATGTAATTACTAACTGTTTTAATTTAATTCTGAGGTTTTTAATGAAGCCGTATCCTGAAAGCCTAATTTATAATTCCTGTCATTCTCCCCCTCCCAATAAAAGGACATTCAGAAACATATAGCAAAAACTATAGGAAAAAGAGATACAAGACAGTTTCTGGAGACTTTGAAACAATAGTTCAGGTTTTTGATATTAATATTGACATGGCAATATTAATAACTATGCCATTCATTACCTTAAAACTGCCGAAGAAGTAGAGTTATCTGAAAGTATTTCATGCACAACCTGTTGGCCACAGGCAAGAAGTTAACAGTTTATAGATCAACACAGTCAATAAGTTAATATCTTATAATTCAACATTCTATTTGGGTGTGGGGGATTTGTTTTGGAATTAAAGAGTCTAGTCTCTCCCAGTCAGAAGTATAAAAGTAAAAACCAAAATATCATAATCACTTTAAACGTCACTTTTTTGTTGTTGTTTCATAACATTTCAAAACATTACCAGGTAATACTTTATCTGCCTTTTTCCTCTCAGGAATTTCACAGAAATTGATACGAGTTTGTGAAAAATTGGGTGGGAAAAAAAAAAAAAAATCTGATCAGTTTCATTTGTGTAGCAAACCAGAAAGATTAAGTAAATTCCTATGTGTATCTGTACATACACTATCTTTATTTCTAGCAACGAAAGGATCCCTGCAAACTAGCCTGTAGTCAGTTTATTGTGTTTATTCCTCAGAAACATGAACACACAACTTTTCCAAATAAAACGTTGCCAGAAATGACAAGCAAAGTTACCTCTACGAATTGCAGCAATTTTTCAGTAGCCACCTCAAAGGTCTTCCTGGCCGACTCAGATTTCCGCAGCTGGCAGTCAAGCACTGTAACTCTCTTTCTCAAGTCTTGGATGTTATCCTGGGAGAGATATTTTAAGGCTTTTATTCTAATCATTTTCTCCAATAGCGCACATAGATACAATGTGTGAATTGAAACGGACATCTGAAATGTTTAACATACATTCTTTTCTGCATTTCTGGAAAACATAGCTGCTCCTGAGGCAGGTGTGCCTGATCTGCTAGCAAATCGGCTCCCAAACTGCAACAGATTTTGGGAAGTGATATGAAGGTAAACTGAAACTGGCAGCTAACAGCAGTGACAGGGCTAAATCTCAAGACAGTTTGAACTGATTAATGAATGGATCAAAAATACCAACCTGATGGTGACAGTATCTGTCACCAGGGTGGCATAAATAGCCAGCATGTGAACAAGCTCAGCTCACTAGTTTGTATCTGTACATCCTTTGGCCAACAGAGTAATTACGGCATATCTCGGAGAAAATTACCCCCTAGGATTGCCCTACATGCGCTTGTATAACACATCAATCAGTGTTATACGTCCCTTCAGCTACAGAGAACAGGAGCCCCATTAACTCCAGTTCTGGAGGCTCCAGGTTTCAGCTTGTTCGTGTGAGAGGACCACGAGTAAAGTCTTCACGTGTCTATGGGGACGTTTGTTTAGCCAGGCTGTCTGCTGAGGAGAAGATCTCGAGCAAAATACTCTCCAAAACTAAGCAAATACCATTATCATTAAAAATCAACTTTCACATCACTGTAGGTGATCTTTTCTGAAAGCCCACTACCTCGTATAAAACTCTCATTAAAAAAAACCCCAAAAGCCACTTTACTATTAGAGAGGGAGCTGGTAAGCCCTCAGACGGATCTCACTCTTTTATACTAACAAGAGTATACTCTATTTGGTACCTACTTGCTACTGCTTATTTTGAATAAGAAATGCAGAGAATCAAATCTGACCTCAGATTTTTGAGCGCTCACTCAGAATTTCAGGAATTCAAGCTAGCATCTCAGAGACAAATCTCTAAGAGAGCAACCCACACGCTCTGAATTTCTTAAAAGTTTGATATTTCTTCAAGTCCTAGAAAACAAGCAGTGCTTCAAAAACACCTGACATTAAGGATGGGGCATCTCACCAGACGTTCTCAAATAAGAACTTCTAGGGTGTGATTCACCTCACCACACGCACTCGCAATTAGATGAGAGGAGTTCCTCCCTGGGAGCTACACGGTCTTGCTACGTTGCTTCTTTGCAAGCTTGTATACCACAGAGCTCAGTTTTACTTTTTAATATCCTGCAATATTGAATTAATTCTCATGATGAAATAAGGTAATATTTCAGTAGGTTTTCTTCATCGATTCATATGCACACGCATGTTTTAGGAGAAAAACAAGGTAACCACACAAATGCCAACCACCCTGCACTTGTTCAAACTGCGTGTAGAAAATGATCTGCAACTATGTGGAAAAATTTAAAAGTGCCTCAAATATTTTATTCCTTAGCACGTTTTGAAAATGCCTCACTGAAGATGAAGTGGTATTAAAAGATGAGGCTCAATTTAAAAAAAAAAAAAGTAGAATTTTGGCAGGATACTGTTAGTAGCATTTAAATTATTACCTTGATTAAATCTAAATTTACTTAAGAACAGTACCGGACTTCATATTGTTATTATTTGTCTAACAGAAACATGAATATGAAGGCCACTTTTATATAAACACAAAAGCATACAAATATACATTTAGTTTTTAGAGACAATATATCTGCAGTCCAGAAACTGTTCCGTGCTTTAATGCTCGAGATGTGCCATTTTGACCTATGACCCACATTTGCTTCTAGCTTCTATTTTTCCAGCCCAAAGACATCTCAATAAAGGAAGGCTCACACACTTCACATTACCCCCTTCACTACGCATCCTTCCAGTTATTGAATAATACAAGACAAACAGTGACCTACTTTAGAAAAGCAGATGAAAAGAAAATGAAAACAAGATACACGACAACAGCGAGGAAACCATGGTAACTACGACAGGCGACTGCTTTGCTTACTTTATTTTGGCCAGAATGATCAGTGAGCTGAGCCTTCAGCTCTACAATTTCAGCTTCTAATAGGCGAATTACTTCTTCATAGTCCATCTCCATCCCACGAGCTTGCCTTTGTGCCGCTTCTGCCAGGTGAATCCTGCTTCGCAGGGCTCGCGTCTCTTCTACAGCTGCCTTGGCTTCCTGCAGGTGATAGGATTTAATTGAAAAGTTACAAGTCCAGCTAACAAAGAAGTACAGATTTAGCTCAAAAGTACCACGGCTGGCATCAGGGCTACCTTTTAGTATTCATGGTTAGATGGCTCAGTTGCTAATTTGTAAGTGTATGATGTTCAAACAAAGAAGAGGTATTTACTGAGAGAGATAATTTTCCTAATAAATTAAATCACAAATTCAATGATTACTGTAAGTCTAACTGAATGAAAGGTTTTATAGAACTGCATCTGGTGCTGTTAATCTGCCCCATCATTTCCGTACTAAAAAAGTACTTTAACAAGATGTTATTTCATTTTACTGTTATTGCCTGAATTCACACAACTCAGAGTTTGCACATCATGTAGATGGACTTCTAAAGCAAATATTCCGTTGACATTGTTCTCAAAATAAGTGCTGGTTTTTATTTTTCTGCCTAGTTCCTGCTCTTACATTGTTATCTTCTATTATCACTGAAGAGTGTTATATAAAAGTGATATATAAATAATATATAGAAAACAGGGAATTAGAAACTGTTAGCTTTTAATTCAACCAAAGTAATCCCAAAATGTAAAATCTGATTTAGAGAAGGATATTGTTCAGTTATTTTACTACTGAATATTAACTCAAGTTATCTTTGATTTGTAAATTTTAAAAGTCAAACTAATGGTCTGGACAACAGATGAGTTTACACTAGGGAAAAAAAACCCAAACTGCTCACCAAAAAAATGTAGACGTACAGGTTCACTGGCACCAAAACCAGTAAATCATCTTTCCCCTTAGCTTTTTATTAATCTGTGGAAAAATTCACTTTATGTGAATCTCCTGAATGATTTAAGTTATAAGCTTTAAATATACTAATTCATAGAGCTAGAAATTCTTTTTACAAATTCCTGAGCTAAAGCTATTTAGGTGAAAGTCCTATTCCTAGTATACCTACTGTATTTTATTATTACAACTATTAATATACCTTGGTTGGGAATGGGACTAGCGGGGAAACAGGTAGGAGCAGAGAAGAAACAGACAATAAGCAGGAAATAACATTCTAGAAACTAGACTTGAAATCACTGTTTCTGAAAAACCTGAATGACCAAATCTTCCAATTTTTGTGGAAGAAATGTCAGGTAATATTTAACAGGTGTCCTAATAGAATTGTCTAGAGAGGTCAGATAAGCTTATAAAGGCAGATTTAATTCTATTATTTCCTAACTTAGAAGCATTTGTTCTGTGCAATCAATATTCTTCAAGTCAGGTTTTCCTATACTTTGTCATAACGTCTTCTCTGCAAAATGATCTACCAATCTCAGTTTCAGATTACTTTTAATCTGTACAGTGTTAGCCTTAATAAACAACATATATTTATTCAGGCTGTAAGTAAACTAATCTCAATGACATATATAGGAGATTATCTTCTTCATATTTACAATGGTTTTGCAATATAATACCAATTTGGATGATTGCAAGGGACGTTCTAGTCTCTTAGAAAACAAAGCATTAGAAGAAGTAATCACATAGGTAGCAAACAGCAACATCATTAGTGACTACAGCTGACATTGGTGTTATACAGTTTAGAGGTTTCTGTTATAGGGACACAAGGGATGAGAGACATTTAAGTAACCTTTAATTTGACAGCGAGTATAACGATTTTAATTTTCTTTCCTTTTGGAAGCACAAACCATTAGATGAGCCTGTTCTACATGACCGTCATTTCCACCTGGAAACGCAGAATATTCCAAAGCTCATTGCCACGTGGCTTTCTGGTTTAGGCCGGTTCGGTTTACAGCTGTTTGCACAGCAGGACCGGCAGCGCAAGGGGCCGTTACGAAAACCCTCACTGAAAGCCTGTCCAGCTTGTGACGACCACCAGAACAATCCACCCTCCTGCAAACTGCTCATCCCAGTTCTTTTTTCCTAGAAGCAATTCAGAGAACACAGGGGCTTCTAAGAAGGTGTGAAACTACATAAATAAAGGTGAAACTTACTGCCCTTGTAGAGGGTGTTTTCTTGCCACTGTAAGAAACAGTGAGACTCAGCAGCAAGAAAAGCTGGTCCCTGCTGGTACAGGGGATGGTTTGGTGGTCTTCAGGAGCAAAGGTATCCTTCAATAACGGGCTGGAAGTGGGAAAAAGACTCTTGGAGACAAAAGTGAAAAGATGCTCTGGTATAAAGTTTGACTAATATAATTGAACACGGAGGCCTTGACAAAGGGTGGCATCTTAAAAATGCACACATAGGAATTATTGAAATAAACTGACATCAGTTAAGTCATGGGAAAATTGCTATAATGAAAAGGGAGGTCTTCATTTTGGAATAAGACTTCCTTGAGATAAAGGTTTAATCACTTATAATCCAGAATTGCCTTTACTCCTCCATTGTTTTTTCAGAAACCCAATTGTTGAATATTAATTTCTCTGTAATGGCAGACTAAGTATGACCAGATTTCAACCGTGAAAGACCTAAAGGAATAATTAACGAACAATGGATTCTTACATTACAATGAAGTGATTATCCACACTACAACTGAATTAGAAAAATTTCCTGACAAACCAGCGCTGTTTGCTACAGCACGGAAGCACAAAGGGGAACGACACCATCAGGTTTCCCAGTTCTACCGCTACTGAAACTGGAATTGTGGGGACCTGGTGTGTTCTCTGACTTGGGCAGGTAAGGGGCCCCCACCAGCGAAGAACAGACTTCAGGTACTCAAAAGTGCCTTTCTATGTTTTATGCCAGTTTAAGCTTCCCTATGATTTCAAGGAAGACCTAAAGGTAGCAGCAAAATCTCAAAAAGTAAAAATATATCAACTAATGTATTTTAATCACCGTAGACCAATATTAGAAAATAATTACTACCTCATTTCAAATTTAGCAATATTTCTAATCTTACGAGTTTGTTTATCTTGTTAGCTACCGATTCAAGCACCACATAACGAATGGGTACTAACAAAACATGTGCAGTAACTAGAATATTTGTACACCTGTCCTAATTAAGCTGTAATTCCTGCAATTCATAATTAGTAGACAACAGAAATACCACAAAAGATACTCTTATATATGCCTGATAGCCTGTATCCTCATTTAAAACCTTGATTTCTTTCAGGAAAGCAGTGATTTTAAAGAAAATGTTTAAATTGTACTGAATTCAGAAGACCAGAAGCACATACTTAAGCTGGTTTATTTGTTCACTTTTAATCAGACCATTAGGGCTCAATAATGTACTCATTAACTAACTTCACTAACTTCAGCTCAAGCACGAATATCATCATAAGATAAATGGCAACTTGTACTTTAAGTAACCTATTTTTTTTAAACTTCACATTACCATGAATCTCAGCACTAACATTCGTTCTGAACTACAGAAATATACATAAAACACTTGAAAAGGTATGACATATAAACAGGACTAAAATTTCTATCAAAAGCCTGCTTGTATTTCCTAAAATAGGTCACACAGTGCTGTAATTACATGTAATTTATTGTTTCTCTTTCATTTCACTATATGGAACCTCTTCAACAGGAGTTACTTAAAACATTTAATAGAAATTCAGAATATTTATCCTCTGGAGGTTTGTACTGCAAAGCTGACCTTTGCCGTCACATGACAGTGCTGGACAGAAAAATAAAAGTACAAGGACCTCCTGTGGTAGAAAATGGGCATTGCTGCCACTTAAACCAGACCATCTTAAACCATCTTTGCCCAACTCTGCCTTCCTTAATAGCAGCAAGTATGCGAATGGAAACACTAAATGCCGAGGACCGGATGTCCATCCTGTTGGCATTTTGGGGTTTGTACTTTCTACTAGGTTTAGTCTGGACTGATAGACTGAACATTTGCTCTAGTCTAAAGCAACAGACTGAATACCCATTAGCGAATGGAAACATGAGGCACACTACTGGAACATCCTTCCAGTTAAATTTTATCCAAAAAAGAATCCAATTTATTCTCCTGCTGTCCCACAGTGTACAGATGGCAACAGCACAATATTAATGGAAGCAGCTTTCAAGCAATTCTCTTACATTGAAGGAATAAAAGGTAATAAAGAAGGTGCTGAACAAATCTATGTATACGAATAAAAATGTAAAACTAGTCTTAATCTAACAGCATATGGAAAGATTTTTAAACTGTATCTTGCATTTTTACACGTGACACCTGATGGAGCAGGTAGCCACTAGAAGCCTACATGGCACACTTGTAGCAGCACAGGAGAAAAGAGAGGCGGCCAGCTCATGAGAAGAAAAGAGCTGACAGGATGATGTTCTATAGAACCGGGAAACAGGAAAGTTACTTGGTTTTGAATCCAGGCTATAAATGACGTGAGACTTACGTATAGTTGGAAATTTCCTTTAAGAGACACAAGAAGGCTAAATTTCATAAGAAGTTCTGATTTCTTCTCTCATAGTTACAGATCGATATGGAAACAGAAACAATACATTCCTCACAAAACACTTACTGCCATTTTTTTCCTGGTAGAATTGCCAAGTGTGTCTATTTTTTCATACTTAAAACTCTGGTCGACATACAAAGTAGCTAAAGTGAGGACTGTAGATTAGGCACACTGTTGCCAAAGAACAGCAAAATCACTTCAAGAACACTTAAGACCAGACAGGTACTACTACATTATTATCCAACTTATCTAATCCAGCTTGCCTTACAGTTCCTACCTCAGTTCAACAGCACAGAAGTTATTATTGCTCTAAAAACTTAAGGATCAATATTCTCCAATTCTAATCAAAAACTCTGTAGTAACAAAACAATCACTTAGAGTTGAAATCAGTGTGCAAGTAGTCTATATCAGCATAAAGAGAGAAATAAGTGCTCCCTTCTCCCTTCCACAATAAAACAGTGAAAAAAGAGAATGATTACATTTTTAACACATCTCAACATACTTGCTTGACTCTTTGTAGCTCCTCTGTTAACTGTTTCTGTAAATTCACGGATTCAGACAATTTTTCCTGATTAATGAAGAAAAAAGGAAGAAATAATTAACAAGTAGGTCTGAAAGAGTTGTTATTCCTAAAGCCCGATTACGCCTTTTGAAACTACAGGTAGCAATACTTTCATCAATGTGCTTATTGCCTTCCGTACAACTGCCGTGTTTCTAGGCCACAACATAGGTCTGTTAATAATGTTGTATAATCAGAAACACACATATTTTTAAAACTCTGGTGGAAATAATAAATAATCAACAGCTTTTATAAAACTTGTGTCAAAACCAAGTTTTTAATTTCTAAAAGCTAGTTTGTCAGAATGTTTAAGTTTCTTGAGCATCTGAGGATAATTTACTGGACATTTCTGTGATATATGTAAAATACGCATTTTAAGCCTCTTCTTACCTGGCCACCAAGCAAATGGGAAGAATGAAGACATTTTTGTGGCCTCAACAGATTGCTGTACAACCTAATATTCATGGCAAGTTATTTTCAACATTGTATATTTGACCATCCTTTCACTCACCTACTTATACCAGAAGCCTGTATGCAGACCACTTTCAAAAGGTTAAAAGTTCTAATGTGGTTTTTTAATTTATAAAAACAGTACTATAAAAGCATAAAGATTCTCTCACTGAGCCAGACCAAGGGTATTTCTCACTCAGTATCAAGCACTTGGCTGTAGATTGCAGACAGAAGAGTATAAGAAATCAGGCAATTCTCGATTGACCATTGCCAGTTTTCAACATCAGCAATTTTGGGACTCAAGATAAGTATTCACTTCTTCAACATAAATTGGGTTCTGAAATGAATTTCAGTACAAAGTTTTCAGAAGAAGAATCTTTGTGCACAGAACAAAGAACAGATCTTTGGCCGTATCAACTCAATGTTTTTGTAATCTGTAGCAAGCCTGAATTTTTTTAGACCAGGAGGCAATTTGTAGAATTGCCTGTATGCTCAGATCAGTATTCCAATCCTGTCCAAGAACAAGAGCCGGGTATATAAATACAGAACCAGAATTTTTTATCTTCTGAGTAGTCAAAAAAAAAAATTCAGGACCATAGGACCATAATTTTAACCCAGGGTGCTAATTAAAAAGAAATATATTTGTTGCTTTAGGTCTTATGTATTTTTTAATGTTTGTGAAAATACATATTAATTTTGAAGACATATTATTTTATCCTCCAGTTCTGACTTCTCTCAAAAATATTAGCATATGCTCAGACACTGCTGTTACTAGGATCACACATTTCTAAATAAAATTTCTATGCAAATCAGTCACTTCTCCAAATTCACTTTTGTGAAACGTCTGCTTAGTCTCATTTCTCTGTGAATCAGATTAAAAATGTGTCGGTAATCTGTATAACAAATAAAATTCACTGTCTTCAGAAATATATTGTCAGCATACAATCTTCAAACATAATTAGGACTGTTTGCTATGCCTTTTTATTTATTAATGAAAAATTGCACATAAAATTCAAAAGTACTATATACACTCAAAATCAGTCTCTTGAATAACTTAGAGCAAATAAAAATTAAGTATTACCTTTAATTTACTAATTTCTTTTAAAGCTTCATTTCTTTCTTTCTTAAGTCTTTCCATGTCATCCTCCAAAGAATCACAGGTTACAGACTGTGCATATTTAAATAGGTAAGATTAGAATGTAATTGCATCTTCACAACCTTTAACATCTTATCTTAAAAGGTCTTGTTAATAAAATGAGAGGAAAATCTTATTTTAAAATTATTTAAAGCTCTGAAAATACTAAAAATGTTTAAGAAAATTCTGACTAACTTATCTTCTAAAGGACCAATTATTTTGCCTGTTCAAAAGGATTAATTAAAATATTTTTGAAAGTACCAAGAACGCAACACTATTAGCCCCTGTTTTCTTCAATTTTTTAAATAATATGGAATTTTATTTTAGTATTCCTATGCTGCAAATGCTCTTTCTTGAAGTCACCTCCAGAATAAGTGATTTTTATCGTGGCAGTAGTTCAAATCACTGGGCCCAATAATTGTTTATCACTCATACAAGTAGTAGCAATATGTTTTCCATCAGGAAACCTCAGTAAATCACTGTTGTCCATACTTATAACAAATCACAACATAATTACGTGAATTGCTTTCTGCAAAGTAGGTTGCTTTAAAAAGCTTCACAGAAAGTAGGTTATCTTAGAGAACACCATGATATGGAGCTGTTCTAAACATCTGCTCAAGATTTGGAGCAATCTCACATACAATAAGCTCTCCGATAATCTCCTCCAACAGTTACACACTGTACAGGTACACATTTTACCTGTGAATCCAGTAAGCTGGCAATTTCATTGACCCCAAATGTCACAGATTTTTGGCCATCATCTGTCGCATTCAACTGCATAGAGAGCAGATTCCTCGAAACTTCAGCAAAATCTAGAGAAAAAGTTTCGATTTTGTTCCTTTAGTCTACAAGTTCAGTTTAGTAGCAGCATCACTAGATGCAACACAACTACTTTCTGTTAGGGCTAAAGGGCTGTTCTTTACAAATGCAGTGTGTGCCCTCCCTAAGTTTTCTAAAGGAAAATATAATTCACCTACGATGTTGTCAGACAAATCTCGCTGAACAGAAACGTTTGGTAAAGCTGGTAAGAATAAGAACAAAAACGTTCATCAGGTCTTGGCATGAAATACCCCTGAATAAAGTTGTGGAGAAGAAAACAAAAGGTGAAGTTCACCTTCAAAGTACCTGGTTAGAGACACTCTACATTTGGCAGATCCCTGTGAAAAATTAAAAGCAACGTGCACACCTGCTACACACCCACCTTTCCCAGTGAACTGACCTTACAGGAGGCAACACAGCACCTCTGCAGGAAAAGGAAAAATGTCAGGCCAGCTCACAGCCCATCGTTTCCTTTGCAGGTCCTTTAAGCCCCTGACAGAGACCTGGTAAAAGTGATGCTGGCCAAGCTGAAAGTTTTAAATATAAATGCTACAGCATTTTTAATCAACGTAGCTTGGATGACCCAATATCTGCTACAACATGACAGAAGAGTGGAAATATAAAGGTCAGTTTGTTTCCATGACATAAAATCCGATGGAAGATCCAGTATCTTTCTTGATAAGGTTCTTGAAAGTCCAATGTGTCTTTGGATGGATAAGTACAAGAAATTATTTTTCATACACTTGTGTTTCATGCTGTTTTTCACTTTAGGAAAAGTGAAATTTCCATCAGTTTTAGCATCAGAACCATCATATGTCTCACAGTTTATGACAAATATTCTTACATTGTTAGTGTCACCTACTAAAATTGTCATAAGCAACAGAAACAACTCATCCCCATGAGAATTAGGTTTAGCTGGAGGAAGAATCACTATGGTCTCCATGCAAATCTCTTTCTATATGCAATAGATGAAATGTTCCTGCTTCTCACAAACTGAAGTCATTATAGCTGCTTCAAGAAGCCTCTTTAACCATCGATACTCTCCCAAGCAATTTCTGGAACAATTACAGTACTCCATTGTCAAGGCAAAAATTTAAGAATTTGTGAGCACAAAATCAAAACTTTCTCAAGGCCGCTCTTAATTAGATAAATTTGTGATTTGATTTCCAATTACTTAGCTTCAGAATTCCAAGCTTACTCTAACACAGTAGAATAAGGTTCTTGCCTCAAAGTATCATTTTATTTTCAGTAGCAATCCAACACTGACAGAAAATATATTAATGGCTATTATCTATCACTTTTAGTTTCCTACATGTCATTATTTTCCATGGTAATTAACAAATTATTACCTCCAAAAGACACTGTTCCTTTAGAATCTTTCTGAAGTTGCTGCCTCAGGGCCTGCTGCTGTTCATCTGTGGGCTGAATCCCAAGATAATTCAATGCCTGGAAGGACAAAACTTATTTTGGAGAAAAAAGAAAGGACTAGGGAAAACGACTGCAGGGACATGGGGGAGTAATTAAAGAGCTACACTTCAAAGAGCCTTTGTATCATAGTACGCTCTCGCTGACAACACTTTTATTCCAGAGCCACTCAATGGCTTTTCCTTTTAATTGAGAGATGTTCAGATATTATTTAACCTTGAATACAGATGAGCATAATAAGCAAAACTCTTTGTCCTTAATAACTGCCTTAAAAATCCTGAGGGATGTTCAGATTCCCAGAAGATTTAATCAGTAATTAGATTAACAAAAACAGTAATTTGCCCAATATATAAAATGAAATATTGGCCAGCAACCTGAAAGAACTATCTAAATAGAAAATTTGGTGTATAATTTATACCTTAAAGTTTGTCAACTTAGAAATATTCTCCAGATGTTTTACATGCACCATGAAGGGGGAGAAAGGAAAACCAAAAATATTATAAGTATTTACCCTCTCCAGCTTTTCTGCTTTGAGATGAATAGTAGACTCCCTTCCTTGCAGCTCATAGTCATCATTCTGGCTCAGGGCAATAACTAAGAAGCAAAAAAAGAAAAAAAGTCAATAACAATACAGTTGTAACTATTGCTTTGAAAAATTTGTTCTGAAGCTCTGCTCATTAAATGGATGCCAACTAAATACTCACTTGTGACAAATAAATGTTAATATTTAGATTGACTTTTTTTTTTTTAAAGGACAGAATTGTAATAAACAAAAATTATGGGCATCAATCACTTAAACAATTTTTTCACATCAGAAAGTGACAAGTAGCAAATTAGCAGGAATAAACCAGGAATAACTTTGAGCGATCCATCAAGCATATGGCTTGTACTTGTGGTATTTTCTGTTCACTCAGACATACAGTTACTCTGGAAACACACTTGTGAATTCCAAGAAAGTGCTTCAAGACATACCCTGAGCATAATCAACAGTCCTCAAAAGCAAATCTAGTGATCTGGAAAACACTGGAAAGAGAGGGAATGACAACCAAGGGCCGTGTGGAGGTAGTTTAGACTGAATTCCAGCAGGCTCCTCAGCACTTCTTCCTGGGGAGGAACTCTTTCCAAGAACTACATCCATTAAAGCCATCGTCCATCATCCCCTCCTCTCCAGTCCTTGCAGTCAGAAATACAAGTTTGCACAATTTTAGATGGTTGCATTAATAACTTATGGCGCATCTATTTTATTTCCAACATACACAAATAATGAAGCTGAGGAAAGGAAAAAAAGCTAGCAGTACTAAGCAGTCCACGTGCGAGATTTCAGAATAATTGTGATTATTTTTTGGTGTGTGTGCTTAGTTTTAATGGAACTCAAGAAATGCAGCCAGAGCTTTGTCATGTTTCAGACACACCTGTGGATACAACGCAGGAAGCAGAAACCTTTGGAAGCTTTTGATCACGGAAAGCACGCAAAAGGGCACTTAACTATCAGTTTCTTTGGATTTTAGATGCACGTAAATGA
Organism: Caloenas nicobarica; assembly: GCF_036013445.1. NCBI lineage: Eukaryota > Metazoa > Chordata > Aves > Columbiformes > Columbidae > Caloenas > Caloenas nicobarica. Next base: position 6,777,818 of record NC_088262.1, on the reverse strand, counting down.
AACAAATTCATTGACCTGTTTTTTGCAGAAGAAAATGGAATACTTGTCTGCATTATTTATAAATATAATTTAGATCTTAATTCATTATTTCATTCACGGACTAGAGAGGTACTGAAACCAAAACCAGCATTTGAAAACTAAAGGATCTTGCAGCTCGAGATTCTCTCTAAAGGAACAGAAGGAATTGCATGGACTTTTTTTTTTAGTTTCACAGCATATCTGTTTCCAAGCTCAAAGTAATTTACATTCTCTTTTTATGCCAAAAGTATAAACCAAAACATCTTGAAAATCTCTGACACTAACACCTCTCACAAGCTATATTAAATTCTGAAGACAGTGGGCTAGAACCTCAGCTGAATTGGCACACTTCCTTTCAACTCAGAATGAAAAAGCCTGTGTATGAGTTTGTGCAAGAATTTCTCAAAATCATGCTGATTCTTCTTACAGCATTTAAAAAAAATAATTTAAGAGCTACTTTAATTTTTCAAGGTTATCCTTGAAAAAGGGCAGCACGAGAGAAGTGGCAGCTTTGACTAAAGATGTGCTATTAAATAAGACTGAAATGAAAAATGACAAGAAACAGGACAAACTGGAGCTGCAAGTATTTCTGTTTTCTACTCTACTAGCTACATTATTCAGATATGTCAAGGGACTGTGGCCTTCTTGGTCTCTTTAAGCAACAATGATGCTCCTGTGTATTGCATTCTATTAACCAAGAGTTAACCAAGCAAGCAGTATACATCCACAGAATTGCATTAAATCAAGAAAGCCCAGTTTCTATGGCAACCTAATCTTGATCTATATGTGAGTGTTCATTCTCTGGTTTCTACTGAGTCTATTATCATTACTGTTGTAGAGCAAATGTTGTGATCACTCATTTTTGTTTGGTTTCAGCTGTTTGTTAAAGACAAGGTAAGTTATATTTGACAGAATCTACCAAACAATTCATTGATCTCAGTCCTTTACTTGGTTCTACAAAAATAGTGCAATATTGCTTTTTTAAAAGACCCTTGAGTCTCACTATGTACTATTTTCTGCATGACAGTTATTGAAGAAAAAAAGGGTGGCAGGGAATTAAATCAGCATTTACCAGTGGCAGACACATCAGCAGGACTGCTGTCTAGAGAAGAAATCGGAGATTGCTGTCCTGTCTTGACTCCAGTTTCCATCTAGGAAAGAAAATCAAGTCATGAGACACCATTTCTAAAGCAGATCAAAAGCCAACCTGGAAATACACATTAATGTAAAAAGAGAGGGAGAGGAAGGAAGACCAGAGGAAGAAATAGGGCTGGACAGATCGAAACAACCCCAGGAGACAACGGAAGGTGGTGGTGGTGGGAAGGAGCGCCACCCAAAACACTTTGATCAGGGCCTTATCAAAACCTTAGTTAGCTTTTGAATATCTTCACAGACTAGGATAGCGCAGTCTCTCTAGGCAACCTGTTTCAATATTTAGATCTCTAACGGGAAAGAAAAATGGGCAAGAATTTTAAGTACAAATATAAGGACAATTAAGAATCACCTGTTTGGGCTTCGTGTTTGACATAGAACACTTTATTCTTCCTTGTTCAAAGATAACACTTTATTCAGTTTTAAACATGTGATGAATTGCAGAAGGTTTTTTTTTGTAAAATTGAAACAATAGTGTAGTTTAAATACTTCTTTCTTATGATAAACATTACTTCTTTACATTAATAGTGAGCTGTGTGAATTAAAACAATTGTTGCTTAGCCAAAAGTAAGGTGGAAGCCCCCGTGTTCTTCTAGGACTGATTCTTAAGCAAAAGTCTCATCACTATGGATCAAGTGCAATTTGTGAAACTGTTCTGTACTCACACAGGTAGTAATCAGATGAAATGTATAACTATTTATATCTAATTCTGAAACTTCACTCCCTAGAGAAACAGTAAGGAGAACTTTGCACCTAAGAACACAGCTAATGCTTATTTTATTTTGTTTTCTTACCACAAGTCAACTAATACTCATTCCTCTCATCAGCGTGGTTTACTCTACTGTTACACAACATGTTTTCTGGAAAAGTCTTGATATTCCAAAAAAATTATATTGTGTAGGAAAAAGAGCCAGTCATTTTCTTACTAGAATGGAAACTGAATTAAAATAACCCTATACTGAAATTCCAATAAAATTAGGAAAAACAACCATTGGCTCACTTTAAACTAAGAGGAGTAATAAGTATACTCACAGCATTCGGAGTGAACGTTGAAACAAGCTTCCCATTAGGAGACGCAAGAGAACTAAGTACTGCAGCCTGTTGCTCTCCATTTGCTACAGAAGGTGTTAAGAGACTGGAAGGACGTTGCAGATTCTCTGGATAACTGGGAATATTCTTTTGTCTAATAAAAGCTATTTCCCAAAAACTTTCAAATCTAAAATCAAAATTTAAAAGTTTCAACATGTTGTATACTATAAAGTTCATAAGATTATATACCACTCTTGCAAAAATTACATTTTCCCAAACATTGTGTGTGATTTCATTTATTTATTTTTCTAAAAGAACATTCTATTCCCCATCATTTAAAAAGGCAAATATTGTTGGTTTTGGTTTTGTTTTGTTTTTCTTTTAAAAGGAATGAAAGTATAATAATTTTACCTGTCTAAAGTGTGCATTTGAGTCCTTTTCTATGAAATAATGCAAATGAATATTTTTAAAAAATTAATATCCCTTGAGTTTCCTCTAAAGGCACACGACAAGGCTTTTCACATTATTCTGGTCATAAATATCATACAATAAAACATTTTGGAGGGTTGGCTGTTTGACAGTAACAGATACCTCATCTTTGTTCTGTTGATTATAGTTTTTGCCTCTTCATAGGAAACACCAATCATTGACTCTTTGTTTATGGATACAAGTTGATCTCCAGGTCTCAATCGTCCATCCTAACATAACAAATAAAAAAACAAACCCATAAATTTTATATTAATTGCTAACACTGTAGAAAGAAATGTACAATCACAGCACTTCAACATATTCTTCTGGAATGAATGAATGAATGAATGGCTCTACATTTGCCTGACGACGTTCCAGAAATAAACAGTAGATCAAACGATCGTTTAACCACCATGACAGCAGTCATTATAAAAGCTTCATCAGGCAAAACAGATCTCAGATATTGTGTAAAAAAGAAATTTGGACCCCGATGCATATTTCTGTTACAAACAAACAAACACACCACAGACAGTAATTTTTCCAGCAAGAAGTACCAACCCATCTGACTACAGGATGCTTCTTTACTAATTAATTCAGTTGTGAGCTGGATTAATTTGTATTTCAAAACCAAATGTTCTTGGCTATACATGGGACTCTTTGGGCAATTACTAGCCATATTAATGAGAAAAATCAGTCTACTTGGAATTCGCCAATCAAAACCACGATAGAAATAATATTGTCAACTTTGTGCTTCTATTGAATTATTCATTGCAAACTTTCTACCAATACATGAACATATCACATTTCTGTCTCAGAGACTCTAAGATAAGACTTTAAACATGCCTGGCTAGATTTCTCACTAAGATAAAGTTTTCTCTACTCACATTTTAAGAGAGGCCTCAACAATGTAACTGAAAATTCATGCAATTCACCTATGGGTACAGTTATGACATTTTTCTAATGTAATATACATTAAATTACACACAACATGTCTGTGTTCTTCAGCTCTTAAGAAATTAATCACAGAATGAATCTGACCACGTAAAACACTGTTCGGAAGAATATAACATAGGAAATAAGTAAAAACCTTTTTAAGACCAGTATCATTTTACGTACTTAATGCCCATGTACTATAATTTTAGCTGTGTTATTTCAAACCTCTGATAGCACTTTACTACATTTTTCGTCACTTAGTGTTTTGGTTTTGATTAAAGAAAAAAGTTGTAGATCTTTTATTTCGCTTGCATCCAGCCTATGAAAAGATATCCACTTCGATGCTGCCCTCATGTGGCAGAGATCTAAATACGCTTGTTACTCAGGTTTCTCAAGACAAACAAGATTAGGAACTCACCTCTAATATTGTTAAAGTTGCAAATTAATGTCTTAGTTTCAGTCCCTCGATTATGTATGATAGACTTCAAATTATATCTTTACAATGAGAAAATATTTTTAGAAGCCACAACAAAATAAGAAAAAAAAAAAGAATAACGATTATCATTTATCTACTAAAAGAAACCCTGGAAAACATGGCATTTTTTCCTCCCATCTTGGCATTTTGAGATTAACCTTAATCTACCAAAATTCAGTCACAAAAAGGTAAAGACTGTTTTGGGGCAAAACTCACTGCTTATGAAATTAACTTGTACCCTCCTGCTTGGCAAGAGGAAAAAACTGGTTATCTACACATCAAAATAACCATAATAACTCAGGATGCAAAAGGAGACACTTGGCTAAACAGCTTTGTGTACTTGATCCAGACAGTTCTGTTATTATTTATTTTTTTAATCTGACAAATCAGCCTGATTTGCATATTGCATTTGTCATAAATGAAAACAGTAATCAGTACTGATTCATACATTTTATTACTCTGCTCTATCAGAGTATTTTTTTTCTAATTTGCCTACACAATGCTTTCCAACTGCAAGTATCCATCTAAATTAAGTCTAAGGGAAAAATGACTTTTTGGATGTCCCAGAAAAAGAAGAAATGCAATCTGTAGCTCTGCCTCACCCTTGTGGATTTACCTTGCATCATGCAACCTCTTAAAGAAGTTGATTTCTTACTTTCTCAAATGTAAATTTGAGAATAAGATCCTCATTTAGCTCAAATGAATTAATGAATCATTTCATTACCATGTAACCACGCTATGGTGCAATGAGATAATTCTTTTCAAAGAGAAAGCGAGGAGAAACACAAACAAATTTTGTTTTTAAAATATAACTGTATATATAAAATATTGCAGAAGTAGGTACCAAATGAAGCCAAAACTACAGGTGACTGAAGGGGGAAGGAAGGAAAAAAGGTCTTTACCTTATGACAATCACCACCAGGGATAATTTCTTGAATATATACTAAGGGCCCTTCATTTCTGTTAATTCCTCCTACAATATTCAAACCCAGGCTTGTTCCTTTGCAAATAGAGATAATCTGAAATGCACTATCCCTACAAAAAGAAAGAAAACTAGAATTACTTTACTGAACTAGATGCTCAATAAAGACTCAAGTGATACGGTATCTTTATCTTATTGATTTCACAAATATGTATTAGAGTAACAAATAGAAAGAGCAGACATTTAATCTCAATGTTCAAACATTACACTGCCTATTTCCTACAAAATCAGTAATTTCATGTGTTACTTCCGCCAATTACAAAAATAATGGATATATTATTTTACAATAATAAAAGCTCCTCTCTACCACACACATATCCAAGGCCTACGGAAGTACCTAGGTACACATAAATCAGATGTATTAATTCATTAGGAGATGCTAAGGTCAAAATCTATTTCTACCAAGCGAGCAATAAATAAATGAGAAAAAAAAAACCTTACTAAAACTGAAAGTTTGCAATATCAATGGTATTATATGTTACAGGATTAAAGAAAAAATAAAAATTAAACACCGAGTGCTCAACCCCAAATTTTCCTGACCAGTCAAGTACAGCATTTTCTACAGCTCACACAAGAGAGTTACAGTCAGTTTTGGAAATTACTTTGCCAGATTTGGAGATGGTGCTGGGACGGAATTATTTTTGCTGATGGTGGTGATATTATCCTTCGGATGCAACTGAGGACTCTGTGACCTTGAGGATGACCCAGAAGAAGGGCTGTCTATAGATTTTGCTTAAAGAAATAATGAAAAAAAGAAATAAAACACACATTTGGGAAAAAGCACAAAATCCCAGCCCATGTAAGTTCAATAGGACTATTTTCATGTCAGAAAACAGAGAAACTAGAAGCAATCAAATAACTAAAAGAAAGCTTAAGTCTACACAGCTAAGAACTATGAGCCACTCAGGGTTCCAGGAATAATTTTTAAACCACAGCAAGTGATGATTTTTTTTTCAAACTGTTTGCAAAAATAATCCAAACTGAATAATTGTTCATGCTATACAAAGGGATTCTAATTAGGCAACAGTTCTACGAGGATCAGAATTTATGGCAGTCTAGCTCAAATTTTTATTAGTACTTTGAAATCTTATGGTACATTTAATCTACAAATACCAGATACATTTCACATTATTAATTAAATTGCTGAAAGTAGGTGGCGGTATATTTATTTAGGGAGTAGGGGAAAATTACACACAAACCCATCAAGTTACATGCTTAACTACAAACTAAATGTTAAAGTCTAAGGAAGCGCGTGTCTTCCTGACTTTCAGTCACTTTGTCCAATATAACCTCGCCCCAAACGAGAAGAGTTTCAAGTGCAAGCTCCTATTCTGCCCAGGTGTGACTGCTGTCCTGCATGGTTACGTGAGGTCACGACACCATCTCTCACCAGCTAATAGTTGTGTTGGAGAACTTCTTGCAGAGCTGGTGTCGCTGTGAGAGCCATACTTATCCATCAGGTCATGAAATTGTTTCCTGTGGCAACAAAAAGATCCTCTTTGTCAGGATTTACCAGTACTTTAAATGCAGCCTTTGAAAGCTGCTCCTGTTTGCACTGAAGAGTTACCCCTTTCTCCGAGAAGGAAGCTCAACCTCCAGTGAAAGCAAAAAGCCCTGTCAAACGTTTGGAAGAGGCAAGAAAAAGATAATGCAATACAGAAGCATAAGGATGGAACAGCAATAGACTATGAATGAAATGGACTATTGGTAGAAAAGCTTCATTATTACCTCTCTCTACCCTGGATTACAAAACTTTAAAAACTTGTAATTCAAGTCAAGTCAAGATAATAAAACAGTGGTATGACTTAGGTCTAGAACAAGTTATTTATATCAAAAGGAATCAGATAATATACCTATAAGCACACCTTTATTTTTAAACAATGCTTTCATCCAACTATACTGAACAAGAACTCAGTGGAGACTGGCAAACAAAGCTGGGGCACCTCAAAAAAGAGAACAGAAAAATATTTATTAATTATTCAAGAATGAGTCAAACAGATGCAAATCTTTAACTTTTAGCTAGTTTTCTCAGAAATGTGCAGTCTTTCGTCTGAGGTAAATATCACTACATATTAAATATTGTGTGTGCTTGGGCTTTATCTTTTTCATTATAATATCTTTTTTAAAAACGGATTAAATAAAGGGCAATTCTTGGTCAGGTGCACTGTTGAGAAAAATAACAATAAAAATAAAAGCAGAAGTTCTTTGCAGAAACCAATCAAAAATGTTTGTAATCTGAGCTTCAGTGATAACAGATTAAAAAAAATTAAAATAATCTAGAATGATGTAAACCAGAAACATCACCAAATTAATATTATAGAATTAGAGAGAGAGAACATAACTGATTGGAAGGAACATAATTCCCAAGTAATTCCACTGGCTGCAGAGGGTTGTTGAAATCTGATGGATGCATTATTTTTTTTTTAAATGACAAAATGTATTGAACTAATGCCCAACCCAGGCAACAAACACAAACGCAGTTGAGTATAAATCAAATAATCTTTGAGCTCAGGAATGTACAGTCACAAGAAATTAATTCACAGGTGTCTGAGTGAGGGATTGTGTATAGTGGCAAATTCTGCCCAGACCACTGGGCATATGACCAGAACAGTAAAAGGACTGATGGATTTTAATTATTCAAGGCGTTTAGAGGAACTAGGTCAGTATGCTTTAGATAAAAGCAGATTAAGAGTGGACCTCACATATATCTAGGCGGTCTGAAAAAAGGAGAGATCAGAGGGTACAGCGTGATTTAAATGTCTGTCAAATACAAAAAAAAAAAAGGAGCAGAAAAAGGAAGCTTAAATCGGACAAAGGGCTAAAGGAATTTAGAGAAGATTCCTTTATGAAGAGATTGCCCTGTAAAGGGAACATCCCAGGAAAGGCAAATAACAGCAGGTACTCTTGCAATGATTATCAAATATAGTTACATAACAGCCATCTACTCCAGAGATTTAAGTCAGAAGGGGATACAGACCTGGATCCTTGCATTTCTGTTGATTCTCTGCCAATATTGGTTTATATGCTTATCTTCAGACAGCAAGGTTAAAGCAAGGTTTAACGTAAATGTCCTTAGAATGGACATATTTTGGACTACCTGCTGCAGTGAACAGTTTAACCTACTTATCCAAACTAATTCAAAGCTCATTAAAAATTGAAAAGCGAACTTCTGAGGGGAAACCAGAGCTAAATCTGTCTATTTTTCAGAAGGCAAGACCATCTTAAAGCATACAATTCTGCGGTACTGTAGGTCTAAGGTATTTCTCATTTATTATTATTTTAGAATGTGACATGTATTAAAAACATAATCACAACAAATAGTTTTTAATGGTATTAGCTGGTAACATAACATTTCAATCCTCTTCATTAAACCAAAATTGGTCTGAGCTTGCTACTTCAATTGATGCAAATAGTCTCAGAATGGTGTCAAATACTACACAGAAAAATGTGACATGTGGTGCAATTTTGTGATTAAAACTAATCTGAAAAAAAAAAATACACGCAAGCCTGCCTGCCCAACCTTAGATACAGTGTTGGCTTTTTACTAGTTCTGAGGTTAAAACTATGTTTTTTCTCTTACTTTGCTTCTTCATCTCTGGCAACAAGCAGAGACATGTGATTAGAAGCTGATGCTGTTCGCAAGATGTCAACAGCCCTGGAAAGGGGAAAAACAGCCAAATAAATATATCGGGGTCCTGTCAAGAAGTACACGGTGAGTGATGCTAAAAGAGCAGAAAAAAATGAACAAATACTTTGTTGCTCATGATTGCCCCCAGCTATGTATACTATAATTTTTCTTTGAATTCTGAATTTACATCTCTAACACTAAGCTGCATTAATCTCTGGTGATCCAGCTCCAGAAACTATCCAACGTATTCTACAGATTTTTCTAAACAATTTCTCCTTCGTTCTCCCATTACAATGGCACTCGTTAGCTGTATCTGTTACATAAACCAGTATTGAACCAACGGATAGGTATAAAAATATTGTAACAGCTTAGTATGTTTTCATGCTCTTTTCACATACATTCTATAATCTACATAATTAAGAAACTAGCTTATTCTGTCATTACAAAAGCATATGAAGTCCTGTCACTTTTCCACAATAGTTTCACTGAATTAGATTTATAGGATAGAATAATTGCCAGTTGAACTCCAAGGACCTCAGTGAAGTTGTGCTCTTTTAATCAGTGGTCAGTAATGTCCAAAAAGCCCCCATATAATATTCTAAGCTCTAGTAAACATTTAGTAATCAGTACAAACATACCTTTCATTAGTTACTCCAATTAGGTTTTCTCCGTTGACATCCAAAATGAGGTCACCAGCGAGCAAACGGCCTGGTAAGGAAACCAAGAGTAATGCATGAATCAACAGGAAAATGTTATATCACAGTAGTAAAATAGGGCTTTTTCTTTCAATTTCATGTGACCGAATGCAATAAACAACCTTATAACTTTTAGCAGACTATGTTCTGATCTTAATTAAGCTACATTATTGTCATAAGACTAAAAACTATCAATCAGTCTTATTAACCACAGAATAGCGACTGAAAGTGTTATTTAGCTATTTGTATTATTTACATATAGCACAAATATTTGTGGGACTGGAATTTACATTTCACAATTGTGGAATTAGCTTTCAGCTGAATTTCACTCTTAACATACATCTAGGTTACCACATATAAATACATTAACGTTTTTCTCTATTAATAAAGACATCTCTTTTTTTTTCTCACATTTTCAAGAACTGAGAGTATTAAAATCTTTTTGCCATGAGGGGTCCAAGCTTCATTTCTCTATCTTAAGGTAAACCACACAATCATGAATCCTGACTAAACAATGCTATTTTAAATATCCTTATCCATAAAGTAAAATAAATATGACTTCTTTTGACAGCTTTTTAGATGCAGCATGCTTGTAAGAAAAATTTGAAAAGTACTTACTATCTACAGCAGCAACCCCTCCGGGTAGAATTCTCTTTATGAAAATCCCATAATCTTCTGCTGTTTGTGCCCGATAACCTCCAATAATTTTAACTCCTGCAGAAGAAACAAAAGAAACAAGCAAGAAATTGGTTATTCCACCTACTATGCTAAATAGACTTCCAGTCAAATTCATGAAAGCCAGATAAATTAAACTTCTACGGATGATAGTGTGAACTGGAAAAGCTCACCAGGTGCTCTTAGATGTGGTTTACTCTGAATCAACAGAATGCGCAATATAATTACCTAATCCATTTTGACAATCAGAAAAAGAAATGCGGTGAACAGCTCGATTGATTCCATGAGGGCCCATAATAGTCCTAAGGAATAAAATAAAAGTCGTTAAGTCCCTAATTACAGAAATGTATGTACAGCTATGTTAAAATAGAAGAAATTACAGTGAGCATGTTTTTAACTCTAACAGAAACCAAAACCAATTTTCTATAACTGACAAGTTTATGTTGTTTGATACCTCTGTGCCGACCCTTCCCTGCGATGAAAAAATCAATCTTCTCATAACAAATACAAGATGGTAAGGGAAAATAAAGTACACACAGAATTACACAGAAACAAAACCCCACTACCTGGTTCAGTTTTGCATTTAGGCATGAAAAACTCATCATAATATCTTAGGTACTAAACCAAAACCACAGCTAAGGCACTGTACACAAAGATATTTTCTAGGATATCTAACATATGACTTTGTGGTTATTTATGAACATAATCTTTTCCCTACAGTTGCTTATTTCTTCACTCAACATTGTTTCCTTTCTCTGTTTTAAAAAAGGCTTCTTTCCAAACTCCACTGCCTGCTCTCCTGTGCATCCTCCCACCCCAAGGCAAGATACCAGGATGGCACTTGAAATTGCCTAAAGGCAGATGAGTATTTTGGAGGTAGCTGATAATGGTAAAGAATTAAGGAAGAACACAAACTCAAATTAGAGTTTTGAAACCTAAATTTAGAGTTACATTGGATACATGACCAGAATACCGCTCTGAGAATGCCAAGTATTAATAATAACTATAAATCAAATTACCCTTTACCATGTTTTAATTTAGATGAATTATTATTAAATAAAATATCTAAGTTGCACCATAGCTCCTTTGTCCTCCACTGTACCATATTTGGAGAAGACTCACCAGATCCCTTCTAGGAAAAAGCAGAAGCACCACTCAGGATTTTCTGCTTTGACCTACATATTGTTCTATATTAGACAGTGAATTGCATTTTCTAGATCATGATGTTAAAGTGAAATGGAACAACTACAATTCATTAGCAGAGGGGAAAAGAAGATCAAAGTGGAGGACACAGTGACCCAAATCCTCCCACGCAACCAAATCCAGCACACGGCATGAAGTCCATGCCTGAAACTGGGTATTTCTGCAAAAGCCAGAGTACACATCACTTTTATCAAGAGAAAAGCACTTGCTCTGAAAAGCAACAATTTGTTCCACAACCTCAAACTCCCAAGTATTTGCAAAATTAGCCTTTGCTTGAGAAAGGTTGGCCATAAGAACAGAGCTAATAATTCACCTTCAGAAACAAAGAGGAAGCCTATGCTTCAAACACATCATCATTTTCATTTTAGTATTTCTTGCAGTATTTGTTTCATAGGTTAAAAGAAACTATGAAACTTAGTGAGTGTATTTGGGCACTGACGAGACTGCACGTGGCCTCGCCACTACCTAACCCAGCACAGGGCACACATGGGAAGGCTAAAAGTGAACCCAACTGCTTCTTAACTCCAGACTGAAAGGAAGAATAAATCCATAACTCTGCTGCTTCTCTACTAAAACATTTTCAATAAACTACTTCTATGCTACAACAGCAGAGTATTTTGCAATAAAACCTAGTACTGTCATTTCAATCAACCCATGAGTTTAAATTGTTTTGAAGCTGAAAGACAACATCCTAGTAATGTTCTTTATAGGTCTGTCCCGATTTGTATCCATCTCTGAAAACTAAAACAAACCACACTGATCTTTAAAATAAGTAGACAATTATCATATTTTTTTCTGTCTTGCCCTTTGCTGCTACTGGTCTGTTTCTTGCTCTGCCATGCTCTCCACAGTTTTCACACAGCAGTATTTTTATAAAAACAGAAAACCAAGAACAAATGTTATTTCAACCTCGTGCAGAAGTTTACTTCTGTGAAGTCTTAAAACATCAAATCTCAAACTTTAAGTCTGAAGTTCAGAGTTCAGCAGAAATGGTAGAACCTATTTATGTACTACCATACAAAAAGATCATGAAAAGTGGTCAAATCTGGGCACAGAACACTTAATAGGAAAGGATCTACAGTTCTAGATGTAACAGGTAATACTTTCAAAAGAGAGATCCTACTGACATAAAATGGATTCTGACAGAGGATACAGAGAATATACAAACTAATAATTCGCAATGGAGAGGAAGAAGATACCTCTGAAACAGTGAAATCATCATGAAGTTGCCACCCACAACTAGAAAAACTGACACACAGAACAGGCACCTTTACATGGCATTTAGTTGTGTGTATCCTCTAAATACTAAATCCCTCCAATACATGTGGTTTAAAATCACTTTATCACATAAAAAGTAAAGACAAAGATCTTCGAATGCCCCAAATTTGTTTAGCATACCACACCTTGCTGACTTCCAGTGTTAGTTTTTCTCCTATGACGCTTAGAAATGGATCTTCAACTCAACATACTTGTCATAGTTCTAATCAAATACACGGGGCTTTAACAGTTTCACTATAAAAATAATTGGATTTAGCACCCATCCAACATTTATGTCATGTTATCATTATTTAATATTCATGAAGTGTTAGAACACTCCCCCGAAAACATTTGAAATATGCTCAGCAGTACAAATAAGGAAATGAGCTTCTAAACCAATTGGCAGCAGTAAAATAAAATAATTTCAACGTTCTAGAAAAATACGCAAATTAAATAATCAGATGTCGCTGCTCATTCCTCCAGAATTCATGCAGAAATAGTTGCAAGCAAGCTTTTAGCACCCCGAGAAGAGAAGATGTGAGGCAACAGATAAAATAAACAGGCAAGACTCTACAAAATGTACACTCTAACTTTGCTATGCTAAGATCCTAAACTCAACATTCCAACTGCAGTCCAGGAATGCTAATAAACTAAGTGCATATAATTTTGTGTAGATGTTCTAGTAAAGGCAATTAAAATGAAGTCTTTCATACTTCTATTGCTTTTTAGCTGGATACACAAGCAAGTTCAACAGCTTTACTTATCAGAACATTTGGCTCTGGATATTCTTGTGAACTGTATTCCTGAGAAATTATTAGTCATTTATCTGCACAAATACAATACTTATCTAGATTTATCTAGAATAATACCTTGTCCTCACAAAACACATATTACTTGACACTTGAACAAAAATCTAAACTATAAACTAAACTCTGACTGCTAATGAAAAGAAGCTGAAAATGTCTACAGTTTTTAAATTACCTTTACTGTACTTTTCCCAATTACAGACTAGGAAAACGCCACCAGAACCTAACGGTTAAGCATACCAGTATAAGAGAGAAAGACCATCGAAACGCTCGGGTTCATCTTCATCTCCTGGTGAGAGCAAGGACATTCTTCAGTATGGCAGCAAAGACAGCACAACCAAAATACACTGGAGGTTTCCTATTCAGCTGGATAAATGTTACATGCAGGACAATTTCTGCCCCTAACTAAAAAAAAAACCCAAACAGACAGAGCTCAAGATAAGTGTCTGCCTGCTTAATCTGCTCTGAAACCCTCTGCGTCACATGGACTAATTCACCTATCGAGGTAACGTTTACTTTTTCTGTTTGAAATGGCAATTCTTAGCAACTTTAAAGACCGATAAACGCAAAGGAGGGAAAATTTACTTTCATTTACTGCTATACAATCTATATCTAGCAGCCAAAGGCAAATGAAATAATAAAATAAACTTATTTCCTCATTTTCTTCTGATAATTTATTTACATGTTCCCTCCAAACAAGGTCAAAAGCAATAACTCATGACCTTTCTAAAGCAATTGTCCTACCAGACTGGATTATGGACAAAAGGGAAAGCTAACAAAGCAGGCTGAAAGCATTAATGAAACAAATGCCATTATGCTATTTGCATTCTCAGTCATGGTACTACTGACTTGTTTCATGCTTCAATTTCATTTTCAGTCTTTCAATATGCAACAGTCAAACCTTAACACAGAATTTGGGTTACATATTTTCTCTAGAAATGGAAGCTGACACACCTGTGTTTTTTGTGAAAGTAAATAAAAATGGTGAATTCATGTCATTACGTTTATAATATTGTAGTTGAAAAAGTAAAAAATATACCACTGTTCCCAGAGGCAAGATTCTCTCCTGAAACAAGGCTTGGTCTTGCAGAGATACACATATTTTCAGAAGTTCAGAGCTTCTGACATCAGTTTGACTAACTGCTATTTTCTTCCAGGCTTGCATCAGAAGATGCACTCCTATCCCTCCCCCTCTTTCTGAAAGATCTTTAAAAGATGACAGTTTAAAATGACAACTGAATATCCTGTGTTCACTGAGGGCTTTGTTTAAGCAGGAAGGTGAATCCTCTCTGGCAGGGAGTCACTCTGTGACGAGACAGCATCTGTCAGCGTCTAGAGCCGCCGAGCAGGACAGCTTGGCTGGGGGGGAACGCACACGCTTATCTTTTTTTTTTTTTAAAGTTGTAGTGACTGCGGTTTCATTAGCATGTCGTTGTTCCCAGGAGGGGATCTCTTTGCTTATAGGCAACGTGCTAGAGAGTGTTCATGTATATAGAGGTCGGGCCGTAGAGCAATCCACACACAGGAGGGGCAGAAGGGCAAACGGACCCACCACACATTCAGGAGCAGATCAGGGGTGGAAGTGGGAACACGCTGCAGCCTTCCCAGTTCCCGAAGCGGGAGAGCTCCACTGGCATCATTTGGATTGCTTACATCCATTCCGTGATGAAAATGTGGCCCTTTGTAGTTTTTCTCCTCAATCAGTTTAACTCTGCAGGTGTTACTGGCATTCCAGCCCAATGAAAGAAAAGCCGTTAATATTTTATGCATCGTATCAATTAGGTTTGCTCCAGGCAAGGTTATAGAAGATAAGCCAAAACCAGCCTTTCTCCAAAAAATTGTCCTAAATGCCACCAAAATTCAACTTGTATCAGTATCAGGAATATTTGTCAAAACAAACCACTCAGACCAATATGGTTAGTTTCCAGTGTCATGTTTTCTGCAACAGAAATGCAAACACACCACACCCCCAATTAAAAGTATGACTCAAGGCTACGCATTGCCATTATTAATGAGTGAAAGGATGATTTTTATTAAACCAGGAACGACAAACTTCCCAGCAATTTAAGCAGATACAAAGTAGTGTTAAGCTTCTTATTGGTCCCAGACCTTTTTATTAGTTATTATCAAGAATACATCACTTGTTCAAACAATTGGTCCTCCATCCCTTCTTCAAAGTGCACTATGTGTTGTTCCTGAACTCATCCCCAAGGCTTTTACCCCTTTACCTTAAAATTCTGCTGCTGTGCTGCTTTTAATGTTTCTAAAATAGTCTCCTAGAAAAATGCTATTATTGCTTCTTTTGCAAGGTCTCTGCCTTTCAAGAACATACTCAGAGGAACACAAATTACTAATTACTTCCAGAAAGATCTAGAAATGCTATAACTTAAAACCCCATAAAACCTAACATCAGTAAATAAATTTTCAAAATGCGTCATTTATTATTTTATGCAGCAAACAAACTAAGATTCTTTTTCAAACAGCTAGATAACTATTCTATTCTGGCAACATTATTATGACCTCACCTCTCCCAAAGGAAGTTTTGTAATACTTTAGCAACTGAGATGGATTACAGGATAATTTAGCAGATTACAAAAAGATATGCAGAATCTTTGGGAGCAAGATTCACAAGATCTTTTTGTTAAAAATAAAACAAAGGTCTTTCACAAAAAATCCTATACAAGTCCATTATACAACTGTAGCCTTTTGGATTCACTAACCCTAAAAGGTAAAAATTCATTATGATACTAAGGACCCCAGCCAAAAGAATGCAGTATCATATAGCATCAACAAACAATTAATTCTCATCTACCCAAAATCACTAATTATTTAAAATGCATTTTGCTGACTAGGTCATAAAGATGAAAAGAAAACATTTGTCATTATATGGCAACTGTTAAACATGAAAAAAAGGCTTGAGCAACGTTGTAATTGTGGAGAAACATGAATGGTTTGAGGCTAACCCCGTGTGTAGAGAAGAAAGCTATTATTTAAAGTTTAGGTAAACCTCAATTAACATATAATAAGCACATTCTTGGAGCATTGTGCACTGATACTGTCTCCCAGGAAAAAAAAAAGTATAGAAAATTATAGTTTTCCATCATCATGTAGCTAAAGAACAGTAATAGGCACCTTTCGTGTTCATCTCTTATGTGAAAAACTGCCTTTGGAATACAGTGATCTGGTAACTATTCATGTAATATACTTTCCACATAAATCCAGCAAACCATAGCTGTTTTAAAGATGTGTCTTTGTATCACATACCCTGCATTTCCATCAGACAAGCAAAGTGTTTGCTTCTTCAGATTCCAGTAAAAAGCAAGCAATTTTTTAAAATGTTTTGTGGATTTGTTTTTAAAAAAAAAAATCAAGTTATTTATGAAGGGGCATAATCCAAGACCTATGCTAAATTGTTTGACAATACTTTTGAATACTATTTGCTGTATTCTATTGCATAAGTACAGGAAACACAATAGTCCAGCGAGAGCTGTCTGTGCCTGGTTTTAATTATGGTTTTGATGACAGTGTTGCCATGGTCACTTAGCAGGGTCTGGAGTTACGATTTTCGATTACGACTGATTCCAAGTTTGCCATTTAGAATCTGATCCAACTTTTAGCGGTTAAATGAATAACATTATAGTTTCTAGAAGGAATAAAATTATCATTATATATCCCATAGCATTGGTAAAAATGAGATGGTTCCAAAGCATAACATTAAAGGCATGCAGTGGTAGTATTCTCAATAAGTAATGCATTATAATACATAAACTCTGTAAAGTGTCTTATGTTACTGTAGTTACCCTATATATACAAGGAGTTAATTTGCTATATACGAGTACGTTTTCACAGTCGCAGAAACATTAAGAAGTTTCTACACAGAGTTTCATCTCTACAGAACCAGTCCAAACCAAGCGCTGATTAACTTAATGAAAAGCTTAAGAGCTATTTCTTCCCTTTACGTGTAAATTCATTGGTGTTGATACTGTCTACGAAGTTGCTTCAGACTGTTTCAATATCAAAGTTATTTTTCTTTACGATTTCATCAAAACAAGATCCTACTAATGAAACGGTAGTAATTTTCATATTACAATCCAGTAACTGTTGTATTTCTGCGTGCGTGGGGAAAAAAAGTACTTACTTTTTATCTGGATTTGTTAGGGGATTTGTACTGCACATCTTCCTAGGTGCACTATTTTAATACAAGTTCAAAATGAAGAATTCTGAAACATGAAGCACTGGGTCGTAACCAAGATAATAATTTCTGTAAAAAAGGAGAAACCGCTTTTTGAAATTTACATGGCTATGTTTATTTTCAGACACTGACAACAATTCCTATTTATTACTGACTAGCTGAAATCAAGCGAGAAAGGAGAATTTTCATGATAAAACAGATACACTTCGTTGCTGAAAACAGTAAGCAGTTAACAGCTCAGATTTAGCTGTACATTATACTAAACATCCAACAGCCTAACCTCCTCTTACGAGTGAGGAATTAGGAGTAAACTTGAATGCCGTGTCATTTAAGTCTTCTAAAAAATGAAGCGAGATTACAGTTCCAGGATAAAGTAATGTAACTGCTGAAGACAAAAATAATCTCTTCTTTCAGCAAAGGTTATTGTGAGAGGGAATGCTGCTTTGAACATAAGGTGTTTTGTGCCTCTTTTCATGTTTTTTAACTTACTGTCTAGTATTCGGTGTCTACGGAGTAGTCATGTGAAGTATGTATGACACAGGCCAAAAGGCACACAAAATAAGGTTATGTACTACTAACGCAGCAAAAAACATTAATTTGCATTGTATTTTTATTAGTGCATATGACAAGTCTATAAGAAATACAATCCTAAATGTACCGAGCTACCAGCATTTGAAAAATTACTGCAAAAGCACTCATGCAAAAATATCCGTTTGTATCAGTAGCAAATCCTCCTGACCTCGTAAGCTGTACAGCTAAACACTGACATGGCCACGAACCAGAAAAAGATATTCCTTCTAACACCTGGTAAAAGGGGGACAAGGAAACTCTTCGAACAACACATGGGCAAAAAATGGCCACAGGTGCTAATGGTACCAGTGGCACACTACAAACCTGGGCTAAAATGAAGCAGGCTCCCCAGCTGCACAGCATCAGCCTCCACCAAAGCACACCGAGCAATTCCTGCAGGTCTGTATTTCTGCATTAAAAAAAATTGCTAAGTTTCCTTTGGCATACCACACATTTTCTTGCAGTAAACGTTTTCACACCTCTCACTAAAGGATGAAAAACAACGCCATCCGAATACAGAGGAAACACCACGGTATTGCTTCGCTCCAGGCTTTATTGTTCTCTTATCCAACGCATCTATATGGAAAATGAAGCAGAACCAGGAGCTGCCAAAGTCACTGTGTGATTCCCATCATGAAAGATGCTCTAAAGCAATAAATTCAAACACTGCTACAGCAAAGTTTGCTACAGTGCGTGGGACCCGTCCCATGAAGAGATTGCAGTTGTGAATTTCCCTGACCTCGCTTGACCCGAACTTGTTGCTGTTTACAAACAGTGAAAGTTCCCACCTTGTAACATGCCAATATCTGTGCCTAAACAAAACCAAACCCGTACACAAAGAGAGGAAACTGACCCTGAATCAAAGCACCGCTGGGAAAAAATAATCATCGTTGTCGGCGCCCACAAAACAGGGAGCCCGGCAGAGACACAAAGGGACGAAGCGGCCTCTGTCACAGCCCCCTCGCTGCCCGCGGCAGCGCGGCGGTAAAACATGAGGAACGGGGGCACAAAGGCGACTTGCCAGCGCTTGGTCTTGCGCTCCCAGCCCCAAAGGAACCAGCCGGGAAGGTCCCGGCGTCCATCACCTCGCCAGGGCGCTCCTCCCCCGCGGAGGTGCTTACAGCGGATAATCGCCCCTCCCGCCGCGCCCGGCCCGGCTAACCCGCTCCTGACAGACTTCTCGGTGTTCCCGGCACCGCTCGCACAAAACCGGCTGGGTGCACGGCGGTGCGGGGGCGCCTCCGAGAGCGCAAAAACCCGCCGCCCTCAAGGGCTGCGACAGTTACCTCGATGCGCAAACTACCGCCCGAGCGGTCTGGGTGGGGAGGGACAGACAACCGGCGGGGTCTGGCGGGAACCCTCAGCGCCGCTCTGAGGAGGTGAGCGACGGGCGACCCCTCAGCGGCGCGACGGCTGCCCGCCCCGCTCCCGCAGCCCAAGCCCCGCCGCGGCCCCTCAGACCGGCGAGCGAGCGCGGGACAGGGGGCGAGGCGGGGCCGCCCCGCTCCCCCCTCAGCCGCCCCGCAGCGGCGGGAGGAGGCGGCGCCCGGACTCACCCGCCGCGTCTCGCGAGAAGAGCCGCGCTCCGCTGCGCGCCCCGGCTGGTGCCGGCAGCGGCCGCCGGGATGGGGCTGTGCGGGCGGGGCTGGGCGCGCTGCGGGGCCCTGCGGCTCCTCGGGGGGCCGCGTCCCTTCTGGGCGCTGGCGCTGAGCCGGGCCCTTCCCCTCCGGCCGTGCCGTTCCGCAGGGTGGGCGCCCCCGCGGCCGGAGGGCAAGGCCGGGTACGGGCTCTGGGCGGGCGGGCAAGCGCCGGCCCCGCGGGGGGCCCGCGGGCTGCGGAGCTCCAACCCCTTCACCCGCGGGCAGGAGGAGGAGTGGCGGCGCCGGAACCGCTCGGCACTGGCCTACATCGCCGCCGCCGCCGTGGGCATGCTGGGCATGTCGTACGCGGCCGTGCCGCTCTACCGCCTCTACTGCCAGGTACGCGGGAGCCCCGCGGCCCCTTCCCGGCCGCTGGAACGGGCCGGCGCGGCCCCTTCACCGCCTTTCCCTTCCCGCAGACCACGGGCCTGGGCGGCACGACGGGCACCGGGCACGGCTCGGAGCACATCGAGCGCATGGAGCCGGTGCGGGAGCGGGTCGTCAGGGTGACTTTCAACGCGGACGTGCACTCCAGCCTGCAGTGGAGCTTCAGGCCCCAGCAGAGCGAGATCTACGTGAGTGGAACCGGAGGGGACAGCGCCAGGTTCTGCCCCCCACGCTTTAGTCACCTGCATCCTGACCTGCGAATCTGGGCCTTGAGCTGGAAAAACACACAACTGGGGGCACCTGGTTCCGCAGTACTTCCAGTCCAGAATTGTATATACACCATAAAATGTGTATATATTATATATACATGGTGTTACCTGTACATCTAAACCTGTGAAGTTCTGCCAGACATTCCCCCTCACACTTTCTCTTCTTGCCTATATCATTGTAGGACTCTTTTTATATTTTTACATTTTAAAAAGGGAACATCTTAATCTAACTTAACTGTTTGTAATCAGTCCTTATTAGAAGCTCAAAAGGCATCATGCTTAATTGGTTTCCGAGTCCAGCACTGAAAGAATTATAACCTCAAAAATGGTGTTCACCATATATACATCTGCATATTAGAAAGGCGCTGTATGCCGCTACACTGAGAATAATAGAAGTCTCAGTGGCAAACTGGGTAATATTAAAAATGCACACATACAACATTATTGGTGCTTTTACTTTTGAATGGGGGTGAATTGTCTATAAGGAAAATAATTCTGAAGTAAGCAGCCTGAAAAAGCAAAAGAGAAAATGAACTAAGTGTAGCTAACATACAAAGACCTCTGAGGTGTGGAAGGCTGCAGTGGAATAAAAATCACCATGGAATTGCTTTATACAGGTGGTACCAGGAGAGACCGCGCTGGCATTTTATAAAGCGAAGAATCCTACTGACAAACCAATAATTGGAATCTCTACCTACAATGTAATACCTTTTGAAGCAGGACAGTATTTCAATAAAATACAAGTAAGTGTGAACAAAGCAAAGATTACATTTTTGTTTACGTGAATGAGAATAGTTGCCCATACATTAACTTTTCTAATTTTAATCCTGGATAGCATTCTTTATATTACAATGTTTTAAGAAAATACCTTGATTTTTTTTCAAGTGATGGTGCATCAGTTCTTTCTTAGCCATGCTGCCTTCATACCAAGCTGCAGTACCTGCCCTTAGAGTGGCTCCCAAATACATGATATTTAGTACACCTGACTTTGAGGGCAGGTGGTAACAATGTGAACTAGCTTGGCCAATTTGCAGATTTAGACACTTCAATAAAAGCTTGTATTTTTTCCTGTAACACAAGAGGAACAGAATTGCCATCTTAGTACTCCATCCCAGGATTTTAGGGATGTGCAGGGAACAGGAGAATAGGAGTTGATTTTAAAAGACAAAGCTTTCTCTCATTTTGGTGGAGACACAGGTTACCATAGCTATTGTTTAATTGTTGTGGTGTGTTTGTTTTTCCTCCTCCATGCAGTGTTTTTGTTTTGAAGAACAGCGGCTAAATCCTCAAGAGGAAGTGGACATGCCTGTCTTTTTCTACATTGATCCAGAATTTGTAGAGGACCCTAAAATGGCTAAAGTTGATTTGATCACCCTCTCTTACACCTTTTTTGAAGCAAAGGAAGGACAGAAGTTACCGCTTCCTGGATATCAGTAATGGGCAATCTCTACACAATTTGACTTCTGCTACCAGTTGTGAAACTATTTTTTCTGTGGAAGAAAAAACTGCAAGAGTACTGTGCAATATGAAATTGTATTATTAAACCACCGTGGGCACATGCTGCTGTTATAAAAGCATGTATTTCTATTTTTTTAAAAAGAAACCTTATGGAGCTGGAATATTATTTCTTAGGAATAGTATTTCTTCATCAGACACCAGAAAGGAACACACTGTTCCTGGAAGAGAGAGGGTTTTCTGAAGCCATCTTTTTATAAAGTGATACATGTTATCCGAATATGGCGAGACAAATTTTTAAACCCAAGTGTAAATTGAGATCTTCATTTAAATACAGAGGAACAAATCAGTTTATTACACATCTAAAATTGCATTTCTGGCTCTGAAGAATAACTTCTATGTACCTGTTTTTTACCTTTTAATAAAGTAACTTAATCAGTTCCTGAAATCTCAAAAGTAAATGAAGTGAGACTGTATTGCTATGTAACCTTCCTGTGGCACAGGAGGATACAATGATTCAGAAGATGATGCACCCTCTTAAATTATTACTGAATCAGTAGTTCATTTGGTAAGAGCAGGCTGCTCTCAAATTGTTCTCATTTGAATGTAGAACAGTAATTTGAATGTAAACATGTCAAATCTGTTGTATGGGTTCCATTCAGAGAAAACATCTTCAATGTTCAACTCGTGTAAAATATCTGTACTGCTACTGACGTCACTTTCATTCCGCAAAGGGCTGTACACCTCTGCACAGGTAAACTTGGCTTACATATGAAATGCTTGGAAAGGAAAGGCAGTATGTAAACAAGTACTCTAAATTGCAGGGTAAATAACATAGGAGCCTCCCCAAAAACCAAAGGGAAACCAACCGCGTTCAGAGGGTAAGTCCGACAACGCCAGCCCAGCAGCACATCAGTTGTTCACAGGTACGCAAGGTTCCCTGTTTACCATCAGAACATATCAGCCTATATTTATGCAACTTTTGGTCATTATCTGTGGGGTCAGGATAATAACACTTTATCACAGCTTTGCAAATGAGGAGTTGCAGAGCAAGTTTAAGTGACCTCCTCATTTTCAGGCAGGAATTTATCTCAGCCCAGTATCTCATCTGCTAGGCCAGTTCTTTATACCCCTGTCAGCAGAGGAGATCTAACAAAGTAAGGCTAACGTTGATTTGTTTGGATTCCAAAAAGGTCATGGGTATATGAGAATAACTTCAGTTAGTCTCAATTAGTCTGCATACCATAATTTCAAAAGTGCTTTTTTTGCAAGTAAATGGATGCTACCTTTAAAATGCATTATTGTACCAATTATATGTGGTGTTTAAATAGATTCTGGATGACATTCATGTCAGGTCTTCACTGTGTATTTACTGAAGTTTTAAAACTTTCATTCTTTCATCTCTCTAATGCATATGATCCAGCAGAACATGTGGAGCCCATGCAAGTGAAATACATCTGTATGAAGATGGCAGCAAGCTTTAGAAGCTGTTATTCCAAGCTTCAGGGAAAATTAAGAAAAAAAAAAAAAAAAGACAAATCTTTGAATCCAGGCTAGGAAAAAAACCCAAACCAACTTCTTACCTGGGTTGTCTTTTGTTCATTGTCTTTTTGACAGTTGAACTGATTATGGGAGCTTCCCACACATGGCTTTACTCTGGCCACATGCTTCACAAGAAAATGAATATCCTGGCAAGTGCCAGTTCCACAAAAACATGGGCTTTTCCCTGTGTTTGAAAGCTCAAGTTTGCACAGATACTGAGCACATTCCAAATATTAAACAAGCTCTCTAACCTCAATAATGAACCAGTTCCCTTCAGAGCTTTCATCTGTGACCATTTTTCTCCTTTATATATGGAAAAGTTCAGTTAGCATTCATCCGTTATGGATTACCATATTGAAATAGCCTATTTTAATCTGTTACACTTCAGTGGGCTGGGCTTTTAAACAATGCAACTAAACTGTAAGGGGAAGAAAAAAAAAAAAATTGATCTGCCTCCTATTTTCAGCAGTTTTCTCAGGCTGCCGTCCAAAGAATTGACAATAATACCAGAAAAATAATAATAAGGCAGCTTACCTTTTCCCCTCCACTTACAAAAAACCCCGAACTTCTTCAAGGTTGTCTTTCGGATAGGAGTAAGGCATTCTAATGGCACTACAGCAAGCGGCAAAATTGCTAACCATGCGATGAAACACCATGGATTCACACTAAAATACTTCCAATACTGTCTGCATTTTGTACTTGGAATATGCATATCATCGGGTAAAAACTCGAAAGTGATGGGGGTTAACTTCTCAGTGTTTGCTTTTATTTGGAATTTTATGCCACAAAATTGCATAACCGACTGAGAACTACTTATCACTTGAAACAGTTAACATAATAAACACTTTAAATGAAGTATTTCACAAAAATTAGCCTATTAGCTATGAACATGAACTACATTCTCAAATTTTATATCAATTATAAATTCAGAGAACTATACCTGTTAGAGTGCACATTTTACATTCAGCATTAAAATAGATAAGGCACTTTAATTCTTAAAAGATAAAACTGTTATTAACAGGGTTAAACAACTTGATTAAAATAAATGAATAACTATTGCTCATCTGCATTGTAGATGATTGTTTTTTCCTTCACCAGAACAGCAATCTCTGCAGGGCAGGAACATTGAAGTAAATGATTGATCCCCTCCAATATTTACTGAGTAAATAAAAGCAACAACAGAGGAACAAGCAGGTTTTTTTTTCCTGTTCTGTTAAGTATGGATAACAGCACCTCGTGTCCCAGCTCAGGTTCTTACCAAGACAAAAATCCAACTATATTGCAGGCTTTTAGGAAGAAAACAAAATCTGTACTCAAAATATGACTGTAGGAAAGGAACAGTGTGTTTTCAGACATCTATCAAGAGACTCAATTTTAGAAAAGACCTCCATAAATTTCTAGGGAGGTTAACACAGACAGCAATGAGGCCAAAATAGAAATTGGATTCTGCAGTTTCTGTAAACATAACATTCTATTTTGTTTTGTTTGCTGCATAAAGGGGTAGAACAACAGAAAAGAACAGTTGGAAGAAAAACTTTCTTCTAGAGTTGCAAGAGTCCTTTTTCTTTACTTGTGTCAGGTGTCAAGTGTTAACTTCATACGTGGGTGAATTTGGAAATCATATTTTAAAGGCCACCAAAATGCTCAAAAAATAATTGTGCACGTCACCTTGAAAAATACACAGGACAAGTTATCAAGGTGTCGATTCAAGTAACTCTTCAACTTCCACAAAGCTTAATATTCCAATACTTGTTTGTTATGTCCAAATAGAAAAAATGTTCTGTTATTCACTTGTACGTTACAGGAACCTCTGCACAGGACCAGCATCAGCAAAAGGCTTCACCTCCACCTTCAGCATTCTGCATCCTTTTCAACTTCTGCCTTCAGCACAACATCAATTTCTTCATAAATAGATCTGAAAGAAGAGGAACAGGGAGACTCCTGCACCACAGTTGTTTCATTTGGACAAAATGCACCAACAAAATCCTGCTGAAATTTGAACTGCCAAGAGTTTATAGTCCCTGCATAACAGGGTAGCATCAGTTGTAGGATGTCCGGGTTTCCATGGAAACAAAGAGCCAATCCCGTGGTGCTTCTGTGGTTAAACATTTCATGAGATACCTCTGGACATCATCACTTTTGATGAAAGAAGTTTGGAAACGGGACTGCAAAATGCAAGTGGCTGGCATGCCACGATCATGCAATTACTAAACCAAACTTCATTGAGATTTTTCTACCTCAGAATTTCCTCAGAAATAAGGTTTTATGTAGATGGCTCAATTTTTTTTGCAGTTTACTGGTAAAAAGGAAAGTTCTGCCATCCGTTTAGTTTCATATTGGTTTTCTATCTGACTGTCTGGCCTCTGGAAAGCCTCAGCATCCACTCCCTTTTGTAACTTACATTTAAATTGAGGATTTTCTTGATATGCAGTAGAACAACATCCTTAAAAAAAAAAAAATCACAATTGCAGTGAATAGGAATAACTTTGGTTACCTTGCTCTGGAACTGCCTGTGTTGAAGTGTCAATCAGCTTCCTCCCCTAGGACTCTTACCATGTTTTATTCACCTTTTTATATCACTGAACAGGATTTTAGTAGCTAGTTTTTGACACAACATTACTATTTTTTTTTACAGATTCTGTTTAATGAACACACTATAGAAGTTTATTCCTTAATTGGTTATACCCAAAATATTGGAAGAAAATTTACAAAACATTAGTACTCCAGTTGGTCAGTTAACAGTCTGAAGGGTGTGGTTTGTTTTATCACCCAGAAGAAAAACTCATCTCAGAAGCCTTCTTGCCTTTGGCACCTAAGAAAACTGTAAATCATCTATTTTAAAAGTCACTTACTCTGTAGGAGCCAAGGGATCAAATTCCATTATCTCGTAGTAATGAGGTGACTGCGACTTGTTCTTTGATCCAGCTGAAGAATAAAGACAGTCACATAAATCCATATTCAAATGTAAATGAAAAGCATGCTTACTGCATGTTACTTTTTTATATCTTCCTGATAGTGGCAGATTATCTCTGACATATCTAGTTGTTTTAAATGCTACAATGGACAGACGCGTCTAAGAGAAGACGTGAGCAATATGAGATTTTGTTAATGTTGCTGCTCCCACCCTTGAACAGCCATTACGTAAAGCCCTTACGTTCTAACAAGAAAAATACATCTCCATGAAGGTTAGGTGGTCTGCTGTATTCCTTACCTGCTGGTGATGGTCCATTTAACGATGTAGTATTTCCAGTCTGTAGATTTACTGGATGCAGAGGCACTGGGCTTAAAAGAGTCGCCAACTAAGGACACCAAGCAAAACAGCGCGTCACCACGTTGTTCTGCGAGAACTGGTTTGACTTAACTTACAGAAGTGCTGACTTCTCTTTAGACTCTCAAACTATAGCAGGTAAATTCTAAGGTCAACAGTTAACAACCTAACTTATCTCCACAAAAAGTTCAAAACATCTTTTAGTGTTTTCCATAGCACATTAGTATAATTTACTTCCATGTAATTTGTTCCATTACACAGACCCTAAGACTGTATTCACAACACAGATATCTGCTTTTACTTGTGGTTCAAAATAGGGACTCTGTGTGTGTGTCTAAATACTCAAATACACAAATAATACAGCAACTGCTTTCTGCAACCCCCCTGAAACTGTGCTGGACCTAAGAAAATATGCTTTCATATTAGCATCCGTGGTAATAGAACAGGAAAGTTGGCCTGGTCACCAAATACAATGTCCCCTGATGTACGGAGAAGGGCCACAGAATAGATCTCTGTATCACATTTGGACAGTAGTCAGGGTAAATCCGAACGGTTCTCATTTTGACAGTTGCCAGCAAAGAATGGTTGTTCTGAACACAAGTGTTACTCACATTGCTATATGAGTGTCCAGCTGGGTTGCTTACGCTATTGTTTTGTGCTTCAGTTGCAAATCTAGGAGAGAGTAATACATTGAAAGTAACTGAGAAACTACCACAACTGCATATTCTGATTGTTATATTATTTTTTTTTGCTGGTCTGTCTTTACCTTATGTCACAACTGAGAGCAGCATGGGCACGTGGGCCAGCGGCCCATTCACATAAAAAGTCTGGAGCTACAAGGACACCTCTGCTATCGTAAATTCTTCTCACTGACCTGTACGACTCATCTGTTTCTCCCTTTCACTGCAGCACTGGCAACACTCAAGCGCAAAGTCATATCTCAAGTATGTTTTGACCGTTGAGATAAATTTATGTTTATGACTAAGCACTGCTGCAGGAGCAGTGTAATTTTAAGCATGTTAAGCAAGGTCTAGCACACAGGTAGTTTTCACTTGTTTTACCGGCCTAACGTGGAAAAGTAGTAAATCAGTGTTCTCAGAGCATTCTACAAACTCATTAGATGAATTACAGAGTACTAATAACTCTGAAGATCTGTTATCCATTACCATTTCTTGATAAGAGATTACTCACGGGAATTGCTGAGCTTTTGTAGCAGTTGGTAAGTCTAGCTGTGGATAAATTGATGGATGATGCCTGTTTTTATCCTCGGGGTGTGCAGACATGCAATCTGAAATTCAAAGCGATAATTAATGATCATTTAAACATTATTAAGTGAACGTTAGTTACTTGTACTATGAACATTGATAGGGTAAAGTTTTGTTTGGAAGGCATATAAAGAATCTGAAACAAATTGCTGTTTATAACATGAAAGGCAAAATCTTAACTCTGACAAGGTTTTAGATGCAACACATTTATCTGCTTTAAATGTCACATGCCATCGGTAGTGCTATACATGGTAGATACCACTTAAAACTCCTTTCGCTATTTCTAAAAGATGGACATGGAATTATTGGCATTTATTCCTGGGGGCACATTCACACCTCTAATTACAGTATATGGACTCCCCTAGAGTGGATAAAGGAGGAATTTCTGCAAACAGTAATTCAAGGTACCAAAGTCAGGAGCTTTACTCACTCGTCTGACTATGGACAAAGCCTGAAGTTAGAGGAGATGTGTACCTTTCTCAGCGTGAACCGTTTCTAACACCAAGCACCTCCTGAAAAAACTCTGGAAATCAAGAGGGCATGAGAAAAGCCAATCTCTGTTTCATCCTTCCAAGTCTACAGAACACACAACTACCAGAATGTTTTGCAGGCTTCATTGTAATAGGAACCAGAGCATGTTCTACTGTTCAAATTTAAGTAATGGGGAGAAAAAAAAGACTGTTGCTTCCACTGTAAACAAATTACAGGAAACCTTTTACTATCTTTTTTTTTTCCCCCCTATATACATCTCCTTTTAAGGAGATTTAAAGAACATATTTAAAGTTAAGGAGAATTTTTGTTCTATTTCTTATAAGGAGCTTCTTGATTCCTCCACTATGCTTTTGTTGGTTTGCTTTAGGACACCAGACCGCAGGGAAATGTGAACTCATCACTTACTAAGGCCTGAAGGAGACGCTGCAGAATCAGTTTTCACCACTGTTGACACAGGAGAGAGGTCCAGGAGATCCCTTGAGGGAGCAGAGGGCTGTTTGCTGTACAGCTTCACATTGGAAAAGGAATAAAGCTTAGTGGTGTTTTTGTTTGGTTTTGGTTTTTTAAAGGAACTTGTTAAACAAATTGTTATTTTCACAGAATATAAGACTTAAAATCACAGTAATGAAATTTGGCAAGTACGAGAGAAGACCAGGATACATATATATTTTTATTTTTTTTTTTGTGCATGTGGACGATAGCTCATGAAACAAAAAAATGCTTTCCAGAAAATACCAGTTTGAGGAATACTGCTGTTTAAAAAAGTTAAGGAAAACAATTTTGAACTAGCAGTAGGACTCAATTCTAAACAGCAATTGTGAGATTACTTAAATACAGGTTTGATATTGACCTTCTGATTGATCTTGAACAATTATTTTCATGCCACTTATTTGTGTTTTGATATTTGATGCACACTTAGGAGACTGATTTTTTTCAGTCCTGTTTTGGATAGGAAAAGTTCAAAATCATGACAATGTTTCCTGTTTCCAATGTTTCCTTTGTTTCTCCAGTGAATGTATTATAATTAAAAATGTAGCCAACCAAAGATCTTAATAAAACTGTATGCTTGAGTCACATGGGCTTGGTCACACCAGATTAAAAAAAGAAGATGAAAAAGATGATGCATTTTAAACTTGGAGACTCCTGAATAATATAAAAATGTACAGACTGCACCATTTGGACTATTAACTAACCCAACAGTGTATCCATCAAGCAAAACCACCCACCTACACATAACCAGAATGTAGCAATAGCAGCTTTTCAAGGAAAACAAGATCGTCTTCTACCTTTTTTTTTTTTTAATAATTGTCAGCTGTATTTCAGCATTCACAATGCAGTCATTTTCATATTGAGGCCTAGGCAGCTATACAATTATGGCTTAGCAGAAACAGAAACATGTGCAAAACTACTTTGGGCAATAATAATTAACAACCATAATTATCAATCAGTAAAGGACAGTCATTAAAGATTTGCTACAAGCTATTATTAATAATTCAGAAAAAAGGTTTGATTCGAAAAAACCCCACAACATCAGTAATCATGAATTCTGGAAATGTAATAGTATTTCAGTCTATAAATGCTTAACAAGAGAACAAATGAAAAGGAACATCATGGTTCCTCATTTTGTACATAGCTGATAATAGTGCTGAGCTGTACAGGTAACAAACCAGCATTTGAACAGATCTCTCTCTCTCATTTTCCTGACTGAGCTTCCACCTTAGATTTGACATCATTTGCTGCTTTATCTATGTCAAGTTGCATTGAATCCTGCAGGTGAGACTTTAGAAAATGCATGAGCAGTACCAGGCTGCTGTCTCCTGTACCTCTCAACTAGAGAATAAAATTCTGCGTATATCAAAAGTGTATTTTTCACAATGAACAGAAAAAGGAAGGTTTACAGTCCTGCAGTTCACAAGTTCATCTGTAACCACTCACCTCTGCACGTTCACGTTGTATTCTCTGATTCTCCAAAAACCGAACTCTGTTCCGAGAGAACCTGTTGAAGTTGCAGAATTAAATGTTCATTCTGACATTTCTGTGATGCCACTCGTAAGAACAGGAGACCAGTTATAATCCAAGTTTGATTATCAAAGCACTACAGGTGTTTTTCTCCGGGACATGGGTCTCAGCACTACAATGTGACTCTCTCCACCCCAGGGCTGTGGTCCTCTCATCACTTCCACTAACACCAGTTGCTTTGTTCCTGGGCTCACTTTTGGAGACAGACCCCTGTTTCTTCCATAACAAAACCAAGGCACAGCTGACAATGAGGTTGGCCTCTGCTCACACCAGATAGATACCTATGAACATGCACTGTGCCAAATCTGCCTCCTCCTGACCAGAAGACTCTTCCAACTGAGCCCCACGAAGCCTCGATCCTCAGAGGTCCCCATGTTCCCTCACACCATCTCAGGACAACCCACACGTCTACGCTGGGACACGGCCCTCTCATTAGTTCGGGCATTTGAAATGATCTTTTTCAAAAGAAGGAAACCAGAAAATCCACCTGCACGAATATTTACGTACTGGGAGTCGTAACAGCGCTGCACTGGGTGCAGAGGAGACCCAGCCAAGTGACACTCAGCACCCACACGGGCCACCCGTTTCAGAAGTCAGAGCCTTAAGTGGTACAGACATGAGACCGTCTACACAAATGCATTTTCTATTCAGGGTTACCATACTGGTGAGGCTCACAAAGACAATAAATATATGGGGAGGAATACAAGAAAAAAAAAAAGCATTCCAACTGCAGAACATAAATATTTTTCTGAAATACAGGAGGAACCAACAACTTGGTGGAGCCACTAGAGGGAGTCATCGTTATGTACATGAGGCCGGTTTATTGCACAATGGTGATTGCTCCTGATTTAATTTGGACTCAATAACCAGAAACAGAGAATGCAGCATGACTTGTCTTCAAACAATACACTAAGTATGAAACAGATGCAGCTCGTTAAAATTAGTTCGTCCTTTACACATCTCATTTCTCAGAGGGAGTTCCAAAGAACAGATCTGCAACAAACACTAACCAAATACCTTTTAATACTTACCAACTCTAAACCAGGAAGACTCATTACGTATGAACGATAACGTTATAGTACTAAAATGCAGCGGTTTTCTGTCCAGTTTCACAATGGCCAATTAATTGCTCCTTCAAGCACCAGTTGAGTCTTTCATAAGGAATTTATTGAATTATACCCACAAGCCGCTATTCACAGTTCAAGAGGTTCTTGGCCTCGCCAGTATTCAGCAGTCATATAAAAACTGTAAGCCCACATCTGATTTCAGTGGATTTACACAAGCTGAACAGAATCCTATTTTTGCTCTACTAAAACGAAAAACTTCCCAAAGCAAGTAGTGAGCACACAATTCCTTCAAGGCAGTTACTGTAAAATACGCTAACACTGCTGTAGACACAAGATTTAAGGATAAATGAAAACTAAACGTTGTCAAGATTAGGCCTAAAGCTTGTGCCATGGCACTGAGAAAAATTAGTGGTATTTTCAGTGCATCATTCAGAAGAGGTTTAAAAAGAAAAGATTACTAAATTCTAAATCTGCTAAACTTAAATCATGGACCATTGCACTTGATGCAAAATGATTTCTAGAACATTTCTTAACCATGGAGGAGATAAACTACTTAACATGGAAGGCTAGTTCCCATTAAACCGTAAGAGTCTCCATGAGTATACTCACTATGATGTTTTGGGAAATAGTACTGGAATTTTGAGTTTAAAAGTAATTTCTGTTTTGCTAGCATCTAGTCATGCTACTAATGATACAGGAGACAAATACACAGGATGTTAATGCAAGCACTGCAGTGCTTCCATGTGTAAAAGAAACAAACATTTTCTGCTGTAAGACAAGTAGAACAGCGCGTTTCAACCCAGCTGAGAAAAATCAAGCAACTCTCTTAAGCATGCAATGAGGCAGACTGCTATTCCATGGCTGGTTTCTGCAGTAAAGCTGTCAAAGTTGTCTAGAAAGGAGAACAAAAAAAAATATTCTTTCCTGGAAGTATATACACTTAGAGATAAGGACCATTGCCAATACCAAAGGATTTATAGCAGACTGATGACACTGTGCACTACCGAAAAGTAATGTCAAATTCCCAAGTGATTTTTGCTTACGTGCCTCCATCTGATTTCCCCATCCATGCTGTTCATTTGTTTTGTCCCATTCTAATGGCTCTCTAACTACTTTTGCAAGCAGTTTATGAAGTGTTTAAGGGAAGGCAAATACATAAAATTACGTTTTTGCAACATATATGTATATTTTTCTGGATAAAAATCTGCCTTCTTATTGAGGATCAACATTAGGTGTAGGGACCACCTGTGTCCATTAAGTGAACTTATTCAGTTACGACACCAGATGTGAGGAGAGGGGCCCTGTCCTTACCTTTCGTGTCCCAGGAGAACATTATTCAGATCTTCATTTACTTGTATTAACTCGACTATCACATCTTCATTCTCCACTGTCACCAGCAATTCCATGATCCTCTCCTGCATCATCCGACAGGTCTTATACAGTTTCTACCAGAGGAAAAAAAAAAATATTGTACCTGTGATCACCTGATTTGTCAGTTCTGGAGAAGAACGATAAAGATACTTGAGCGCTGCAGATCCACAAGTAACATTCCTTAATTTATACAAACCACACACATACCAAATGTTGCAAATAGCATAATTTTCATGTCTTTGATCTCTGCAAGGCTGGTTGACAACTCCTATTGTCACAGCCAACACTTCTACCCCAACTCAATCCCTACCGCTTGACCTACCTTTATTTCCAAAGATATCTCTGTCTCTAAAGTCAAAATTACAAATTGAAAAATAACAAAGACACCTCTGGGTGACGCAGAGCAAATCTGATTTGATCCTGTTTGAAGCTGATTAAACTCAGCAGGATGCTTCACATGGATGTAA
Organism: Caloenas nicobarica; assembly: GCF_036013445.1. Taxonomy (NCBI): domain Eukaryota; kingdom Metazoa; phylum Chordata; class Aves; order Columbiformes; family Columbidae; genus Caloenas; species Caloenas nicobarica. The sequence continues at coordinate 6,744,493 of NC_088262.1, read as the reverse complement.
TGGATGTGATCCTGTTTAACGTCTGCTCGAAGAAAAGACAAGAGTAGTCTGAAGGGCAGGAGTGCTCTGTGATGCAAATCTCGAGCTCTAAGTGGGGAAGTTTGCATGCACTTATTCTATGGACTTTTTGAGAAAGTAACACAAACCTAGTGGAATCAGCTGATTGGGGAATTATGAGAGTTTACGGAGCAGAATTTTGCATTACTGCCAGTTGAAATGGAAGACCGTTTATTTATATTCCTCTCCACTGCAGATTTTGCATGTTCCAAGAAACAAATTCTTTAGCAACAGGAACTTCAACTCGGCCAACATTTCCCACCCCCCACAGCGCGTTTGCAAATGCTGGCTGGCTCTGCTTAAGAAAAAAGAAAAGAAAGGAGAGGGAAAATTACTCTCTTTGCACACTACTATTCAGAAATTGTTCTGGTATTATTTTCAAAGAGATCTGATTTTTCCTCAAAAACCCCATATACTTTGTGTAAATAAAAAGAAATTTTGCACCCCTTTGCCAAATCTACATAAGGATTACAGAATCCTGTACCTTCCAGTAGTGTATCTTCAGAGCCCAGGATAAAACACACAGAAATGTATTCATTTTAACGTCTGTAATTTAAAACCTTTCCACACTTTACTATCTGATTTGCATTTTAAAAAGTGTGTTATTTCTTATGACTCCATTATACAGGCAGACTAGCTCTTTTGAATAAAGAAACTGAGATACTCATTCCAAGCATGGATTTGCCAGGTTCTGCTCCCACCCAATGATGCCTGCACTCTCACGTGTTGAAAACTGGGGTTTTACGATGATCGACTGCCAGCTGGTGTAACAATCACCAGAGATTCCAATGAATTTGTGATAATTCTTACCAGCTCATGATCTGGACTTAAATTCCTGCATTCCTATCAGGTACGTCTATGCACTATCCCGTACAGAAGTTTGTGGTTCTTCTTGGCGGACGCTGCTTCAGCTATTCTTTAATTACTGCTGCTGGTCGGCACAGGATCTCAAGCGAGATCTGCTATCTTAAGCCTTGTTCAAAACAGGGTGGAGAACGGGAGGAGCTTAACCACTAATGAAGCCACAGAACCGAAAAATATGTTGCACTGAGTTTACCCTAGTAGAATTTTTTTATTGAGAGATTCCGGATACTCTGAAGGGCTGAAGTTTAATATCTGCAACTTGAAGCCTAAGCAAGCAGCTCTTTGGATAAAGGACATTGTTCTCTGAAAACAAAAACCTAATCCAAGCAATCCCGGTAGAGCCACAAACAAAAGAGAACATTAAACATTTCTAAAGGAACAAGCTTGCCATGCTTAGTGCTTCATACCATCCAGTGAAAGGGGGAAAAGAATAGAAAGAAGAACAGTGAAATTAGCATGGAAGGAATGAGTTTTCAGTCACTCCCCCACAAATGGGAACTCCACACCCTGTCCTCAAACTTTTGCCAACAATTTTATTACTGGGAGCGTCAATAAGAATCCACTGGTTTACCGCGGCAACCGAATCTGTGCACCAACACGCCGAAGGGCCGTAGTAGGAGACAGGAAACCAAAGACATAATTTTCCTGTTTCACAACCCGAAACGCTTCCCTTGCCATGGATGGACAGAGGCGGCCGAGCACACCAAACCAGCGCCGTCTCTCTGGCTGGTTAAATCATCAAGGCCGGTTTGCACCTTGGCAACCTCCCTGATGGCAGTAGCGGTATTGTTTATAGAACAGCCATAGGTTGGCTGTTTAGGTGGCGTCCATCACTGGCACAACCTATACTCAATCCTTCCGCGCAGGCAAAGCAAACCCTCTGCGATCTATTGCAACAGCTGTTTGCCTTGACTGTGTTTAAAATCTACTCTGCTCAGATCCTTGCTTCACAGGCCCTTCCCTCCTTGGACTTAAGCTCCACAGATCTCTGCAAAAGAGACAGCGCTGGAGATGCGAGGAATTCCCAGGGGAGGAAAAGCCACCGACAGGTTGTGTCTGTCTCCTGTCTGGTTCCCCCAGACCAGCAGCATTGCCTGCAAAGATGAGACAGTGGCAAACTGCTGCTGTCTCTGTATGTCACCTCCAGTTGTGAACCAACCCATAAACGGACACAGCGGAACAGCACAACCTCGAGGGCAAACCAACAGCACCCAGTCGGGGTTCCTGGCAAAGGAAAAATTCTCCACTGGGCAATAAATGCACACCAAACGCTCGCAAGAACTAGCTCAGTTCTCCAAAACATTCAATGCTGACAAATTGCCAAAAACGCTTCCTTATCATAGAAGTTCAGAGGCAAGTTTAGAAACAGAAGGGTGTGATACAAGCTTTTTAAATTATTGCAGACAAAATGAAACAGAAAAATATCCATTGATATAGGTCACTATCGCAATGCTGAAGTAATACTGCATTTTAAATTTCTGAAATAGAAAATATAGCACAAGCAAGTAGAAGAAGTGACATCACAGCAGGAAGAACGTGTGCACATTCGCTGTCAAATCTAAACTGGACTATTGCAATACACCTCCTCCAGGCTACACTTTAAGAGTACACGGATTCACCTATAGCACAGAGAGCTCCCAGTCTTTGAGGTCACGCACATAAAACTAATGTTTCATATTCTCCACTGGCCTTCCATCTGCCTTGAAGGTACTGGTAATAATAAAGAGAGCACAGAAATCTCCAGGACGGATATGAGAGACTGTGTCATCATCTATTTTCCCCACAAAGCAACTGCGTTGAACTGGAATGTTCTCAGGGCTGTTTGACAGAACATGCTTAACAGAGAATGCTCTATTATGAAATTCCTTTGCCTTTGGAATTCCCTACAGCTTAAATCGGCATTGCAAGCTGTATATTCCTTTCTTGACTATCTATAACGATATCACGGGAAGGTGAAGGCGACAGGAGAAAGCTGAGCAAAACCAGAGACAGAAACCTGTTGTTGGATTCTATTTGGCAATCTGAATCCAGATGTTACAAGAAATGATACGACATATTTTAAAATCAACTTTCGCTAAATCAAACCAACAGCCCCTACCAATGAATTATTGCATACCTGTAAAAGATTCATATCATCTGGATTTTCAGAGCCAGGAACATTTTCTTTCAATATTGATGACATGACTCTCACATTCATTTTTGCCATATCCAGTTCACTGTACAGTTTCCCAACCTGTTAACAGAACAGAATATTGTGTAGGTAAACTGAGCAAGCAGAATAATTTTTAATTCTAATACATACTTTCTTCCACCTTAGGTATAATATGGGCCTAATTAGCGTTATTTCACTCCAGTGACATGCCATGAAAAAGAATGGAATTAGCTCAGCTCTTATATTTGCAATCAAACTAAGATCGAGGGCTGATAGTACTGCTCATTTTCCCTATAGTTAATCCCTCGCACTAATGTTACTGTTAGTCTTTTTAGTTAACTACAGGCCAAGCTGAAATGGAAGTTAAGTGTCCTTTCCTTTCTGCCTTTCATAATAATCGTTTCACACAAGCCTTATGCAAAAGTAAGTTTAGCGCTCTCACTTATCTTTGAAGTAACTTTTACCAATTTGCATAACAACGTTGTAAGACATCATTAGATATGCTCGTGCTTGCGTAAATGATTCCACTTTCTGGCTGGGGTACAGCATGGCATTTATTGAACTCCTGCCTACTTTGCTTTGGAACACTACCATATAAAACATCTTCAGGAGAATGAACCTAAATCCCCAAATACAGAACGATGCCACTTGAACTGATGGTCCCTTCCAGTGGTCTATGCACCCAGGCTGTCACAATCGCACACCACCAGTACATTTCGAGTGGACCTGTCCCCCTCTAAACCTGTGGTACTGCACCTGCTCCGCGGTCAACAGTAACGTTGGGCCTGCGGGAAGAGGCAATAAGGAACGTTTTGCAGGATTAGCAGAAGATGGCGATGACTTTGTAGAAGGCTGAGATGAAGTCTGCAGAAAGATAAAAGAGCAGAGCTTGGATTTAACAAAAGAATTGAAGAACACTTCCAGATGAGAGAGCTGCAAAACATCTTTGTCAGACTAGACAACTAGGCATTAGCTTTCTCATAATCAATACTCTCAGGGAATTTGGTGAGCAAGGTCTACAAGAATAAATCTTATGGCCATTTTGTAATGAAATGAGGCTTGGAATTCAGATACCTTTTAAATGGGTTTACAAGTAAATTCCATCACAGGATGAAGCGGGAAGGCTAAGAACAGGCTACCTCATTGAGCTCTTAAGCCATCTAACAGCTGAGAGCCCTTCCCAAAGTGCCACTGCAACGAAGGGTAGTTTAGAATACGATCACACTTGGAAGCAGTGGAAAGGCCGGGGGGCTAACTCTGGGTGTCCGCAGAAGATGAACTACAAAGGCCTTCTGGATCAAAAAGCTGGAACACTTTGTCTCCAGAAAGCTTCACTTGCATTGCAGTTGAACTGACTGCTGTAGAAAAATCCGAATCCAAAACCCAGCCTGCACACTTCAAGTCCTTCACTCTCTGCAGACTTGAGCTAAAAGATGCGTTCAGGTCTGCTGTCGCTGAGATCAACAGAAGGTCTGCAACTGATTTTAACTGGCAGATATATGTGGTAAAGAGATTAGTCTCTACTGTACTTGGCGAGAAAAAAAAAAAATCGGCTATCAAGAGCATTCTCCACACAGCTTGTTCAAACAACCTTTCAATACATAAGCTTTTGTACATTCTGCTATTCAATTAAAAAAAAAAAAAACAAACTCAGGATAAAACTGAATTATTCCTGTTTGCTCTATCTGCATCTTACTCATTTTAGTCGAAGCTTTCAGAAGTTGACAAGTTTGGAGCACTCGACTTTCATTCATTTTGAGGTAAACGGCATACCCAAATCCTTTAGACACTTTGAAAGTCTCAAGTGAGAGATGATTCCTTTTTGAGAACATATCCACTCATCTGAGCTTTGAAATACAATAAACAAACTATTATTATAGGCCAGGTTTCTTTGTTGTTATCTTAGCTGTTATAACTGAAACTGATTTCTGCTCACATACTTAAGTAGGTTGGTCATATTCTGCCCTGGAGCACTTAAATAAAAAACACAACAAAACAAACACACCTCCTTTATCTACAGAGCTCATACAATTAACACATCCTGTTGCTGATTGACAACGGTTAATGAAGCATCCTTGTGTATCCTCACCTTGGGTCCCCCTCTGCTGGTGGCAGAAGATGGAAACTCCACTCCTTTCTTCAGCAGTTCTAGATAAACTTCTTTTACTTCGCTCACATCCACCATTCCTTGGAAACCTCGGGCCCATGTCTAGTTTCGAAATAACAGGAACAATAACAGGCACAGAAATGGGCAGAGAAGTGCTTCCCAAACACGTGGTCCTAAAGGCAGGTCAGTCCCTCCATCCACTCCCACGACCGCGGCTCCATTGGGAGCAGCAGGAACCACCACAGCTCCACCGTCACCTCTTGTCCTGCTGGCTCAGTGCAGGCACAGCGGGAGCACAGCCAGGAACAGACAGGGTGGAGGTTGATGGTTTCCCAGTTCTCTTCCCTTGTCTTCCAGTCTGTGCTACTCCTGCACGCAGCAGGAACAGCAAGAACAGTCTGCCCGAGGAACACGTGCCCATGAGTATGTTACAGAACAGAAACGGGCTGCATCATTAACTGTTTACCATGCAGCAGAGACAAACACTTACTGTTTACTCCAGACTTACCATCACAAAGGTCAAGATTTTCTCCTGCAGGTCAATCGGCAGGTTGTATCTTGGATTCAGCAGTTTCACCAGCTTGTCTTTACAGAAATCTTTCTTCACAACTAACGACTGGAATCTTGGGCCACAGTTCTCTATACACATGTCAAGCAGCTGCACACACAAAAAGCTTCTGTTAGATACCAGGGACAAAAAAAACCCAAACACCAACCACCAAGCAACTTGACTGCTTTTGTTTCCTTTTGTTTAATTTGTTCCAAATGTTATGGGGAAGTGTACAAATGGATATGAATGGATTATTGCCAGCTATCTCACTAGAATGTCTGATGAGGTTACTACAGGGAACAGTAACTCACTGTGTGCACTGTTACACCTACACAATACAAAATGAGATGTGTTAGCCCGAGTTATACTATTTTTTACAGAGAAGTATGGTCACACTTGATTTCATGTCATAATAATTACTGAACACGTGGTACCTTAACAGCGTGAAATTTGTCCCTTGCACAGATTCAGTAATAGAATTAATTCACTGCCTAGCACATAGGTACCCTGGTCTGACAGATTCTGAAGAGCAATACAAGAAAACAAGATTACTAAATGCCCGTCTTCTGATCCGCCCTGTAAGAAACTAATGAAAAAAATAGAAAAGAACAAATTCAACAACTCCGAGTACAATTTCTCCATGCGTTTTAAAGGTCACATTGATTTGAAACAGACCAGATGAATTGTTCCAATTGTCAGATTCATCTGCACAGAAGAAGTCTACTTCCAAAGCTCTGCTTGGAACGCTCAGAGCAGGATCTCTGCAATCAACACGCCCGCCCTATCAAATATAGCACTATGTGATAATGGCATGATACTTCTCCCTTGTACACCTGGAGGTGGCCGATTACAATTCCCATTTTACACAAGAGTTATCGAAAGCTGTCACTGCATCCCAGTCACCTGGAACCAGGCCAGTACAAGTCTTGATGGGAAACTGGGGTCAGATCAGGTGCAGAAGCAGGAACAGAACTCGTCTTCCCTGGCTCAGGAGATCGACCACAGGATTATGATGACCCATGTAGAGAAAAACGGTCACTCTTGCGCTTTTTGCTCTTCGACCATATCTTTACTTTCCCTCCCAATTTAAGAGGGAAGATGGAAAGGTGAAAGCAAAGGGCAGAAGTTTAAAAAAGTTTGCAAATTTCACGGGTTTTGAGACAAAACTTCCCCTGAATCACACAAAAAACACATATATTCTCAAAAGGATACACAGAATTTAAAGGATGCTGTTGTAATCTTGATAAAAGTAGGTTAAATATACTTTCCTATTCAGAGCAGACTACATTTGACTAAGTTGAAATAATTTTAGTAACTCATTTTCTAGCCTCAGGACTTGGGGATTTTTCTCCCAGTGTGATCAGGAACTTACGGGAGAAGAGGCTTAAAACCAGAAGAAAATATATTGCTGAACTGAAAACAGAGTAGAACAAAGAGACACTGGCAGAATGCTGTGCACAAAACTAACTGAGAGATAATTACAAAAAAATCTTGGCTCGAATCATTATTTTTCATTTGAAAGAGTACATGAAACATATGCTAATAAACCAAGTCATTTGCCTGTGCAGTACTTCAAAGATGGTCTGTGTAAAACATTTTCAATCCAGTGCATGGGAAATTTGTTATGCTACTCCCTAATATTAATTCCCTACTTAAGGGACTGAGTATTTACCCTCTGAATGAAAGTACTGAACTAATGGGCCAGATCCTCCACTCAATTATGCTGGTACAGCCCACTCAGAGCGAAACTCAGCTGGTGTAAGAAAAAGAAGAACTTGACTCAATTATTTTTAACTGGACCATTCATGAACAAGCCACTTTCATGCTAATAACACCTTTCGTTGGGATTTCAACATGGTTATTTCACGTTGCAAATAGGACTTCATCTTCCCAAGCAGCTCCATTGGAATGAATAGATCCAAGGTGGCCAAGTCAACCACTGCTCCACATAGCACAATGGAATCTCAATAGAAACGTGTTTTAATAACAGAAAGGGCAAATTAACTTCAACCAAAGCATTAAACTTCCTCTAAATGACAGGCAGGACTTTAGAACTGTTGGAACTGACAGAGCTGCTTCTTTTATTCCCACTCAATGTCCTTTTCTTTTCCTCTTTGCCCACATATGCCATAAAGTGTAATAAAATTGACTTCGACATTTTTGATTGAGGAGCTGGAGGGCTCTCTCATGTTTTTGTTTTTCAGATCCTCTGCTTTGTGAAATGTTAATTTAACAAATGAAAATCTGAAGGCCACATTTGGCATGCTAATTTTTTTTTTTAACATCTGAAAACTTACATAATCTTAAAAGGAAAAATAGAAAAAAGCCTAAGGCAACCCCCCCAAATAAACCCCCCACAAACCTCCAAAATTTGAATCTAACCAATAACTTCCTTTAAAATATTTTCCAACTACATAGTGCAGAAATGAAACAACAATTCCATCTTAAATTTCTACCCGCTGCTTTGCATGTAAGAGTGTGCGTGTGGACACAGGTACAGAGAGGGACATGCTCAATAAACCGCTCCTGCATGTGCTGTTCAGCTCCTAAGACCTTACAGGCACCAGAAGTGGGGCACTGTGTAAATGCTTTACACAACCAAGGGAGACCTTTGGAGACAACTGAACAGGTGTCTCGCTGTGTAAACAGAGTTTAGGTATCCAAAGTCTGTTAGCAATAAGGAGTCAAATAATGCATACGCACTTTGTTGGATTCCTGCCTGAAAATTCTAATCCTAATCACCGTGACTGACAAATCACCGCTGCCGAGCCTGATCTCGTGGCTTTATCAAAGGCTGTGCATGGAGCAACTCCGTGTTCCGACACGCACACACCTCGATCCATGTGACTCTGCAAGCACCAGGTAAGGTCCCTAGAGCAGAGTACACAAAGTCAAGCCACAGCCAACACATCATAGAGCTGGCACTCCCCCTTCCTCCTCTGAGTAAATAAACACACGCCTGTGAGCCAGGAGGAGGAAGGCACTGTTGAGATTTAACATCTCAATGACAGAATGAGGGCTAACACGTGCAGTCGTGCTACTTCATCTAAGACTTTCACATTTCACTCTTGCGTGTATTCTCTGGGAATAAGCTCCTTCGACAGTTTCATTAGAAAGATTAAGTTCCAGAATTTCAAGATTGAGTAAACAAAGTGGACCAAAGTACATTCCAAAAGAAAAGTGATTTATAGCTCTGTTGCCTTCTTAGTTTTATCTAATGTAGGTAGGGGAGACAATTTGATGTAGAGTTTCAAAAGCCAGAGGACCACATTTACTGTAGGAAACACAGGCAATATCTTACAAAGCAGGAAGAGAGAGTGTTAGAGGAAAGGCTGGCACTTTTTTAAAAAGAAGAAATAAAATAAATACAGAAAAAAAAAAAAAAAGAACGAACAAAAAAGATTAAGGAACTCAAGAAGAAACCTGCAGTCAGAAAACAGCAACTGGGCCAAAAGGATGTGATTGCCTGGGAGGTGCAGTTACATGTGTACCTGTGAGTGGGTGAGAACAGACTCTGAGAAAGGGGCCTGGAAGGGTAAAAAAAATGGTGTCGAACTACAAGCACAACTGAAACCTGGTATACACTCCACCTGCAAGTAAATAGCATAAGCTTCCAGGTCAACGTGGTCAAGTTCTTCCTTGGATACACCTAAAACAAGATCCTTCTCCCACTTTTACATTCTTAAGAGCTAAGCTATAATGTCACCTTGGGTATATCTGCAGAGTAAATATCCAAAGGGCTCCATAAATCTAAGCACTGGGTTATCATAACTCCAGTTGACTGTGTTAGATATTCAGAAGAGGACTAAGGTGCACAAAGACTAGGAGAAAGAAAGCAGATCTGATACAGGATTGCAATTACAGTGGAAACCGCATGTTTCTGTTATGCAAACGCATGGAACACACAAAAAGTTGACTCATGAGACAGTGGAGGAGGAAGCCAAGAAAGAAGTGCGGAAGTGGAATGAGCTGAAGGTATATACATCAGTATGTGTAACACATTCATCTGCATCTCTAACTTATCAGGAGACCCTTGGGCAATCGCTAAATGACCTACAATTCGACACTGCCAATCACCCATCTTCCTTAATCACTTCTCAACATATATTGATATAGATAATGATTTTGCACAACAAATGCCAAACCCATGAGTAGTACCCAATGTAATGCAGACAGGCCTACAACATCAAAAAAGGAAACAGCAAATACTTCTAGACAAATAATGAGACACACAAATCCCCAACAACTTATAATACAAACGGTATGATTCTTCTCAGAGTTGCACTACTAGTAGCCAAGAGCAATTCAAGTGAGAAACCCAGGAATTATGACGGTGTTGGAAAGTTCCTGCCTTTGTTATCATTGTGGCAAAAAACGAAGAACTGTGGAAACGTACTCCAGGAAATCTTAAATTGGCTGAAATCACAACACCCCTCCAAACTCTGGGACAGTTCGGAAACAGTCAGATGCTGGAGGCCAGGTTATCTCAAGTGAGGACATTCCCAGCCGCTCCGACCTTTAGTCATAGCATCTAAATCTTTTGTGGCTGACCATGTGCCTCGCTCCCTTCTTAACTCACCGCTGTTACCCTTTCATTCAAGTTTCTCATTTATACACGATAACACCTTTACAAAACAAGTACAGCACATTCTACCACGCTGCATACCACGCTTAGTTTAACTAAGATCAGTACCACGAGGTGACTAATAGAATGGTCAAATGTGGCTTTTACGTACTATCCCAACCTCTGTATCTTTCACAAACAGGTGGGGCACTCACAGAGCAACCGTCACTAGAGTAAATAAGGACTATATTATTTTACAAAGCACAGGTTTGGGGCAGGGTGGGGGGAAGGCAACATTAAATTTAAGAATTTGAATCATCCAGGACTCCACGGAACACAAGTGGACCATCTGATCTGCACTACAGTAGTGCTGTACGCACAAACAACAAAGACAGAAAACATCTCGGAGAGTTGCATCAGTGATAATTTGCATGCTGCCTTATCGTTTAAAATGTTTTCCTTCTTAGCGTCTAATTAATATAAACATAGCTGTACTTACAGACAGGGTAAGCCTGATTTCCTTATGGTTACAGTTTTTTGAAAGCTTTTTCTTTAGTGCTTTAACTGCATCTTTAGGCCTGTGACAAGAAATTAAGTAGAAAAAGTTACCAGTGAAGTTTGATTGTTTTTCTACTTCGTAACTTCATCCAAGAGCCAAAAATACTGGCTTGAGATACGGGACTAAATTCATCCCTGTATTTACACCCACATAAAACTAGAGCAATTGTCCCATTGATGTCAGCAACATCGCTCCAGTATTGAGCTGGAGTAACGAAGCAGTGAATCAGGTTTGTTACTGCAGACTGTGCATTACTCCAGAGAATTGTGCAGAGAAATAAAGTTATTCTCCTCTGCAGTTTCTTCCAAAACTACGTTATTTCACTGCTGTACAGCAGATTTACTTATTTAGCATTTATTGCTGTGAAATGGAACAACAATTATCAGCTGTATCATGTATGATGCAATTAAAAAATAGTCTCCTGGGAGTGCTGTCAGTGGTAGAGGTGTCTTGGCCAGCTTCCAATCTTCTAATTGCAGGATGCTTTTAACTCATCTGAGTAATTATCATGTACGGATGGACAACCCATTCCACCCCAGAGATAGTGGCATTTCTGGCCCAGTCATTTTGATTTCTATATATACACCGCATATCTTTTAACTATCTTTGTAGGAGGAAAAGGGTGGAAGATGCTATCAAACTCATCACATGCAGGAAACAGTTTTGCCTGATTAATATGGGCTATCTATAGTGTTCAATTATTAGGGCCAGCTCAACACTCATGATCAACAAAAACAAGATGTCCTAAAGTCTCTTTAGGATCTCTCTAGCACCTCAGCTGGAGCAACAGGCATAAATACAATGTTTCAATAAGAAAAAAATAAGTCTTTGTCAAAAAGGTTTCAAAGCCAATGAAATTAAATGGGTATCTACCATTACTGCATTTTTCAGTTTGAAATGTTGTTGTACTTTATCAGAAAAAAAGAAGAGAATACTTTATTTTTCTTAATCCTTTGTCACACCCAGTCATATCAGTTGAGCATCAAGTGATGGACAAGAGCAGAGAAGAAAACTTTCCTTTGCAGAAAGCTGTACCTACTACTATTCCATTCCTGCTTCTCTTACTGAAGCATCTGCAAATGCTCTGGTTGGAAGCTGGATATTGCATTAAAATAACCATTTGCCTAATTAGATACAGGAGTTCTGCTGTTCCTTGTATCCTGGTACAGAGTGTGACTAGTAGTAGTTGCCTAGGAGGAAGTTATGAGGAGTTCCTCTGTAAGCATAAGCTGTGCACAAGAGGAAGTAGTTTATTTAAAAAAGCTCGGTTGCGTAGAAGCTCTACATAAAAACTAACGCTGAGGGTCAAAGCGTGCTGCTGCTTATGGCAATGAGCAGAAGGGAGTTATTATCAACCTTCCAAGCTCTAAGAACCACAGGTGAGAGTGTGGGCTCCAAAAAATGAAAGGAAGGAAAAGCAGCTAAAAAAAGAAAAAAGAAACCTGCGCAGAAGCTAAGGCATACCTCAGTCTCCCGGAGAAAGCTCTCCAGTTGGTGTTAAAATCTGCCACTGCTAGCAGCGAGATCTCGCAATGCAATGCTGCGGCAGAGCTCACACAAGAGCAAATCTCCTTCTCCTGCTTTTACAGGTGGGAACATGGACACGCAAAGCAGCGAGTGGCTCAGCAAACCAGAACGGGGCCGTTCAGTGCAAGAAGCCACCTCTGTTCCCGAGAAACTGCATAATGGGGAACTGTGATTCAGTAAAAAGCACAGAGTTTTAAATAGTGTTGTTGGCAACCAAATGCTCAAGGTCTTTTCCAGGGCCCACAAGTCTAATCCCTGCAAGTCCTGATGGCTGAGCAAGAGGCAAAACCGGCAAAACTCTTCCCTGGAATCAAAGACACCTGTGCCCTACTGCTGTTTTGTTCTGGGTAACTTTACATATGCATCGCAGGCCACCTGCTCCATCGTGCCCTGCCCTCCAGCAATGCTGGTGCTACCCCTGTGATAAAACCCGGCTGTTCTCATCACCGCCAGGGCCAGGTCACGGCGCTGCCGGTCCCTCTGACCCCGGGACTCCCCGCCCGGGGCCCCGCTCACCCCTCCTCCGTCGTGTTGATCACGTCGCAGATGTGCATGAACTGTCCCCACTCCTCCGTCTGCAGCGCTCCGAACGTCGCCCGCTCTGCAAAGCCAAGTGGACCCGCGGTACAGCCGGCCGGGGACTCCGAGCGCCGCCGAGCCGGCCGGGAAGAGCGGAGACGGACCGTCCCGCCGCCTCCCTCACGGAGACCGGCGCGCCCCCCGGCTCCCCTCGTTACTCACCGACCAGGCTGCCCACGGCGGTGCTGAACGGGTCCTTCGGAGCCTTCCCGAAAGCCATGGCCGCTGCCCGCGGGGTCGCGCAGCCTCTGAGTGGCAGCGCCGTCCCGTCTCGTCCCGTCGGATCCGGTCGCTCCCACCCCGCTGGTCGCTCCCCTTCCTGGGACGGGGGTGGAGCCGCCTCCAGGTGCCGTCGCGGCTCCCGGTTGCTGATCACACCCGGGCCGGGCGGGCGGGCCCCCGCGGAGCAGGTGAGGGGGGCGGGAGCGGCCCCCTCGGCCTCGGAGCGCGGCCCCGCCCGCCCGGGGGCTCCGGCCGCTCCCGGACGGGTGAGCCCCGCACGCCCCGGCCCGCAGCCCCCGCCGATTTCCACGCGGGGTCACGTACCCACGTTCTCCTTTTCCTGCTCCTCGGCCGCTGTTTAACGTGCGGCGGGACCCCCGCGCTCATGGCAAACTCGGTGTTCCCTCCGCAAGCTCCTAAACGGGACTTCGCGGCTGAAACCACGAGGAACTTGGCATTTCGTAAAAGCAAAGCTCAGAAACACCCGGGTCGAACCTACCCAGGGGCCCCAGCCCGCCTGTTGGCACCTGTGACCTGGAAACCTATGTTAACTTCAGCGGAAAGGGGCAAAAAACACCTGCCTGGCAGCACTCACTCCAAGGAGCCGGTCGGTGGCACAAAGAATACGATGGAAATTTTGCCTTTTCCAGTATTTTGAAGAACTTTCTATAGCAGAACTGGCTTTAAAGGATCAGCTTTACCATGTAAGTGTTAAGACCTTCAAGGATGAAACCACAGAAGATTAGGCTTTTCAAATGCATCAGGATAGAATGTACACTTCTAAACTGGTACCCGATGCATTTTGCTTGTTAAATTGATTACACACAGTTCATGTATTTTAAAAGACGACAGCAAATGTACCGGGAGCGACAACTTCTGCTACACCATACTGCACAATATGTGCAGACACATTCCGAACTTTAGCATCCGCTGCTATGAAATCAGCGGAGTTTGCAGCTCCTGCAACGTTCATTTTTTCTCAAACCCGTATGTTATTTGCTGTTTCACAGATTTAACAGGAACAGATGCACAGGTCTCAAATAAGCAGGGAAGAAAACCAAAGCAAATCAAAGCAAACCAGTGCGTGTAAGTTACATTCATAAAGTCATCTTTCGTGTTATATAGGAACCGCTAACGCACTCCTCTCACTACACACACATTTCCACTTGTGGGACTTCCTTGCTACAATTACTATCAATGACTTCCATTGTGTCACTTGATCACAAGTCTGACTCAATCTCAGACCTCTATAATACTCAGGAACGAATGTGGCATGAATGAAAATTAAAATCTCAGCTGTAATTTTTGTTGGCTGAGAGTTGTAATTATTTCAGTATCAAATACAGAATCACATTAACTAGAGTTTGAGTACAGCTTAATCAGTCATACAGTCAGAACATGATATAACCAAATAAGTTATTTGCCTGAAATTAGAATTTCATGAATTAACAAAGCTGTGTTTGCACAGATTATGAGAGTTCTTCCTAGTATCAACTCATTTTACTTTCTTTCGCGTTTTGTGTAACTCTATGGCCCCACCTACTGGATGGCTTTAACATGACTGGAGAAGAACATTTTTGTGTACCTGCAAATATCTCTATAAAAAGCAAGTTCTTGCAAGAACTTTTGGGGCAGTTGATCACGTACAACGAATGTGGGAGCTGAGTCTTTCTTACTTTCTCTGTAGCAAATGACTGGAGTTCATCAAACAGCCTGGTGAGGCTCCAGTTGAGACTGTTTCAATTTTCCACACTTCTGTTAGTCTTGTCATTTGGTTACAAGCCAGACATCATCTGTCAAAACAGGAGGTTGTTTGTTTATTCTTGGTTGCAGAATTTTGAAAGACATCCTCTAACCTTAGGTGTTTATTTCATTTGCTCTTTAACACTGAAACCGAAAGAAGGACCTGTTTAAATTAGCCCTTGTTAAACCTGCAGTGTGAGTCAGGTCCTGTCCCAGAGAGCATATTTTATTGAGCTACTCAGGGGAAAAAAACCCGATGAACCCCTTTTTCATTGGAGTTCACTGATTAAAGCTACTCATTGAAATCAGCTACTGGTCTAGATCTATGAGCTCTTAGTGGGCTTCAGATTCTAATTGAAACAAGCCTGCCCAGCTCTTCAGCCTTCTCTGGACTGGAGTCCTTGGTATTTATGAGTTGGTGATCAAAGTGTCCCAGGAGGGTCCTACTGCACTCCTTGCAATTTTACTATTATTGCAGATACAGTATTTTACTTAAATATTACTATTAAGGGACATTTCCTATCTTTTGCAAGCACACATGGTATGATATATAAAAAAAGGAAGAGGCTAAATAATTTCTCTTTGCACGATGTTTTGAAACAGGAGTGTTTAGTGTCGTGATTTGTGTCTGCCTCTTGAGCTAACATGTATTATACCAACATAAGCAGGCTTGTCAATGTAATTCTATTTGTACTAGAGATTTTGTTGATGCTGCTATGTCAATTACAAATATGAAATCACATCCCTAATTGCTATAGCTGTGCAGAGAGTTTTTCAATCTAGTTTTGCTGGTTTAAGGTTCAGAGTTATATATATATCATTAATTCAGGTTTGTTTGTTTGTTTGTGGGTTGGTTTTTTTAAATCACAACTTTACCTTATTTACTCTTTGGTCCTGTTTTCAAGGAATCACATACACACACAACACTTTGAGCGAAATACTTAAACAGCTGTCATATAAACTGATTTATGATACTGACTTGCAGCTGCTGTTATTTGTTATATGAAAATTATAAACCATGGTGATGATTTTTGGTTTAGTTTAGAAATGAGATTCTTAAAAGATCATTATTCAGCAGAGAGTAGGTGAGGAGTTGCAAAGTATTCCCTCCTCCATCTCCCAAGAGCTGCATTTACTCTCAGTGTCTTTACCAAGAGTCTATTTTAGTGTGATTCCTCCTCGTTATCCAGTACAACAAAGATACAATCAGCAGGATTCTCACTGTAGCTCATTAGACCAGATGCTGGTTATGGCCTGTGCTGGTAGCTCGACTTGAACAAACAGCCAGAGGGCTATAAATCAAACCCCTTCTGCCTCATCTCCATTAGCTCATTGCCTTCAGATAACAGCAAACCTAATCAGGAGCTATTTGGGCAAATTAAATTAATGTTTGGGACCCAGTCTCGCTAAGAAAAAAGAGGTGTCCCCAAATATCTCTTTAAGTAATTACTATTTTATTAAAAAAAAAAAAAATCCAAAGCGCCTTGTTAGCAGCGTGTTTATTTTGCCTGTGTAGCAAAGGGGAGCAGGGCTGGCAGTGAGGGAGGGAGGTGTCTGTGCCTGCAGAGGGCAAACTTGTCCAACAAATCTCCTCATTTTTCATGCGGTGGCTTCTCAAAGTAAAGGATGGTTTATCGGAAAGGCAATACCCTATCAGCCGTGTTGGGTTTTCTCATATACACAGCGGGGTTCAGACGCATGCAGCTCTTTAGCATTATAGCGCTTTCTTGTAATTTGAAATTTAAAAAAAACAAAACCAAACGCCACCACCAAAAAAAACAAACCAAACAAACAAAACCCAACCTGTATATGCAATGCAAAGCTCTCAGAAGGCAGAAGCGGGTAAGGGCTGCGAT
Source organism: Caloenas nicobarica (assembly GCF_036013445.1). Lineage (NCBI taxonomy): Eukaryota > Metazoa > Chordata > Aves > Columbiformes > Columbidae > Caloenas > Caloenas nicobarica. The sequence continues at coordinate 6,727,713 of NC_088262.1, read as the reverse complement.
TTTCTTTGGGATAAATAGATGCCAGTCAGGTTTTCTTCCCCTCGGTCCTGTGCCGACCACACAGCCACGGCACACGGTCACTGCCCCGGGACCTTCACGTGAACTTCGACAAATCTGAATTTCTCCCTCTTCTGAAACACTGAGAATTCAAAGTGAAAACCATTTCTTTTTTAATAACACGCTATGGGAGTCACAGCTAATTTGAAACTAAAACCACGTGCACCTTGTTTTACTCAGGTATGAGTGTATATTATCTCAGGAACGAGTTGTTGTGGTTTTTTTTTTTGTTGTTGTTGTTCGTTTGTTTAATATATTACATATTCCCTCCATCTGGGCTTCTACCCTCATGATGTGGTGTTAACTGAAAAACTGTCCTGCTTCTCCTCCCCTTCCTTTCAAGAAACAATCTTCCTTTTTCCCTGAATCAAGCCTGGAGATAAATATTCTGCTGTATATTTAAGGAAACTTACCAAAGCCTTTTCTCAAGTTCACCTTCTCAGAGACAAAGATGCATCGTCCAATTCCCCTGGCTTCTCTCCAGAGGCATATTTTCCTGCAATGGATTCTAGATTTATAAACAAATGGTGAAATCATTATACTGTAGAATATTGTGGATCTTGACTCAACTTTTCTGTATGAGATTAATTATTAAATATACCTTATCCACTGGAAGGTAAAATCCTCTGCTTGAATCCCACAGGAAAACTCACAAAGAAATAAAAAACTCTCCGAATCTTAAATTACAGGAACTGTAGATAGTTTTCCCATGAATGGAATGCAACGGCTATATATATATATATATACACACACATATATATATATATACACGCTGCTGCACAAAGAGCAAGCTCAAAATGGAAAATAAAGTATGAATTCAGTTATTCAGATTTATAGCAAATTAGCATATGAGAACTTGGAAGCTTTTCTATCATCTTGTCTGCAAAGGAAAATGGCAAATCACTGTTTTGCATTTAAGTTGACAATGAAGTTTATATGAATTGGCCAAACATTTCTGCACATTACAGGCTACTTAAAGAAGCTTATTTCGTAGGGGATCCTTTGTGAATTTGGACAGTAGTAAAATACAATTGTCCAGTTAAAACAGGAATGTCCTCTGAGTTATGACATTTTTTTTCTCTGTGGTACACAGCAGGACATTCGGATTACATATGGTATACATTAATGTGTGCTACAGATTTAGTTTAATTTTCTTTTCAAATTGTTGAAATTCATGGAAAAATCCTTCACATCTCACTCTTAGCTGCAATACAAGTTCCTGTGCTTTCAGTGAACAAGCTTGAAAAATTCTGTGATAAAAAATTAAAATTAAAAAAAGTCTTGACAAGTGATGAGGTCTTCAGATAGATGTTTTCATCTATAGGTGTGCTGAAATGTGACCTAACAACAAATATTTTTGTCTGCTGTTTTAAAACAAAATAAAAAGCGAAAAAACAACCCCCAAATCTTTGTGTCAAGTACGTAGTATAAGAATTCTTCCAAACGCTGCAGGCATAAACCTGCATCGACCTGAATCGAGCTGGTATTTTCAGTACCAGGAACAATCTTGATTACTTGGAGACCATTGCAATTATCAGTGTAGAAAGCAATCCTGGAAGAAACTGGAATCCTCAACCTTTGCACATTAGCAGCAGGTATGGCCTTTACCAAGAAGGTCGTTTTTCTCTCTGTGACACTCCCACTGCCACTTGAAGGACAAACCAGCTCTAGGCAAGAGCTTAGCTCAGCACCGTTTCTTCTCCTTTTCTTAGTATTTGGAGAATAGCAAGAACTAAAAGCAGATCCTCTAAAAATACCCATTTAAAGAAAATAGTTTTCAGGCACTGCATCCTGATTAAGTAATTTCAGCAATATTTGTTTGCCCACAAATAGATGTACTGGCTACAGGAACAAGTATCCCAAAGCTCCACAGTTAAATCATGGACTGGAAGCTCCGTGTCACCCCCAGAGCCCTGGTTCAAATCCAAACCTTCTCCAACTGGTGTAACGCCACGCCGCTCACACGGCTATCTCCTGTCCTAATTAACTAGGAGTTGCAGCTGAGTTCTCTGCTGGATTTTAATTACAGAGTTATTAATTCATGGGGAAAAAAATTGACAGATGTTTCAGGTTGGTCGTAGCAAATTAAAAGGCAGGTGCTTGGCATAAAAGCTCAGAAATGATTAAACAAATGACTCATGGATGTTTAGCTGTTTTACAGTGAGCAGTGGACATAGTACTGTTCAGTATATTGTAGCGCAGGGTGACTTCTCAGGATAAAAACAACAATAGCAACAGATTTTGTTCTGTCTAGTTTTTAAAAATAAAGAAGCGTATAAACCTGTGTTCATAATTTGGTTTATAGCTTTTGCTGGGTTCATTTTCCTCCTCTTTCCCCTAAAAAAGAAAAGCCACTATTTAAAAAAAAGAATTGTGTAATGCCAAAGTAAATGAAGGAACTAGTTGGTTACAATTATTGTTACTCAAATTGAGCATATATAGAACATGAAGTAAAAGGCTAATTTTCATCTCTTATAAGGGACACCAAATGTTGTCGTAATTTTACTAATAACTTTGATTACTTTACAAAGCTACAAAAAGGGCTCTGACATTACTGCTCACTTGACCACTTGCTGACAGAGCATCTATAATATATCCTGTATTTCATTCACTGCCATGAAGGTGCCTATTCTGCAGTCCTGTCTGCAGGACAGACCTTTATTGTCTGGCTCATCTCTGTACAATGACCCCCCAGACAGCTCTACCTGTACGGATCAGAGATCAGTCTATTAACCTCAAAGAGCTCAAACCTTCCCACCACGCTCACTTGCAATGCATGCTGGTGCTCAAACTCTCTGCAATTACAAATGACAGCATCTATTAATTTCAGCCACTTATGTAGTCCCCATTGCTGCAGTATCAGAACGCTTTATACACCTTAATGCATCTACCTTCCCATTCCATATTGAGGTCGTGGAGCAACAGTAGAAAGATTAAATGTTAGAGTCATTAATTTCTCCGAAGTCCCTCTTTTGATGACTAGTTTCCCGAGATCTGATGCTTGAAACATGCTGTCAGCTGCAGCTTGACCAGAGACTGGAAAATTTTGCCTCCATGCCTATTCACAAAGGCTTTTCTCATGACTGAACTGAATAGCTTGGCCCCTCATTCACACCTGTCTTGAGGAGCAGTAAGAAATCAGGTGCTCTGCTGTTGATGGAAGCAGTACCAGAGAATTCTCATTAGAAATATGTAAGATTATGGCTTTGTGGCAGTTGCACTTCCTCCTCTGAGAACTGGAGCCTTCAGTGGGGCAGTTAATGGCTCTTTTTGTGGGGACTCAGAGTCGGTTGACAGGGTTGTTAGCAGAGGAGGGGCCCAGAGAAGCTGAGAAGCTTCTGGACCATGTTGTAATGCCCACAGCCAGATCTGACCAGACTATAGACGGGGCTCCCGCCGAAGACCCCCTTTGTGTGGTCTTCTCGGAGCAGCGGGTCCGTGAGCTGGAGCCCTCCCCTTAGACTGGAACACCATCTAAGGAGACTTCCCGGGATTGGGAGCACCTCACCTCCTCGTTTGGGTGAGTGGTAATTTACTGGATATATCCTTGAATAAATCCTTGCCGCAACAGGCGAGTGTTTGTTTCTTGTGAGCAAAACGGGGCAGAGGGCTCTGGTTTTGTTTCTTGTGAGTGCGTGCATGCACACTGTGGATCCTCATTATTCTTATTTTTGCTGCACCCCAATAATTTCCTCAACTGATATACGAATCCGCATTTTATATTATCGGAGTCGGTTTACTGGCTGCACTTTTCCGGCCAGAATAAAGTCTGCTTTGGACCTTGTTGTCTGCCTAAAATTGACTTCGGGGTGCCTCCATGACAGGCTTCTTTCATAGAATTGGCTTCCCAAAGCCATTTAGAAATGATGTGAGGATGCTGCCTCCTTAACGTCCGCCCACTGCATATTTTACTTTGCATTCCATTTAATGAGCCCTGCTCTCCTTACGCACCACGTGGGAAGTCTGAGCATTGTCAGGATTCAAACTTTATTTGATGCCTGCGAACCCTGTGTTTTTTAATCTAGAAATAAGGAATTTGCCCAGGGTTACACACGAGATCTGTGGTAAATCAGGGAATTGAGCCTAAGCCTCTTATATCTTAGAGCAGGAGCCTGTTGCTTTCAGAAGAGCTTCACTACATTACACCAGCTAAGTGTCTGGCTCAATCACTATTCTGTGGATTACCAGAGGGCAGATTAACTGGAGTCTATTGAATTTTTAAAACATAAAATAAATACCTGCTATAAGCTCATAATAGGTTTCTCCTAGCAAGGTTTTGAGGAATTTCCAGCACTGTCTTAATTCTGTATCTATACATATGCACAGGAATTGACGGTACACGTACCTACATAGCAGTAGAGCAAAACCTCCTATCCTCATTTAAGGTTAATAAAAACGAATGCTATTCCTGACATCCCAGATAAATTATGTTTTCCATTGCTATACACAAATGCACTGAAATATAGTTAGCATTTCATCTGCTAGGCAAGAATAACCCCAGCCCCTTTCAATTTGGAATTCTCTAACCACCCATGGCCAATAAGATGTTGTGCATTTACCATCAATTTTCTGATTTCATGGGGAATGAGGGCTGAAAGCAAGGCAGAGCCTCTCATGCAGTGGTTCGTTACTTATAATTTCTTTACTGTGAGTTTGTCCCTACCCCTCAGCTAAGCCAAATCTGTTTTCAGCTGCATCTGATAATATAACATTCACAGCTCAAGGTCACTAGCTCTAAATTGGTGCTCACTTTTTAACTGGTCTCACTTGAATGGTAATAAGCTTCAAGAAGTGCTTAGTCTTAGCTTTGATTCAGTTAACAGTGCACAATCATCTTGTGAACTGGGTACTTAAGCTGCAGTTAGACTCTTGCTGTTCCTGTTGCTCAAATCAACTGCAGAAAATATGCAATATTGTGCAATATTGTCAGCAGATTTCTGAATATAGATGTGCGTTTACCTGCACACAAGGAAAGCGATCACTAGTTTCTCAGTGTTTCGCACCAGTTCTAGTTTTTTAGTAAGTCCTGTACAAATGGAATACAGATATAATAAAAGAAATTAATTCTATTGCCACAACCTGAAACAGCAACACAATGGTAGGTAGTAGGTGCAAAGGCACAGATGCCATGCACGATGCTCTGGCAGATGCGATCCTGAGACTGCTCCCGTGCTTTCTCTCTTTCTGCAGCGTGCAAGAGAACTAACAATATTGATCTTAGAAGTTTAATACCATGCTTGTGCATTGAATTGAAGCTTCTTAAATACAGAAAAAAGGTACTGTTCTATCATTAGGTGCTTTCCTTAAATATCCTTTTTTTTTTTTTTCAAAAGGCATTAAGTACCTACTTACCTTAAGCATTTAGCTAAATCTTATTAAAACCCACTGAGTTTAGACACATGCTTAAATGATTTAATAACTTAGATTTTTAAATTAAAAAAACCCCCCACAACCAACTTATTTGTTCTGCTTCTATATCTCTATGCAAGCTGTATGTGGTAAAAGAACAACCGCCCCATAAATAGAAACAGCAAAAGGATCTAAAATTCTTCTAGGATGAACATATTGCTCTAATACTGTATTTGTTTAGAACTTTCTGATGACACCAGATGCTGCTGCTGACTAGCAGGTCTGTTCCAGGAAGGCACAAATCAGCTATGCAAAAATAAGTGCACAGTTAGTGACGTGTCCTTTCACAGATTCCTGCTGGAAGTCAAATCCAGCGGGAGATTTACTTACTGTGCCCAGCAGGCCAGTACGCAGTGAGAGAATTTCCTGATATTTCTTGCATGTTTAGACTATATTGCAGATTGAACCATTTTGATTAATATACATTGGGGAAGGAAATCATCTCCACATGATTTGACTTTGTGAACTATGATAGGACATGTGAAGACACCTTCACTTTTTCTCGGAATCACAGCAAGACCTTTTGGGTGCCCTTTCGGGTCATTCCCACTCTGGGGTCCCTGCAGCTCCTGCCGCAGCACCAGAGGGCTTGGGCACACATCCACAGCTGGGAATTTTGTCCCATTTTGTCTGGTTTTTAGTTATACCTACTTGCCTTTTTTTTAATAGAAAGTAAGTATATGGACTGTGATGCAGTGTTTTCCCTCTGCCTTCAGTCCTTGTCGATGTCTTTAAGGTGCTATGGAAATAATGATGATTTTAGCTCATAGATTTTTAGGGAATAAGAACCAATGAGAAGTGATGAAATGCTCAACGCTTCTCTGTTTTCTAAAAGTTGCCTGAAAATGGAGAACTTTTTATTTCAAAACCCATTTCCATTTAGAAAACCTTGTATTTATGAACAGAAAAATGCTAGAATTAGAAGTAACATTTCAAATAAAACTTATTCCATGAGAGACACGAAAATGCTCCAATTCAGAATCAAAACCAACTGTTGGAAAACAAGGAGTCTAAAAATACTCAGTGTGGAGATCTGTAAATGTCCAGGGCCAGCTTGGCTTTGGAACTGGAGAGAACCTCGCTGCGTTTACAGCCTGCGCTGAGGCGTGAGCCCGAAGTGTGTGCCAAACGATGCCCAGATGCAGCTTATGTGTTGCTTTTGGGATTTCAACTGGCATCTTCACGTGGAGCGGTGCAGGTCTCTGTACGTGGAACAGACCGGGTCAGAGATCTCTGATGCACCACGTAAACATACCCAAGACATCTGCATCTTTATCTTGACTCTAGAGAGCTAATTTGATGAAGAAACAAGAGAAACAGCCAAAAAGCAGAAAACGTCTGTGGGACTGGACATGGTTTTCAGCCTTGTTATAGTAGTTAGTGTTGCTCAAAGCAAAATTTGCAGGCTATTTACCCTTGCTTGCTACGGGCAACTGGATTTGCTCACCTGGCGGGGGTTTTATATCAAAACCAAGTTATTTCAGATTTCAATAACGGTATGTTTCCTTTAGAATGTTTGCACTATATTGGGTACCTGTTTTTCTTAATATTACCTACACAGTTACAGAGCTGTGGGACCAGGCGGATGGAGGAGGGGAAAACGTCACAAAGTTGAAAGGAGCTGGAGACTCTGTTCATGTCACCACATTCTCCCTGTGGCACAGTGAGTGATCTCCTATTTCTGACTCCCATCCCCTGCTACTTACTGAAGAAACAAACCATGCCTGTGAGATGTTAGTCATATAATTCAGTGCAGCACTGAAAATTTCTAAGGCGAGAAAAATGGTATGAGGATCTCTGAAAAGAGAACAGAACAGGAGCTGAATTTGCAAGAGGATGCAGGGGCAGCAGGGATGGACTTTGAGACCAGATTTGCGAATATCCACTTATAGTGACAAGTTTAAAGTACACTAAAGCAGGACCTCTTCCAGTTCTAGCCTAGAGATGGACCATGAGGCAGACACTTGTTTTCTCTTTGGCAAGAGAAGATGAATAACTATGTCTGCTTAACCCCTGGTTTTAGTTCTGCAGAAGTGCTGAAAAGGCAAATTCAGCTTCATTATAACAACGAGAAGAATTTATCAACAGAATAAATACAGAAAATCAAACTGTTTAAAGTTTTAAATGTATTCAAACACACATGGAACTTCTGACTAACTTACAATATCCTACAAACACAACCAAAACCTTCCTGAAAAATTTCTAGTTAGTTGCACAGAAAAAACATATCTCCAAGCAGCTGACTGGCAGGAGAAGAATAAGGTCAGACACATCTGGAGAATTCAAGATGGAAAGGAACCATGTCCTGATTTTATAACAAAGACCCAAATCACCGCATTTAATTTTGGACCTCCTTATTCCAGTCAACTCTGCTTTTCTTCTATGCACATCCCTTCCTCTGAGGGCTTTCCTACTCAGAATCTACATCAGCAGCTTGGGTTTCAGTTTGCATCAAGCTGGGTTTTGTAGTAGTAAGCACACTTGGAAGCTACAAAGACATGGCGTGTTTCTTGCTGCCCAGCTTATCAGTCACAACAAACAATTTATAGCTGAACTTAAAAAAAAAAAATCAGTCCAGGCTCTAAAGAGTGCAGAGCTTAAAAAGGAGTGAAGTGGTTCTGATCCAAGGTTTTGGAACAAAACCTGGTTGTGAGTCAGGTAATTTTTTGAAAAATGTTTTAAATGACTTATTGAGACTTTAGCCTTCAGTCTTAGCAAATTCGAAAGCTGCTGAGTTAAATTATCCACCTAAATCAGGATATGCTGAATAAATTTCAATTAGAACACAAGCTCCATTATTGATGAGGCTAGAAACCCCCAGGCTGACCCTTTTACTTGCTCCAAAATCTAATTCACATTGCCCTGAAATTTAATTTGCCACATGGAGGCAATATGTAAAGTGAGTATTCCAAATTTGGGCTAACATATTTTTAAAAATCCTGGTATTTCGTCTCTGTAATCCCAAGAAAAACACACAGCAAAATATGACACTGAAGAAACCCCACTGCTAACACCGACACTGAAATGACTGACTTTTTTTGCCTGTATTCAGGTAGTCTACCTGGGGTTTTCACTAGACCTCAAAAGCATTTCACGTGGACCCCCAGACCCTGAACAGGTCTTCTGCAAGGTCTCACCTGCAACTACAGCCAGCCAAAATAATCAAATCTGGAACAACAGATTCTTTTACTGATTTATTTTCTATAGTACAGTGGTTTGTATTGCTGCAGAGAAGATCTAGTGAGCCAAATCTTGCCTGTTATTTAAAGCTTGCTGCTGTAGCAGAGTGGCTGGTGTTTGTGGGGTTTTTTTTGTTGTTGTTGGTTTTGTTTGTTTGTTTTTTCCTGGAAACTAGCACACATTAAACTCCTTTCACATGTTTTGTTGCCTTCTCTATTAGGATTAACCTTCTCAAATATCCACCTCTCTCACATGCATCAGATGGCTCACTTTCTGTGGCCCAATTTGCTTTTTTTCCCTACCATTGATCCAGATTTCAGTTCAGCTCTTGCCAAGCGTAGCTGCCGTTCTCATGCAATACTAATGGCACTTCTCGAGCGATCTCAAAAACCCTATTATTTTTCCTGCGTGCCTTGCTTGCTTTACTTTCTTCCTTCTATTTACCCATTGCTCCATCCACATACACACAAATTTAGCTTAGCATGGACAGGAATCACGCCTATATAATCACTAGAAGAGAACAAGGAACCAGAAGTTTTAGCAGGGAGGCCTGAGATCGGAGGCTGCAGAGTATTATCAGCATTGGACGTGGTGTGTGCACTCCAGTCTGTTCAACAGGGATGGATGGGCAGCTCGAGCAGGAGATGCAGAACACTTGTGAGATGGAACTTAAACAGCTTCTTAATCATGAAGACTTAAGCCAGCATTCACCTTTTCACAAGCCTTTCTTTGCAGAAAACACGAGTGCAGTCAATAAAATTTGTCCTAGGTATTATTTCCTCTGTAGCTAAACCGGAATGGAAGGCAAGGTTAATTATATTGCCTTAAGCCACAGAAAATCTCTTATTCTTTTCAATAACATTTCAGTGTGTCTTGGGCTATTAAATCCTGCCCACAGCTGCTCTCACGCTGATTCTTGGGAAAGTGATGTTGGAGCCGCTCAGCTTGGCAGTGTCATTGCTGTTTGCAGACAGGGCTGGAGTTCGTCCTTCTAACCTATGCTGATGACGGTGGCAGAATGGGGATGACTATTAGCCAGATGATTTGCATATATCCCTCATTATCTCTCTTTCTAATTGTGATAAATCCTCCTTAAATTAGCTTTAAAATGCCAATGCCTTACACATTCCCTATTCTTGTTTTGTCTCATGGGATGATGATGTTTTTCCAGCACCAGGAATTACTATTTAATAACTTAGCTCTTTAAGCAAGATTAAAGTGAAGGCTTGTAGGGATCGTGCATGCATTAATGTTATTATAAATAGATCCCTTTCCAGAAATATCAGGAAATTTGCAGAGGAGACCACTGTGTCAACAGCAGCAGCAGAATCACAGAAGGTTATCTTTTATGGTGCTCCATGTAGGGAAGATGTCTTGAGTACTTTCTGTCATTTTAAAAAAGGATTATAAGTTCAAGCAGCAGTACCAAGCAATTAAGGAAATTACTCTTTTGGGAGGGCTCGGTGTACACTTTTAAATATGTTGAAAATTAGCCACAACCCCTTAAGGAGTCTACTTGGAACAAAAGCCAAATTTAAATCCTGAAGTTAATATAATAGTATGGAATAAATATTGAGACTGCTGGTCCACAAGTTCCCTCAACTCATGTGTTTTGGTTTTTTTTAATATTGAAAGTTAGCATTTTACCGTGTGCATCTGTTTCTTCATCTCTTTGTTACATTTAGATTAATATTTTATTCCTCCTAATATTGTTTCAAATGTATTACATTTAAAGATCATAATGTCCCTGGGTGATGCAAGATAAAACGAAAGTGGGCTGAAGGCAACACAAGATGTAGTTCAAAGCAGCCAGGCACGGTCCTGGATCGCTGCAAGAGCCGCCCACGGCACCAGCCGGATCTTTGCGGAGAAAGGTGGGAGGTGTTTCGGGTGTCCCTGGGAAGAACCGCCCTGCAGCATCACTCCAGACTGCTGGAGGAGCCTTTACAGTAGAAGAACAGAGAAAAATCCAGATGCTTGAGTTGGACCAAATTCCTGAACTGTCATTTGGAATTTGCGGTGCTCACTGACCTTTGGAAACTGTTCCCCGAGGAGCTACCAGAGAGTTTAACCAGCCGATCGGCTGGAGCTGTGCTGGTGCCCAAGAACCTCACTTGAGGCTTCTAGAGTGTGTCCAGGATTGCTTGCCGAGTCCAGATCAGGTTCAAGCTCACTTGACACTCACTTGATGTTGTGTGTCCGGCTAACTTGATGCTTCTAGAATGTGTTCTAGGTCGCTTCCCAGGTCCAAATTTTGTTCTAGCTCAGTTGAAGGCTCTAGCTCTCTTGAAGGTTCTAGACGGTGTTCTAGCTCACTTGAGAGTCACCAGAGCAGTTCTACCCCTCAGGAGGTAGAAGGATACTTTTCAGAAAAGAGATTCAATTCTTTATGCCCTTCCCTTTTTCCTTTATAATGTCCTCACTGCAACAGACTGGCCACTTCCAGTGCTTCATGAAAATGAGCCTCTGTAGTTTGTTAACATCTGTCGGACACAGTTTACTCCTTTTTCTTTCATCCTGCCTCTGAAGAGCACCGTGTGAGACATGGAGTGTTCTGCTTTATTTTCATGGGGTGCCCTTTTTTTTTTTTTTTAATATATATATTTTTTTAAACCCACTGCTCTATATTCAGTGAAGAATACTATTGGGACTTGAAGGAAGAACATTCTTTCTCTAAGAAAAGTCATTGCAAGCTATGGTGGCTTTTGCCACACAGCAAAAAAACCCTTAAAAACAAAAAACAAACCACAAGTCATTATTGTTTTCTATCTTCCATTTACTACTTCAGGTCTGTGACAGATTGAAGTAGTTTTTCTTTTTTTTTTTTTTTTTTTTTTATTTTTCCATTACCATCTCAAATCCCAAGAAGGCCGCAGAACTGAACAACTGGTGTAGGTGGTGAGTTTTGTACCAGAGGCTGCTTCACTATATAAACCAGGGTGAAATTATCTTGCAGTATTTCAGACTATGACCTTTCAAGTAGACAGACCCAATGATTTTCAGTCAATGCTCCCTGTGCTTGATTTAGAAGCCCATTCAGAAGGCAAAAAGGCCAGTTCATTGTGGCAACTCATTATTCCGCTGTGCTGCTACATCCTGATAGATAACAAATCTGACCTTTGCTACAGAAATAGGTTGTTGTGGGCAGTAAAAGTTCCCTTTGAGTGACACCGTGAATGCTAACGCTCCTGTAGACAAAGACAGCGCGGGGCAGAATGTGCAATCAATGCTCCATCCTGAGGTGCTCACCGAAAACCTGCAGGAGAAAACTTGTGTCGTCGTCCTATTTCAACAGACGGGACTGAGCCCATGAGTCTCAGGCCTTAGTTTAGTGTTCTGGGAATATCAATAAGCCCGGAAAACAAACCAGAAGTTCCTTCATTTTTGTTTAAAGCAGTGGAGATCAGTTGAAATTTAAAAAAATACCGTGAGCTCCTTCTTAGATCTAGAGATGCACCGGCCACATTCTTGGTGACAATATTTAAATTGAAGTTTTAATTGAAATTGAAATTTTGAAATTCTGGCTGCAGCTGCTGATGGCGAGCACTTAAAGCGGAGCTGTACCCATGGAAAATCAGTGTTTGTAATGCCGTCTCTTAAAACAGGACAGGGCAAAAGTCCCACTCTAAGCTCAACGAACTTACCCATAAGAGCATTCAGTAACATGCCCATGATGTGCCATTCCTTGTTCTTTGTAGTCTTTAAATATTTTCTAATACTGAAAATAATTGTAAAGAATACTCTGTGGTTTTAGAAACTGATATTGAACTACTCTGGTGGGTAACTAGAATTTCTAGCTGGCCAGTAAAAAGAGCCAAAGTGTTACCTGGTTTGTCTGTGGACTCACTCATTATGGGGAAACATAAGAGAATCAGGAAATTTTGCTTTCCAGGCAGGTGCTTAAACCACCAGATACTGTTTTTTCACTTCTGAAGCTGCCAGTCAAATGCATGCTTAGAAGTACTTATAAATATATCTGTATTGCAGCCTCTTGGGTCTCAGGTTGTGTTTCTCTCTCTCCAAAACCGTAAGAGGAAAAATGCATTTGGAACTGTTATATGATTATGAAACATGCATGTATGATTAGAAGCGTAATTACATTGCATTTTGATACCTGTCAGCAGCAAATAGTGTTCTTATAGGCCAGATCCTAACATAAGCACTCTCAACCCTAAACCTCAGGCATTTCTCAACTGCCATTTGAAAGTAATAATGGAAATCCTTGTTTTAATTTATAATATTTTCAGTTCCTGTTCTTACAGCCATTATATATTTTGGGAATGAACAGTTGAATCCATCATCCTGTCTCCTACTGAATCTCTAGAGGTATTTTACCTGAACCGTGCTGCTTTTTTCTCCCTCCTACACAGACTTTCTATATTTTCAGTTTTTACAACCAGGCTGTATATTGACAATAAGGGCATCAACTCATAAAAACGTTAACTCATTGGGGGAAAAATATACCAAGACAGTGCATCCAACTCCCCCATGTATTTTGACATTCCACTTAGCAAATTGTGTTATCATTTTAAGAGTGAGTAATCCCAGCTCTGAACATCTGCAAGGGAAGTAGAAGGCACGTGAAGAAGAAAAATGTAAAGGCAGATACACGTATCAAGTCTGTTCTAAATGATGTCAGAACTGAGTGTCAAAGCACAGAGCTTTATCTCCCACACAAAGACCTGGATGCTGAAATGCAAAGGGGCAGCTCCCATCACTCTGCCCGGTTGGTAACAACAGCAACTGCTGCTCGTGTTTCTCCCGATCACTAAAATACACTTAAAGCTTTTACGTGCTGGCATTGCTCTGCATCCGGCTCAGATCAGACCAGGGGCATGGCACTCCTGCCCCAACTTTGGTGTGAAGTTCATTCTCAGCTACCCAGAGGTTGTCAGCCCAACATTTATCCGGTCACGACAGACTTGAGGCACTGAAAACATAGAATCACATAGCAGAAAAATCACCACCAGTCACGTCACTACTTGAAGGTAAAGGCGTTTTTCTCATGCTGCCAGATGCAAGAAAAACATGGTTCTTTTCTTTTGCACAGCAATTTGGTGGAGCGTGTGCCTGCGGTGAAAGGTGAAACGAGTCTACGCAGTACCAGGGTTTCTATAGTCTCCCATCAGAAACCCTGTCCCACGCTGAACTTGGGGGAGATAGTACTAGCAACAAATAGCAAAAAGCTTTTGAATTCACCCAAACCCTGTGTAATTTTAATCACGCCTTTAGGGATGCTTTTGCCTTAAGGGCAAGGCAAGAGGCAGCACTGGGCAGAATACAAGCAGACAGCGGAACTCGAGCCCACGCAAACCGGAGCAGGGGAAAGCGAATTGTGTGAGGCTGCTTTGACTCCAAAACTTGGTCATACTTAATGATGCTGTCATCTGAAAAACAACCATTTATTAGAAAATCTGTTAGGGAAGCACATTTTGGAAGGACCGGGGGTACAGACACAGGCAGAGCCCAGCAGCTCCTGGGCACAGTCGGCTGAACAGCAGCCGCTGAGCTGCAGCAGCTCAATGTGCGAAACACCACAGGTGCACCAGCCCCCAGCAGCTCTGCCTTAATGCCTCTCTCCACATCTCCAGAAGGGATCTCGCACAGGAGCCAGAGCTTTTGCAGCCGTCAGTTTAGAAATACCTCAAGAAATGCAAAACTGAAACCAAGGAGCCACTAATTGGAAGGGTTTTTTAAATGAAGAAATGAAACAGCAGAATGTGATGGAAGTTTGGATGTTTCCTCTCAAATCCCATGTTAGCATTAGCACTAAACAGATGTCCCATCTTCCAAAGAAATGGCAGGTTTGGCACCTCTTCACGGTTAGCAAGTTTAATTATGGCTTCAAATGCAATAATGGAGCAACCTTGCTTGGCTATAATCCCATCTGCAATTGGCACCAGCTTTCCTTCCCTCGCTGTGCCATATGGGGAACTGCAGAACAAGGTGCTGCATATGTTCCTGCTGAATTATATTGGGTCAAATCAGGGTCAGATTAAAATATTATGGAAAGGAAGGGAGCGACAATAAAAAATGAAAAGTGGGGATAAACTCAGTGTCTTCCTGCAACTCCAGGTTCTCTGACCAAATTATCTGGAATCCAATTGGATGTGGGCTCCAATAAAACAGCTACTTTAATTAGGAGAACTCCTAGTCTGTCTGAAATAACGCCATGTTCTGGGCAGAAGATCAGGAGGGGCAGAAGAGCTGGCATTGTCCGAATGCAAGACAGTCCTGAGATCACAGAGAAAGTGAAATAACCCTTTAAATACAGCACAAATTTTGGGGGAAGAGTTTTCCCCTTTTACCTCTTCCCAGAGTCAATGACATTTCGGAAGATTTGGAACAGAGTGGAAAATAGCCTTCCTGTCATCTCATATTACATGTCTGCAACAGCACAGCAATTAATGGGAATAAAAAGAAAAATAATGCTTATCTTGTTATTTGGTTGCATAAAATATCCACCTTAGGCAGGCCAGGCAGCAGTATGCACGAGTGCCGCAGACTGACATTTTCCATTACGCTGTTTTCTGCTGTTAATAACTCTGCCAGACTTAAACCATTTGGGCTGAAATTCCCCTGACCGACTTTCTGTCTTAGGCTGAGTTTGCCTGCAATGTTTCCATGTATGCACATTTATACCTAATTGAGATGGCTGATCTGAAGTAAGAAAAGGCAACCTATAAAATAATTGCTTCAGCAACTTTATAGCCTTAGAAAGGGTAAATAACATTATAATAATCATTGTGGCATCTCTTCTGCCAGAGGAATAGGAAAGCTCACTGCATGCGTGGTGGTTGCTACTGAAAAAATGATCTGACGCTAATGCAAAACTGCTTACCTCCAGCCAATGTCAGCAATACACATAGGTAATGTTCTAACCCCACTTAATTTAGTAATATTCTGACACACAATCATTTTCTTTCTCCTGTTGAAACTAATGGGGCTTTTCCATTAAATTTATGGAGCCTCAAAGCCTCTTGTTTGTATGTTTCTTTACAATTGTGTCCCCCTGTGACATCTCTTAAGGCACCATGAACTACAACCCACTTACACTATTTACTATTTGAAAGCCTAGTTGATAGCCATGACATTGATGAGAAGTTAATTGTTCTTATTTTCCTTTTTCAGTACTTTTTGCTTTTGAAATTGTAATTATTACAGATTTAGAATAAAACATGAAATTACCCGTGATAGCATTGAGACCAGAATCAACACAGGAGTCCAGCCATCCTACACCGCACAGTGGTTCTCTTCAAGAGTGGCCCAGTTGACTCTGCAATTAAATAATGTTGCCATGGTATCGGGTAGGTCTGGGGAATAGCACGGTAACACTAATTACACAAGGCAGAACTGGAAGACAGTTGCGGGTGACTGCTGCACTGGAATTCGGTCTCTATCAGAAAACAACAAAGGAGTGTGTAAATATTAATAATGATTTGCAACAAGGAGAAGTAAGGAAGAAGGCTGCACATTACGGGGAAGAATAACAAAATAAGGGAGCTGTTACTTTTTATGGCAATGTCTGTCCAGGGTTACACAGCAAGTCATGACAGAGGTGCTGCCATCCTTAATTCCCTCCTGTGTTAAAAACCATCAGTGTGGCCCCTCTAGATTTCCCCATCATTGCTAAAGAAAGTGGGAACCTTCCTGTCACCTGGGACTGGTCCCTGCTGCAGCCCGAGGTGCTCTCCCTCACTCAATTCAAGCCAAGCAGAGAGAAAGAGAAGACCCCAGCAATACCATCAGCTACTGTGGCCACCGCCACCCATTTGTTTCCATCCCAGGAACACCAGGGCTCTGCAGGCTGGAGGTGGCACCCCACACTTGCAGACTGGGGCACTTGTCGCTGGCCCAGAACAAACGATGAGACCCGAAAACCCCACAGTTTTGAGCAGAAACGCCTTATAACTGTGCACATCTGAAAACACAGACATCTCAGGAGTGAAATCAGCTGCATGTTAATATCGTCCTTGAAGCAGCACGAACAGAATGCTAAAAACTCAGTAACCAGAAATAAGGGCAAAAGTCTGGAAGATATATTTCTTCATTACCATATCTGGTTATATTATGCTATAAAATAATTCAGTACTTTCAGAGAGAGAAGAAAGTCTACAGCGATGTCCCAGACGCCAGTCTGAATCCATATTGGTACATCCTGAGTTCTTAGGAGCAGAAAGCCTCGCTTCTCGTGGCTTCACGCCTGGGGTCTCAGCTGCAGCGTGGTGCCAGTTCTCTCCCTGGCCTGTGGCAGACGCTGCTGATCAACTGCCCCCAAAAGCACAGGGTGCTAAAGAGTGAGACAGACCGAAACATCGTGCCCACAGCTCTGCTGTTTGAAGTACGAAACGGAGGCCAAGAGACCAAGTCCCACGTTCACAGGCTTCAAAGGTCTCTACAAACCAGTTTGTAGGACCGAAGCTGACATGTGGTACATAGAAAATATTTTAAAGCACATTTATTCCTTTGAAGAAGCATTCCCTACCTGAGAGCTATCACGGATGCAAAGGTTGCTATGGTAAGTAGTTTTCATTTCTTTGATTGAACATAAAATTTCTTGGGTATGGCTATTCCCTGGGCAGAGTGGCTTTTGGGCAGCTGTAAATTTATGCTCTGGCCTTTTTATGTAACATTTCGGGAACAAAGGACTTTATGTGAGACAACATAAAGCTGACAACAGCAGCTTTACACTTGCGAGCTGTTCAGCACACCTGCAGCACACGAGCTATTTGCTCCGAGAAGGGAGTTTCCCCATCTCTGTGCAAACACCGCTGGGCAGCCGCCTCTGCTCGCTGGAGCCACCGAGCACACGAGAGTCTGTTTTCCTGCATGATCGGAGGAATTCCTTTGTCTCCCAAATACATTTGTTGTATAAGCAGATAAAAGAGAGGGTATGTAATGTTCCTAGTTCAGTTATTTTAAAAGAATGATGATAAGAATTGGTGCCACGTGTCATTTGTCTCTTGACTCCAAATTAGTTCAGCATGTCAATGTGGCATCTCCTGCAGCTGACTACAGAAAGATAATCCTATGTCAAATTTTATGCTACAGCTCAGCAACAGCAATGCAGCAAAGGAGCTCCACACCAGATCCTGGACCCTGCAGTCTCTCAGTGAGACTTTACAAAGGACATAAATGTAGCATGTAATTCTTGGGAGGACAAGGGGGAATTCCATATAGTGCATCCTACTGGCAGAACGGGTCCTGCCCTGTCTATCAAATTCAGCTGGAGGACACTGCAAAGCTGTCTTTGCTACTCCGGAATAAGAGGGGTGGTATTTGAAAAAACAAGCATTAAGACTTAAATTATTTTGGCCTTTCACTTAATGTACAAAACAAGTTCAGATACAGCTTTCTCATACATTGCAGTCTCAGTCTACTTGTCACCAACAGCAAAGTGCCCATATGACACAGCAAGCTATAAAACATAACACAGGCATAAATCATGATAAATTCACAGTCCCTTTTAGATACAACACTGCTGATAAGTAGCACTTTTATGTCAATATTTTGTATGTGTACCACATATTCATATGAGGCCAGATAGCTTGTACCATTTTCCCGAAGGGAATGCCAGGGTACAGAGAAGCGGAGTGACCAGCATCTGGCAGGTGAGAAAGACAACCCATGCCTTTCATTTCCTTTTTCCTTTCTTTCATGGTTAATGATTTCACTAAACCTTGAGTTCAGTCAAGTCCCACATACAATTCTGAATGCAAAACATAGTGTAAGGGATTTATTGTGTCATAATAGATGCAGTGTTGGCACAATTTGATTTTATGTTGGCTGTATGTATGTGGAATATAAAATAACCTGCTTTAAAATGGAATCAATTTCTAGGACATATATTTACTGCAAAATAAAACTTAAGACATTGTTAGAAAGACCACAGCTTCATTCTCAGTTCCTGGATTAACATTGTGCTCTTTCTGCCAAAGCACAGTATATAGTGTGCTTATATAATCAGAAATAGGGGGATATGCTCCAGCTGGGGAGGTAATAAGAATACGCCAGAAAAAACTCTGTCTGGCATGCTGAGCTCGTGAGCTCAGCCCAAGAAAGCACCTGGAGCACCGGCCTCATCCTGCAACTTCCAGAGGCAATCTGGAGTTCGTGACTGAAGAAGTACACATGAAGCAATTTTTCTTTGTATAGTAGCAATATCTCATTTGTATGAGCAGGTCTAACGGAATGAAAAATGATGATACATTCTCATTTTACTAGGAAAATTCCCTCCTCTCATCAGTCTTTTATAACACTGTAACAGACCTGGAGATAAAGTTGGGCTAACAGCACGTGGTAGAAGTCCTTCGGAGGAAAGAAATAAGTTCCAGTGGCTTTTTGATTAAATTCTTATAGACAGAAATGAAAAATAATACATTTCCCTGATGCCTTAATATCATAGTGATGGCTGTACTGGCTATTATAAGGATATTCGTGTCAGAAACATTTCTGCAGGTTTACTATATGCAACTTGTTTTGCCTCTCCACCACTCCTCCCAAATGTGAGAGAACCAGCCTGGATTATTCGAGGATCTTTGTTTTAAAAAATGGGAGCTTACAGGGTTTCAGTTAGTGAGCTAGCTCATAAATTCAGTATTTTAGATGGCAGCCCTTGGCAGAGAACAACCACCCTGTTAAATCTCGCTGGGCAAGAAACTGTCATTTTGGTGAATCATGAGAATTACTAATTCTGCTATAATGTGTGCATATATGAGAAAGGTAATTCAGTGGGAGTTTTACTTTCATCTTTATGGCATCCTTCAGAAGATTATGATCCTTGTTGCTTTTCCCTGTTGTCCACCCAATTTCCAGAGCGGCTGTTTGAAGTTTCAACAGCAGCACTTAAGACAAGCAAAGTATAAACCTTTGCAAAACTCATTCTTGTTTTGCTGCTCCCCTGATTTCTGACATTAGCATCTAACCATCACGCAAAACTGATTTTTTTCTAAGCTCAGGGAACACACAAGCTCCTCCACCTTCTTCATCAAGTGTGCATTTACCAACGCGATGCAATGCGCAGGGCCCAGGGCTGGCCCAACGCTTGCATATGCTTTAATAACTGGGGGCCATGCTCTTTGTGGTCTTGTGCAAAAACAGACACTCACATCTGGAGGCAGTTCAGGAAAATGGGATGATCACCCAAAAAAGGAATGGACTTGTGTGCCCATGCTTGTGCTTGCCTTGGCATTCATCCAGCAGGTAAACTCTTGCTTGCACGTGTGCTCTCTGTATTATTTACAGATTAAGTTAGTCAGGACTGCACTTTATATATTATTAAGGCCTTCTTTGAATTTTAAATTAGAAGCTATTTTTAGCCTAATACATATGATCACAAAATTACTATTAATTAGAGAACAAGTATTCTTATTAACTATGAACTGAAACTCTCACAGTCCAGCGCATAAAAGAAATCCAGAGAACCACCCACCCTTAAAACAAATTCAAGAGCAGAGCAAACAGTTCTATCTGAACACTGCACACAGAGACAACTTTAGTGGTAGGTTCTGGCAGCAAATATTTAATTTTGCACTCAATTGTTATTTGGTGAGAGATGTGGCAGTAACTTCTATTTGACCTTAATCATTCTGAGAGATAAAAATATATGTGAAAGATCTAAGAAATTTTGCCATCTCACCATTACACATAAAATATATAAATCTTCTCCCAGATCAAATACATTTACACTGTTAAGGAGATACTAAATGAATGCAGACAGATTTGATGTATTAATCCACCTGAAATAATACACATGACATAATTCAGTATTAGCACATTTAATGGGAAGCTACGCGAGTCCAAAGTGTTGGTAATTTCAGGTCCATAATTTAAAAGTACCTGATTTAATTCAAACTAAAGGAAGAGATAAAAAGCAAATTTGTTCTTTCCTCCACTAATGAAATAGTACTTCAAGGTGCAATAAAGAAAAAATTTGGCTACAGTCTTACTTCAGTCCATGTTTGGAAATGGCATACGCTGTTCTCGATTCATAAAATCTTGCATGTGTTTAGGTACTAAAGAACAAGTTGATGCCAGGTTTTGCCACCAGGATTTGCAAGACGAGTTTCTCCATTTTTGCATTAGCAGATGTAAATTGCTGGAGGCAACTATTAAGCACAAGTAAACATGTGTTGCCTTTTAAATACTGTCGCTGCTATAACAGACCAATGGTATGATTATAAATATGGCCAAGGGGCTTTCTGTGAATTATTTGAATTTGTTTTCAAAGTACTCCTCACGTATGTCCTGCCTTGCTTCCAATATGGTCCCTGAGCCTTTTGTCTTCAGAGAGTCCAGTTTAAGCAGTGGGGCTGGGAATTATTCTCTGGTACATCTTACTGTGTAATTCTGTTAACTCTCCCTCACCCTTCTTTACGAGACACGTAACTACCCTTTTACTTTCCCCTCATAACAAACCAGAAGATGAGCAAAATAACCTGGGATTGAGCTACAAAGAGATCAAGGACATGTCTGCCCTGTGCAATGGAGCACGGTGAAAACAGTTTTAGAGAATATGTGCTTGTGTCTAACAGCTGCCGCAAGCAGTTTTGCCCATTACATGGTATTATGTCAAGGCACCACTCAGGTCTGAAAAAACAGGGCTAATTAGCCCCGTTACCCTTGCGCAGCTATCTTTTTGCTGGTTTTGGAGCTGGCTTGCAGCATCCCCATAGGTTTGCTCAGACCAATGTGCACAATTACTTGCTCAAAGACACACCAGGAATCAATGGCAGCGGCAGGAAAAGAGCCCAGATGTCTTTAATATTGGCCCTGGCTCAAAGTCACTGGAGTCTCTCCTTCCCAAGCACAATAACCCTCTTTTTCTAGTACACAGACAAGTCTTGGAGAAGCTGCAGAACTCGTAACACATGTAGAGATAAAGCAGCACACGCAAAACTAAATCACTAGAGTATCACTTGACCAAAAAACTGCCACGGCCCAGGACAATGGAAAATCTGTCTCTTTGCCTCTATCACCGTAATGGACCTGTACAAATAAATTACATCTGTATTTAACAGCTGAGAATTCATGCAGCCTTGAAGAGTAAATGAAGTTTTATCTTGGCTACAAACTGTCGTGTTTACTCATGCAAGAGCCCCGAGGGCTGCCCCTGCTTGGGATGGCGCAGCAATAAATCCCAAGTTTCCGCGGTCACTGCTGGGTCCCCACTGGAGATCCTCCCCAGTCACACTTCTGTCAGCTGCTGCCAGCAGGATCCGACTCTTAATACGTGAACTAGTGACACTTAATGCCTAGAAGGAGAAATTCAGTTATCTACAGCAACTAAAATAACACTGTGCAGCTTGTCATACCCAGTCCAATTTGTTCCATAGTTTTTCAGAGGCACCAGGGAAATACTCCATTCTCCACTTCAGCAAGCTTCATCTACAGTATATATTGCTTCCTAAAGAGTTGCTACAGTGCTGAAGAAATGAAGAAAAAGAATAGTGGTTTAAAGCAAAACTACAAGCTTTCTACCATGACTCTCACCGACTTCTGTTACTGAATTTAAGCCTAAAACCATTTTCTCTTTGAGACAATTGCCAGTCTCTCCCTTTTTTTAAACTGCTCGCTTTGGTACAATTCTGCACTGATTTATACTTGCCTTTGACTTCACTTGTTTAGGTATAAGTGGTGGGAAAAATGGCTCTAAATTTCATTGCTTTAAACATGTCTTGAATCCATAGATAACAGCAGCAGACTGACTTTATAAGTTACTGTCATCTTTGTTTCCCAAAAAATCACAGCAGTTGAAACCATTATGTTTTTTTCCATGCACAAACAAAATTCATATCCTTTCACCTTAAATTATTTTTAGATGGTGAGATGCCAAAGTAAGTACCATGACAAAGCACAGTGGGTTTCTCTCAATACATATGGAGCAAAACCAAGATGGAGCTGTTTTCAGCACGCAGCAGACTCCCAGAAAATTGCACTCACAGTACGCAGCAGCTGTAACAAATTTCCGTGTCTCTCGCCAGAACATCCAGGCTCTGGTTTCTCTGCCCCAAACCAGCAGAGTAAGAGGGTGTTCAGATAAAAGGTTCTTTTGGAGTTTTCTTCAGTTCATTGCCACTGACAAAGAATTCCTCCTGATTTTGTAGAAACTCTTTGTGGGAAGTTTGTTTGGCAGCTGCTGGCGTGGGGGGAAGCAAGACGAACTATCCCATTCCCCACAAACACCCTCGGGGCTCTCGTGAGCACCACCAGGACCTTCTGGAGATAACACTTTGAAGGGAGCTTACAACAGCAAGAATCAACTGGATGAGCACTTAGGAAGAAATGAGCAAAGAAGCCACGTAATTTTTCTTTTGGGTATTTTGTTTCATAAATCTTCAGACAAGCCAACAACTTCTCCATTTCGGAAATCAAATATCAGCTTGGTTCTCCTTGCCAATAATAAACCAAAAGATGCTCTATCTGTCTGCCCACAGAGCCCATTACATGGCCTGCAGTCATGCCATCTCTTCTTGGTACTGATACTGAAGAAGGAAAAATTAGATCACAAAAGAAATGCTTTTGATGATGTGCGAGCCCCAGAAGGATCCGGACCACACTAATTTAAGTTCTCAGCGCTAACAAGGAACAGCTATTACTGTGGGTGCTTACAGACTAGAAGAAGAAAGGGTTCCTTCAGTGGGAAGAACTCAACAGCTGCTTCCCTGGAGGGTCTTAACTTCTTTAAATCAAGTAGCAGAAAAGAAGAAATCAATAAATACACTTGTTAGAGGAGGAAGGCGGAAGCTACGGCCCTGCTGAGGCCAGCACTGCCATAAGGACCTTAAAAATGGACTCAAGGTGAGGTTTATAGCCTCAGACCGCAGAAATACAGGGAGGTTTGTAGAGAGAGCGTGACTGTGCCCGACCCTTCCTGGAGACCCATCGCGTTCGGCAGCCCCACTGCAGAGGCCGGCCCGGCTTCTAATGGCCGTTTTCATAACTCTCCTGTGAAGTCGTCTGAAAACAAAATAAAATTTGAACGCTCCCTGTTGTCCTTGACTGGAAATCTGGGAGTGGGTCTTCACCCTGCGTCAGTCACACTCTGCTTGGGACAGACTTGGCTTTATTAACAACAAGCTGCTCGTACTGCTTCCTACAAGGCCGATCCTGCGATACATGTTTTAAAACCACTTGTTTTGTTTATTGTTATTTTAACTGGGTGGAAACATGAACGAAAAACACCCTCTCATCCCCCTAAACAAACAAAGAAACAAACGACCCAAGGAACAAAGCTTCCTACACTGTCACAGAGCCCAGTGCTGGGCTGCAAACCTGTCCTGCCCGCCTGGGACAGATTCCTCAAGCAATCCCCGTTAGCAGGTAGGAAACGTCCTCTGAGTGTGCCACCTGGCACAACTGCTCATGGCTTCCTAATCCTCCTGGAACAGCATTTTCCAGATGACTCCCACCATGCACTGAGCATTCTCCATATGTTTGCAAAATGAAGTCAAATACAAATCTAGTTTGACATCTCCTGCAAGAATCCTTTATCATCAAAATTTGGCAGAAGAAAAAGACAGGAATTGTTTCTGACCTAATGGTTTCCCTCCCCTGCAGGTAAATTCTTACACTGGGAGACATTTGCATCTCAGAGCTTATTTTTCTTACGTACTGAACTAACTCCATGCAAGAAATCCAGCACAGCATTACATGATAAAGGAGAAAATGTCAGTTTTCTCTGTCCAAGCTAAGCAAAAGGCAGACAAGTTTACAGCAACTTTTGCCTCTGCACGTCTCCAAGTTCCTCCTTGATTTGTGGCAGAAAGTAGCTCCAAGTCAGAGCTGATTTAACTTACTCTGCTGTGGCAAAACTGCAGGAACTATTGCAGCAGCTGGAGTTGCAGAGCCCTGACCGTAACTGCCATTGCGCATCTATATTTCTGATATTTCCGTGCATTGAAGTTATTTCCTGGTGGGCACATCTGCTGCATTTATGGCCTCATTCTACCACCATGGAGAAGACGTTACCTCATATTTCTGAAGAGGAACTACTGAGGGAAGGAATGAAAGCCTCCTGGTTCGTGCCAAGAACTGCGAGAATCTCTCACTGCTAGTAACGGCAAAACACACGGCTTCAAAATGAAAGGGACCTTGCACAGAAGTGAACGGCTCTTGGGAAACCTGACCTCTAAGTCAGCTTGCAGCAGGTATGAAGCGAACTCTGAAGTTTTTGCTATGGACTCCAGGCTAGCTGCAAAGAGTAAGATGAGATAAACTTACAAGTCCCCAGCTCCCGCAATTGATCATAAAGTTTCCCTAGACAGCTAGTTGACTTAGAGGCATCTGTTGATGGATATCTTTAATCCCATACGCAAGGAGCTGATTTTCTGGAGGCTACCAGTTCCTTGCTTTCCTACAGGAGGGTTGTGCCACAAGCAGAAGGAACAAACACAGCCTTGTGATTAACACGCCAGTAATTTCATGAGGAAAGTGCGACTCCTGCTACAGATGAATTACGTGAGTTTTGCCACGTGCCTCACTTCTCCACCTACAAACCGCCAACTGGAATTCGCCCGTGTCCTGCTGTGGGTGTGGACAGCGAGGTCCTCAAGGTAGGACTGATTTTTAGTCGGTGCTTTTACCACGCTGTGCTGTAGGGTGGTCCAGTCTTGGTGGGGTCTGTGGCCTCAGCTGTGCTGCGAGTGACAATGCAGCTCCTCCAAGGATGACTTTGTCTCCCACTTCCCCAACTTCCTTCTTATCTCAGCAGTGTGTTTTAAAATAACGTTTGTGCAGGGTTTTGAGGTCCTTGGTTGAAGCATCGTAGGAATTATTCGATCACTTCTAAGCCCAGCTATTTGCAATTCAGAAGCTCATGTTACAAAATTAAAAGGCTTTGACACAGTAGCATGGAATTTCTGGAGTCGGCTTCAGCAACACAGTTTCTCTTTTTTATCTTCTATTTCAAGGAGGAGCGACAGCAAAAGTTAAATGCTGTTTTTATTTAGTGCTGTTTGATTGGAAGATTAAGGGTTGCATTTCTAATTTGAAGAGAAATTCTCAATGGAGATACAATATTTGTATCTATTAAGGACAAGGTGCCCCTGAAATTGTGATCTGCTGCTCTTCAGAAGTTTTAAATTTCAGGAAATTATAGCTTTCTACCTTCTCTACAAAAAATATAAGTAGTTTTATGGTAGCAAAAGTACCTCAAGCAGAATATACATGTATTTCAAATAAAAGCGGTAAACTACTTAACCTTCAAACAAGGAGTCTCTTCCAGCCACTAGCAGCCTCACCATAAAGCAGCTGTTGATCTTATTTCATGGCCACCCCGCTTTGCAGCATGCAAATCCTGTTACATGCAGCTGCGTCTCCCATTCCCAAACCAAATCCTTTCCAGTTTCAGATCAGCCCAACAAGGAGAATGTGGGGATAACTACAAGGCAAAAATTTGGAAATGGGCAATATTAAATCCCGAGACATCATCTGCAATGAGGAAACATCTTCTCATCCTGCAACATCCTCATGCCAAAGGACATCCCCTCCTCCTCTGCCAGGGGTCCAGAACAGACAGACACTCCTCCCGAGCCCTGCACAAGCCAAATATACCTACACAGCCCTACGAAGACTCCTGTAATGAAAATGAAGATGCGGAGAACAACAAATTTTACATAAGGCTATAAGCAGTCAACACCCAACGCACGTGAGCCTGCTTTAACCAGTCTGCATAAAAACCTGTCAGCGTGGATTTCAGCAGGGACCCATGTCTCATCACCACCCCAGCTCCTACACAAACTTGGAAAACTAGCAGTAAAGTTTGAGTTGCCATTAGCTCTGTTTTTGACCCAAAGTGGCTCAGCCATGCCTACAAGAGCTGCATTCCCTACTGCAGTTGTCAAACAGCCATCGCCTGAGCGACCTGCTTTGCAGGAACTGGTGAGAGAAGAGACTTGGCCAAGTTGCAGAACAGTAGCGACAAGATTGCAGTAATGGAGATGTCCCTGGCCCCCTTTTGAAAGATGGTTTTATCTTGAAGTCTCCATTTGCAGCTCAATGCCATTGATCCTCACCACGACAGACGCTGAGACACAAAGCTGTCGAACTCATCATCTGTCGCCCAAACAAAACACTAGTGATCTACAGACAGACCGACCCTTCCTCAGCAGATTAATTCAGATCATTTTAAAATAGCTGGACCCAGTCTGATAGTCGCGATTAACTCAGCGAACTGTCTGGTTTCGAAAACATAAGTCAGGCTGGACAGTAGAGGAAATGACAGACAACAACAAAAAACCCAGACATTTTAAGCGAGGAAAAAAATGTTTCAGCCTCATTCACAACAAGATCATTTCTGTCTGGAAAGCACTGTGGCTATTTATACTAAATATTGTGTTAAGCTCTATATAAACCAACACCCCCAGGCAATAGCACCTTGCACCCTAAATTGGGCAAAGGTGGTGTTGTCGCCCTCATTTTACAGAAGCAAAATATAATGAAGAGGTGACTTCCACAAAGCAAGCATGACAAACACGTGAACTGAATTTGAGCTCAGATGGTTTATGGGAACGTTTTCACTGAAAGCCTTCCCCCTTTACTGTCCGTGAATTTCCTAACTGCATACATCTAAATTCCTGTGGCTTTCCTTGCATTCAGGGATTTGGATTCCTTCTGTTTCTACCAAATTGTGTAGGCTGCCCACTTAGAAGATAAACTACCAGGTTGTTAGAGTTATTTCTCTCTCTTTCCATTTCCTTAAAGGAAACCGACTCCAGGCATCAAATACAAAGGCAGTTCTTGTGGGAACTTTCAAAGATGCTTTTATGTCCGCTCATCTTTGTGCTAAAGTCACAGGCTGAATTACTGCTGGCACAGAAGGGTGGGCAGAGCGTGAATCCAGGCAGCGTGTAGGCGTTCTGGGGTAGCAGCTACAGGCGCTTTTCCTGCACAGCGCAGGCAGGGCACAGGTGGGATGCAGGTGGGATGCAGGCAGGATGCTCCTGGCCCTCAAGTGAAGACTGACTCAAAACTCTCCTTGCTCCATGTGTGGGAGCTGGTGTGGGGGGTATTTAGGTACGCGTGGCAGGCGGACACCGTGGCGTGGTTAAACACCACTGCCATGAGCACGCATCTCGGGAATGGGGCATCTGCAGTAACTGCTTGCACTCCAGCAGCAGGAGAGAAGAAGGGCAGTATTATAGTAGGAAAATGGGTTGAATGAATCCTACATCTTTTCTTTCTGAGTACAAGGAAGGAGCAGCTCCACCCTTGTATGAACCCAGTAATATTGGATGAGATGGTTGGAGAGCCTGGGCTGCCTCTGAGGGACTCCACCGTGCATCTGCAGGCAGCTCAGGTCGGCTGGAGCAGCAAGTTTACAGTGCACGCTCTTGATGCTAAGTAAAACTATAACAATGTCTGGCATCCTGCCTCTAGCATAACCTAAAACGAAGCTTCCTGAACCGATGCTTCAGAGGGCAGCAAAAGAATAAATAAACCCCTTAGTAATACGTCTAGCCAACCATAGAATGCTTTACATGAAGAAAAACATCTTTCCTGAGCCCAATAGGAAATCATTTTGTGCCCTGAAGCATGAGATTTGTTTACCCTTAACTTAACATGCATAATGCTAGTTTTGTCTTTTTGCAATGAAATTACTCATTCCCTTTATAAATCTGGCTCTTCAGTTCTCCCTGAAGAAGCTTATGGCATAACTTGGAGAAATAAACCACTGGAATGAAACTGTGAGGGAAATTACTGTTATTTCTCCAAAACTATTCTCAACACTTGTACAGGTTGGTCAAGAGTTCACACACACCCACCCAGGTGATCACTTCCCTGAGCAGTATTTTGCTGTTAACAGTGCCATACTAAAGTGTTGGCTAAATAACAAGATATATTTTATATTTAATTCCCCTTGAAATGCAGCATTGGAAGTGAAAATAAGAAAGAAAACTGAAGACGCTGGTCTGCATTTAACACTGGAAATTCTGGATTTTTTCTTCTCGTGTTCAAGACTGTTAATTTTGGAGGCTGATTGTTAAGAATACCACGGACAATTCGGACAGACACTGCTCCTTAGTGCACGGGGGTCACACCACTGAGAACCATCATATTGTGGGGTGGGTCAGATACCCAACAGTGTAATTCCATTGTGCATTTTAAAGAGCTATAGTTTTATAGAGGAGACATATCTCCTACAGGATAGTGAAGGACTTCCATGGCAAGATTCTGCTAACAGGTCTTTTCCAGAAATGTGGATTTACATCAGAGATTAATTTGTTCTAGCAGCCGCGTGGTGTTTTGGCTGCCCCTGAGCTCCCCACACAGAAATTTAATCAAATCTCAGATGCTCTTTTCCTCTCATGGGAGGAAAAATGGTAGAAGAAGCTGCTTGCAAAGGTTAATGATCTTTTTGAAGGCTCTCCAGTGAGAATAGAAAACATTATTCCAGAAGGAATGAATACTGCTAATCCATAGCTGATACACTCGTAAATATTGACATGAACAACATTTGCTGAAGGGCATAACAAATATTTTTCATATCCACATTCAGACAACAATGTGGGTGAGTAAATAGCGTGGTCATAGTGGCACGGCTTGTTTTTTTTCTTTTATAGTACGTGTTCATGTGCTATGCTTGTGTATCTCCATGACACCCCTGGTATTAAGTCTTGCAAGAACTTGCTGCCATTCCCAAGGGCATTATTTCCATTACAAATAGTGACTACACTGTAGCAAGACACACACAAAAATTTAAAAAACAATCATCAGTTGAGGCAATGCAGAGATAGTGGGGATTCATAAGGGCTACTGCTTGCCTGCTGAGGTTAAGCTCCCCAGGCTCTTCTTTACAGTTAATAAAGAAAGATAGGCCCTCCCAGATGATAAATCTGAGCTGCTAAATTAAGCTCCTGCTCTGAGTAGCCTCTGAGGTGCAGGATCCTGTCTTCATTAACTATAATGGGAGCCCAGGTACAATAACTGCAGTGAACAGGGACCTCGCACCATCTATTTCAGTTATAATATTTGGCTTAGATACAACTCAGAGCATGCAAAGTTGGGAGCTTGGGTCCTACATCACTTCAGACAGTGATTCAGGACACCCAAATTGGGGTGTATTTTCATGGCTTACATGGGTTTTTAATTTTTAATTGCGTTTCATCTGAGATGGCTCCTGCACTGAATTGCCCACACAAGCACTCAGGTTCCAGTGCTGGCAGTAGCTCAGTGGCAGTTTCTGTTTCGATTACCCTAAAGCAGCTCTGAAACTGCAGCCTCAGGTACTGGAAGTCAGATGATATCAATATCCTCCTGCTTTTTTCCTGCCATGATCTTTCTGATCACTGTATCCTTAAACCAGGCTTCACCAGTCACCTGCTGTATCTCAGTTCTTGCCAGTACTCAAGAAAAGGAATTCCAGAGAAAGGGAACCAATATCAAAATTTCATTATTGCTATAGGATAAATTCTATAATAAAGGCTTAAGGTAGGATACAAAACCTATACGGGGAAAGAATGTCTCCACTGCAGAACCTGTGCGCAAGGAAAGCCAGATAAAGAGAGAAGAACACCTTATCCTTTGTTAACAAAAGGCAAATTAATGGCTTACCTTCCTTTCCATGTGAGCTTTTGCAAAAAAACCCCCAAACAACCAAAAACAAAGAAAAGCCCTCTCATGCAAGCATTTTTGTCAGAAGTGTTTGTATGTTTATCCCGATACAAACCAGCAAGATCACAGCTAGGCTGTCACAGCCAACCAACCCAAATCACGGCTCGCTAGTCACAGTCAGCTCAAAGGAGGAAACAAAGACAATTTTCAAAGAATCAGTCCTCTAATTAATTCAAGGTTGTAGTATTATATAAATAGATAAAACATCAGAAAAGGAGAAAGCCCTAAATGTGTTAATGCTCACTCACGCAAATATTGACATTGAATCCAACAGGATTACCCTCCTGAGAAACGTTAAGTGTACACCTAATTCTCTGTGGAGTTTGGGCTTAGGTTTGTTGAATAAACAGCTTTCTGAGAATTATTCATTTTTTAAAAATATATTGCCCCATCTGTAGGAATACTGATACAGTAATTTGAATATTATAGAAATACCGATTTTATAAAATATTCAGCTGGTCTCCTAATGCAGGTGAGGGATAAGACAGATACTCATAAAATGAATTCAGGAAATGTGACAAACTTAGTCACATTATAACAAACATTATTCATTCTCTTAGAGTAATCAGGGTTATTAAAAACAAAGGCTGGTTAATATTTTATATTTGCAAATATCTTTTCCCACTAATGCCCCAAGGCATTTTGCAAGCTACACACTGAAAACATCTTATGTGCAATCCCTCCTCCTGGGAGCCCTGATTGCAAAGCTCTCAGCTGAGCACCTATGTGCTGTGCCACCCATCGGCAGCAGCCCTCTCACCCCCTTCACGAGGCACAAAACGAACCCATTAAATTTAATCTAAATACTACTGCTGATAAACATGCTAATCGAAAAATTACAGCCTAGGTCAAAAAAAGACCCCACCGACTTCCCTACTGAAATGAATGGCAACCAGGAAGACTGAACGTGCTGGCACCTGTATGAGGGTATATGTGTCCCCTCCGCTAGCAAACCCGCTTCCAACCAATGGCTTAGACACCACTGTGTGAGATAAGACTTGGAGAAGAGGTGGACACACACATTCAAGCTTCCCATGTGCTGGCCTGCAAAGCCTGGAGTCTCAAGGGAGGAGGGTGAGTGGGAAGAGACGGAGGAAAACAGCTCCATCGAGACAGCACTTCTCATCAGAGAAACCCACCCATGTGCCAGGGACCAACACAGCATCTTCCAGCATCTTGCTGGCTCCAGCCTGGCTTTGGATCCAGCTCATGGTGAAGCCCCGTGTGCAGGTGGTGTGGGCAGGGCTGGGAGTGCGACCAGCAGCCAGGATGAGGTTTTGGAAATGAAGCCCCACTAGAGGACAGTGGAAGCCAAGATTTGCTCCAGGAAATTCAGAGTCAGTAAATAACTGCCCATGCGTGTTTCAACGCATCGTGACTTCTGTCTGCAGCAGGTAGAATCCGCCTGGTGAAGATCCAGGGGAGGAGTGTGCTCAGTGTGCTGAGGTCAGGGTGTGCTGAACGGGTTTGAGATTAATTGAAATTCACTGCCGAGGAGCTGCCCCCCGCTCAGCCTGTCAGCAGCAGGAATGGCAACCACTGCAGTCAGTTCTTAAGAGTCTGATGGGCATAACATGCTGAAATGTAGTTGTTATGACTCAGAAGAAAATTAATCAGCTAGCAAAAGAGGTGACAGCTGTTTCTCTGATTCCATTTACAGCTAATTTGTAGTGTTTACCTAGTATCTTAGGTGCATTTCCAAGGACAGCTAAGAACACCTTTGCATTTTTGTGACTGATAAGTAGGTTTAAATTTATGTGACTAACTCTACTATTTCTTACTAAACGGCAGGGATACAGACAGGAGAAAAAAAAAAAAAGGACATTTGAAAATCTCTGTTCTGGATTGCAGAACATGCTGCGTGAACTCACACTGGACATATCTGTTTGCACGAAGACTTTGCAAAGGCTCTATAAAAGATTACAGAATCACAGAAGATGTAAAAGGTGTTGTCACAGATCTAATACAAGCATGTCAATTAACCATGATCCTGCAGAAAGTACCAGTGTTTCTTCCTCACTAACCACATGCTGCAAGCAACAATCATTCATCGCCTTCGCCTCTTCTAATGGGTACTCAGGTGTGTAATAAATTGAATTTCACCTTCCTGATGAATTTTATTTTAGTTGTTTGGCATGGCAGGGCATTTCTTTGTTAAACAGTGAATAGAGACATCTGGCTTTGGCAGGGTGACTAAAATCAGCTGCATTTGGCCAGTGTCTCTCCTGTTTCACCTTAATTTCCTGACACTAGATCCAGCAATGCTTGCAGACTCAGGACAGGAAAGCAGACTGCAGAAGTCACCTTTTACACCTGCCCTATTTTGCCTCAGACAACTTTATTTCCCAGGGTGTAAAATGCCTCAGCTATTCCTTATGTCACCTGAATGCTGCCCGTGCTGTATCACCCACTGTGCAAAGGCTCTAAACCTGTAAGCACACGGAAGATATTCCCATTACTTTTGCTGGCTCCATGGCTGACAGCATTACTGTGAGCCAAACAGGCACCAAGTTCAGCTCTTTCCTGACCACTTGTCCCAACTCTGCACTTATGCAGAGAGGCATGAGATGGTTCTGACCCATTAGCATCTTACGCACTTTGCAGGGCTGCTGTAAGTTACTGCACAGGCTATGGGACTGAGAATGAGACCTGTAATCTAGGGTCACCGGTGAGAGACTGCTGCTGTTTCATCCCCCCCTGTAATACCTTTCTTCCTTCACGATGAGTTATTGCACTCCTATTTTCAGCTGTGCTTCATTTGGAAAGTTGGCACAGAAATATTGCTTGGCAGACACAGACCTGCCCTGGCAATCTACTGTTTTAAGGGTTGTGTGCTCTTAACTAATTCATTATATTGCTCTACTGCAACGTATATCACTTGTTTTCCCCTCCAGCACGGAGTGTTTATTAGACAACTACTCTCAGGAAACTTCCCCAAGACAAACCCTTAACCCTCAGCCTCCTCAGAAAGGCTGGCAGTCCTTATTACCAAGCACTAAAAAAACAAAGGCAGCTCAAGTACATTACCAGATACAACTATTAATAATAATATTTTGCTTGTTGTTAGTGAAAACTTGCATTACCATCAGTGCCTTCTCCTGGATTCACCCCTGAAATAACGGGAGCTCATTACAGAGAGATGTGTCAGACTAAGCCTGGGTTTCACTGGCTTCTCTCTTCTCTAATGTCATCGGTCTCCATGACCCTAATATATGACAGTCATTGTAACGCTGGTAACTACCCTTCCAACTGGAGAAGGTAATGAATGCCAAAGACATTTAAAGATCTCACCAGTCAGCCCCAATTCTGGAGCCGTGGAGTCGTGTTCCTTAAGAGCTGATTCCAGCAATTTCCTTTTGGTGCACCATTTAGCAGATTTGGTGGAGTCCCGCTGGCATTGCTCATTCCCATAACGGTCACTGCAGATAGTCTTTACGACCTCAAAACAACCCTGAAGTATTTTGCCCTCAACCTGTCAGTTCAGCTTGCAGATTGAGGGTAAAACACTCTTCAGAAATGCTGGAAAAGTGAATTTAATCTCTGCTAGCTGGCCTATAGATTGCTGTAAGGACACTAAAGCGTTCACAAGCTCAGTCTAAGTGCAAGGAATTTATTGCACCAAGTAGATGGCGATTTATAAAGACATGGTAATACTATACTTAAGATAATACAGGCTGAAGTCCAGCCCACGATACTCACTTGTCTTAGAAGAGAGTTCCTGTACAGAAAGAGCAAGCGGTGGCAAGCAGCTTTCGATGCCCTGGTGACATGGGGTGAGCTCCATCCTCCTGCACTTCCAGGGGAAGCTGCTCCCGAGCACCCTGGAGAATCACCAGAATCACTGGTGATGTGAGCCAGACGCTGGGGTTCCTGAGCCTACCAGATACAAACTTCCAGGCTTCCGACATAATAAAAAAACTCAAACTGTTCCGGTGCGGCGGGCTCACGGTATGTCAGCTCCCAGCTGCAGAACGGCCAACGCAACGGCAGAGGAACAGCACGACGGGACATCATGGAGATCTTTCTGCCCATTGTAATAAAAAATTCACTGAAGAACGCTCTAGTCAGAAGCTATAAGATTTATAAAAGAGAAAAAAACCCCATCCTTTTTCTCTTGTGCAGCTCTGGTTGCAGAGTGGGCCCGGTTCTGCTGAGGCCTGGTGGGTTCTGCTGCAGCTCAGACCAGCGATGGTACAAGTTAACTTTCAGAAGTAAAGAGCTGACACATCACTACAGCTTTTGATGTCTGCATTACCGTCTAAACCCAGGCAGTGTTCTCATTGTTAGCTTTGTTGTCATTTTGCATATCAAATTCTCCTGCAAGTCACCCAGAGGAGTATAAATCAGCAGAGAAACACAAAGAACAGAAACGCTGTTAATAATTTGCTCAAATCTTACACTTTGCCTCAGTTTTAAAAACATGCCTTGTGACACTGGCTAATAAAACGCTACACAAGAAAGCATAGCTTTAATCTTTGTATCGGATTCTGGATTTGTAGGAGTTCTGAGTATATCTGTTTAGACGGTTAAGAAAAGCCTACTGCTAACCATCTGGGTTTACGCTGCTGCCTTGCCAGTTGTTGACATCAGCAGTCCTTGAAATGTTCCCAATAAAGCATAATTTTTTTATTTTTCACACCTGGGTAATTAAAGCAGGTATGCATTGAACATTGGGACCCATTTTTAAAAGACATCATTTTCTCAACCCATAAACATAATTTGCTATCAAATTAAGTATTTCTACACCCCATTTCTCCAGCACTTTAGCGTTTTAATTTGAAACAGAGTTGATAGAAAGCACTATTTTTCAAGCAGTAGCCAGATTTGGAAGCAATTCTGAACTAAGTAAGTACTTGGCTTTTTCTTATGCACCTCAGCTGTTTATTGCCTCGGTGTGCAGCAGAGACAAGGAGAAATGGAAGAAAAAGCAATAAGAAGGGGAAAGATACCTCATAAAATGGAGAGAGGAGGGCAAGGAGGTATGATTTGTTTTACAAGAGAGTTACCACTATAAGCCTTTCTTAGTAGGAATTCCTACCGTATGAAACATGATTTTTAGTGCAGCATTTTGGAAGTAAGCTTGGCCAATTCAGGAAAAATAAGACATGATCCCTACAGCAAAATTACCACCTTAAAAAAATATCCTAACATAGAATTTTGCAAGGCTTGGATATCTGGGCTTCACTTGCCGATTCTAGCTGAGATCCAAACAGATAATATACCAGTATCACACAAGAAATAATCTTCTCACAGTAGTCCAAGCAACATATAATCTAGTTTATCTTATTCAGATCAATTGTCCTGGACACCAAAGTTAATAATTTAGGTGATAAGGGCCTACCAAGACTGAGTTTTGAGAACTGATTTTCCTTTTGGGAGTGCACAATATGGAAGCACTGTACATGGTGTTACAGTGACTTTTCTCCAATGATCAAATCACAAGATGCCACCGAAATTCAAAAATTGAGTTTCTTTGCTTTAGTGGATTGTAGTCTAACTATAACTGTAGCTTAATGCGTTTTTTTCAAAGTGCTAATTTCATTAGATTTATTTATACTACGGAATAGTAACAAGTTACTCCATAATTCACAGATCACTCATGTAATAGGAACCATTAGCTGTCACATCAGCGCAGATGGAGTGAGCTTTGACCTGTGAATTACTGGCACAATAAACTCAACTCCTGCAGATACCGATGTTATTCTTGTGGATATAGTGTATGTTAATTTGAAGTAAGTACTTTAGTGAGGAACCTGAGAAATTAAAAAGAGTCTATCTACTCCCAATCTTTGGGCTTATTTGAGAGCTGTACTTTCAATAAACCTGTTTGAATATGCAGAAAGTAATGAGTTACTCAATAAGGAGAAGGAGGGAATAAGAGCAAAGGGAAAGACAATTCCTTGCTTGACAGGTGATTTACTGCCAAATACATATTCAGGTAAAGGGCAACAAAGGAGCTCAAATGCAAACCACATTTTTGTCACTAGTAAAGAAACACGGAAAACTAAAAAGGATAAAGGAAAATGTAAAGAATAATTAGAGATAATTATGGTAATTTGTTTCCCTATTCTGAGATAACTGATCTACACTGAAGACGTAATTATAGTACATTAAAGAGATTAAACATAAGGTCTGAGGCACAGAGCAAAGACAAGCATGAGCTGAGATACTGTAATTATGACATTTTGGGAGGCACAATATTTTGATGTTGGCCTTTCAAAATTCAGGGACAATGGCAATACAGCAAGCATCATTTCAGTTGTCAAATGTCTACAATTTCTTTCCCTTTCCTTCTTTCTTTGGGCTGCAGTCCCTGCCAGAGTGCCTGCTGCCAGCAAGAAGCAAGTTAAATGATGTGACAGTCCATTTGGTCAGTGACAACAATTCTGCTGCTCAGGGTGTCTTCGTTTGGTTGCTAATCACACTTCCGAAAAGGCAATTCGTTTATTCAAGAAGCTTCTAAACCTTCAAGTCTTTGCTTGTTTGCTCCCAGACCTTCCTTCCCTCTGGCTGATCTTGTGCCTTTTCCCCCTCACGGATGCAGTTCCCGGTGAGGTACAGTTGCGATCTGTTGATGTTCCACCTGCCACGTAGGGCACTATGTGACACGCAAGGCTGGGCTATGGCAGCAGGCAGCAAACTTCAGCCTTAATTATCCTCTTTTGTTATCAGCCTTGGAAGAGCTCCTGAAACAGGGAAGCCCCTCATCTTGCCTAGTTGGCTGTGGATGTTCATTGTTAATGCATTGCAGATACATGCAATGACAACGGCTTTTAACTATTTAGAATATGCATTTCCCTGCTGTCAGTCAAGCAGCTCCTCAGGAAGGATAAAAGGAATGACTCAAAAATAGAAATTCAAATCCTAGGGAAGAAGGAAGACTAATGAATTCAGTACTAGCTATTTGCTGTTAATTCTGTTATTCTGTGTATTTTTTCTCTGTGAGGCATCCTTTATTTACTTTATTGAATAATGAATATAGACTGCTAATTGCAGAACATACATGAGTTTGGACTTATTTCAGTTTGTTCCTTTGATATATTTTCTGGGGTGGTATCTATGTTATACCCTGATTGATTTGCAAGTTCCTTATCACTTTTCTATAAACTGGCCCTTAAATATGTCAAAGTGGAAACTATTCCTCTTCTGAGCCTGCTCTTTTCTGACCACACAAATTCCAAAGGAAGTGTGCAGGCTGAAAAGGATCCAACACAACTGCTCAGGAAACAAAAAAAACCCCAACCTGGCAGCTCTTCTACAACCAGCACTGACAGCCTTGGATCACACTGAGCATTTCAGGAGAAATCAAAAGTATTAAAACACAAAAAAATTTAAATGTGTTCGACCTACAGCGAACACCGAGAAGCGCGAGGAAAAGGTGAAAGCTTTGGTCGATAATCCAAGTGTTTCTGGAGAAGCTGCCAAACAGATAAACCAGCCTTAAATTTCTGGGGCTGCAGCTACCTCCTGCCTGCCCAGCGATTAACTTCTTCCATGAACTAATTTGTCTTACTAGGGCTTTGAGCAGTTGCTTTGCAGGTCACCTTAAAAGCAACTTTCATTTCATTTCATCAGCTGGCGTACGCACTAAGGCTGCCCTTTAAAGTTGTTAATCTTGATTCCAATTTCTTGCGTTCCTGCCTTTGGGGCGAGTGATAAGGAAGGAGCAGGGAAGGAAGTTTTAAGCTCCTTTGCAATTCTGCACTTTGGGCACCTGCAGCTCACCTGATCTCAGGCTTTGCTCCTGCTCTGCTTCTCACGCTCCCTCGATGCCTCGGGAATGGAGCTCCCACCACTTCAGCCTCGTCGAAGCCTGCTCAGAAAAACCCTCCTGCTGCACAGAAGGGCTGGAAACAGAGGCAAAGCCAAATGATAGAGAATTATGCAGCTTTATCCTCAAGTTTATTCTTGGGAAGCTGTTACCATTCTGCTGAAACCAAACAACCCTAAAGAAGCTTTCAAGAGACAAAAGGGTACTGGTACTAATGAGAATAGACAATTAGGTAATAAAACCATAGCTAAAAAGAAGCTGAAGATTTGCGTGAGGAAATAAGAAAATGAACTATATGAAAACCCAGATCTGCTGTTATATTTACTACCAGAATTAGTACAATAATAAACCTTTAGGATCAATTTTTGTCTCCAAAGAGACAATTATGGTACAGGTTGGAGTTGTTACTGCAACAACTCTTTCAAGTATTTCTCTCATCCCTTGTCTTACTTAACGTAGAAATGGCTGAAACTCATCCCAATCTCCCCCCAAATCTCTTTTTTTATCTGAGTTCCCTAAAAACTACCAAAAAGCCACAATGTTACAAAACCCAATTTGTTAAAAACAAAGGTTTAGTCCCTCACTCAAGAAAGTGAAAATGTTGCACTTAAGGGAGGGAAAAATAGTACTGAAATAGATTAATGGAAGAAAGTAACGAAGGCAGGAAATAGTCCAGAACAAAAGGCCAAATGCTTCATATTAGACAGGAGGAGAGAGAAAACTATAAGGTCATATATAATCTGGTCAGCTGAAAATTCTAAACAGATGCATAAATGAAGGTAACAGTGAATGGTATCTTAAAAAGTGGCTGCCAGAACTGTAAAAAAAAAAGTTGGGTTTTTTTTGTTTTTGTTTTTGTTTGTTTGTTTGTTGTTTTTTTTTTTTTCATCAGCAATGCAATTTATGAGATCTATTTTCCAGTGGCTTCCTGTTCTGTGTCCCTGACTCAACCTGCATCATGCTCAAGTCCCTGCCATAGCCACCATGGCCAGCTGGGCAGTCTAGTGACCCCAGAAGCTCCCTCGGACTCGGGGTTCCCTCGGACTGGGGGCTCCGCTCTGCCATGGTGTGGGTGCCAGGGGCAGCTGGTGTCTTCTGACCCTGGGCGGTATCTGCTCCTCTCTCCACTTGCCAGTTCCTGCAGAAGCTCTTATCATGCTGTGTCTCTCTCTGTTAAATTGGTTTGGGTGTAAACACCTGTTATTTTAGTTACTAAATCCCTTTTCTCTTTCTTTTAAAAAATTGTATCTACATATATGTTTTAAACTTAACGTGACATTTAGTCCTGTAAGCTCTCTAGGACAGGGTCTGCCTTCTAATGCCTGACCGAGCTCAGTGTCACCATATTCCGAACATTAAATCATACTAATAATGGAAGAACACGGAGTTCGCGCCCAGGCAGCCTTCAGCTTTGTGTCTAGAATTGCACTGCTAAGCTCAAGAACCAAGGGGAAAGAAGAAGAGAGGGGAATTTCCTCCACCTCTGCTCCTTGCCTTGCTCCTGAAACTGCAAGTACTGATGGTGAAGACGCTGATTAGAACTCCATGAGCATAAATAACATTGTCTAAATACTCAGCAATTTGACACCGGGGGGTTGGAGAATAATCAACATTTGGATTTTGCTGACTTTTATACCACTGCTCTTATTGAACTTTTTTTCCTCTTATTGACTAGAGGGAAGAAAGAAGAATGACTCCTCATTGTACTCCACTGATGAATGGAGGCACAAACTAGCTTTTGTTGTCAATAAGAAAATATTGTACCATTTCTTCTTGAGAGATCTCTAGCCACTTGATTTTTATTTTTTTAGGGAGAGAAAAACTCTCCATACACTATGTAAGTAGTGAAATGGCTTCTTTTGAAATTCTAGAGACAATAAAGCTCCTTTGATATAAGGCAGCCATTGCACCTCTTTTCACCTCTCTGCTAGCAGAGCTCGTTCTCGTTAACTGGCTAAGAGCTGTGGAAAGATCTATTAGAATTTCACTGATATCATTTATCACTGCTGTTCACCCGATCCTGGCAATATCCGTGTCTATCAATTATGTGAAGAAAGATGCCATACAAGTTCAAGCAGAAATGTGCAAAATATTTTACTTTGTATGGATGCAATCTCAGATACAGGAGATAAAAAGGGAATCGCACGCTGGCAGATGTCACTGCTACCTGTTTTCAAATGTGAGAACACAAATTATAGCAAAATGTATGCGCAATACGTCATCGGGAAATGAGTGGGCCCTTTGTCAGTGACCTTAAGAGGCTTATGGCAGAAAAATGTGGGGTGCTTATCTCCCTCCCATTTTTACAATTTCAACAATACTGCACAATATTTTCCACAGCACGAGACCTTAGTGAGGCAGAATGTTTCACAGATTGAACTGAGGCCAGACGTGGGTGCCCAAAATGGGTGCAGAGATTTAGCACAGGTACCAGCTTCAAGACTGTTGTGCTTAAACCTCTGCTTTGGCCTCAAAACGTTTAAGGATTTTCTGACTAATAAACTAGGAAACAACAGTTTTGCTTTCACACACACCAGATCTGTCTCCATCTTGTGTGAACTGAGCTGTTTGGCCTAACCATCCTACGGACCCACAAATCTGGCTTTGCCATGTTTTACAATTAAAGTTATGGCACTTAGTGGCACTCTCCTTTCTATAGATACTGGTTTAAACCAGTCAGAGATTTTTGATTAAATATGTCTGACAAAATTTCAATGTGTTTTTTCATAATAATAGAAAGAAGACATCAAAGAGACACATGGATCTTTGGAGGATGACGTTTCTAACCCTTGAAAATGAACGGACACCAAACCAGCAGACTGTATCTCTGGTTGTTCGATGATGTTTTCCTACCCCCTCTTCAGCCTCCTACACCAGCCAGAAAGCACAGATGCTCACGATCATTCCCTAATAAAATCCCTGAGGCAGGGAAACAGTTACTGTGTTCTATAAACCACCACGAAAAGCATTTAAATACATGTTTAAACTTTAGCATTCATTCAAGAACCCTTCTTAAAAGGGCTGCTTCCTTGACCTGGCGTGTTGAGCTACAGCCCCTCCATGTCTCCTCAGCAGATTTAAAAGGCGCTAATAGGAGAAGATGGTTATCGTTGGTACTGACAGAAGTAGATAATCCTCTTGTTAAAACCACGCTGCACAGAGAGGTGGTGTTGATACATTCCAGCTTGCAAAAACACATAATGATATTGCCGACTTCCTTAACATAGAGGGCGGTCTCATCTCTAGGAAGAATTTCTTCCACCTGTTTTGTTTACCTAAAGCCCACATTAGTACCTTTTTCTTCTACCCAAAAGCAATCCTGTGGAATACGCTGAGGTCTGCTACTGAACTGGTACACACTTTATATACTTACAAAAAATTAAAGCCTGGCTGATTGCTTTGTATATCTGCAAGTAGGTCACTAATTAACCCAAAAATATTTATTCTCAGGTCAGGCCCATATTACTCTCTGCTTTGTGATAAATGCAAGTTCATATTCAAAGACAATGTTTACATTCATCACATGAGCTAAGGTTGTCTGCAGTAATTAACAGTTATTCAGACGCTGCCAATTATTACACCAAATAATAAAGAAAAAAAAATCTTTATCATTAGCTAGCTAGGTCAGTGAACACAAGGGCAGCGTATATATTAAAATTCCCAAGGAAGCAGAGATTAGTTCCAACACTTAAAACCCCCTCAATCACTGTCAGCTGCATTACAGATTCCCAGATGTAAAGAAAGAAGGAAAAGTCATAATATATGAACACACATACACATAAGGTAATTGCTTTTTACCCTCTCTCTGTCTTTTTCTCCCTGTACTTCAGAGAGATCACAGAGAATAATTATAACTATTTTTTAAATTCTATCAAACGAGCCCAGTTTTGCTTCCAAGAATCAACTCTGTGCTGCTGGTTTAGCATTAATCTAAAGGATTATTTGGATGAGTGAGAATTGTCTCGGAGTGCCAGGGCAGCCGTGATCTGAATAGGGAGTTGACTTTTGGGTAGAAGAGGTTATGGTTGAGATTCACTGGGACTTTAACTTTCAGGTGATGAATCTGATTTGAGATCCATGTAGGTTTAAAGGCAATTGCATCTTCAGAAAGAGAGGGAAAAACGTACTAGATGTTTAGCACACTTGTATTCTCATCCAGGAGTTCCCAAAATGGATCTGAATTGTGAAATTCATATCAGGGGCCTGACTTTCCATTGACATCTCCAGAATGTTAGGTGTGAATTAAAGGTGAAGAGCCTAAAGTTCTTTGTGCCAGCTGCCAGTCCTGGCAGGGTGGGAGATATTGCTTGTTGTTCTACTATGGATTGTTGGCATTTTTTTTTTTTCCCCAGTTGGGGAAAAAAAACATCTAAAACAGCCACAAGCTTGTGCAGAAGGAAACAGAATGAAGTTTGATCACACTTCCTTCTGTATCGAGCAATTCCTCTATCCTTCAGAATGATATGCAACTCCATAGTTTCTTCAAGAGGCAGAGAATACATTGTAGGACTAAAATCCAGTTTTCAGTCCTCTCCTCACATCTGTCATGACACTACAGCCCTTCTTTCCCAAGACACAGCTGCCACATCCTCTTCCACTTAAATTCTTGAACTCTATAGAAGCAAAGGTCATTCAGGATAAATTCCATTGTATATGCTTTTACCTTTAGTTTGGGATTTTCCAGGAACTGGATGGGAAACATTCTATCCTAGAACAGCAAAAGACTGTCTTGATGTTACCTAAAATCAGGCAACATAGTATTACATATGCACCTTGTAGGAACATGGAAAATAAACTGCCTCAATATAATTTGATCTATTTTTCTAATAACTTTTCTAATGAATATTTTATTTTTTGTAGTGCTGGACTTAATTTTCTTGGAAGACAATTGTCATTACATTAACGAACAAACAGTTCGCTAGAGCTGAGGAGTGCAATAATTGATTTTTCAACTTGGTGGGTGAATTAAGAAATCATTATTTTTATGTTCCAAGCCACATCAAAAAAAGCTGGTGTGGATTCTGAAATCCTTCACTTGGAAAGACTGATTTTGGTGTTTTATATTCTCAAAATAGATTTTCTTCAGGAAATTTCGATCAATACCTACCTGCTGTGGTCAATATCGCTTTTCTAGTTCAGGTTGATGTGTTTGTCACCGTCCCAGCTCAGGACAGCTGGGGATGCCTGACTGGGCAAGTAGCTCTCCCAGAGAGCAAAGCTACTACTGA
This sequence comes from Caloenas nicobarica, assembly GCF_036013445.1. Taxonomy (NCBI): domain Eukaryota; kingdom Metazoa; phylum Chordata; class Aves; order Columbiformes; family Columbidae; genus Caloenas; species Caloenas nicobarica. The sequence continues at coordinate 6,684,456 of NC_088262.1, read as the reverse complement.
TGTCTTGGAAAACATCATGTCTATCAGGTATATTATCTGCCTGGACATCCTACATGACCAACGAATAAGGCATGTTTTAATTCACATGGCATAAGGCATGGTTCAAAGCTCTGTGCTTGATGCCTATGTGTGCAAATCTTTTAGACAGAATTTTAACACCACTCACTTATTTTGATCTCATGACTGAACGATCTCCTGATCAAAAAATCTGAGTTCTAATCTTTCTGAGCCTCCAGTTCCCCATATGTGGAAGTAGAATAATCCATGCAGCTTTGCAAAGGTCTTTGATGTCTTCAGATGAAGAGCAATAAACATTAATATGACTCTATTGTCAACATAAAAATACTGTTATATCCTCTCTAGCCCTTGGGCTGCGTTAAAGAAGGCAATGACACTTAGTTCATTTGATGTAACTATGGAAGAATGATCATATATACACAATTAAAAACATAGTTTTAATCAATTATGCAGCAGCATCTCATCTGTACTCTACTAATTAGAAAGGGGAAGAAAAAAGTTAGTGGCTGAAAATTAATTATGCCAACATTTCTATACAGTTTAGAACCTAGTTACAAGAATTAAATATTTATATCATTATGGTTTCCTTTACGCATCCTAATGTGATTGCCTGAGAGAAAATACCGCAAGGTGCTCCAGCGCTCACGTAAGTTTAGAGTTTGGATTCTCCCATGAGATAACAATGCCGACAAGTTTGTATCTAAATTTTGTATCTTCAGACAAGAATCTTCTTTCCACACACAAGCTGGCAACTCATTTCAAGCTGCTGATGTGTCACATTGATCTCAGAAAATAAGACATCTTTCTGTTCAGTTAAAGAGTGGCGTGAAAAAGTAACGGTACTGAAATGGTTCCAAATCTTAGTTATGGATCATGGGCTAAATCCAGGGGCCATGGACTCCTCCCTCAGAGCTGGATGGTTGTTACAGTGTTTCAGGATCACAGGCTTATTGTGTTTAGGAAAATGAAGTTATAGATTTTTTTGAGAGTTTTCCACCCATCTTCTATTCTTATTCGTTTTATACTCCCCTTCTAGCTTTCATTTGCCTGGATCCATTTTCGTTTCATCCCTTGCAGTCTTCCCTCAGCAGCTAGAAACACAACTTTAAAATTGCATCAAAACGAGGCTGTTCACCTTTCTGTGTGCACATTCATCTCCGAATGCCAAGTGTTTATGTAAAACATGCTCAGCCCTACAGCTCCTGGCAGCTCGCCCGTGCAGCTCAAGATTTGCAAAATTTATGATTGTTATTCAATGCAAGAAGGCTTTGCTCTTTGCAGGTAATTGTTAAAAGGTGAGGCCCTGACCCCTCTCATTACACAACAAGTTATTGTCTAGCATTCACCCTGAGGGGTTCTTTACTTGCAACTTTTATAACAACTATAAAACGAACCTGCCTTTTCATCCAGTAGGCTGTTCCTCTGCCATCTTTCCTACAGAATCTAGAGTCCCTCTCTAAGTTTCCTTAATTTTTAATGCTCATTCCTTTATACTCCTGAATTGAAGTTAATGAGACATATCTAGCTGGCTGCTGGGCTCAATCAGAGCCTTTCTGGACTACACAGAAAATCCTATACCCTACAAATCGTCACAATGCACACTGCACCTTTTTGTAATGAACTCAGAAGCATAAATAACAAATATGCATAGATATAACATCTCTCTCGTGAAACAAATTTCACCTAAACACTGAGCAATTTAGGCTGCCAAAAAGGCACTTTAACATAGAAGCTGAAAAAGAAGGATGATTTAAGAAATGATTTTAGGTTTCAAGAAAACACAGAAACATATGGTTAGTGTTAAATATTTGTATATATGATATAGCAAATAGAGATGTCTCATGGGTTTTGAATCAGATATTTAGAGAGAAAAAGAAGAGGAAAAAGATACCATGCTGTGTCCCTTCTTTAGAGTAGTCTAGAAACAGATTTTCTTAAGACATGTTTATCTGAGAGAAGCTTTGATTAAAAAAAAGGAATAAAATCTCTGAGACCAGCATCAAATTTTAAACCCACGTTTTAGCACCTCTCCCGCTCATCGCATTAAACTCCTTTGGCCATAGCAAGCACAGCCCTTCGAAGGCAAAGTCCAGACAGACACCTGGAGACTTTGAAGCTGGACACCAACCTCCAGGAAAACCAAGTCCTTTAAAAGGGAAGGCAATTGATGGAAAATCTTTGAATAAAGAACCCTTCAGGTATGCGAAGTGTTTAAGAGCAAAGCTTTTTCTCCAGTGATATCAGGTCCTTAATATAAGAAAGTAATTTAGAGAACTCTTTAATTTGGAGAATCCTTAGATATTATATGTTCAGGGAAAAAAACCAGGATTCTGTCTGAAAATAATAGCAGATAGGAAATGAAGCAGGGAAGGTACAGTGACTTTAATCAGTGTAAATGTAGTTTTTAAAAGTGGCGGTACGTTATTGATACTGTGCAATCAATAATTTTGCTTTGCATTGCTTCATGAAAAGCGTCTCTCTCCTCCTGGAGGGCACCCTGCACCATCAGAGACCCTTCCCTCCCAATAAACACCATCCCTGGCTGTTAGACAAGGTGCTTTTAGATCCCAGGTAGAAATGGCCAATTGCAGGATACAGTGAAATCCAAATATATCTTCCCCCAGCCCCCCAGAGTCAGCGTTATAAATGCCAAGTGTATGGAGGAGTCCTAGCTAGCAGGTTAGAAGCATAAAGAAAATAGGACCGAACTCTCCATTAACAACAAAATGAAGGTCTCAGTCACTGAAAGCAACGGTCATAGTCCAGCATCAAGCTAAAAATGATGGTTTTGTCTCTGTGTGTGAATGCGCACAAGCACACGTGTGTGCATAGAAATTCCTTTCTGTTTAATTCTCAATACTCAGGAGTCACTAGGTGCTTAGCAAAAGGAGCAGGGAGAAAAATGCAGCACAACAGTATTAGAGAACAAGCCACCTGCCGATTTATGTCCAACAGTCTCTTCACCACTGTTTAACTTCAGACAGCTGCAGTCGTCCAGGGAATGATGGAAAGGTTGCTCTAGGTTGACAGGCACCTGATTACCATATGTAATTATAATATTAGCAGCCGTTTTCTTATTGACATCCGGTGGGATTTTTCTGGCTAAAAGGTCAGGAGGAAAAGGATTGCAGGGTTTGGATCACACCTCAAGCAGATTATCAGCAGTGTCAATAACACCTGCATTAGCTGTGTGTGGGTACAGAGATCTAAAAAGGGTCGTGTTCTCCTGGGAGCTTGTGTACGCAGCAAGGACGGTGAGGCGGGGGTATTATGCCTCACAGGACTCTCTCAAGATTTCAAATGCTGTCTGACACATACAAAATATATATGTAGCGTTACATGCAAATAACTCCCTGGAGTAAATACTGTACATCAGTTTTCCTAAAAGCTCGTTCGGGCCTACCTTTCTGTTTTTTCAGGTCATGAGAAGACCAGTCAGGACTCGCTTGGTCAGTGCAGTAAAGAGTTTGAAGAGATGCATTTTCAAAGGATTTTACACACTTTTCAATTGTACAAAATTTTAATCTGAATGGCTAAGCAACACGCATCATGTTTGACCAGGATAGCACCAGTATCTCCCGATGGGAGTAAATTGATCTGGATGCAAGAACAATTTGTGGGAAGAATTTCCATGGCACAAATGGCTATTTTCTACCTCTCTCCTATTGATTTTAAAGTGCCATTCATGCCTCTTCACACTACCTCTAAGTTGTGTTGACATCCGTTTACTCACCCATTACAAACAATTCATCCAATAAAAATACAGTATGCGGAACATGCTAAATCAATAGCCAAGACCAGTGAAAAACGGAACATCACAGCGATGAAAGTGAAATTACTATTTTGACCCTATTTAATCAATCCTGAGAACTAAAATATCAATGAAGAGTTGAAGAGGAGTAGTGATATGTTGTATTTCATGCACACAGTGTGGTTAGTGGGATTTCTTATTCATATAAAATTATGGAAAATAGCCTAGATTCACCCCTCCTCTGAAGCTCACGGAGACCAGGGCAGTTGTAGGAGGGATGAATCTTGCGCACATTTCATGTTGCAGATTTTATTTTTGGTGTGAAATGAATAAAGTCAGGTCTGTCCTGCTGCTGCAGAAGGGCAATGCCCTGCTGGGAGCATCATACCAAGGGAGCCACCAACAGCCAGATCTACCCGGAGTCAGGATTTTATTCCGCTCTGTCATTTTACTAAATGGGGCAGTGAGGAAGGTGGTGACATTGCCTAAAGGGCTCTTCGTCCCTGCCTCTTGTATTTGCTAAGCCACTCTCTGATATTTCCAGTCCAAGAAAGTTCTGGTATTATTTTATGGAAACAGGAGTGAATTATCTCTTGGGGTTAATTGTACTTTTTCTTTTCTTTTTTTTTATTTTATCAAAAGACTAATGTTAAGGATGGCAAAGAATTTATAATTAAGCAGATGCCCCTCAACACTTATAAGGAGAACTTCTATTGGAAAAGCAATGAATATTTTCTCTACTATCCCCCTTCAACAGATGTTCTGCCTAATCTACATTCACTTTACTCACTGTCTTACCTTTGACCTTTCTTTTGAAGGTGTTCATAGAAGAGAATGTCAGTATTTATCTACCTGCTGTGCTTCCATCTGTCTATGCAGTGCACGAATAACCACAAATTATATTTCCTTTGTGAAAATTTGAATGACAGAATCATTTATAAGGCTTCATATACATGGAATGATCAGATGCTCTCTCCTTGTCTTGGAGGAATTATTCATCCCATATCTGGACATGCAAACCAGGAACAGCTGCCAAATCTGGATTTGGGTTTCCAGTATCTCCACTGAGATTTTCTACCAGAACTCTTTCTTGGATGCTTTTTCATCATCCATCAGCCTTGTTTTACTTATTTTTCTTGACAGGGAAAATGAAGCAGGAAGGGTCATACCTAAGACTTCCACAAGGAAGACTACTTCAGTGCTCATTAAAATGGTCCAAGCTAAAAACTGCGCCACATAACAGAACTGTGCACAGTCTGGATAAGAACTGCTGCAGCAGGATATACAACAGTGAAGTATTAAACAGACTGGGCAACCTGATTCTGCTGTATTTGCTAAATAGAGAAGCAATTTAATCTACCACTCAGTTGGTCCATGAACTGGAGAACATGTTACAGTTCAAGCTCCTGCCTCTGAGAGGTGTTTGATATTCGTCTTACAGGAGACAACATCCTCCTATCTGAAAAAAAAGCGTGCCCTGCAACATCTGCCTGGGAAAGTCAGGCTCCTGCAAAAGGAACAGTAGAGTGCAAAGGGAAAACCATAATCACATGTTATCTCTAATGCTCCACAGAACATTTAATGTAAGTATGGCGATCAATTCCTTAGCCTGGCCAAATTCCAGGATCGGCAACTAAAACTTCCTGAATGTCTACATTACAGTCCAAAGCATACTCCTGGACATAGTGGGACTATGCAAAATTTTACACATCTATTTCTCTCCACTGACTATAAAAGAGAGTCTGGTCTAGACTGGCTCTCTTATATGCAGACATCTCAATTTTATGTGCAAATGTTAGGATAAATGACTCTCATCCCAAACTCCTGGGAACAGAAAAGAGGAGAAAAACGCCCAACATAGTGAAAAGGTTTACCCAAAGCTGAACGTGAAGGACGAAAATCAGATAGGGGGAACTAGGGAAAGAGAAGAAAAGAGCCCAAATTATAAGAAAAGAAACAACTATGGAACATCATTGTAATTATTTTGTATCAATGTGAGAAAATCTGACGTTAATTCTGTATCTATTTAGAAAATCAGGGAAATGTGTACAGTGAACTATGTAATCAATATTTTAACCAACTAGAACACAAATCAATCTGCTTTTCATCCAATAGTTGCCTAGATTTGCAGGGGAAAAAAGGCAACCAATACTATTAAATAGGCTTGCAAAGCAAGGGGTAGGTTAGCCAGTACTTCTGCACTTGATATCACTAAGAATGATATTACACCAAATTTGTTCCCTTAATCCATTAACAATATATGGTTTTGAAGAAACTCATTTGTTAGGCTCAGGCTCATTTGTTGGGCTCACAGGTCTGAAATACTCATGATTCAATTACCTGTGAAGAACTGCAGAGGTCAGGAAGGCTCTGAAGGATGTCACATTAAGGAAGGAAAGAAAGAATCAGCATCTTCCCCATCATTCTCCACACTCTGAAATTTTTGCATCTATCATGGGACTGAACTGTGCTACTTAACTGAGCAGCATCTGGACACAGTCTGAAAAATGTAGAGTTTTCCCTACCATGCTTCAGGATGGGGTTGTCTCTGATTTCAGTCTAATTTTCTATTTACTTTACTTCTCTTAACAAAAGACTCTGTAACTTCTCTAAGTCTTGGTGCTTCCAGGCTGCACAATGCTCAAAATCTGGCCCTAGGATTGCAAGAACAGGAATCACTTCCATTTGAAAATCGTAAATAAAATGTACGTCATAAAGCTCAAAATTCGGTGATGCATTATCTGTATCAAACCAAGAAATCTATCCTTAACACCTTGACAGTATTAAAGACTTGAAGGATTTTTAAAGACTGAAATCCAAGGTTGCTTGTGAGAGCATTCCGACTACAACTTGCAGTAAGGGTATCAAAGAGAATACATTAAATTTCTCTGCAGATTAAATCATTATGAAGGAAGCTACATGAAAGACAGTATTTCTTATAAAGGAAGAGTGGAAAACTATGTTAGAAATTAGTTACGATTTTTGAAAATTAGACTTTCATTTCACTTGCTATCAAATAATTGCTGTTAAGTTATTCTCCTAACTGGACTGAACCCTGGAAACTAAGCAATAATGGTGGTCCAAGCCCTCAATGGAAGTGCATTAACAATGGTAATTTCTGTCAGGGATGTAGCAAACGAGCTGCATGACTTCTGTTAATTTGGGGCTTGCTTCTGCTTTTGAAGTTAGTAGTTCTGTTGATTTCAAGGAAAATGAAACTGAACTGCCTTTCCTGGCAACCGCATGAATTCAGTTCAAAAAGAAATCAAAGCCTCTGCCCAAAAGCTAGGCCGAATTTCCAGAGTAAAACTAATTAAAAGAAAATCCTGATATATGCACGTGTTCTTTGCATATCCTGGTTTCAGGCAGGTCCAGGAAACACCACCATTGAATTATTAGGTATTTATAGCCTTTTTAGCCTTAGTCAGCTATGAGATCCCCTGGCCAAGGCTTTGGTCTCGCACTTATCTATTCTGGGCTTTTGGCTTTTTCCTGGCCTCGGGCAAATCTGGCTTTGCCTGTGCTCATCTCCTGTTTCAGAAAAGGGGTAGAAGGGGCTCTTCTCTATTTAGATTAGATGAGACCAGATGAAGGAATATTGTTCTCCGTGTTGTGTAGCATAACCAGGTACTAACATTTGCTAAGGCTCTTCCAGGCACCTTTGGCACAAAAATAAAAATTTGTAGGCAGACAAGAGTTATTAGAAGTAACGTCTGTGCAACTCCAGCTTGGTGAAACAGAACATTGAGGTTTCCTCAAATGAAAGGAGAACAGAGTCGGTCAGAGGCTTGCAGGCACCCAGCAGCCAGAGAGAAAACACGCACGGCTCTTCCAAGCTCATTTCTGCTCTGGCGGCTCCATCCCACATTAACACCCGCTGGTTTTGCTTCTCATCCTCTGACTCCTGGCTATGTACACCCTGGCAAATCCCGCAACACGACCTGACACCTGCGGTACTTCTCAGGCTTACCGATAGTAAAAGAATAAACCTCCTGCCAACAAACTGATAAACCTGACAATACACCCCAGCAAAGAAGAGGAGATATGAGCTGCTGAGTCCTTTCCAATCACACTAAACTTGAAGCCAGCCACAGCAATCTGAGCTGGAGAGGATGATGGATATTTGGTTCCCGATTCACATGTGAATGTTGCCTCTAAATGTCTCCGTCTCTGTAGCTACAGGCAAAGCAGGAGCTATTTCTGTGGTACAGAAACTATATTTCTGATATAATTGCAGAAGCATCTATTAGGCTTTCAAAGCGACACACTTCTAAGCCAAAATGGATCAGACCTGGTACATACGGTACTACGTCTCCCCAAGGTTAAGAAATCCCTACAATTTGATTACACTTACGAACTTTGACAGGGTGGAAATTTTGGATGAACCAGATTCATTTTGACATAATGGTGAGCTGGGATAATTTTGGATAAAAGAATCAAGTCCTCAGTGTAATTAAGGAAGGCATGAGTAGAAGAAGATGGCACTCTGAAGGTTTGTGAAATGCTGTCTGTCTGTCTTCAACCTGAAATCCACTTTCTGTATGGGCTGACGTTACTGTTGATGCCTGATGCTAAGTGACATGACTCAAAGAAGCAGCTGACAAGTAAGATGCAGGATAGTGCTTGAACTCCTCATTTGGAACAGGAGTGCAGTGGTTCCAAAAAGTGGTCAGTGTGACTCCAGTTATTACCATTATGCCTTTTGCAGTGCTAACATTCACTCTTTGCCAGTTCCCCCCACCAGCATCAAAAAGCAGAGAGCTGCTGGTGCCCAGGAGATCCGTCCCTACTCGGCCATCTCACCTGGAAGACCAGGGCAGAAAGGACTCAAGAACAAGTGCCAGCTTCTCACGTGGAAGATGCCATCAAACACTATCCCTTCACTTCTCTACCTTTGAAGACATGTGTATGCCCCCTGAAATCCCCACGGTTTCCCTGAGAAGTTTGCCTTTGCTGGTGCAGCCCGGGCAGCATCACGCTGCAGCCAAGCAGCCCAGATGGCTCAGCTCGTGCAGCACCCAGCAGAGGTGTGTCAAGATACGTCTTCTTCGAGTCCAAGTCTGACGCTAAAATTCACTAAATCTTATACCCTAAATGGTGCCAACAATGAAAAGCCATCAGTAAAGAAACAGGAACAACAGCCGTGTTACACATACAATCTGAGATTGTTGTTAACGTGTGTTCCCTGAGGAGAAAAAACAGAGTGAGGGTAAACACAACCAAGCAGGAAAAGTATCTCAGGCAAACTATTCTGTCACCATCAATCTTCACGTGAAATTTAAATCAGGCTGATAAAGAGAGGTAATTTTGCACCACTTGTCTTCATCACGCTCTACGGGCTCTGGCTTAACTTTCAGGTGAGACCTGTCATTAGACCCTACAGCGCTACAAACTCTAGATGTGTCTTACAAAGCTCAGATCAGTGGTCCATGCAGGTACATCTGCTGGGACAACGTTTCACTGGCACTTAATGTGAATACAACCATGTAAAGCTCCAGTGAAAAGACACGGAAAAAAATTATTCTTGGGCTCAGTACCAACAGCTTCTCTTGCAACCCTCATCACCTTTTTCCCCTTGCTTCTCCTTCAGAACTGGATGGCCAATCTCTCCACCTTATTTTCTAAAAGAAAACGTCAGGTGTGTGCCATGGGATGAAAAAGAAAAGGTGATAATAAAAGAGCTTAATTTTTAGAGATTCAGAGGAGATTCATGTTCCATCAATTCTGAGTTTATACAACATGAAAATGGGCCCAACCCAGGAGTAAATCCCCTCAGAGTGCAGCCTTTTGAGTCAATTTTTCATCTCAGCCTTTCTAGCTGGAGACATCACACATAAATAAACATGTACAAGTTATTGCCAGCATGCTCTCCTTTATTAATTTTGTGTAGAGCAAGCTGGCTTTTGGGGAGGTTAATTTCCTGAACTGAAAAGAAAATGGCACTTCACCAATTTGAAAATAAATAATTGTGTGGATACCTCAGTTCATTATTTTTAACTCTGCAGAGCCTTTGCAGGCTCCAGAGGCCTGCTGACAGCTTGGAGAAACAGAGCTATTTTCACTAACCAGTTTCCCTGTGTGGTGTGTATTATACTGTGTTACACAGAAATTAATGGCTGTTTATAAACAGCAGCGCCCTGTCTAGGTCCTTTTAAATGGAGTCCAGTTAATCTTTGGAATGTCAATTCCAAAGATGTAGCTACTGTTGGAGTGAAAAACACTTAATACCACATTGTTTTAAAGAAAATGCTTTTCACCTCTAACATAACCTGTCGAGCTCCTGTACCTCAGTGGTTATCACATCTTTGCTGGCTCTGTTGCTCTTTAACCTTAACAATTCTTAGGTATGAGAAGTAGTGACTTGAGTGTGGGGGTTTTTCTGTTGAACTACCTGTGAACCTGGAACCAGAACACACGTGCCCAAAGCGCTGGTTTTGTTTGAAATAACGAGAAAACGACATTAGTCCATATGGATTTGGAAATCCTGGTTCAAATGTGTTTGTTGATTTAAAGGCATATGGATGCTGCAGAGCTTTGACAGCATCACTTGACTGTGGCTATTTTGGAATCCAGGAAAAAACAGATGGCAGCATTTCTGAGGTTTTTGAAACATATGCTGTGAAACATAATTTTAAAATACATTTATTAACAGTGGGGTTAATTTTACTGGAAGTCCTAATGAAACTATATTGGTACATTTTTTAGGAAACAAGTGGTGTGAAAGCTTGGAGTTATGCAAATCTATGGCTCCAGAATTATTTTCCCAGACTGAAAGTTTGATAGGAATTCTAAATAGCACTCCAAACAATCTGCATTTTTGTCTGTCTCAGAAGAGACAAGATTAGATAAATAATGTAAATTGGAAACCATTTAAAATTCATGTGTCATTTTGAGTTTGCAATAATCTTTTCATCATGTTAACTAATGTCAGGTGATAGGCAAAAGTACATTAATTTATCTGTCTTATCAAAATGTTTAACATAGATAATGCATGAAAGAGAAAATATTATCTGGCTGACATGACGCAAAAATGTCATTCTGTTCTTCTCTGTACAGATGGTTTTTCACTTCCCACGGTGTTTCACTGTGGAAAATCTGTTGTGTTCTTGGTATTTAATTTGCCTTTTCGAAGCAGTTTTCTCAATTAAATCTCATGCAGATGATGCAGTCATTTATATTCAGAGGCTCAGACTTTCTGCTCTTATTGGATAAACTTTAATCTAATCCACAGGGTTCAGATTTAGCTGTGTGATATTAACTAATTTTAAATTTAGATAAATGTTTCTTTGGTGGAGATCAAAAGGTAAATGTGGTCCCCAGATCTGAAGCCTACAGGGAGAGCACGTATTGGGTGACTTGCTCGGATTTTACTGAACTAAGGGGAATCCGGGTGAGAGAGGATGGGAAAAGTGGCTCAAATAATTAACCGATCTGTGTAACAGGTACTGCTGGAGCGCTGGCTCCACTCACAGCCAGCACGTCTCGGCACCACTCTCTGACCACTCATTAAGGGAAGGCCAAGCAGAATGATGTTTTCATGACAAGGACATCTTCATCTAAACGCTGACTTGTGGCGAGGGCACGGCAAGGGAATTTTTCCCTGCTGATGCAGTATAATTGTTGGGTATGAAATTCATGTAAAAAAGACAAGTAGATTTGCAAGAAAACCTTCATTTTCCCACTTGCAGCTTTTACCTGAATAATTCAGTAACTTCCTCTCCCCCTTCAGGACCTCTCTTCATTCAGGGAAGAGGAGAAAGTAACCAGTAGGCACAACTCAAGTCACATCTAGAAACTCAAATCTGGTGCATTTTTGTGTGCTTGACTTTGTAACGTAAAGAGTTGTTTGAACCTGCTTTCTATTTAAAACAAAACTGTTCATGCAACTGTTGTCCGCAGCTAAACAGAAACATGAGAGCTGACAATACATTTTGTACAAAAGCTGTAAGCCAATTTAAACTTGGTATTCCCTTGATTAATCTTTGGATACCAGTGAATTCAGCCCTATGTCCTTCATAGGAACATATGAAAGACCTCTGTTAAATTCAGTATTTGGTCTGTAGTACCAAGTGCTTTTCTTTCTTTCCTAGAGAAGACCCAACAGCTGTCCTAGAACCTCTGAGTTCCGTCGCCAGATGAGGACAAGCAGAGTTTGGTTCCTGCTCATTAGGATCGTGGATGGGGATGACACAGCAGGTTAAATATTATACTTTTGACTTCAAAGTTGTAACGAATCCCTTTCTGTGTCATATCAAACAAAAAATTCAGTCTGAGAATGGAAAAGGGGAAGGTCTCTCTCTCTCCATTCATTTCTAGAACAGTTCCGAAATGCCAAGCTCCCCTTTTGCCCTGCCAGTACAATGCATTCAAAGAAGTTCATCCTGAAAGAGATCTCATAATTTGTTTTATCTATTTACAGAAGGATTTGTTTTTCTCTCTGACTTTGAGTTATTCATAAGATGTTCATTTACACGGCGATCGGCATATAAATATTACCACTGGAGAGTAGCACAGTGGAGAGCGAATATGGGTTTCTTAGTCTTATCATTGTACGTCTTTTATATCAGGTGCTCATTTAGACAGAATTCATTGTATATTATTCTCCCGTGACAACATTAACTGGCCTCCAACTTCCCAGTCCTTGTTATCATTTTCAGAGTGTAAAAACCTCAAGGACTTAAAAGGACAGACAGGCAAGTTTGCAGAACATTTCATTAATTTGTGGGAAATTCTACTTACTGTAAGTGTCATGTCTTTGCTGTGAAGACTGAGAACATCTGCCAAATATAATACCACTTTCTTCCGTCACAGTCTGGCTCCTCTTCTGTTTGACATTGAGGGACTAACCATTAACTCATACTGCCTCAGCCTGAAGAGGCAACTATGTACATGTATCTAAAGCTCAAATTTCAATTTGTATTGGAATGTCAGTCATCAGATAAATCCAGACACAGAGGAAAGTGAATAATAAATAGCAGTGTGGGCCAAGAGAGAATAGGAAGTGCCAGCAATAACTCCTTCCTAATCTATCCATGGCCCTGTAATGCTGTGGCTGTTATTTCTAGTGGCCTTTCCTATTGCTTCTAGCCAGAATGACAGCAAATCAGACTTGGTGGTAGTCATGGCTGAATCTCATTCATCTGCCTAAGGGACTTATCTCAGAAAAGCATTCAAATATTCAGACGACACTTGTCCAAACAATATATTAAGCTCTGGGGTTTGTCAAAGTGAGCTGGTAGTATCATGGGACCTTTCTTGGGCTGACTCATCATTTCCCCTTTGCATTTCAAGGCTGTTTGGGTCCCTAAAGACAAAGGAAAACTAAAGGAATATTAGCTGGTTGCAAGTTCTAACCATCACCTTAATAATAATAATATAATATACACTATTTATATAGCATACCATTCCAAAAGTGCGTGTAACTAAGCACAAACCGTACCTTACGAGTTCAGAGAAAACAATACCAAAACACAATACTCCAAAGTAGCTGCAGGACAACAATATAGAGCTACATCTGGCCACCTTTAATATATTAACAGCACCATTTGCCACAGATTGTCCCAGGAAATTTGGTGGGAATTCAGAAGGATCTACACTTAGAGGGGGTTGTGAGCAACACAGGATCAGTTTAGACCCACTTGCAATGCTACTGGAAATTCTTAGAAATCTCTTGCAACCAATTGTTTCCTGCTGCAGAACACATTATAACTTTGCCATTTTGCTCATTTACTGTTCAGTTTCCTTGAAATAATTGAATTGTATCATCCTCTGCAATGCTGTTCGTGCCTCAGCACTGTCCTGATCCTCTGTACTGTTATGTTTGAGCCTAAAGTGACCTGTTATTTTAAGAACAATTTAGTCAAAACCCCTGGAATTATTATGATCTTTTACCCAATTTCATAGCCTTGAGAGATTTGCATTTATGGCTTGTTGGTTAAATGTTATCAGGCATGTTGAACCACAATGTCTCCTTTAGAACTCATTACAATAAGAACAATACGAATATATACTTAAGGAGTTTCAGCCAGTGAATTATTGGTATGACAGACTGTAGTATCTTCTTTAAAGTAATATAGTTAGTGAGAGAATTAGCAGGCGGGTGAACTTAAGAAAAGAGCACGCCGTATCACTGGCATATCAGAGATAATTCAACAACAGGGATGGTGCCCTGGATTCTTTTTCATTTTCTCTGCTCTTTCCAATGCTCTTTCAAAAAAAAAAAAAAAAAGAAAAAGAAAAAGATTTTCATCAGCTCTTTTGGAGTTGCCTGCTGTCTCTGCTGACAATAGAGACAGTCTTTGTATCAAACTCAGAGCATGTGCCGCATTTTCCAATAGTTAAAACTGAAGTGTTCAGCTTCAGTAAGACCATAAAAATCACATTGAAAATTAGTGAGTATGCTCAAGACAGACCTCAGACATGTTTTCACTTCAAGAATATCAATTTACACTTTGAGCCAGTAACTTCAGAAAAGGAGGAACTGTCACAGAGATGAAAATCATGGTCCAGCATATTATTTTCTACAGTATCCAGATGCTGCAGAGGAAGACACGAGTATCCTCACCAGAGTAGAATTCTATAATAATTTCCCCACATGACTTCTTCCAAATTTCTTCTATTAGGGATAGCTAAGTCATTACGAACAAAATTTTAACTGTTTTCCAGCTGCCTGAGTTTCCTAATCTTACATAGTACTATTGAGTTTTCCAAAATCCATAGAACAGATAGAGTTTTTATAAAAATATGTTAAATTCTAAATGTAGGTGATGTACAGAATAAAAATACACTCAATGCAGGGCAAGTCCCTTTAACAGTGTCTGACTGAGAATGGCAAGGGCACTTTAATTACAATCCTTCATGAGTAATTGTGAAAAGCAGCGATTACCTGACTTACTCTGAATAAACTCAGTATAATTAATGAACGTTCAAGCTCTAATTATGGTAAAATCTTAGCAAATGAATTCCAGACAGTAGAGAGTATTTTTGGCATATTTTCAAATGACCGGCACATTTTTTATTACAACTATTCTCTCTATTCTTTTGGGTGGTTGCCTTCACTTTCAAACATTTGACCATAAAACTAAACCAAGAATTCAAGGTCTGAAGTGCGGGGCTGTATCACCAGAATATCTGTATACAGCAGAACACTTCCGTTTGCTTACACACAACTTGTCTCAGAAGACTGTCCAAGTTGGCAAAGGTTGATGGGTGCTCAGATTCATCACGTACCAGCTTAATATGCTCAGAAAGAAGCTATTTAATAAGAAGACAAAGATGAGTGATAGACCAAAGTCCTGCCCCTTTCCTAGGATTTTGGTACCTCCAGTTGTGCTTAAGTTGACATTTCCCTTGGGATCCACATCAAGAATTCTGCACCGCTCCTCTAAAGAACTGGGAATGGATTTGCCTTGTGTTCCAAAACATAGACAGGTACCTTTAATAGCCTGAAGTTTAGGACATTTATCCTGTGAACAAGTTTGTCACTATGAACACTATGTATATATACAAATAACAATATATTACCTGATGCTTCAAGTGTTTGTCAACAGAGGAGCAATTTTACAACAGAAACAAGGGAGGAAGAATTGGAAGTTTATAAACCCAGTCCCTGCCACTACAGTTGATCATGCAACAAGGGTCAAGCCTGGAAAGATTCATAATGGTCTTTACTCTGTCATCACCATATCAGCTTCCCACAAGTTACATCTGATGACAAATTAACCAAATGCCACCAACCTTTAATTTGCCAAAATAACAGCTGTGAAATCCTATTTACCTATCTATGAGCAATCTGAACAGATTTTCTATGTGAAAACCATAACTAAACCCCCAGAACAAATGTTTTATTGGCAGATAGCATGTGAGATCACCTCTTTAAAATGTGCTATTTTCATGCACGGTCTGAAATTTCCTGCATTGCCCACCTGAGAGTGCTAGCACCAGCTATGGCCACTGCTGCTTCCTCCTGAAGGGATTTAACACACGGACACTCTTCGTTCTTGAATTACTTTCATTAAAAGTCTCACTTTAGGCTCCAAAGAAGCAAATAACAAGGGCAGTGCAAGATTATTTTGCAATTACCCAGTTTATGCGCCTCTGCAACTTCTGTGTCAGTCCTTTAACTCACGTGGTTGTGTATTACAACAGTTGCTAGGAATTACAAAATAGTGCTTAAGAGAAAAGAAAATCCAAAAACTCACCAACAAAACCCAGAATGTCCTCTCCTTCGTGCATACAGCAATGCAAAGAGTTAAAGGTTCCTATAATCTTACAGGAATCCACCTGCCAGCCTGTAGTTTGTTCACTGGTTGCTCTTGCCTTACATTTTGGGTAATAATTCAGCTGCTTAATGATCCCCTTATATCAGGTGTAAACGAGTTTTCCCACTCCAGTCTGGCTTTTGTCAAGGCTTTAATGGACGCAGCTAACGAGTGCTATTGCTCTGGGTTTTCTCGTGTGAAAGGAGGGTACGTCTAACCAGAGATACAATGACAAGCAGGAGGTAACGTTCTCCTGCTCAGCTGTAGTGCAGAGAGCTCAAGAAAGATGAAACTCCCAAGCCAAGGACTGAGGACACGTTAGGCAGAGCCATCCTGACAGCCAACTCCGCTCCAGTTTTACGGGCAGGGATCCATTCATACTTTGTCAAGGATCTCAGTGGAGCTAAGGGGAAAGCGGCTGGTTTTGTGTGAAACAGCCTAGTTAAAACCATCAACAGAACCATTAGCCTGTAACAGACCAACAGATTTATTCAGCAGCAGGAGACAGCACAAGGATGCTCAGATTTATCACTCCAAATACCATCATTATTTAGTGTGCAGAAAGCCTTCCTGTCTCACAGTTAGCAAAACAAAATTACAAATTAATGGCCATATATTTCCCCCCATGTCCTGGATCTATCATCCAATTTCCCCTGTGTTGTAATTTTATTTTGGTACTAAACATATGGGGCTTGGAAGACTGGCAAATTTGGAAAATACACATATTTTATCCCTTTTCTCTCACATAAATTTTCATCTTGTGTTAATTTACTGAAGGAGTAGATTCCTTTTCTTAAGAATCAGCAACACAGAAGAAAAAGAACAGAAGCTATTTTGTTTGTACCTTTGACTCTGGGTTTCTTCATCCCTGTCTGTTCAGACACGCACTGGATTTGAAGAGGGAGAAATGACTTCTCCATATAGGTTTGTAAAAGGTGGGAATCCCAGCTGGGTTCCTGCCACGGGTGAAAGTTGAGGATATACCAAAAAACCTCCCATGTGTCCCTTCCAAGAACACATGGGTACAAGGTAAAAGGAAAGCTCTTGCCAGGGGAGCCCAGGTGCAACCCTCAAATAACAAAGAAGATTTTTTCAAAGAAAATTGCAGCAATTCTTGCTCATGGTGATCAAGTATTTTTTTTTCTTGTCTTTTAGAATGCACTAAAATAATTCCGTAAATAGCTCCAGTGCAAAGGGAGGCCTCAGCAAAAACAGAGACTTATATTTGTCCATGGATGTTGAAGGGAAAGGTAACAGTCCACTGTCTCAGCACAGAAACTTTAAGGCACTTGGTGAGAAGACCATCTCTGTTTGTTACAAAGACTCAATCTAAGGAGAACTCCTAGCTATTCAAAATGCAAACACAGTTTTTCAATTGGTCAGAAATTAAGAGAACTGCCAGAAAACCCAGCTCCTACTAGAAAAAGGGCAATATGGATTAGGAAAATTTCGAAAGATGATTCAAGAAGTGCAGTTAGGCACTTTGACACTTCTAACCAGCCTCCTCCAGCCACATCAGAAGATAAAATATTAACTATACAGACTCTATAACACAGAAGTGCTATAACACTGTCAATAATGTTCATTCCTACAGCTGAGCTTAAACATGAGACCAGCTGTACTAGGTTAGAAGAAAGGTCTGTCTTGCCCAGTACCCTCATTCTGCCAGTGGCCATCGCACAGCAGAACTGCAGATGGCTCGTTACAGCAGTTACGGTTCCTTTGGTTGCCTCAATGTGGATAACCCTGGTATTCCTAGAGCTAATACCAGCTGATAAGCACTGACCTCCAGGGATGGATGCATTAATCATCAGCCAACAGCAGATGCCCAGGGAAGAGCATATGGACATCAGAAGTATAAACCACCACTTCCCTGCTGCAATCCCGCAGCAGCCTGTAGCTTGAGGATTTTCCGAGACAGAGCTGGAATATTTTGTGTCTCGTAGTTCCAGGTGGATTATCCTAGAAATTTGTTAAACTGAACACAAAAACCACATGCAATGGCCTTTTGCCATAAACCTCTGCTCTAATATCATTCTGAGATCAGTTCTGCAGCTCTTACAGACCTTCCACCGCTCCGGCAAACAGGCTGCCGGCTCCTGCCAGCTGGGCTGAGGCTGCTGCTGTCAATAGATGTCACACTTGTGCTTTTGGTATGTCTTCTGGAGCAGATTACGCCAAGCGAATGCAGCCTAGCAGCGTGACACAAATTATTTCAATGCACTGCCTTTATATAATAAAACCAAATCCAGGAGAGATTTGATCTTCTGTAAGTTTTACGATGTGCATCCCCGGAAAGTACTGAACACAGAAAGGGAAAGAGGGAGGAAGGACAGCAGGGATCTTATCTTACAAGGCAAGAGTTCATTTTGCCCTATAGCTTACTAGTTCATAACTGTATGGCTAAATGTATATCTGCTTTTCTGGAGAGCAAATGAGTTTTAAATGAATTTTTGTGATCTCTGCCTAAATGCTTTCTATAATAAATACAAGACTGGGGGAAAGCTAAAATATCTGTGTTCAATGCACAAATAGCAGCCGATGAAGATATTTGCAAAGAAATACAGCAAAAAACACTCAACCCCCAACCACTTAATGCCTTAGAATAGTAAAAACATAGGATCCGACTACAGGTGTCCCAATTCTTAAATCTGCATGCAGATCTGACACCTGGGCTGGCATGATCCATGGAAGAAAACCTAGGAAAGTCTTTTCCCTGAGCTGTAACTTCTACTTAATGGTCATGTTAGAAAACCAGAAATAATGTCTTTAATCTTATTTTCCATTTGAAAAAAAGAGTTCCCTTTCTACATATATCTGTGCCAATGCATATAAATCAACTGTGCAGGCAGGAGAAAGCATTAGCAAGAGTTTGCAAGAGCTGAGTTTTAAATCACCTAGTCAGTATTTGTGGAATTTCAGATGGAAGTGTTATTGCTGAATTTTGAAATGTGGCACTAAATGAATGTTTAATAGCTGTTGTCACTATAAGGAGATGTAGTGGAAAGCTCTGGGCACTCTTCACAACACGAACAGCCTGCTGTTCTGCCCAAATTTCATTTGGACTATTAATTGTATTGCTGCAACACCCCTTAGCTCTCTGTGGAAATCCCAAACCTTGTGTCATTGCAGTGGATGGTACCAACGTGCACAGATGCTGACTCCAGTGGGACCCTGATGGACAAAGCAAATCAGAGGACTTGAGCTTCAGCTGGCCGCAGTGGTCAGCACTCTTCAGTGAGCCAAGTGCTGCCACTGAATTACTTCTTTTCAGTGCAACTATATTGCTTAAGTTGAATGAGGAATTCCTGATTATTACAGGAAGAGATATGTATCTCATGCTGTTAATGTTTTTAGAAACAGAACCAGGCAAAACCAGCTCACCCACTAGAAAATTTTACTCAAAACCACACGTGAAAAATAGGAAGTTCCCTCAATACCACAGCTTTTGGCCAGTTCTAGTGCATGTCAAACTATTCCTCGGGGCGCTAAAGCTCCTGGAAAGTTAACTAAACTCTTTTCTGATTTGCACTCATCAATAGGCTCATTCATTTAGCTCCCACTGAATAATTCATCCTTACTAGCAGCAACAGTATGCAAACCAGGAAAAATTCAGCTCGACTTTCACATCCCAGGATGAATATAGTGTCAGGAAAACAAGAAACTGGAAACTTATTTTCTTATTTCAGCAAATGTCAGAAATGGCCACGGCAGCTGTTTCGAGCAACACCTCATGGTTCGTGATGAGTACGAAATCTTTTTCAGAAATTCTGAGTTCCCCGGGAGCAATGACCATGTGGAGATTACCTCTCTTTCTGTGACTACATACAAAATATTAGAGTGGAAATATTTTGCCCACTGCTTTTCTGTATATGTATGTGGAATACAGTAAAGTCCTGCTGTTAGGCTACAAGATTTCTTTGACCATGAACATGTTTTCTCCTGCTGGTAACCCAAATCATTAGCTCGCCTGCAGCATTCCTGAGTTGCCCCCAAAGTCAATTTGTATTAAATGCTTGAAAAAACCAAACTCTGGTGGATCATTTGAGTAGGAAATATAGACATCTCCTTTACATAACGTTTCATCACTTGAGCTGCATCTAACTGATGTCACCTGAAAAATAATAGAAAATTCCTTCGGGCAAGAAAGCGACATATTGGAAGGGAAACAGCTTTGCTTAATTATTCATCGCCATAGCGACACAATATTTCTGGATGCTACTGTGAGGGAAAATAGCACTTTTCTGGCTTTTTCTATTGCCTCCGATCTTTTCAGCACCAAGGCAGAACCTCCCTGAGTCTTCCCAGGCCTCTGTCAGCTGCGTGAGCGATACGCTTTCTGCTCACAGGGACATTTCTTCTCTTTCTCATGCCACACCAAACACAATGTTCGAGCTTAGCAGTCTACGGAACACCAGCTGGGGCTCACTCCAGGGATATGGTTTCCCTCTCTAATTTTTAGTGGTTGTAGAAGACGTGATCTGTCCATTAGCAAAGGTAAAACTTTTAATATAGCATCTTAAACTCAGTACCCTCTGGGTATCGACAACATGCATTGATGTGGGAGAAGGAAAACTTACGATCAGAGGAAAAACAAAGCGAGCATGAGGGACTTAATGAGGATTTTGCTGCCTACTGCTCTGGACTCACAGGCTGGTTTATATGCTGACCAGAGAATCAATGCCGAAGTATAAAAAGAAACTGCATTTTGCAGGTAGAAAGCTTTAATTCACTCTGTGCTTGATGAGCAGCTTTCTATATATTTATATATTTTTTTTTTCTTTCTTATTTACCCATTTAGAATACTTCATTAGTTAACACATTTACAGCTGTCAGCCAGAGGCAAAATTGCAAACCAGAGCTCTGACTTCCCTCCAGGCATGTTCTTAGGGCTGCCGTGTCTCGCAGAGCTGATTTAACACAACTCATACTCTGGAAGGTCAAATAAAGTAAACGCTGAACTGTTTGATCCAGGGCTTCTACATTATAACTTGCTTTTGCCTCTCCTTTGGAATAACTGTTAGAAATATAATACTAGTGCAGTGAGGCCAAGCTCTCAGAGCTGGAGCTGCTCTATCCATCAAAGCGAAGGGAATGCAGCTTCCCGGGGAACGAACTGGGGACACTTTGCAAATCCAGCACGAGCCTGGTGACCGTCTCTCTCCTTTGCAATAGGTGAAACATCCTGTGGATTACAGAATTTTCAGGAATTTGACGGGCGGGTGGCTGGGGGCTGATTTTTTTTTTTTCTTCCCAGAAAATCGGTTAAAAAAGAGGAAAAAGTCAGCAACACTGGAATGCATCGGCCAACAAACTAAATATTGTAGGAATTAAATTTTCTTTAGGAAAATAGAAAATTCTAGAGAAAATTCTCTCCCATCAAATCATGGGAAGGATATCAGTGATGAAATATCCCAAATCGGCCAATAAAAGTCTCTGGTAGAAGCAGCACGTTTCTCGCTACTACTCTAGCAGTATCAGGGATTGTAAAAGCTATGGGACATAGACAACACAAAACCCGCTGCGGTCTGCGTAATCCCTCCAGCCCTGACTCGGTACTGTGTTTGAAAGAAGAATGAGAGGGAAGGTTAGACCCCAAGGTCTCCGCATCCCGCCAGGTCTCTGCAGTCTCTGCCGCCAGCCTGCCCGGCTCAGCAGCACAAGCAGAACTGGCTGCTATGAGGACGAGTTTCCAGCATATTCTGCTCCAAGACAAAGCACGTGCACTGGACTGACAAGGAACCATTTATGACTGCTCTAAAATTAAATGAACTCTCTGTATTCCTGGAAAATCTGAATCATATGCACCAGAACATTCCTATAGCGTGCTAAAGAGAGTGAATGAGAAATCAGAACATCTGCCTGCCATGCAGCCTCAGAGCTGGAATAGCACTATTTACTTTTTCTGTGCAAAATATCCTGCTAAGGAAATGGCATAGAAGCCTAATTTCACAGAAAGAGAGGACAGTAATTTATTCCAGGAGCAAAACAGAGTGAGGAAACAGCAGGTACTTTGAAATTCAGAGTGGGCTTGGTTTTTTTGTACCTAATGGGTTTTACAAAGAAAGAGAGTCCTCTTTGTGAAACTTTGGAATGCAAGCAAAGTCCTCACCCACTTGCAAATGATAAATCTTTGTCCCTGAAATAGCATCTTTTTAGGTTCAATTTATTTTCTTTGGCCCCACAAAAGCCTTCCAAATTTATATACTTAGCCCTAAGGACTAATCAATTATTTTCTTCAGCCTCAAGAAGGTCTTCTTCATTTATTTTCCAACGTCCCTGGGAGTGAACTTTAAGAAGTGTACCACATCGCAGCACTGTCTAGAAAATAGGAATAAATAGATGGAGACCAGGGAAAAGAGGGAAACCCAGAATATTTCTGAATATAACACTGTCCTATAACCTTATCACACATTTAACACAATCTGTAACTACACAAAACATGTCAGGTTCTTCATCCATGAAGGGAATCTAGTTTCTGGCAAGTTTTTACAGACAACTGAAAAGGGAAGAAGCTGGAAAATGGAAAAACGGAAGCAACCATTTCTTTTCCGGTGCTTCCTCTGGCTCTTAGGCTATTGATGAAACTGCAGTTTGCATCTGTTATTGGTTTCTTTCTCCCTTCTATTTCTTATGAGTGTAACCTGTGAGTTTCTGAATGCCAAATCCCTATAAAACTTAGGAACAGAGATTTATTCACCTATACTGCCATGCTTTAGATTTGGCTGCTTAGTTTGAACAAAACCCAAAGTGGTGTGTTGGAAAAGTAAAACGAAGTGAAACAAAAACTAAACAAAAGGACAAGAAGTAAAAGTAGCCATGCTGCATACAAGTTATAAAGGATGCATACACATTGTGAAGATACCATTTGTAAATCTAGAGGTATTTATGGGATCACAGTTCTTTTCAAAGACTAATAGAAAAGTCCATTAATTTATCAAATCAAGGAGTATTCCTGCATTTCCAGAGATGCCATTAAAATACATTATTGAAGGAATGTAAGGCAATAGGGCAGAATATTTCATAATCTAATGGGGTAAATCTTGACATCTCTTTCACATCGACAACCCTCAAACCTGATGGAAATTCTGCCTTTATTAAAAATTGAATAAGGATTACATCATGTGGCTTAAGGTCACTGCAAGCCGTAACTATTCAATGTACACACTTCTAATGGAAAGTGTACAATGGAGACACAAACTCTTCCTTCTCCTTTTGCCTCTCAGTCAGTAAAATCCTATAAATGTTCCAGCAACAGGTGGAGAAAAAAAAATGCAGAAATGCCAGTAACTATTTTCTACCACACTGAACAACTGAAGTTGAAGCTACACATTATATATATGTATATTTGTATCAAAAGAGTCTTTGCTTTGCATCCTCAACAGCTCAACCCGCTCCACCCAAACAAACAAACAAACAAAAACCAACACCATGCGAGGGCTAAAGAGGTGAGGAGAGGGCTGAGGAGATGAGGCGCCTGGCTCCTGGTTCTGGAGCAGAGGAGGAACCCGGCTCCGCTCACTTGCACCAATGCCACTTGGGAATAATTCAGCCTTTTCCAAACAGACTAATAAAAACATTATTGCTGTCACTTCATCTCTCCTTATGGATTAGGAAGCCTTTATTTTAAAAGATCTTTTCTTCCCACTCTATACTTTGTTCCTATTATTAATTATTCTAACAGCGGTTTTCTTTCTTCCTTTTTTTTTTCCCACCTCAAAGCACAATTAGAGAATAATTGTTTTCAAATAATAACCACTACTTTTCCATTTAATTCTTTTTTAACACTAGTGGCATCTCCCAGCTGACTCAGTCAGCATTAGATGAGGGTTTAGAAGCACTACAGAACAGAGAAACAGCTGTTTCTTTGAGCATTATGAGTTTTATTAATCCCTTCTTGACTATAAAATGTAATCATCCCCTTTATTTCTAGAGGTACTACATGTAGTTTCCAAATAACTGACAATCAGAACCAAAAGGTTTCTAACCTCTTTATAACAAACCCTTTTTATAACACAATACATGTATGACCCTGCGGGGTGACACGCTTCCTCTGTTTTCAGTTAGTTAATAAAGCAGAATATACGACAAAAATAAACACTTCGGAAAGCTCAGTTTTAGTAAAGTCTGTTTTGATTAACATCTCAGTAAGAGATACTATCCACAGCAAACAGGAAGATGTTCATAGACTATAGTGAAAGAGATGCTTTCACATTCGGAAAACTGGGGTTTTTTTAAGGTTTTTACTTCAGGCTGGAGTGCCATCTCACTGAACTGCTTCCCTGTACCATTGATCCCAGCTGAATCCCATTTTGAGTCTTCATGCCTGTCCCTTCCTGCTCCTTCCCCCCCCTCCTTACTATTACGGATGCTTATGAAGCAACTGCACCAAATGAGCTCTCTGTGTGCATACACAGGTTCTTTTATTACTTATTTTGTAGGCATCCAATGCAATATTTATATTTTTACTCACCAGCTCAATAAGATACTGGATGCTCTGTGTTTGTGCTGGGAGAAAGTCATAGGAGAGCGGTGGGAGAAGGAATGTGCATGTGCCTTATGGAACAGAAAACCAATTATTATAAGGGACCATAGGGAAGCTCCTGGTAGCAAAGTAGCTTGGGCTTCATTGGAGGTGAAGCTGAAGCTTTGTTGTAGATATTTTAATAAAAAAATAAGTTGCTGGGGGTCACTTTTTTTTCTTCTGCAGTCGTACCTCATACAGGACTACAGGAAGGGACTGTTTTCTCCTAAACAGGAATGAGCTATTGCTTTCCTTCAAAACGCTGCCCCTAATTTCTGTGTGCTCAGGTGCTGCTCGGGAAGGCGAAGCTCCGGGGGCTGCCCAGGAGCAGGAGCGCTGGAAGGGTCTCACTGTCGCGCTTTCCAACCATCCTGCTTCCAGCATCAATGCAGAAACAAAAACCTTAAAGCTCACTGCAACAGATCATGAAAATAAAACCTTCCTAAGGGCAGCAGCCTTTTCTACCAGAAAACAACTACAGCCTGTGACTTTCATTAAGGGAAGGTTTCATGAATTCAAGAGAGATATCTATTATTGTTCCAGCTAAATTTTCTCCATTGCTGATGCTCTGGGCTCAAAAATAAAGCTTTCCTGAAAAAAGAAACCAAAGAGACTTCTGTTTATTTACAAGAGTTAAAGAGACAAAAGGATCTTTTGGGACTAAACTGATGTAAAGGTGGTGAATATACGGGATGGGGAAGTTTTATTCATCTGTCTGGGCTGCCCGAGCACAGTGTGGATGTGCTGGGAAGTGCCCGTGCTTGGATGACTCAGGTGTCATTTATTCATTCATCTTTGGTACTGAAATTACTTCAGTTTTATCCCTTTGGAGCAGAAATCTAGCCTCTATTTCCATTGCAGTCTGACATGGCCCAAGCAGGAATAAGTTCATTTTCACAACAATTTCATATTACATTTAATTAGCCTGTTATTTAACAAGTAAGCGAGAAACAATTATTCTCATACTGTCACCTATTTCCACTCTCTCCTGATTTTTAAACAAGCTGACTTGAAGAGACA
The DNA here is from genome assembly GCF_036013445.1 of Caloenas nicobarica. Classification (NCBI taxonomy): domain Eukaryota; kingdom Metazoa; phylum Chordata; class Aves; order Columbiformes; family Columbidae; genus Caloenas; species Caloenas nicobarica. The sequence continues at coordinate 6,658,883 of NC_088262.1, read as the reverse complement.
GACCTGCTAAAATAGCAACAAAATGAATAGGCAAATTGGAAATAGCCCATTTCTAAGAATTTTTCTATTTGTTTATTTTATACACACTGTTTATTGTACTATTAGGAAAATGCAAAAAAAGTGCATATTGCTTTTTAGGGGAAAAAATAATATGAAAATGCAGATAATCTTACAGAAAGTCAATTAAATATAAATTGAAAAGTTGCTGCAAGAAAATCTTTATTCCACACCACCACAGTCTTCAACAAAACACACAAAAAATCCCTCCCAGAACTGAATTTAATATCTTTATACATATTCACGTCATATGGTATTAGTTTTAGTCCTGGCTTCATGCTGCCAACATTGTTAAAGTTCTGGTTGTAGCCAGTCAGAAAGTCAGATAACGCATGAATACATACATCATTTAATAACGCATCCTGACAAAAAGCTGATCAGAGGATTAGAAGAACCAAGGGTATGAACACAGTGTTTGCCTTTGGTCCTGGTAGCATAAATGTATGGTAAATATATATTTCCATATATAAAAATGTAAATAGCGTTTGAAAACCTTTGCTTAGTCCTGGCATGAGTTGTACGTCATTACTGTAAGTAATGACATCACTCAGTGCATCTACCCATGCGACTCCCCTCCATACCCTACAACTCTGTAGCATTTCTGCAGGTTCTACTAAATTGGGAACGAATTTCCGAAGTCATAGACTTTCAAATAAAACACCCCAGCAGCAGATCCCTGTTATTTTACACATTTAACTTGAAGCCCAAGAGAACGTCACTAGAAAGAAAAGCATGCGAGACGCAGACAAATATTAAGTATAGCTTGGATCAAATGCTCTTATAATTTAAACAAAAATTCAATACAGAAGACAAATGGGAGATACAATCATGTCCAGAATTGCTACTTTGTGGGTCAGCGTCAGGCTTCAGTATCATATCCAAGTATTTATAAATAATAACTAGATACCACACTCACTGGTAACAAACGCCGACCTTCTGACGATACCATCAAAGACCTCCCTTATTTGTTAATTTTCACACTGAATACTTTAGTTCATGGTCACCTGGGGCAGCTTATTATGAGTTAGAAAGTAATTTTTAAACATGCAAGTGCAACTCACATCTAAAGCATTTTAAAAGAGAAGTGCATGCTGTTCATGGCTGTAATCCTTTCTTTAACCATTGCTTCAGGATGCAGAGAAGGAAATAGTTGTCCTCAAAAATTGCTTTGAAACTAGAGCATTTGTGCCTTGCATGAATGGTTTATCTGGCTGTTGTTCTAGAACTTAATTACATCATCGGTTTAAGGTGCATGTTTATAATATTCTTTTAACTCATGCCACAGTGGAGTTAAAAAAAGAAAAAAAAGCACCGAATCAAAAGTCAGCAAATAAGAGCAACAAACGCCTTGACTGAGGAACAGAATTATACCAGTAACCACATCAACTAGTGGATTAACGTGCTGTTCAAGGGATCAGCCTTCAATATTGGCTAAATTCAGGCAAAGCACTGTAATGTGATTTTCTGCCTTGTTGGGACAGTTTGGTAGTTTACTTCTGGGCTTGGTGAGGCTTTCTGTGAAATCAGTGGGCGTGTGAGATGATGTTTCTCTCTGGTATTAGATTTTGAGCAGAGAAGGAAGGCAGAATATAAGAAACGAAGCAACTGTCAGAGTTTGGGAAAATGGGAGGTGACCCTGAGCTGGAGATGAATGCAAATGTCACAAATAGACTCGAGCCCCAGACTCACAGCCTCCTGCAACAAATGCCAAATTTAAGTACAAATATTCACACTAATTAGTTAATGAAAAGTAAGCACACAAGTCAAAACTACAAACCAAACTCTGCCTTGGAGACCTTTCAGCCTCTCTCATCTGGCCTGTCCATGGCCATGGCTAAAGCCGAGGGGATGGGTTTAGCTTTGTATTATCTATGATGGCCTGGGAACAGCCGTACCATCCGACCGGTACCGATCTGCAGTCCTGCTGCCAACCACTGTAACCGGGTGGTTCCACCTGAGCTTTGTACCTGGACCTTCTCCCTGAGCATCTGTGATGGTTCTCATTAAAATGGCTGTAAAGTACTACTCGAACCCAAGAATCCCGAATTATTTTGTCCAGAGGTAAACACCACACTGAGCAAAGGTTAAATAAAAGACTATACATAGCAAATATAAAGTATAGAAAGTATTTTTTTACCTCCACCTTTTTCTTCAAAACCTTTCAAGCGTTTCCCTCATCTCCACCTCCGGAAGATCCTGCATTTCTGAACCTCCTCCTGCGCTGTCCCTCTGACAACGGGCTGCACCTCTCAGTCAGCTGTCACAGGCTTCAATAAGGGAGTGTCTTTCCACCTCTTTCTTCTCAGTTTTGGCAAAACTCGTTAGCTTCGTGGCAGCTAACAAGGTACCACGGTTTGTGGCTGCTGACTGCAGCTTTTCTAGCTCGCTGTTTCTGCCCAGACCCCCCAACAACGTATTTTGAAGGGTTCCTACAACAAACAGCTGCCTGTTAACGCACAGGACCCGCATCATGTTCATTAACGAAACCAAACAGCCAACCAAGAAACTATTCGCATAAACTTGTTATGGAGAACAAGGGAATTAAATGCTTAGCTGGACTGAGGCCCCAAAGTGTGGTTCTGGTTATGAATTTACACTCACATGAATCAGAAATGACTGACATCAACTGAATGACACCGCAGCAAAAGCAACGCAAGCAAAACCGAACTTAATCTCAAGGCAGGTTCTGATTTTTGTTTACTTATTTCATTTTCAATTAGAAGGAATCTGGAAACGAAAAACACAGAACAATTGCACAACTTCTTCCATTTCAGAAAAGAAAATCATTCAGACATGATTTGCTGAAGAAGGAATGTGACATTTATGAGCCACTTTCATAAAAATGAAGGAGAGAAAAAGAAAGTTCTTTCAGAAGTGGCACACAATCTTAACAAGGAAAAACATAATAATGATACAGTGCTGAAAGAAAATAGCAAATGACAGAGTTTTAGTAAAAAATCTGAAGATGCTTGTGCAGTAACGCACCGTAATGATGGGATTAAAAAGGTGCTGGCCGATGCTGTTGAGATCCATTAAGACAGAATAGAGCACAGCCATAGTTTAACAATTTAGAGAAAGCATTTTAGAAAATACATTATATTAAGGTCAGAACACTTTGGAGAAACAAGTTAACAAGATGAGAAAGGTCACAACACAACAGTGTTTTGAATTTGTAAAGATATTAGAGTCACTCTAACAATGTATCATATTTTTTCATTTTTTTAAGTCATTTGACAAAATTTCACATCTATCTTTTACCTCCATGAAGCACAGCCTATACCAAAGAATAGATGCAGACTGGGGTTTAATGGAAAAAAAGGTACTTTATGGAGCTCAGTATGACTCTTATTCAGAATCATCACAATTTTAAAATAATTTATATTCAAGGTAAAGTAAAATGACCAGCTTTACATGTGATCATTAGAAGTAACACAAAGAAAGAAAAATAGCTATAGAAAAACACAGCAGCAACATTGCCAGAAAGTAGGCTAAGAAGCTCTTTGAAGAACATAATATGTATTATATTACCTTAAAGATTTATGCCAATCAATTACTTCTGTTTTGAGGGCGTGCTACCACTTTGGAGGGTCTAAAATTAGAAATCCTTTTTGTCATGCTGGGTTTTCAAAGAGAACAGTCTATGGGATATAGGGGTGCTCCTAGATTTCAGCAAATAGGAAGCTGAGTTCATAACAAACAATGTGGCTAAAAGCTGACCACGCCGCAGTTTAAAATAGTAGGGATGTCATTTGTTCTACAACACTTCTAATTTCACAGTAGTTCAATAGAAGAGAAATTCCAAACAAATTAAATGGAGAGATGGTTCATACCAGTTTCAACTATGTTTACGTTACATGATTCTCAAGAGAAATTGCTGTGGAACAGGTTGGCCAGAGAGGCGGTGGATGAACCATCCCTGGAGACATCCCAGGCCAGGCTGGACGGGGCTCTGAGCAACCTGAGCTGGTGCAGATGTCCCTGCTCATGGCAGGGGGGCACTGGGGGAGCTGGGAAGGGCCCTGCAACCCAAACTATTCTCTGATTCTATGAACATCACTGTAGCACAGAAGAGACAGTCTGCTAGCTCTTACCTGAATACTTAGTTCATATTTATTTTCTTGGCATCTGCAAAAGTATTCCATGGGTTGGCAACAAAAGGCTGCTGATACAACAAACATCTGTTCGCCAGGCTAGTTCTTGCCAACACAAGTACATAATCATTGCTCTAGAAAAATCTCAAGCCTGTGAGATTTGGCACCTCATCCTCTGCTTCATGGTACAGCAGTTTTTCCTGCAGTAGCAAAGCCATGCGAGACGGGTCAGGGGTTATATGTGGCCGCACATCAGGGCTTTTGCTGTCTGGATTTTACAAGCACTGTGAACACAAGGCAGGGGAGTGCTGGCCTCAATAGATAACCTGCCCGTCCTGCATAAATTACTACATTTGCATGCCTAATAGTGGCAGCATTTTCTCTAGAATTGATGTCTTAAAACTAAGACCAAGCATGCAGTTACAGAGAAACAAGGTTCCCTGCCAGTCCTAAACTGCATCGTTCAGTTGTAGAGATTAAAGAACAAGCCTCATCAGCTAGAAAAGACTTTGTTCTGCTCTATTAGTACCCAATTCACTATGTTTTCTGTGATTTAATGTGACATAATTGCTAATGACCATTATGAGGGACGTGACATGGCATTTGATGGTGAATAATTTTGAAATTGCTGCAGGAATTACACCATGTACTGCAGTTTAAGATGATCATCTTTTTACAATACAGAGTTATTTCTTCAGAGCTTCACTCCCTCAAGCCAGAGCTGAAGATAATTGCAGTAGGATAGTCCTACAGAGCTCAAATCCACAGTTAGACGAACTTCAGGAAATCAGAGAAAGAAAAAGACAGAGGTACATAGAGTCAACAGAGGTATTGCTGTGCCCTTTCTGGTCCATTAGCCGTCCAAATACCCGACAAACACACAAAACTGAAGAACACCACCCTGTTATTTGGAGGCCACTGCCCGCATGGGGACTTTCCAGATACAACCTCACTGTTCCAACCCCGGCACTTCTGCTGGAAACGCAAGGTGAATCCTAGAGGCATTTACCTGACTTGCTGTCACCCGAGGGTTTTCCACACAGAAGGAATTTCTCTCCATCCAGACACACTTTTATTTTTTAAGGGTGTTTCCACCCACAGAGCAGACTCATTCACCACTGAAGGTGTGCTGACTTTTCAGTGCAATGGGTCACCTTTGGAGAGCTGGGATACCACTCACTCTCTTTCTGAAGACATCTATGTCACTATGAACGTGAGGTCGACCATATTAGCTTTGAAAACATACAGTGATGAGCGACTTGGTATGTAATTGTTTTTCCAGGCAACTTGTTCTCCTGAGTCAATCTTTTATGCTGCTGAAGGTGCCGGAGTAGCTCCTGTGCAGTCATCACAAATGTTTTAGCCATGTTAAACCAATAAACAAAGGAAGGATACAAGAATTTTACAAAATTCTCCTATGAGCTTGTTTATTTAAATTCTTAGAGCTGAAGCTAAAACAGTCAACAATTTTTAGGATTATATTAACATGACAGTTATTTTACTCTGAAAAAGTGATGTTCAGATAAATACTAAGTAAAATTACACAAAGCATGGCAGGAGACAAGACTCTTGCTGTAAAAAACATGTGACTCAAGTACAGTCTCTACACATGGATATTCGGCAGCTTCAGTTTGTCACGGTAATCCACAAAAATAGTGAATGAAACTTCGCCCTCCCACCTCCATCTACCTGATTCCAAATAAAAACCAGGGGCATGATAGCCGCACTAAACATTAAGTTTAAGACCGCATTTCTATATAAGTACTAAGTTTTCTAAACTACTGCACGGATTCCCCTTCAATTGATACTGTTTGCATTTCCCTGCTCCATCTTGCACCACAGCATAGCTTTAACCTCTGTTGCCGGACATACCGATTTGATTTGTAACTCAAGGAAATCCAGAATGACAACTCTGATTTATATACTCTTACTCCACACCTACGTAAGTATAAGCAATTATTTGGGGTTAATTAAGACTCATTCATTTTAACTTACAGGCTCGTGCCACATACACCTTACTTCTGCAACACTTTTAAGACAACATCACTCGCATGCCTGCGGCTCAGAAGTGAGGAAGGCAGCAAATAATGCCATGAATAAAGTGTGACTTCATTAAAGCCGACTGTTGTTAGAATATACCTCTAATACATCTTTTATTCTGGCTTTTCAGTATACCCACTGCACCAACCCACAGTCCCTACAGGAGGAGTATGAGAGGGTGAGTGATCTAAATGAGTCTGCAGTGGCATTAGAGTGTCTCAATTAAGACAAAATAACTTCTCCCACTTCACCTGTCACCTCTGATGTGGGTACTGAATGCTTGTAACTCTCTTCTCAGTGGGCTCTCTCATTTGTCTTATATTTAATCCTCTTTGTGAAACTTTCCCTACCGTTTGAAGGCAACTAAGATTCATCTTGTTCATCTGTCCTTTGCAGCTCATTGCAGAAATTGATGCTTGAGATAAGATAGCTGGATAATGATCACAAATAGCTTCCAAGAGCCTCTTTGGTGTTAAAATAACTTATTTTAAGGTACTTTCTCTTCTGCCTGCTGGGTTTAAAAACTTCCCATAGCACACATAACATGTAGGACTGCAAATTCTTGTTGCATAGCTTCCAGAAGAGCTTTTTAAAGCATCGGTGCCGTTACAAATCTCTATCAAGCACCTTAGGAATGGAAGAAATTATGCGGGAACAGAGAACTGCATCACCTGCTGCAGGTATAAACATCCCCTGCACTACTAGTTAAACAGTGACTGGAGGGTTGGTTTGACAGATACTGAGCAACTGTTACTTAATTAAAATTGTGACAAATGTTTTGTGCTTCTTCAAATTGTATCTGGTAGCAGCTTGCTGCTTGTTTCCTTTTGGGGTATAAAAAGTCTTTGGGAATCACTTGAAACAATACAAAACCACAAGCTACAAGCAGACAATATTTGAATGTTATAAGAACTTTTCACTGCACCAGAAGTTAATTCGTCACATCTGAAAGGTTCTCTGACCCTCACAATGCAGAACAGGGGGCCCCCAGCTCCCTCATATTCCCTGGGAAAGGTCCTAATCCTTTCTTAGACCTTTTAGCTATTACGGATGAGAGACTGAAGGGAGAAAAAGATGCAGATTGTGAGGTTCACCGTATATTTGAGGAGACAATCTGTTTTTTACATAAAGATTTTTTTTTTTTTCTTCTTGTGGTTAAATTGCTGTATTTGGCTTTGTATTTCCACAGATATTCTCCTGCTTAGGAAACCTCATTGGTGGCAGGGTCATGTGTTTCTGCCTGCTTGTCCCTCCTTCCTTTAGTCCTCTGTCTGTAAAACCAAAATCATATCTCTAAGAAATTGCACCTGTACTGAACATAACATGTTCTGAGGTCAAGATTTAAATAGTTGGAGCTTCCACTAAATGGTTTGGTTGTTTCCAGGAAAGAGGTAATATCAACATGTTGGCTATACTGAAAAAAAAAGAAGAAGAAAATTGCTGCCTTCATGTTTGAGAAAAGGGCTTTGCAACCGATGTGAGAGGATGCTCTGTTGGCAGGGATGTGCCTTTTGCTGTTTTTTAATACAAAACAAACCCTCGTTCCTGTTCGGCTGACCTAAGGCTGTGAGAGTGCTTGGTTAGCGCAAAGCTTGGACCTTATAAATTCAAGAGTATATATAAGGGTTTATAAGGGTATATAAGTCCAAGTTTGGCAGAGACGTTTTCTGATCACGCTGGGACCAGCGGCCCTTCCTCTGCAACTGCTCTTTCCCGGGCAGCGGGAGAGGACAGGGAGCCAGCAGATAGAAACAGCTTGAGATGAAGAAACAGGCATGAGGGATGCTGAGCCAGGCTTAGGGAAAAAAATTGAAACACAGAGCATGGGAGGGATAGTGAAGAACATTAAAGGTGTCTGGAAAACATTTTTAGTTTCAAGGACTTAACTGCATTTTAAGCAAAAGAGGAGGACATTTAAAAATGGGAAGGTGTAAGAAACACTGTCCAAAGATTTTGTGACGGAGTGAAATAAATTCGACTGCTGTTGTGTTTTCCAGTAAGAACATTTCATCAAAATTGATCCAATTTTGTGAGACATTTTGATGTCCCTGGATGCACAAAAAAAAAAAAAAGAGTTGGTGCCACGAACTAACTATGCTCTCATTATTTGAAGTGCTACACACACTGCCCTGAAGAACTAGGTGTTTTCTTCTTTTGTGATTTTTCCCCTTTGGCTGTGGAAAGATTTCAACATCTAATATATAACGAATCTCCTGTTCCATATCAACAAGGACTCATTACGGTGAGGCTCCTATGCTACATGCTTTATCGGAACCTACAGTAATTACTATAGCAAGTTTGCTGGTCTTCACTTATCTTGTTTGCTAACGTATCTATTGATAGCAAAACAAACAACAGTCAACCTTCCTAATGAACACAATCAATCACAGTACACACATGCCACAACCAAGGCCAAAATGTTAAGACATCCTGCAGCCCTGCAGAAAAGCAGCCTCCAACAGTAGCAGAGCAGAAATATTGGAGGAAAACACCAAAGCAAAACAAATATCAATTGAAACCAACAACTGTGGATTGTTTTGCAAAATAAAAGGGCTGCTGTCTTTGTGACAGCTTACTGAGCCGTGTGCTTTAGGCAGAAAGCCAGGATGAAAGGGGGAGCAGGCACATTGAGCTCTAATGCTGCCTGCAGTAAGCATCCTTCTCTGAGCACAGGAAACACCTTTCATTTCTCCGTGTCATTTTTGTGTTCAGTAGCTAAAAATACATTAGTGAAATATCTGAATTAATCTGAACAGAACATTGTGCGGTGGAAAAAAGCTGTGAGGGTTTATACCATGTGGTGCTCCCTCCCTGCTTACCCAAATCCTACATTTCTTTCCGAAGTGTCTGATGGTGTCCGTCAAAGGTTCAATACCTGAGATACTGAAACCCGTGCTCTGACCCAAGTGGAGCTCTTATGTTCTTATATATCATCGATCAGATAAATAGCGATTGAAGTTAAACACATCGGCTGAAATTTCGTCCTGGTGAAAAGAACTGGCAGCAGCTTGTGCCCTGCTCCATTCCTCAGAACAGGCACTAACTGGAGGTTAAGCAGGGCAGTGATGCTGTCACACCTGTCCTCTGTGCAACACGCTTTTCCTTTCAAGCCAGGAAAGGGAAGAATTTACTTTCCTCACCATTGCAACTTGCAGACACCTCAGATGTGTCTGAGGAGGAGAGGGAATGACTGACTTGTCAGGTCACCCTGACATCTGTAGCAATTCTATAGCACGTTGCAGAGACCTATTCATTTCCAGCCCTCTTCATCCAAATTCTCAACTTCATTCCTCAAACTACCTGGCACTTCAAAGCTCAGAATAATCCCTCCCTTCCTTAAGTGTACTTAATGAAGCATTGTTAATTATGTTTATAAATGCAGCCACATGGCCCGACGCATTTCACATCATGTCAATATTCGTAGCCCAGATAAGCAACTTCTTCCCTTTCATCTCGGGTGCAGGCAGGAGGCTTTGGAGGTTTTGGAGAGGAAAAGCGTGCCAAGTACTGGGCTTTGTGTCACCACGATCATAATATGAAATTGTCTATTGACTCTGTGTTGTTCTGCTCCATAAAATATTAATGTATTCTAGAAGGAGGGGAATGAGACTGCTGCCTTTATGGACATGGATATTCAGAGTGAAGAATGACTACGTAGGCTAAAGCTTAGGGCATTATTCCGTCCCTGCATTTACTAAAATGAGATAGCATCAATGAATTTTAAAAGCTTACCATACCCATTTAATTTAGTCAGTCCTAAAACATTAAATATAATTGAACAGTGAAAAAAATATTAATGGCCTGAGACTTGCCAGGAAGTTCTGAGCAAAGGCTGAAATTTTCAGCTGTCACTCCAAACTTTATGCCATTTAATAGCAAAAATGAGAAATCGCGATATTCTACATTTAGGTATAAAAGTCTAGACATTTCTTTTCTGATTAAACTTCTCGTATGGGTTTTGCCCAAGGTCTTAACTTGATTTTAAAAAAAGCTTTTAACATTCACGTTGCTGGAATTTCTGAAACAAACAAACAAGTTACCTACATATGCATGTACATATATACTCATACATGGGTAGGATAAAAATGTAAAATACATTTATAAACTATATGAGTTTATATATAGAATGGATATGCTCATTTGCATATATCTACATTCTGCATTTTCAATGTACAGTTTCCTTTGAAAGGAAAACTATGAATGATGGGTAGCCACAGCTTTTGTTTACTTTCACAGCACATATTTATAAAGATTTATAAAGATTGTAGCCAGCTTTATTAACATCGGTATTATTGTAAGACCTAGAAATCTCGCCAAGGTCAGTGGCAAAGGGCAAATATAACTAGACAGAAGGGATTTAATTTTTATTGCACCTAGGCCTGTACTGGTGTGACCTGAGTTTGATTCTTCCATCCCCAATCCAGAAGTCTCATCCTCATCCAGTTTAATGGCAATTCAGCCCATTTAATGCAGTTTCCTCATGCCAGAGGAAATGCACGTGGAGCAGCAAGGAAGCAGAAGCCGATTTTGCAAGGGGGAACAAGCTGAGCTCTGCATCCCAAATTAGCACCAATTGCAAACACTTTTGACTATACATTTTTTTTTTCACAAGATGACTTTTAAAATCCATCTCTGCTTAATTTGTCCTACATAAGGAACATTCACTAACTCACTCCACAGATCTCACTGTTTTCAAACACCTTAGCTTCACTTTGGTCCCTGTTTATGAAAAACCTCACTTATTCCTTAGTACACTGCTCCGTAACAAATATTACTCAGTAATTACCGAGGGAGTCATAAAAGGGAATTGGCATCCTAGCGACAGAATATTTGCACTCCTTACAGATTTGCAGCTTTAATATTGAAGAGATACGTCTTGCTATATAAAATACTCCCCAGGCTGCCTGATGCCTTCAGCTGAACACTGAGCAAACGTGTCGTGGTTTGAAGAGCAATCGTGAGACAGCACGAAGTGGCATCCCATTTACAAACTAGCCCAACAAACAACAGAGGAGGATTTAGAGGGACACATTTCTGAGACCCTGCTGTTGAAATGTGTCAGCAAATCATCCACATGCTTAACTAGATTTGGCAGAAACACCAAGATTCAAACTGTATTTTGTTATACAGGTTCACAACTTAAACGCACGGGCAAGGCAATGCACTAGAAATGGTCATGACTGCGCATTGCTAGGAAACCAGCCTACACTTATCAAGGGAATCAATGCAGAGATTTTCGTACCTTGATCAAGATGGGAAATTTATGATTCTTTCTGTGAGAAGCCATTAGAAGAAAATCCCTGCCTACCCACACACACACCAAAGAGCTACTTTTTATTAAGATGTGTCCATCAGCCTCTAAGTACTCACATGTGCACGTCCAGTTAAAAGTAGGATGAGTCAAACATTACAACAATATTAACATCAGTTCAGAATGTTCTGGATTCAAACACAATAAACTGGAAATATACTCTGAATCAGCTAAGCTCTCTACCACTCTATAATGAAGACTTTTCAGCCATCATCCTTTCTAAAACCCTGATTAAGTATAAATTCCCCTTGCACTGTTTGACACATTCAAAAAGTTCAGGCTATTTTCCCCAGCTGGAGCCCTAACATGTGGACTCTCCATAGGGAGTTTCAACCTTGAGCATCTCACCTGGAAACACCACTCATTCTCACTCCTCATTGCTGATCACCAGCCCAGCGGATTCACTTACAGGGAATCTCAAACAGCTCCCAAACCTCTAAGAGCTTTATAGGCCAACAACCAACAACCTAAACTCTTTCTAAAAACTAATAGGCAGCCGGAGGACAGACTACAATGCAATCGTGTAATACGTTCAGCGTATGAAGCACATCTCAACGAGCATCTGACTAAATTACACACCAGACACTTACTCCAAAGCCTACTAGCTAAGAAGAAAAATCTTTCTGAATTTCCAGGGCCTTGGATCATGTCTCTAACTACTCTGGATTCACAGGAAAGCATCTGGAGAAGATGTGCAGGTTGATCAACAAAGGCTAGGTACAAATGAAACAATGGTGATATTACTGCCAAAGAGATTAAAAAGAAAACCAAGTTTCTAGAGATCTCATATTAAAAAGTAGCAAAGCTTTTCCAAAAAGAGATTGCCAAACCTCATCAAATCTACTATCAATTACACTGAATAGAGCTTCTATTAATATCAAACTAAAGCCTCCACATCATATGTTATATCTAACCATATTACCTATTACTTTTAAAGGAAATGCACATGTCCACGTGCAGGAGATTCAGTACCTCTTTCTTCATACCCAGTTAATGATACCACCCTAAATTTCCCGACTTACTGTTTTTCTGTAGTCAGCTGAACAAAAGCCGCCTCTGTTCGAAATAAGCAAGCAGAAAAATAAACTGAGGTATAAAGGCTGCTTAAGCTACTACGAACATGACAAGAAGATCTGTTCTGTCGTGGTCCATCAGGAAGGCACCGGCCATGCCCAGCGGCGCCCTTTGGCACCCTGCACAGGACGCCAGGCAGGCAGCTCCCAGCAAACCTGCACAAGACGTGCTGCCGCAATGGTCCGACACGTGCGGGAGCAGCCTGGCCAGCTCACTCCACAGCGGACAGGCTTGTTTTGCTTCTTCCCTACAATGGAGCTACACAGGGACCCACTTCTGACGATGGCTTGAATGGTACTCAAGGATGTCTAGACACATCGTTTTCCAAGAAGCAGATGGTGCCGCTCGCTGTGCCAGCAAGCTTGGTGCAGAAAAGCAGGTGATAATGGTGGGAGGAAAGCCCTGTGCTGTGGATTGAGACCGGGCAGATGCAGTCTGCATATGGTAGTCCTTAATGCCTCCAATGTTGGGTGATTTACTAAATTTTTAGTCTTTTCCTTTTAGGAGTCTCCTGAAGAAATTCAGCACCTCACAAAATAAGTACACGGATTGTGCTGGTACTGAGAGACTGCTTTCACCTGCTGCAATTATAATAAAATTTAAAAATTGTGCTAAACTGACTTAAGTACCACATACATGCAGCAGAAAAAAGTATTACAGAGTAAAAGAAGAATAAGCTCTTCATTTTTTCCTAACCTATCTGTAATAACCTGCTGACAGCTAACGAAAAGGACCAGGAAGCAATCATGTTGGACTTGGCAAGATGTTTGGAGCCTGCTTGTGACTGTGCATGAATTGAAGAATTAATTTGTGTAAATTGGCATAAAATCTGCACCTATTTCAAATTATTATTCAAAATTATTTGGAGATCATCAGGCTTCTTCAAAGCTTATATTCACTTCTTCTCTTTATTTTACAAGCTTCGATCATACTTTATTATTAAGCCAGTACCATTAGAGAAAAAAAAAAAACAACAAAACTCCAGTTGAATTAGAAGGGATTATCCACAATTAGTTTATTTCATTTAAAATATAAGTTGATGCCAGCTCTCTAGAACCAGAATAAAGGCTCCTGTTTGATGATTCATACTGACTCGTAGGATGCATTTAATAAGAAATGACAAGAACTCTCATTCAGCTGGACAGGCTCCTCTCATGCCGTGCTACTACACCTTTAACCCAAACTTTACAATTTCCCTTCCGCTTCGCAAGCCTGCAGACCTGCTGGGTCACGCTGGACCAAGCATCTTTAGCACTAAATGCATCAGTGTCTCCTCTATGGCGTTCCTACAAACTCTTTAGTTTCTTGTACATGGACAACAGAACGGGCACGTCTGGCTTCCACACGTGTGCATTATACACCAGAGCTTATTATTAATTCAATTGGGTTATTTTGCTACAAATAAAGCTTGAGAGTAGAATCACTGCTATAACATCCATCAAAGCTACTTGCATTGCATAGCTGTGAGGCTGCAGCTCGCCCATTATTTTGGAAGCAAATGCATTTCGGTTGAACTTTTCACTGTTACCAGTGCTCTGCTTTTCTGCCTCCCACATCAAACTGAATTAAAATTCAATCAACATCTCTCAAAGAATGTGACAAAAACACATGAATGAGCTTGATTAAAATTCAGATAGAGTCTGAATTATTATGTCAACAACATAGATCAATAAGATCCAGACAGAAATGGATTACAGACAAATGAATATATACATATTATTCCCTCTTTTCCTTCATTTTCTATTGTACCTTTTTATATCTTCCTTCTAGCTTTTTTTCTGCCTGCATCTGTCTCTTTAGAATGACATTTAAAAAGAGCTACGCTCCCTTGTAAAACTCATTTGCCTTATATAGATAGAACTATTACTTGTATTACAGTGCAAAGCAAAATGCAGGACTAATGCTGTTAAGAGCTGGAAGAAAGTGTGCATCGTGTCTCAAAGGTGCTTTGGTCCAACAGAGAAGAACACTCGGTGGAAGAAAAGCTGTCCTCTTACTTTTCTTTATGTGCGGAAAATGATGGATGGGCAATAAGAGTTACAACAAAAGCAGCCTTGAAACAAATTAACTAAAAAATAAATTATGAGTGCCAGTAGAGCTCATCTTGATAAGTCACTGAATAAAAACACACACCATCCTTGGAACAGGGCTATTCTTGCTAAGCAACGTTTCACTCTTGCGCTAAATAACTTGAGCAAAGTCATACAGGAAGACACTGGCAGAGTCATGATTTAAGTTTTGCCCTACGGGGTATCCGTTCAGTAGGGATGTGACCTCCTGGGGTAGGTACAAGCTTGGGAAAGTCCACCTTGGCAGAATTTACCAGCTGAAAGGAGCAGGAAAAACAGCAAAGACACAGCATTAAGGCAATCACTAATCACGGCCAGTGTCCCTGAGTGAAGGAATACCAATAAGATGTTTGCCGTGAATTTTTCTTTTCCTTTCTCTTTCTCATAAAGCTCAGACCTGTCCTGGCTTGTTATGAGCTCAGTGTGTCATCATCCAACACCAAGCAGTTGCGACTGTGGAGTACAACCTGCCTTTCCTTTCTTATTCATACATCGTTTCAAACTCACTGCAATAAGCCCACAAAGCCAGCAGAGGCTTTAAAAAGTTAATGAGAAAGATGTAAGAAAAAGGTAGTACTGTTTTTTTTTTTTTTTTTTCGGAGAGCTTGACAATGTTGGTGGTTATATACTCGGACACTATAACAGTTCTGCACCGTGGGGTTTTATTGCATTACTCTAGCAAGCAAATCAATGTATCATTAATGACCAAATCTTTGCATCTGGTAACAATGGTGCCTCAATAAGCAGTTCAGACTTGGCTCTAGCTTAGATTTTCCAGCACAAAGTAGGACGAATCCAAAACAAAAGGCTATAATACTGTTTGAGTTTCAAGCAAAGCTTTACATATTGCATAAGTTCTGGTCTCACGGCATTTCTATGCTTCAGGCTTCAGCAAATCAAGAACAGAGCTACAGAAACATGAAAGAATGCTGCAGAAATGAAAACCAGAGACGTAATAGCCTTCCAAAAGAAACTGTCCCTACAGAACTGGGTGAAGGTGCAAAACTGGGAAACAATTTTTCATTCGTCTAAATCAATGTGTCTGTACTCAGAAACTGCCTTTACCACTGACACAAACCAGTCCTAGTAAAAAAGAGTCTTTATTTTCCATAGATTCAGTCAACCCAAATAAAAACTATAATATTATTGAAATAGACGTTGGTAATAATGAGTTTTGGTGACCACAAATAAGCATTCAGTACCACACTTATACTACACTTTTAGTTCCTTTACTACTCAAAGCCCTCTGCTTCATTACGCTGAAATCAAGAAGATTTCATTTTAATATATCCTGTGATTTTCCTTAAGCATTTTAATAACATTTATACTGTACCTTATCCACAGATTAAAATTTTTCTTAGAGAAATATATGACATTCACGATATATTTCAATAAAGAAATGTTGAGATTTTTTAATTAACATATGGAAAGCTTGGTTACGATAAGCATGCAGTAACCAGGACAGCATACATCATACTTGCCAGAAGATTTATGTGCTTTATTTCAAAATATTAAAACATGCTTAGTTCCTTGTCTTTCAGACACTGAACTGACTTAAAGGAAAAAATGATAGTGTAGAACAAAGAAATTCTTGTCTTGCAAATACAGTATGATTACTCTGCAATCTATTTGATGACAATATGTAACTAAAGATGCAGAAATCCTTTGTTTCTGACTAACACACCTATTAAATTAATTACGTACTGCATCTAAAATAGCTAAATCTGAAGTGAAGTCTGCTACTTAACCAAAAACCAGAACTTCTAGCACCACCAAATATTATCACCTTCCATCATCAGGAAAAAAATGAGATCCATGAATACCAGAAGAAAAGCCCACTTTCAGACACTTCCAAGTATTAATTTCTACTGCTTTATTTTTTATTAATGGAGTGTTTATTCCTCTTCTCTTTCCATCAAAAATGAATAACTGTCTGTTCCTGCTTCTACTGATTTCAATAAAAGAATTCTCTGTGCTTCGTGTCACACCTCACTGATGCAGGTTTGATTCATAGGGATAGCAACAGACATATTTTATGTCAGTTTTCCAAATGCTGCAAAAAAATTATTTCTTATTTGTGGGAGAGTATATTTAAACATGAGCTTTGAAACAATGGTCAAAAAGAATTACAAGGTGAAGAGGAACAGCTATTTAGTTTGCTGTGAAGTCCAGTGAAACCAGTTCAGAGATTCCTGCTGCTTTAAAGACGCTTTGGATCTGGACCTGGCTGAGATGAAGATTGTGGTTTTATTGCCTCGTGGTAACCAAGAACTTTGAACCCCTCTATTGCTGACATTGAACAGACAACTGACATTGTTCACTTTTGTTTAAAAATACATATCATTTAGTTCAAATTGTTCCCATAGAACGAGACACCCAAACAGTACTTAAAATATTAGAAACTGAATACAAATAAAGGACTATGTGTGTATACACATAAATATATATATAGAAACACAACACACTGTGGTTTTTGGTTGGATTTTGGTTTTTTAAGTACTAATTTGAAAGGGCTCGATTCATAGGTACTAGTATCTAGGGCCCAACTTCTATACATAGAACACAAATGCAAAGTGAAGATGAACGGGCACGATTCATAGTATATATAACGCCTGAAGAGAGTCTCCCCCTACTTCTTACGGGCCCTCTACAACAGCAATATTGTCACCCCAGCTAATGACAACTGTAGGCATGGGAGATTTTCAATCAGTCTTCATGTGCTCTGTATCACAATCTGATGACACTTTTACGTGTAGGGCATGACCATACTAAATCATACTCCATCTCTGCACATAGATCTCATTGGATGAAGTGTAACACAAACCAGCACATTTTTCAGGTGACAGACATTTGATGAACAGACACAGATCTTTAGCTGGGCCAGACTGACTGGTTTTCTAACCACAGCTACACTACAGGTTTCACGGAGGCAGAAGAAACTTATTTTGGAGCCATGGTCTTGTTTGCTCCAGATGACACGACCTGGGACACGACTCCTCGTGCTCAGAATGATTATTTTTGTGCTGTGCAACAAGCTGGCACTGAGTTTCTTTGGGAGATGCGTTCTATCTCTGTCATCTCCAGCTACCACAAGGTATGTTGGTTGTTATGGCAACCGTGTTTCACTAAATGGCAAAGTACTGAATGCACATAATGCCTCGGACAGATGCACCAGCATCTCTCTTTTTCTTTACTGCAACCAGGTTTCTTTTCTTTTCTAATTTATGCTTATCTAAGCAAGGTATAATACATGAGATTTATCTTTTAAATCCAACATTGTTTCCCTTCAACCTTCCCCTCACCCCCAGTGCAAGTTATCTTATAAACCTACCTCTGAACCAATGGGAGATGCAGAATTGGAAGATTTTTCATATGTATAAAGAATTTATGATTTTATAACACATGCGCAAATTCACTGAAAAAAAATCCCCCTCTTTGATTTCACCAACCAAAATGCACTAAAATCTTGATAAAACCTTTTCCTATGCTCTTTCTAGTGCTATGGAATTACTCATATGCATGAAACTAAGGCTGCATTTGCATATGACTCTTTTGTAGGAATATAGTCTACTTTATAATGTGTATTCTTCCTTCCTTTTCTGTGCTGTATCTTCCATTTTCATTATGCCTCAATTAATATACTGAAATATGCTGCGTGGTTTCACATGAAATATGTTTCTCATTTTAATCAGTTTAGCATCAAAGGTTTTAGGCTGGTAATTTCTAGGTTAGCGCGTAGGGTGTTTATTAATTTGTCTGTGATGCCTTCTCTCATTAGCGTTTAATGGAATTTCAAGCAATCCTAGCAGCTAGTAGATAATTTATTTTTTAAACATATTCTTATCAGTGTATTAAACAATCAGCGTCTCTATTGTTTCTGAATAATCTGGAGTGCTTGTTTCATCTCCAGATTAGAAAGCTGGTACACCCTGAGTCCTGATTGCACAGGGCTGAGAAAAAGAACCATTTCTATTTGAATTTAGCACGATTGAATAGCAGCAGCTTAACAACCCCTGAGATTTGGATCCTCCAATATTCCCTCTGCAAAGAAGATGACCAAAACAAATGCCACTGCCTCCTGATACAGTTAGTCCATTTATTGGCAAAAAGCCCCTGCCACTGCCTTAGTCAACGCTCGCCTCCTCTGCTGCCTGCGGCTCTTGCCTTTCTCCCAATACCAAGGAGGCCAGTTTGACAATACCTGTGCTATGCAAATATTCAGCAACTGAGAATATAGCCACGTCTACTGTCTATTGACCCTTGGTGCATTTGAACACAAGATATTGAGTTTCAGTGCCCCATGGAAAAAACATCAATAATTTTATAAGAAATTAAGTATTCCCATCACTAAAGCAATATTTTGAAAATCAGCTTGTGTTCCAAGATAGATTTTTAAAGGATCCCATATTAGCCCAAATAGACTTTTCAATACTGTTGACGATAGTAAAAGGAGGCCCTTTTCCCCATAGTTAGTTTTCCATGTGGTTTTATTCACACCCTCTGTCAGCAGCTGGAGAGGGGTAAATTCTGGAAGAGGCTGGAATTGAGAGCTGCTGGGCTTTGCTCAGGTTCATCTAATTTCCTGCGATTTTGTACACAGGAGGTGAGCGAGCAGGGGCCAATAATTGCATCCAGTAGTCTTAAAACCATCCTTGTTCAAGTGAATGACCCCAGGAAACTTCTGACCACATCCCTAGTCGAGAAATAAATACATACAGGAAAGAGCAGTGAAGAAAATTATTCATCAGACTCACATAAGCCATTTGTTATTTGAGAATAACAATAATAATAGTAATAATAATCATCATCCTATGGCTCTGTTTCTAGGGGAAAAATGCTAAATAATTAAAAATTGTATTTTAAAATGAGACCATTGAATTTAAATATATTCTTCAGAAATCTTACAACTGACAAAAAATATTAGCGCTATTACCAGTCAGTGCAAGAAATGGCGTCTTATCAAGGGAATTTGACTCACGGACGAACGGTGTGGAAGAAAAGAGGTTAATTCACCTCAAACAGATTAATGTAATTTTCCAAGTTACCATTGTTGAAATTCAGATCCAGTTTGGGAGAATAAATTATAAATGGCTGAATATAAAAAGATCCCAAGTGAAAGGGAGAACGTGAATTGTAGCGAGGGAGGTATTCCCATTCTGATGTGATGAAATTTATGTGTGCAAATTTCATTAGCATCAATAGGAGCTGCACACAAATACCTGAAATGCAAATTGCTTCAAATTTACCTGCATAAACATGCTCATAGACTAGTGCTTGCAGCTTCTTTTGGCTGTGAAATGCGGACACTGACAAAAATATGACTAAAAAAAAAAAAAAGCAGAAGCCATGTATGCTCTTTTCTTTAGCACAAATATTGGTCTGTCGCTTAAGTGTGCTCAGGAAATTTCCAGCACCGCAAGGCAAGACTCAGCATATTCTTCCTTTGGCGGCACTAGAAAAATTCTCGTTTCCTCCAAGTTCAACATTTATTTTAGGAGTCTATCAGGACTGCCTCAATATAGGACTTAGCTCAAGAAACAGGATCTTTTAAGGCATTTGCGAGGCACAAATTCCTCATAAAATTACAGCAGAAAATCTTTGTAAGATCTTAATGGGTTTACATTGGTTGGAGGATTTCTCAAAGCAGTTGCTATGCTGTAGATCAAGCTTCCATGGGGGGTTAGGTTTGATCACACAAAAAAATGGGAACAGATTTGGAAATCCAGACCACAAATGGAAATTAGAAGTTCCATTTCAGTCGAGACTTGTTGCACGTCAGATCTGAAAATTCTGAAGTTTTGTGTTTTGTTCTGATGAGTGGAAATTCTCAGCACCACAGTCCTGAAGCACAGAAACATGTAATTGAAAGGATAATAAAAAGGGACAATATATAAAAGTCCAAGTGGAATGAGGCGAAATGCAGTGACAAAGTTGAATCTACTAACTTAGACATTTTTTCCACCTGTAATTTTGAAGCAGCTTATGTATCCCTGAGAAACACTTAAATTTTGATTAATCGGTATTTTCTGACAGGACACTGTTGTGTCAAGAATTTCTACCTGTGCTAGTCATCACATTTTGAACATCTAGTGACAGCCATGGAAATGTTCCCTACAGAGAGTGAGTCAGTTCCCTCAGAACGACAAAAAGGAGGCAGAAGACATTTTCTCTAGAATAAGACAAGTTGAATGCATTGCAAACTTTCTGGGATTTCTGAATTTAAATTTTAACCCCAGATATCCTTTTAAAACCTCTTATATTTCTAGGGTTCTAAAATACGCTGCTTTTAGGAACAAGGATAGAACTTACAGACAGGAAATATGGGACCCTCAATCGATAACCTTTAATGTTTTGTTTTTCATCAAAATGTGTTTCAAATTATGTGTGATCAGGACAAAAAACTGCAGCTGAGACGGATTTTATCTGCAGGACAAGTACGTTTAATCGCCTTTTACCATGATCAATGTTGCCTCAGTTTGATTTTGCCAATAATTCATGAGCTTTCGTGAATATTCATATGCTTTTCTATACAGGTTAACATTATTGAATTGGACTTTTCCCAAGAGCACAGAAACGAATTGAGTTAAAGGGGAATTAAGAAGAAGAACAGGTGATAAACAAATGGATATGAAGAGAATATTGTCACTGAAGCTGGTCTGGCACACACATCCTGCTTGCCCCAGGATTCACTCACTGCCAGGGCCCTGGCTGCTGTTTACTCTGATGTCTTTTGGTTTTATGTCTTGATGAAAGCCTTTCCAGCCAGCTCTTATGTGCAGCAATTTATGATGGCAATATCATTCAATTCTACTGTGCCAAAATGCCCTGCTCCTCACCATTTAAAAATAATTTCTTTTTGCTTTCATCAGCCACAGATCACCATAAGTTTGTAGCTCACTGGAAAGTAAAACACTGACTACGCACTTTGTTTCCTTCAGAAAGAAAGCATATCTGTCATTCATGTCATAGAGTAGTTGTCTCCAAAAATAAAACATTCCGTTCATGTAGGAAAACTGCCTGGAACCACAAAAGACTGATTTTTCTCCTAGAGCAACTCTGACACACTTTATGTTAGCATCTGCTTTGGTTTATATGCAGCACATGCAGTAAGGACCTGGAGTAATCCTGAAGTAATGGATGGGGACCTCATCCATTAAAAATGAGGGCAAAAACCTGTGAACAGCCTCTAATTCACACAAGCGGGGCAGTGATCCTCTGCCACGTCTGGGATTTCAGTCTGGACATCTGCCCCCAAGGAGGATGGAAGGCTCCGGATTGTACTCCCAAGCAGAGCCCTGGGCTGTGAAAGCATCCGGCACCCTCAGCTTGGCTTTCCTGGGAGAACTCAGCTACTCTTGGTCCCTGATCTGTGATTCTCAAACACTTACAGGAATATTTTCAATAGGGAATGTCATAAACCAGGATTCGAATCAAATAGGTCCATAAGTACATCCCCCACGCAAACACCCCAAGACCCCACCCTGAAATCTATAGAAGATCGATGAAATGACTTTCAGGTTTATGATATTGCAGATTTATGATATTGCAGAGAATTTGAGCTCATGTATTTCAGACACATGGAAGGAGAGAGCTCTGGGCACTGAAAGCTTTCCAGGAAAGTGAATCATATATTATGTACATAAAGGAGGAAGCTAATACTTGAGAGAAAATAACAAAACAACAACAAATTAAACTATAAACCAACAGTCAGAATACAAAAGAAACAAAGTACCCTACTCTGCACACCTAGCTCCGGAACTGGTGTGAGGCAAGGAACAGCCAAAGAGCAATATCCAACACAAAAGTGCAGTCTTCTACTCAGGGAAGCCAATAAGCTTAATAGAAGGAAAGTGAGAAGGAAATACCACATTTAAAAATCTAGTGGCTCACTTGGAAATATAACTCCCTGGTTTTCTTTTAAAATCTCTCCCATACATATGCAGTGCAATGAATTATATTGAAATGGATGAGCTCCTGTCATCTATTATTTGAAATGTGAGCTGAGGTTCACTTTAAATCATTCCTCTGCCACAGAACAGATAAAAAACCAGGACCCAATAGTTTCTACTCTGAAAGTCATTTCACCATAAATATATGACTCCTGTTGACAATATATTGGATGAACTCGTTTACAGGTTCCTGTTCCTATGGTTTTAGATAGTCCCCAGCCCTTTAGCTTTCTTCTCATCACAATATATATGTATTTTACGTAGTTGTGCACAGGAAGAAAATTATGAGTTTAGGAATCCACATACTCTTCCCTCTCAAGTTAATAAAAACTAAGAGAAAAGAGCGGATAGCAAGTGACAAGCTTGTAAGCACACAACTGTTCTTCACAAGTGTCTTGCTAAATCATATTGCTGTACAGACTGTGACCTGGGTACCACCTCTCTTTGTGGAAGGACAAAAGACACATTTTAAGTATTTTTTTTTTTTTTCAGTAAACTTGCTCACTAAAATAAAAGCCATTCATGGAGGACTAGACACAATCAGGTACTCAGAATAACAGCAACCAAATATCAGCTCATTCTTCTTTCTGCCTCCCCTTATACATGCCAGGCGATACCACCCAAACTTGTACCTGTGTCAACATCATCTAATTACTTTCTCTGGTACTTCAAACCTCAGATCACGGTGATGGTCACCTGTATAACTGCTTTGGGAAACTGGTGCTTCCCTTTTACAAAGATATGAACAGTGGAAGACTTTATAACGTGGAAATGTATTCACTGGCCATCAATCCACATTTTCATAATAATGATAAATATGTGTTGTGTCCAACTGATGGATGGCTCAGTCACTGGTTGTTCCCTGGTTTTAGCATCACTATGACAAATAAAAATGGATGTGGTGCGGGTGGGTTTGGAATTTGTGCTTTTAAAAAAATTATTTATTTTTTTTAAAAATACTCTGTCTTCTCATAGATACTATCTGATAAAATTAACTTCAAGCAACATCCCTGAATAAAACCACCAAATAACCTAGCAACATTTTTTATAGCAAAGCTAGAAAATTATCTACCATACCAGCAATTGGGATGAAGACAACCATCAACATTTCTTGCAATGATACATGCTCATTTTGGTAAGAACCAATGGAAATTATTTGCCCGAGCTTTCAGATCCCAAGTATTATGTTAAAATTAGAAGCTATATACTATATATCACAGATCGGTGGGTAAAGCGATGGTTGTATGTGTATTACAACAGGGACTGATATTTTGCATGGTAGAACACAAACAATTACAGCACATTGATTGTGTTTTCATTTACATTTGAAGGATTATTATATACACACATGTATCTATACATGTATACACACACATTCATTTCTAAATTAAACACACTTTGTTTACTGCACTATGGGCTAAATTACTGTTTTCCCTCTGAAAGCACATCTTATCAAAAGTCCATTATGCTTTGGAATAATTTGATCACTGGGAATTTTGATGCACACTGCTGTGCAGACTTTCAATTGTGAGGTCTGAATAAAGGTTTAAAAGAAGCCCCAAATTCAGGAAAGAATTTAAAAATCTAAATTATCTGAATGAAGTCATACCTCTAAACAGCAAATTTATATGAAAACAGCTCCCCAGAGTGCTGGCCACAGAGCAGGACCCTGCTTTCCAAGGCTGGGAAACACAGATTAAAGTCAAATGCTACACCTGAAAGCTTTGAAGGAAAAGATCATCCTGAAGTGGTTTTCTGAACATCCTTCCAGAGCTACTGCTTGAATCTGCAGCTCCCCTGCAGAATTTTGAGTTCCTTGCAATAAGGTTAGACATATTTCTGCCACACATTTGCTTTGAAGCACTGGATATATGTTGGGATTACAAACACGACTTGTTTAAACATATGTTAAACATCCCATATCTTAACATAAGCCAAACAGCTACAGTTTTAACAACATTCTTACTTTTTGTGCCAGGTTTTAATTACAAAGAACTGGAACTCAGAGCATTGATCAGGCCAGTAAACGCCATTAATAGCCATGGATCATGTATATCATTCCTACAGTGCAATTCGAAACACTAGTAAGTACAATTTCAATATTATAATTACTCTCTCCGGGCTGTTTAATAGATCTGTCTCAATATTGTTTTACTGATTCAAATCAACTCTACTTAATGTCTGTAAAGCACTTGATCATGCAAGACATGATGTTAATGCCAGAGATTTTTCCTGCAATATTATTTTAATAAATACTCCTACTATTCATTATTTATGAATCATGAAAAGGTGTGTGATACATCAGACACGCAAAATGACAGATTTTCTGTCTTCGTATGCTTCATATTGTGGAGAAATATGAAAGTAAGTGTATTGGTTTGCTTTTATCAGTTTATCTTGACATAATATCAGCTCACAGATTTGCATCATCAGAACAACTTGGTGGATCTAAGGAGAATCTTGGAACTCTTGGTTTGATTTTGATTCTCGGTTCTAAGTACAGAGTCAGACACTTGATACTTTAAAAGACTTAGAATAAACAATTTTAGAAACTCCAGCTAATTGCAGCAGAAAATATGAGATTTGCTTCGGAGACTCATCTTTTATTTTCCCTTAGCTTGTAATTCTAGCAGTTCTCAGAGGGAGTTTTTCTTCCTTTAGGTATGCAAATCAATTTTATACATACTACTAATTAGAATTATAATGAATGTGCCTTTGGAAGAGATGTTGGCCTATTTGCTCATTAACCGGGGGGTGCAGAAGCAGTCTCCTGATTTGCTCCCTTGATTCGCCACGTTGCGCTGTCACCCACGCGCCACCCGCTCCGGGCGCTACTTTCCGTAGGGTGCAGGGCAGCAGCGGCGGGTCGGGCAGCAAACGCTGTTCTAATGCTGGAGAACTCCACACTGCTCTGGTGAACGTTGCCAAAAGCCACCGTTGGGGTTTTAGAGTGTAGATACATCAAGTATAACTAAGAAAAATCTTTTTTCATGGAACTCAAGTCATCTTTTGGGCTCTGAGATACAGTTGCTTGCATAATTTATCTTCTATACTTTTTCATAATTAGAGATTATAAAACTACCACTCGTTTTGTACCCTTGTCAAAAGACCTCCTTGTGCACTATATTTGCTTACAAGATATTCCCGTAAGCTGGATTCTTTATAGGCACTTTGGGTGAATGGTAAGTAGCCTGCTAAATAATAAAAACACTAGAAAACGAACACAAGAAGAAGATATTGAAGGAAAAGAACATGCATGGAGACAGCTGGCCAAAATCAAGAACAGAATCATGGCTACAGCTATTAGAAGATGCAGGAGTTTCTTACGAGCAATTATTAATCTAAAGCATTCCTGCATAACCCTGCACGTGCCTCAACAAACAAGGATGGAAATTGTTTAGGATTACCAGCCATTTGGAAAATGGGAAAAAATATAATCTTAGAGAATGCAGTTCCACAGAACATGTCCATACTTAAACATACAAAAGGAAGGAAAAATAATTATAAAAAGAGCTAGGATCTGTGTACCTCACAGATTAGTAAATGACAGGTTAGACATAGCTGACAAATGCAATCACAAAATAGTCTCATAAGAGTTCACACACAGGCTAAGAATGTGTACTGCATGACTTCAGCTGAAAGACTGGAAATGAGCATCAAGCAACCCTTGCACAAGGGCCCAGCTCTAGCGCAGGGCTTCGATTTTAGCTCATTCAATTTTAGCTCATTCAGAGTCTACATCTTGCAACCGACATCTAAGCTGATTCCAGTTCAGAGCCAGTAAAAATATCTGCTTGCTCCTGGGGCTGCCTTCAACTTCAGCTCTAAATTCAGCTCAATCTTAATCCCTCTCCAGAACCCCCAGCACACCCCAACCCAAATTCTCTCTCCAAGCCAACTGCTACAAGACCTTTCACATACAGCCACCTTTATATTACCTCTGAATAACCAAGGGTCTGGTCAGCCTTGTAAATACCTGCACCTGCCGTTTAAAAACAATCCCCAACAAGCTGCAAACTGAGAAAAAAACCCTCAAACAAAGCAAGTCAGGAAGACAGTAAATCTCAAACTCCATTACATCAGCTTTTACAGTCACTTGATGGGAAATGTACCCCTAGCTATGAATATTTTAGTGAGGAGAAGCCACATCTTATCACCTCATCAAAATATATGCACATAATTCTCTTCTATTACTGTTTTATAAAACAAAACTGTGTTTGAACATTATCAGATAGGAGTATTAATACTCTACTGTTTTACAAGATTTTTAAAGCACTTCAGCAAGGCAGGTGCCATTGCATTCATAGTTCCAATGCAGAGCACAAGGCGATTTGTACATGGCACAGCCAGGAGCAGAGATGGATCCTCATTCCTTCTTCACTTATCTACTGCGCTCGACTGCCAACGCAAAATGTTCCTATAATGCATACTGTGACAGTAGGAATATAGATATAAAATTCTTATTGTAGCCATATTCCTTCCCATTTATAATACGGATGGAGTTAATCACAAATAAGATGGAATTTTGTCTACCAATATTACTTTAGGAAACAACCTTTGCTGGTTAGTAGCAGCACATTATCACACTGCTTCCCCGACCATCTATTAAGGAAACGTAGAACCTTCTAGCCCCCACCCCGACATAACATACGGAGCTATTTGTTTGCCTTCAGGTGTTTGTTGAAGCTGTTTAGCATAATGAGAGCCAGCTACGCTTGCCATGAATTTCACAGCAACCTCCAAGAAAATCTATGGGGAAACTATTGGCTGAAGTGATGTGCGAAGCAGAGTTTTGGCTTCACTTGTGTGCATCGTGAGTAGCAGACATCAGCATATTCAGGACCCACTCGTGCAACACCCAACTGGCCTCAGCAGCAGAAAGAGGCAGGAATAGACAGGTTGGTTGAATCAGTATTGGGCAAGTAGTACCGGTCACTTAGCAACCTTCACTTCTTGGAGAGATACAGACGGTTAAACATCTGCAGCAGTCTTAAATCAGGGACTAGATTTTCCTCTCATGCTAGTTGGACACTTGAAAAGCTTCCTCCATTTTACACAGCTTCTTATGTTACATCCTCACAACAGAGAGGAGAGTCATTAATCCATTACTGTAAGCAAGGCTAGAGTAAAACATTCAGTCACAAGTGAATAAGTTGAAATAAATGTGAATACAGTCCTGGGCACAGAATGTTTTCCTGGGGAAGGTTTTTGTTTTAACTTCCTTTTATGTAAATATATTGCCAGGAAATATCAATCTGCAGGTGTTTCATGCAATTCAGTACAGCAATCACCTTTAGGCAGCTAGAAAGAACACGAATAAAAAAGATACTCACTTGACTCTCCCTAGTTGCATTCATTTGGCACCTTACGTTTTGATTATTAACAATCTATCGGCATTGACGTCTGCATTATATTCACTGCTTTTTCTCCTCCTCTATGAATTTCATACACAATATAAAAATCAGAGATTACAGAACCACAAAGTACCGTGCTTTACTGCACGCTACTTGATGAGTTATATACTTTGTCATGTTTATCACGTAGCGGTGGCTGGCAGGGATTTGGGTCTAATGGGCAGCTCATTAGCCGAGGTGAGCAGGGCTGTATTGCTGGTGCTGCCACTGACCTGCTGCACAAATCCGGGAATGTCACTTTGCTTCCCTCTGCCTCTGGGTGGATCCACAGCTTAGGAACCGATGTGGCTGATGCATCGAGGACACAGATATTCTGACGAACACTGTTATGGTAACTGTGCTACTAGTCCCATTTTGCAGAGGGGGAACAAAGCTAATGAGCTCGTATTCTTCTTTCCAGCAGCACTAGATGTCATTCTCAAAACCGATGGAAAAGCAGAACAATCAGACTGTGAGATTTCTTGACTTGATATATCTGTGAGTCTGAAAGCTCACGAGGAATTACAGAGATTAAACATCTGCAAGAATATCAATAATAACTAGGCTTGTAATTATGAATTCAAAACAAAAACCTCAGCCCTTAAATGCTTTAGAAGGCATATAAACTCCTGTGCTTCAGGGAAAATTTCTAGAGCTTTTCATATCTTTGAAGATAGGAGAAAATTTCCCCTGGAGTTCCTTAGCCTACAATTGCCTTTCGTTTGGGTTGCCTCTGAATCCTGTGGTTTAAGCCCTGTCTGTGACAACTGTGAACTACATAGACACTGTACTGATCCAATACATTAACTCCCATGTTTCTGTTCAGAAAACACTATCAATTTTGTATAAAACTTTCTGCTATCCTCCTTCATCGTATTTACCGCATGAATGACCCAGCATACAAATTTAATCTCTCTTTTTTGAAAGACTGAAGACACCATTCCAGCCAGATACTGATCTACTCAGGCTCTTTTATCTCTCTAATGGTCAATGCTGACATGTACTTAAGGAGGCTGTGAAAACAATGACAAAATAAACACCAGCTAAAGAAAAATAATTTCTGCCGTTGACTTAGATAGCTCAGGATTTTCTGCACATTATCAGCCTTGCTATGACTGAAGTCTGTTATGATCTACCCAGATACAATGACTTTGGTTGGCTGTGTAGTTTATTGCAATTCTAAATGTCACCATCGATTCAGACATTCACTGACATTTTTCTACGTGGACAGGCATTATTTTAAGTGCTGCTTTCTTGTTACGGTTAGTGTATTTGTGAGCAAGTTACTCACCATATGACCATGTGCTTGATTTTCAACCATTATGTCAATAATATTCCAATGTATATCTTCCTTAAGGACGTCTCTTTCATTAGGAATATTGGTTATGTTTTAGCAGTGGTGTTATGACACCGAGGTTTCAGTTTATGTCTGTTTGGGGTTTTTTTCCTTAATAATTTAATATCATTTTTAGGGAGAATTTTAAGGTGTTCCTCCGCACATGGGCACAAGGATGTCATGCAACATCTGAAGATGCATCAGTGCCTTTTGGAAGCCACGTTAGTAAAAATAAAAAAGTTGAGATGCACTTTCTGATGTGGAATAAAAAAAAAAATCAACTCTGGTTAGGCTGTATTCTTCTTATGTAGTAAGATTCGGGTGGAGAATTCTAGAGTCCGCTTGAACAAGTTATCACTCTCCTATTGTACGTTGTTCTACTGGTGCCCTATTTTTAAAAAGGAATTCCTAGTGTTACACATGGTAATGTTGTGATCAAACACCTCAGGAACAAAGAACTTCACACTTAAATCTAAACTGGATGCATGTTTACATGATTAAGAAAAAAAAAAAGTGAAGTTGATTGAAGAAGCTCCAGGACTCGATTCCTAGCTGTATAAAAATAAGTTTCTTTTTAAAGCACTTATAAACCTCCTAAACTTTCATGAAGAAGTTAAGCTGAACAATTTGTGATGACATACTAGAAAGTGATTTATCATCCTATATAGTTCTGTATACAGCCAGTACATGAAGGCATCTGTCAGGTTTGCTCTTAGGACAGAAATAGACTTCATGGTTTAGATGCCAAATTATATTTGACATTTAATTTACCATCTATGAAGCTGTAATATTTCACCTAAGCAGAAACGGAAGAAAACAGCAGGAAGCTCTATTTGCCAAAGAGAAATGCCAACGCTCCTTGCTCTCAATAATCAGATATCTAAAGTAATAGATTATCGACCATAACAAAATACATCTAAACATGATGAATGTAATGGACTAGAGAGGATATTTAGTATATAGAAGTGAAGGAATAATGCACGTAACAAGAGTGTCATGATTCTTACATCTTTTTCTTTGAAGAAGATAACCTACAATGCAGTATCTGTAGCAGGAACAAAACTCAGTTTCTTGATTCCAAATCCAGTCCTTTATCCAAACCACAAGATCTAAATATTACTTGCTACATTAGACGTTCCTTTCTCAGAGGTGGATGAATCAGTATATTTGTATCTTATCCAATATTAATAAGCAGGCACTTTTTAAACGGTGCCTGTTTAATTAGACTGTACTGGATAAATCAATCTGTAAACAATGTAAAGAAAACAAGTTTGGATATTTATAGTTAACATGAAGAATTTAGTGATGACAGTACAGTATATTACAGACATTAATTTCATTAGCTATAAATTGTACTGGTATGACATTGATATATTATAATTAAAACTAATGATCCATTGATTCTCACCCAGAAATCCAGTTAAGATGACAAATATTCTTCTATTACGGACCAACGAATAAATATTAAATGCATACAAAAGTCCAGGAGGTAAATTCTTCATTCAGTCCTGCCAAGGTTCATATGCCAGTAAAATTATTTAAGTTGGGGCTACAAGTATGAATAACAGGAGAGTCTGTGGTGTTTTGGACGCCCACCGTGTCAGAGGCTGCACACTCCGTGAGAAATCAGCTGGAGGAGAGTCCCTCACCCAAATTCACAAATATTTGTGTGGAGTCACTATAGATTAGAACTATTCAGACGTAAGGAGTCATAAATGTTATTTGAGTAGCTTTTCAAATGCCATTTCAACATCAGCCATATCTGGGCTCCTACACCATCACAATCAGCTCCTCCTGAGAAAAAAGATGCTGATGGCCAGCAAGATCCAGTGCCAGTAATCCCTAAATGCTTAACCGTGCTTTATCAGAAGTAAATGGAAGAGAACAACAGGAATTCCTCTGAAGGAATGGCTCTGAATCAACATAAAATGCATTTTTGTTCATTGTTTACCTTAAGTGTCATTCAGGACAAAATACAATACAGATTCTTCTTTCCT
This sequence comes from Caloenas nicobarica, assembly GCF_036013445.1. Classification (NCBI taxonomy): domain Eukaryota; kingdom Metazoa; phylum Chordata; class Aves; order Columbiformes; family Columbidae; genus Caloenas; species Caloenas nicobarica. The sequence continues at coordinate 6,627,566 of NC_088262.1, read as the reverse complement.
GCCAGATAAAATGCCACTAGTCTCATGGGTGCTGTAGACACCATTATTCATATCTCTGGCTTTCACACATCCTTTGCTTTTTGTTACATGATTTTCCTACAATCAGACCTAAAAGAATTGACCTTCCTTTCACCATAAAAAGGAGAGACAATTTTTTCTGAATGTTTAATAAGAGGTAATAAAAGCAGACTAGACATGTTCTTTTAACCTCATAGTAAATCTCCACTACAAGGGAATCACCTAGATTTCATCAGCCTCGCCTGGTTCTACTGTTGACTTGCCAGTGAAACAATTCAGTTTCCCAACTTTTTAAAAGTTTAGAAAAACTTGTCTTGATTTGCGCAGGTATATGCTTATATAACCCTTCATTTATAACCTTCATTTGACTGACATGGTCACAAAGTCAGGAAAACTTACCTACTTGCACACCTGAGAAAGACATTCCATCTGTCCCTCATTTAGCACCTGGCCGACCAAGCCCCTTAGACTGACTTTGTTACACAAGCCACCTAGGTTACATGTCAAAGTTACACATTTTTACACAGCAAATTACCCTCTTTTCCAATCTGCTCGAGTTCAGACGCATGGTGTGGCTCCTCTCTGTAAGTCAAGGAAAGAACATTTCCCTGTTTCACTCACACATTTCAGAGAGCGCCCACCATTGCTTTGGCAATGCAAATATTGAGTTTGTGATAAGATGTGATAGGGACAGCAGTAACCCATCGAGCCTGTATTTGAACACAGACAAATGCAATTAGAGACACATAGGGCATTTCTCAAGGGCCAGAATACATATGTAACTTAATTAAGACTTTTCCTGCAGGCCTAACTGATTCATTGGGCCAACAGATACCATTTTTAGGAGAGCACATGTTTAATTTAGAAATTAGTGGATTAGAGTAATATGTGCAACAACATATTAAATGAAGTATCAATGTAATACAACCCAAATGACACATGATAAACTATATAAGCATATATACAAATTTAATTTAATAGTTAGCTTCCTTTGCCCTCTGTCAGTCTGATTGCCTTTGCATAATCCATGTTTCTAATTATCCCCTGGTATGCCTTGCATATAAATAGCTAATTAGATAGTGTCCCTGTCTGCTATGAAGTATGTAATATCTGAAAAAAATACTCCTTTGGAAATTTAATTTAAGATAACAGATTGTGCTATCCAACTGAAGAATTAAAGCTTTCACTTTGCTAAGGTGTTTGTGCATTTAATATCAACCTCATACTATTATATTAGTGCCCCCAAACACATCCAGTAGCTTTATTATTTTTTGAAAAAAATCATTCTGTCAAAAGCTTGTACAGTAATGACAGTAAGATGCTTAAGATCTAAAACTCACACTGCGAATGATGATTTTACATGTGCATCACCTGTCTGCTGAATATATGCTAAGTGGAAAATTCTCCGATGCAGCTCTAGAAAACTGCTACGCCAATCAGACAAAAGGGCCATGGAGCGTTATGTGCTCTTCCTGGTCATGGCCAGATGTTCCAGGGAACGGTGTTGGTGTTCTGAGCCTGCCAGATGTGGGACAATGCTGAACATCAGGTTACCTTGCATGAAATGACTTTTTCATATCTTGCCCTGTCACAACTATTGGCCAGTTCAAATGCCACCCTGGTAACAGCTAATGTACACAGAACGCTTCCAAGATTGTCTTACGTATTTAAAAAAAACCCCACAACACCATCAAATTTTGTTGATGTCCTCTTCCTCACTTGGCCCGCTTTCTTCTACAACTTTTTCAATAAAAAATTGTTTCCCCTCAAGCCCAAGCCTTTAGTGGACTTGAATCCTTTTCATTTAATCAGTATAAAGCAAGAATATTTTCCTGCAGTAAAAGATCCAAACACGTAGCTACAAGGAAAATTCTGGATGCAACAATAACTTTCTCGGCTCCAAAGAGCAGATATTGAGAAGGTGAAGGCTGAAAGGGCCCAGGGGGGCTGACCGGAGCACACGCAGGGACGTGGCCGTGAGGCTGGAGGAGGTGGCGTGGAAGGGCAGGTGCAATACATACACAAACATCTTCCTGTGCTCTCACTGGGCGCCTAAGACTTCCAAAGCCACATGTAAAATTTAAATAATATTCCTAATTCATTTTCTGGGCAGGAAATGTTCTTCAGCTTTAAAAATCTCTCTCATATACAGGTATTTTCATCTGAAGGGAGCATAAGCACTTTTCAAAGGTATAGAACATGACATGGTCTGAAAAATAAAAGTAATTAAGCCACAGCCATGTGTTCCTCTCCCAAAATTAAAAGGGAGGGTAGCACATCTTTCTTTAAATGAATCATTAATACTATATGGCAATTAAAAAACACCATTGGATTTCTTATTCATCTTCTTGTGTCTGGCAGGTAATGTTAATAGGTCTGCTTCAAATCTAGGCCATCATGCTGGGAATGAGACCAAGGGGAACAAAAAGCAGCTGGAACATTGTGCTCTCTGGTTTGCACAGAGCACACCAAATTCATCCCTGGTGCAACTTCACTGCAGAATCAACTCAGTGTGTTCTGTTGTGTCTATTATATAGCCCACGTAAAGGGCAACGATGCACATTTAAGAGTAATTATGGTTAATAAAGTTCTAGGATTGCAAAACAAGTTCTTATAAATGCCACAGGAATGAACATTAAAAAGATGGAAATGCAAATCTTTTCCATCCGGGGTGAAGGGGAGGGGAGTTTTAAAAGCAATAACTTCATGAGTTCACATTCCTTTTCAAAAAGTGACCCATGTGCACAAGGGACCACAGGAACATGCAGCTACTCCGTGATGCTGCTGCAAACTAATCTAAGCCCCACCAGCACAAACGAATGGGTGAAAGCAGCTGCTCTCAAGGAGGAGTCAGATAAACCACAGAAAAGACCCCGCACATGAAGGTTTGCCTCAGAACAGGCAGCGTGCTGCAAATTTGCACCCCTGCAAACTTCAGAGGGATGCATCTGTGTGCCCAGAGCCAGGCAGCAAGGGTAAGCTGCACTAAAAGGCAGGGTGATTTGTCATCTTAAATAATTTCTGAAAGCAAGATGTACACTCTTAGCAGCATGCAAACAGTACCGTATTTTTTCCCTCTCCTCTACAGGTGTATTTGGTGGTATGGAAACTTTATTAATGTCACCTTTTGCATTGCTGGGGTAGAAGTTAAAGAATAAGCCAGCAGGACATTCAGGCCTTCAGTATAATTTCTGTGCAATTTCTTAATTACTTACAGCACAGTATGAATGTACTCAGCATTTTGTTATAACAGACATTCCTTGTAACTGACAAATCATAGCTGAACTATAAAAAGTTAACACTAACAATGTTTTGGAGGCAGCACAATACCCTTAAGTTTCCTGGGTGTTATACACTAATTTATGCTCTTACGTGCCAACATTTAAAACAATTTCTATCTGGTCAGAACAAACATAGGATCTTTGGATCCCTTGCAGCTTTTCTTAGTCTGTTATGGAAGACTTCTTAAACGACTTCTTCCTTACACTCGAAAAAATGAAAATCATCTTTATATGTAGCTATTCCACCAGCTGAGTTCTTGCTGTGCTTGGCACAAAGCTGGTTTCTGCTCTGTCACGCTGCTGCCATGATTGCACTCCTTAAAGCCTCAACTTTACAAAAAAAAAATCGTTTCAGCATTAAATACATTCATATATTCTAAGAGAGTAATTGTTTACACCTGAGATATGAATTGGGAATATCGGGATCTTCTGTAGTAGTATACACTGTTTAACTAGCAACGGGTTAGTGATACATGTAAGCATTTCCAAGTGTTCTTGATAAAACAAGTGGTAATTCGTAAGAGAAAGATTTTTCAGTAACATTTGGAAAGTGGCAATGGATGGCAAGGAGCAAACACCATCTAGGACTCCATTCTAGAGACAACACTGCCCCTGGGGTTCCCTCTATACCCCAAATCAAGCATCTGAATACAACGTCTTTCTGGTGAAGCGTTTTCACTGGCAAACACAGTGACAGTTTTTCCCTCTTATCTGAAGTTTTTGCATATTACAGTCCTTCCCTCACATGAGCGAATTTATGCTTTTAATATTGTAATATACCATAGCAGCCTGCATTACTTTCAGTAAATATATTCCTGTGATTATTTTGTATATCATCAGCAAGCTTAAATGAAAATTACAATGTCTAGAGATACTTTCAGCTGATAGCTGTATTTATTCTCTATGTTTACGCACTGGCTGTCAAAACAGCTGTAAAATATGCATATGAGAATGTAAATTCCCTAGAAACTCAGAAAAATGAGATAGTCCAGTCTACTCCATTTTAGATACACAGGCATTGCAAAATGTATCTCCATGGATGTTTTTATTACAGTCTAAAGCAGGGAGGGTTTTCAAAGCTTTGCAGGATGTCAATAACAGGATATCTATCTATCCAATTCACTTACCAATTTGTCTGTTATCAAGTGCTTATCAGGCTGTGACAACTCCAATAGAGTGGAGGGAACTCTATAATAATATTTCTTTTTTCTTTTAAAGCAGATCTAACAGTTCCCTCCCCGCCCCGCTGCACTGAGGGAAAGTTATGAAAACATGGTTCATTGTTCTCTTTTGAATGTTGTTGCATGGAAAAAGTCAAACTCAGGAAATCATGCAAGTTTTTCCCAGAATATTGTGAGAACTGTGAATTGATCTCCAGCTAAGAGCCACCATCTATGCTTTGCTTAACTTCTGCCTTAACCCTACCTTAAACATCGCTCTGTTTAATATCAGTATCAGGTTTGAAGTGCAGAGATGTGACTGCAGGACTGCGGTTTGGTGTATGGCTCACAACCACCCACATGCAGAAACGATTTTCACCCATACTGCCCAAATTAGCCATGGAATATGAGAGTCAAGCGATGCTCTCATCAATCTGACAAAATACCCGTCACAAGTCTTCAGACTTCATTGGGTAAATTCACCGGATTGCATCAAAGATCTTCAGCAGTTAAGGGCAGGGTTTGGTTTTTCCGCAGAGACGTTTTCAGACAGTCGCTAGCTGGAACAGCCTACACAATCAAATGCGCTCCCGTTAATTACAAATCCTGCCTCATCTGAATGAATAAGCATCTCTGCATCTGGTACGAGTCATGCTGCTAACATTTTTTGTCAGGTGCTTGTCTTCATTTCGCAATTAAACTAGCACAGCACTGAGAAGAGGCTTTTTAATTTGCATTGTGGCTAACTGCAGGATGTCTAGAAGCAGTAGCACAGTGTAAGATTTCAGGAAAGAAAAACAACAACAACAACAAAAGATTTTGTTTTATAGGCCTTCAAGGAAAGCTCAGACCCCAAGCAGGCTCCTAAGCCTAGGGAAGTGTAACGGGAGCCGGACACCTGCTTTCCGTTCTTCGTGGGTCTGTACTGCTGGCTGAGCAAACAGTGTCACGGGTCAGGCGTGGGCTGAGTAAACTCCTTTTTGCAGAAGAAACTTAGATCCTAAACACGTTTCTGCCATATTTCTAGATGATCTTCCATGTCCTTTCTTTTGGATATATAGATGATCAAAATACTTTCTCGAATAATTTTATTCTACCTGACACACTCGAGAAACAATATCTACTTTCCCCCTCCTCAATTCTGTGCTTAGAAACTGTGGTACAGCTCCAACATACGTATTTTCAGCTGATGGTAACCTGTTGCTTGCTTTTGGTCAAGACACACGATCTTACGGTGCAACCATGACATTCAGCTATTATGCAGCATCTTAAATAAAAATACACTGGCACTTTTCCTTGGCTGGTTGAATTAATCTAACAGCTGCACACCATGACATCCATTTTTTATGTGTAAAGCTATGTTATATTTTAGGCTGATAACAGAAGCAGAACACAGGCGGTTCTGAGTGGCAGATTCCCTGTTCTAATCACTTGTCTCAAGATCCTTCACAGGATACTTTGGGCGATGATTTTTTTGGTGATTAAAGTCACTTGAGATTGATAGATATAGGTGTAAGACCTGGAAGAATCTAAATGTGAACCTGCTGTCAAGACACTTTACAGCATTACCTGAGGCATGCTATACTTATCCAGATATGCACAGCCTGTCATCACATACTGCTTAAATCCTTTAATTCTTTATTGGCATCGTAGTTCATGGTAACTTTTCCCATCATTCCTACATTTATATATTTTCTCCAGGATAATTATCCGCTGCTCTAGTTCTTTCTGAGCTGCTTCACTGAGTTTCTGTCTGTCTTGACGACAGACAAATTATTTTTCTCCTCTGTACTATCTTTGATCTGCTCTCAGATGCAGCTGGCATGAGATCTTAGGTCCTACTAGTTTTGAACTAGACTCTCACCTTAGCTTGAAGAGTATTCCATTGTTTCTGCTCTTCCCAAGTTCTTTCTGGAGCCAGCTAAGGGGAAGGAATCCTGAAACTTGCAGGGTTTCACCCCAGGGAGGAAGGAAAGATTCTTCTCTGCATGCACCACAACTCATAGCTGACTTCATAGGACAACAGGAGCCTTTTCCTTATTTTAGCTACAACTTCAAAGGCTTTGTTTTTTAATTTTTCTGTAAGAAACTGTTTAGCTGGACTCAGGCCCTGATTATTCCATTCCCCTCAGGAAACTTCTGACAGCACAATTACCCCACTTAGTCTTGCATATGATGAAACTCTGGCATCTTCACTGCCTCCAAATGCTGGGGACAGCTACAGGAGAGAAAGGAGGAAGGTTCGCAAATTTGCCTCCTAAGTTAAAGTTATAAAGACTACCACGGTATGTGGATTTAGGTCTAGATGTTCAAAAGAGCTAATTTCTTGTGTAAGCACCTTAATGAATTGGCCAGATGTTTCTCTGCAGGTATGGAGACCTCAGTTACGAATACTGAGCCCACTTAAACACGTTTTCCTAAAACCATCCCTCTGCTGCTCCCCTGAGTTTCTCAAATATAATTAAAATGGCATTAAAGAAAAAAAAAATACAATAAAAAAAATCAAGCTGTGATATTTGTATTGTGACAGTTTTACAAGAAAAAAAAGAAAAGCAGTAGCACCTTTTTGGAAATACATCATCCATTCCCAAACACTGTATGGAGAAGAGAAACACCAGTGGTACCACTGGTGCCTTCAAGCCGCACTGACAGCACAGCAGTAGTGACCAGAAGTAATCTGGAAAAATTTCCACTTTCCCCTATAAAAGCTGCTGCCACTATTTCAAGTCTGGTTGCTGCAGAGGGAGTTGAGTTTTAATGAGTTTGAAGTATTTTCATATGTTTTGTTCTGTTTCAAATGAATTAAGGCTGCAACGGTCTGCAGCACCAAAGGCAAATCTGCCCAGTTCCCTGCTGTGCTCTTCAAGTGGATCAGAATAATATATTAAATGAGACCCAGCAGGTTACAAGGAAGATTATTGTATGTGATACAACATTTAGATGGAGATATATATATATACAAAGGATGCATACGAAATACATATATTTCAGATATCTCGGGAAAAGTAGTAGGCTCCAAAAAGCTGAAGTTCTGCCCACCAAAGATGACAAGCCACGTGCTGTGGTTGGGGACTATAGCAGACTCAATCTTAGTAAACGGAATTAAATTAAAATCTATACCGCAGAGTTTCTAGTTTGTTATTTTCTGTCCTCAAAATACATGTGTTTGCTCATATGAAGCAAAACAAAACAAGAAAAGTTGATATTATCACAGCAAGAAAAAGAAAAGGGCCTGGAGTGACTAAGTAATTAATACAGGCCTTTTGATTGAAGTTAATTTGCCATCAACATCATGACTTACAGCGTGCCCTAGGCCTGCATTAATAACCCACTAGCACATGGCTTCCTTAGTTGTTTAATTATTTATAATTTTTATTGCTTGTTAAAACAAAGCAACCTTAATGAGATTAATACAATTATTTTCTTACTTAACTTTTACTTATTAAAAGCAAAGAATGCAGTTTCATTCTTCTCCCTGATAAGTGGGAAGCAAACCCTGAGCTCTCCTCTGGCCTGCCTGTAATTTTTCGCTATTTAATAAAGCGCTGCAGGGATGTTTCCAGGGGAAGGTGGGTGTCATTAACCTCTCACTGCTTGGGGCTTGGGATCAATCACTGTCACCACCATGACAGGGCTCAGGGACAGCTGCTCAAGACTGCTGACGTGCAACTACGAATTTAAACAACGGATCCGGATAATGTCGTCACCAACCCCACACCCAGCCCTGAAGCACATGTGGGGCAGGACAGAGTGGTATGAAATTCTGTCTTCTGAACTCTGCACTGAACAAAACAAATGCAGCTTTTCCTCTACAAAATTACCTGCACCACCACAGCAAAACACACCTCTAATCAAAAGTGACTTTTATTCAGATTCCACTTTTACAATCCTTAAAATGTCGTACTTCTGAGGTATCAGCAAGGGAACGCTTTCACGTATTCTTATCTAAGAAATGTAATTTTTTTTTTCTCAGAAGTTATTGAAATATTCTTCAATATACTTCTGCAATTTAAAGACATATTGTAAAATAGCATTTTCAAGACCAGAGAAAAGCATATGATCCATTTAGAAAGATCTGTTTACAGTTACTGGGTTGAAATTCAGAAACACCTAAATTAAAAATACACAAAAAGAAAAATTACTTAGTGCAATTTCAAGCATCAGGCTGTTTGTATTCCTGAAGTGTTAAATTTCCTTTGTGAAATGACTTCGGTATTTCTGTGAAGGACACTGCTTTCTGCAAAAAGCATCTAGTAAAAGCTTTGTTAATAACAAGTAGGCTGCATTTTCAAAAAAATAAAAACCTACTTGGGCAATAAATATCTTGTGTAACGAACGTACATCAGCTCAAGTGAATTTGGATAGCTGGAATCAGCTGTTCGGACTACTGATAGACTCGAAGAATTTAGTATTCTCTGATCAACTTCCTTTGAAATATTTGATTAACCTAGGAAGACACAAATAAATCCAATCAGACAAAGCCTGCAGAACCTATTCAGCACAAGGCTAGCACTTGTGCCATTAATAAGACTAATTGCTATCAATCAATTTGTTTCATTAGCAGTGGAGACAAAAAACCTGGAGCAAAGTAAGGGCTTGCTTTTCAGAGCAGTTCATTGCCACATGCTGATACTGTAAATCAACAGGATGATTCACTTCAGCAAAAAAAAAAAAAAGCAAAAGAAATCTTGCAGGCATTTGGACTTAAACATTCACAATTGGGAAAAGTGCCTTTGCATGCAAAAGCAGAATTTAAAGCCTAATTCAAAAAGGCATTTTGATTTCATTGCTCCAGGTGAAGATGTTAACTGTAGTCCCCCAGCTGCTTCCGAGGATCTGCACTTGCAGGTGGCAATGGCTGCTTGAAGCACCAAGACCTGGAATTACAAAGGACTCGGTGTTCCTGCTCCGTTCTCTGCCACATCATCCACAAGTGATGCTCTGGCCCAACCCACCCCTGCCTGTCCTGCGCTGCATCCCACCAGAGCTCCCGAGACCCACAGGGCTGTACCCGGTCCCTTCTTTTGAACTTGGGTGTCAGGGATACGCTTTTAAAAACAAATATTATCCTGCTTAATCTTTCCCGATTTCATTACTGCTGACACTGTAACAACGGCATCCGGTGGCAAACGAACTCACATACGCATGGGATAGATGAGGCACCTAAAAAAGATTTGTATCTTCCCTCAATATTATAACACTAACAAGTTGAGTACTCAAGCACTGCGGGCTTCCTAGTGGCATCTTTATGAGGCCCAACTGACTCTCCACCAGAATTTATACCTGCTCAAGCATGTTCCCTGAACCACAATCATAGACAATAAATTTAAAGGCTGCTTTGTATGACAGCAGAGGCTTTTCAACACTTCCTTTACACGGCACAAGGGGAAAGCAGTCCTCTTATTTGGCAAAACTCCACCGGGCATTCTGGTTGCTCATTCTTTGTACTCAGATGTATCTTGCAGTTTGGAAAACACAAAAACCAAGGAGAAGAGAAACGAGCTCAATTTATTGACTTGATTATCTCTTAGCCAGGACCACAGCCGTGTATTTTGATCCCTTCGGTCTGCCCTCCGCCTGCACTCTCAGCCGTGCTGAGCTGGTGGCTTTGAGCTGTCAGCCTGAGCTCCACCAGCAGCAGTGATGGGAGGACTGCAAAAAGGCTCTGAGAGCTGGCAAATCCACAGGACTGATAAAACCTCCATTTCCTCTAGTCATTCCAAACCCAACAGTGAAGCCTATATGCGATATACATGCAATATACTGCCAATACTGAACGATGTTCTACGGCAAAGGCTGAATGGCTCCGACAAATTTACAAGCCAGGGTGAACGTAGCCTACTGCAGCCATTTTCACCTTGATCTTTAAAGTACTGACCTCCATCTGAGCAAGAAACCTGAGAGATCCGAAGAACTTCGTGAAACCTGAACGGCTAATGTATTTTCACCTGACAGAACTTTAGAAGAGGAATACATCACATTATTGCTGAAGTTTAAGTTGGAGGAAGATTTTAGCTGTAAACATAGCTGTTCAAAAGATAAATATTTAAACACAGACTTCATGTCAGAGTCTATAAAATATAATATTCACCACTTGGTTGTAAGCCAATGGGAAATTTTAACAGAGGATAGACTACTTCTTTTCATGGCTATTTAAAGCAAATTAACAATGACAGTAATGTAATTTCCTTGGCACGACTCTTTTTCATTTCTTTTCAGCTGCCTCCTGCTAGAATCTTTAGAGAAGTTTAAAGTGATTTCAAGAAATCCTTTGGAAAAAAAAAAAAAAAAGCACTTTGCTATTATATATCTTTCAGGTGTTCACAGAAGTGCAGAAGAAAGAATATTTGCATTTCCATTTAAATGCTCTGTTTATACAGAGCTGTAGATGGGAAATGACAAAATACATTTACCAGGACCATAAATATTTACTTGCACTAAACTGAAAAGTTAAAGTTTTGGATTGTGACCTAATTTGGGTACATTGTGCAGGAAGACTCCTACATAAGATTTTCGTAATGAGGTAAGTTGCTGAAGAACAAGTCTGATGCAGAGCCTAATTAAAGGGTGCTGCAACTTCACAAATAGTGATCTTTGTAGTCTGAAATAGACTACTTAAACCCATTTTTATGGAATTATTTTATGTTGCTGTGTTGTTATAATATTCACAGTATTAAAATCAGCCTTCGCTGTAAGAAGGAGCTACTAATTTCAACAAAACCCTTTCCAGAGTTCCAGTCATTTAGTCCAACAGTGATGGTATGCTGTAATTAACTTCCCAAAATACATCATTGCCTAAAATCATCGTTTCATATGCGGAAAACTACAAAAACATGAACAGAGGATTCTCATCCACTGAAGCCAACAACATTACCTTCTTTAGATTCATTTGGGTTGTGAGGGTCTCTCTTGTCTTCTAAAGCCTGATAAAAATACCTCTAAATTCAACTCTTATCTTTGTCTTCACTTGAGTAGTCCTTGGAAGATACACTTAGAGAATACTCGGATTCAGAGCTATAAATAATATACGCCATAGCTGAAGCTAAGCTACAGTTTTCAGAGTCCACTGTACTTTAATCGAGATTTATGCTGTTAGGGAAAAAACCTCAAAAGAATTAGGACTTTGGGCTCTCTCTCTTCCAGCTCCTGCTTTCTGCCTCTGCAGATCCCAGCCAAGAGCCAGTCCATTCCCACCCAACGTCACTCACCTCCTCCATTGAACTGTCTTTTCCTGCAGCATCACCTGAGTTATTGACCATAGAGCACTGTCTGTTTGATATTGTCTGATATTTTTACCTGCTCCTGTCAAGACATTCATGCTACAAAGCTCTGGCTCTTTGAGGAGCCCTATGGTCCCATGACACCTGACTGCATCCTTAATTCCCCAAACTTTGTTCGTAGTAGTCCTCATTAATACAGGTCACATCATGTGTGTTAGACTAAGATGCAGTGAAATTAAATCTCTCGATAGCAAGCTGACTTTTAGGGCTGTCTGCCAAGAAACCTAATTACTATAACCAATCATTTGCAGAAATTACAGAAAACCAGCTCGCTGGTAGTAACTCTGCTAGTCCGTTGGGGGACGTGGAGGGAAATCAAAGCAAGAGAGTTTAGGTGAAACCATTAAATAGGCAGAATGAAAACAATATGGATAGGTTTTGTAACAGTTTTGCCTTCAATAATCAAATCTATTACTTCATTCTCAGTGGGCTTCTCTGTTTTACTGACATACCTTCAGTTTTCATGCCAGGGTTATAACTGACACAGCAACAAGAAAGATGACATTTTTCATCTCTTACTTTTGTGAAGAGTTTTAGGAAAACTACCTCATGAAAATATAGCAAACTACTGCCATAGATACTTATATGAAGGCAGCCTCAGAGTTGCACATCAAAAATCAAAGTTGAGTGGAACTACTTCTGCAGTTCTTACATTAGTATTGCCTTGTATCAGACAAAATTTTCTTCAGTTTGTTTGGGTCACAGGGTTTTTCTGCTTTGTTTTTAAATTTTTCCTCAGGTAAAATCTCAAAGTGGTAATAAGCTGCTGCTGATGTTGCTTTTCAGAAATCATATCCAGAGCTAGTTCTTTTCCTTTGAAGGTCCTGCCAGTGCTTGAACTTAAGAGCCAACATCTTTGCAGGCTTTCTGTGCCCGTTATGTTTGTAACTCTCTGAAACAACACAGATCAAGGACACCAGTTCATGGTATTTCTGGATACATCTGCCTAAAGGTAAGCTCCTTTCAGAGGTATTTTTATCCCATATTTTGTTATTGAGATATGGTACCACGATAATACAAATGCAGCTATTTTTAAAACTTTTGTCTACCCTCTGAATTGTTGTATAAATAAATAATTTTCCATAAACCCCCTCCTAAAATAACTCATTTAATATAGTAATTACCACGAAGTACATCCAGCATTCAGTAATTAATAGTTCCAAATGCTCATATTTTCCCTTGTGCAAATAAGCACCTATATCAACAAAGAGTTAGCAGAGGGTACTCTATTACTGAAAGACATTAGGGGAGTTTCAGCTTTGTTTTTCCCATCTTCTCTCAGAAGTCTTCATTAATATAATAAAACTCTCATTATAAAATCATTAGTGTAAGTGCAAATAAAGTTTTACATTGTTAATGTCCCCACCAGGTCCTTAATCACTTAAAAAGTCGTGCTGCATTAAGTATAACATTGATTACACACGATAAAAGGGAATGACGTAGAAAATGTTACATTACCTTGCACTGAACTATTAAGGGAACAGGATGGTCTTTGTGTTCAAAACTATTTTTGTGTATTGTTAATGCACTGGAATCTAAAAAGACATAACTGAAAAGTTAGGCGGAATTCTAGACTTCAGTTATTTAAGGAGCCCCACAGCTCCTGGACTCCTCTACTGCTCTTTGCATGTTGCCCCCAGTCCAGCTCAGTCCCTCCCCAACCCTGTCCCTGCAGGAACTAACCAGCGGGAAGTGACAGAACCTCCATTCGGGAATTTAGATTAAACAATACAGCACTGTCGTGGTTTGATTGCGGGGTGACAATAAAACCGTGGCAGATGTATTGTTAACCCCCTCTCCCCCACTTCTCCTCCTTAGCCCCTCCCTCTCCCCCCCTTCCCGCTAAGGACAGGTGATTGGGAGGGAAAGAAGGACAGAGAGAAGAGAGTTGGAAAAATTAAAAATGTTTTACTAATGCTGCCAATAAAAATAGAGAAAATCATACAAAATATACAAAACCAATCTTGAAAGTCCCGGCAACTGCTCCGGCAGATGTGGGGCTGGCACCCAAAGTCCCGGACTGGACTCTGCAGCCAGCCAGAGCTGGATCCAGTCTGTCACTGCGCCTCCGTTCGCAGGGACGACTCGCCAGGTCCTCTCCCAATGTCATCCATAAGGAAAAGGGACGAGGTCCTCGTGATCCCCCACTTTTATATGAAGTATCACGTGAATGGGATGGAATACTTCAGTTGGTTAATTTTCAGTTCACCTCCTGCTTGCGCATCTGGTGAGATGCATCATTATCAATGACCTTGCATTCCATTGCTATGTCTACTAAAACATGTATCTAGCGTTTCAGAAAACGCAGTTAATAAGGCGGCTTTAGCTGACAGGGAAATTCATGAAAAGAGCAACTTGTTTTTAACAAAACCAGGACAAGCATAAAGCTATTGAATGCATTTCCATCACAGCATTTTTCCTGCACCCACTCTGCATTTTCACATTTGAAGAATCATTGGTGCAATATTAAGAGTAATCACTCCGAGACATCAAGACAGGACTGCACTAACCAACCACCAAATCAGCGAAACAGGATCCACCCAAGTACAGACAGATACCTCTGATTTAAGGCAATAGAGAGAGAAGATGTATTTTCAGCTTTGAGTCCTAAATATTGCTACTGAGAAAACGTGGGTACTTACATTTTGAACTATTATGCTGCATTATTTGTAGAAAGAACCACTATATATGTTGCAAATGCATGAACGTGATATCACTGGAATGTACAAGAACATCTTGATCTGGAATCTCTTTTTCTTTGGTTTCTTCCTACCCAAAGCTATTTTTATACTCCAGAAGAAAATCATTAGTACTATTCTAATTAATTAGTCCAAGAAGGAAGGGGACTGATTGCACTAATAATCATAAATAGATCAGATGGACATTTAAAGCATGAATACAGATACAAAGGGATAGATGAAAACAGCTCTTACAGATTTGTGAGAAAGAGTGTATTATAATGAAAGAATTTAGTATCTCCCAGTCTGTAAGTGTTCTTAGAATTAGGTACTCTTCCATAATCCAAACAAAGAAAAAAACCCCAAACCCTAGTACACAGAATTTGAGTAAACCAGCACCAAATATTGAAACCAAAGTTACCGACTTGTGATATTCACCATCTGTTAAACCCAGCAGCTAATCGCCTCTCTCAAATTAGCACAGGTCCAGACATGGGATCACAACCTACAGCCTCTGTTCGCCATTCAGGTGACAAGTGGGCCCAACCCTGCAGATATTTTATGTGACCAAGAATTACATTCTACCTGATGGCAGCTCAAAGTCGAAATAGAAAATCAATTTCCCCAGGAAACTGCTTGTAAATGATTTCAAAAAAGGAAACACTATTAAAGTTTCAAGTCAAGTATTTGAACACTAGGAAATACCAAAATTAGGATTGTCTATGCAACTTTAATTCAGCCTCTCAGAGACCTCCTTTCAACCACGCCCCGTACGCATGATGATACACTCTCTAATTACTGAGAGCAACATCCAAATGAGTTCTGCCAAGAGACACGTCAGTCTTCTGAAGTGAGATCAGGGAAATGATCTCCTTTTCATCTCAACATATTGTGTGATGCAGTCATTGTTAGCACATTGTAGCTGCTATTTCCAAAGGGGCTTCACAGACTTGCAGCTTAGAAAAGCACTGAATACCTGAGGCTTTCAAGTTAGTTAAGGAATGACAGCGAATGCTCTCAACATCTGGTAAGTGTATTACAGAGCAGGGGGGGAGGGGGGGAAGAAAAACTTCCAACAAAAATGAGAAGGCTGCACTGAGGTAAATTGCTGCTTTCAACTTCGGAATTTCCTATCTGAGATCTTTCCCTTCTGCTGAAATCAGGAACCTCCAAAAGCTTTGGCAAGACAGTAAGTAGTACAATGGCTGCACACAGCAATATGCCTGCCTTATATACAAAATACTATATTAGAGGTTAACAAGCTTGGTCTGGTTATCAGAGGAATAGCTCAGGAAAGAGAGTTTTATCTGTGTCTTACTGGACTCCATGCTTGTCTCGCACAGGTTATTTAGGGTTTATCTGTATCACGCAAAACGGCACTTCAGAGACATCTGAGCTGGCTGGAAATGAGCTCGCACCAGAAGGGAAGGCAATATAGCAGCATCGGCTTTACCCCAAGTCATTACTTTGGGTGTATTGCCATGCTAATGGAGCTACGCTGCATCTGGGACTTAGGAAATGAGGACGACAGCTCAATCAGAGCCAGCTCCGGTATCTTTACACCACAGTGGATCGTGTAGTTAAACATATGTTAAAAGTACAGCTACACTCAGTGGATGCTGATTGAGTTATATTAGGATATTAGGAAAAAATTCTTCCCGGAAAGGGTTGTCAGGCATTGGAACAGGCTGCCCAGGGCAGTGATGGAGTCACCATCCCTGGAGGGGTTTAAAAGGCGTTTAGATGATGTTCCTAGGGACGTGGTTTAGTGCTGGAGTTGGGTGGAGTAGGTTGGACTCGATGATCCCGAGGGTCTCTTCCAACCAAAACAACTCTATGAGTCACTAAGCTTCTGCTCCCTGGGGCAGCCCTTTCCTCCTCCCCTCCTCTGCCCACGTGCTCCTCACTCCTTTGTGGCCACGGAGCTGCATGGTGAGTCAGGCCAGGCTGCTGACCCCACCAGAACCAGAGCTTCCCACCAGAGCCCAGACCCAGCTCTTGCAGCAGCAGCGCTCTTGGAGGAGTTGGAGGTGGCTGTTGATTGCAACTGGGATTTTGCAAGGAGGGAACGAAAGCATTTCACTATCCCCAAAAGAAGCAGCAGGGGACAGGGGAGACAGGGAGTTAGGAGGAACCTACGGGGTGGGAGGAACAAAACAGAAGGAAGAAACACACATTGAGAAAAAGGAGGAGAAGCATTCCATGGTTTAAACAGCCTTTCTGTACCTCCACCTTGAGCAGCAAAGTGGGGCGTTAGTGTATCGTGTGTTCAATCTGCTGTACACACAGTTTTAGGATGAACTAGATTTGCTACTGTGTGGGTGGCTGGGAAAGCTCAAAGACAGAAGTGAGAGATGATTAAGCCAACTGGGTAGAGTGATTGCAGGACGGGTTACCCGTATTGGCTGAGGACAAGCGCCACTTAATTGTTGAAAGCTTCGTTCCCAGGTGGCATTTCCTAAGGCCACGATTAAAGCTTATGCAATTTTCTTTTTCTCCCCTTCCTATGAAGAGCAACACAGTTTCAATTCAAGGTTGAAGTTCAGAGTGAACTGGGGCTCAAAAGATCTGAGCAGCTGGGATGTCACAACTATGGAGTCAAAGGAAAAGGGTGAAGAGAGGGCTTTTGTTATTTTTGTGCCTTTCAGTTTTAAATTCTTCCAAGACATACAAAACTTGGCATTCCCCTGTTCCTCAACCATAACTTATAGAAATTTTTCCCTCTCAGACTTCTCCAAAAACTCTTCAAAACTAGATTCTGCACAGTGCAACAGCCCTGTCTCCTAGAGTTATATGCTATTTAAATGAAGCTTGTCCAGGCAGCCTAGTTTGCACCAGTTACACTGCCAAGTCACAGGCCTTGTCACAATATAAAAAGCTCACTGCTTTTTCAGTAAGACAATTCAAAGTGAAGTGGAATTAGCACACATGATACTGCCTTCCTATTAATTCTCATTGCCTCATACGTTTTCTTTCAAGACTGTTTACATGGCAATAAAAGAGATATTTGAATTGCCAGCCTTGTCAAACAACTTAATACTCAGCTAATATTCAAGGAAAGATCTGGAAAGAGAAAAAGACAGAGCAGCAGCGCCCACGTCGGCAATTTCTGAGAAGCTTATTTTCAAGTTTCAGCAGAAACCTGGTAGCAAACGAGAAAAATAGTAACCTGTAATGAAAGGGAGTATTCCTCTTAACAGTTATATGGGTGTTTTTGCAGCACATATATTGGCAAATACACATACTCACTTGAGACTTCATGACTTGCGTGAGAACAGCAAAAGGACAAGATCCAATTCAATTCAGCAGCCTGCCCAGCACCCTGGTGCCGTAATGTTGGCTGGGTAATAAGTGTTACATGAAGAACTGGATTCATACAATTCATTGCTACTGACCAGTGCCGCTGCCCCAGAAAGTTCCCAATCCAGAGGCAAAGTATAGGTGCCTGCATGTGATCCAGGGTTTGTCTGAACCATGTTTTTGAGCAAAGAGAAGCTATTAGATACAGCCTCTCAACAGCAAATATATACCCAAGTTCAAGCAGGATTTTATTCTGAGATGTCCTACCACTGCTTTGGTCAGTTTGGCACACGGGCAGGGCAAATCCATAAAAAAAGTGAAGCAGAAGTTGTTTGTCCCTAGAGAACCGAACACTTCAGTCTTGTCAGCAAGAGATCAACTGCAGATAACATCACCAACAGGAATATCTGCTTTTCCTGCTCATACTGTGTCCTCTCTGAAAAGCATTCGGAAGGCTGCGAGGAGCCTTCACTCCGCTGTCCGTGCCAGCTGACGGCCACCGTACCCTGCAGGGAAACGTGCACCCAGCCCCTTTTGGTACCGCAGAACTCTGGAAAGGTTCGTTATCTCTGGGGGCACAATCTTCTTTTTGCATGATATAGCTGCTTCACTACCAATTCTCTTCTAGCCTGAGCCTATAAATCCCTCACCATATATCTAACAAACTGAGCAGAGTGTGATATTGCTAGCGGGAAGAGCGATTCCCAGCCAGAATTACCAAACAGCTGCTTGAGGAGGTCCCGTCAGCCTCCTCCTTAACACTCGGAATCAGCGCTGGAGGAAGGCGCATAAGATGCCAGGCTCGCAATCTAACGTGACGGAAATGACAACAGAGGCAATTCTGACCTGTGTTCCTCATTATATTGATTGCACCTGAATGTTTAATTGTCACCTGCTGTTCTCACTAGCACAGTCACGCCAGGAACAGGACACTGCAATGGAAAGCGTGACAGATCCTGGGTATCTGACTGGGAAAATACTCTTTTCTTGTCACACTGCGCCTGGGCAGCAGAAAAGCAGAAGCCATTTCAGGGTCACACAGAGCACCCGTTTGTGGCATCAGACCTACCCCATGTTCAGTGGCTAACGGAGCCACGTTAGGAAAATACCTGGACCTATGCAAGAAGAATTTAGTTAACACGAAATTGCCACTATATCTATTGCCTTTTTAAAGCACTCTCTCACATCCTCCCCGTTCCCCCGTTAAATTAAGCAGCCACTGAAGTTATCTGTACATTGGCGATGTCCTTACCCCTCAACATGGTGCTGGCCTTAAGCACGTAAAAACAGGGGCTGAGTTTGGAGTGAGTCTCAGATGGTGTCAGCTCATTATTTCAGAGAAAACCTGCTTCAGAGAAGGTGGTGAGCCAAGACTTTTAACATCCTAAGTTACTTTTAGAGATGACTCTCAGAAAAAGTCATATGCATTATTAAACTCATCTCAACACAGATTAGTATCTGGTGTGAGCTCTAGTGGAGCCGTGGATCAAATGAGAATTATATCACGTAACCCAGCTAAGCCGTATATGCAAAAGATCAAATATTAGAACGTATTAAATATACATGCACTGCTTTCAAATATACAACAGAAACATTGACCTGGTTCATCAGTGTTGTTTCAGTCTCTTACTTGAAAAGGCTCTATAGCCTTAAAAAGATACCCCTTCATAGGGACAAGGAATTTGTAATAAGGAATAGAGGTATCACATGGAGGGTGTTCATGGACTGCATTTATTTGACATACCTAATGAAGATTTATTAAAATAGAAAACGACGAGGATGTATAAAAACACATAAATATGTGAGAGCGTGGCAAAACTACTCTCTATTACTTCCTACATTAAAAAAAATTTTTTTTTAATTACACAAAAATCAAATGTGGTCCTCCCAACCCTACATTTTTATTCCCTTCCTGCTAATAACTTTCATTTGAGTCCATTGGCTGCAAGGCTTCATGAAACAACCAAACAAAATATTGGAACAAATGGAGAAAGGGGAATGTGAAATTTGGATCCTAGGAATCTTAACAGAGCATGCTTATGAGCCTCCTACTGTTTAAATCCCTGAGGTTTTGTCTGGATAGTTTTATGTACATTCTTTCTGAGGATACCTTGGGAAAAAAAAAATAAAACAAAACCAGCCTAAAAAGTAGCAAAAAAAAAATCACGATAAGGCTCTTTTTAAGTTGCAATTTAAAAAACTTATTTATTTGAGGATAGAATGGGAGATCAGACTCATTCGTCAATGGTTTAGGTTGGCAACATCCTACCTGTTCAAAACACACACACAGACGAACACACTCTTGGAGCTGATCTAACCCCGCTATACCATGTCCTGATCTCACTCTGAGCAGCTGCTGACAGGTGACTGACAGAAATGTAAAGGGCACATTAAACATTTAAGTTACCTACTGCTGTACCTAATACTGAGGTTTCTACTTGCATTCTGCGCTTGACAGGGAAGTCATACCCTTATGAAAGAATAATGCACAGAAGTTTTTATGGCAAAACTTCCAACTGACATGGTTGAGCGCATAACAATGAATTTTAGTTGAACAGCCCCAAACTGGGGACTCTGAGTCTTCCGTAAGCCTGATCCATTTATATTCACCTCTACATGAAGATATGGAGTGTTTTGTGATTATCTCCTACTCCAGCACATTTTTCTAATACACAAGAGGATTTTTTTCACCGATGAAACTCTAAAAGATGGCCTTCTGAAACCACTATCTGTGAACTGTAGGGTGTGGCAATTAAAATTATGCTGTTACTGCAAATGAGCTTAACTCCTCTGTTTAGGGCTTATACCCAAAGCGATTTTCTTCTTAACAAATTAGCGAGAAAGTTGTAATTTGCCAAGAGCAAGAAAAAAATGACTGGGCTGCTCAGTGGGGATCCAAAAGTCTCTGGCTCAGTTTTTGCTGGCTGGCATTTAAACGGGGAAAAAAAAATAGCATTAGCATTTTCATGGGCTATTATGTGCCCCCATAATTTATATGTGATTTAGCTTTTAAAATGTAACTCCACAGCCTTCAAAGCTTAATGTGTGTGGAAACTTTCAGTGCAAAAAGGCCAGAAAAAACATTATCTGTGGTTCTTAAGTCCCAATCAAATGTAAAACCTCCCAGTTTCCACGTGTGAAAAAACACTGTTTAAAAATGCAATTATGTTTTCCTTTTTCCGTGTTTGCCAGGAATTTTTGCCTTTGAAAAATGAGATGAAGTGTCCATTATTCACTGGAAACTTGCCCAGTCTTAAACAAGACCTTATATGCCATGCATTTTAAGATGCACATCCTCAAAGGTTTTACTTCTCAGGTTTCATCCGATTCCATCCTCTGCTTGTTTTACCCACCGGAAAGCTGCTCATTTGCCTGCAAACCACTAATCTCAACCTCTGGCCTCAACCGTTCACAGAGAAAACCAAAACTCCTTCCCGTTTATTTTGACTCAAGGCAAGACTCAGAGATCAGGCCAGTTCCTGGTACGCAGCCGCATTTGTGGCATTAGCAATCTGACCAGCTGACATGCATAAAAATGATTTCTTGTCAAGATTCAAATCTGTGGCCCAGATAGATACAGAAGACAGTTATCATAAAGTAATAAAGCTAATAATAAAACTTGACGTTTGCCAATATTTTTCAGGGTATTTCAGGGACAGAAGGACTCACAGCATTTCATCCAAGGTGGCACAACCAGCTCAGAGCCAAGGACAAGGGACTTCAGGAGAACATAGAAGACATCCCCTGGCACGCAGACTTAGGGATCAGTGATGAGGAGAGGTGGTTTCCTCTGAAATTGAGGCAATATACAGCTGACTTCTGTACTATAGCAATGTGATTGTGATCTTTATATATACATATATTTAAAATCCTTCCTGGATTATGAACAAGAAGTTTCTCTTCTAAGCTACTTTGTTAGAAATGCACTACCCCAGCAGGTGAGCACTTCAAGGAAACCACTTCAGGACGTAAATAAGAGCATTTGGACAAGATTAAAATGTTTCAATCTGTTCTCTGCCGAGCAAGTAATTCTCTTTTGTTTCAAATAGCTCTGTTTAGACATTTCTTCTATGGTACAGCCATACTAATGATGCTATATATTGCAATGCATCACTGCACCTAAAATTATTTCATTTCATTTTGTAGGTTATTGGAGATTCTTACCTTTCATTCCCATTTAGAATACTTTTTTTTTAAAAAAAAACCAAACCCACAACACAACACCACCACAATATCCTAGGAAATAGGGATGCTGGACCCTTTTTAACATTATCACTACTATCTCTGGGTAGGAGGAGATGACCAGCACCACTCCAAGCAGCTGCAAGTTCCCCACAGAACTACTGCTATTCCTTTAAATCATTGCTGAATATCTGCATTTCTCTCCAAAGGGTACTTCATGTGGGCTATGACATCCTATAACATAAGAATAAGCTGAGGAAAAACAAAACAAAACACACAAGTATAGAGGACAAAAATAGTGGGGAAAAATTCAGATACTAGCTCTAACCTCACAGAAGTCCCTACACTGAATTCAGTATTAGAACACACAGCCTGCTTTAAATATTTCACTTGCAGGCAGCACAGAGATGGACATAAAAGTGTTTTGAATTATTTCTTCAGAGATGATATATCAGAACAAAACAACAGTGACTTTAAAAGGAACAGTTTATCTCTACAAAGCATTAAACTTTTGAAACATTTTCCCCGTCTACAGAAAAGCCTTTTAAATAACAATGCACTGAGTCACTGGATTAAACCCTGGGATCACATTCTGCCACCACAGCTTATGAGCAGCTTCTACTCTAGGGAAGTTATTCACACGCTATAATGGGGGAAAGGGCAATCCGCAGCAGCAAGGCTCTCTTATACCTTCAATCGAAGTTATTTTCTGAGCCAAAACTATGTGATACGAGGTCACTAAAATTTGAAGGAGAAAGAACCTCAGCATGAACAGAGAAGAGGGATGATGCTACTGTCTCAGAAAATGTCTCTGTCCTGTATTCTACAACAGTATGTCTGTAACACTGCGGCCAAAGTGCTTTTGATGGGCACACGTGCAAATAAAGCCTGATTGCTTGAACATAGAGAGAAAGGAAACAGGAACAAGTTGCTGGGCCACCAAAGCAGATCCAGTGGAGAATCAAGCAAATAGTCAAGATTAATATGCCAGATTTCACTGTTGATTTGTTTTGTGTGGGTTTGTTTGTTTGTTTGTTTTGTTTTTTCCCTTTCCTCCAAGATTTGGTCATCTCTATCAAAAAAGCCCCAATGGCCAAATGAAGGGTGTGAACAAACCAGTACACCGAGAAGGAGGGCAGGGTTGCATGGATGCAGAGGCAGCCAAGCCTGGGGGGTGAGCTGGGAGGGAAGGGCTGAGCCCACCCTGGCCTCGCACAGGGGAGCGCACGCATCTCCGAGAGGGCAACAAGCCCCATCTGTTCGCATCCTCCTCTCCCCACACTCCAAAATGTGCTTTTGCTTTCAGGTAACTCAGCTGGGAGTGCCAGCTCAGTCCTCCGCATCACCAAGTCCAGATGTAAAAAAAACAGAAAGAGCCCTGACTATTAGTTCAACTACCATCTAGTGCTTTTACGCACTTGCTGCAGGGTACCAGATCTTCCAGGTTTTTAGAAAAGAGTTCAAAAATAATAAGAAAAAAGTAGCCTTAAGGGCTTAATTTAAGAGCTCATCTTTTCTAATATCCTTGTGGTTAACAAAAATAAAGTAATACCACATACACTCTGCTAGTCATAGTCAGGATATCTAATGCTTTCCGAAGGCGAGATGCATAATTCCCAACCCAACAGAGAGAGAAGACGACCAAGGAAGAAATTAGACTTTTTTTTTTTTTCCAAACTGAATTATTTTCCTCCAAAATAATATGTGAAATATCCCAGGAAATAGAACTCCTTCCTCTCTTTTTATCACTCCCGTGAATTCTTCATAAGTAGTTATTGATAAAGTTAAATGTCCTGTTTCAATACCCCAAGTGAAACTAAAACAACTCTGTTATAAGAGCTAATAATTTCCATCTCACTTCTCCCCTCCAATTCAATACAGAGTATGGCATATCTCAATTTTTATTTTCAAAAATGTTCGCAGTGGAACAAGCAGAGTCAACAGTCGAAAACTAAAAAGTAACACAGTCCAAGCCAGTGGAGGAAAGAAATCTTCAATGATCGAAACCCATTCAGAGTTCTGCTCTAAGTTAAAACACCAGACATCTGTTTAACCCAGCATTACAAGTCCCAATGTATAAAAACTGTTTCAGATCTTATCCATCAAATGGGGTTACATCTACTTCTTCTGTTTATAGCAATCTTGAATGGAAAGATTTGCATAGAATCAGTACTGAACCTCATTTCATTTCAGTCATTCCCATTTTGGACTACAAAATGAAAATAGCAGAACTCCAGCTTCCAAACATAAAATTGTGTTGATGTCTGAAAAGCAGCCTGATTTGTAAATATCTATTATGCACCACTTGTGTATAACCAAGGATGCAATTATTCAAACCCGTTCTGTGATTGTGCTCTTTGATTGCCAGAAATCTTTCCAGCAGCAGCTGCCCTCGCTCCCAGGGAGCCTGGGCTGAGGATGGAGCCCACCTGCTTTACCCCACGAACCCCTTCCCTCCTGCCTTGCTGTAGGATTTTGCCTCAATGGACTTCTGATATAACCCAGGTCCAAAGAAATTACTGCAATTGCTCTTCTCTCAAACTGGCATTAAATTTTGTTTTTGAAAACCAGGATGAAAGAATTAAAAGGTAGATTGTTTTTCGAGGCAATGCAAAGCACTGAGCTTGGTTAATGGTTTCACTTAAATATTATGGGAAATATGGTTTTCTGGTTAAAGATGGATGGACCAATCTGGCTGACTGCCTAGCTTAAGTATTTGCCTGCTGCTGAAGGTACTTCAAGCTACTTTTCAAACCTCAGGTTGACAGGACAGCCCTTACTATCAATGGGACAATTTCCATGAAAAATCCACAGAAACATCTTGCAACAGGCAGAGTGTGCTCACAGGCAACCGGTTGTAAATGGAACAGCACAGACCCAAGTCTAACTTTCAGCTTTGTTTATGCTCAGCGATTCTGCGAGTTTTAAGTCTGCTGGAAATTTAATTCATTTCAGTGCAACCTGCTCTTTGGCTGGTTGTATGCCAGTTTAAATTGAGTTTATACTGGTTTAGGCTGCTCCTTTCCTGAAAATGGACCTAGTTAACTAAAGCACTGTTCTATTGCAATGGCATATTTTTAACATAAATACACGGTCATCACACATCAACAGTTCACACTGTGAACCACAAATTAATTCTAGCAGCAGCACGGATGCTTGAATTCTCATTTTTCACTGTCATATGTGTGGCTTTAGTGTCAGAAGCGATACATCTAAGCCTTTCCCGCCCCCCTGCTTTCCATTCAAATAGTGTGCTATCATACTGTGACATAATCAACAACCTTGAAAAATACCCAGGCGTGGATTTGAATATAAGTTCATATATCAAACTGGTATATACCTTCTGATCCAATTTAAAGCTCAGATCAAGCAGTACTATGATATGTTCCACACAGCTTTAGTTGGCAAGAAATTGCCTTAAAATGCAAAAAGTTAGCTTATGTAGTAAAGTTTTTACTGTGCTGCTGGGTATTAGTACCCACAGCTAAACCCAAAGTCACCGAAGTCTGGGCAGTTCTTCAGTCTCGGCCACTTTGAGAACTGACCTGACACATCATCCTGCTCTGGGCTCACCGAACAGTGTGAATTTTACCCTGGCCCAGTCCAGTTTAGGATCCTGGTTTGCACACAACCAGAGAAGCTGCCCTGACAGTTATATATGGGTTGAGTAGAAGAGCCTCTGTGAGCAGTATTTGGTCACTCTGACGAATAGGGTTTGTCCCAGATAAGTGGTATTTAGAGTAGAGGAAGCGTTTCCGAAACACACCGTTGATGGAAGGGTAGATAAGAGAAGCTGAACCTTCCTTAAGCAACATAATTAAATACCACTAGGATTAATTCAGTTCCCTGGAAAATGTCCCAATTCAGTAGATTTTCTAATTAAGGATATCCCGATTACCTACTGAGGTGTCTCTAGCACTCAAGTGACATTAAAAATAAAATAGAGGAGAGATACAAGACTTATGCTTACTAGGCCTCACCCCCTTTAGAAACACGGTATAGTTCAGCTGTTAATGAAAATAAAAGCAGGTATGTGTTTTATTTTGTTGTGGGTGTGGTTGTGCGTTTTTGTTGTTGTTGTGGGGTGGTTTTTTTGTTTGTTTGTGTTTCTTTCCTTCCAGAGTGATCTGTGTTGATGATTGCACTGCAAAGAAGAATAATGGTAGCCATGAGGTCAAATCTGCCTTTCACTTCCAAGCGTAATTCCACGCGAACTAATGAGAACTGGCCCTGGCGTAGCAGAGAAAAATTGCATCTACAAGAACAAAAAGGCTTGAAAAGACAGGCTGTTTGATTTCAAGAGAGTTGACATTTTCAGTCCATTTTTATCACAGATGCTCCTATCAAGATTTGCTTGCTTGAAAAACGTGGAGCAATTAAAACCCAAGTAATGCTGGGCACGCTGCCTTGCAACACGAAGCTAAAATCTGGCTTTACCAAAGATAAGTAACTCATGTTGCTTCGCTTCCCTGGCTTCTGTGCCTCAGTTAGGCACAGAAAGCTTCTGCTCACACAGTTCTGGATCTATATTTAACAGTACTTGGTGTGATAGTCTCTCTCTCAAGTGCAGACAGATATGTACAAAACAATTTAACAACCAAGGAAAACATCTACTGCAGCCACAGCTTTACAATAGATTAAATTTTTTGAATTAATGACTACTGAATGCCATTTTACAGCGAGCACAAAACCAAAGTCAAAGTCTACATAGTTTCCCTCTGTGTATACATGAATGTCTGTCCATGACTTAAGGACAAAAAAAAAAGCTAACAAGTTGAAGCACCTCTACAGAAGACGGTGAGAAAGGACATTTGCTCTTGCACATAAAGATTCAAACACTGAAAATATCTCAGAAATGGCAATGAAGAATACGTCTTTGCTGTCGAAACACAATATTGCTAGAGAACCACTTGTTTTATGTCCAGCCTGACTGCAGAATAAAAGTAGAGAGTTAAATTCCAAGAATTACATAGGAACATAAGAACAGCTTATTTTACATGGAAGGGACAATAAGCTTAGTAAATTCATGCATTGCAACTTCTATCTTTGCACAGATTTGAATAAAGACAAGATCTAGAACAGAAGGTCAGAGCATCTCTGAAGGAAGAACCTGAGCAGAGCTCTGGGATTTTTTTTTTTTTTTTTTTTTGCCTGGTCCTTGGAAAAAAACTTTTCCTGTAGAAAGGCCAGAGTGAATTTTCGAGTATTCAAGTCATCTCTCCCATCCCCAGTCTTAACCAAGTCCTATCTCCCCTCAAAACCCGACAAGCCTCAGCTTTTGTAATCAACTCCAATAACAAATTTAATTAGCATAGACAGAGCTTTTAATGCTTGCACTTTTTCTTTTTTAAAATGCACAAGACTATTCTGAAACACGGGCAAAAGTAAAACAGACCCACAACCCAAACCACTTATGAATGAAAATGTTTATACGAGACAGGTTTTCCTAGCAGAGGAGGATAAAGGCTGCTGCTCTGGAGCACTGAGGGATGATTTATTGCTGGGGCAGAGATATTTATGACTAATAACTACAAGCACCCAGGGGAGGCAGACGCTCCCACCCCTCGCCAGTCTGGGCCACTCAGCACTCAGAGCAGAGACATGCAGTTTGAGAACACATCACTCTGCTTATGTTTCATTTTATTCCTTCAGCAGCTTAACGATTTGCAAAAATCACAATTCATTTGCTTCTCGTTTGTTTCTGGATGAAGTAGCATGTATTAATCATGGGCAGACTACATGCAAAGATCTCCTTCCCCATCAGCGGTTGCTTGCTCGGGGTGCAGGTGGCTGGTGCTAGAGCAGGGACATCTCAAGCGACTGGTGCATCAAAGTCCTTAGGAGACCATGACAAACACCACCTTGAGGGAACGAAACCAAGCGATGAAGTGAAACAGCAAACAACGATCAGGGCATAGAGCCAAATGACCTTTAAGCTCAAGCTTGTGGCTCTGATGGAGTTTGATCTGGGACTAGTGCATTAGCCTGGGTGTGACTTCTGGATGAAATGGCTATAAAAGAAACCCAATCACCTGAACATTAAACGTGCTATGAGGCTTCACATTACTGTTATGTAAAACTTGCTGATTTTTATCTGGAGTATGCTGTGTACAGCGAGTTCCATTTACTAATAGTATCATTAAAAAATAATTAGCTGGAATAAAAATGCTTTTTGTTGGCACACTGCTTGAGTTGTCTGCAGCATCTTCCAGTGACTTAATCTGAATTTTACGAAACTGTCTTTCCAGTAAAGCAACGTGTGTTAATTAGAGACTGAAAGAAATTTCATTCTGGGGGCAGAATAGCAAAGTACGACCCTTAGTGAATACTCTGAACTACTTCATCCTGAAGGACTTCACCTGTGGTTTTTGACATTCAAGGTAAAGCTACAAAAAATAAAATGTGTGAACACTAATGGCTAATTAAGGTGCCTCCATTGCATCTCTGCCAACCCTGGTACATATTTGCAGACTTAAAATTATGAATAAAGAACAGTACATAACAGAGGAAGAAAAAAAAAAAAGCGCTAACAGAATTTGGAAAAATCCATGCTAATGACTACAGGAACCTGTCAGAAGGCAGATGGGCAAGAAGGAAAGTCATCTGCAGCTGCAGTTGTGTTTTGTACATCATCCAGGAGCAGGTCAGACGTTCCAGCGTGGCTTCTTACTGGAATTGTTCACCAATTAATTCCTGGCTTTGGTTTTGGTCTTTAGCCAGACATTAAAAAGAGGCACCGTTTTGCCAAGTTACCTAGCATCCCTGACTAGATGCTTCTGAGCCCTCAAATATCAGGCCTGTAAAAAACTTAAGTCGGTTACTTTATAAAAAAAAGTCATATGAACACATTCGAAAGAATTTAAATATTTAGGTGTATGAGGATGCACTGTTAACTCCGGTCCAGCAGAAGTGCAGTGACCAGTGCAGATGTTTGAATATGAATTTTAAAACCCCACAAACTTTCCCACTTTTATTTCAAACACTCACTTAAAGCTTACTGTTTCAGACAGTAGTTTTTTTAAATTATGTTGTGGCCCATAGCCTTAAGTGTGAAAATAAGTTTGGGGGAAAAAAAGAAAAAAAAAAAAAGAGAAAGGATGGGTGCTTGAGAAAGGTGTCACTTGGAACAAATCCTGAGCTTCTGTAAGAAATGATTAAGAGGTCAGATACACTACAAAGGGCAAGAACAATTGTGGTGGACCAATTAATTCATTTGCTAAAATATTAGACAGAGAAAATACAAAATAGGGTGCAGAGAAACAAAGAAGGATTATTAGTTTTAAAATGCAATTAAAAATAAAGAGAAGAGTATTCACCCAGCTCGGGAAAAGTCTCCCATGGAAACTGCTACTTTTCGTATTAAGGGAAAACGCTTCACCTGTTGCTGCCAACTGGACATCATTTTGCAGGTCTGTTTATTTATTTGCTTTCTTAGCCATTAACTGGGCAGGGCAGATAGGTGGCAAGAAAAAAATAAAAGTCATGAAAGTAAATCAAAAGATAATTCATGGCATTAAAATAATTGTCAAAGACTTACCTAGTCTCTACACAACAACTAAGCAGCATGTAAATTTGGATTATACTGAATACAAAAGTCAGTAAATTCAGAGCACCGTTAGAAGACCTTTAGGAGAAGATACTGAGCAGTGAGTAAATAAACTCTAACATCATCCCTTTCCCCAGACTACTACTTTCAGAAATGTTGGGTTCCCACAACAAATCTCAGTGGGGAGAAGACAGAAGAGAGCACCAAGGACCAGATGTCTCCTATGTGACAGAATTACAGCTGCTCTTCACTCAACCGAGAGCAGCTCTAAAAGCCTTCCACGGCTCAGGTAGCTGTTTCCAAATCATGTAAAGCTGATTTGATTTGCATGAACGTGCAAACTGATTCATTCAGCTCAACCCCCCATATTCTAAACCTGCATTAATAATGTATGCTGCACAAACTCCCTGAGCTGCCAAAAAGCAGCTGAAAAGTGTTTACGCCTCAGTCAGGTTGGTGTGTGACGTACCTGCCGGAGCAAAGATGGGAACACAGCCTCTGACCTTCCACTTGTGGCAGGTCCTGTATAAAGGGGGAGAAATAATCCAGACCCAGGGATTTAGCTGGCCTTTCTGATGTGGTATTTAGCAGGTTAGCTTGAGTGCACAGTAGTGCATTATTATCCTTCTGTATGTGTGTGTTCTTTATCACGCACATTGCTTTAACAATATGTCCATTGCTTTATAAACACCTATAACAAGGGGTGTTCATTGATGACACAGAGGAATACACAGACGATTGGTAGGTTACAAACTACCACAGTATTTATATGCTAAACTGGAACAATAGTTACAGCTCGCATCTTTTGCTGAATGGTTAAAAACAATTAGTAATTAGTTACTAAGGCCTTGGATATTTTGATGCTGTATGTCAAAGGTGGGAAACTGGTTGTTTATAACTTGTGGAGCACATCTTTGCAGCCATCACTATGCCAGGCTGGTTGATTATTTTTCCTTTCAAAACAAACCAGCCAGCACAATGCATCAGTGACAAAAGAACGCAGAAATGCGAATTCATAGAAGCAATAGTCTAAAACCTCTGTGCTGGAAAGGGGTAAGAGGAGCTTTTCAATAGTGCCTGTCATCAGCAGCCTCGGATCCTGTTACAGCAAAGCACATGGACAAGCAATTGTAGCATCTGAATCACGGTTATCGTGCTTCAAATTAAGCACTCTGATGGAGCAGTGTCAGTAGGGCACCCACGATCCTGTCCTCTTGTTTTTATAATTAACACAATATAAACCGTTGGAGTTCACTGAAGCCAAATACGTATTTCCCTTATGAAAAACAGCCTACGTGCATCTGTTTCTTAAATGATTTTACATTATAGCAACAAGGACTCTCTAAAAAGTCATTTTTCCCAGAATGTAATTCAGAGCAGCTGCTGATCTAGCAATGAGTTTGCTGGAGCTTTTATTTCAAAGAAAATCTCAAGGAAAACCCTTTCTCCTCAAATGCATTTTGTCAACCACTTCTGTTTTTCCTGACTCTTTATTACTGAAAAGCCTCAGTGAGCTGACATTCAGTGGAAAGACTGACTAGCTCAAAAATCCTTTAACAGGAACTGAAGAGGAGAAAATATAAATATATATGTGATGTAAATACTCAGTCTTTTGCACCAAGTGAATCTAATTCGAAGTATTCAACCTGGATCCTGGAAGAGCATTTGGAAGAGGCCCTTGGAAAACATATTATTGACACAGAGATACAAGGAGCCAGAGAGAAATGTGGTCAGAGTTAACACAGAAGCAGCTGGAAATCATTCAAAGGAGGACAGTCTTATCAGCCACCAAGACTTTTTGATGCACAAAGACAGAAGCTTTTGTCAAAGGGGAGCCTCATGCCTTATTCTTGCACAAAAGCACACACCACCCTTTCCATTAATTTTTTTTTCTTTCTAACAAACACTACTGAAGGTAATTACTATTCCTATGTCTGCAGATACCAGATCCAGCTTGGTAACATTAATTAGGCAAAACTGTAAGGATTTTAGCAACCGGTTGTGAGGCAGCGAGGCAAGGAGGGAACATGGGAGATTTGAGTTTCAGATTGTTTCCAGCAATCTGATAAGGAGCCAAAGCCGGCGTCTCACGGGAGACAAAGCTGCCAGCTCACCTTTCCCAGGGAGCAGCTTTCACTGCACAGCCCTTGCATTTCAAGGTGGCATCATCTGCCTTCCTAAAATCTCTTCTTGAATAGGAACGAAGTCAAACACATGCCTAAGTGCTCCATTATATCCAGGCCCACAAGTGCAGGCAGCACATCACCCTCTTCCACACCCTCTCCAGCTGCAGCTGTGCTGTTGCCTCTCCTGGCAACACTAGCAAAAATATTTGATTTATATGAGCAAACAGGATATTAAGCCATGCTTGCCTGTGCCCCTCTTCCCACCCCAACACTATATACAACAGTTTTTATACCTTGAGCACGCGTGGGGTGCAGCCCTGCAATCAGCTCACCCAGGAGTGAGCACCACGCGGCAGCTTCTGACATTAAGTCAGCTTGTGCCAAGGTTGTGGTCCAAGTAACATTTAAAAGTGATTACGACCACCTTTTTGATTGAGATACTTGCTTCCACAGAGTTTGATAATGAATAACAACAAAGTGGCTAGTTTAACCACAGCCAAATACGAGGATATTAAGCAGTGTCCTTTGACTACTTCAGGGCTTTTTCATTTTAATAATTTCTCTGCAGTAAGAGGATTTCTGCAGTTGTTTACATTGAAATCTAAAACTCTCTCAGCCTTTGCTCATTGAGGCTCTTCTATGTCTGTTTAGTTACCACACTATGCAAAATAAAGTATCTTTTTCTCATGTCATACTTATTGAATGTCTCTGAACTTGAGGACTGGAAAAAGCTATGCAGGAATGAAAAAAAAATGACTTATAACTTGAAATGACCTTGTAGGAGATTTCTATATGAAATGCGTAATAATCTGCTTTTACGCACCTGGCTTATACATCAGCTGGCTGGATTTAGGCTTTAATTCCTAAAGCCCAAGATAACAGCTCTCTGTATTTATGACGAGGTCTTGACATTCATCTTTCAATATTCCTCCCTAACCCAAACCCTCAGACTCCCCAAATTGAATTTTGGGGATTGAATTTTGAATTGTTTTGGGCATCAACCAGTGACTACTTGCCTTGGAAATGTTTGATAGCTTTGCTATTTTAAATTGTCTTTATGAAACAGAGAAACTGGCCAGGAAACCCCTTTTCCTGATCTTGATTACCACATCTATTAATTTGCTGGTTTAACCACTGAACTTTTACAGCACAGGCATGAAGTGATTTTAGACTCTTACTGACCAGGAAGCCTCCAAGCAGCCTACGATAAACTTGACAAACAAGAAAGTTTCGAGGAAGAAGAATTTAAAAGGAAAGCCATTTCTCCACTGAAATTTCATAGAAATGTAACACTGAAGTTAGGCTCTGAGGAAGAGAATGAGAGGTGGGGGAAAAAGAACCACCCCTAAAATTTCAAGGTAACATCTGCCTCCTTTGGAGATTCCTTTAGAATCTGAGCACTGACATCAGCTACAGAAGCTGCCTCTTCCCCAATGCAGATGGATCCTCACCCATCACAGGCTGACTGAGGCTTCCCATGGACCACCAAGCAGCCTTGACACCATTTGCGACTTCAGGTGCTCCCACAGGAGATGTCTGCACCAGAGAGGTCCACATGAAAGGTTTCACGACCCACTTGCAATCCCTGGCAGAGGCTTTGTGCTCTTCCACACTGCTAAATGTAATTAGAATTTAGCAAAGAGTTTATAATTGATTTAATTGTTGCTGCTTTTCTCTTCAGGAAAACATCTAAAACCAGATCATTAACCCCTCTGCTTTCTTCACTGTCTGGGATTATTCCCGGAAGCTTAAAGTTTTATTTTATTTTGCTATTTAAATACTGAAATGCGAAGTACTGCTTCTCAATGTACTGTGTGCATATGTGCATTGCTCAAGGTTCCACTCAGCAGCAACAGTACCTAAAACTCTTTAATGAGCTGTTAAAAAACAAACAAACCAACCAACCACAACCCCAGCTCCCCCCAAACCTTCACAGAAGCCCTTTCCTCAGCAGCTGCTGTTCCTTTATTTGGAGTAACCAGTTGTACCTACCCCTCTTCAGCATCTTTTCTCCTCCAGAAATTCCTGCTTTTGGCTCTGTGTTGCCTGGGTCTCAACTCCCAACTCATTGCAGTGGCCAGAAACACATTCCTTGTCCAACACTATTTCCCTACTCAGATATTCTTGCAGAAATACAAGTAGCAATAGGAAATAACAAATTAGACAACATTAAGATAACCCCTGAACTGAAACTTAATTTCACCCCCTCATTACTCAAGCAAAAACTGAGTCTTGGAAAATTTCTGTAAAAG
Source organism: Caloenas nicobarica (assembly GCF_036013445.1). NCBI lineage: Eukaryota > Metazoa > Chordata > Aves > Columbiformes > Columbidae > Caloenas > Caloenas nicobarica. Next base: position 6,593,743 of record NC_088262.1, on the reverse strand, counting down.
AGGACAATGAATGGGCGCAAACATAACTGAAGGGAATTAATTTAAGTCTCTTGATGAATATTCATAGAATATATTTTTGCATTGTTTGCCTAGCTCTAATTGCGTTCATTAAAGAAAAACTTCATTAGCGAAGGCAAGAGCATATTGTTGTGCACAGCACTGAACAAAATACAATCCTAGAAATAGCACTTACTGTTTTTTGAGCAGTGTGCACAGGTTTGTCAGTTATTGGTAACAAAGAAAACATTTCGGAGTTATAATGAGCTCAGATGTTCACATTAACAATTCAAATTCATGAAAGAGATAGGCACAGTTTGAGCTTCTTGCAAAACAAACAGTAACACTAAAAATATTGGTATTGAATACTGAGGGAAAGGGTTAGATTCCTGGAGGAGCTAATGGCTAAATAATACAACTACTGCCATGCAGTAGACATGCATCATTGCCTGATGATGGATGGCTTCTCAGTTTTTGTGAATGTTTCCATCTAATTGCTGATGCACAAGAAGGTAGAATCCCTCATATTAGTGCCAGCTAACAGAAGAGGGCTCTGTTTTCCAGCAAAAACATCCTCAGTTCTGCAAACAGCTAGCACACATTAACCACCTTGCTTCACATTGTAGTAGGCTTGGAACTGGGTATTATTCAGGTATTGGGCAAAGTCCAGGTTCCCTTTCTCTCAGAAACACTCTACCTCTCTCCGCTATTGGCAGTACATTAGCGTTCCATCTCTGGGTCAGATTTTGGCCACAGCGCTCAGCAGTTCCATGCCAAAATGCTGAGTTCTTCCCACATGCTGTGTGTCACCCCAGGAGACCTCCCTCCATCCTGCTGAGAGGAACCGGGTGTCAAAGCACCTGGAGCCCTGCCTGGCATTCAGCACTGCAATAATCAGGGTCATTGGCAGATTGGGTATTTCAGGGAAGCTCAGGGACATTGCAGACACTCATCAATTAAAAAAAAAAAAAAAAAGGCAAAAAAAAGCGCCAATAACACTTCCATTCTTCACAGGCTTGGGAAGATTAAACACAACAGGAGCCACTTCTACAGTGTTAGGGACCACACAAGTACCATAGTTACAGATCATCTTCGATAAGCGTTTAATGTAAGTCTGGAAATTCACCCAGGGATTTTATGTAAAGTACAGTAGGCTTTGACTTAAAGTGTTTGCCTCAGAAATGCCCTCAACCTTGTTATCAAAGGTTTAAGTGATGAGCAACTCACTGTATCCTGCACACATCAGAGAGAAGGATAAGGGTTGTAAATCCAAAGCTGCAAGTCACTCATACAAAATAACTCTGGCACTTCCTTTGCTTTACTAACAGCATCTTGTGGAGAACCATCCACTATCATTAGCAGGTTTCAAATAAATTGGGTAAATGCGTGGCATTTTTTCCTTCTCTCACATGTTTCCCCTGGATTTATGTTCCAGTTTTCATCAATATTCAGCTCATTGCAAAAGGGGACATTCAAATAGCTGATTAACATTTTTTGGAGTGGATGTTTGCTCACCATCTATGCATATCCGTTATATTAAAGTGTATTTTTTGTAATTTTATACTGTTTCTGTTTGTAACAGCCCCCTCTGAAAAATTATTCTATGTTTTTTTCCCCCTAAATGGCTTATTATCTAGGATAAACACTACCTTTCCTTCCCTTCTTAATTTTCCCCACTGAGATTCTAGATTTCCCTCTTTCTAGTACGTTTGCCGTATTCTTCAGGATCTGGACACATCATTTGAACTTGCTCACAATATTTCAGCTTCTGCAAGTTATACAGAAATTTGATAGTCCTAATACCATTTTTGTTTCTCCTCCTTACAATCACCATTGCAAACAGAACACCTATATAGCCTCTCAGTGATAAAGAGTTTATACACAATTGCCCAAAAGATTCCCCTCCCCACTATTATTTATTTTCAGTAATGCCATGTGATGCCCTTATTCAAATTCCCTTCAAAGTAGCTCTGTTGCTGCTCCCTTAATATCTGTTGATTTTTGCTCATGTACACTGAAGGTTGAGTCTGGAGGAATCAGTATTTCTACGGCAGTATCCTGACCAAAGCTCCGAGCAGCTCGGCCGAGCGAGCCAACGCAGTGACCATCAGTCAGGCATGGACCACATTAGCCACTGTCTCTGTATCCAGCTCCACTGCTGAGACAATGCCAGCTTTTGTTCTGGCCTGCTTCAGAAGCGACAAGAAAGATGAAGCTTCAACATTTTTTTAATAATACTTTCTTTTATGTACTCTGGCAAATGAAAGCTTCCTTTTCTTTTTTCCTTCTTTAAACTGTATATCAGAACGACTCTGTGTTGAATAGTTTCTGTTACTGACAAATGGCAAAGTTCCCTTTCTTTTTGATGTGTGTGTTAAGTCATGACAGGTATCCATTCTTGCCAACTAGCTCTAGCATGAAAATAAGGAGGCCCAGGAGACTAACACTATTTCAAGTAGCAAATAACATCAATGGAATCTGAAAGAAAAAGATGAGCCTATATTTTCTGTTAAAGAATACCCAGATTGAAGAAAGTATACTCTCAGATACAACACAGACTGAATTAAAGCTTGTCTAATTGTTAGAGCCAATTGGCTACTCTTAAATAATCATAAGCAAAAAAAAATGCAGTATATAGACTGGAATTTATGAACCTGATATTACCGTTATATTGGCTTCTAGAAATCAACTCTGCCCGCTGCTACCAGACATCAAGTCTGAGAAGATCCTGCACCACACTACCACATTGCCCCCAGATACTCAGCTCTGTTGTTCCCTGCACATTTGCCGTCACCGACTGGGTTTATACAGAGAAGATAAATAGTGACACGCTCTTGTCCACTGGTGGCATTTGCTCTACATTGATCAGGCTCAAACAACATGTGATGGAGGAGTTAAACCACCAGCATCACAGGAGAACAAAAATGTAGAAGAAAACCCTGCTGTTACCTGCCAATCCCAACAAGTTGGAGCCAGTGTTAGAAAGTTAGAGGAAGCCTGTAGAGGACTCTCTTGAAAGTTTATGACACAATTTGGGGAGCTACCTACTCCTGGGATGCTTCTGGGTACTCATGATGGCTCATCCAAGCTCTCGTTTGTCTCCACAAAATGTGAGAAAGTCAATGGGAATGGCTGTAAAATAAGCTTATGAAAGGGATTTGGCCCTCTGACGCCAATTCTGGGACGTTCCCCTCACGTCAGAATTACTGTTTCATGGTAGTTAATATGCATGGCTCCCATTAATCACTGTGGGTGCCATGTATATGGAAAGAGCAAATAAACACACCAGTAACATCCACCCAGCATCTGGAGAACAAAGTGGTATTTCAGCACTCCAACATAATAAAGAGGACAGTACCCAAACTGCATAGCATAGTACATAAATATACTTATTGCAGATAAGGAGTTTCTGATTATTTTTGCTAGGGCTATATGTAACACCACTCAAAGTTGGATTAGATGTCTCTTTCTGACAGAAATATCACCAGACAAAAATCAATAGAGCTGTTAAAGAGCCCAACAGATTTATCACCTTCATATTAAACCTGATATTTTCACATGTTCCACTCTAAAGTGCAAGCTTTTGTCTATTGGCATTTTCCAAATGTGAGACGTTAAAAAAATATTCAAAAGCCAGCATTTCAAAAAAAGGGAGACTTAATGGTTAAATCACATTAGACTCACATTATCTGATATAACAGGAACACGTTCCAACATACTTTGACATACTAATCTATGAATTGAACATTCAATTGCAACAATTTTAAATGGTTGGTTTAGTTGTCTGCATGTGTTGAAAAAAAATAATCAGCTGGGTGGGTTTCTGGATGGATAGTGTGAATTTCTCACATCACAGGAGAACGATCATTCTGCAACCACATGGTGAGAAACTGAGGCACATCTGTAGGGAACCAGCCCCCCAGGCCACAGGTGAGGACAGAATCCAGGCCACCATGCTCCCGTTATAGGTTTTTCCAACTAGATCTAGTCAATGGCCACTGTGGAGCAGATCATCCTAGACAAGATGAGGTATGTGCAGTCCCAGCCCTATCCCAAACTAATGCTCAGGTGAGAAAACCGCATTAATATTACCATAACAATTGGTAATACTAAATAGCATCATAATAATACAAACATTAGAATTAACACCTAGAGTCCAAATGCAATCAGAACACTAAATAAGTGCACTGCATTGTAAAAAACAGACCCCACTTAAAAATTATTGAAGATTTAGAAAGCGATGGCACATGTAGGAATCTGGGGAGCGTAAGGAAGGCTTTTCTGCTTTTACAGGTGGAGAAAAAGAGACATGACAGGGTCAGAAACTGAATGTAGGTCCTCCAAGTCCCAGACTGTTACCTTAATCTATAGGAACATTTTTCCTGAAATGTTTTGTTTTCAGGTGAGCTTCTAGTAATCTGTTGTCTCAGCACCATCTTCCTTAATTTTCATCCCTACATTATATATGGTACATTGATTTTTGCATGTCTGCTCCAAGAGCTTTCTTTGTTTAAGTAATTCTATTAAGCTCAGTATGCAGGATGAAGGTGTCATAAGCATTAGCCAGACCATGAGAAAGAGAAAAAAAAGGTTAAAAGTAATAAAGCATAAAATGAAATCAATAATAAAGGGAAAAAAAAAAATCAGTTTAAAATGAAGTTAAAATATACAGTCGCCTAATCTGCAGAATTTAATTTAATTTATACTCCTAATGATCACATATTCCTTCCTTATTGCATTTCCTCTATTTAACTGATATTGATGTTGTCCCAAATGTAATTGCTCTACATTGGTGCCAACACGATGAAGCTCAGCTTCAGTAGTTTTCTAAAAACAACTTCCTATTATCATCTTTCCAGTTTCAATAATGCAGTCCTCCCCATAATACAATATGGATGACTTCTCATTTGTATGCACAGCTTCTATATTGCAGAAGCAGTCCAGGATCACATCCAAATGTCTTATTGGCTTTTTATAGCTACAGTACATTTGATTTACAGCTACTCCAGCAAACTGTTGTACTCATTACCATTGTAAGTCGAGGCACTTCTATGCTTTTTGCTTTTCATGTCCCTTGTATTATTTCAACTTTAAGAGGCTCCAGTGATAGATCATTGACCAAAAAAAAAAAAAAAAAAAATCAGACTCATATTTTTCAGCTTATAATTATCTTATTTTGAGGACAGAGAGTATTTGCTGGCCACAATGTGGCCAAAGCATTATTTTTAGCATTGATACTAAAATTTATGCAAAACACTCCTTTTTACTACTACTACAAAAAAAAGCATTAATCATTTGAGTGATTGAGTAACAGTTCCTCAAACACTTAATACTATGGCATTTTGGTATTCCAAAGTAAATTTCAGAAAATTGAAATTCACTTTAATTGCACTGATGTTTATCTTAGATTTATAGGAACATCTGTATCCACAAGGGAAATTATTTTGTTAATTAGAAGACAGGCATGCTTTTGTTTGATTAGCTGACAGGGTCAAGGATTAGAAAGTAACATATCCTGACATTAAGAGATTTGAATAATAAAAAAACCCCGAGCAAGCATACGAAACACCTTTGCACACCTATACTGACTCCATTTTTAATTAGGACACCTTAACTTCATTCTTACATCAAGGAATTACATCTGCTTTAATTTATAATTATGCTTGTCAAGAAGCCAAGACAGAAAAAAATGTAGAACTGATAACCTAATAATATTATTAGCTCATCTATTTGAATGCAGAAAGGCTTGTTCTAGTAAAAGTTTTTTAGGCAGCAGAATGAAAGAGATGCTTAAATGAAAAAGTTTTCAGGGAAAGTTTTGGTTTTTGTTTTTTGGGGGTTTTTTTAAGTGTTTTTTTTCCTTTAAATTCCCTTTCTTGACTTGGTCTTCAAGAGAGTCATAGATCTAGTCAACAGTCAGGGAGATGATCAACTCTGAGTCACCAGGAACAGCATGCATGCAGGATTTAAAAATCATTTTAGGGGATCATCTTCACTCCATCGTGATTACAAGACAATGGCCCCGAATTAAGGCCTGCTGTATGCTAAGGTGGTTTGCCATATATTGTTCCATTTTACCTTCAAGTGTAAGTAATGCTATTCTTATATACAAACTGATTGCATATTCAAAGCTGCTACAAAGGTGAGCAGTTAACCAATCCTCCTTCGCAGATTTTCATTTGGCTTCAATTCATAGGCAGAATCCATGGCTAGGAACAAGATACACACTTCAAGGTTATTTGCAGAGCCCTCATAATTTCACCTCAGATTTTGATCAAAAATTGCCTTTTTTTTTTTTTTTTTCCAAAGGCAAAGAATTACTTACCTTTGAAATCGCTGGTACCCTTGAAGAAATCTTTACTTTGAAAAAGGATTATTATAGCAAAGTCTACACCTCAGTCTTGAAGAATAATTAGGAACTGTAGGGATTTCAAAATTATATTCAGATGCATATTTATCATAGCCAAGTTAATTAGCACTCTTCACTAAGGACAAAATAATTAAACTTATTATGTTTAATGAAATTTCTATGATAGTTAATATCTCCAAGTAAGAAATCTAAAATATTAGTTGGACTGATTTGCTAGTAGTTGGACTTTTATTAATTAAATGTCCTTTCTCAATTTACATTGAGGTTCCATTTCTACTGCTATAAAATAAAGGCATCAGAAGCTCCCAGCCACTTCTTTTCCTGTTTGCAAAAGTGTTTTAAATGTCACACTTAAGTGTATTTTTTTTTAAGCAAGCCATTTATTTTCACGCGCATATTTCTTGCATTAATTTTAATTATTCCTACATGTTCAAAAGATTCTTCAGGCTGTATGAAAATTCTGGGCATGGGGTGAACCATCTTTCTCCCTCCGTTCCCACTGTGGCTGGTCTTGCTTCTCCTTTCCCTGCTGTGCAAGCTCCCCAGCTGTCAGATGTTTCCGTGTGTATCTTTGCCGAAGCTGCAGTACAGCATTGTGTGAGTGGGGATAACATAATTACCTAGACAAACTGCCTCTGTCCCATCTGGTATTTATTTAAATTAGGTATCAGTGTTAAAAACGGGCTCAAAGTCAACACTGTTTTGATTTCTATCAACTCTGCCACATTTCAAGTGATGCCATTGCATGGACAAATCGCTATGGGTTACAGCATGCGCATTTTCTAACAAACACAAGCAATCAGCAACCGCATGTGCTAATTTGTCCTCCACCTCCTCGATGCTTTTGAAGGATGGAAAGAAGAGATCCAAATTGGAGAATGTATAAAACGGAAGCCAGAGTTAAAGGACTACACGGTCCCCTCCGTCTTCTCTTGTCTAAAGCCAGAATTAAGTCATTCTTAGTCATCAGCTGAGACCTTTTCTCCACAGCACTTCACCATCTGGTGCGGCTCTCCTTCAGCATGGCTGAAGCCAGGGCAGACCAGGGTCACCAGAGGCATGGTATGGATGCAAGGTCATCCAGGATGTGTAATTTCTCCATTCAGAGAGCCTGGCTGGCCTGTGGACTCGGATCAAGTTCCCTGCTAATTAGGAGACACAATCAGGCCAGATCTTTCTTCTTCCTCAGCCATAAAAAACAGTGGCCTGGCAACCGGTTATGACATAACACTGCTTTACTGGAAAATCATCCATTCAGAAAACATTGACTGGTGCAAAAAAATTCAATACTACTAAAAGACAACTGTTTCAGGCAGGTTTATTGATCTGTTGATTATCTTTTTGTAATATACAGATATTTTGGGTTGTCATACAATGTTCATAAATCTGTTGGCTTTTAAAATCGTGTTCGTGTCTGTATCAGCACAAGATAAATTGAAATTACTAAATAGAGGAGCACAAGCATTGATTTAATGGGTTTTACTTCTGTATAACAGATTTGTTTTCAAAAGCTTTATCTATTTCAATTAAATGTTTCTTAGTGGTTTAAAAATATGCTTGCTCTACCTTTCTGCCGCATGGCACTCACAAGTGGGGTGTGAGCACATTATATGAAACAAATGTTTTCACAGAACTTCTTCTATGCGCTTTTCATGGAGAAGAGCAGTATTAGCATGGTCAAACTCAGCCACTGACTCAAAAAAATCAAAAAGCATTGTGCTATTATGCTCATTCCTCCACCACAGGTCCCGCCAAATCATTTTCGTGCCTCATCTTCACATTTGTCCCTAACAGCTTTCAGCCCAAATCCATAAATTGACAAGTGCCCAAACAATTCACTCAAGGTTGCAAACAGGATGTGCAGCAGGGCATGGGAAGCCAGCTCAGACAAAACCAGGTGAGCAACTCATCTTTCCTCTCAAGCACCAGTTTCCTTGCTTTTCTAGCTAGGGAGAATGAGACAGAGAGAAGTCAGGAGCCCGACTGCCAGAGAAGCAGAGCACTGGGAGCTCAGGCTGATGACTGTCACCTTGGGCAGAGCCAGGAATAGCCCACAGGCCCCTCTGATCCCCCACAGCTGTGCAGGGGCTCAGCTGATAAGCAGATAACCATATGTGCACATATTAGCTGATGGAGACACTTCCATCTCCCTTTTATTTATTGGGCTGTGTCTTTGACCCTCCCGTTAGGCTGATCATTGCCCGCTTCCTCATTACATTGCTGTCACACAGTTTATTTTCTTCAATTTATTCTCTCACACATATATAACCCAGAAAGTTTGCAGTATTTTAGTGACATGTAAACCGGAGGGAGACATTAATGCGTGGAGATCACATATGCTGGTATTTAGCTTGGAAACTCATGAGCCTCACTGAAGCATTATATGAAATGAATAAATGTTGTTACGTAGGTGACCAGAAAGGGAGAGGCTAATAAAACTAGTGCTTTGGAAAGCTGACAGATCTCTGACTCCTGCTATACCCGAAAACTTCTTTCTTTTCGTTAGTCTTTCTCTGTTGACAGAGCATTTCCACTGGGTATTAGAGTCATTCTCTGAGCGGAGGCTTGGAAAAGACAAGAAACGTCTCCTCCCGCACTTAAATCTGGAGGCTGAGGAAACCTGCTCCTGGGGTTGGCTTTATTTCATTCACAGCAAAACCAGTTATATTGTGAAGTGTTACCAAGTAAGTGACATATTAATTATTGGGATAATAACAACAGAGCCAAGGTCACAAAGTCTCTTAACAACACAACATATACCTCCATGCTAGCGGGATCCGTCTGCCAGAGAGAGGAGAGTGTCATGTTAAAAGAGCTCTGTCAAAGAGGGCTTGAAATAGCTGCCACAGCTGTGAAAAATTTTTCTTCTCACTGCTAAGCACAGAGCTGCACTCTGAGCCTTATCACTCAAGTTCAAGAAATATTAATTGGCTACTGGGAACTCAGGTGGAGGAGGGGCAGTCACACTGCTTAGTTTTAGTTATCACCTTCAGCTGCTCTGGGTAGCACCTATGCCTCCGAGGGACTTGCTGGAGCTGCTGGAGGGGCTGCCTGTCTGCTTTGACTGCAATACATAAAGCTAAACAGCACAAACAGCCCCTCTCCAGGTGCAGTTCATGAAAACGGAAACATTAGGTAGAGATTTACAACGTAAACACAGTTTTGACAAAGCAATAGAACATTATTTCTGTTTTTATTTCCCCGTGTTGCGGCAGCAACTGAAAATCCCTTCATTTAGGATCTGAATGTCCATGCGCTGCACAAAGACACATCTCTTACACAGGAAAAAAAAAAAAAAACCACACAAAAAACAAGCATGATTATTTATGAAGTTCAGCACTGATAAATCAGAAGGTGACACACAATCTACCCAGGATAATGGTCTTGGGACAGCCAATTCACAGAAGCAGAGACCTCTAGGAAAGCATAAAAAGCTGAAGAAGGAGCCTGACACCAAAAGCAGGATAAAAAGATGGCATTTTTCTCTCCCAACATATTCTGGTAAGCTTTAGTCCCCATGAGAACTAGAGAAGCACTGCCGTACACACAAATCCCAAAAACTTCACAGCAGAAACGGGCATCACCAAATGCACCAAGCAACAGCACCAGTTAAACCTGAAAAAGAACTTCCATGGCAGGAGTCTCACGAAACCAAACTAGAAATAACAACATGTAAAGGCAACAAGACAGATGTTCAAAGGTATGTTATCAAGAAATATTGATTTCAGGCCTCACCTTTGTCTTCTAGGTCTAGCTTACAACCATGGAGAGAGTTTTACTCGGCCAGGCTTTGCTGCCCATGCAACTAATGGTCTGCTTTCACTTGTATTTGGAGTCCAAATGTTATTTCCTTCACCTCTTCTCCCTCAGGTCACGTACCTCAGGCTGCCCCAGCTCCAGCTCCTTATTGCTGCAGCTCTTTGCAATTTCCTCCTGCTCGGCAGGGCCTGGACTGGGGGTAATTGGTGTCACCTGTGTGGCACAGCTATTTCTTCTTAAGGAGTCAGTCCTGCATTTCTACAGCACCCTGGACAGCAGGCACAAGCTCAATTCCTTTCACATGTGGCTATTTTTGATGATATTTGAAAGCCAAGAGCTGAGTAAACATGTTTGGGCTTTAAACCGCATTTGCACATTGCAATGAAATGGCTGTCAAGGGTCAGTCTCCTGACAGTCTAGTCTTGCAGTCTGCCACTACAGTATTCATGGTATCTTTTAGTTTGTGTCTTTGCTGATCACAGAGGTGCTGAAGCCAGAGGACCGTCCCTCAGTTTATCCAAATGCTGGCCTGTGTGGGACTCAAGGGAGCTCTGTCAGGCCAAGATGGCGCCTGTAGCAGTAGCACAGCACCACAAGAACAGACCTTCACTTTAGCTGCTTTCCAACACTTCCAATGGCAGATGTTTTTTATAGTGAGCTTCAACCCCCGGTAACCAGCAGCAGGGTTTCCTTTTATCTTCCTGCGCTCTGGAGAAGCAGCTTAGAGACCCTGTGGGCAGCCCCCAGGTGAGCAGCAGCCATGGGGCGCCCCAGCCTACATGGGGGTGAAGGGAGCCGAGCTCTGCTAAATCCACAGCCATCTCAAACCAACCATCCAAAAACTGCCCCGGGCTGCTCCATGTCACCCCAGAAGCAGGACTGAGCCTTTCTTCATAAAAGCACCATCCCCCTGGGCAGAAGAGCTTGGCCCCCAGGGCTAACAGTCACCACACCTGTTCTTAGTATTTCCTTGTGCAAGGGCCTTCCCTTTGGCGGTTTCATCTTAAGAGTTAAATCTAGCAAGACTCAAAGATATATGCAAGTTTGGCAGTTTCCCTGATCCCATAATTTCTAACATGGAAATAGGATCAAACTAATTCTTCTCTAGACAGATTTTTTTCTTTCCTCCCATGCAGTGTTTTAATTTTTGTAGCTTAAGTGTTGTATGTCCTTCTTGAATCCTACCACATGCTACTACAGCATCCACTGTCACTACATAAGTCAACAGTCTTTCCGATAAGCCAGTCAGTCCGAAGTATAAATGCATATGCAAAAAGTACGTTATTCCTGTAAGCAACTTCTGTTATGAATAAAGCCCTAAGACAGAACCCAATTCTCTCTGCAAAGCCGATGTGCAAACTCCTAAATTAAAAAGAATCCTCAGGCAGGTGGAAGTGCTGTTTTGGGACCTTTCTGGGGTTGCGGTTGCCATGGAAACCACTTCCTTTGTGCCCAGTCAAAGGCACTGGCTGTTTGGAGCCTCAGCCCAGCTATGCCAGAGTATGCCGTAGCATTGGAATGGAAGGGAAACTGCTAGAAATACTGTGATAAAAGAAAAAAAAGAAAACAAAATTAGAACCTTCCGCGTGTAAACATCTTTCCCTAAAAAGAGGGGAAGCAGGAGCTTTTCTTGTGAAGCCTGGGGTCTGTGGTCGCAGGCTCCCATGGCAGGTGTCTGCCTCCTGCCTTCAAAGACAAAGGCAGAGGCACACAGGGACAGCTCTCTGGATGTGATGCACTTCTAAGAGTTAAAAGCCACGCATAATAAACTGCAAAAATTTAAAGGGTATTCCTGACTTAAAAGTTACACTCTTCCCTGTAGTTTTGACCGGTTGTTGTAGAAAGCACCAATAGTTAAGAGAACTGTCAGGACGGAAAAAACAAATCCTACTTTATTACTGTGGTTTTTCATTGTTTGCCTCTTGTACATAATTACCTAGTTCTGTATTTTTCTACGAGTTCTATGTAGACATCAGGGGAGTCTCAAAAGGAGTGATTTTTTTAGGCTAGAGCTGAATTATTTCCAATGTTGCTGATTAATTTTGTATGAAGAATAAGAAAAACAATTGCAAACCCACAAGAATGAGGAGGACATCTCTCAAGTCTTGGCTTGATCTTGGTGAAACTGCTTAGTCACTGCTAATATGTTTAATTTTCTGACATTAATTTACATCAGAATCATAGCAAAACTATTCTAGTTTAATGGATTAAACTTCGTTCCTTGATGCATTCTTAATCTAAGATTAATAGCACCCTTAGGTTACTTTGTTTTTCTACAAGTGTATTTTTATATTCCATTTGACAGAGTCAGAAATTTCCGCAACCACTCTAAAATGGTAACCAGATCAGATCTGACTCCCTCTCATCTTGCTTTTTCAGCACCTTTATGAACACAGCTAGGTGAACGTGCATCACACAAAAACCCTCATCACCTGTCAGGATTATTCTCCTATAAACTGGTATAAACCTCACAGAGCTTAGAGACCATCACTCCAGCTCTGGGCACATTAAAACTGCTCAGAATACTCAGATAAAAACCATGCTCCAAATTACAGGACTTCTGGCAGATCTTGTTAGTACAGATGCAGAAGTCCTTCACAGACAGCTGTTTTGACATTCTGGTTAGGAAAAGGATGCCACACGCGTAGAGCTTGGTGCACATGCTAGCTCCTTGGCAGAAGCATGCTCAAGTCCATCTGCTGTGGGTGGCGACTTGCCAATGCATGTTGCAGATTATAGGCTTTGGTTTGATAGAGGAACACAACAAAAAATCATAGCTTGAAAAAGAGCCAGAGGGAAAAAAAAAAAACACAACACACACACAAAAAAACCTGTTGTGAAAGACTTGGGGAAAACTGGGAATTAAAACCCTGGGAAATACTCTTAGTTTGTTTAATTTTTCCATTTTTTTTTTTTTTAAAGGAAGTTGATAATTCTGTATAAACACTGTGGTGACCAGGCATAAATATAACACTCGCACCATGTGCAACCGTAAGCGTGCTCGTATGTTATTGAAGCTTCATTGTATGTCTCTCCACAGAAAGCTGCCATTCTGGCAATGCATGTTATGTTCTAGAGGAATGCCACCTGAGGAGAGCTTTTTCATTCTCAGAATAAAGCTTTTTAAGAGCTGTTGGGGTTGATTCTGCCTTCCCCAGGTATGTGTCAGAAGTCCATAATGCAAAGAGGCTGCAATTTGTGGTCAGAGAGTAAGTCTTACCAAACTGACAGAAACATTCACAGAAATACTTTGGTAGGAATTAGATTCTTTTGTCTGTCAACGGCAAAAAACCCTCACATTCATATTAACAATTTAAATTCAAAGATACTAACATGCATACATGTGTAAGAAAAGTTTTGAAAGTTGTCAGTTATGTGTCATCAGTGAAGAGGGGACAGAGCAGAAAGTGAGGGGGATGGCATCATTATCATTTTCTTCTTTTTTTTTGGCATGAAATACACCAAGCTGAACACAGAGCTGTCTAACTACTCTGTCTTTGGACCCCAGATTCCTTCCTTAACACAGAATTACAGATAGATCGAGAAATAATTGCTCAGACGCACCTGGCGAGCACCCTGGGAGCAGCACCGCGAGCAGCCACGCTCCACCACCGCAGCACCAACCACGAGGTGCTCTTGCTGTTTCTGCTACAGAAAAGTTTCCTCTAAGAAATCCCTGCAGGGGTTGAATAGTGAGAGGAGATACAAATGGCAAAAATCAGACATCTATATATGGCAACACCATAGCGGGGGTTTAATCATCTCTCCACTTATTTCAGCTGCCACACAGAGGCAACAGTGCACAGGAGAAACATCACTAACTGAGTGTCAAGATTTCAAATGAGTTATGATTCCTTTCTTTGCTTATACAGGCAAGTTATATTCTCTTCTCCCAAGCCAGGCAAATACTTCACGGGGATTTTGCTGAAATAATAGTCTAGCGCCAGGGCCCCTGGCCTGCAGGACCTCCAGTCTAACTCACGGTCAGAAAATCATAGAAAGAAGAAAGTTAGGAATGATGGTTCTCTCACCACATAATTTGCTTCCCCTTGATGTCCACATCTTAATAAAAAATTATGTTGGCATGTGATGCAGAAATTAAAATTTCCCCGTACCTCTTCATATTCTTCAAATATAAATGATTGATTAAAGATGGATGGTGACACCCCAACCCCACCTAGTCAAAGAAAAGACCACAGCATTTCTATGCCAAGATTTGCCTTATCCTTAACAAACAATTAAAATCAGATTTTTCTCTGCTTCAAAGCATCAACTATAAAAGGAGCATAAGGCAGCAACTAACTAAGCAGACATCTGCCAGGTGGATGGTTCATGTTAGGGGAAGCTGTTCCCCCAACTCCTGAAGCTCTCACTCCAAGCCTCATCTTATCAAGGAGACTTTCCAGCAGGTCACTTTTTCTGCTGGCACCTCCTACCTGCCAATGCACATGCCCACTGTCTATAAATCTGACTCGCAGGAAGGCTAACTTGGAGTCCTTTTAATTGCTATTAGCTCACTGAACTTGACTCAAACCATATGTGCCTCTCAAATTCAAGACCACTTCTACTCCTTGCAGGATATGCCATCTTGCCATTTAATGGTGTCCCTAATTATCCAACCGCTTTAGTTCTAACTATCCAATTCAGTAAATCATTCCATGGAATTACACCAGGAGTTACCTGGTATTTGACCTGTGATGGTGCTCAGTGTCAAAAAGAGCTTTTACAGCAGCTGTGGAAGGATATTGTCAAAATGCTCCATACCAGCTGCTGTGCTCTCCAGCCAGTAGCAGCTAGTGCAAATTAATGTTTAAAACATGTTTTGGTTTAATCCAATGGACAACCCTCCTGCAATGTATTGCTTTCTGACAATAGCCGAGCGACCATTATCTTTTATGTTAACTATTAAAACATTATGACTGCATTATATAGTTAGAGTCCAGTAAATAAAAATTTCCACACATATTTATCTGGTTGAGCTCATCACCACTCTTGACAACTGAAAGGTAGAAATTCTTTCAGTTTGACAAATAGGAAATGAAGAAGCATAAATGCATTGACCCTGACATTGTCCAAAGACCAGAATAAGTCTAATGCCCAAGCCTGGGAACCAGACACTAACATTTTTATGACTTGTTGAAAATGCCAAGTTTATCACTCTTTTTTCTCTCAAACCACTGGGGATCAGTGATCCCCACTTTCCAGCTCATTTCCACTAACAATTTGAGGTTAAAATGAACAATATAACAAGCAGGAGCTTTATAGGAGTGGGCATCCATCCTCATCAGTAGTCTGATTTTTAGGGGACTGACTAATGAAGATGACACAGATGCTACATTTGGTGACACACAGCATTAGGTTTCTGGATATGCATGTGATTGTGATTTGGCTTGAGATGTGCTTCCAATAAATTTTAGACAAAATCTTCTATTTTGCCTCTATCTTTTGTGAGGCCAGATTCCTGCCGGCATAATATAGAATGAGTTTGACCCAAACAGTCACTTTTTCTTTGGTCTGCTGCTTTGAATTCAAGGTAACTGCGCTTCCAAGGTCTGACCCTATGAACGTTTCAGGGA
This sequence comes from Caloenas nicobarica, assembly GCF_036013445.1. Taxonomy (NCBI): domain Eukaryota; kingdom Metazoa; phylum Chordata; class Aves; order Columbiformes; family Columbidae; genus Caloenas; species Caloenas nicobarica. Next base: position 6,578,041 of record NC_088262.1, on the reverse strand, counting down.
GTATATGCACAGGTATCTCCTGTGAAAGGCTACGCACATTCTAGAGTGCCGCAAAAACTCTTCTATATGCGAATTGTGATCAGAACCAATCACTGCCCTATTCATGCAATGCTATTCAAAGGCCTCACAAATTATGTGAGTAACCTTCATTTCAGAATTTAAATCAAGGTATTTATTGAGAACTGTGCGGTACCTTCCAGTTTAAAACATTTTTTGAGGGACAGAGTGGGGCTATTAAACCAAACTAGCCCCCAAATGGAAAAGGGTACACAGATAATGAAAACACATTAAAAAACCCCAAACAAACACATACCAAAAAAACCCACACACAAAAGCAAAACGAAACCCACAAATGTATAGTCTAAAAATCCCACAAATTCACACATAAGAAATTCCCTTTACTTAGGTGCTTCAAATATCAGATTTCACCTTATACACAGCAAACAGCCAACAGAACAGGTGACTTTAGGTAGTTAAAACTAGGATAACACAGAGATTAAGATTTTTCAAATGAAACCCAAGGGAAATCAGGGTTAATTTTCCAGTACTTATGAGTGAGAGACTAGTTCCTTCTCATTTTAATCTGGCCCAGTCAAAAAATGTCTGACAGTTGCTTAAAAGCTAAAAGCAGCGGTTTGATTGTCAGAAGATCTGGGGACCCACGACTCTCAGTTAAACCCTGGAGGGCTTCATTGATGAAGACCACTGAAAAATGGATTATAAGGGTCTCGATTAGCTTTTTTTTTTTTTTTGAGATCCCTCTCTCATTTTTTAATTTTAATTTTTGACAGTACACTTGATTTGCTCTTGCAAAAGACTTCTATTAATTAAATTATCTTTAGTGGAATAAGCCTTCATTCCCTATTGTTCCTACTGAAAGAACAATCAAGCTTGTGTTACTCTCTACTTGAGACTGGTCATGAGTGAAGAATCTGGTGTGTGCTTAAAAAGTGGTTAAAGATCCTGGTTAAAAATCAGAAAATACTGCAGAAAGTTACGCCTTTTTTTCAGAATGGAAACTCATCCCTGGTTTTCTAGAAGATGGCAACTGATCAGGGAAAATAGAATAGAGTAAGTCTAATTTTAAGTAGCAATATTATTATTTGAGCTTTCCATGGTAAGTGAAGGGAAAGCTATTAAAGATTGCCTAGAACTAGAAATAAGAGTGAATTCACATGTCAAAATATGACCCAAAGCCCCACTCATCCTGGCTGTCCTTTGTGAGCACAAATTGATATTTCTATAAGGCTTTGAAGAAAAATAATGTAACTGCTTCCACAATTACCTCAGGAGAACAGGCTGTATGCTGCTTCCTTTTCAGCTGCTAATCAGATGGTTTATAATGAAAACACACACTCCCTCTAAAATCAGCAAGAGGTCCGTGCCTCCACATCGAATTCATACTGTGCCCACGCTGCTAGTAGGGACTAACACAGATTCTTAAATCTAGATGCCTAAAATCCAATACCTCATTCGAGATTGGAATCTGGGCCTAAATAAAAGCACCACAATAAAGGTAACAGACAAGAAATCCAACCGTACCCATCTAACACAATACAATTCCAAGGTTCGAAATGGGGAAACAACGTGGCCATCTCCTTACATTGCCTGTTACTCTCTTAAAATTCCAATACTTGCAGGAATTACTTTCCCTCCAAGCAGTAATTAGAACAGTACTTCAGTCCTGGCTTCGCCTAAGATGCAGATGTTACAGTTAAACCACCTGACGTCAGAAAAGTAGAAACATCAAGGGAGGAGACATCAAGAAGGGCTTTGCATCATTCCATCTGATTTTCATTGTAAAAATGTAAACTTAAGTCTCATGTGTCTTGTTAAGTGAGTTCAGCAAATGGGAAGCTTGAGAAAATGCATTTCGCTTTTGCTAGCTGAGATTGTTTTGGCATCTGGAAATATGCTTTGGATGATAGGAACATGGTTAGGAATTTGAATACTTTTTTTCCCCCCCCCGCTAGTCTTGTAATAGCCTCCTTGAGAAATGCCTTCAGACTATTGCATTTATATTACTGGTCTCGGATCATTTACATCTAATCTTCCAGTGCTGTTAACAAAAGCTGGGCTAGTATGTGCAAATGTAAATAACATTTTTTTGATGTGAAATCCCAGTTTAACTGCATAACAGACTTCAAAGCCAGTTTAACATTAGCAACGTCTGCCACACTGGTAATTAAACTGCTTTCTATAAGAGTTATTGCTTTAATTTATTCATCTACTTTGGCTGCAGCGAGCCCCACTTCCCCCTTCATTTACTGAGATACTTTTTAAAAGAAAAAAAATTTGGAAAAGGACAAGTGAGGTGGAAACCAGCAGATAAAGGAGTGGGTGCAATAATTTAACCTGGACCTTGAGATGGATGCTTTTGTGCATAGGCCGGTTGCCATGATCTCAGGGGGCTCTGGGTTAAGGTAACTTGCTTCGTCTTGGACAAATGAGATTTTTTGTGTGCTATTAAGTGCAGCACCAAAGCATGTGACAAAGTCCTGCAGCAAAGCACAGCTGGCTGAGTGTTTCTCAAGAAAAGTCATTTGGGTGCAGGAGGGGATGGGACCCCAGCATGCAAGTCCATTAAACAGCTCAGAGGAGAGTCTGTCAAGCTACAGAACATCCCCTGGGACATCGGAACATAACACACACGAGGGTATCTTCCAAAAGACTGGCGCTCTCACACAGTTACAGTCAAAAAATAAGAAGAGCAGGAGGAGAGTGAGGGAAAGAAAGAGAAGAAAAAAGTGCTACTGTTGTTTCAATTTATATTCTTTTGAAAAGGAAGCTCTCCCTCCCACCAATTTAATTTTCTGTAACATAAAGTGGAAGGGGAAGAAACAGAATGATGTGATCGGTGGACTTTTATGTTCTAAGGAATTTCCACAAAACACAAAATGTCCAAGCCGTGGCTGCTAAGGCATTTTTGACATATTTTGCTGTTGGAGTTGGTACTCCAACACATGTGCAGCAGCTTCTTCAAGCCACAAAGGTACAGAGAAAACTGGTACCTGGACCAGTGGCTTCAGTCACATCAAGCTCAAAGCCACATAACGCTGGAACTCATTCCGCCTTGCTCAGAAACTCAGCTAAAGCAGCAGCAACATTCAACACCGCCCCAGGCTGCACAACAGTCTCTTGCTTTTAGATGAAACCCTTTGGTAGAGAAAAAGTGCTGCAACTTGGTCAGGTGCAGGAAGCGCTGCGTTTCTTCTTCAGGGTGAAGCTGCTGGAATTCACACATTGTGCCCAATCTCAAAAAGAGAAGTGATTCTCCAGTTACTGGTGAGTGGCTTTGGGATACAAAAGTGAGCAGAACACCTCTAACAACACAATTGCATTGTACCACAGTGTTCAAGTCCATCAAAAGTGAAAGCCCAGATCGTAAAACTTACTTGACATGGACTAGGTTTTTTTTAAATGAGAGAGCAAAGAGAACACAAGGGCAAAGCTAAAACTTGTCATGCTGGTATTTTTCAAATGGAAAATGAATTGTTTTGTAGTTACTAATATTAAGTTACACATCATCTAATGGAAAAATCAAAATAATAAAAATTTCTGCCAATAAGAAACACATCTGCTTCCTCCAAAATATTTTTTGAGGCTCTTCCTTCACAGAAAAGTCTGGAATTTGGAGAGGAAGGGGGATTTGAAGGAAGCTAATGTTTTGTACATGGGGGTTCCCATCCTCCACACCAAATGAGTGGTTGGAGCAATCCTCATCAAATCAATCAGAAATATGAAAAAAACACCCCACACTTAGAACAGAACATTTCAGAAAAAAGCACTGGATGGTATATTCATGATTTTCACTGCAAAGCTTTCCTGCACTTCCAAATGAGATAGTATATTGTAACACATAGGTTTCCATGGCAAACATCTAATTACAATATAAACAGAGTATGCTAAAAATGTACCTCACTGGTAGCTACTGATGCCCAAGGGCTGTAGAGATCACCTTCCCCTTTCCAAACTATGTTCGGTTATGTATTATAAACAGACATTAGAATGGATGCAGAATTGCAAACTTCTTAAGTGAATATCTCATCTACATTCAGTGGTGCACAAAAGCCGAGAAATTCGCTGCATTATGCACATATGCACTTTTTTTCCCAAATGTATTCCACCTTCTGAATAATTTCCAAGAATGTTGACTTAATGTGGTAAACCACATGAGCGGAACCAACTTATTTGTATTATTTTGTACCAATCTTCAACTTTTTAGCTGCTGCATCTGCCTTGCTACCATAATATTAGTAACAGTGTAACTGAGCAGCACCAAAAATGTGGAGCATCCAACAACAGGCGGACAGTGTTGATGGAGCAAGAACATCATCTTGTTTAACACAGATTACTTGACTGAGAGGTGAGGGTCGGGGGGAAGGATCACAAGTAAGATGCACACAGTGCCTTGTTTTTCCACTTATTTTAGAAAATACATACAGAGAAAAATAACTATAGCATTAATTCAGCTCCATATATAACCCAGAAAATTAATTACAGTTCTCTTGCCCTACTCTTGTATATTGGGAAACCACAGTTTGCACAAACTAGCAGAGCGGTTGCAGAGCGACTATTAAAACACAGGCCTTCCCACTTTAGATCAGCGTCTTATCTACTGAATCATGTTACATCCCACAGGTAACGATACTGAATTTTATTTTTGTTTATACTATGCTAGAGAAAATAGGATCTGCTCAATTTCGGGCAATAAATTTAATTTAGATGTCAAAGAGTTTTTCACTTAGAGCTCCAGAAATCCCAGAAAAAAACTTTTAATTTGCACTTTTACACACACACAAAAAGGAGCTTCCACAACTCTACTAGGCTAAGCGACAGCTAAATCTATTTAGCTTCACGGATGAATGACTAAATCGGTTTGGGAAGTCAGCAGTTCAAAACCAAACTGAGGACAGTTTCCAGGCTACTCTTCAAAAGTTGCCTCCTTTTTTATTCATCAGGACGCTCACAGACTTATTTTTTCCTTGCCATTTTCTTCACCAACCTGGTGAAATAAAAAGCCACATTCTACTAAATCTCTCCAGCTAAAACGCTGGCATTTCTGAACAGAACAGCATCATCCAGGGAACTGAACAAGAGACAGACAAGACAGCACAGACTAAAAAGATGATTTTTGCTTCACTCCCAGTCCTAGGGCATCATTCTGCTCACTGCTGGAAAGAATGGAGAAAAAAGGGATTAAGAAATCAAGCAGAATATTTAATACAGGACCAGTTTTCAAGCCACTAATTTATTCCAGCATTCCAGACTGCAGAATGGAAATAAGATAATGAAGGAAGGAAATACTTGAAGATATGAGACAGCAAAACTAGTCTCAGAAAAGCTGCCTAACCAGCCCACTATATTAGAGTATTTCCTCATCAAAGACAAAAAAAGTTGAATTCGGCTCATTATCATTGTTGGCCTTCATACCTAGTAAGATTTAACAAGTATGTAAATGTACCGCTGATTACTTTTTTTTTAACCTGCTGTTACTACTGTCAACATTTCAGCTCATTTGTGCTCCTGTTCACCAGCAGTACCTAGAGCTGGTCAAACACTGCAAAACGGTGTTTACAAAACAGTTGTATGAATTCTGAGCAGCTGCTTGGTTCAACCACGTTTGTGCCCCTTGTTGTTCATGAATATTCAAGGGAACATGTTTTTATTTGCACAAATGGTTGGGGAGTGGCTGTTCCTGCATGAATATATTCTCATGCAAACAAATATTCCTGTGGGATCAAGAGCGTTTGCTAATTCGCCACTAACTGCTTGTTATTCCCTTGCTAAAAAAGTTCTGGGCATTAAGTCAGAAATCAGAAACAATATCATCTGACTCAATTAACCACTGGGTGCTACCACTCACAGGTTGTCAGCAGCAAAAAGAGCACAAACCTTAGGTTACTGGCAGGTGTAGATCTGAGCAAAAAGATTCATAGGAAAACAAAATCAAAGCTTTCTGTGAACAGAATAAAAAGAGTTAAACAGTGACTACTAATCAAGATGAATAACCGGGTTGGTGCTCATAATGCATCTCAATTTGAAAACAGGTAACTGTTGTTAGCATATTCAGGAAAGAGGGAAAATAAAAGAAAAAATAGGCAGCTGGGCTAGTAGATGTTCTCCATAAGATTGCCTGCATAGTGTTCACTATGTCTTAAACTGATCTATTTCTGGGTACATACAACACTATATATATGTTTCTTCCAGCAAGAAAAGCAGATAAAAGATGTGTCAATGAATCTTGCTTAGATGCATCAGCTGCAACACATTTGGGCACGAGTACCAACTGCAGAGCAGCAATAAGTGGGGTGGGCTACTGGATCCCTGCAGCAAGGTTGGGGTGCACAGCTGTGCCTATTCTGTGTTTGCCAGGTCACCAACAGCTTCTGACAGCTGTGGGAGAACCTGCTCACCCACAAAGCAAAGATGGACATATTGGGAGTTTAGTTTGGGGAGGTTCTTGGTCATCTTCAGACAAGATCCTTACAAAGTATCTCAATTCATGTGATTCATCACAAGTTTTTACCATGCAGAAAGCTGAACTTGGGAAAGACAGAGATAAAACACACACCGAGTCTATTAATTATGCAGATGCATTTCTCATTTGCAAATGAGAAAGTAGCTTATTTCTATAAATACAAGGAAAGTGGCAAGGCTTTATAAAGCCAAATCAAACAGTCAGCAGCAACATATTTATAGCTGGTACTGGCTTGGGGGAAGGGATGGCACAGACATCTCCTGTAGGTACCTTCCATTTTATTTCCTACAATATCAGGGAGCCCTCATAAAACTGACTTCAGCATGCTAATCTGTTGCTAAGCAGCAAATGAGCTGACATAATCATGTCCACATTTCACCTTGCTTTTTCCACATTCTGCAAAGTTTCTGGAGGTTTAGAGTAATTACAAAGAAAGAAGGAAAACTCTATCATTTTTTAGGACAGTATTTGTTTACCATAACCTAGAAGTTACTACATCAGTGTTGCTCAACCTGTAATGATTTTGAAAAACATTGTTTTTAAGACACTAATTGAGTTGTTAGGGAGGTACTTTTAACTATATAAAACATTTCTACAATGGTACATTAATATGAAGCCTTTTTGACCATGCAAAACCTTCTTCTACTTTTCTGCCTTCATGCAAGCAGTTGTACACTGTGATATCCTCCCTGGCTAAAGGGAAACTTTGAAAAACATTTCACAGCTCTGCAGAAAACCCTCCTGCTAGCATATATCTCAATCTTAATACACCCATCTAAAGGCTGTCTGAAAGAATTTAATGAATATTCTAGTTTCTGCAATTAGATATTGTTATTCACACCGAGGGACTCCAGAGTGCATACATATTGAGCAAAAATTAATATTTATGCTTATAAGCATAACTATTCTGAAACACACACAAAAATTTAAGATATTACTTAATTATTGACCTAACAAGACCCAACTCAAAACCTAACTACTTCACAAGACTTCAGGACATGGGCTTAATTTGTAAGGAAGACAGGATTTACCATTTCATGCTATAAACCACACAATTTAGTTTAACTGTTGTTCAAAATATCCCAGCCTTTAAAGCATAGATAGCATTTCAGCCTCAAAAGTGATAAGTATTCTTCCTCAGGGTAGAACACTTTTATTAGTTTATTCCTTCCCAGGCACTCATCTCAGACAATTTTACCCATTTACAACAGACTTATTTCTTTCTGGCTCAAAGAATAACTGGACAATGTTTTCCAACCTTTTAGCCAGCTTTGGCTGGAGGGACTTTGCAACCTCCATGTGCTCGAGGAGGCAGAGATGCTCAGGTCTCGCCAACCTTGTGCTATCACCGCAGGTTACACAGCACCAGAGCCACAACCCGTTGCCTTTCTCCTTCCTCTCTGCCTAGTGCTGAGACTACCAAGAGCAGAGTCATCCCCGGCAGGAAACCCCGAGCAACCCCAAACTCAACCCTGGCTGGCCAAAAGCTCCAGGCCAGCTGGTACACAACCCAGGTCCTGGGGCTCCATGATCCCCCTTGCCAGCTCAGATGTACTCTTAACATGTTTTCTGTTGCGGGAAACACTGGCAAAGGCTCACAAGACTATTTTGGAGAGGCCACATGTGAACCAGGAATAGATCCCTCAGCCCTAGCGTGGTCCCTCCTCTTTGAGGCAGCCAAGCCAGCCTCCCTCTCTCTCACTGTCACAGTCGGATGCTTCATCTGTGTCAACATCCCCTTTTCAAACCCTGCTTTGAATTTTTGTCAGCAACCTGCGCAAACACGGCTGACAGCAGAGGACAGCAAGAAGCCTTGCCGCAAAGCTGTGAAAACACAAAGCACTCGCACATCTATAGCTGCAGAACAAACAGGTGGCTCTGCAAGCAGCAGAGCTGAAGAGGGCTGGATGCTCAGGACCTGCATCCCAGAGCCTAATAAGGTGCCAACTCCAACTGCAGGGTCTCCCTGCATTTGAAGCCTTCCTAACACCTCTGTCTGTGCTGATTATTTTATATTAGAAAAAGGCCTGAGCTCCCCATGTAGCCTCTTCCTCAAAAGAGTGCTTGCAGCCACTTCCACCCAGCAACCTACTCCTGCGAGTAGGAGTCCACAACAGTTAGTTGCCTCTGAGACAGCCCTGCCCTTCTGCCAGCTGGGCTGAACTCAAGTCAATGGACTCGAATCATCGAGGAGTAAGGGATAAAGGAAGAGATGAGTTCACCTTCAGCATCGGCTCTTTAGGAAAAATAAGGCTGAAAATAGAAGCCTTGGCATAATAGGAAAAAATAGATTTTTCTACTCTTGTAGTAAATAAAGTCTCACAAGATAAATAATAGCAGTATCAATTCCTATTTTAACAAATTCAGCTGCAAGAGATCTAATTTTTATCCAAAAACACATCAGAGAAAATTAAAAGTCATTGATGTTATTCATCTACCTCTCTTGCTTCTCCCCCTCCCTCCCAGTTTCAGATTTCAAGCACTTACCAAGAAAATTAAACACAGTCATGAAGGAAGCACTCCTAATCGCTTGCCTCTCAGCATCTTCTTATTTCCTAAAAGGGAGCCCATCAAAGAAGCCTTTGAAAGAAACAAAACATCCACCTCCCAAAGCTTTTATTGGTTTGGGCAAGTTGTGGCCAGCTGCACCCCTCTGTGCCCTCTAAGTCAATTATTCACAAGTGTGCTGACCTTAATTTATTCCCCACAGCCTCATGTGTGACATTGTTTAATTTGATCTTGTTACTCACTTATGGTAGGTAAGAGGTTTGAGGATTTCTTTTTAATCTTTCTCACTCAGGTGACTCAATCCTAAGAAGAATAACGACTTGTTTCTGACCCATTTTGTATAAATTGACGGAAAGGAGGATGTTTTTCAGTTTTCTTAAAGTTAAAAAGTAACAGAAAACAGAATGCATATCCCCCTTCTCTAAGCAAAAATCAACGACTGATTTAAGCACTAATGTACACTTAGAGAAGTCAAACCTATAACTGAACTACTTTCAGTTCAGAACTCTATCTCTTGATTTGCACAAGAATACAGTTTTAACAGTTTCTTTCAAAAATTGCTTTATCAAAAAGAAGTGTTGTTGTCATGGAATATCTGCTCAGTTAGATAGCTGCTGTGTGTACATTTCAGTTTTTTTTATTCTGTCTCTAACAAAAAACTCAATTATAGCACTGAACATTTGGGCAGGATCTCAAATTAACTGGAATACATGTCCTTAGAGAAATCAGCTGTGCAGTATGAAGTTCATGACAATACTAAAAAAACATTGTCCAGCTGAGTATGTGAGGTGGTTTTTTTCCCCTACTTGTTCCTATGAACATATCAAGAACAGTACCTGTATCAAATAAAGGGGAAAATGGGCCAGATTGCTGAGAAACACCTTACACAGCAAGTTGGTAATAAAAATGGAACAAGAGAAGTCTGAGGATCAGATTTTCTCTTGGAAATTGAGCTGGATCACATTATACCCAGATGATTGCATATGAACCTGAGAAACTTTTTTCTATAATGCTATCAAATCAAGTTATTCCAGCTTCTGGCAACAATAATTGGGGGAGGTGGGAAAATCCCGATGTACAATTAAAGTGAAGAAGGGGAAAATGCACAGCTTCTGTTCTGCCTTTTACAGACGGTTGTTTTTTTGAGGGCAGTGCGCTGGCAGATATCGTGATACAAAGAAGCGGAATGTTTTTAAACTCTAAGCTAAAAGAGAACAATTTCAATTGCACATTTGCCTTATAAAGCTTTAGGGATTTTTATAAAAAGCCTAAAATAATTTTATTCTTAATTACTCTGAATGTGTTATTTTGCCTATATGCAACTCTAAAAGGTAAAATGTTTATTTTATGCATGTGCATTTTGCAGCTAGAAACTAGGAAAAGTATCTTTTTAATTCATTGTGAGAAATGAACGTAAAATTGTATTTGAGATTAAAAATGACTTTTCTTTTCTATTAAATTATATTGCCAGAACATGGCTGGGAACCCTTTGCATATTCAGTAGAAGGCTATGTAAGGTCACAGCTACTCACTGAAACAAAAAAAATACCAGATTAAAATCCACAGAAAATGGTAAAATCCTAAAAACTAGTACCAGTAGTGTTGCAATCACTAGTTTGTAGCTAAATAGATGATTAAGGAAACCCAACTTTATTATTTTGTCTCAGCAGCAATGCTGACAAGTGTCTAAAGGTTGTGGAAAGCACTAGGTAGAAATATGTAATGCTGAGCAAATATCAAGAGCTGTTTCAATCAAACAAAAGAAGGGAAATTTTAGCCATTTTTTGTCCAAGTTACAAACACCTACAGCTTATCTGCAAAGGGAAATTAAGGCTCAACATTTGTTACAGTTAAAAATGTAAAAGAAGCCTGTAGCATATCATCACATAAACCCAGGAAGAATGACCAAGTACAATTAAAGGTCAAACATCATCAGTCTGCCCTTGTGCAGACTTAGTGAGAATCAGGGGCATTTACCAGGAAAATTCTCTGCATTATTACAGGGTCATCCAATTTAGAATTAATTAATCACAATATTGAAAAGAAAAAAAAAAATCCTTCCTAATTAACCATGTTACAAAACAGCCTCTTCAGTATTCTATCTCAGGGACATACCCTGACACAGATGCAGGCTACCGAAGATCTTTTTGATACCGAGATTACATTGACTTCAGTGGGAGTTTGGTTCTCAAACTCAGCTGTTTCCAGACCTGAGTCACTAAGGACTTTGCATCCTTCAGGCAGATGCATGTGCTGGCTTGTCTGACAGAGCAGCAGCACCGAGTACACAATCGAGTGAAGTCAAAAATGTTGTTCTGCATGCAGGAATCATACAGAAGATCCTGGAGAGAAATTCTGTAAAAAATTTATCAAAAGTGTTGAAAAATCACTATCTCAAGTGAGGCTGGGCTGCTCGCCTTTCTCCTTTCTGAGGGCGAATTGGTAGAGAAAGGAACAAATATTATCTGTTTTACCTTCAGGTTGGTTTTCCCCCTCCCTCTGAAGTGCAGTGTCTTACTGACCAAAAAAAAAAAAAAAATTCAAAGAGAAATGAGTCGTCAACATAGCCCTAGCTTGAAGCTTGGTTTGATGGCCCTCTGAGGAATAACACTCCGTATTTTTTCCACCAAAGAACCCAAAGACAAACATTCAAAAATTTTGTGGCAAAGTCTTTCATTGGGAGGTACGTTCCCCACATCTGCACAACCCTTGGCCCAGGAGCAGGTTGACCATGGGGCATAGGCAGGACCCTGAACATGAAGCATCCTTGGAGAAACTTCCTGAGGAATGATGGTCCTGCAAGCCCCCCTGTCAGCCCTAATCCAAACCCTTGCTCAGGCTAGGATTGATGGTTGGAGGTGTTTCAGAGACAGGAGACTTTTTAGGTCCAACTCAGTTCCTTCAGGGTTACCTGACTGGCACGGCTGTGAAGCAGCAGTTGACCTACAGGTTCCTCCATTTGCCTTGGCCAAGGACCAGCCCACACAGGCCTCCCCAAACCTTTTGGCTGATTCTCTTTGGCAGTGGAAGGAAATGAGAACAGCCTGTGGGATGGCCGGTGGGAGCTCCCGTGTGAGCCCACATAACTGCGAAACTGCACTGCTGTTCAATGGTGGTTTGCGCTCACTTCTTAAATTTAGCACCAACTCCCCTTCACTGGATAACAGAGAACGATCGTGGGAGCTGTATAGTTTTTTTATAATACCTGGATTTTAATAGTACCTGTATTCAGAATTATTCCTTTGGAGTAAAAGGGACTCTAAACAGGTAACTGTTCAGCTTTATTAACTAACAGATCATTATGTACTAAAATGCACTGAAATTGCATTGTAATTTTAGCATAAACTACAACGTAATTACAGTCTTTGTAGTGTAAAGTATGACTATAACACAGTAATGAATTAAAGATGAGAAATAAGCATACAGACTGGTTTGTATTTAGAGTAGACATCTCCGTAATATTCCCCTTGTGGATCCACTTTCAGGAATATGGCCAAACTTTTCACACCTATTGGGCTCAGAGTGCCAGATCTGGGAATCACCAATCTGTAAATAAGTAATAGAACAAGTCTGGTGTTTTGCGTGGCCAAACATGGAGTGTCTGTCCCATTCCCGTGTTCCCAAATCTGACCTAACAGCTGGAATTGCTCCCCGCTGTGCCTTTCCCCTTTGGAAACAGCTGCCTGGATAATGTCAGCCTGGCAGTTGTCCCCACCACAGTGCAAGCATGAATGGAAACTGCTGGTGTAATAGCACTTCTTGTCAGGAAAATGTGTCAAATTTTATTTTTTGAAGTGGAATAGACATTAGGAAAAAAAGTCGATTTTTTTTTTTTTCTTGTTTTCTTTCCCATTTGGTACAAATATTCCAGTGTATCTCAACTAAATCTTCAGCTACAAATTCAAAAAATTTTCTTCACCAAGAAGTTGTGCAAATCCTTGCCATCTGTTGCACTGCTTAACTGCCGAGACAAAACCAGCATAATTTGCCACTGTAGCATAATAACATTAGACTGATGATTTATGGGGCCTTGAATGTTCTTTTACTTGGAGCTGTGTGCTTTTGTTGGCCTTTGCACCTATTCCAAATACAAACTCAAACACGAAGCTGCTCCCCTCCCTCTACTGCAGCCTCTTCATGTCAAACATGAATCCTCTAATATCAGATATGGCATCACTGTGCATGTGACTCTCAGCTTACAGTGTAACAAGTCCAGGGAAAGGATGCTATTAAACTCTGCTATCTTGGAACACATATAAATAATCCACACCATTCCTATAAATATTTATCCCTGTAACCTCAATTGTCATTCAAATAAAGGTTACAGTCTTCATCCATTTCCATTTTCCATATACTAACCAAGTCATCTGAATTCTTCAAGTGTCTTCTCTACTTAATTTGTATTTTTCGTAAAAATTGAGAGGTATGTGTTTTGTCACCACAGTTAAAAAAAGAGACTCCTGATTTTCTGTTTTCAGTGTCCCGTGGTTTTAAATAAAAACATCATGATATGATGACCATATCTGTACGGTACAAACACATCTGAACTGTAGCCCAGGGGATGGTAAATATCCATCAACTTTCCACACCTCCCCTAAACGCTAAACTGACACTAACTTCTTTTTTTCCACGTACAGTCTCCTGCATTATCTCTTGAAAAAGAGAACGCCCACAACAAAATCATCCTGTAATTTGGCAGCTTTATAAGCCAAAATCAGACATTTATCTCCTATTCTCACTTCAGGAAGAAGGAAGGGGAAACAGGGAAGAGAAGCAATAGAAGTTATGAATGCTCATAAGCAAGAAGAGCGCAGTCAATCGCTTACAAAATGACTCCCTCCAGGTTGCAGTAGTTTGGTTTTTCCAAAAAGTCATCACAAAAAAAGCATCCTGGGATAAGAAAATACCTCTAAGTGGCCAGCCTTTTGCTGAGGAGAGATATTGTGAACCATAAAAATTATGTGCTGCTTCTGTTTCATGAACATTATATAATTACTAGACTAAATAGCCAGAATAAACAGAGAATGGGCATTTTTACTAGGCTTGAGAAGAGTAAAGCCATAAAGAAAATAACTCCATGAAATTTACAGGAGAGACCCATTTCAGACCATATGTTGGGAAGGATCTTCATCCAAATGTATGAGTCAATGTGTTAGTGAAGTGTTGCACGCAGAGTTCCTGAGTTTGGGAGTGTTTGAGGTTTAGGTTTCTCAAAGTTTTCATGCTGCTTTTACCCTCCAAAACATGACACATCTACTTCACTTTCCGCATCACAAATTTTTCCCCACTCTGCACTGCGAATCTCAGCAGAAAAGGAAAAATAAAATTACGTGACTTGCTCATGGTATGGACAGTTCAGCACATGTGTAATTCTTTTTAAACTCCAGAGCCTTAAGTGCTTAATTTTGTCATCATTTAAAGACATGGCACAATTACAGCCAGGACTGACTGTACTCTGAGTCTATCAACGTATTGTGTAATCCAGACCCCTAGCTTTATTCCTCTGTTGTCTTCTGACTAGATATTTGTCTCTATTTATCGTAATAGAGTTATGCACCTTATACAATTACTATTTCAAACCTGCCTGTCGGTAACAGCTGTATGTCTTCATGATTACCACTAGAAGACGGGAATGCTAGAAGACGATCCTCTCATACAAAAGCCCCACATCTGGCCTAATCACTCATTTATTTGTTTAATAGATGAAATTAGTGAAAGAACAGAACACGGACAATAACGAGGGTGTTACAGAGGAGCTTTGCCGCAGCGCTCTGCCAAGTGCTACACCCAGCGCCGCGTCCCCCGACTTGAACAGAAACTGCCAAGTACAGCCGGCCCCAAAATGACTGTTCCGTTTCACAAAAAAACCCTTTAAAATTTTTTCCATACTGAAGAGTGGAAGTTTTCAAATATTACAGAAATGTTCATTAGATATGGAAAAAGAAAAACCAGGAGGTAGATTTGGGGAATGTTTCTTCAAGAAATCACAAGGTGTAGCACAGACCGTAGGCAGCAGTCACTGCCATGTCACACCAGGATGCCCATCTCTCCTGCCACCAAATCGCTGGTGTCCTCATGGCAGCAGGGAGGCAAAACGCTGGTGCTCAGATGGCCAGAAAAGCCCGAGGGATAAATGCACCGTCTGATCCGGGTCCAAAACTCAGCTCTTTGTCCCATTCCAGGCACTTGTGTTACTGCTGAACAAAGATCAGTTCTTGCAATCCTGACTTCCACAGGGCTTAAATGTGACCCACGCCAGCTGGGGTTGTACCGGTGGGACAGGTGTTCTCTTATTTCCTCCTAACAAAATGTGCTTGATGGCAACTCATCCCAGTCAAGGTAAAATCTTCTGCCTGGAGAGTGCTGTTGGATCAGTCATTACTGAGGCACATTTAGAAATCACAATACATTATGTAAGAGGAAAGGCCCTTTCCTAAATGGCTGGAAGAGTTTGTGTTCAGAAGTAATAAGAATGTTTGGTCTTTAAAGTCATATTTCATAATTTGCCAGATTTCAGGAATATTTTCTCATTGAAAAGATATTGCTTGTCTTGTTTTCAAGATTTTGCTTCAGCAGGCTTCGCAGCAAAAAAACCAGCACTGCGAGAAAACAATAAACTTGAATAAAACACTATCCCTTCAAAGAAGAACATGTGAGGTTTATCTAACCTGAATACTGAGTCAATCTTGAGCCTAGCAGCTGAAAGAAAATATAGGAAGAAAAGGGAAAAATCCGGCAGGAGAAAATAAGAAATATATTTTGGGCACTTAGTTGCTGATGTCAGATGTGTGACACGGTTGTGTTTTATTCCAAGCAAAATTTCATATCTGCGAAGTTATTATAGTGAGAGAAAGTGCTGTGAAAAGCAGAGTAAATCCAATTCCTCCCTGCCACCATATCCTCACTGCTGTACAGCCGGCTGGGATCGATGCTTTGCTTGCTGCTGAGGCAGAAGACAAAGAAAAGTTTCCTGGATCCCAGCAAAGCCGCATGAACCAGGTGAGTTTGCACCTGCCCATGCAGCCTCTTTATCCCACCATGGGGCCACAACCACCTCTGTCTTCCCAATATAAACACCTGAAATCAGGAACCGGGCTGGGATCTGGGGGTGTAAGTCACTGCAGGTATCTCCTGTGGTAATGTCTGGGGAAGGGAAGGCACGAGGGTTTTTATCTGCTTTGCTAAATGAAGTTCCTGAACTACAGAACAGGGTTTGGGTAAATTTGTCTCGTGATGTGAGTGATGACCGCGGTCACACCAACCCCGCGGCCGCTTCCCTGCCTTGGTGGCCGGATCTGGAGGGACCCAGTCCTTGAAAAAGTGCCAGGCTGAGGCAGGTCTCACATATTCTTGTTGACTTGGACTCAATGATCCTTGTGGGTCCCTTCCAGCTCAGGACATTCTATGATTTTATGACTTGAACAGGTTGCTCTTTTTATATAGCATACATAGTGCCACAGTTGTGCTGTATTTTGCCATTTTTGTTCCTTTTCGATTACTTTTAAACTTTTAACTTAAATATTACACAGGCCCAGCATGTGTCTGTGTGGTGACATACCACTCTGTTCATATAGCACTGTGGGAGATAAAAGGATTTTTTTGTTGTTGTTTCTAGTTTGCCTTAATCCTATTTATAGGCAATCATCAACAGACAAATGTTCTGTTAAATACATCTTCATCCAGGCAGAAGTTGAACTTATGAACATGATAAAATGAAAGCAACTTGTAAATATGCTATGCTGGGGATTTATGTTAATTCAGTCTAAATTATATCAATTATAAGTGACAGTTTATCCAGGACATTATTTTGTGTTTCAAATTTTACCCTAATTATGTTGGTTCAGTAGATTTATACTAATAGCTGTTACAGATCTTCATGCCTTTGACTACTCTGTGTTGTGATCCCAGCCTTCTAGGAAACAGATATTCACTGTAAGCAATCTCTTCCTCTGCCATACTGCATAAAAGCATATTGTGCATTCATACATAGTGGTATTTTTTTTTTTTTTTTTTTGCTTAAGCAAATTAGCACAATCTTTATAGCATTTGATTTATAGCATTCGTCTACATTTTTAACATTGGAAGAAGTTCATCTCTATGCTCCTGAGTGGCCTGAAATGTCTCAATGTTTTCAGAATCTCTGCTGGCCAGAAATATCCTGTATCCCCAAGGTACCACAGGTAGATCAAGGGATCACAGCCTACTCTGACGTCCATGGGGACACACGTGGGCCAGAGGTTGCCCCAGTCACACACAGACACGTTTTACATCAGGCTGGGTTTGTATAATGGGTTCAACACAGTCTGTCCTTTGACTCTGGTTGTAGAGTCAAAATAGGCATGTTTGTGTGCGTAGAAATGACAAGTTTCAGATGGAATTTCTTTCTAACTATTTTAGGAAAAAATAGTCTGGAAGTGTTTTGTGCTATTTCCTTTCGATGCTGCATAACTCTGAGCATTCTTTTTGCAGAAAGACAGTGTGTTAGCAGCACTCAATTAACTCAGTGCATGATTGAGAGAGGAGGACAGACTTTGACAATAGTGACCAAAGAAAATAAATTAAGTAGCGGCAATGTACATGGCAAATGATTAGAGAGACAGAAAACCTTTCCTTCTGCCCTGAGACAAGTGTAAATTAAGACTGTGTGGAAAACGTGGCAACTAGACAAATTGCCCATTTTCAAGGCACCACCAAGCTCGGCCCATGGTCCAGTACAACAAACCCTGAAGGCAGGAGACACAAATAGTTTTCCCAGCGATCCTGACACACAGTCTATCCATCATCCGTGCTGCCTTGTTTCCCAGGGAAGGCTGCTGATACGGAACCCCACTTCTAAGTAAGGAGAAAGGGCAGAATTAATTGCTGCTGCTGTAAAATCCACCGTACAGATTACAGGGGCATGTTCCCGCACCTGGGGGTTTGGATCACAGGACAGTTCCTTATCTACATGAATTAAAACACGCATCAACACACAAATTCTCTACCACTCTCAGCAGTCAAATACTGTTCTACACGGGATCTTGGCTGTAGTTTCACTGGAGACAACAGCAAGACGCTACTGGTATCAGAAAAGCTAGGATTTCTACAAAAATCAGTCAGGAATGCTGTTTACAGTCTGTCAGTAAATAGAATATCTGCTGCATGGAAATGGATCAGGTTTTTCCTCTGAGTCAATAATTAGGGGAATTTTTCAGGGTTTTATCTTTTTTCTTTTTTTGGCTTTCTTCCCCCCTGCCCCTGACCAACTGTCCTCTGAACTTAGAGGACATCTTTCAAGAGAGAAGAATGGATTTTGGATCTGGTACTTCATGGCAGATGGTAGAAAGGAGCACCAGAAAGGAGCACTCCTTACTTAGAGGTCAGAGGACATCTTCGCATTCCTTTAAATGGCTTAAACAGCTCTGCAAGAATAACAAATCTGTTTAAAATAGGAAATCAGAAGGAAATAAAGCTGTGTCAGGCAACATTAACGCTCCCATATGCAATTTGACCTTGGACAGCTCGTCAGATCTCTTGTTCAGCTCATTCATCATTATTCTGGGCTGTCATCATGAACACCATTGCTCATTAATTATACATTAACCTCATTCATGGCTTTTAATCTATAATGGGTCAGGATGTTTAAAAATAATTAAATAAGAATGTGCAATGGTAATAAGGATAATACCTGTACTGGAGTTTAGGACATCTGACTGCAAATCAAAAATAGGTGATGTGGAACAATTAAATGGGAAATGAAACAAAAACAAGAAAGGAGAGATCTCTAAATCTCCAACCTTGCATTTAGAACAGTATTAGGTTTAAAAGATTCCCAAAATATGCAGCTTGTAGGACTCTGACTTTTTGTTTGTTTGTTTTTAATTTACAAAATGAGCATGAATTTTCAAAGCAAGGAAATATGATCTGGTGTAAGCAGATTAGCGGATCAAACTGTTAGGCTCTAGCTCAGATAAAACAGGGATGGGTTCTTGACAATATTCAGACTCTTTTTCTGCTGGTGGAACTGCCAGTGCTCCCATTTGCTGTGTGTGGTTGCTGGGTGGGGTGCACTGGCTGCAGGGGATGATGTTGTTTTCAGAGCACTGTGTTCCCACAGGTTGGTGCATCCATCTCCTGAAGGTTGAACCAACTCTCCGTGGGTCTTCCAGCCTATGCCGTGGCTGGATTCCCCAACAGCCTGGGATGAGAGAATCCTCTGAATCCCTCAGTTCTCTGTGCCAAATAAATGGATTCAATATAGGATTTAACTCAGTGTTTCCAGCACCGATGCTTTAGTTCTGAAATGATCACATATTGTTTCCTCCTATAATTAAATGAGTTTCCACATCACACAGCACTGGGGCACCTTGCTTTCCAGTGTCACAAAGGACTTTTCATATTGTGCCAGTTGTCTGCAGTAAGCTGAAAGTGCCAAGGTTTCCAAAACAGGCTTGAAGCAGAAATAAAATTTTATAGCCAAAGAAGAATTACTACATGCCACATAACATTTCAAACTAAAATAATGTTTCATCACAGATTTAGGGAACAAGGATTAGTTTTTTAAACTTAGCTAAGTCAATGAATCTTATATCCCATATACTGCTATACATTATGTTCTGAGATACATTTCGCTGTGCTAACTCAAGGCTGTTCTAGTGAGGTTGGTTCAGAGAAAAAACCCTCAACTGAGAGGACATTTCACTGACCTAGTTTAAAAGAACTCGAGAAAGCCAAAGAATATTACACTGCCTGTGAAGCACGTAATGAATTATATAATGGTAAATTATGGAGTTCAATAATAATAAACTATGGGGCCTCAAATATACACAGAAGGATTTACCCTAAAGAGAAAAACCAGAAGAATTTTCCCAGCTCTTAGTGGATGCCATTTGAAGTCTCCAGACTATGCTTTATTATTCCCAGAGAAGCTAAAAAACCTTTGTAAATCATTTTCAACCACATTCAGGATTTTCAAAGGATTCCACGAAAGACAGGCTAGTACTGGGTGAACGTTAATGGAGGCTGGGTACCTAACTAGCTTGGAGCACTTGAAAAATCCCTGTCTCCTTGAACAGCTGGGTTCTGCTCAGCTCTAGCAAAACACATGTATTTCATAGCTCCGAAATATTCTGTAGGATCTGAACCTTAAAAATCTCCTTAAATGTGCTTAATTTGACTGCCTACTGAGTTTAATAGGACTCTGCCTGTGGCATTAAATAACAGTACCTTTGTGTAACCCACTGGTCACAGGTCCCTGTTGTGTGGCACCCCCAGAGGTGGGGGGTGTCAAAACCCTCCTGTGCAGCCCTGCACTTCTCCCTGCACCCCAACAGCTCATGGTTTCACTCCAGACACCTCCGGGGCAGGTTAGCCAACGTAGTCATCCTCACATTTACACTTAGAAACTACCTTTTATCCGATAATCTTGAAGCACTTCACATCCATTAATTAAACTCTAAGGGCTTGGTAATAGGTTGAGATTAATGTTTTCTGCTGCTCCTCAGGTAAAACAGCAGTTTCGCTCAAACATGAGCAGCAACTGGTTTTAAACCTAGAGAATCTGTTTTTATGAGCAATCACAGATTTGTATGCAGTAAAAAGTATGATTACGTGGGATGGACTTCATTTGTGCTGAAATGAGGAAAGAGATTACTTTTTAATTCGAAATACCTTTACTCTAATGTATTTCTTTCTTAAACTGAAGGGAGTATATTGGGCTGTTTTTTCCCAAATGGAATTCCAGTAATTGGGGTTACTGAGGATTTAGTCCCCGAAATGTATTTTTTCCTTAAATCTGTTTCATAAAATCCTGTTCCACATGTGATCAGAATCATAATTAAAGGACTTTTCTGTATATGTAATGCTTCCAATTTGACACATCTAACCATGTATTTGGACAGTGTAAAATCAATCCAACATCAGTAAAGCAATGGGAACCCATTTCTTTAAAAGGGATGTTAGTTCAGACCTTATAAACCCGTTCTAACTTTCATTGTCAGGGAATACGGTCTTTTACTCAGAACACTGACTAGAAGTGCATGACCAATGAACAGAAGCTCATAAAAGCAGAATTTCTCCTCCGTGGGAGGCATCAGTATTTTAGAAGAGAAAGAAGACGCATCTATAAAGAGGAGGAGTATTTTCAAACTTTCTGTCTGCATGAAAAAATAACAGAGATCATATCTTAAAAATAAAGAGCCACTGTGCCTCGGTATCCCCTCCGCTAAAATGCACATCATGACAGTAGCCTGCACCACCTGGTAAAAAGCATCATCCAGAAGCTGACTTACAGTTATTGAAAATGAAAATGAGTAATCATTTCAGATAAAATGACAGACTTCCATAGAATCATTATATCCTCCCAGCCTGAATCATGCAACACCAAAAAGATATTCCCTTCCCATCCCAAGACCAGACTCAGACCAGCTGTGACCTGTTACGCATGAACGGTGTAGAAGGGATTAGTCATTTCAGCTGATCTATGTGTATTTCTTCTGTTTGAATGTATAGCATTTTTCTTAATTACTTCTGACTTTTCATCCAGCATGCTATAAGCTTCTTATGAAGAAAAGAAAATAAATAATTCAACTTCCACTTATTCCGGGAGGAGGCTGGCTGTTCTAATCTATCCTTAGAGAATAAACAAGCTAGCTGTTCACATACAGTTTATTCGAGTATGACAAATAAACATGTGCGCGATACTGCAATGACAATAAGGATGGGGAATACCAGAACTGTATTTTGGGCTGGAATTGGAGGCTGGGACCATTTCTATTTCCCTCCCTTGAAAGTTTGGTTACACTTTTGCCTGTAGCTGTAAGGCAGAGATTGGTAAGAAATGTCAGTGCAATGAGGAGTGAGGAAGGACGGAGCCAGAGAGCGTGTCAGAGTGTGGATTAATTCCCCACCACAAGAGCGCTCCGGGCTGCTTTGCACAATGCGTTTGGAGAGGAGCTCTCAAATGAGATGAAAGTCTGGTTGAGAAATACGGTTCCTTGGCCACCCAGGAGGGAGATGGTCTGTTTAGGGTTTCGAGTAGTCTGTTGGAAATATTAATGTGTCGGGGCAGCATGCTGGGAGAGCTTCTGCACCTGCTTTAGAGAAACCTTTCAAAACACGTATTACTTGCTGCCTCCAGGAATGTTCATGTTTTACTTGGAATAAGTGCGGGATGAAACATTTAAAGCAGTTTTGGACCAGAATCTGTGTTTTCCCATTTCCCAGGGATGGAAGCTGTGAAGCTCTTGTGCATTCTGTCCAGCTTAATGAGCCCCAAATTCAGCTCTTACTGGAGGATGATCAGGGCCTCACCCTGGAGGAGCCCACAGGTTGATGGGTCAGGTGGAAGACAAGAAACGACCTTGCGCCGCTTGAATCCTAGGTTAGAGATCTTACCTCTGGGTCCTGGCACATCGACCACAGCAGAGCAACAGAGGAGAATAATTTCCCTGACAAAGTCTCCCTGACGCTTCACTGCATCGGTATCTGGCCACCGCCTCGCAGAGCTGCGGAACATCAGCCTTGCAGGGAGGTCGTGTTTGGCACGGAAGGCTGCAGCTCACTTCCAACACCACCGGAGCAACAAGGGCTGTTGTCCTCACTTGAAAATGTTTCAGCAAAACATAAAAACTTTCGATTCTTTCCTCTGAAGCAGTAAAATATGCAATTGGGATTGGAGTTGACTTTGTCCGTGGGAGATACCTGACAATCTTGCTTGATGAGAGCGAGCTGCATGTGTCACCGGAAAGACAGAGTGTCTGAAGAAGAGGAAACCATTCATCTCACCACCCTGACCTTTCTGATAGCCAGCTAGTAGTATGGGCAGAGCTCCACAGATCACTTCAAAGTTTATTGCTCTGTTAGTCCTCTTTGATTGACAGATCACCTAATGGATAATAAATTACTGCCCTCCACTCGGATTGGGGGCTGCCTGCATATTGCTAACGCTGATTTTTCAGAGCCTACTATCGCTCACTCTCTGCTTTCGCAATTTAAAGGGATGCAAGCTCAGAGACAATAAATAAATACAGAGGACTAGGACTTCAAGGGGACGTGTGGGGAATTAACAGCGCGGCGCTCTCTGAATTTCAGCGTGACACAGGCTCCTACGTCCCTCGGGCCTTTTTAAAAGTCTTGCAGCTTTGCTCTTGTGCCTGCTGCAAACGGGGCTGCTTCTCCCCGGGCATCTGGGGGTGGGAGAGCAGAGCCCCTTCCCTCGGCCCCTCCGCACCTTGGGGACCGCTCCAGGGTGCTTTGGGGGCTCGGTGGGATGCTTGCCTCAGTAGCCCACCCGAACCATAGGAGAAATTGTGCTCTGCAGTGAGATGAATCTGAAGAATCTCCACCCAAAACCAGTGGTGCTTCTGCCAGGACAGGGCCCAACTCTCCACTTTTACTTAATTCCAGTCACACTGACTTGCTTTGGCACGAGAGCAAGAGCGGCGCAGAGACTGAATAAAGACCTCAGGGTTTTGCCCATAAAAAGAAAATGAAGTGGAAACACCTCTCTTGAGGCTGGAGAGGCCAGGATCTGTCATGGCTGTTCCGGGTCTCTGAAAGTGCCACGAGTCCGCGACGCTTTCCTCCAGAGCCACTGTCAGCCCTGGCACTTCCATCAGTTCTGCCACGTGTCAAAGCACAATTAAAATAAAAGTCCCTCTTTCACACTCACCTTGGGGACCGGTGGGCTCGTCACCAGCACTGAGGATGAGGCGCTTCAGCTGCTGGTCCCACCAGTACCCGCGGTGCAAATACCAGAACATATGAGCTAGAAAAAGCAACAGAAGAGCTCAGTTCTCGCATGGGCTAGATTTTCCAAAGAGCTCTGTGCAGATGGAGCAGGACACGTTTAAATGAATTAGCAAACTCTATTCCCTAAGCTCAGGGCATTGATTTCCTGAAAGATGGGGGGGTGGGAAGGCTCTGACATTAGGCAATGTAATTTTGCATGTAATTTTGCAGTTTTCCTGAAGGCAAAGGACCTTCCTCGTGTGCCAGGGATCTCCCCAAGGCACGGTGGTCAGGCTGTTGCTGCTTAATGTTCATACATGCCTGTGACAGCTTTAGCTGCGATTGTGGAGAGGGGAGCACCCAAAGAATTTGGGGGTCAAAAGAAAAGACGCTCCTCCCAAAAGAGGAACCAACACGCTCGGCTGGATCTAAATTGGTGCTGGCAGAGCTACACCGTTACCCCTGGGCACGCGCAGCCTTTCTAAATCTCCCTGTCCCTGCATTTTCCAGGGTCTTTGCATGGTACACCAACTGTTTTGAGGCTTTCATTTTAAATTAGCAAATTAAGAGCACCAACCGCAGAGGCACCATCAGCACAGCAGGTACCTCCCACAGGTTGGATCTGTCTCTTCTGGCAGGTGCGTGTCTTTAGTCCCTACACTGCACATACTCAGAGCTTTCATCATACACGCTCCTTTTCCCTCTTAACTGAGGCAACAGTGAGACGTTCAGAACGTGTTTATGAAATCTGTGTTACTTGTTCCTCTAATATTTAATTTTCTCTCTCTTTGGAAAACACAGAAGTTCAACCCAGGCCCTTAAAAACACAGCTGCTGTTATTCCGCAGCTGGGCACTACTATGTGGAGAGCATCTGAAAGGGGAAGCTCAAACACAGGAAACTGGATGCAAGTTTACACCACTGTGGAGAACAATACCTGAAAAATTTGAGGTGTAGATTTTAATCCAAGATTTTTAATGTGAATAATTTCATCCTGCAGCCTTTGCAGCTGAATGAAGGACTAGAAATTCCATCTACGAACAGATCCGCGGAGGACAAGACACTATTTACTCTTATTTCTTTCTCAAACGACAGTAAGCCTGGTAGGTTACACAACATAGCCCGTCTTTATATCCTCGGTTTAGGGACGTGCTATGGCTGTTCAAGAGAGCATTTATGTACACCAGTGAACTCTAAGTGTATGCTGAATGTTTAGCACATATTTCAGTGCTATTTTCACAGCATGGGCTATAGGCAATGTTTTCCCTTTACCCACACTTCTTACATTTCTGCATCCTTACATTAAAGCTTATGGCTTATAAAAAAGAGAACTATGTCGCTTCATTTAGCAGTATCAAATATTTTTCCTGATGCCATTATCAATTATTTTTAGTGAAAGTACCTGCTTATGCAGAGTTTACTTATATAAGAATTAAACATCGTGTTCCATTAAAATTATTAAAAATCTCTTTCTATAGCTCTGCTCTCTCCACTTCTCCTCTAATGTTCAGAATCACATAAAATAGTAATGAGCATACATAGCCTTCTGCTGTTTTCATAGACAAGGCAGTAAAAGAGACAGTTGCTGTTCCCTTGAGTGCAAGTCCACGAATCAGAAAGTCTAATCAGCCACAGCATCTGACACACTAGGTAGCCTCTGTATTTCATTACTGCTATATTAAAATCTTCCTTATTTGAATTCTGTATCCTCTATTAAAAGGAGAGAGAGAGGTAGAAGAGGAAACCAAAAAAGTGCAAGAAAAAGGAATTAAAGTAACGCCCAACGTTTTCGCTCCCCCAGCCTGATGCTTTGGAATTCTGTTTCCAGTGCAAAAGCTGGTATGAAAATACCTGGAGCAAGTACCCGGCATGCTGCGGCCGTTGTGCACCCCTGGGGCTGTTTTGTGAGAATGCAGCTTTAGTGGCCTGGGTAAGACCCAACGCTGGTTTGTGGTCCTGCCTTGCAGCAAATGCTCAGTGACAGGTAAATGAGCAGTGGTGTTTCTCACCATTTGCCCGCAACACTTGCCCACTGTGTCTGTGCCTGCGACTGAAGGATTGCAGAGGGGCAGACAGGCTGAAGCTGCTGCGCTGGGTCAGTGAAAAGACAGTTTTCCTGGGAGAATGTGCTGCTGGGTGCTGCCAGGCTCTGCGCGTCCACAGCATCGCTGCGGCTGTGCCAGCAAAGCGGCCGCTGGGCAGGTTTCAGGAACGCAACATCTTCTGACACTCTCAGAAATAGGAGGTGCCTCTGTGCCTCGGCCCACGCTGGTCTGTAAATTAGGCTGTGACAAAACGAATTAGATTTAATTTTGCATAGCTCTCCAATGGTATTACTACATGTGTTATTACATAATCCTTTGAATCAATAATTTGACTGTGTGTGCTTTCACCTTATGAAATTGAGAAAGATCAGTTCAATACCGTTAGGCAGTTGCTAAGAGTGGCACAGATGTATATAATATCCAACAATAGATGTCACTGTTATGCCAATAAAAATGGGTTATATTTACAGTTTTTGGTACTTTCAACCTCCACTGCACAAAGCTGCTAAGTCAAAAGTGTAAAGCCAGGGCACTCCCTGATACATGATACTTTTTAAAACGTGGATCCTACATATCTTTGTGGTTTTTTATTCTAACAAATTACATGCAAAAATTCTAAAA
Source organism: Caloenas nicobarica (assembly GCF_036013445.1). Classification (NCBI taxonomy): domain Eukaryota; kingdom Metazoa; phylum Chordata; class Aves; order Columbiformes; family Columbidae; genus Caloenas; species Caloenas nicobarica. The sequence goes on along the minus strand of NC_088262.1, from coordinate 6,551,678 downwards.
TACTTTAAAAGCCAGTTTAAACAAAATTAAAAAAATATATTTTCCTATGGCTTTATGCAAACCGGTCACTGAAGAATAATGTCACTACCCATAAGTTACAATGAGCAGGAGAAAAAGAAAAAGGGAGTGGGAAGCTTAACTAAGGAAATATCAGAGATGGAAACATTTCTGCTTACACTTCTTTCTTTCAAAGGGGAGGGTGATGTATTTTCTCTCTTCTCCTTGGAATGATTACATGGAGGACGACAGGTAGGAACTCATCAAAAGAGAAGGACCAGGGTATAAGCAGTGGTTTGTTGAGACAAGAAATGAGGGGGAGGCATCACAGGCAAGATCCCACAGCAGCAAAAGACAGGGAGAGTCTGCAGAAGGAGGGAATAAGTATCCGAGCAAACTTTGAGCTCTAATGTCCTACTTCAAGAGGTTCTTAACACTGCTTGAAATTAGTATAAAATTATAAACATCAGACTGCAAACAATATAGGAAGCTCCAGACCAGCAAAGTAGCCTTTAGCTCAGCTGTGGGCAAGACCTATGCAGAGTCAGCTCGTAGTGACGAGCGAAACCAGTGAAGTCTATCAAAAGAGAATGACTTTAAACATCAATCTCAGGATGAGGCACAGAGGAAACTAGGCAGGTTATTACACAGCAGCCATTCACCAGCTACTCTTCTATTCCTCATATCAAGAACACAATTCACTGAGAGAAAATATCTGTGCTCAGTGGTCGTAATTGTAGCCATAACACAAGAAATAAAATGCTGCTTTGTGACCAACTGATTTAGTCAGAAAAAGTGGGCAGGTGTTTCGGTGTATGGTGCTGTCATCAACCTGGCCCCAATCAGTCCCGAGGAGGAGGAGGCTCCCGATTTTTTGCTTCTTACCATGAGTTTGGAAGACATAAATAAATGCAAGTAAAACCTAAGTCTATGAAAATAAGAAAAGCCACATGGTAAGATTTTCATCAAACCTCTTTCTTCCAGAATGCAAGGGAGACAAATTATCATTTCTGGATAGATGACACCTGAACTGTGCACACAAACATGTTCTTTCAAACAGACCCACCAATGTTATGTACATAAACACCAAACCTTTACCACGCAGATTAGATCACACCTACTCATTAAAAAAAACCAAAACAAACCAACAGAACCCAACAGTATTATAATGTGGAGGGCAGCTCCCTCCATTCAGTCTAATGCCTGAGGGAATTGCCAGGAATTTTCTTTCTAGTTTACAGACAAGACTGTGCTTTGGATAACATCGTGATGCAGATTGAAAGATTTCTGTGCTTGTTTACCTAAATGCTGCAAGTTTTGCATGTAAACGGTATCATTACATCTCAGGTTTCTTCTTTGCTGTATTTTTTCCTCTTCACTTGAAATCATCTCCTCATATGTCACATCTCAGTCTCATGCTGAGGAAATGATTAGGAGGTCACAAGAAGAAGAATGACTCAATATAAAAGTACAAACAAGAGAAAACTTCAAGGAACAATCTGAGGAATAACAAGATTGTTTCCATCATATATTCCTTAGTGTTAAAGGAGCGAGAGAGGCAGAATACCAGGTGAATTGCTTCAAAACATAATGTCTTTCAACATACTCTGTGAGATATTACCTGCTTCTGTAGAAAAATAAAAGGAAAATGATACAAATACCTTGTAAATCATAGCTGAGGTGCATATTTCAAAGATGCACGGGATTCTGGTACAAAATAGGAAATGGTATGGTTTGCGATATAATGTTTTCTGATAGCACAGAGGAATTTCAGCCACAGGCATTCAGCTTGGGAAATGTAGGTATAAAAAAATCAGTATTTTACATGTATTTTTATAGCGCCAAGATAAAGCATGCTCCTGGACACAAATGACATTGAAAATGCAAAATCTTAGCGTCTGTGAAAATACAAATATTGATGTGCATCACTAAACATACGTTGCTGACTCACGCTATTATTAGCGACAACAGTCATTCTCTACTCTGGAAAGTCCCAGTTGCCTTGGGCTTTGTCTGAGCAGAAAACCAGACAAAAGTCTGAATAAAACCTTGTGAGTTAGCCTCATGATAACAGGCTGAGCTGTAATACTCAGATAATAATAAAGCCAAAAATACAGGGCTAAATTCAGCCATGCTTACTTGATGCTAAATTGAGCAAATTGCATACCGCCTGCCGCAGAGGCAGTACCAGAAGGCGTCTTGTTCTCCCAGATTGTCTTTGCAGGGTACAGATTATTTTGATCCATTCGTTGCACCTCCCATTTTGACTGACACCTCCGAACTGAACTGGAAACTCCAGATACTGCGGTTTGGGAAGCTGGAGCTCCTGCTGGGGTTGAACCTGACTGGTTCGCTATCAACCAAGGCACACAGCAAACAGATCTTGTGCCTGTCTCCTTCACCCAGCTCTTCCCTTCCATCCATCTACGGCAGCATGGAGCCACCTCTGCTACCGAGAAGTCTGAAAGATTAATTAACCCCCCTAAAAAGTAGGATTCTGACAAATAAATTACTCTAGAAGGTACAAGAGCAATGAAAGAACCTGGTTTTTGTGACACATGAGAAATTTTGATAGGAAAGATTATAAGATGTAGGCAACAATATTACTCCTGACTGCCTGGTATGGAGAGTCACAGCTAGAAAGGCAGTTTGAATGGAAGGAGTAGATGGGAAGGCAAGTGGACTGAGAGCAGAGGGCAAAGCAACCGAATGTTTCAAAAAACTAGCGGATGAATCAATTTTATTCTCCAGCTGATGCACATGTTATGGGTTGAACCGTCGTGACTGCTCAAGGAAGGACATGGGCATTCAGTTGCTTTAGACTGAGAGAGCTCAAACCTTTGAGGACTGCACAGGGAGAACATGCAAGAGCTGGAACAAGCGATGAGGAAACCTAACAAGGAGTTCAGCAGAGACTGAATGAAGCTATGGAGGCACTGCAGCTGGAAAACTGGACCAACGTATTTACATCTGTCTGTCTATCATTGCAATGGGAGCTATTATCACTTGTTGACAGAGAAGGTTCTGAGTGTTTATGTTCAGCCCTTATGGAAGGCTGAACTCAAGCACAGGCACATGAAGTATTGGAAGGGTGTGTGTAGAGCTCGTAGGGTTTATGCCCCACTAGCAATGAAATCTCTCCTAGAAACAACACAGGTAGGAAGAGAACAGATTTAAATACTTGAAGTATAACAGAATAGGACTATTTATGGTTAATTATCAGCTGCTAAATGATTAGATTAGCCAGGCTCTATTTATACAATGGTTGCTTTTCTTGTTCATTCAGTTACAATCAGTTATACACAAAAATGCATCCCGTAAAAATGTCTCAGTTATTTAATAGGCTAAGTGATTGGCTGGCCTCACTATAATTAATTCAGGGTCTTTAATTGAACATTCATGGTCACAGAGCAATGTAAACCTAAACCCCAGCACACTTATCTGATTCTGCCAGTAAAAATTAGAATGAATTTTCATTGAACCTGTGAACCTTTGTGGGTTGGGCTCTGTGGACACATGTAAACATGCTAAAACTAAATTTCCAAACACAAAATACAAAGGAGTATTCTGTGGCTACAAAGCCATGGAAACCAGGCAGAAGTTACGCTTCAAGTCCAAGTAACAGGAAGAAGGGCTCCTGTACTCTCTACATACACAGGAGTTATGTTTAGAAAGCAAAGCGAAATATGTAAATGAAGATCATCGAAGAAGGAAAAGAGGTTAATCAACACTTCACATAACCACAAAAATGGGAAAAAAAAAGGCTAATTTAGTTAATTCCTTTTGCATCTGCCTTAGCAAGCAGTAGGGTGTGCTCATGAGACACCTTCTGAGCTTAGCGGCAAACAGCCTCCTGAATGCGTGAGCGTAAACAGAGAATAACATTCATTTTCCTACTCACTGCAAACCATCCCGCCCTGGTATGACTTTGTTCCAGCTCATTAAAACCACGTTTCTAGAACTGTGCCCAACTCAATTAATCCATAGCCTTTTTTTTTTTTTTTCCAAAACAGTTCATGCTCATGATTTATAGCTAACTCATGGCCACAGCATGTGAACAGCAGCAACCCAGACCTGGAGTAAGGACCACAGGCAGCCAAAAGAGTGAGTCTATCCCATGCCCTGGGTGGAAAACACTTCTTACACCCGGGTAAAAGGGAGCCTGGTAGATAGTCCCAGGCCAGGGACCATGGAGCCAAGTGTGCCTTCACACGCTGTACCCCATGGTGGGTACCCGGGCTTTACAACCTGCTGCCCCACTGAGTCCAGCACCTCAGATAAAAGAATCCAAGAGAAATGCTAAGGAAGGAATCTCAAAGAAGTTCCTTTTCAGAAAGGAGAAAACCCAGTGACGGTAAATCCCCGCTGGAAACAGCACGCTTTTATCTCAATCTGGCAGGTAGTACCTATGTCTCATTGCATCTCTGAACACTACGAGCTGCTGAAGCTAGGAACACCAAAACAAGCAGGATGCCAATAAATAAATGCTTGTAAAGTGCACTGAAGCTGAAAAGCATGACATATTATTACTAGGAGATGACCAGCATTTAAACAATGCTTGCCGTCTCATAATTTCATCACTGAAACAAATTTTTGGCTTGATTGAAAGGCTGAAGTTTTTCCATTGGTTTCATCAGACTTCAGATCAGGTGTTTAAAATGTTCACGAGCATAAACTGGTGGATGGGACCAACAGCCAGAGAGCACTTAGGAAACGGAGGGGGATTATAATAAATTAATTAGGTATGATTTATAGCATTTAATTTCTTCCACTTATTTGTTGTCCTTTCAATATTTTATGCTAATTAGCTTCCATATTGAATAATGCACATAGATACATGCCTGATGCTTTCACCTCTCTACCAAGAGCAGTGTTTGCAGGGTTTTCCAATAGGAATGATGTGCCAGTCTGGTGCAGCCGCTATCGCACCGACATGCGCTATCAGATGGTGCTTTGTTGGATGCAGCTTTTCTGACTCTCTGATCTGGCAAATCTCCTCTCATCAGGCCTCTGATACAGGGCACTGACTCCCCTGCTTCCCTCTGCAAATCTTGCAGGGGCATCTTCTCCTCACCGGTCAGGCAATTGCCATGATCTCTAGTCTGATTTTTATGAGGGCAGGTTCTCACATCTTTTTCTTTTAATGTCTCGTGAGGACACAGTTAAGAAAGAAAGATAGCGAGGAAGGGAAAGAAGTGAGCCGATGCTATAAAGAAGCCACTGCTTATGTCATGACAAAATAACCCTCATTTCCCAAATGTATCATGCTCAGAAATGACAGTACTTTGCACTCTAATGCCTTTTTAAATCACTCAAAATACCTCCTACCCTGGGAACGCGACTTTCATTTTGGTGCAGTTTGATACAACGATGGAGCGGGTGCCATCTAGGGAGGTACATACATACATGTGTGTGTCTATATATATATATTTATTTTACAGGCATGAGGGTGAAACCTACCTAGATAAGATGACATACATTTTCTGTAAATTTTAATGTTTTCTTTCAGGCTAGATCCTCACAATTGCAAAATTTCACTTTCTACAGTGAAAAATACCTGAAAACAACATTGTACTATTTTCCTACATGTCTAACCCTCTATTTAAAAAAAAAACAACCCACAAACACACACACCAGAATATCCCTGCAGACAGCCTTTAAGATTTTTTAAGCATCCGAGTTGTTGGGGAGCTGATGCAGTAGCATCGTAACAACTCTCATTTTGCAGCAGTTTCAGGGTCCGGGGGTCCCTGCACAGCTACAGCTTCGTGCAGCTCCGGTTGCTGCCCTGTTTTTTCCTTGCGAAGGGCTGACTGTAATAATCTGACTTTTTCTAGGATCTTCATCAATATGCACATTTTTTGACCCAGAACTGACTGAAACTGTGCAGTGTAAAAATCTACATTGTAGCCTATTTCCCCAGCCACTTCTAAGAATACTTTCAACTATTGCAGAGATTCCCAATGCTCCTCCATAAGCGTTTTCTCATCCGCCTCTTTTTAATTCTTCCGTGTTTTCCCCCCAGCATGGAAAGTAAATAACTATGGGGAGACTTTCTTGTCTTCTGGTACCCCAAACAGCTGTAACTCTGAATGGTCCAGAGTTTCTTTACATCTCTCAGCTGATGTGGGAACCTGAACATCTCCTGACAAGGTTGTCCAAGGGAATTTAAATTCACCATGAACTTGTCCCTGGCCACGGTGGGTCCCACAAGCCTCAGCGCTGCCTGTGCCTGGTTCGAATGGCCTGGGTGTCCCTCCCAGGGGTCTGTGGAAAGGATTCAGCTTCCAGGTTGAAAACATACATGTTTTTAATCAGCTGCTACGGGTGGAAGTAACATATAAAGCTGCCATCACCTGAAAAGGCTTATTTGAGCTCCCAGGCTGGCGTGCAGCTGCTGCGACACATCGTGTCTAATTAGATCAGTCACGTTGTGTTAAGCTAATGCCAGTGACACAAGAATTTATAGCAGTGACACAAGAATTTATAGCAGTGACACAAGCGCAGAGCCCCAAGAGAGGCTTCTCGTCCTGCAGCGACCACACAAAAATGCAGAGAACGACACGCTGTTTTCAATTACCTTGAACATAAATTTTGAATTCTTTTAAAAGGCTTTGCGTGCCTTGAAATCCCACTTGAGAAGAAATGAACTTAATAGTAAATGAATGGAAAATAGAGTTGCAGTGCGAGTGCAGTGGGTACATCTGCATCCACAAGGCAGAATTTGTTACCATTTTGATAACTGGAACAGCTGATGGTATTTCTAATCCATTTCTGTGTCAATCCATTTCTGTGTTTAATCCCTTTCTTCAGTCATCTGGATTTCTGACTGGAGAATTTCAAAGTTCTGGCTACAGGAACATATTTTTAACATCTTGGCTTACACAAGAGTTTTGGTTCATTTTGACAGGTAGATTCAGACATTCAGTGACAAGGACTGGTATTTACACCAGTATTCAAATGCCATAATAGCCCTCTGAAGAATACACGCAGAAATAGTGGTAAACTTACATAAACGGGAAGTAAATAAAAACAATGCAGTAGGTTTATTTTAGAAGATGCTTAATTATTTCCATTAGTTCTTGCCTTTTGACTGGCAAAAATGATGAATTCAGGCAGTCTGAGATCACCCAGACTTAACAGTAAGGAAAATTTTGGACATCCTTATTTACTGGCCCTCCTGTGGAACCAAAGCACCAATTAAGATGTGTTATAATTTCTTGAAGGAGAGCAATTAATATCCACATTTTGTTGTCTGGAGATGTAGGCACCATGACTACTGTTGCTTTCAGCTACTTGTGCTTGACTAAATCCCCATGCCTTTGAATGAGCTTTAAAGGTAATTTAAAACCCTTTTATGTGGAGAAAATATGTCACTGTTATAGAGAGATCTAGTTCTTGGGTCTCCATCTGAAAACACCAGCCTGAAAATGATGTAGAGTAGTAAAACAGCAGCAACTTGTTGGCTAGATTTTGGAGATAAAAGCCTGCCGTGTACACTGTTAGATAAGCTTGAAGAAATGCAGAGCGCCAGGGATATAGCGTAGAGCAAAGCTGTGATTTTGAGAGCTTGTTCAGCTTTCCATGGCAACGTTGTCTCTCAGTACAAGTCCTTCCTCAAATTCTTTTGTCAGATCTGGAGGTCAAAACACCCCAGAGTCGCGGGCGGCAGCAGCATCCCATGAATGGCCCAGAGGGATCTAATGAAATCAATTCTTGTGGCAAACCACCTTTTCTGTTTAATGTTTGGAGACCTTTTTAGAATCTCAGATGGGCATCGGAGTGCAGCCAAGCTTTTGCTTGAGCAATGTGACATTCGCTCTTGGGTAGCTTAACAACTTTTCTTCATCGGACGTTCCTAGAGGACACGCATGCCATAACATGCGCTCGAGTAACTCTGCAATCGTACCCACCAAGCTGTGTGAGCAGTTGCTCATCTTGGATTTAATTAGTGATACCGTTGTAAGAGAAGATGACTCAGTTTCATAAAAGTATTGAAATAGCCCCAAATAACCGTAACAGAAATCTAATTTGGGGAGTCTTACAAGCTTTATTACAGCAGCGCTTACAGCAGGAGAGATGGCATTTTAAAGGAGCCTGACTGATTGAGGATTGCCAACAAATTTCAGTTAGATAGAGATTAATTTTTCCAGTGCTCTTAGAATACAAATTTCCAGCCTAAATAAATACTTAAGAAAAACAGGAAACTTCCACACACTGTCACTTGTACATTCCCTGTACAGAAAAGTTAATATAACTCCAGTGTGGGACCAGGATAATTTTGGACCTATGATAAAATACTTAGCAAATAGGAGGACCATACTTCAAACCCTCTGACACAAAAAGGAGCCAAAGATGCTAGTGTTTCTCATGGTTAGACCATATGCTAAGTAAACAAAAAATAGATAAAACCGTTACATATTGGTTTATTTACAAAACCTGCAAATTTTCAAGCTCAGAAATTATCCGGTACAATTTTTTGACCTTTTCTAGAGAAGCATTCTGGAGAACATAAATATCCAAATACTTGTTTAAAATATGAATCTCCCCTGAGACAAAACATCAAATCAGCTTCTTTAGAGCATTGTTGCAAGCTGACACGTAGCAGCTGTCGAGCTCATTAGATCGCACCAGGCTTCTCTGCTTGCCTGGCACAGCCGCGCAGCCTGAAGTTGATTCAGTTCTTTGCGAGCTCAGCCTACGTCCCAGCCCCTCTTTCACAGTAAGCACTCATCAATTGTCCCTTCTTAAACAAACGACAAACTACTCTTTCCTGAGAGCTCATCTGTTGAAATTCGAGTATTTTTATAACAATAAGAATGTGCGTGGATCTATCAGCATCTTTGGTTTTAGAGGGGATGGCTTCGCTTTGCAGGTAACATATGTAATGATAACGGCTGACCTGTCATTAGCCCACAGATTCAACATTTTAATGGGACGTGGAGCAGCCTGATTTTCAGAAAACTGGAGAGCTCAGTGAATTCTGCTTCAAATACAAGTATAAAAAATCACAGTGAGTATTAAAGCTAGGGACTCAAAACCAGAGCATGCCTTTCAGAATGGCAATACCGTGCACCTGCTTCAGTCACCCATATAATGGATTAATCCCCGTGAGAAAGCTCCTAGAACACAGATGATCAGAACTCTGTGTTTTATAGGGACTTCAGCTGCCTCTGCACTGGAAAGAGCTGCCACTAGAACAAAACCCAACAGGGGAGTCCTACACAAATCATGACAGGGAAATATAGTGGCTAACTGACAAAGCAGCTAGGGGTAAACATTTCAAATGCACTCAGATTTGATTATTTTAATCACTTTAAAATAACCCGGTTTATTTTCCCTTTACTTTTCTGATGCAGTACCTTGTTGCTGCGTGAGACTTTAGTTGAAGTGTGGCCCCAGTTATGTCTGATTATTTGCCCTTACATCTTTAAAAATATTTGCATTGGGCTATTTTATAATCCTAATAAGACACCCAAGCCTGTGAATTACAGTGCAGTAATTCACATCTGCTGCATTTAACAGCTTTCAGCCTTCAGCCTTACTCTGATAGCACCATCTTGTGAAGTATTGCACTATAAGTCACTCCCAGGAGTGCCTTGCTGCTCCCTCTTCATGTTGGCATCTAATTGCTGAAGTAATCGTGCGTGATTTTGCACACAAGAGAAACGGAATTTATGCAAGTGCATCTTTTATAAATAGTATGCTTTCAAACAAAAAAAGACTGTACTTAGCTTGAGATTACATGTTTCAAACTCCGACAAGTATTAATGGCTTTGACGGCTATGCATTTACAAGCAGCTTTTATCATCCAACACAGATGGGAAAAATGAGAGATTAAACTAGCACTATGATCAATTAACCAGTAATTTTAAAAAGAAGTGTAAAATCCTGTTCATAAAGTACAAGGGTGCCTGCATGTGTGTTCCCTTATAGGGGTGCTTAAGCCCTTGACAGTTGTGGAATGTCACAGCCCTGATCTCAGTGTCACCCTCTGGTATCAGAGCAGCTTCCCGTGCCAACCCAAACACATGTAGACACCAAAGCCCCCTTCCAGTTCTAGCCAAGCACCGTCTTCAATCAGGACCCAAAGGAAGAGGATGTTTTGATGTTAATTTCTTCTGGTTTTCAGATCCCAAGCAGTAAATTAACACGAAATTACTGCCTCAGTGCTCCAGCTTCCCTGCAGTGTCCTGGAGGAGAGAAGCACATATCTGGACAGAAAAGCCTGAATTATTATCCTGGTAGGAAGCAGTGACTCTGTGATATATCAAAAAGTTTATGTTGGATTAAAATTGAAGAATTGTCAAAAGGAAATTTTTCTGCAGACCCAGATGCTGGGGTTTAATCAAAATTCATGTCCATGTGTATTTTGAGGGATGGTTATTTATTGACCGGCATGAAGGTGGCATCTAAACACCTTATGTTAAAATCAGGACTCTGTTGTGCTGAACAGCATGTAAATATTTCCAGAAAAAGACAATTTTTCTTCAGTGAATTTTCTGCTAGAGTTATAGACAGCGATTATAGAGTGAAGAGGAAAAGAAAGGAAGAGGACGGTGTCTCCAGAGAGGGCAGGGGACCAGTCTTTTTCCAGAGTCCTTAAAGCTTTTCTTTATCTACGAAGAAACCCTGAAACAAACTCTACTGTGCAATCGCTGAAAACCATCTCCACCAAAAAACAGCATACGGAGGAAACGTGATGAGGTAAATGACAGCTCGTATTTCACAATTGATGGGAACTCTATGGATGTGCGGATCTGCCCACACACAAACTCCTTGCAAGACCAAGATCCTGATCACAATTTGTAAATAAATTTAAAAAAAAAAAAACAAAAACCTGAAAGCAAACCACGAGCCTTGATAACGGAAACAACGGCTGTGCTGTAAGCTGGAAAGCACAGATGGGCTCTACCACACTGCAGGGCCTACAGGACTCGCATAACGTTGTGTAGAGAAGTGGGACCATTGCCAACTCCATAGATTTCTATTAGAGCTAAGCTCTGCGTCCATAAGCAATGGAAGCGACTTTCATTCATCTTATGTGAAGTAATAAAAAGCAAAGCAAAGCAAAGCAAAATAATTATTGGTGTCATTATAAAAGAGGATAAAACCCAACAAACTCAATGAAAGTTGTGAATTACAATGAGCTACAAAAAAAAAAATTACAATGAAAGCAGTATATTATTTTCTCGATGTTTTAATGAGGGTCAGCCAATTTTTATTATTATGTATTTACTAGTCTCTTCCTGGCAGAAAGCAGTATTTAAAATTAATGTAACTAATCTGAAAATCAGAGAGTGAATACTGCTAATTTATGCATCAGTTTAGTTAGGTCTAATTAATTTCTTAGTTAGAACCATCCTGTTAATGTTTAATACATGGAGAAGCTTTTAATAACAAACTCTTTCTAATTACTGAATCTTTCTGACTATCCTCATCCAGCTGAACATGTAAACGGAGTTGTTCTTAAATGTTCCAAGATCCTCTTTACAAGACTTCCCTTAAAAAAACATTATGGAGCTGCACAGTCATATAATTGTTTTAAGCCTTAACGTTTCAAAGGACTTAACAAATGTTAATTAAAATCTGATCCTAGTCTTAGAGCCGTGCAGACATAGCAGTTTTTTATTGGTTACCAGGATCTACAATTCTGAACCATTCTCCTTGCAGTTAGGTACAAAGCAAGCAAGTCAAACTCTGGCACCCCCGCATTTCTAGGTCTTTCTACCTGAAGTGTTGGATAAATTTGAAGTTGTGGGGAATACAAGGTTTTTGCATTTCTGAAAGTCACGCTACCTAAGTGCTCACACATGGATTTTAAGTGACTCACTTTAGATCTTGACGTTTGAAAGCTGATACAGAGAATAACTTTTGCAAAAACCTGTTGAAGGTTGTTATCCTCTCCCTTGGTCTGCACAGGCAGAAGTTTGCTTCCCAATTACCTGTCTGCCACTATAATGATTGATTTCAGTGCTTTATGAACAGCATATGCAGCCCTTCTGTGTTTAGATAAGAGATTACAGGGACTATCAATCCTCATGCTCTTGTGTACAATATTAACACTGCCTAGAATTAATCCATTTCTACCATGGACTAGTATTTTTAAAGTATATTAGTAGGAACTCCAGCCTGCAGAAGGGATGAAGCACCGTGAGGGATCCAGCCTGCCAGGTATTTTAGAAATATTTTTGGCTGGTTAAGTTTATTTCTCCTGCCAAGTTAAGGACACAGCATTTGAGGATAAATAGTCACAGGAGCCGACGGGGATCGAATCAGAGCTTGCGCAAGAGTCTGTTGAGTCCTCTCTTTGCTTCTTAGGGGCAGCGTGATCTGGAAATGTGAATTTTGGTAAGAGGTATGGGAAAGGAGCAATATCCTGAGTTCTAATCTTAACACTTCCAAAGGGAATCGGTGAGCTCAGGGAAGGTATTTCTTGTCTCTACCCATCTAATGCACATCATAGAAGAAGTTTTTGGCATCTGTCTGGCCTTTACAAGACTTAATTGTTATAAAGGGCTGTATGCGTGCTCAGTATCAAAAGAGTCTTATGCGAAGTAGTGGACTGTAAGTGCATCATGTAATAATACAGTAAGCTAGGTGATAAATCAAAACAGCCTCTAAAAATATACTAGCTATTTAGGATACATCATGTGCTATGAGGGAAGTATCTCTGGAGAAGCAGCTTTGGCATCTTTCATTGTAATGGCTGTCAGGTCCCTTTTAATCTCTTTTATAAAAATGTTTCTCTGACTCCTATATCAAGGCAGTGCTCATTAGTTAGCTTGCTCCAGAACAATTTATACCCAGACGACATGTCCATGTTCAGCTGTTCTCCCTGGAAAATCACAGATTCTGACATGGGATTTCATATTCAGACACGCAATGTCTAAATATTAGCTCTGGTTTGCAATGTGCCATATCTCCTCTTGCTCTCCGTGACAGCTCGTCCAGGAAAGCCACAATCAGCTCCCATTCAGCACAGCATTTGGGAGGTTTAAAGGAACAGGAACAAACCCTTCCAAGCCAGAGGATGCTCTCAAAGCCAAGGAACTGTACTGACAAGATGCCAATGTCTTATGGTCAACACACGGGTGATTCCCAGCTCTATGGATGCCAACTTCCAAGGCAAGTAACCTAAGTAGCGATAAAGAGCCAAATTCTGACACCTTTCCTCGCCTGAAGTGATGATTTATGCTGATTAGTCCCATCACAGGACCAGACTGTCAGCTCTGTGGACTCCCAGGGGTGAGCAGTGACTCTCATAAGGTGTCACACTTTTGTTGACATAACCAAGGGAATGAGCTGCCTTGAATGAGGCCCCAGAAAAGTGCTGCTTGGTAAGAAATGCACGTTCAGCCTGGGAGAATCCATCTCTGTGAGGTGTTCAGAGTCTGCTGTTAGTGCTCACAGCCACAGCAGCACAGTTGTGCGACTACCTGAAGGTAGGACTGGTAGGATTTACCGATAAATCCCTAAGCACAGGGTAGCTTAATGCCTGTGAAAAATCAATGCATGGTGGGTGCTTTTTAGCCATTTGGCGTTTCTTACTAGCTACACCCCTACCTCTTAACAGTTTGAAAAGCAGGTTTACAAATGGACTTAGCACCTAAAATCTCCCTAAAGCAATGAGAAATGGAAGAGCATCGCTCTTTTTAGGATGTGACCCTACATTTTCAATAAAGGCTGTTGGATTGTCAGTGTCACGTAGTAGCAGTGCAGTAGCTATGAGCCAATTCCAACAGAAGGAGGAGTTGCTTCATGATAAAGATACCACGTTCTCTGCTAAGCATGCGGTAAATAACTCATTTCAGAGCTACAGTTCCAAATATTTGCACACAGGAGTGTTTAGAAGTTTTCTAAATTATTCCTAACAGTTATCTATCGGACAATATACGAATCTGCTTTCTTGTGTTTTTCCTCCCTCCCTCCTTTTGTGTTTATGTATCTGCTTGCAAAACCACCTCATCCATAATGCAGCGCAATAAACTGCAGCACGGAATGGCTGCGCAGCCTTGCCCATGTGTAAATAGCAGGAGAATCCATTACTCACAATGTATCCTTCAAACGCAATTCAAGTTTGACAAACATTAAACAATTTGAACCGACTGCAGAAAGCAGTGCTTCCTTTGAGTGCCTTGTAGGAAGCTCATCATCAAGCTGTTCTTCAAAAACGCTGGGCAGAATTAAAGATTTCCATTAGGTAAATGACTATGTGCTGAAACAATGCTGAGGTATGCCATGAAGCATTTTCTTCGGTAAGAGGGAATGTTGTTTCCAATTTCTGACCTTCGTCTTGTTGGGTTGTTTTACGTCTGCCTCAATCACAACCATTTTGTGTTGTGTGTGTATCTGGCTGTGTATGTTATCTACCATAATGTCACTCTGATTAGAATTTAAAACATAGCTTTTCCTTCTGTGAGGTAGCACAGTCTCGTTTGTGTTTCATTTACATAGCTGAAAAGTCAGTCGATTTTCTGTTAAAATAGATGTCTTATTTTAGAACATTTAAAACAATCAATGCCAGACCATAGTACATTTAATGCAAAATATTTTTCTCCCCTACCAGCACAGATCACAAGTCACTCTATTAAAACCAGGCTATATCCAGACAAGGTTAATTTAGAAACAGGATCACTAAATCTAAAAAATATCTTATTTCCATTTGTACTTACTAAGGAGGAAACACTGCATAGAAAAAAAAAAGTTTTGTCTTGTAACCTACCAGAATTTAAGTAGACAGCTGAAAAAAGGCATGAATTACACTACTTTGAGACCACACGATGATCACAGAGTATTTTTCCCTTTAGCTGTGATTAGCCCCGTGTATGCTGGGCTGCAGATTTACACCGCTGTGGTAGGTTCAAACTGAACTTTATCGCCCGGGCAGTCCCAGTGAAGCACGTGCCGGTTGGGAACCCCAAGGAGTTGTTTCAGGACGCGCACTAGTAGTGGAGATGCCAGCAAGAAATTATAAATATTTGCTTTCCCTTTTTTCATTTGGAACCATGAAATCTTTCCACAAATTTGAAAATGTAAATACCTCAACCATTTCTAACCAGCACTTATCAAAGTGTTATTTTGTAGAACTGCTGCCAGCTGCAGCAATGAGCTGCAAGGACACATCCTCTGACAAACACACACTGCTGCTCTTGCTGGGGCTGACAGCATTTCAGAGGGTTTCTCCTCGTCTCTACAAGACAAACTACAAAACCCGCTCCATGGCTGGCTGGATACGTTCTCTAGAAGGAGCCAGAAATGGACTGTTTCACATTGTGCTAAATATCAATGCACAGACAGGCAGGTAGGTCTAGGCAGGGCAGAGGAGACGAAAGCAGAGAAGGAAGAAAACCCAATGGGCTCAAATGGTGGCAATTTCTCGATTTCCTGCTTGCATTTAGCTGTGAATATGCTGATCAGTGCAAGGGAATCAGACCCTGTACAGCTTGCGCATGGTGTGAATATCTATCAGGTAGCAAGGAGGATTGGAGTCACAAAGTGCTGTACTCAGTAAAAGCCTGGCCTTCTGCTAAAAGCATCTTTAGTAAATGACAAACAAAGGATTAACTGCCTGGAGCACTAGCCCATGTACCTCAATATTTATAGCTTTTCAAGTTATTAGCTTTTTAATTAACACTGAAAGATCTGAAAGCACCTGGCTGTATTGTACAGTAATTATATTAACAAATTACAGACATGAAAATTAAAATTCTGTTGCTCTAATATTCTATTTAGAAATGTGCAAATAGAGTTGCTGTTTTGCTAATAAATGCTTCTCAGATGTTACGTTTCTAAATGAAAAGAGAAAATGTACCTTTATAGGATTCCTTTAAGTGCTTCTGCCCTCATTTAGAATTAATCAGCAAATACAAACAGCACTCTGAGCTTTGGAAATATCCCTTCCTTAACCTCACTCCAGTTATAACAATTTCCTAAATTACAAACTGTATACATATTAGGATAGCAGTTTTACAGCAGGGCTCTGGATATCGTCAGCTTAATTTTTGTTTTTTTCTCCCTGTCTGTATACATACATATGCACAAGGAAGGAATGAGAAGACTGTACAATACTAATTAAGTGTCGGTTACATACACATTCAGAAAGGCAGCATTTTCCCTTTCTAGCCAGCCAAATACACAAACTTGCTTTTTCCCACAAAAAGAAAAAAAATCTATCCAAGACAAGCAGGCACGGCATTTGGCAATCCGTGCAAATAACATGTACCATTCACCTCCAGAAAACCCTGAGGAAAAAACCCCACATGTGTAATGTTTTGAGCATCAGGTAAGGGAACAGTTGGAGGAAATCAGGAATTAAAGGGACTTGTCTGCATCCCTACTGAAACATTAATAGTCTGACTAAAATAACTCACTTGGACTTTGGAGCTGCAATGATCAGGCTTTTGCAGGAACCACTCAGGTTGGGTGAGAGGGCTGAATTTATTCATAAATGGTGATTTATGTGATAAATTGTGCACGGGGAACAACCTGTGCAAGCTAAAGGTCCAATAAAGACATAGGCTTAGCAGTGCTCTAATGTTAGCAACATACACAAGACACAGCACCTGAAAAAGACTGAACATCATGATTCAGTGGCTGACGAACCTACAGAACTGCCTTGTCTCAATTGCTCTTAGTTCAGCGGATTTGCACTGTGTGCATTGGTGGAAGAGATAAGTGCACAATTTTTAAATTGCAGTTTTATTGCTGAGGAATAACCTGAGACTGAACAGAACAATTAAAAACTAACACAGTGCCACACATTCTCCGAGAGGTGCCACCTGCTCCTGAAGCCTTCTCAGTAGCGCAGCCTCCTGCAAGTAACCTGCTGGTTCCTACGATTTATTTTCCAGACACAGAGCTCCCTGTATTTTTTATAAATTTGAGTAATTGTGTACTGCTCTTTGAAAAGATGTTTTTAATAGTACGACTATGCAAGACATCATATTGAAGATGCAAACAAGAGAAAGAAGCACTTTGGAGAAACACTTGCCAGCTCTAACTTCATTGTTTTCCAGGGAATTACGGCAAGGTTGTGGAGTCTGCATTTTTGAGGAAATTGAAAACCCAAATGGAGAAGATCCTGAGCAACCCGCTCCAGTTGACCCTGCTCGGAACAGGGAACAGGACAAGTCACTCTCCAGAGGTCCCACTCAACCCCAGCCACTCTGTGACTCTGTGGACATTCCCTGTTCAGAGATGCAACAGATTAGCTCTATATTTAAATTAGGAAACTGCATTTGCTCTACTGATGTTTTACTTCCAAATACTAACTACTGAGATATATAATACTTAACACGCAGGGGTTTGGTAATGAAAATTACACAATGCTTTGTACTAGCTGAGAACTGAAATACAAAATTCAACTCAAGAGCGAAATCCTGTGCTGCATATTCAGACTCCAAGAGATTTTGCTGTTAATAGGAAAGGCAGTTTCGTAGTGAACAATCCCACAAAGCACATAGCTGGGGTTCCCTGGCAATTCTAGATGATTCTGATACCTCAGGTAACAGTCCAGCAAATCACTTGAGCTCAGCTTTGAGTATTTAAATAGTTGTATTGAAGGCAATGCTAAGTCTGCTTAAATATTTTCCAGGGTGCAGCTACATATTACAGTCTCTCCTTTCTTTGCTCAGTGCAGCTCTGCTAAGGATGTAGGTTCAAAATCAGGTCATCTGATAAATGTGCATGTTTCTAGCAATGTTGAGCCCTGTCCATCTCAGCCCTCATCAGAGTCTCATTGCCTCTAACCTGAACCTCAACCGTACTCTACTGTTCCATCTCATAGCTGCAGCAATGGCCAGAAGAAGAAATAAAATCAGTCTTGTAGGCAACAAACTCATTCTCTTTCTAGGTGATTAACAGGAACAGAATAAGCTGTGCATATGTTGTCCACTACTCCGTGTTCCCAAAAGCCATGGCTGGTCCTATTTCTAACCCCTAGTCTATCTGTATGCCATATTCTAGTGACTATTGTCCAGGAGTATTTTACCTTTTTCCTGTTTCTTTAGGTCTAAGATGATACAGGAATAAACTGAGCTCTTAAAATACCACTATATCAAAATTTCAGCTTGACCAGAAGCCATCAGATCAGTGACCTCCATCTGTCCTGGAAGAAACTGAAGACATTCACCTGTAACAGCCTCAGTCTGCATTTCAGATACTTTAACAATCCACTCTGAAAAGCAGGGCTGCGAAAGAACATGAATTATGGCAGCTGAGATCTTGGTATTTAGAATATCACATCAGCAGTTCCCTTCCCTTACAGAGTCATTATAGGTTTTTTATGTCCTTTTTAAATGGCTGGAATTAGTCATTGATGTAGGCAGGATACCAGACTTCCTGGGTTTATGTTCTCATTAGGAATAGCATCCCATTGGGACAGCGATCCATGTGATGAGCAGCATGCAAAGTGCCGTACGACTTCCTAAGGACCTACTCAAGATTATTTCAATCCTACTTTCCCCACATCCCCAGTTCCTTCTTTCAAACCCCATCTTTCTCTTTCCTGGCAGAGTCAAAAAACTACATCCTCAAATGAAGCTCAACTTGGTGCTACGGAGATTCATTAGTACCCATTTAGAATCCAGAGGGCTGGCAAGTTACAGGCACAAGATGAAGACTAAATCTTAACAAATTAAATTCAAGAACAACAGACTTAAAAAAAAAAAAAAAAGAAAGAAAGGTAAAAAGGCAGCTGGGAACTCTTCTCAAGATCCTACCCATTCCCAAACACATGACGAGTAGCGGCTGAAATAAGTTTTGAAATTTTTCCCTTTGGACCTGAATGCTCCCTTAGCTGCTTTTAAATATTACAGTTAAATTCAGAAAAGTTTTAACTGTAAGCTTTAAACATCCTTTTAAAGATAACTTGAGGGAGTTGAGATCAGGAAAAAAAAGAATTAAATAAGCTTTCTGTCTTCTCCAATCCGCATTGCTTTTCCACCCAGTGCCCTGGCCTTTTATCCTCCTCTGTGTTTTTTCAAGAAGGTTCATTAATAAGCATCTTTAGAAAGAATAAGAAAAGAGGATGGAGCATACAATTGCTGGGAGATTGAAATGCATGTCTACAGCTGGCCCAGCATTTAGGAGAAAAGGAATTCTGACAAGGTTGGGGTTTGCGTGTTGTTCATGGAGGATAACTGTTTTGAAGGAGTTCTGTTTGTTTTTAATTCAAGAGCCAACAAGGAGTCTTACTCGGGATAATCTCTTTGATAACCAAGTGAAAGGGTTTTGCAAATCTGTGCTGGCACTTGGCTTCCTGACGAGAAGGTTCCCAAATGATACACAATCATGTCAAGGACTGAGTCCATCACTGGTTTCTGCAAACTCTGGGAGACCCACGAGGACATGGTGCTCATGGAGCTCAACCCACAGGCTGTACTGTCAGTCAGGTAAAATAAATGGTGCAGCTACACCTAAAGATACGCACAGGGTTAGGAACAGAGTAAAGGAACTTGGCTTCAGCTTGCCATAGCCAGTGAATCAATCTTTTTCTTTTCTTTGCATCTTTTCTGAAGTTAAAAAAAAAAAAAAAATCTGCACCTCTGTCTACCAAGCAGTGATATCGAGCTCTCTGCCTGTGTTCTTTTGTGCATCTTTCTCCTTCGGCATTTCCAGTATTTCATTCTGTGGATTCACTTTTACGTGGCAGGCTTTCTCAGGTGAGCTTTACAGAAGGCCATTATTTCTTCCTCAAACTTTTTCGGAGCGTACACCAGGAGAAGCTAAAAGCAGCCTTATAATTTCCCAGGCTGGCAGTGTTCCACTGCTTTATCTTTCAGCCAACCTAATAAGCTAGGAGTGAAAAGCAGCATTGCGATGGGCGGGAGAGGAGAGACACAGAATGAATCAGAAAGCAACAACGAAAAAATCAATACGGACATATTCATGGCCACATATGAAAAAAGTTAATATATTATCAGGTGAAAAAAGGCTCTCAGTCAGGACTATACTTTCAATGCTTTTTGCCAAAGGCATAGTCATGGACCAGAAATGCCCATGTCTGTCTCCAAAGGTTGCCACTAAAGGTCTGATAGTAGGCAGCATGCACCATTGAGTCAAGGAGGAGTAAGAATACAATGAAAAATTGAACCAAAATCATCAAAATTTTAACTGACATTTCTGTTGGTAGCTGGTGCTAGTTTCAAAACTATAGCATCGACTGAGTACTGCAAAAAGGACAGGCCTATTACTGTTATGGAAAAAGAAATATATTAGTAGGCATGCTGTTTAGTATTTGCATTACCATTCTGGCACCAATTAGTTAAATCATAAATATTTAGAAGAGGTTAAGCTATTACGCGAGCAGGGGACATAAACATTCTAAAGATTCCGGCTTGCACTGTGATCATTAGGACAATGATATTTTTACCAAAATCAGCCATGTTTTCATCTAAATAGTTAAGAAAGCAGCAGTATGATATATGCTTACCCTTCCAATTAGGGAGAGAGTAGATATGATGCAGAAAATCTTCTTTCGATCATATTCTGCCTGACCTTTTAAGGCTGCCTGCATTCTTATTTACTGCTTCTTGGATTTGCACAAATTAATATATTTATCTTTGCTAGAAAGATAAACAAAACCAAATTCATAAATAGAGATTTATTTTTCCTGACTTAATCCAAAACTGAAACGCTTACTATTTCACTCATGCCACTTAATGCCCGTCTATCAAATATATTAGGAAGAGGAAACAAACATAAATAAATAAACTACAGTCCCTTGGGCCCCTCTGTGGATCCTGATTTGGGAAAACAAGTTGTCGTGCTGAGCAAGTTTGAAGTCTGAGCACTGATAAAACCAGCTCGTGGCCCTCAAAAAAATATATCTGCTTTAGCAAGACTACAAAAGGGTCATATAACTAGATTGAAGAAGTCTAAGTCAAAATTCTCAGTACAACGACCAGCAGTCATTCATGACCTCTCTCACTGCATCAAATCCCAGTTTTCTTTCAGTACACTCTATTCTTTTCACTCACCCCGGTCTCTTTAATTACTAAGGTCACCCAGGCAGTGGGCCTCAGCAATTTCTAACATATTATCTAGTATTGTTTGTTATCAGGATGCTGACTTCAGTGGGAATTTTTATATTTGACTCTCACAAAACTAAAGAAACAGGTAATTAAGTGTTGAACCACAGGACGGAAAATGTAGCAAACGAAATTTAGCAGGGCCCCTAACAATACACGGCTTGCTGTAGAGAGAGGCTCAGGCATCTGAGAGCCCGGGGAGCGGGGCGTCCCTTCCCAAAAAACGGGATCTGCGTGCCTGGAGGACCAACGGGACGGGAGAACTGACAACCCAAGGGGCTGCTTAAAGCTCAACCGTAGAAGAAGAACACGTTCCTGTCCTTGCAACAGCCATGAGGAGCGTCACTCTCTATACTGTATGCTATGAATTGCATCTCACAAACGTTCAACAGCAGAGCACAATTAAAAAAAAATAAAAAAATAAAAAAAAATTAAAACAAGGTGCAAATCAGTTTATTTGTTATATCTGAAAAGTGGAAAAACTTTCCCAGAGCAGAAGGGGGACATTACCTGTGATCCCTCCTCAAAATATGATTGAGTGACACTTATTCATTCCTGCTGAGTCTTTGAATTCTCAAATGTTGACTGTATCCCTAAGAACCATCTCTGAAAATGGGTCAAACATCTTGTCCTGTTCTCTTGGATCATTTTCCAGGGTGGTTTTTTTTTGTTTGTTTCTTTGGTTTTGTTTGTTTGGTTTGACTTGTGTTTTTGAGGGGTAGGAAAGCACTGCAAACAGAATTAAATATTCAAGAGTAGAATTTTTAAACTTGCAAATGAATTTATTTTTACCAGAAATGAACCTACCTTTTCCGGTAGCAGTAGTTATATGCTAGGAACCACTTACATTTGCCAAAACCAAGGAAAATGCCACCTTTCCATTTCAATGGAAACAGAATTTAAGCTGTCTCTTCTGCAAAAGATTTTTTTCCCCAATGCTATATGTGCACTGGACTGTATTTTCTAAGCTAGTGGTGGAAAGGGTACCAAAGGTGACCCAGCGTAATAATTTTTTCAAACTTAACTGCCAGAGAAATGCATTCTCAGCTGGATCTCACAGACTTACTCGGTCTAACTTTCATGCCTCTCCAAATGCCTGCACCAAAATTGAGTCTGTTCTTTGCCATCTCACGACAGCTCATCTACTCAGAATTTATAAAGCAGGGAGAACACAGTCTCACCTACCACAGTGGGGTCCTGCATCATTGCCAGGGGCTCCTATGAGCCACATAATGCACATTTAATAGGTATTAAACACTTGAAAAAGAGAGAGCAGAGAATCTTAATTAGCTCTACCTAAAACAGTTGGGTGCCTGCTGCATTTTAGGCCTCTAAGCTGCTACTAAAATAATAACTACATACACCCAGGGGAAAGAACTTCGGTAGGAAGGAACAAAAGGAGACGTACAGACACAGGAAATAATGTACTTAATTAATAATGCGGTCACGTGGTGAAATAGTGACATTATCATAGCAGATGCTGGAAGGATGGGAATGCCTTTACTGACACGCGCCCGTCTCCCACCATTTGTCCCATTGCCTATTTCCAACAGGCAACTGCTCCGAGGCATCACCCGCAACACCCACGGTGGGGGGATCCACAGGTCCGTTCAGAACACCAGTGAAAACCAGAGTCTTCTTCCCGGTGAGGCTTCCATGCACACCCAGGAACGGACCAGAAATCAGACTGAGCGACAAGGATGCAGACACATCAAACCCCAAGTTCTACCACAGGAACTCAATAAAACTAGACGAAGTATGTCCGTCACTGATGTGAAGAAGTAAACCATGTAATTACATGGCATGACCCGCGAAGAAACTACACCTTTGTGGCTGTTTAAAGTGAAGACACATCTCTGAGGTGTGCTACAGTCAGTCAAAAATCCCAGACGCTATTAGTTTCCACCACAGAAGGGCAGGCATTGCCACGGTGTCTAAACCATAAATTAGGCATGTATATAGATTCTGAAATTACTGGAAAGTCAAGTCTCAAGATTGTCATGACAAAACTTAATCCACTTTTGAATCTTACTTTAAAAAATAAATAGATAAAATCTGATTACTGAGGATGAACTCTAAATCCGAGCTCTATGGCATGCAAAAGGAAAAGGCTTTATTAGCTTTCATAGCATTTGCTATCAATGAATTCTACAAACTCCTAATAAGTTGGATTATTATTGATAAAACTTCAGGGTCTGATTCTTTCTATGGCAAATTAGAGAATAGCACCACAAATTTACATTTTCATTGCAAATGTGAAGAATCTTCATGGACTGAAGAAGCAGGGACACCCTGACTTCACAGCAAAGGCTGCTACCTATGGCAATCCCAGTGCTGTGCAGGTCTCAAAACACACATTCTTCCTCCACACTTACAGGAATCACACGTCGCACCATATACTTGCTGCCTGAATCAAGTACATTGGACCTTGAACAAAAAATGACTAGTATATTTGTTTTCTTCATTGTTTAAAAAGAAGCATGAGATTTAAAGCGCCTTTTCAGGTGGGAATATTTGAAAACTTACCCATGTATAGAAAATAGGCACTAACTGGCTGTAGGCAAAGATTCAGTCACTCACTCCCAATATACAAACACCGTATAATATAGCCAATTAGTTTCAGTTCGTTGTCTTACAGCAAAATACACTTACAGATGGGAGTATGTATCTGGTGCTCTGGCTAGCATGACTAAATCTGCGCCAGCATTTGGATCTATAGATACAATTCTTCCTTGTGTGTCTGGTTTACAATTCTTTTTTGTGTATCTGCTTTCCATTTGATTTCTTTTTGATTAAAAGGATGGTAAAAAAATATACTGCGTCGTGTTTGTTTACTCACATGCCATTGGAGAGATACAGTGAGTTAGCAGAAAAAATTATTCTCCTATATATCAGTTGATAATTGATTTAAAATATTGTAAAATAATTCATTTGATAAACAATATTCACACACACAGAGCTGCCGTAGTAGAAAATTAAAACTTGAAAATTATTCAAAAACTGCTGACAAAAGTCACAGCAGTTATTATACATAAGGAATATGTACAAAGACAGTAATTTATTGGGCTTTTCAAACACTATGTTTTTAACAATTTCTCAGCCACGTGTTTTTCCTAGCACAACTACCATGTTTTATTAGTTGCCGCATATTCAAAAGATGATAATAGATATTTTCTTCTAAACTGATAAGATGTTGCTTTATGTATTACCATGAATATTACAGAGAGAGACACCTCTTCCCAGTGACACATGCTTTAATGGAAAGTATGATTAGTCACAAAAAGCTATTAAAACTCATCAAATGAATAGCATAAGTAACCTCAGTAAACTCACTCAAACCATGACCTTGGGTTTATAATTTGAAGTCCAAAATAATCTATCAGTCTTCCGTACATTTAGAGTGTGTTTTCATAGCATAAAAGTGATGAGAGTATTGTCCTTCTCTCCCCGCCCCCACTCCCCTGCCAGGAGACAATAAAATCCTAAAATATCAAGATTATAACAGGCAACAAAAACAAAAATCCAATTATTAGTTTTCTGGAGCAAAGGAGCTTTCAACAAAATTGAAAAATTCTGCAGGATATATCTATTTTGACAAATTTCATTTCAAGATAAAGCAATAAGAGTGAAACATTTTGATTGTAAGAGTAAAATAAGTCCTCTGTGTTTCTATCCATTTGGTTTTTATACTATTTATTGTCTATCTTAATGTGAAAGCAAAAGTAGATGTCTGATTCTGAAACAATGTTTTTCAAAAGTAGCATTTTTTGAGGTCTGTGATTTTGAGTGATGCTGGCCAAAATCTCTGTCATGTCCTACTGCCCATCTACCTGAATCCACCTGCTGTCTCCTTTTTCGTAAACTTTCTTGTAGGCTTTCAGTACAGAAAAAATACCCATTTTTTCTTTACCCTATTCAACAGTATGTGCTAATTAATGTTAATTTCATGTATCCTTTGGAGTGACTGACTTGCAAGATGGCTTTTTTTTTTTCCTCCTTGCTGTGGAATTCATTCTGTTTTCCCCTGTCAGAACTGCACCACTAGGAGAGTATCTTAATGGGGTTTTAGAATGAAGAGTGCTCATAAGCATCAAGCAGATTTGCACAAAAGGGAATATCTGTCTCTTTCTTGTGAAACCCTTGAAGTGTGCTGCTTCAGTATCTTAAAGGATGAGAGAAAGGAAAAGAAAGCCACAACCGCTGTGAACTTTGATGATGCACATTTGCTACCACAGCTTCTCTCAACTTGGCTTGGCTTTAGAAGAGGCATATTTTTAAAGACTTTTTTTTTTTTTTAATCATACAGAGGAGCACACATCAGCATAGAGTTCCACCGCAACTGTTAGAGAAAGTTTTAGATTGTCCTCATCAGCTGTAAGCCCAGACGAGAAAACAAAGTAGTACATTAAAAAGAATCTGATAAAATATTCCCCATGCCATGAAGGTAGCAGCGGTGTGCAATTGCTGGCTTCTGTTTCAAAAGCACGCCGTGAGCTTGCTTATCAAAGCAGCGTGTTTGAGGACTGGGGAAGATTATTCTGCGAGCTTTTCAGGTGGCCTGTTCCTGCCGTGTTACAGGAATTGCAGAAGTTACAGCAAGTGTGTTAAGAGATGCCCTGCAGAAGTGAGAGTCACTCTAGGGAAAAACTACAGAGAGATGGTCTAATATAATTAGTTCATCCAGCCAAAAGTACTTCACTTTTCATAAAACATGTCTCCAAATTCACTAGCAGGTGCAGTGGTTGAAGCCCCCAGCTGTTATCCAGCTGTTACCCTTTCACCACTGCCCAAACCTGTCTCACAAGTCCCTGTTTGCAGCCCAGGGAACACCCAGTTTCTTAGGAGCTTGCCAGAGTTAATAACCTGGAAAACTCAAAAATCTAATTGTGGACACAAACTGGTCACAGACACTACCCATTATCCCTGCAAATTGAGCTTTGTTGTGTGCAGTCACTGAACACCTCTATGTTTTATTGTCATTCCTGTAGGTAATTCCTGTAAGGTAATCTGCATCTTCCAAAATCTTAATCCTAAACAGCACCTTTGGGAACAATAGCCTGCACGGGAACCAAAGCTGTCCAGACCGAGCCAAGGGAATCCACCACCTCTGACTTTGGAAAAACATTTGTTTTCAGCTACCAAAACCATAATGTTTTCAGCTACCAGCAGTACTTGACGAGTGCACAGCCAGGTTGGGTCCCCACCTGATTGATACTTTTGGAAACGCTGCAGTTACCTCTTGATAGCCTCAGTTCCTAGTGGACTCCGTTATGGGAAACTCAGTGACAAAAGGATGGCAGGATTGCTCCATCAAACACAACTAACACATTAACTGCTTTTCTTCTGAAAAATGGTTTCGTGGTGATGTGTCCTTGTCCATTGACTAAAATAGACACATTCACCAGAACCAAGCATTAATATTAACAGGAACAATTACCTTTTGAAAACACCAGTGATGTTACGGCTTTGCACAACTGTCTGTCCTTGGCATGTTTAACAGATGTTTATTCGGACTGATATGGACTGTATACTTTTGTTTCACTGCTGCTTTTGATTCGACAGTTGCTGGAAATCCTGCTGCTGATTTATTTACCTGTTGTACCCCCGCTGTTTTTTCAAAAGCACTACTTCCACAGAGTTTCCAGGCGGTTCAATATAACCTGCCTCAATCAACTTTCCTATTTTCTTTTCTTCCTTTCAATAGTCCCAAAGTCCAAGGCACACATTTTTCAACTGAAAACATTCTTTCAAAGAGTAATATATACTATTTTTTAAGAACACTACACTGCTTTACCTGTGATGGGAGAGTCAGCTAGCGACCTCTCCAGAGACCACTGCACAGCGATTACCCTCTTTCAGATGGGGGCTCAGAAGCAAACTCAGTCGTGCGACGACATTTGTTACTATTTTACACACTCTCGTGTCTCTGCAGCCATCGGTGTTCAGAGAAGGCAATACCAAAACCGCTGCAATTTAGACACCCAAGCTCGGAAACAAAAGCCAGCCCAATCAGCTATTTATAGGATGAGTGTAGCACGACAATATCCAATCTGTGCGGTACTTTCATTCTCTCCTGCAAATCTCGATGCTATTCAAAAGCACCACAGAATAATAACAGTATGGCTGCTCACAAGTTTTCACCAAACCAATTTAAAAAATGGAATTAGATTTTCAACAACACAAAGATCCGGCAATTCATTACAGTGATTTGAGAATTATGGTAATTAAAAATAGTACCATTTAGTTTGCATGAACAAAAGTTACAGCTATCAGGCACTGTTATGCCATAGCAATACCCATTCATCCAAGACCAGTTTCTTTCTGCCGTTGTTTTTTTCCAAGACCAAATTCTTTTTTTCAGCAAACAAGTAACAGTTAAACAGACAGTAATTTCTAAACTTGTACACTTTGACTTGATTCCTATTAAGTCCATCAGATTTAAGAACAGGTTTAGGTGAAAGGCCAAACCAGGCATCCATGTAAACAAGTTCCTGCGAAATGCAATTTTCAGCCTGTATGTAACGAATAGCGGGTTTTTTGACACCCTGGGATCCAAAGCCATTTCAAGTCTTTTTTCCATGTTAACATAAATATGGAACGGTGGTATTCAGGACCGAATAAGGACAAAATTCTTCTTCAGAGTCGCATTCATTCTCAGTGTTTTGTTCTCTTGGCCTTCCCTACATCCAGGGACACTTGGGTAGGTTGCTTGGGCTAGATAAAAACCATGAGTTTTGCCTCAGAGAAGAAATTAACACTTTAACCTACTCCGGTACTTTGATACCACGATCCTTTTGAAGTTTAGTTTATTAAACATTAGTCTGAGGTAGAAATGCCACACTGAAAATAAATAGTCCCCCAAATCCAGGGTGTCCCCGGCTGCAATTGGTTTTGTTCCCCAAACCCAAATGCCTTTGTGTGCTGTCAGGGCAGCAGGACACACACAGCCTGCTCCAGCCCGCTCCCAACTGCAGCTCAAACAGCCGTGTGGCTCTACATTTTTAATGCGTACCCAAGTCTTCCTGTTCCCTATAGCCAGGTCTTGAGAGCTGAAGCTTTACCATCCTTAATCGTTGCTGACAGTTCCATTAGATGAGCTTTAAAACCACGTACTTCATATGCACCGTGTATGTTTGCCACAAAATCCTATAACTGATTATGTCCCATTTATCTGATTTACATGCGTTGGCTCTAATTATATCATTAAACCTAAGCATAGCTATTGCCCAAAGGATAATCTGTCCTAAGGCATTACCAGGGAAAATAAAGACCACCACAAAATGGATCCAATTTGGCTTGTGCCATTTTAGAAAGTAGGGACTGAAGTCTGCTTTCAGAGAAATAGAAAGAAGCAAGAACGAGACTTTTTCTTGCATCCTAGCAGGCTTTAATTCCAGAATTTTAACCTTTTTTTGTCTTCTCACATGATATATCTGGAGCCATGGGACACTAGCAGAATGCCCAGCTCTGGCAGCTCTCATCAGTGAGGCAAAAATGCCATTTTCCACCAGTTGCTGATGTTCCTCCCCAGGATTCTCCTCACATCCACAGTCACCAAAATGACCCAGCTTCCACATAGCCAGATTTTGATCTTCTAGTTCGAAAGTCCCATTTTTACTGCTGTTTGCACATTTACCCTTCCTCCCTCCCACTTACATGCAATCTATACTTGTTATAGTTAAATACACTGCAATTTCAGCCAAACATATGAAAAATCCCTTCAACCCCCCCACTATTAAGGTAAGTGACTGGTTTTCTTTTTTTCTAAATCAGAAAGTAGAGTAAATTACCAAGAAGTATTTCAAAATAATGATGGGGTAGAAGACTGTTCCTTTCTCACCCTTTACATAACACTGAAATCAGGAAGAAAATAAAAACTCCATAAACTTTCTTAGTCTTTGGATCCATCACTTACGTGAAGCAGAATCAAATCTGATGAAAATAAATGAACATTTTGGTGTGTGGTTGATTTTTTTCTTTTCTTTTTCCTGTTCTTCTCTCAAACCTGCACACATCTGACATTTCTATTATGCTCCTGAATATTTGTGAAGTCAGAAGCATCAGTTTTTCAGACTTGACAGTTCAGGATATGATATTTTCAGTGTAAACAAATAGAAAATATTTTTATTGTCTCTTTATCTAGGCACCTCAAATGCCACTCTGGTTCCAATAATTTATCAGATGCAGACTCTGGAGTGTTTACCTGAGATCCAGAGCTTGGCAATGAAAACAAGTTGCTTACTTTCTCATTTCACATCTACCAGGACTTCTGTGCAAGACATATTTTTGATAAAATCAGAATGTAGCCACTTTTCTTTTCCCTTCAATCAATCACGACTTGAGTAATGCCTTCATCTCAATAATTTGCCTAGCAGTTACTTCTAGTTTGTTTGCTCACAAGGCCACATAAAATAGCGAAAATGCAGAAATGGGGAGTTCAGGGTAATTCATCCACATAAGCAAAGTTTTTTTTGTGTGTTTTTGTAATGAGCTCACCAAAACTCATAAGCTGCAGATGAGTTTAATTAAAGTCAACAGAGCAAAGAGATTAAGCACTTAAGTGTGCTGTCTTTGTGGCTTACAAAACCTGAATGAGTCAAATCATTAAACTTTCATTTGCTGGAGATTATGTAACATTGGCATGGAAATACTTGGGTCTCGCCTCATCCCATCTGCCTATTAGAATTTTTTATAGCACCTCTCGCTGCAGTAAAAAGCTGCACTACACAAAGCCCAGGCTTCATGGGAAATGTGGAAGCAACCAGGGCCTTTTGCTGGAGCAGGACAGCACTGCCAGGAGCCAGCCTGCCTGCATCTCCACCATCCCCTGGGCAGCAGGAATACAGAAATACCAGTAACATTGCATTTGTGGCTCGCATATTATGCCAGAGCCTTTGTTTCAGATGGCAGTTCAGATCGTTTGAAAATAAGAGTGTTATATATGTTATTAATGGATCTTAATGTTACCTCCATCCAGCCTCCATCTAAACAGGGTGATTAGAGCTCAAGCCAGGAGCATTTTATTCCCTGCAAAGGCCAGAGGTTATTTTACCTGCCCTCACACAGGTGTGCACAGTTGTGCAAAGTCTGTTCTTGCACCTCTGCAAGTAACGCCAGAGCATTTGGTCCTTGGTCTTACCAGTGCTGAGCCTCCTATGCTGCCCCACAGGGATTTTTTTCAGTGCAGGTACAGACAAACCCCTCCTTTTGGCCAGGCTTTGGTGGGAGCAGGGAGCTTCTACCTTCTACCTTCCTCAAATCCCACCACGTGCAGTTCTGCCCAGGAGCTGCGGGCCATGGAGAAGGTTGCAGGACTCTCCATGAGCCACAGGCTCCCCAGAAGGAAGGACAGTTTGCTTTTGGATAGGTAGCTACATGCAAGAATTGCTATGAAGGCCTGTTTCTGGTCCAAAATACCATGCCTTGCGCTCTGGCATTTCCACTATGACATCAGTTCCTTCCAAATCAGCTGCTGGATTTCAACCTTGGACGTTTTGCCAGACATCAGCTAGGAAAAACGCAATACAAAGCGGGATACCCACCAGTGAACCAGCCATTCAAGACAGCTGGGATACCTACATGCTGCCAATGTCTTGTAGCACCCAGCCTTGCAAAAATGATTACGATTTAGTCACATTCGTTGTTAAAACTCAGTCACCTGGCTCTGAGCTGGATTAGTTTTCTCTAGGTTTTGCTTGTGTGCAAGTACTTTCCCCCATTTCCCTTTGCTGTTATTCTTTCATTTTTCTGAAATGAGAGAAAGGAACAGCCAATTTCTTCATGGCTCATTTCTAACCTTTTAAAATGTTACCATTTAAAGTATTTATAGGTTTTTATAGTTGCATGCAACCTTCAGAGTGAGACTAAGAAGTGTTATTTCTTCTTCTGAGAAAGTTACTGAGCTTGGGAGCCCCCAAATTCATTTAATTACAGAGCATGTTGACAAAATTACTCCAAAATTTCCCTTGTGGTAGTAAGCAAAATTAACTGTATTTTATATGACAAAAACATATTGTGTTTGCAAATTTCATATGCAAAATATCACTCACTGATGAAATAAAAATTCTGCACTGTCATATCATATCAACAGACTCCCTAGAAGATTAAATACTTTATATCACACCTTGAAAATTAATATTTTTTCATTTGGGCCTCAAAATCATATTTGCCCAATACATTGGTTTTTTTCTCTGCATGCAGTTTTAAGAGACCAATACAAGCATCTCTGCATTTCTGTCAAATTCTGACTTCTGTGTGAAAAGTCACTTATCAGGTATCACAAAAAGCCTAAAACCACTGTATTTTAACTGATTTCAAGTACTGTCCTAATGTTTAACCAACCAGAAAGATCTCCATATACTTCCATGGAAATTACATTAACAACAATGAAAAAAAGTCCTTAACGCAGAGCCTTCATTTAAGCCATTCTTATACCTGTGCATTCGGTGCATCTGCTGATGCAGACAAACCCACTGAATCATCTCCTTCTCTCTCTAGACTCCTGGTAACTCTCGGTTCTGTGCTTTTTTCTGTGACATCAACCCAACCCAGATAACAGCAGCTTCTTGCTCTGTCCAGTGACCTGTCTTGTCAAGCCTGCCCTGTCCCAGGGCATCAAGTCTGGCTTATCAAAAGAGATTTCTT
Source organism: Caloenas nicobarica (assembly GCF_036013445.1). Classification (NCBI taxonomy): domain Eukaryota; kingdom Metazoa; phylum Chordata; class Aves; order Columbiformes; family Columbidae; genus Caloenas; species Caloenas nicobarica. Next base: position 6,520,005 of record NC_088262.1, on the reverse strand, counting down.
CAGCTCCTGCATGGTTCAGACTCACTGCTTGCTCTAGGGAATGGTTTATTGATACTTGTTATAGGGGATTAATAGTTACATACCAAAGAAGTGACAACCAGTGCTCACAGACAAGGGTTGTTGGCCATAACCACTTTCCGTAACGGCTTCTTGCTAAACTCTCAAAGCAATTATTTTATCTTGAAATCAGCTCACAGGTCGAGATACAGGTCCTTTGCCACGCTCTACTTCCAACCCTTCCTGTCTTTGTGCTTCACAGTAAAACGTCCCTCCCCAGTCCCTGTGACTTACAGCGTACTCTCCCACCACGTGTACAACATGCTTCTTGCACAGCTCTCCTACACAGGCTATGCATGATGGCTCATTCATCTGGAAACAAAACGAAGATTAAATTACAGCTCAATGGAAAACCCAGCAAAAGCCTTAAAGATAATGTTTTGAGCATAAAGTTTAGTCTGGAAGGAGCTTCCAGCATTCCTTTGCTGTATAACAACTTTTCTGTTCTCTATTACCATTCCCTTCTATGCACCTTCTCTTTCGGCTCACGGATTAATCAGCAAAATTAATCAGTCTCCTCTGTAAGGAAATGCACAGAATGGATAAAGAGTCACAGGCTCTTCCTGTTCAGTTTAAAATATAAAAATGGCTTCTCCGCGTGCTCTAGAAACCCTACGTCTATACATTAAGCTCTGTACAGTGCAGTACTCGTAGTTGTAGATTTGCATGTGATGTTAGGGACAGATTTTAGTGGAAGACAGGGAGGTGCCACTGAAAGCCATCACTGTCACTTGCTGTGAGCCTACAGGCCTTTGTGAATCTTTAAGCCTTGGAGGTGAAAACCCACCAACTTTCAATGATCTAGGTGCTGGTCAAGATGCAGAAGTGCATTTCACTAGTACAGGTTATTTTTAGCTACAACAAGCAGCTATTTCCCTCAGATATAACAAAAGACAATGTCCTTAATACCCTTATTGTTATTCCATCTTTTGGTGTAAGTAACTCCAGCAAAAGGAATAGGATTATAGCAAAAGAAGTTTTACCAGACTGGTTCAAAATATTAAAATGCTTTATATTTGTGCAGGGTCTTTCATCCCACAGCTGAAAACATTTTTGCAGATATGAGTTAATTCTCACAATACTCTTGCGAGACAAAAATTGTTAGTTGCTTCTACCAATATCCTGTATGTGACTGCAGAGATACTCTTTTTACATATTCTCTATTTTTCTGTGGTTTTTCACTTAATTGGAAAATAAGCACTGGGGATACTTCAACCACACACAGAAAATACTATGTTGTTTTCCTTTTTTAAGCAATGTAATATTCATTGCACATACCCTGTGTTTGTTTGCAATAGAGAACTTGTTTTCTTAAATTAATATGCAAAAATACCTATATAAGGATCTTAATTCTTAGCTGCATGTTTGAGCTTTGCTGCATGGAGAGTCTAAGAAATCCCCTAATTCATGCTACAGGGACATTCTTGTAAAGAGTAGCTGGGAACCTCCTGAGATGTCTAAGCTTTCTCGCCCCTTTTTAACTAAATTGAAATTGTAGCAGTAGGCACTTCACAGGGGCCCCAAATCACTAGAACTCCAACATGTACAGAAGTGCTTTGTTAAAGAGAGCTGGATCCAAATATACGCTTAAAACTCAGGGTATGCGCATTTACTGAACACAAGGAAAAGGAAATTAGCCCAGAGCTGATAACATTCCTATTGATTTAAGTCATGCAGCATAAGAATTTTAGGGCTAGGCTTTCTTGCAGTGAATGACTTGTTCTTCCTGGGAATCCCTTCTCCCTCCTTGCCGTTTTTTTTCAATTTACGTTCTGTTAAAGCCAGTTGAATTTTCCGTTTGGCACTCTTGTGCTTAGTCTCAATTTAGGGAAAAAAAACCCTCCAAAAACCTACTGAAAGGCATTGTGTCTGTGAGGCTGTGATTCTCTGGGGACGATGCTGAGACTATCTGTACTGATTCTGGGCCCAATTCTGAGCTGTAGGACACCCCACCTTTTGCAAATAGCAACAGCATTCTTCAGCCCCAGAGACTTACAGGAGCCACTCACACTCACATGGGAGAAAATTCACCCCCAGACTAAGTAAACATGGGTGGAAGAGTCTTGAAAAGAGTAGCGGAAGGTGAGCATAAGAGAAGTCTTTCCAGAACTCATCACAGAGGCAGTTAAAATAGTAATGTACAGGCTTTTCATCTACATTCTCATGCATATTTATAACACCAAAGATCATTAACACCTAATCTCTTTAGCCAACTAACAAGCTTCACAGAATCCTAAATCTCCCCGAGATGATACCTCAAGGCTATTTTCATCCTGAAGAAGCAGCTTTTACCACTTTAATGCTGGGCCTTTTCTGCTCACTCTCCCAAGACAACTTGGCTTCCTAGGAGCTCTCCTGCTCATCACCAATACAAATCATACATGTAGCCTGAGCAAAACAACTAACCCCATCACCCTGGTTGATCAGCTTTTTTTCTTACGAGCAACAAAACTGCAGTTGAGTTACACATGCGTGTATCTCCTGCACTGAAAATCCAGGAGATCCTGCCCAAAGCTTTGCTTTGGTTCTCTCCAGCATCAAAGCAGCGTGTTGACGTGGTAACTACTTCTATAAAATGGACTGGGAACAGGAGCAAACCCAGCTGGTAAATAGAAAGGAAACTCAAGAAAAATCATGGTCCTAATTCTGACTTGGTTTACTCTGCTTTTCCAGCAGCATCACTCCACTGAATCTCCGTTATCTCTGCTTCATATTGCAACAAATGGGAGCCAGATGTAATTATAAGGACATGGGATAAGACTGCGCAGTCTTGGCCCCCCACATTGAGTCTTTCATTATGGTGTGATTTGTCCTGCATCAGGACTTCCATACTGATGTTCTTGCTGGTCTCATGTTGTAGTGATTGCTATATATGAGAAAGCAGATCTTTTCCATGAGATATTTTATTCCATATTTGAAGATTAAATGACAAGCTGTTTCTATGAGTACTATTGCCTGACATTTCTGATTAGCAAAAAATGAGTGTTCTTTCACAGCAGATACTTTTCTAAAAGCAGGGCTGCAATTTAATTAACCACGCCACTAATAAATTCTGAGTAGAAATTAAAAGTGGTTCAGATTAATGATTTTGTATTCACCACTCTGGGAATTTCTTATGCCCTGCTGGTTTTAACTTCAAGTTTGTTATTTAAAAACTTAACCAGGAACTTGTATGGCACCTTATTAAGACCTTATTTAAATGGTCCTGTAATAATTTCCAACAGAAAAGGACACTGCCACACAGCTCATGCACTTAAACCAAGGGTTCGAATCAAGTAAAAACTACAATGTTGACAACCACAGCTGAAATCAGAATCAAACCCACACTGAGTCAAATTTTCCTGCTTCCACTTATAATATTTAAGTCTGGACTAATGCCCTTTAAGTAGCTCCAAATTAAAAGCTGTGCAAGTGAAAGAGGAATTTAATCTTTTGGTCATTCTACAAAGTATGATGAGCACTCACACTGCTGTGAAAATAAGAATAGAAATTAAAACTCATATATCTCTCTTTCAAATTTAGGTCACTTGTGGTAATGATATGAGGAAATAAAAGCCCTGCAAAACCGCATCAATAAAGTGTCTGAATTAGTTCTGCCGAACTCAAGACTAAAGTATGAGATCGCTCATATGCACTATATAAAGGTTCTCTGACCCGTACATCAAAATGCTGGAAAAACAGGTGGGTTTCCTAATGAGCCCAAAAGCTGCTGCTAAGAAATGCAAAAGCTGCATCTCTTTGATAAGAGCTGTTTCCAAATGACCCAAACTCTCTTATTTCTTCTAACTATTCCACTTCAAAGCACCTTTTAAATTGGTTATAGATCAATAGAGGGAGAAAGTCAATTCAGCATATTCTACTTCATGTATTTACAATTTGATTAGTTCTCTTTTTAAGATATTCAAAATGAATATTGTTCACTTTCCAACTCGAATTGAATCTCATTCACCAGTGACTTCTAACAATAAGCCCAAACTTAAATAATCTGTGCTCTCTGTGGGACAGTGACAGAGAACACAGATTTTTTGAGTAGCTGATAATAGTTTGAAGCAGTCTTCAATCAAAGCCTTTGTGCAAAGAAGCCACAATAATAGACAAAGTACCTAAGGTTATTTCAAGCTTTGTAATAATCTAGCTAAATTTGACTATTGCAAGTACCAATTAATTACTTGAAAGAAAAGGTAATTGTAACCTGTATGAACTCAGTAATTTGTATGTCCATTGAAGATGACGGTGTCATAGTGGTGAAAAGCTACATGAAAACAAAATTGTTAATGGATTTATTGGACTAAATTTTATTAGCACCTATACTTGGGAGAGTCTAAAGTAACTCTGAAATATGTACAGTGACTTGGGTAACTTTGGCTGCAGGTTTGTCTGAAAATGCAATCTAACCTATTTATGCCAGATAAACACCAGATCTGTTTGAGAGCTTTCTTGTAGATCTTGGTTCTACTGAGTAACCTTGATTTACGAAAATCAAAACATATTATAACAATACCAGATTCCTCAGTCTTCTCTATAGAAATGCTGTGGTAACTACCACTGCATTTCACTTCCATCGTCTCAGCAGTGCTATATTGTCCAACGAAAACACCGAAGAAGCCGAAGTGAAACAAAATTTGAGACTGAAATCAAAATGTCTCATTAAATTTAAACTCTGCTTCCCTTGACCCTTTTACATTTGGTATGATTTCTAAATTAAAAGGATATGCCCATGGGATGAAAACTCCATTTTCAACCTGTTCTAGTAATTACCTCAGACTTACATGGAGTGAACAAGTGCAGTATTTAATCTACTTGCTCTTGATTTTTACCTCTACTTGAACTCAGTGGGTCAAAGGCTGGTCTGCTGTGGAAGAGGGATGGAAAATGAAACTACACAATGGAAGACAAATAGCTAAGTTTGAAAACACATGCAGAGATTCTACATGGACATGTCACAGAAAACTGGGGGAAGAAGGGAGAACAACTAGATGAAATAGAGACCTTTGGAAATTCATTAGACTAATCTAATTCTCCCTGAATTAATGTCCAGGGATAAGATAGAGATTAATGCTCAATTTTTACTACTCAGCTAAACTGCTGCCTGGCTCAGTACTCCATGCAGTGTTCCAACAGCCCAACCCTACAACCTATGCAGAAGACCCCACTGCAGAAGTAGTTACAGAAGCTAATATTAAGGCTCATTTAATCTGAAAATTAACAATAGCTTTTTCTCTGCTCATTCCTTGGTAAGAAAGATATGAACAAAGAGACCTGGGTGCAGGTCTGTGATGAAGATCTACAATAACTTTCCATTCACACTGTAGGGGTTCTCAGGTATTGTTATCATCTTTCTCCTTGCTTGTGTTCAGCTGTATGAAGTACACGGTGACTTTTCGCATCTCTCAGATAACAGAGCCTGAAGTAAAGCAGGCATATACTGAATGTCCATTAACACAATGTCCTTCAGCTGGAAAACATCATTAATAAAGCTAAGGAAAGGACCGTGACAGGTCAATATCAGCAGTTTTCAAGTTAGCCAATTTATGCAGCTGAAGATGATGACTGGGCATTAACCACAGAGGAAGGTATACAAGTGCTTTGCCTACTAACTGCACTGAAGTAGGGGATCAATTAAACTACTAGAAACAGAGGAGAAAAATTATGAAATAACGCCACGTCAACAATATATCATTTTTCCTCCCATCGTACGAATGAGTATAGGCAAGTCGAGGAAAGCTACCACAATTTTATGAAATAACAACACGTATTTACTTTTTGTTTCAGATTCTTACTGAATCTGGCTCTGCTTGCAACACTACCTATTTTATTTCTGCCTGGCTTTGACTACCTGTATCAACTGTTACTCTATCAGCTTGCAACTCATGCTACAGACCCTGCAAGTTTACTCTTGGGAATGATGACTCCCTGGTTGTCTAAAATTGGCTCATCAAAAGCAGATTCACTAGTAATAAGTTTTTCACACACTTCTGACATTTTAGTCCGTAATCCCTAGGCAATATCTGTCTCATGTAGGAATTCTTCTGTCAAATGCCTTTAGGGAGATACATGAGCAAAAGGCCAACATTTGCTAATGTGAATCCCAGTTTCAGGTGCCTCCATTTGTGGATGCTGAACTTTTGACACTTAGAGTTCAGTATTTTAGAAACAAGATAACTCACCAGCTCCTGGCAGTAAAGCTTTTAATGTTATGTCTAGCAATGTACTGAAAATATGAATGACTCTAAGCCATTAATTAAAACTTCAAAATAATAAATAGGGTGCATTTTAACGATTGAATATTTCCTCTCCCAAATTTTGTTTGTGAATTGTGAATGTACTCCTCAAAATCATAAGTTCGATAACTGATAACTTTTTTAAACAAGCATGTTTACTAAGAAAAAGTGCAATAATTTTCAACTGTATTTAATTACTAAAGCAGCTCGCTACTTCCTAGTAATAACAATCTTTAATCATGCTTATGAATATGCTGAATTTCCCATACACCTGTTTAATTGAAAGCAGATGTTCATTCTGCAGTGGGTTATTCTCATAATATGCACCACTGTTAGTTTGCTATTACTATCAGAACACACTGGGAAAAGCAATATACAAATAATGCAGAATAGTTTGTGTGGTTATGAAGTTAACTGCCTATTTATTCTATTTTTTATTACTCCTCTTCTGTCACCATCAACAATTTCATAGAGCACTGCATTTGCTATATTATTATTATTATTATGTATACTGTTCAACACTTTATTTGACTTGTATCAAAATTCCAGTTCAAGTTATTAAGTGTTTTGTTGGCTTAGAGAAAAAGCAACAAGTGATCTACTCATCTGGCCTGGAATCCCTCTCCAGAATTAATTTGCAGCTGAGGTGTAAATAGCACAGTCCCCACCTCATCGGTGGTGAAAATGGCCTTGCAGCTGATTTGTAATCATCTCGTAAACATTAATTTTGTCGCAATGGCGTTGTGTTGCTTTTGGACATCGGTATCATAATCTCCTTAAGACCACAAGTAACATACTGGTTCAACACGGTAATTAAAGACTGAAATGCAATGCGCTCTCCAAATCTGAAAGAAGCATTTCAACTTTTCCTATGTGTATATCAGTCTGGATAGATATTCTTGCAGTATTTTAGCTAATAGTTTCTCCAACATTCTATGCACATTTACTCAGTGAATATAATATAAGCAATTATTTTGATTAATCTGGAGTATAGTTGCGAAGCATTCCGTCCTACCTGTTGACCATTGTGGGGATTGTCTTCTAGAATCCCCCAAATAGCACAGATTCTCTTGTGAGCTTTTGCATACATTGACACAAGAACAGTCTGCTGAAATTCAACAGAGACTATTCCCCTGGGGTAGAACCAAGGAATTAAGTTCAGACTATTCTACATTTTTTGGATCTTTTCAGATTTGATGGAGGGTCATGTCAAAAAGTATCAATAAACAGGACCAAAGCCAGGTCCCACTCTGCACTGTGTTCTTAAGCACGGACTGTGTCTGAAGACTGAGCAAAGGAGGCATTAGTTTGCATGTTGATTGATTTTGAATTTTTCCCTGTACATAATATATTGAACGCCACATAAAGAGTGAAGAACTGCTGCTGTGTGTCTGATTCCAAAACAGGAAAGCTAGATAGACTGCCAACCAGCAAAAGCTATTTCTTTTCAAGACAGAGACTTCTAAACTCATAATCAAGTCTACAGGGAATATACAATGTGAAATATAACATGAGTAGCTAGAATAAACTTTGATTTGATTTCCTTTGGTGATAATAATTTCAGATAACCAATTTATAACAAATGCACTTGGGACATACTACCCAGGGTACAAATTAATAGATGTAAAGAAAAGAGAGGTGGGTGTCTAACTTTTTAAAAATTCTGGAATAGAAATTAGAGAAAAGAAGTATAACTGTGATTCAGTAATTTACCTTTCTGTGTATTTTTAAAGAATAATTATTAAAATGTCTTCTCAGGTCTGTTGATTTACTTCTGAATGCTTGACTCCTAACTAGTGATGCCATAGCCTAATGAGAAATAAATTAGATGATGCCTGAAGTATAGGAACAGTGGGAAAAGTTGACTTTATTAGAAGATTATGCATTAGATCTAGATTTATAATTGCATTTTCTCTAATCACAAGCACAAGAAATGACATTTTTCTGAGTATAAATATTTGAAAGGGAAAGAAAAATTCAGCCATGCTATTAACTGTGTGGCAGCAGGAACACTAGATGTGTTATTGATCTGATTTTTTTCTTACTTCTTTACTGTCATACCCTTCATTTTTCCCAGTATTAAATGATTCCCTACACTGGAAACATGGAAATCACGAGGGAAAACACAGCTGTCTTCCCCTCGCAATGTCAAACTATTCTATTTCTGCTGCTTTCTGTTTTCTTCATAACAACTTCAAACAATGGAGTTTAACAACTGTGAAGATTCCCACAAATCCTTCCACAATTTTTTAGATCCTACGTATTAATTAAGAAACTGAGTTAGTTTATGGAAACTTGGTAACACTTGTTATCTTAAAGACCTGTGGGTCACTTGGGTTTGTGTGTGATAGCTTGAAAGGATGCTCCAGAATAGGTTTGCTCTTCTCACCATCGGTGCCTGCAAACTCCAGTACTGAGCCACACAGTGTCTCATGCATGAAACCAAATGAAATAATCGGCACTAGGGGAAAGAGAAATGCTGGATCAGAGATATACAATATTAAGTGCCATGTCACCATAAAAAATGAATGTGCAATTGCAGCTTTTCCAAAGTCATAGGAAATTATGGCATTCACACCATAGCTGAGCAGAGACTAGTCAAGAGACAGATGTTAGATGTTACAGCATTTTAAAGCTTCAGGCTTCAGAAAGAAATTTTCAACCCTTGTGTTATTCAGTGTTTCAAAAACTATCCTAGAATTATGTAGCTTTGCATGTATGATTGGTCACAGCAGGGTGTAAACCTTGGTGACTGGTAACACTTGAATATCCAAAGGTTTGATCCATATAGCTTTCCAGAGTTTTGACAGTTTTTCAAGACTTAGTTGATCGGTTTTGGGGTGAAATCCCTCTGCCCTCAAAAGTCATTGAAAGTTTACTGATGGCTTAATCAAATTTCTTGATGGGGAAGATTACTTATCAAGCATATACTTACTGATTGCATCTCATGTGTAGCCATGAAGGCGAGCTGATTGCTTTTTTCCTGTGTTCAACATCTTTGCAGACCAAAGAACTGCTCCAGAAGCAGAGTTTAACAGTTGTCCCTTTTCAGCAAAATCCATCATTGCACTAAAGCCCAATTACAGATTTTATCTGATGGGTCTTTTGGTGAACTTGGGTCAGGCAGTAGCTAAAGAGGGAATGTGAGTTTAAATGTTTCGGATACAGCTACACGACTCCTAGTTTAGGCACCAACATAATTTTGTGGATCTTGCTTTCCCATAGAAGTGGGGCAACAAATGATGAAATGTACCTAATTTTCCAGTTCAGTTGTTAGTTGAGCTCCAGTCCTCACAAATGAAAACTTAACTGCTGCATTCATAACTATATGTAGTTTCACATCTACTCCATGCAGAAATTACCCCTGCATTCAATAATAAATGATAATAGATTCAGTTTTGAAATGGTTAAAATATAATTTATTACGGGTTCTACTCAATACACGAGTCATGTAAGTGATCCAGACCTTTCTGCTGTGGTCCAAATATTAACTGTGTCAGCACGGTATTTTCTTTCCCTCCTGGAATAAAAATTTAGCAATAAACTCCAGAGGCAAAGTGGCATCTAGCTAATGGCATTCAATCTAAGCTTATTGCAGATCGACCTTGAATGCTGCCAAGTCTCTAACATGTGCTGACAATACAGCATCGTTGCTAAGCTACCTATTATTAATCTTTGCAATGAAAAATGAAGAGGTCAGAACGTGTTGAAGGTGTGTTTATTACAGAGCTTGCACAGAGGGTCTCATTTGAAAGCTTGGATATTTCACCATTTTTATTGCTGTGAAAAGCTTTTAATTTTTTGTAAAGATTTGAATCTGACTGACAAGTCACCATTTCTGACACTGCTCATCCCTTAATTAAATAGCAGAAAAAGACAGACATATATATTGTGTAAATATTTATCTGTCTACATTCAGGCCAACAGAAAAAGAAGTTTCAGTCATTTGTAATTGGAACAGAAATGATTTAGTACTTTATCTCATGGCCAAAGTTGCAGTACATTGGGTCTAAAAAAGCCTCATAAAAATGCACAGGGCAATAGTTAGCTTTTAGGAAAAAAAAATATTATGATTTGAACATTCTCCATTTTTATTGTCTGCTCCTGTCTTCTGGGTTTATTTCTTGTGGCTTAGAATTTTATTTAGCTTTGCAGTCTTTTGGTTGAGGATGAAGATTGTATAGAGAAACAGGACACGTTCTATTTATCAATAAAACATCAAACACAAAGACCAACGAATGGGATGTGCACACAAAGAATGAAAAAAGGGGAAACGCTACATCCTTTGAAAGAAGAAAAGGCCAGAGTAAGAGCAAAAAGTGGCCCTGTGTCATTCTGTCACAAAGGAAATTGATGTAGGAGGTGAGAAGGAGATGGAGTATATATTTTCAAAGGAGAAGTGCATAGGTTATCAAAGTCCTGTATGCAAGAGCTGCTGATACACACAGGGACCCTCTCCCCCCAAAAAAAAAGAAAAGTAGCCAATGCTTTCCAGGAAGGAAGACATCTCCTTGAAAAAAACAGAAGCCAGAAGCTAACCAACCAAACTTTCTCAAGACTTGTTGTAAAAGGAAGGCTTCATCAGCAAAAGCTGAAGTGTGTATTTCAGGAGAGGTCTGCATTGAGATTTTCCCTTCCATGGAAACACTTTTGTCATAGGTTACGGCAATTTGGAGGGTTATGAAACCACCCAAGGATGGGGAAGAAAAAGAGTCCTGAGGTGGACAAGTATTATAACGGCATCGATTTAACGTGACTTGGGAGTTCTGCACGTACCACTGGTAAAGCTTCATCATATACAATTTATCCTGACTTCCCTAAACACTAATCACACGAGGACACCAGGGAAACTGCACTAGTCCCCAGGAATCAGCCTTTCTTCCAAGGCTAATCTGAGATTGCTGGAGTGCTGCTGGGGTTCTGTCACCCAGCAGCAGGTCACCAAAGGAGCAGCCATGCTCCAGGTGTCCTCTGTCCATCCTCACTTTACCTGCCTAAACTCAGCTTTTCTGGTCTGCGCTCGCAACTCTGAGCGCTTGCAGCTCCATCCGTGCCCGTGTGCTGTCACAGCCGCTGTCCACACGGATTCTCTTGAGTCGCTCTGAATCGCAGCATCACTAACAGAGTACAACAAGGACACTTTGAAACAAACGTTTTTTAATCAAATACTGTTTATGGATTATACTTCCTTGGTGCTTAATAGTAGAGAGTGTCTCCAGCCAGGGTGAGGATTTAGGAACAAACTCACGGAGAGGAGATTCATTTGTTTTACCTGCGTTGGTCTCTTCACCTGCTTCAGTCACACCAATAGCAGCCCTCGGGTTCTAGATTTTAAAAAGGCCCTAAAACCACTCTGCAGTAAGAATCCTTCTAGCAGCTGAAGATATGCTCAAAGACCAGTGAAGTTTCTTCCCAAGTGTTTGAAGGGTGGGTTTAAATCCTATGCTTCAAAAGCTCAAATTGCTATTGGGAAAGACGAGCAATAGTGTTCTGGTTCCTGCTGTTCCCACTGAAAGAGCTTTGTCCTAAGTGACAGAGGGGTCTCAAGCACGTCGTTATTGAGCTCCGCACAAGCAGAGACTCTCAATAACAAACCACTGTGAAACCTCTCATGAGAAGCCTGATAGTGAAAGTGGATACGGGAATGGTCCCAACTTCTCTTTCTCTTCTATTTGTCCTTGTAGCTATTTTACTTTTACTGCAGCACTTCAGAACAGCAGGATGAATGGAACTGCCTCTGTAAAGAACATTTCTGTATAGCTAGAATAGTGTCTTGCAATTGCAGCAGAGAACTTATCACCTAACATACAGGAGGTTAAACTACATGTGCATTGTGAAAGATACCCTGTGGCCTGGCTAGACATACGTGCTGGAGATGTAGCTTTGCCTTTTGTGTTTCTTGGCTTCATTCCCATTTTCACATGCCTTTAGTTTATTAATGTGAAAATTTTGACCACGGCACCACAAATGTCGTTCCTTGTTCAGGCGTGATTTAAACTTAGCAACAGTCATACACACCTCCTGATCTCTTCCCTAAATCCTAACTTGATAGGGGTGTCTTGGGGAGTGCTACAGTATAGTTCTGTTGCAGCTAGCTCTGAATGTCAAAGCTGCTCTTGAAAATAAATATATTGATTGAGAAAGTACTGCTGGTACTGTGGTTGCAAGGAGTGGCTGGAAAATAAGAAAGACTTTTTGTTCAACAACGTGAACCTGGAAATTTAGTTGTGTTCCAAAATGAAGGGCGAAAGAGATCTTTCAAGATTTTTCTTGAAACGATACAACAGAGAGTCACAGAAGAAAGGCTTAGAGGCCCCTGATTAAGACATTCATTTGCAACGTGGTACGTTCAGTTCCTGTCCTGCTTGGAGAGATTTGAAGTGGATTTGCACATATCCCACTGGAACATACAATTCCTCTGTCATCAGTATCAGAATGGTGCACCCAAAAGGTTAGTAAAATCTTACAGGAACTCATAAAAAACATATGAAGAAACTAGTTTACTAGTTTGTATCTCTCAGATCAATAAGCAGATAAAACTGTTAATGAGCAAACTGCAGATTTTTTTCTGTATTTGGCCTAGTTACAAGTTTTGAGTCTTAATAGCAAATGTTATTTTATTTAGACTTTATGTGCAATTTCCATGAAAAGTGGGAGTCAGTAAAATAACTGACTTCTTTATAGAACGGTACAACTAAAGTACAGTGCAATTTTTCCACGAAAGTTAGGAGAGTCCATAGCTGAAAGCAAATATGCAGAATCATTCACTGATACATATGCAAGAGGAGCACGAATATCTCAACTCCAACTGTGAGTATGCAGGATCACACCCGCTGTTTGAATCAGAGAAGCAAATAAAGAAAGGCAGTGATTGAGAGGGTCATGTACCCCACAGGTGAGCAACTACATAATGAGTGTCTTAAATATTTTATTTCAGCTGAGCAGCTTCAGTTTATACCAGCCAAGAAGCTGCCCTTTGTGCTCAGAATGATACCCAACGCTGAGGCTTTCCTGAAGTCAGTGACCAGATTTGCATGTCTCCTTGATTAAGGTTTCTTGCCAGAGACAAGAAAGATTTTGTGTTACAGAATATTTTAGGCAGCCAAGCAGAATTCAAGCTAAGACATACTCATGTCACATTCTACGTATCCTGGGATGACACAGGCCTCATTAGAAATATATACGAAGTGCTGAATTTATACTTGAAGTCACAACAATACATTTCGTGTGACACACACCAAGATGGAAAAACATGCCACCTAAACTAGATTTTTACTTACAATGCATTTGACTGTGTTGCTTTGCTGCAGTGGGAACTGTGTACAATTCATGATTAATATAAACAGAGTGAAGCCAACTATGAGTTCAAGTAATGGGGGAAGCTATTAGGCAAAAAAAGAATGCTGAATCTGGACGAAAACCATGAGGATCCTGTCATACATGTAGGTCTATAGCTGTTGTTTGGAGTGTGCTGTTACAGCCAGGTTTGCTGTAGATTCTGTGGTATATGAGTCCAAAGAGTCTCTTAAATGGCAAATTTCTTGGTATGACCCTATATTATCATGTATTCAGATCCACGGTTCTAAGATCAAAACCCCTCTAAGCCTAAACTTCCAAGCCTTAGTTATACGTACGATTTGTACATTTCTTCTGAGTTTGTAGACTAATAGTCTCCTGATTAGGAGTGCAGAACAAATAATTTAATACATCATGCTGGCTGAAGTTGTTACTGCTCATCTTTAAAGCACGGAACTACTGAAACTGATGGATAACTGAAAAAAAAATGCAAGTATAACATAAGGGAAAAGAAGCCATTTAGCAGCTTGAATGGAAGATAAGCTACCAGCAAATTGCTACAAAAATTTAGGATTGGGGTTGGATGTGGTTGGATTCCTTTGAAACGCTTTAATATTGTGGGTAAAAAGATTGATCTCAAATCAGAGTTTTCAACCAGAAGAAACACCGGGGAAAAAAGAAGAAAATCCTAGAAAAAAGTTGAAACAAAGATGACAGAGCCTGGGATGAAATACAGAGAGAACAGGCAGAATAAAACAATAGTAGAATTCCACAAGAGAAAAATTGAGATGAAAAACTGGTATGCGTGTAGGTATCACTCACATGTTCTACCTATTCATATTACAAGGCCTCTTTTAGCCGGGGGAATACCAGTTACTTGCTATGGTTTGAATTTAATTTTTCTTTAAACATGTTTCCCTGTTTCCACTCCGCTCAAACCACAGGAAAGAAAAGGATGAAGAATCTGATTTAGCTTTGCAATTTCTCCTTTCTGGAAAGAAAGGAAGAGGAGAGGGGGAAGAGAGGGTTGTGTCAGAGGTGTGAAATGTGATCCTCAAAATCCTACCTTACAATCAGGTATCTTTAACAATAAAGCAAACCACTATTGATCAATATGCTGCATGAAGAAAATAGACCTTGACTGGTATTCTACATTATTACTGGAAAAGTTTTAAATTGTAGTGACAGAGCTAGAAGATTATGGAGTTATGGTGATGTTTCAATACTATTTCAAAGTCATACCTCTACTGAAAATGACATCGTGCGGATGAATTTCCTAGTAAAGCCACTTCTGTCCAACACATCGACAGCATAAATACAGACTAAACGCAGCCAAGTGCCACTGGGCAAAGAAAGAAACTAAATGTGCTTTGCACCCCTAGCATGTGCATAAAACCAGCTCGACTTTGGATGGCCTTCAGGTTCAGCACGGTTTAGCAGAGGCTCGTGGAGGACAGTGCTGTTTGCTTAGGAGCCAGGCTTCATGCCTTGGAGATGACTGACCATCACACTCTGCATGATGGTCAAAAAGCTTTCGAGAGCTTTTGCGGGCTCTGGGGAAGCTCCCAGCACAGATACCAAAATAATTCCACCAGCAGCCCAGGGAAACAGGGGGCAGGACCCTGAAAACTCAAGATGCCAAAGGATTAGATAGGCAGGCAAAGCTGTGGGGTTCCGGCAGAGTGGTGTTGATAGCCTTTTCATTCTCCTAATGCATCATTTTCTGTTGATTAAATTTTCCATTGGAAAAATTCTGACAGGCTGCTATTTCCCTCAGACCAAATCATAGTAATGAAAGTTTATAAAGTAGCCATTCATTCAATCAAAACTTATTACTCAAAGAGTAGTTCTATTTTTTTTTTCCCTGTACTCAATATTAAGCATTCATATTCAATGCCTGTTATTATGGGAATTGTTCTGTAATGAAAACATAAATCGTCACAACATGAGTGCATTTCTACAAACAATGTAAGAGGGGGCACATTCTCAGTACCTCCTATGGCTATAATCTGTGGTATCCATTCGTATGCTGTAGTTAATGCCATACATAATGGTTTCATGATGAAAAAAGCCTGCTAGCCTGAAGATGCATAGTGCTCTAGAGGTCTCTCTTGCAGTTTATTGTGTCCGTAAGGAATCTTGTTCTCTTTATCATAAAAAATACAGTCGCCTAATGCAGCGTGACAGATCCCTGCTCTGGCTGGGTATAGTCAGACTCGATTTTGCTGAGCAAAAGCTTGAATAACTGAAAGGTACGCATGTGAATATGCCATATAGTTAAACAAAATGGGAATGTGCACTGGATAAATATGTAAAATTTGTTACCTGACAGTCCAATTGATGAACAACTAGGAGTTAAATTCACTCCTGCGTTAGGTACAAGAAGCAATGTTTCTAATTTCCTTATTGATGGGATCACAGAAAATGGCTTTCTCTGTAAGTCCAGGGGGAGTGAATGAAGCCTGAATATTGCACTCTCTCCATTTCTCTACTTTATTTCCACGTGAAATGCCATGCTAGAAATGAGCTGACTGCCTTAGGTAGCTGAAAGAAGAAACTAAGACTAAAGTCACAAAGGCTGTTTGGCTGGTCGCGGGCCAGGCTGAGGGCAGCCCAGCTGTTTTGCCAGCTCACCGGTACACACGTGTAGTGAAGGGCCAGAAAGGAGCAACTGTTTAACCATCCCAAAGCTAGTATGTGATCTATTTATAAGATGGTTGCCATTTTAACTGACCACACCATTAACAGTTTCAACGTTATTGCACTTGTCTTTCCTTGATATCTTCTCCTAAAGGCACAAGAACGACACTTCAGAAAAATGATTGTGATCAAAATGTGTCCGTGTGAATGAATACGTATTGAGTCTGAAGTGTGAGCTCTTTAACTTAACCCTCCACAGTTGAAGATTAGTTGGCAAGATACAGTATCGACCCCCCCTACCCATAATCACCTTGTGGAGCTGTTAGATCAATTTTAGAGGCTTTACTTACCCCAGGAGAGACTATTGATCAACTTCATGTGTTCTTGAGCAGTACACAGTTTTTTAAAAAATTACATTTTAAAGGAAAGACATCAAAACCAAGAGAATACCACTTTATACGAAAGCTTTTAACTCTCACAGGTTCTCTAGATTTGAAGTTCCATTAAAGAATCTGATTTTATGCGAGAAGACATTGCTTTGCATTAAGACCCTTGTAAACTTCAAAGGCAAGAAGACATCTCTTCAAAGAGAACAAGATCTAGGCATTTCAAATATTCTTTTTAATCTCACTCTATCCCTCATAATCTCTTTCCATCAGGCAGAAAAACATGGTGCTTGCAGAACATCTGTTATAGAATCCTACACAGATAGCATCAACAAAGAGCAGCTAATGTTGTATATAATCATTCTTAAAGACAACAGGTACGTTCACTCACAATTGTTACAGAAGGAGAGACGATACACCGCAGGTACAAGTGTGTGCCATGCAGAATGTACAGAAATACCACACTATACCACAGTTATCAGATGCCCAAAGTAGTGGTACCTCCTGCTTCACTGTCTTGCATGGTCCTGTTTCATCTCAGATCCCAGCCCTCGGTACCTGTCAGCACCTCTGTCCGGGGCAGGACTCATTCTGTCTCATTTCACATGCCGACTATAGGGCAGTATTTTAAGTGCCCCCATATTTACACAATTAAAAAATTGTGCTGCAGATATACTTTCCATGAAAGAACTGTTTGTGTACTATATGTTAATGATCAACCTTGCTATATCAATAACTTAGTAGCTATTTCGATAACTTAGTAGCACACTTCAGATGTTATGGTTTTATGTTCTTAATTAACCGAGTAGTACGTGTTTGCTAATTAATGAATATATGCACCTGGCTGTGCTGCATTTTGTGCTGAAGCTGTTAATATTTTTTTCTGATTTTCTGACATACCTTTGTGACTTAGTCAAAGGCAATATGCAAGTATCCAGTGAGATACATTGACAATTGTTCTTTATGCTTTCCTGATAATGCTGTAGACTTCACTGAGCTGCAGAGTTGATAAAATTGCACACACTTTACTTATTGCTCCATTATTCTTCACTAATTGAGCCACATAGTTTAGTCGAGTGTTTACAAGCTTTGCTAATAGACTTGCATACAAATTTTGTTCAATATGTTATACTAAAGAGAATGTTTACTACCTGCTGAGCTGTTGGAATCATGATAGATAACAGTTCTGAAGTTGTCAACCAGTCAATAAACACTGACAGCAGTGTAACTTGTCGAGTTGGGAGCTTATTGCTTTTGCAATGCTGATGTAAATGACCTGAATTAACCAATATAATAACTAAGGTGGAAAGCCAATGGGTGCCAGATGCCTAACTACTCTGGGTTTCTCTGAAACACCAGCTAAATGGTCCATTAGGCAAGAACTTATTCTTTTGTATAAAGAGAAGTAAAACAGCAAGAAGCTTAATGGAAATCTCTGAGTTCGCACAACACTCTTCTTGGAAAGCTCTCCGTAAGTCAAGGACCTTCAGAGCTCCAGATGTCATAAATTGTTAGAAGTGAACAACTCCTCTGAGAACTCTGGGGGGGTCTCACACAGTGACACAGGGGGTTTTCTGCATGGCTGGCAGCTGGATGGAAACCTGAAACAGTGTATGATTTATCCCTCTACACTGTTCCTGGCTTTCCCTCATTCTCACTTGCTTTGTTTTTACCTCAACAAAATTGGGAAGTAGCTACTACCAGTTCTATGGAACCATTTCTTCTCTCTGTCCAAATATGTGCTAGCCAAAATCTATTTGGTGCAGTTCCTCTCAAAGGAGGTTCTTGGAATGTAGTTTTAGAGTATGCTTGTCCTTTCCCATTACAATAGGAGTATGACATAATCCTATGGTAAGTCAACATCATTCAGTTAAAAAGAAATTATCATGCTACAACAAAAGTAACTTGTAATAAAAAAAAAAATAAAATAAATTCTACCGTTATGGGAGGGTACGTGTTTCCAGCTAGTAGAAAAACAACAGAAGTCCACTGACTTCACAACTACAGAACTACAGCAGTTAGGTGGAACTATCCACCTGACAATATAACCCTGCAAGCCTCTCTGCAAGGGGAATAAATAATGCCAATTATGAAGTTTAATGTTTAATTGCATTTAAAATGCATCAGTAAATGAAGGGTTATTTGGAAAGCTAACATACAAAGCTCAGAAGAAAGAATGTATATTCAGTCACTTTCTAAACTCTGCAAAATGCAACCATATAAGCTGGTGCAAAAGGTTGTGCGACTAAATTCCACTTCCAGTGCCACAGGGCTCTATTCTCTCTCCATTCCACACTACCCATTTCAGGCAAGGTTACTCATTCATTTTATGCATGAAACTTCTGTAACCAGAGATTCTTCTGCAAGCAAGGAGAGAATACAGAAAACTCAAGAGGCATCTGTAGAAAGCATCAAAGATAAAAGCATCGTTAAAGCATCTGCCTTGGTTAGCAAAATACAATGGGACTAAGTATTGAAAAGGACAAGTCGCTCAATAATAATTATAAACCCATTTTAGCACTAAAGTAGAGTTCTCTGAGCCAAACACTTAACTAGAATTCTCATGTCGGTTGGTGATAAAAATCTGCACCTTCATATCGAAGACATCCATCTTTGAGCAAAACTGAAAATAGAAAGAGTATTTAGGAAAGTTGGCAGAAGGTACACACAGTCCCCATGCAGGGACATTTTCTGTGCACACCAGCACAGGAGGTAACACTTCTGCCTACCTAATTTAGTCTAGAAGACATTTCTATCACAGTCACAAAGCTCACTGCAAGTGCTTTGCTTTACCTAAACCAATCCAGAACTGAAATCTATTCTGAGCTGAGGAGTAGCATCAGCTGTGCCACTAAAATCCTTCTTTACAAGAATTTCTCCCATTGTCAGCACCATGTTGGCCCCAGTCATAGCAGTATGTGTTCTGTATATCCATTTGTATTTTGCTCCACTGTGCAGTGGGACAACCTTGTTACCCAACATCATTAGCATCATAGGTTGCATGTGAGTGGTGGCGTGATATGTCCAACACAGATGTACCTGCCTCTTCTACTTGAGTCCAAAAGAAATTTCCCTGGACAATCATCTGGTCTAGGACACACAGTTGCAAAATTTGCATTGCACTCAGAGATGGCAGCTCTGCATATTCCACTGGCCACGCTCATTAGGCTGCGTTTGGGTGTCTGCAAAGAAGAGATCACTCCATGTCTTCTGTCCTCTCTGCTCGGCTGGAAACCACTAGATGAACTTGGAACGCACCCAGAGCCTCAGTGATGAATTTCTGTGAATTGGGTTCCAGTTCAGCATATAGTCTCCTGAACCTGCACACGTCATAACTTCAAACTTTAGAGTTCAAAAGCAAATGTAATATTACTGCCTTTAGCTCAGTACTTCTGGAGACCTGTCCTGCCATCAATTAGCTCTCAGTCGTCCCATCAGTTTAATTAGCACACGCTCAGTGGAACAATAGAAAAATCTCCCTCAATGCTGAAAGAAGACTGCTTTAAAAAAAGGCCAGCGTGGTATTATTAGGTTTTGTATCCAGGCATCCCTTTTTTAATCCATCACAAGGCTTAGAAATGCATGCAGTGGTGGCACATCCCCTGTGTCCTCTTAGCACTAAAAATATTAATAATCCCAAACACTGTAGCACAGGGAAATGACTATGTCTGAGCTTTAATGATGTGTTGTGTCAATCTGCAGCATCGAGACATTAATAAATCTGTCTTTTGTATGAAACAAGTCTGAATTCTTTATAATGGATAATGGGTAGACATTATATAGAACTGTACCAAATAAAGCTTTGTGGATTTTTCTCCCTTATCAAAAGAAAAAAATATTTAGAAATTATTTTAAAACAATACTTCAATCGATAATTTCCTTATGATAAATAGGGTTTTAACACGCCCTGACCATAGCATCTTTATACGTATTGTTTCATCTTCTGTCCTGTGCAAAGACTGCAGCCAGCTAGGTGGTTTTAAGCAGTATCCCAGCTGTTAGTCAGTCCATCAATCAACAAATGCACATGCTTAATTTTAAGACATTTAAATAACTAGCCCTCAGCCCTGTAAGTTTAATTACAAGCTGAGAAATCATTCTGCATCTGAAGTTAACAAATAAACCTATGCAATTAAAACTTAAGTTCTCGCTACATATTATTGTATTTTTTTTCTTATGAAAATAGGCTCATAGAAAATAGGACATCCATAATGTATCATCAGAAAAGTTTACAAATTTATTGATATTGCTAAAAAAACCACCATCATGCCACATAGGGAAAGGTCTACTAAAGTTAAACTATCCCTTTTATTTAAAATACAGTGATTTTATTTTAATTTGAAAGATGTGTTCATACAATTTCGGCAACGTCTGTACATCAGTCATTAACACTTCACCCTTTCGGGACTGTTTACGTGCTGTCTCAGTCACCACTAGTAAAAAATAAGCTGAAATACATATGTCATGTCCTATTTCTGTAGTGGCTCAAATCCTGCTCACTTCCATGACTGCAGCTCATTTGAATGAGATGGATCTGCTACATCGAGAAGGGTTTCTGCGACAGTGGAGATATCTAGGCATCAGACACCAATGGCAAGTTCCTTTTGGAGATGACTGTGTTAGTGGGGTGTAATTTGAGAATATGTGACTCATTTTCCCACACACTAGAAGGTGGAAGAGAAATCACATCACTTATTACATTACATTGTGCCCATCAACATGCTAAGTAATATAATAAGTAAGGCAATCTTTCCTCTCTAGCTAAAGAATAAGGACTTTCTCTTACCCATTTTCCCATCATTCATAATTTGAGAGAGAGGAGGGAGAGAAACTGATCTTTGAAACTTAATTGAGTAGTTTATAAGACTTTGATAAAGACAGGACTTTGGGCAAAGATACTTTTTATTCATATAATGTTCAAGAGTCAATTTTACACTCTTACTCAGGACTGGTTATAGATTAAGTTTAATCAGTTTTGGATACCTTGGGAGAATATTTTCCTTAAAATCTATGGCTCCTCAATATAGTTTCATTTTTCATAGTGTTTAATCTCTTTTGCTTAGTATGACCACATTTTCCTTTTAAGATCGACAAGTTACATTATATCACTTCAATACTTGTTCTGCTTTTGGGGATCAAATGCATACCTCAAAACCTTTGGGACGGAGAAACAAATGTGCCCCAGATTCACTCCTAGATTTGAGATTAAACATTTTATTTAGGTTCCATGTTACCACACATTCTAATAAAATATATGCATCAAACTTGAAATTTATATTGTAAAAGGGACGTCTACATTTAAAAATTGCTGTCAGTTCAAAGCTCTGAAAAATTATGATTTAGGATTTTTTTTTCCACCCCACTAATCCTGCCTGTCTCATTTATTAAAAAACTCAGCAAGAAAGAACTTTTCCTTACTTCTCAAAGGAATAATCCTTTTACTGATGTCATCAGTAGTTGGCATGGAATGGACATGCAAATGGAATTTACTTATTGTCTCCCAGTTACTCATACAGTAAATAATTCCTGGTCCAGCATTCTGGTGGCTTGTTTTGACAGCTCTGGAAGCTGCAGCAGATACGAAGCCAGACTTCAGCTGGCTGCTCGGCTAACACCGTTTAACCATAGAGTATTTCGATACAAAAGCAGCATTTGTCAGGGCTCCAACTACACAATTTATTTTAATCTAATCAGCTTTTAATAAATTTTTGTACAAAACTTTCTTATTTGTTGTAAGCAAGATACATAGAAGTGATTATGTACTCATTTTGCTTCTCTAATCAATCATGTGTTGATGACTTAGGCAAATAATCTAGTTCATGAAACGGTATGTGGTGAGTTTGTGAGGGGAACATCCATCAAAGTCAGGGATGGGTGATTTTTATAATTTGCTCTTGTTGGTACACTTCCTATTGCATTAAACTTTAAAGAAGTTAATGGCAATCTGAATTTCGTTCCATGTATTTCTTTTTCTCATGTGGCCAGACACATCGCAGAAGCACAAGAAATATAATATCCTCCCAACGACGTCCATGGGATTTGGATCTTAAAGGGCTGCAGAACGGCACACTGCGGCCAGCCCATCTCCTGCAGGCTTTGGTACCTCATCCCACGTCTTACCCTTGGAATGGTCGCAAGTGCTTGAGGGCTTCCCTTTTTGCGGTCTGCTGGGGTGGCCCCTCCACTACTGCTGAAACACCATCACCAGCCAAACAGCTACTTGTTCGGGCTCCCAGAAAGTTATGACTCAATTACAGCAAAACAGCGTGTCGTTATTGCCCTCATATATGCATAAATATTACTTCATAAAACTCAAAGGTAAATTGAGTTGGTTTCTTTGGGTTTTGGTTCGTTATTTTGCAATAGTATTTATGCCCGCTACCAGATTCAAATAATGAAAATGTCAGGAAATATAAGGCAGTGTGTGCCTGGCTTACTGAGAGTCTTAAAATATAATACACTAAATGCAGTGTCCTTGTAATGGCTAAATATATTTCCTAATTTTCTTGATGACTTGCCATTCTAAACATTGTATTTCAGCAGTTTATATTACTAAATCCATCCTCTCAATCTTTTTAAACAAGACTTACTACAGTCACAGTGGCAACAGGCAATCTACTGTTATTTTCCCCTGTGTCCGCCTTCTACGCACCTAGACTCCAAATACGGTTCGTATTCGTAAGTATATTACAAATTTCTCTACGGTATAAATATGAGTCATCTTCACTCGGTAACAGCAAGTCATTTAGCAGTGGCAGCAATAAAAAGGAAACTACAGAGAGACGCTGGGTTCTGTGTTGATAAACTGGTAGCGGCCGGCACGACGGCTCTATGCAGGGTAAGATCCGTGATTCCCCTACGTGTCCCTATATGTTCTTACCCAGATTTAGCACCCAGACTTTCTCGTGATGGAGGAACAGAGCTTCATAGAGTGAGCCAGCAGTCTGGTATAGGACAGCACAGGTCACCTAAAGTCAGTGAAAGCTGTAGTGGTATTTTCCAGCTTAGGGAACACCCAGGGTTTCCCCTGACAGAGACCAAGATTGCGGTTACAATCGCACCAGCATTTCTAAGCCAGGCCTGTGGGAAAGCCACGCCAGCAGGTACCACACTGGATTGCTGTCCTCAGCTACGGCCGTTAGGGTGATGCCTTGGAGACATAACTAGTGGGATACCCAGATCTTCTCTTGGCTGTGTATGCTTTTCAGCTAGAAAGATATGATTTATTTGTAATTCGAGAAAATTTGATCTGGAAGTTGTTAAGACATATCAGATTATATTTCTTCACGGTGTGAATTTTACAGTTGCTTTATAATGCTCAGTCTGCTGCATGAGCTGCAACACAGTACAAGGAAATTGCAAGGAATATGTGCATCAAACATTCTTTCAAATCCCCAGGTTACATTTTCTCAGCAGAAGGATCATTAACAATAACCTTTCCTATTTGCCCTCAGACCAGTCAAATGTCAGCTGCAATATATTAGGAAACAAATTTTCCCCTTTCTTTTTATACTCTGTATAGCCAATTGTAGGAGTATAAAATTACCAGTTTAGAACAATATCGTGTTAATTTGTATTTGTGTCAATCATTACACAACAGGCACAATTCCACAGTCATCAAACGAATTAACGGAAGATTTCACACTCCGTGTTAGAACAAGAAATCAGGAAAAGACATTTTTCAAACTGAAACCCAATTGCATGCCCCAAAAGCGAAGCTGGTAGTCAAATATTTGTATATACTCGTCTCCGCAAATAATAGGGCTTTAGAGCGGAAGTCAGATGAAAAACTTGTAATATGGATCTCATCAAGTTCTATAAGCACAGAACTGTATTAAAACATCTAAACCAAAATCCTGTAACTCATGCAAATACATCGAAATAAACCAGGAAGAACTAGTCTAGAAAGGATCTTATTTTTCCCCCAAGCTTGTAGAATTCTATTGAAAACATATATTTATGGTTTGACTGTTTCAGCATGCTCATGCCAAGCAAGATACAGCAGAAAACAATTCTATACTGTCTAACCACAATACTCAAAATAACCGCAAGTACCTTGATATATTAAAGATGTATCGCTATTTGCAAAATTTTAGACATTCTATCGCAGCATGCCTACAAACAAAGTATTAATCTTTGATGCAAAGTTTACAGCTTGGATTACACAACATTTGCATTATCCAGGAAAATGAAGTCTTTTTCAGATTTTATTTTTTACTTGAGTTAAAACATGCATAGCATTAACAAATATACATGTTTATATTCAAGAACTACGTTCCAAATATGTTACCATCCTTAGATCGTCATTAGCATGTAAATAGGTCCTACAAATTTTTATAGTGATCTTTGCAACTGGTCTAGAAGCTACTTCAAATGAAAACTAAGCATAAAATCAAACCTCTAGGAAGAATATCAGTCAAAACTCTGTATTTTAAAATATTATCATATAACTCCTATCAGTAACCTTTTGTTCCATAACAGCGTTTTGACCAGCTGGCTGTACCTAAAATAAATTGTGAGTGCTCAAGGGTCGATTAATTTAAAATGAACGACTACTTTGAAAGACATTGATGCTGATGGAGTTACTTTGCTGAACAAGCAGAGATGAGAACTCTGAGGTGACATGAGGATAAATATCACAGGTTGTCCCTGGTAACAAGCCCCCTGCCAGGCTGATGTGCTTTGAGGGGATTCTTCACCTGGATCTTTCCCCAGGAAGAGCAGCAGCAAGGAAACCATCAAAGATTCCCTGAGCAAGATGTGATTGATATGGCAGAAATAACGAAGCCCATTTCATTAGTGTTCCCAATAGGGATTGCTGGGCCATTAACTTTCCCTTTATGACTTTTCTCCTCTTTCCGCTACGTTTGAGCCCTGACTGAGCTTTGTTCCACGCTGGCGATGGGCTGAGGTAACAAGACTGCATAGAGAGGGGAGGGGGGAGAACCTGTGAAAACCGGCAGCTCTTTGGGCAGCGGGAGGGTGCAATGGTTGGGAGCTGCCCAGAGCAGCACATCTGAAAATATTGGCATATCTGTTTATCAAACCAAAATCAAGGTCACTGCCAGTGAATGTGCTGTCTCTCAATTAAACAGGATGGAAAGAGTCCACACTTGCTATCTCGTAACTTGAGGACCAAAGCTTTTTTTCCCTTCCCTTGAAGGATTTCTTTTTTTTTTTTTAAAGCCAGAAGCTTTGCCTATTCCAAACTATAACACTGAAATGCAGAGAGCACAATGTTTTTTTCCTCAGCTGGTGACTAATTTTCAATGGTAAAGGGGGCTACTCCTGCATATAAATCCCTATCAGAGAACTTTGGGATCACCCTCTTAACAGGTTTGCAAAATTGGGGCCGGTTGAACTAAAATGTAAAACAGTGCTGTGGGAAGATTTAAACTACTTACAAAGGTTTTCAAGATTTCTGCAGACTGCTGGTCATGGAAAGGGGTGAAGGATGCACGTGGTAAGACTCTGCAAGCCACTAAAAACATTCCTGATCCTGATCTTAGACTACAATTTGTCATCACATTTTCCTGTGTTTGTATCTCACTATACTTGTAAGAAAGGAAAAAAGATTGAAATCACCTCTGGTCTGACAGTGAAAGTGTTAATGCCTCCCTTTCAGTTTCCATGGTAGAACGGGTCTTGTTGGATTTATACACTTTGAGTCAACTCAGGGTTAGTAAACAGGCTTCAGCAACAATCCCGCAATGACTTTGATCCGG
Organism: Caloenas nicobarica; assembly: GCF_036013445.1. Taxonomy (NCBI): domain Eukaryota; kingdom Metazoa; phylum Chordata; class Aves; order Columbiformes; family Columbidae; genus Caloenas; species Caloenas nicobarica. Next base: position 6,493,680 of record NC_088262.1, on the reverse strand, counting down.
GAAGACAGAGGATTTAATTGAACAAGTTGCTTTTTATCATAAGACAGTTCAGCACAACTACACCTTTAATACCATAAAAGGCTTACGGGAAATTGGAACCGACGGGACTGGCTGCCCCCAGCAGAGGCTGGAGCCGAGCAGGGAGCCTCACCCCCGCACCGGCTGCTGGCGCCCACCAGCATCTTCATGCCTTTGTTTCCATACTGTCGTTTGCTAAGCTCAGAAAAGCCCAAACAAGCAGTAAAAAAGGCAGAAATCAGGTTCTTTTTGAGCAGCACACAGAGGGTAGATTTCACCACAAGTGTGGTACCACACAAGCCAACCCCTGGTAGGTCTGACTACACTAGAACCCTTTGGTGAGACTCTTTGAACTTGGCAGTCTTTGAACCTCAAACCCTGCTGCAGGGTACAGCATAGCCCTTATGTCCCTTATGTTCTCTGTCATTCTTTGGGTTTATTCATGAATACTTTGGCTGACATCCCAAGCCTGTATTACCGAATATATTCTCATTTCCTGTCATGTTTAATCAGTCAGCATGTACATAACACATCCATCAAAAGGCCGTAACTTCTAGACAAAAAAACACAAACAAAACCCAACTTGCTAATAGGATCATAAGTTTTCTACAGTTACAAAATGAAAATATGGGAACGTGGGAAACACTGAGCCGTCAAAGTCCCTGCATAATTGTCATGTGGTAAGATGAAGATCTACAGCCCAGGGCTGAGATGAGCCACTGCAAATTAAGCATCCTGATAGCAGAGGAGGTGGTAAGCCGGCGGCCCCAGCTAGACCTCAGCCCAAAGCCTCAGCCCGGGCTCAAGCACAGCCACAGAAGGAGGTTTTGCCTGTGGCGTGGGACCTGAAGGCAGCTCACGACTGAACGACACCTGAGCCACACGCAGCAGATCGCTCGCTGAGGTGTCCGTCACACCAGAGCCCTGCCGGCTGCAGGACGAGGGTCTGCGTAGTGTATGGGGGGAGAACGGCAGGATAAAGAGACCGAGCCCTGACTTGCTGAGGGCTGCACAGGGAGCCTGTGGCACGAGAAACAATCAAACCAGTCTCTAACCACCATTAAACATCCTTTAGATGCCCAGGAGAAGGCGGATCAACTCCACCCAGGGACGAAAGGCTAGAACAGGCGGAGTGGGAAGTAAGCAGAGAAAATAGCTTAAATTTTGCCCATCTGAGGTGTCCATGTTGCGGCAGATAGATGAACAGTTCTTCACCTGTATTTTCTACAGAAACGTTATTGTTTTTCCTTTGTCTTACACAGCTCTTTCCCTCACTAGGCTATGGAATAACCCTGAATCTCCTGAGTGCTCTAGGTCTGCATACAAAATAATGTGTCACGTGGAGCACAAAATACACGCACCCAATTTATTTTTACAGCAACGGGCCAAGCCCTTACACTGCTTCATGCAGGAGAGACAAGTAGCTCTAGGCTAGGAGGCCGTTTCTGTGTTTTAAACAAAATAAAACGAAAGCTCACAAGGCACAATGAAGTGAGGAGCAGCCTTGTTTTCATCCATCAAACCCTCTTCTTCACAGAAATACTATTTTAAGCCTGACCCAGGCAGTTGAAAGAACTGTCACTATCAGGATTAAGGATTTTCCCAGGTCAGAGACCTGCCCTGCTTAACAGGAGAAAGCACTTTTCTATTGACAGAAATCAAGCTTTAGACATCTGAAGCGTCGTCTGCAGCATTTACGGCACCGCACTTAACAAAGCTGCCGGACAAGCCAAGCGTCCTTTCAAGCAACGTGGGAAGTCTGTCAGGTTTTGTTGAGGGTAAGAAAAGTGACATTTGCGCTTACACAGATTCTGTCCCCAGATTCGGAGCTGTTCGGATACAGCTTGTGGGATCCCTGATTCTTGTTATTTTAGTTCTTTTTCAGCGTGTATCTGACCCATTTTCTTGTTATGGACATTTCTTCCTCTTTTATTCTGTAAAACTCTACTGTAAATTGTTAGGGGAGCCTGCTGTCTTGACACTGGTAATCATCCAAACTTACGGGACTTGCTTTTCAGTATGTGGAGTTATTCATGCCCTTGGCACACCAAAAGCAATTTTATTCATGCAGCTTAAGTGTTTCCGAATGACAAAAGCATACTTTAAGCAGTGTTGTTCCCCTATTTGATTCTTTCCCTGCAGGAACAGCTCACATTAGTCTGTGACTGGGGACTCTGGGCTCATTGCTCGAGTGCATCACGTGGAGTTCTCGCTGCTCAAATACCAGTTTTTGCTCATCGCGCCCTGTCTTGGCTTTTCCAAGCAAGCCCCGATTCACACAGTAGTAAGGTGCTGCAGCACGCTCTCCTTCTCACCCTTGCCTTTTGTCTTACACCACAGACACTCACTTTGTGTATCTGACGAGCTCAGCTGCAGGGCACTGAGCAGGGAAATTTCGGTCTGGTGTAGGAGCCAGCTCAGTGCCAGAGCCAGCCTGGGCTTCCCCACAGAAAGCAAAGAACACCCCCAGCCCAGCAGGACCTCAGCATCTCTCTCCACTGCAAATGCTTTTTAAATCAACACTTGAGGAGGTTAGTATAGGGAAGAACTCGGCTAAGCGTGTATAATCCAAGATTTGGCTGATAAACCACATTGCGCATTGCCATGAAAGGCTTTACCCTGATTTAAAGGAATTTCCAAGAGGTGTCCGATGGCAGAGGCTACACAAGCTTGGTGGCTTCAGTCCCTCTTCAGATGCAGCCAGGACAGATGCTGCTGCAATAGAGTTTTGCACTATACAGGCACATGGACACCAGAAGCTACATAAAGGACAATCAGTCTTTTCCGATATTCGGTCAGACGTGTATGAAAGGAAAGATTTACTATCTTAATTTCTTCATTATGCCACTGAAACCTACTGGAAAAATGAAGTCAAAACCAGTATTTGGCCTACTAGTTAAGCATTTTTAGATTCTAGACAAATTTTTATTAACAGCTTGAACACATTTTTGGAATAAGGTTCTTATTTTAGGTCAGTTTAATTTATCAAGCAACAAAGGAATTGTTTTCAGATTTACCACTGTCAGTTTAAGATATGGTTGTACCAGTTGTGACAGAAAAAAAATTATTCCAACCATGCTCTAAAAAAATACTCTTTTCTATTGTGATATCAAATGTTCTGCTGGCATACGAACAAGGATCCGAGATGAAGATGTGAATCTGTATTTGCATTTTTTAGAGACAATATATTCACAGGCCAAAGAAATGCTTTCAAGTCACATTATTCCAAAGTAGAGTGACATAGTACAGCTTGCAAAAAAAAAAAAAAAAAAAAAAAAAATCACACTTTACATTGTGTGAATGATGAGGCAAAATATGCAGTGAGGACTGGATTAATTTCAGTGAAAAAGCCACATTTTCAATGTTTCTTTCAAAGCTTCCAATTGTTCTCACAATTGTTCAGGAATTTACAAACAGTGTGCAGACCTCCAAAAGAACATCTATTGCCCAGGGGTCATAAACATTTAAGGAAGGGATAAGTACAACCCATCAGATATTTTCAAACTTCATGACTTCGCAGTTTTTATCATTTGCATTCCAAAATTTGCACACTGATTTCTCTACCTCTCTTTTTAAATTTTTTTCCCCTCCCTTATTTCCATTTTGGCTGATCAGGACTAGGTTCCTGTAATAGCAGAGACACACCAATGTCTTCAACAGCCACTGACGATGTGTTCAGACCATCTCCCTGGCTCTCAAATCAGGAGGGTTTGTTCTTCCTCTGCTCTGAGACAGAAGGATTCGCTTTAAAGCTCAGACCTCTTTAAGGAAATGAAAAGAGAGAGTCTGAAAGTGGTTGGCTATTTCAAACCACAAATCACTCAGGAAAACTCTGTCTTGGTCAATCGATTTATCTTTCACAAGGTGACTTAAAAGAGAGGAGGCTGAAGGGGAAGGTCTGAATTTAAGACCTAAATTTTTTTCAGTAAACCAGTCTATATTTAGGTCATTGTGATCAAGTCTCTTTGCTTGAGGCAACACCAGGATTTCTCTGCTTCTAAACTCATTTTATATATGTGTCTTCTCATTAATTAGTTTTGCCTTCAAGGTCCATTTAAAAATATGGAGCTAAATAAGAGCAAAACTAACATCAGCAAATAATTTATTTTAATTTCTATTTTTTCTTGAAAAACGTCTGTAAAATTATGACTGAAGAAAGATCTCCTCTAAAAAATGGAATTAAGCTTCAAGTCATTTTTAAAATCAGAAATTTTTTGGTCAAAAAAAAAAAGTAATCTAGTTGCAAGTTTAAAGCTCTTTCCTCTAACCACAAATCCATTCTCTGTAAGTCAACTGAGCAATAAAGCCAAAGCAATATTTAGTTACTGGGGAAATATGAGACCCTGCTCATAATGTTCCTCCCAGTCATTTTTGGGACAGCAAAACCATTTCACACATTTTTTTTCCCCCTTTCTTTAACCCAAGAATGACTGTTACGCTTTCCTTCCAGTTCACATTGCATTGTCTTATTTTATTTTCCTGTGTAACAGCAGAAACAGATGTTCATCCCAGCTAGTGGATCAGATCTCCTGGTGGCAAGAGTAGTACACATAAGCCATACAAAAATAATGCTCATCGTGTAGAGTTTACGTACATAGCAAAAAAGCTGAAGGGAGAAGAGAATTAAAAAGACAAGCAAGGTAAGATTCAGCACCGTGATAGCTGTAAGATCAGATCAGCATCTCTGAAGCAAGTTCACAAACTTATAATACGCTATAGTGACACTGTTTACATGAACAACACTATTCTTAAAGAGGTGTCTGAAGCAGTTCTGTGATTAGAGATTATTCAGGTTTCCTAACACACTTGATACGTCAAGTGTATCTCCTCAGCCCTGGCTGAGAAGCTGCACTGGAGCCTGAGGCTGTTGTTGGACTGCAGGCAGAAGAAAACAACTTAAAAACAGGCTGAAAGGGATGAAAAATTACATGCCTATTATTCTTTGTTTTGATTTCTTCTATAAATACAGAAGAAATGCCCATTTTAAACACCACTACTGCTGTCATCTCAACAGTCGCATGATCAGTAGTCCAAACGAGAAACCAAGGTTCTGGCCCTTTGTGAATACAAAAGGCCACCAGGCAAGAAGAACATTGTTTTGACTGTGCAAGCTTATGTGTTACAAAACAAAAAAAGTATCTGGATTTAAAGGTTGGAGAACATGGACTATACTGGAAGAACCACCACAAGCCATCTGTAAGGCACATGAAGTCTTGCATAGAAGCTTGTCCTGTTTTGCATGGGGAATTCCTCTGCGTCTCATTTCACCGGGTAAAATCAAAGCAAGGTGGAAATCTGACAAACTGGATCAATAGCGACTGAATTGATAATGACAATATCATTAGCTAGAATCCCATCAGAGGAAAGGTTTGATCAGCATGAGTTGTGTTTCTTCCTGTCACCTCTGACGACAGAGGGGAGGAGGTGAAGATGTCAGTGCTGTATTCAAATACCATCATTATCTTGGAACATCTGCCAGAATCAATTCAGTTTAGCTGCTGCGCTTTGGTTTATCTGTGCAAAAATTAACATCACTTTGAAAGGACAGGGTCAGATACACTGATCTGAAACTGTCGTGAGGGAAAAAACATAATTGCTGTGACAAAACAGATTCTGATTTATTTTGGTGCAAGAGCAGACTCAGAGCTGGAAAATATCATACTATCGAGCAAAAGATTTCAAAATATTCTGCTACTTGAACAAGCTTTGCTGCATCACATATGCAGGAATCACAGCTGAGGCTTGAGATGAGATCAGAGCCTTTTCAATACCTTGCAACGGAACTAAACAACTACATGGAAGGGAGAATATCGTATTCATTTAAATGTGGAATAACATCAGAAGCTGGAACTGAAGCAAATGGGATGAAATCTGGCTCCCAGAAAACAATCTGTAAGATATTTAATGACTAAGCATGTTTTAGACCAGGGGTGTCAAACTCATTTTCACCAGGGGCCACATCAGCCTCACGGTTGCCTTCAAAAGGCCAAATGTAATTTTAGGACTGTATAAATGTAGGAATTTGACACCCCTGCTTTAGCCTCTTGATTTTATGTCCCATTCAGGACATTTCCAGGAAAGGACACTGTTTCCTCACAAGAGAGGGGAAATCGGAGCAGGTAAGTACTCAGCAGTGCTTCTGCTAAAATCGGAGTTAGCATCTTCCTGGCCACCCATTTATTCTCCTTTTGCTAATTATCTTGCACAGGATCACAAGAAAAGGTAACGTGGATGCAGGTCAGAGATAAAACCAATAGTCCTGCTGTCTCACTAACAATATTTGGCTTTGGAGACTGAGATGACACACGGGTACAAGTGGAAGTTGTTATTTTTCTTGGTTTCGTCTCTTTTCCCCTTTGCTGTTGCCCTATGAAAAGCTGACAGCTGAAATACTGACTCCTAATAAAAAGAGCATATTCAGCTGTTTGGGAATGCAGAACAAAATGTAGAACAGAAAATGGCTAAAGTTGTTAGAGACAACATAAAACACACAGCATATGATGCAGTGTAAATATCAGAGCTGTAATGTACGAAATTATCATTTCCCTCATTTAGGCATTAATTAATCCATATTAGTATGAAATCAGTATTGTGGAAAATCTTCGGTTAATGTATTTTTGTAGTGAGCCTACATTAGTTTAGGGATTAAATTAATCCATGTGGCATTGCACACAACAGTTGTGTCTTTGGAATTAGCAAATTTATATCAGATTGCATTCTTAATACTACCTAGCAATTACAGTAAGGAAGGAAAAGAGGGACTAATCTCACAAAATCAAGAAGATTAATATAAAAGCATTGATTTAATTTATATGTATGTGAAAGTATTAGAGGGTTACATAAAAATCTACATATTTTGAAATATGGAAAGATACTGGTAGTTACTTTAAAAAAGTCAAGGCAGAAGGATCTGACCAGGTGAGATGATTATAATATACGCTCATAAAAAAATAACAAATACTGTCCATGTACACTTCTCTGTCATTATCTTTAAAATCCCAATTTTATGAGAAACAGGAAAGAAGCATCAGTAGGATACAAAATAGTTACTGCCTCCCAAAGGATGTTTTTTGTTGTTGTTTTAACCCCCCCCCACCTCCCCACAGGTGTCACATAAGAAAGGGACCAAAATATCTGCTTCTATTCCAGAATATACAACATGCCTGCATTCAAGGGCAGCTCAAAATGTATTGCAGTAAGCCAAGAATAAAATGTCCTCAGCAAGGGTTCCAGTGTTTTGGATACAGAGTGAAACCATATGGCATCCTTAGCTCATTTAAGATTTAAATCACATATATAGCTGATTCACAAAACCTGTTGCATACAAATAGGAATATCTAGATGACTTGTACTTTTGATTTCATCATTTAGATATATCTGTGTGTGTTTCCCGAAGCCTACAGCTAAGCTTATTATACCAGCTTATCAATATGCTCACTGAAAACTTTAATTTAAAAATTCCTATAAAGTTTCTAACAACCCATTATCAATGTGTTTGTTTTTTTTTTTTACCAGTGGATGTATAATATCACAGTCCAATCCAGCTAAGCAGGGAAGTTCTTACTGAGATCAAAGGGAAAGTTTAGACCTTTAGTTCCACACAGTTTCTACATGAAAAGATTTACAAGTCCCATATAAAAGAAGTGACAGTAAATATATTTGGAACTAAAATTTGATCTAAGTCAGCAGACAGATCCCAGCTGGTGTTGCCCCCCAGGTTCCATATAGCTATTAGGAAAAAAATAATCTATGGGTACCAGCTGAGGACTAACAGAGGACAAACAAGTAAATAACTTTTCTCCAAAGTGAGATGACACGATGTGGAAAGAGCTTTGCTCAACTGGCAACACCCAGGATGAGCATTCCGCAATGCCAAGACAGAGTAAAAGAAAAAGCAATTTTTTCCTTTGAAAAGAAAGATGATTTATGGTATTTGCAACCACGCAACCTGTTTTAAAAACAAAAACCCTCCCGGAGCAGTAGCACTGCAAGTTACAAACTTTACAAAACCGTAACTGCAAGTTACGGCAACTTTACCTTAATACCCTCGGTAGCTGCTTTGCCTGTGGTCTCGCATGGCCAACGTGCCATCCTGGCCCCCTCCAGCCCTCCCCCATCTCACGATTTTGTGTTGGGCACAATGAAGGTGAGTGTCAGCTGAACATAGTCATCTGAAGTGGAAAATGAGCCCAAATGATTGTAAGCTTAATTAGAGTTCTGTAATTTAGGAACACGTATGGGGCCTCTCCTTCAGTAAGAGCAGCACTTCACGTACCTCGGAACGACTTGATTTCTGCCCTCGGTGAACTTCTCTCCTGGCTTCACTCCTCTTTTGGCAGCACAGGAGACTGCTTCCACTCACAACACATGGCCAGGACAAAAACTAGAAAGGCAGGTTATAAAAGCCTTCAGCAGCACATTGGAAAAATTAGAACAGACTCTTCCGCGCCATTGGGCATGATGGGCAATCCCAGTTCAAAAATGGCATTCTGAATGGTTATGTCAGAAATCCACACCCTAGGAACAAAATGTTTCAGAGATTTTCCTTGTGGTAATGCTCCCTTCTGAGGGAATCTGCCAAGACTGAATTTTATGGGACAGCACTTGCCCTAGTAACGTGTACAAACACAGCCCCAAGACTGATCCTTTAAATGATTAAATACAACCGATCCACTAGGTGTGGATCAAGTCAAACACATTTCCCAGACTCGCCAGAGAGGAAGTAAGAAAAATTTCATGAGACTGGCTGAGGAAATAAAGAGACTACTGTTGAGAGTAGCTCCTCCTACTAATGTTTTCAGATTTCTGCAGTCAGTAACCCAAACAGTGCACAAAAGATGAAGTCATCACAAAATCAATAACTACAATGCACCATGATTTGAGGATTACTTTGGAACGAAACTTAATATAGAAGGTTGCAGGCCTAATGCAATTATTAGACTATAATAAAAATCAAATCTAATGTACTAGAATTTCTTCTGGTTTAGTACCTTGTGATAGCTGGTGTCAGACAAACTATTCTGCGAAAGCATTATATTGTAATGAAATATGATACTATGCTAAAACTCAACTATACTGCACAAGTTTTAAAAAATCTCAAGATACACAAATACTGGTGTACATAAGCCAGTAAAAAGCTCTCATTTCAGTATGAGTACCTTCTCTAATATATTATGTCAACTTAGGGTACCTTAATGCTTTTATGTGTGTGATTTGCCAAATGTTGGTTGAAGACTATAAGAATTTATGTAAATCTTATGTATAGAGGTATGAGAAGTTCCCAAGAGGACTGAATGGAATACCAATTTCGACCTGAAAATTTCTTTGCTTGCAAGTTTCAGATTCTTGTAGAAAAGGGGGTTCATGACATGCCATAGTCCGAGCTCTCCAACACAGACTAAAAGAGCAAATATTCATATTTACATTTCCAATACATAGTGTGCCTGTTCATCTTGACAACAAATAAAGTCGGAGAGCTGCAGCAAAATCTTTCAACAAGAAACTCATATGAAATATTCAACAGTGGAGAACAGCTCTTTTATGTGCATACCACCACTTTCTTATCTAAGAAACCAGAGGTCAGCACTAAGGGAAACATAAATGGGAGAGAGGTACAGGTCTATGACTCTTTGGTTCTTATTTATTAGCAGTTATTCCCCAGAGAATCCAAGCACAGAGCTAACGAACATGGGAGAGTAACACTGGACAAAGTCCACTGTGGCTCTCAAATTCTAGGAGATGACAAATTGCCTCAGTCAAGTAGGAGCACTTAAGAAAGGAGCTTCAGACATGGTGTGATAAAAACAAAATATGACTTTGGTTTTGTTTTGGGTTTTTTTTTTCCGAGTTTGAGCTAAATATAGACTTTCCACTAATATTGGAAACAAAGCCATTCAGGTAAAGTACATCAGAGTAATTGCCACAGCTACCGTATCCACCTGAACCTGTGTACAGGTGACAATTCCCAGCACCTGCTGGATGTCTGAGGTAGATGAGATCTGAGCTCTCATGTACAGTTTGGCTTCACCACAGTTCCCGCATTTAAACATCACACAGAGGACAGCTGCCCATATCCTCAACTTGAGACATCTTACACAGATAACGACATCCAAATTCAGTCTGTGACAGCTTCTATCTTCTTCATTGGAAGAAGTCTACTGTAAACCAATGTTCTAGATAAATATTTCCAAATAAAAGGCAAGAAGCACAGAAAGGTTTTCTATTCCTTGGCCATTGTTGAACGATTTTATGAAAAAACCCCCACATATGTACCAGTACTTATAGTTTGAGTCATCGATATTTTGAAACTAAGATGTCTTGTTGGGAAATCAATACAGCAATACTCAAACATCATGTACAGTATGCTAAAAAACAGCTAAACAATATTATGAACTTAGAGAAAATCAATGGAGTGTTCAAACATGACAGTAAAAGACTAACTAGGATAACTACTTAGAGGACAAGCCATCCACCCACAAAGTGTTAACCACCATCCATTGTCCCTATTTGCTACATAATTAACATAATTGAAATATTCACTCCAATATATATAACTTGAAATAACATCTAACAAAACAAATAGCATAACAGGGAATGCCCCAAATAAGTCTGGAGAGAAAATCTGACAAGCTCTGGAGCAGAGCTTCATACAATAGCCTACGTTAATTATTCTGCACATGGGAAAAAAAGAAAGACCATCAAATTTGCAGGAGCTGGGGATGAGAAGAAATGAAAAGCAAGAAGCTAAGTGATATCCTACATCAGAGAAGTCATAAAACATTTTAACTGCAGTTAAATCGATGTTGACTGTGTGCGGACAAAGGAAACAATTTTTTGGAGAAGAGTCCGAAGAAATTAAATGAATGTTCCACTCTACTGAGCAAGCATGGCTGAGTCTGGCACTTGGGATGTGAGTAGCTGCTCTACCTTTGTGCTGAATGTGGACGGGGTTTTTTTGATTCCCTGCGCAACTGACTTTATCACCACATTGACATCTGCTGGACATAAAGGAAACTCTCACAGCAGTCCATACGTTTTCAGCTGGAACAGGCTGAGCTTTTAGTTTTATATCTCATTTTCTGTAATTTTATTTGAGAATGTCTTTGGCATAACTACAGTGTTATTTATAGCTTCACAGAACTTCACCGTAATAATTGTAATAAATACTTTCCTTACTGAAGATCTGAAAAGAAAGTTGCTCTACATTTCTGAGCAGGCCAAAACCTTGTAAGGTCTACTAAGATAAATTAATAAAAAGTCATGCCAAAGAACACTTTATGGTTCAGTCATCCTTGTGAGTCATTAGCCTGTTTCTTGTACAGTTTCAAACATAAATATCTTGTGGTTTGATTTTTCTTCTACACAGTTTGAGCCACCAAAGTCAATACTGTAAGCGTTGGAATCAATCATGAAATCTGTCTCACTGAAAAGAGAATCAGACCTAATATACTTTCATTTATTTTGATATATGCCTTCTGGAAAAGGTAGAATTTAAACTAAGAGTTTAATATGCAAAAGAGAGAACTAACTTTACTTTTGAGGCTTTCACTCTTTTTTATATTGTACAATGGATTTGTCCTGGAGCTTGGGCCAGCGTAAATACTAAAAGAAGAGGTAATTTGGACTCGGGAATAGCTCATTTCATTTCCCTCTGTATTGAAACATCTACTCAGCTGCCTGGTGTGAACCAATTGATACGTCAGGAATTGGTGGCTATCACAGCTGGCAGGAACATTTGCAGCTCTGAAATGAAGCATACTGACCAGGTAATATTTTCTAATGAAAGCAAACCTAGGTTAATTTTGTTGCTTGGTTAATACTATTGTGAGACAAAAGGGTACATTTCCAGAGCCCTTCAAAGCCTTTCAAGCGCACAGTGGATGTGCCAGAGGTTCAGGTCAGGATAGATGTACAGTTTCTATTTTCATTTGGTGGTGCTGGATCGTGACTCAGAAATCCCTCACTTGGCACAGCTGCCTTTGGTGGGATCCGCCAGAGATCAGATCAGCCCCGTCCCCCCAGATATCTGCATATAAAACTACTAAACCTGCAGGCCTCAAGCTCGATTGAAATAGCTGCAGATAAAGTTTGTCCCAAAGCCTACTCGCATCCAGGGAAAGCTTTCCAGTTCATTTTAAGCTACTTTGGACCTGACCCAGGGTAACTGATCATGCAATGGTTAGACCACTTTTAAGGAAGCACTCAGAAACCTCAAAAGCCCTTATCTTTTCTACAAGAAATACTTTTCAAGTTGCAAATAATGATGTGAGTTAACAAATATTTATTTACAGCAAGCAGTAAAAGAAAAACATCCCAAGCTCCTTAGGCAAGTTTTGCAACTAGCGGATAACAGTACTTCTCTCTCTCCACTCTGTCCCATTCTTCTAAATGTATCAAAGCTGTATTAAGAAAATGGGACTGATGGGACTCCCTTAAGCTCAGAAAAGGCAAATGTAATATGATCAATTTTAGAAACAGATTTAAAAAAAAAAATCTGTAAAGCCACTTCACAGAGCACCAGAGAAATATCATCTGGAGTAGTGTTCTGTCTTAGGCACCACTGCTCCATAAAAATCAAATCAGACTGGGACCACTTCATGAACGGATCATTAGTACCTTATATCTGCATAAAAAATTTAAGGCGGTGTGTGTGTTACACTTCAAAACTTCACATCAACCAGAAAGAACTCGTGAGAATGATTCCCAAAACCTCCGTGCTGAAAATCAGGCATGCTGGAATCAGCAGTCGCTCTGAAAACAGAACATTCTAAAAGAAAGCAGTGCAGTCTATTCTAATGCAGCTTCATAGCTTTTGGCAGTTACATCTACAGCTAAGATGTCAGTACATTATTTTATCAATTATTAACATCGAAAATCAACAGTTATCTTTGAGAGTGATTTCTGGGCTTTTATTTCAAATGGCCTGACTGATATCTTGGCATTTTGTTGCCTCAGGGCTCATAAAACATCAACTTTTTCATCATCAACTTCTCACTGACTATAAATCTCTGTTTCTGTACATACTAAGCCCAGGGTATACTACTAAGTTTAAAAATGTTTTAGGGAATATTTAGGGATAGTTTTTATTGATGTGAGTCTGACTTTATCTTCATCAATTTCATCGCAGAATTCCCTGCCTACCTCTTGGGAAACTAGATTACAGCTTGGGAGTAATGTTTTATTCAGAAGACAATATCTGCAAAATAAGGCTTTATTTCACATGGGTAATATAGACACAGATGGTCTGCTTTCTTTGTTGTGTCATGCTTTAAAATGCAATAGAGAGATTTTGTAAGTGAAGGTGGGGAATTGTACCTAGTTATAACCTCACGTTGGAGCAACATGGGAACCTTCAGATCAAAATGGCTTCAGTATTAACTGGGAGCTCCGCGGGGTCTTAAGACAACATGGAACTCCTTATTTACTTAGTAAATCTAGTCCAAACAAAAACTGAACAAAAATTGCTTTACAATGGTTACATTTACTTACGTAAGCACTTACATACTTACACTGGAAAATAGCCTGATTTGTATGCGCTTAGCAAATTTAAGATAAGCATCTTGCTTACTTGCATTGTGATAGCAATGTAAAGGCAGGACCAGGAACAGAAGCCTTTACCTAAACATGTTGTTATGAAAAAGTACTTTCCTGGAAACACTAGGCCTGGGGATCATACTATTAAAAAGGTGGTCCTGAATTACTTGACTTGATACCTTTTTAAAAGTTTCTGTTTAAGTATATTAGTTCCAGGCACAGTGCCAATAATGAAAATTGCAAAATACTTTCCATGCAACTACATAGAAGCCTCAGTTACATGGCAAGGAGAGAGTTTTGTTTTATTTTTTTCCCCCAGTATGGTCACTACTTCCAATGCTCACAGCTTTGGACTCTGCACATCAGCAGGTGGTTTTATCATTCAATGATTACCTTATTTTTATTGCATCCTCATTCATATCTGTTTCTCACTGATTCTTGTTCTTGGAATAGTTTTCCTGCATATTCTGTATTCAATCACCCTCAATTTAACACTTCATTGACCTTTATGCAGAGTCAGAATCACATTACTCTTGAAAAAGAGAGAGAATGGCCGTACTAATTCACTGTGCCTTTCCCTAAAATACATTTGATCAGATCTTCAACGTACTAGAACAGTTATAGCTTAGTGGAGTAATGTCGATTTACATCACAGTTCTGTTCTTAGATCACTTGAGTTGTGAATAGGGGATTTTTTTGTTTGTTTTGTTGTTGTTGTTGTTTGTGGGGTTTTGTGTGTGTTTCATTTTTTTGCAAAGAAATCCGCTTGGAAAAATTCCTACAAAAGCAGAAAGAAAAATAATACTTTTTTTCTTGTTTTTTAGCCACTTCACTGAATTTGGCAGAGAATCTACCACTTTAGTTTGCACATGTCAACCATTTTCACTTCTTACCTTTGTGGTCCTGCACCAAGCATTACAGCAAAGCATAATGCAACATGAATATTTTTAAATTCCACAGTAACTATTATTGTATTAACTTGTTAGCACCTATAAAACATCATGAGATTCCTATCTCAGGAGAAGATATTAAGCTCTTTGGTGAAAGGAACCTGATATCCAACGTAATTTTGCAGTCACCTCATTATATTTCTCTGAATGTTGGAAGACTGGGGAGACGCTGCTGGAAAATCATCATTTAGCACAGACACACACTCTTCAACATATAGTCACAGAAATTTTTAGGGAGACAAAAGAGAGGGGCAAGAAGAATCACCTCTTCAGAACTATGCATCTTGGGAAAGAGTCATATGAGTGCAACTCACAGGAGTACAAGCTTTTTAAATCCTTGCTGTAAATTTTAAAATGGATCGGTAAGATCCCTGGGGCAGTTCGCAAGATTTTTTTTTGCATGCTTTCTCTGGAAGGAACACATCAGAGCAAAATGACCATCCTGACAGGGTAATGATTTAGCGTGATTTAACCTTCATCTTTAAATATCTGAATGAAATACACAGGCATTTAATTGGCATAATAGCAAGTTATAAGTGTGTTATTGATTAACACACTTACTAAAGGCCAACCAGTATTTTAAGGACTTTGCAAATACAGTGTGTATTCTAATTATCCTGAAGAACTTGTAATTATTTTGTTAAATGTCAATTAAATGCAAAAACATCTCTTGCCAGCCTGACATTGTATGTTACAAAGTGTACAACTTTATGTTTTATTGTTCATATAATTTTCAGACAATTACTCAGCAATTAGATCGACCTCTCATCTCAAACTGCCATACACCATGTTCAATTACGGTTTAGCTGAAAAAAAAATAAACAACAGTCTATCAGATGCGTACTTAACATGTGAGACCCCATGGGAAAGGACATTTTCATAGCGCAGAAAAGGTTTTTGGTAGTGGCTTGAACCAAGCAATTTAAAGACAATTCTACCTATTCTCACAAGCCATTAGAAAGCCCTCTGTTAGCTTGCCACATCCAACTTAGTGTTCCTTTCATAACAGTCTCCTTCAATGCACACTATCACCCCAAAGCTGAGGAAGCTCATTGCCACCAAACCACCTGAATAGTTAAAGCTGGAATCCCAAACGTCAGCCACAGACAAGGATAAGGAAGGGCTGGTAGGTAAAGGCATCAGGGCATGTTTATCTCTTCAGTTTAAGCTTTCTGGGAGTCTCCTACAGGCTTTTCTCATTCCTTACACCAATGAGCTTCTGGCATTTTACATGTAATGCAGTTCAGAAGGAGCAGTGTAGAGTCCCCTTTGATAGCTCTACACTCATTGGAGAAATTTTGTGAGGTAGAAGGTTTTTTCCCAGGGACAATTACCATCAAAACACCAACCTAGAGAAATCTAGACCATAGCCAGTGAGAATTTTGGGCGTGCAAAACACCAGATACTCTAGCCTTTCATCAAGTTCACATGGGCTAAAGCTCTAGATTTTTACTCACATTCCCACAGTGCTGTTCATCACACTTTGAACACAATGACATTGTGTTAACAGCTTGAATGGGGCAGGAGTAATTTTTATCATTTACCACAATGAGATCTGAATTTTAAAATGTGAGATGTAGTATGGGTTCAGTGTTCACATTCAGACTCCCTAACATAAGCCTGGATTTCAGAGGATAAGTGCATCAATACAGTCTGCAAACCCTTTTTCCTCTAAGGCATATGAAAATTATACAACCTGCATTTGAATGGACAGCTGAGTAGTACCAGCATTACCTTCTGCCTCTACTCTGATGTCCACCTTCAAGGCCTTGATGCAACTTAAGCTACAGACATTTGTAGATCAGTAAAAGTCTAAACCTATCAGTGAAAGGAGCTACCAAGCCAATGATACTCTTTATTGATTACTTGCTAATTGTCAGCTCCTTGAGACCTGACTGTAAACTTACCCAGTTAAAGGTCAAGCACAATTTCCTTCCAAATAGAGTTAGCAATAAAAACAGTCACAAAATTGGGGCAGTTTGCAGTATATTGTTTCATTATAACTCCCTTGGGATCAGAAATGTCAATGGCAAAAGGGAAGTGTAGCCATGATAATGAGAGTTTTAGCTTTGTTTAGTGTGCCAAGGGGATATTCAGTTATAATATTCTGGTTCTATGTTCAACTTTTCTCCAGGGGGCTGTGCTCATCCGTGTTACTTGACAGTTATCTGTCTCACAATTTACACTGGAAACAACTGCCCTTCTAAATGGCCACTGAGCTGGGCTTAAATTTTGAAATTTTATTAACCTTGGATAAGATGATAAAACTCAGCCTGTCTTATCATCTGAGGGAGGTGGGCTGCTTTTCAAAAGGATTCTGGGTGTTGTGTTTTGGTTTTTGTTGGTTCGTTGTTGTTGTTTTTGTTGTTTGGGGTTTTTTCCTTTTTATTTCTGCTCTGTCACATAGATATATATATATATATGTATATAGAAAGCAATCATAATATTTTTTAAAGTCTTTGAAGATTAGGAAGTCTGTAGAAATCCTCAGATCTCCTCATTGACTCCTCTTTTCTTTGACATAACAAGATCAAGCTTTTATTTCTTCTCACTTTCAGAATTTCTCCTCATAGCTGTATTTCTGCTCTGGTTTCTCTATGCATTGCACACACTCCTCCTCCTCAGCCTTATTCCCTCCCTCAGCCCCAACCCTTCGAATCTCCAAGGCTGTTCAGAGGGGCCCTTAAGTGATGTCTTTTGAAGTCGGTCTCAGAGACCAGTCTAGGGAGGTACTTAGCATTTCTTTGCATACCTTCTTTTGAGACTGAACTAGCAAAAAATTCTGGACATCTCTCACAAGCAAATCCTCAGGAACTATTTCAGCAGGCACCGGTCAAATGGGAACACTTCTGGGTTAACTGGGGCACAACTCCAGGTTCACTCTCCAAAAGGGCTCTCTCATCTTAAACTTAGGAAGCTGTTGCCACACTGAGTATTCAAAACATTGTAAGTCAGGTTTCTATCTAAAAGATTAGAATCTGGCAACATTATTCATGACCTCCTCTTCTCCCTCTTCTGCCTGATCCCCTTCTTCTCTGTTCAAAGAAATCATCTCCTATGGACATTGGCCTTTGTAGCCATGCGCTTCTGCTGCCCTCAAGAAGATCCATCACATTGGTATCTTCACACTGAAACATTCAGTTGAACTGTGCAGCAAAATTGGAGTGGAAGTTAATGCTACAGAAATAGACTCTCAGTTTGGAATGGCTTCTCTCCTCCTCAGTAGCCTGAAATAATTCTGCAAGATAAAATATGCCCTCAGACCCCTAAAGCCATCGTTCTCATGCTTCTAAATCAAAGCATTGCACAATTATTCTCATTTCCTCTATGCTATGAACAACCCCCCAGCTTTGCTCATACAGGATGGAATAGCAGATGTGTTCTATTCCCTAAGTAATGTTCTATACTGTTCTATTCCCTGTTTTCATGGAAAAGTGGATATTCAAAGTCCACCCTCTCCTGCCCAAAACAGATCAAAACCCCACAAGTTTATTCGTAAACACACAGAAAAGCGATAGCTCAAAAAACATTTTAGGTATTTCCAATAGATGTTAACGTGAAATGTGTTTATTTTTTAAACTTAACAGTTCATGCAATAGACCTGTTTGTTGCAGCACCCTGGCAGTCTGCATCTAATAACCTGGTATCAGTTGATTGAGCTAGTGGAAAGAATTGCTATTACATTTTAGCAGGTGGAGTTAAAGCAATGTGCATGGTATTTTTCACACCAGGCTTATATCCAGGTTACCTGAGTGTTGCAGAAAGCTAAATTAATGTTACTGCAATGGCTGATGAGTCTATGTTATGCCTACATGCATGTTCTTCATTCCCTCTAAATGTTACTAGCAATTTTAGTACTTCCACCATGGCAGGCTTCAATCTCAATATTATTTCAGCCAAAATCCATGACTAGGGGGTTGTTTTTATCACTGATAAACTGTTAACAAAGATTGATGCTTGATACTGCTCAGCCATTCATAAATGCTTCTCTGCTTTGATTGGTTTCTGACCAAAATTAAGACTGAAAGAGTAGTCTCGCATTTCTTTCAAGCACTATGTTGGCTAGTCACAGACAATAAAGCCAACAAACCATCAAAAAAAGCATGTATTTTCTGCTCTTGCTTTCAGACGCCCAAGATTTCAGCTCAGGAACAGAACTGTAATAATTACTGTAATTGCCACTGCATTGTATTGCATTGCATTTAACCAGAACCAAAATGGTAAATCCACATTTGGGAATTGGAATGCAAGTGAAGAAAATGCATGAAGATAGGGTGAAAAAGCCACCTGTTACCTTCCTCCCAAGGTCTGACAAAAGCTGAAATACACTTTCTCTTGGCTGCAATGGTTTAAACAGTGACAAGTGTGAAAAGCAATGGAAGGTACTGCTCTCTCAAAATATTTATTTTTCTGCTATTGCTGCTTCCAGGTCCAAAACTTTACAGAAAGTCTTGGAATTGACTCAAAGTGTGCTGGTAAACACATACACGTGAGTTACGTTGCTTGATTTGCTCATGATCTTGTTGGGGTGGTTTTGTTTTGTTTTGGGTTTTTTTAGGAGTTCTGTTACATGTCTGAAAGTATTTGTAGTTTGTACTGAGGCTAATTGACCTTGCACTGCGGTTATTGAACACCATGAATCATGTTGGTTTTGTTTACTTTGAATTATATATTTTGTAAGTATTTGAGGCTGTATACTGAATCACATATTAGATGCTATTTTTAAAAGCTCCCTTGTCTCTACTAACCTCTATCCCCATTCTTTTTAAGGAAGAAAATGAAAACAAACTCCAGCCATCTACCCCCTTAGACCATCATTCAGCAGTGTTACCTGTCAAAACTATTCCTTCAGAGTGTTTATTCCCACTCCAATAAGAAGAAATAAGCTACATATATAGCCAAAGCCTTGGAGACTTGCTTCATTCCAGCTGAAACTGTGCTGACACAATGGAAAGACGCGGCGCTTTTAAGGCCAGAGGGAATTCACAGGGACAGCGAGGTGACCTTAGAGTCTGGACCAGCATCTTACCCTTCTGCCCATCACCTTAATCAGGTTGTCCCTGGCGGTGCAACCACTGAAACTGCTGGTAGCCCTCTTGTTCACTAGATCCAAAATTCAGCCAAATACTTAGTCATTTGATCTAGCAGGAAGTCTCAGACATTTCAAAAGAAATTATTTTTCTGTGCTTAAATGCAAGTTTGTTCCTACTGCCTGTATGGGACATGGGTGCTTTCCTGAACCTGGGCTTTGTTTAAAAGTCACAGCAATAAGTGCCAGACTTTTCATTGACATTGATGGGGCTCACAAGGAGCAGGTACACCATGATGGGAATGCTTCTGTTAAGCAGAGTTAGATAGCATTTAATTGTTAGAGGCAGTATAAAATACAGAAAAGAAGGGATGCTCCCCAGAGAAGAGTGTATTTTCCAGTCTTAGCCACTAAGTATCATCCCTCAGTAATAAAGATTTCACAACTGCTACATCAAAAAATATTTTGTTGTGGAAATTGTAATACCGTGATTCTGAGAGGTCGAATTGGAAAACATGCACAGAATGAAAAGTTTAAAAATGCAATCAAAAAGTTTTAAAAACCCCAACCAACCAACCTTCCTCAACGCTGAAGTCTTTGCAGCAGAAAAGAAAAATGAACTTTATTGACTCCAACCTCCTGTCCAAGGTCGGGGAGGAGGAAAAAAACCATAAACGCAAAACTTTGTGTAAAATAGCCTGAAACTCTCTGCCTACATTGCAGACTTGCCCTCAGGAGGAATTGGATTTCTACAATTAATGCAGGCCTTGCAGAAAAGTTGTTGCTCCTTTTACCACTCGAATATAGGCTACAATACCCACAGCTTGAGTCTATTCCAACAACTGCCTGCAAACTATCAAAAAGTAACTTGTTCCTGCAATGTTATTGTTCTCTATCACCTATCAAAAGGTCACTGAAGACTCACCTATTCCACAATTTATTAATATCTTTATTCTACTTCCCTCATGAAAGTTGTTCTTAGTAAGAAAAAGACAAGGCTTGATATTTTCCTAAGACCATCCCAGCATCTACCATAGAGGTGAAACCCTTCTTGTTTAATACAAAGCCATTCAGCCAGAATAAGTACACAGATTTAAACAAAACAAAACAAAACCCAAAAACACCCCCAAAAAACAGAGGACAAAAAAGAAGAGTAAATCTGATTTGAAGCTGAAAGAACAATCAAGAACCAACAGAACTTACTTTTTCCCCAGCTCCCTGCTGAAGACCAAGCCATTTTAGCTTGGTACCTTCCTCTGTAGAATGTGTTCATACTCAAGGGATGTGGGTCAGCAGAAACCTCTGGGTATGTACCTGTCACGGAGGCACCCCAAAGTCAGTTTTAGGCGGACAACAAGTTCCAAAACAGACTTTATTCTGGCCGGAAAAGTGCAGCAAATAAACAGACTAGAAAGAGGGTTTATACAATTACTTAGCACTCTGACAACATAAACTACAGGTTCGGATATCAGTTGAGGAGATTACTGGGGTGCAGCAAAATAAGAATAACGAGGATCCACAGCGTGCATGCACACACTCACAAGACACAAACCAGAGCCCTCTGACTGCAGGGTACCCACAAGAAATAATCACTTGCCTGGGTTAGGCAAGGACTCCCGCTTGCCTGTTTCGGCAAGGACTTATTCAAGGATATATCCAGCAAATTACCACTCACCCAAACGAGGAGGTGAGGCGCTCTCAATCCCAGGAAGTCTCCTTAGATGGTGTTCCAGTCTAAGGGGAGGGCTCCAGCTCACGGACCCGCTGCTCCGAGAAGACCACACAAAGGGGGCCTTCGGCGGGAGCCCCGTCTATAGTCTGGTCAGATCTGGCTGTGGGCATTACAACATGGTCCAGAAGCTTCTCAGCTTCTCTGGGCCCCTCCTCTGCTAACAACCCTGCCAACTGACTCAGGGTCCCATTATAAGGTGCTAAAAGAGCCATTAACTGCCCCATTGAAGGCTCCAGACCTCAGGGGGGATGTGCAATTGCCACAGTACCACAAAATGCAAAACCCTCAGACAATGCCCATTCCACACACTGTTCTAGAGCAGCCGGTACAGGCTCTGTCTTGCTGCATCATTCTGCAAAACTTTTACTTAATTCCATCATTTCCCACCACAGCAGGACGATTTTCTGGCATCTATTGGCTGTCACCACAATCAAGTAATTTCTCATTAATTTTCAGGCCTCTAAATGTATGGTTCTCTCCGACTCACTGCATATCGCTTTGCCTCTGAATTATACCTACTATTTAGACAGTAGTGAGAAAAAAAAGCAGGGAAGCTGATGGCTAAATTCTTACAATCACATCATTCCAGTTCTTGCACCAGACAGTTCTGATGGGATATTTATTAAGCAGATGGGACCTACGCTTTAGACTTTTAATTACTGGAAGTCATCAGGTTTACTGTAATTTAATTTCATTTTTTGCTGTGATTTTTAATTGGTTACTTTTTTTTTTTAAAAAAAGTATTCCATTATACGCTATTAATAAGTATTTTTAAATTGTTTTCATTTTAAATGTTGCGCTTATTGACCTCTATTAGTTATTATTATTTTTTTTCCTTGATGAACATCTGCTTTAATGCCCCTAATGAGAAGTAGTAAATAACATCATTAATTTTCTCCTTATTTAAATTTATTGGCTTTAGTTACTTTGTAGCAGTCAAGTGTATGGCCAGGAAGCGTCATCTTTATCACAAACAACCAAGCATATTAGACTTAAAAACTCAAATAAATACAGTTTGCTCGGAAGGCGAGAAACTAAAACTATAAATGCAAGCCCTGAATAGAGGTTTTTCTGCTTTAAGATGAAAATTTTATTTTCTCCCATTGTCTTTTCTCTTAATTTACCATTTTTTTTTTTTTCAGGCTTAAGACTTTTTGTGATACTTTGCAGAAAATATTAATTCCAACTTCAGTGTCCACATATAAACCTGCTGTTTAAATTATTGATCTCGCTGAACTGAAATCCTGTCTAAATTCACAGTCTGGGGAAAATTTGGTTCCAAGCACAAACCATAGGCCTGTTTGGAATTAACCTGAATCATTGTATTACTGTTTCATGATATAATTTTCTGGAGGGATGCATTCAAAATAAATAAGTAAACTAAACAAATAGAAGTCCAAACCCAAAACTAAACCAGCAGTACATAAGGAAATTACTCAGCAAATTAAAAAAATCCCATCAGCAATGGCTTATCTCCTTCCTTCATTTCTCTGCTACACAATTTATGGAATTCAAATGATCTGCTTAGACAGCTGTTCTCAGACATTGCAGATGACTTTCTGAATTTCTCAGTCCACCTGCAGATCTATAAGCTACATTTGCCTTCTGTCTAAATGTCTTCCTTGTTGATGACTGCAACCTTGAAACAGAATCAGTAAGATCTCTACCTGAATAAGCAAGAGAACTTCTCTTGTAAATCTTTCAAACAAGCTGATGGTAGAGTGTATCATTAAATCTTGGTTCACATACATTTCAGCTGGCATGCAATACATTTTTTTTAAAGGAAAAAGGAACAGGTACTTGTGTAATTCTTAATGACTGATGAATCTACTATTGCATGGAAAAAACAATGTCACTTTAGAAAGTAACTGAGCACTTCTGCAGCAATATCTATTTGTTCTTTGAATTGTCTTCTTGATTTATACTGTTATTTTCCTCTGGTATTTTTTTTTTTTTTTTTTTTTTTTTTAGGGGTGTGTGAAAAAACCATTTTCCTGATCCAAATACAAGTTGTATTTTGTCAGTAAGAGACATCTAGAAATTCGAGCACACAGACCATGAGTACTCTATGCCATTTTCTCTTATGCAAGCAGCATAAATTATTTAACCTCTAATAACATTAAGATTTCATGATGCTCATGTAAGATGAAAAAGTAAAAACTTTTAGATACTAAATGCTTTATTATGATATGAAATCTTGTAAGGATGACTGATTGATTTAATGTGCAAATCTGGAGTGTGTGGAAAAATACAGAGACAATATGTTATTCTATATTCTATATTCTGTCAACTACTGAGCAGTGGTCTCAGTCCTGATAAAGCCTTATCTTTAAGCATGTAAGTAGTTGCACTGATTTTAATGGGACTTCTAACATGCTTTTAAACGCCTTGACAAATAAGGATCTCAATTTTCTCTACCTTGCAAAACCAAGCTAAATTGCAGGTTTATTAATACTTAATACTTGCCTGCTAGATACGCATCACAATGACAAGTGTGGATTACAGCAAAGCTGTTAAGAAACAAGCCTAAATCTCCGAGCTTCAGTCAGAAGATGAAGAACAGGGTTGCAATGGGTGATATTCCTTATCACACGGCAGGAATGACTTTTCTGCAGCCACTACCACACATGACTCAAAATGATGAGGCTGCCAGTCACAAGGTGCCAGTAACTTGGCAAGAAAGGCGAATGCTTTAGTTACCCCATGTTTAAGCCAAACAGCAAGGAAGGTTGTGGTGACTTTGTTTGTTTGTTTCTGAAACGGTATGGTACACATGGGGCTTTAAAGGATACTAAACTTTTGAAAGGAAAAAAAATCCCACGACACTGAGATCTCATTCAGAAAGCAGTTTAAACTGATCACTCGAAACACTACTAGGTTAAAAGGGTTTTTTACCCAATTCTGAGAATAGCTGATGTTATAAACAGACAGGGAGAATTTACTTTTTGTAAGGTCTCAAAACTTTTATATACATATAATACCTGTAAGCCTCTGGAACAGTCAGAGTATCCTGCTTTGACAGAACTGAAGTACAGATAGATACAGATTTTTTTCTTCCTTCTGTTGTGGAACGTTAACAAGCTTCTCGACTCTTTCAATAAATTATCAAGCACATGGTACCTGGCTAAATATTCACAAAAAATTCTTGAGCTTCATAGTTTGTGAACTCAGTTAAACGACAGTTTGTCTTACTGTCCTACGTAATGTCTGAAAGAAGATCTTACTACAACTCACTTTCCATTGAACACTTTCAGAGAACACACATCATTCAGAGCTCATCACATAGACCCTGCTGCACATTTTTCACGAGCCGAAAAAGTGGGGTTACAGCCTTAGATGGATCTTAATACAAACATACTTACAATTGCGACTCACACACACTCAATTCACTTAATAAAGTGAAATCAGGTGAAGCTTCCAAGTAGGGATCAGACAAGTTCCATTGACTGGGACTTTCCCAAGAAATCACAGCATATGAGCACAAGATGTGCCTTTTGAGCCTATACACCTGTGGACATATTTATTTGCCAGATTAATTATAAAAACTATGTTGATTAAATACAAAACACAACCCCAACCCAGCAAGAGATAAAGACCCTGACTTGTTAGACAAAGCATTCCTAGAGCTACTTATAAAGGAACAGTGCATAAAAAAAAAATCCCCCACAGTATAGTTCTGGCAATCAAAAATGCAGCAGCACAAGTCCGTAACATGAATGAGAGATTAATGCACCTTAGAAGTGATTTTTCTAGTCCAGCATAACTGCAGAAATTGTCATGCATATCAATGAGAAATGTGCCAAAATTCCATTTCATTATGCTGGTTTTATAACTGCCTTCTAATGGTCTTTAAGAGGATTCCAAGAAAACCTTTACTCCATTTTTTTAAAAAATCAGATGTAATTCCTAAATAATTCCCTGGAATTATTGGAAATTAATTTGCTGGAGCTTAAATTCTCATTTCAAGTAGGCAGTACAGTATGATGAAACTGGGCATGGGCTTTTTTAAAATGAAGGACAACTGAGGTTTCACCAGAAAAGAAAATTAAAAGCACACATTGCACAAATTTTAACTGTGGATCTAGATTTTTTTTAGAAAGTCTGCAGCTGAGCTTGAAATGAATGCCAGATTGCCATACTCCTTCACAATGCTCTAATTAGGTTATCCTTTTTATCTGTGTTATAGGATATGCTATTATTTCTTAATGAGTTCTTCACACCTTTGAAACCTCTTTTATTTGAAGCTTAAAACTACATAATAAGACAACCTCAGTCATCAGAAAGCCTGATTCTCCGTGCTTGTAATACTGTAATAGTAATTTTTCCAGTTGCAACCTTATTTCATTAATTCACAATTTTATGCAAACTGTCAAATACTATGAGAAGTATTGGCAGAAATAAAGTTTTTCAGACTCACGTGCTTCCTCCAGACTTCTGGTTTGGGACCTACTTTACCAGCTACAATATAATCTACTTCATGACAGCGATTATAACAAGTAGATTTGAAAAACAAAAGCTTGCATTTTTGTGACAGTTCGAAGGGCAAAAAGAAGTGAAAGAATGAGTAAAAGGAGGAGGATCCTTCTAAAAATTCTGAAAACACAGAGAATACGAGCCAGCAATGTGCCTGTGTGGCAAAGATGACCAAAAGCATCTTCAAATGAATTAGGAATGGCACTGCCAGCAGGTTGAGGGAGATGATTATTCTCTCTGTGCAGCACTGGGGAGGGCACAGCTGGAGGACATCAGAGCTGGAGTCACCAGGACAAGACAGACATGAACAGCCTAGAGTGAGGCCAGCAAAAAGTCACAGAGATGGTTGAGGACGTGGAGTATCTGACATGCGAGCAGAGGCTGTGAGATGTGTCACTTAGAGAAGAGAAGGCTCAGTGGCATCTTGTGAATGTTTATAAACACCTGACGTGAGACAGTAAAGAGGACGGAATCAGACTCTTCTCAGTGAGGAGGAGACAAAGGGCACAAACCATTATACAGGAAGTTCTGCTTAAATATAAGAAATAACTTTTAAAGTACAAGTGGTCAAGTGCTGCAACAGGATGTTGAGGGAGGGTGTGAAATCTCCATTCTTGGAAACATGCGAAAGCCAACTGGACATGGTCCTGAGCAACCTCCTGTACCTGACCCTGCCCCAGGCAGGGCGTTGGACTATTTAATCTCCAGAGCTTTCTTCCAACCCCCACCAAATCTACGGAGAGGTATCTAGTAAAATTCTAAGATCTACAAGTTACGAAGGATATCAGGGATGGAAATAACATTCTCCAATTCAGGTGGGACCCTTAATCCAAATTAGCCCCAAGGTGTTTTATAAACAACATAAAATATGAAACACTTCATGAGCTATTGAAATGGAGCCAGTTCTGGGGTGAAATGTAGAATGGTTTAATAGTTCCCAGCAAACAAAAAAACAACAGGAGCCAAAGAATGCCATATGCGACTGAAACTACAGGGGGAATTAGGTAGGAAGAATGTAATTATCCATGTTGGATTCTAGCCAGAGCTAAAAGTAATCAGAAAATCAGTGAAAGACCCAAACAAATTGATCTCATTACTCTTCCATTACTCTGATCTGCTTGTAAATGGAAAACTCCTTCCTGAGTCTACTGGACTGACACTTGGTGTGCACGTGTAGGTGCGTTCAAAAATAACATTTCAACATGAATTAAAAATATAGGAAGCTGTTGGCATCCCTGTGCAGAGTGTCAGCCTGGATCTTACCTCTCATTCAAGACTCATTAAGATACATTGGGATTTAATTCTCTCTTCTGAGGTCAGCAGGATTTTGGTTTCAGTGGAGCTATGTGTTCTGAGTTTTGGTAGTGAAATGAGACTAATTATGTGCAAAACAAATTTGCATTAGGTAAGCCAATTAGTAAATATTACTCACAACTTCCTACCTAACCCATGCAATGAACACATATGAACCAGTGCAAAACCTGAAGATAAGAAGATAAAACCTGATTTATCTTTGAAGGTACAAAATACAAATATGTTGGGCAAGTATTGCGAGAGAGAAATCAACCAGACCTGAGCGTGATTATGGTTACTCTCTAAAAGTAAGGAACAATATGGAAACCAGCTCCAAAATCAAAAAGAGAATGGTGAGTAGGTTACTGAAAAGGTAAGAGCAAAAAGGACACATGAAACATGAGCAAAGGCCATAAGCCTAAACAAGGAGTTTCAATGTGAATGACACGAAAGGGTGGGGGTGAGGAAGAGAACGGCAGCTGCACGTAACCTTTGGAAAGTCTGCTTTGGGTGTCAGTATTGTTCTGGAGCTTCATGTCCTCGAGAAAACACACATGCAGTATCCAAGGAATATTTTTCTGCAAATTAATTTTTTTCCCCTTTCTCAAATATGACAAGTCACATTATATAACATAAAAGGCATTCATTACGGACAATCACAACTCTCCAAGGTCAAAACCACTTTCAGATAGGGCTGATCTTTTACCCATTATCAGGCTTCCAGTAATGAATAGCACATTATTTCAGCATGGAAGCCTTGTATCTGACAAACAGCTAGCATTGTGCTACAAGGAGAGATAATACATGGAAAATAGAAAGGTTTGTGTAACAAAAGGTGAGAAACAATATAAATAGCGATTTGTTTCTTAAGTAAGTACGTTAATGTATTAGTTCTAAAGTAGCATTAGGGAGGTAGAAAACTTTGGAGACTAGAATTTTTTTTCTACACTACTTCTTTTACTTCATATTAGTGAAGAGTTTTTCAATAAACACAAACAAATCTCTGATGGCAAAAGCTGAGAGGAGCACACACCTCCTTGTCTCCCACAGTGAAAGCTTTAACAAATCGCAGTATTTTAGGGATTCCGCACAAAAGTCTTGAGACTGGGGTTTTGAAGAATGAAAATTCAACTGCACAGCTTCCTAGCACTTGCAAAGGACCTACCACTGGTTTGTAAAAGATCAAAAGGGACGAAGAGCAGAATCTGGTGCATCTCCTGGCCTGCCACAAGCCACTCACAACTATGTGTGCGCCCCTGCACAAAGCCCTAAAACCAATGGCTGAAGTGGAATATGGGCCCGGTGTTCCTTAGGTAATTGTAATAGCTCCCTTCCTACAGCATTCTGAAAGTGAGACATTCCTATATTTTAAGTGAGAATTACACGTCCTTCTTAAGTAGCTACATGAAAAAGAAATTACTATTTGGATAAACTATGCCAATGGTTAATTATCCTCACTATTAAAAAACTGGCCTTTTACTTCCAACTTGAATGCTTTTACCTCCCATTTTCAGGCACTGGATCATGTTATGCCATTGCTAGCTAAATCAAAGTCTTTGAGCGGAATAAACATCATTAACCAGCTCTTCCATGGAGCCCAGGGGTGCGTGTACAGCCTGCAATGCAGTCTATGTAGGCACATCTGCACAGACTTCAAATAAACCAGTTGAAGAAATAGGAGCAACTGTGAGAAGGAGCTGGGCAGGAGCTGAACAAGCTCTCCAGGAATTTGGGACGCAGGCAGGAGGTGGCTCTGTGCTGATACACTTTCATTCTTACCCCCAGCCAGATTAAAGTGTATCTGGGCACTGTCCCTCATGACAAAATCACAACTCCAAATGTCAGTGAAGTCTCAGCCCAAGAAGCCTAGCCATCCATGTTTCGCTGACTTTCAAGGCATTTGAGAACCAGAGAAACACAGAAAAACACTCCGTTCATAAATAATCAACAGTAGCCACATTCGTGTCAGAGCACAACCTGCACCCATTCGGTGATGTGACATTTCAGCGATGTAGAGATGGGCCACCTGGGAGTCATAGAACATAAAAGCTCTGGACAGTGTCTTCAGAGAGGGAATAGTTTCTGTTTTGTGATACTGCTGTATATGGAGCAGCTCCTGATTCTGTGCAAAAAGGCTCCAGCAGCGAAGGGTGCTTCCCTCCTCAACTCCAAACCAACATGATGGTTTGAAAGGTTTTGGCCAGCCGGTTCGTGTTGTGACATACCCAGAGTCAGACTGTGTCCCTACACCACCCTGTGCGGTGGGAATGAGACGCGACTCTCCTGTACGCCTACTGCTTTGAGTGCCCCGCATGACTGCTATGAAATGGTGGGGTCCCCATATTCACAGGGGCTCACCCACCAACACAGGACACATCTGGGTCCTTCACAAAACCAGCACCATCCTGACTTCTCTCTTTTTACTGTACTATGCCCATTTACTTCACTGAATACATTGATTTGTGTGTGCGTGTATTTATGCACGTGTCCTGTATGCCGCACATTCTCTTGTTCCAAACAAACCTGTATTCTCCGAACATCCCCAAAAGCGTGATCCACAATATTATTAGAGCCATAACTCCTAAACGGGTGTTGAAATTTCACTGCAGTTAATGGAGTTACCCACAAAGCACAGACAAATCCGGCCTCTGCTGGGTTTTGGCAACTGTCTCATTAAGTACAAGCAATTTAGCAACTCCAGATTTATGTAGAAGAAAAAAAGTCAACAAGCTCTCTCTAGTGTACTAAGGAAAAAAAAAAAAGAAGACAAAGAATAAAAGGAAAAGAATGTGAAATTAAAAATAAAATAATAAAAGAAATAAATCTTTCTTCCTTTTTGCCATTTCGCTTATTGATTCCAGCTTCCCCACTAAAATAACACAGCAATAGGATTGTTAGAAAAACCATAGATGGATTAAATAAAATTAGATTTTAAAATATTCAGGTGATAAAGCTGACTAGATAAACTAGACACATACATCAATAGATAGATGGCCAAGTCAGATACTAAATCTACTTTCTGGGGATCCACTGATCTGCTTGTATTACAATTTGAATTTACCTTGGAGACTTCTCAAAAGCTGCCATATCTGACAAACATCACATTGTACTTGCGAGTATTGTTGGACCCTCAGTCCAGGTGCACCTCCTTTAACAGCGACCCTTCAAAAGAATACACTCCGATCCAGAAATCACGCTGACAAACACCACTTCTCACTTGCATAACTATACGTCAGAGTTAGGGTGCCGTAAGGAAATACATAATCCTTTATGCTTGCTCAGAAAAATACATCTGATTTCTTGCTCCTGCTACAGGTCACTAAACTGGCTTTATTACACCTTTCTATGAAACTTCCCGTCTTGCTTATCATCGTGAGCTTTATCCTCTGGTGAAACATTTGTCCCCTTAGCCATGCAACAGCCCTCTGTCCTCCCAGCACCTGGCTCCCGAAGCTGCTGTTCGACCAGAGCATCATCATAGTGTTCCTCATC
The DNA here is from genome assembly GCF_036013445.1 of Caloenas nicobarica. Taxonomy (NCBI): domain Eukaryota; kingdom Metazoa; phylum Chordata; class Aves; order Columbiformes; family Columbidae; genus Caloenas; species Caloenas nicobarica. The sequence goes on along the minus strand of NC_088262.1, from coordinate 6,463,160 downwards.
TCCTAGAGTTGCTCCTGAGGCTACAAGCTGCAACTCAGGGGGCTTCGAACCTGCCCCAGGCTACTCTGCGGGCAGAGCTAGTGCCTTTGCCACACAGAGAAAGGAAAGCCTTTTACATTCTCCTTTTCTAGGTCACATGAAAAAGCGTTCTGGGCAGCTGCAAGAACTGGATTCGGGCCAATGTGCTTACTGTGTGGGCTGTGTAAAGATTTATGATGTCCCTTAACTAATCATTTTCTAGTTGTTAAGTTCCTGAGATTTGTAAATAATGCGGCAGACGAGTACACTGCAATCACTTGGCAACCAAACTGATTTTTAAAACAAAGTTATCCGTGGTTGGAAAAGAGGATGACACCTGCACATACCTTCATTGTAGAAAGAAACACATATTCTGTGTCAGCAATGAAAAGAAGCATCTTTCAATAAAAGAGTGTTTCAGTGGATCAATTCATTTTCCAAACACACTGAACGAACCACTAGTTAGACAACGCTGTCAACAGGAGGAAACTTGCAGCTGCAAAGGTTTCCCTTTTGTTATCCACTTGTTGAAAAACACTACCTAGAATGCCCACGCTCTTGGAAAAGGTCTTCAAAGGTGATACAAAACGACTGATGTTTTCTTTCCTATAAAAGCTATTTGCAATTGCCATGAAGAAACATAGTCAGGTCATGTTCCGTACATCATTTCCAAGGGATCACCTAATTTCTGTATTTTGGATTTGATTCATCATTATTCAGGAGAACCTGCCCTGCTTAAGGCTGAGACATCTCATCAAATCTTATGTTGTTTCCACTTGTGACTTTATAGTCTTTACAAATACATAATGAGCAGCACCATCAGTTTCTGCTGCATCTAAATAAAAACACCACTCTAAAATACATTATCACTAATGTAGAGTATTAGCCACCTTGTGTCCCAAGTCTATTTTTAAAAATGATTTATGAACAAAAATTGACACATGTAATTAACCTAATTTGAGTATTCCATGGTAAATGTTATTATGGAACTCTGCTCTAAATTAAACAAAATTAAATCCTGATAAAAATTTACTATCCTGCAGTCCCCAAATGAGACTATGGTTTAACGGAAGATATCATGTAAAAACCTTTAGTTTAAAACCGAATGAATCTCATTCTTGCACTATTAATTTTAGTCCTTTACTTTTATACTTTAGTTTTTTGCAGAGTATGCTTAATTAACTTTTTATAATGTTATTTAAATTAGCTGTTCTATATGTGATAAGAATACCTTGACAGATATGTTTCTAAATTGACCTGCAGGATTTAATTTCAGAAAGTTGTACTCAGTCTGATGTCAGCTCGCATCCTTTTTTCCACATCCTGGCTTCCTCTGAGCCAAACATTTTCCTCTCATGCCTTGGACATTCCAGGAAGGCAGACAGCTACGCATCTTCAGCTCCAATCATACCAGTGCATATGTACTTGGATATTAAGTGGCATTAGAAAAAAGCAGCTTAGACAGAAACATATTTTTTAAAAAATGCTACGTTAAGTGTATGTCTAGCCTTACCACAAAAATCCCCCTATTTTGCAGTGCAGCTTAGGTGCCCTCATGGAGCACACGGAGAGGAACAGCATCTTTCAAAGGACATGAAACAATGAGACCGAGCTTCTATACCACATCTCGTTTGTTCAGCTCACACTAGGGCGAGATTTTCCAAGAGAGATCAGCCGCCTTTTACTTTTTCAACTAGAAGAATATTTTAAGCATCAAAAATACATCCAACTCTGGGTGATGAAGTCTCTAATGTTAATGACACTGCTACCCAAAGAGAAATGCAGAAATTGTTTGGACAATGGTAAACAAAGGGTCCAAATTTGCTCAGATGAAAGCTCTGCAGAAGCCGACCTTGCGCACATACCCACCGCTTCTGTGCAATGAATCGCTCAGTGGACATTGCATCCTTTTATCAGCTGGACCAACAGAATGTGATGCTGTGCAACACATTTCTTACCTGAAGTTCCACTGGAAAGGATGGAAAGAAAGTATTTTTGTCTGGATACTTGCAAAGGAGTTTGGATGCAATCTCGGGTCTGCAAAATGGTCAGGCGCCCTCCACATTCACTGCAGGAAGTTTTGCCTGCTTACAATCATGCTAATTTGTGGGGAATCCTAAAAAATAATAGGAAAAAATACAATCGGGTTAAAAAAATATAATTCACGTATTCGGTAATAGAACAGATTTTCTAGTCTTAAAATGGAACGAGTACTGGAAGTCAGGCTGGTTTTGGTTATTGGTGAAGACTATAAAAACCTCGCAGAAACAATTTGAACAGAGGCTTGATTCTCACAACAAGCCTCCCTATGCTAGAACTAATGTCATCTTAATTACCTTTTAAATTTTGATACTATTACTGTTGAATAGTCTCAAATTCTAAGAATATTATAAAATATTTTTATAATGGTTTGTCAAAATAATCTGCCTAGCAGGGCTTAAAATAAGAACGTCTATTAGGGAATTATAATTCAAATGATCAGAAATGTCAGCTCATCTTTTTCAAGTTTGAAGCATTATATGATCCTTAACGTACCTGATTTGATTACTGACTACTTCTTTTATTTTTCATCTAATGATTTCTGTAATGCCAAATGGACACTGTTTCCAGTCTATTACAGCTACCTGTTTTCCCCTATTTCTGCTGAGAAGACAAGCTGGTTTCACGTTTGGAAAATTTTTGGTGCAGGCTCTAAGTTCACCTAGAAACTGTCCATTTGTATCTTGCTATGCAATCAAAGCAAAATAATTCATAGAATATTTAGTATACTGAAGAAGGCTTTCCTGACATCATTTAAAAGACATTGTGAAGGACACTATCAATTACTCTGATCAGAAACATTGCTATCATACCATCAAATTATCATATGACGCACACTTTCACTAAGCAAATTCTTCTGATAATTGGATACTATATTAAAAAACCAGACGACTTGTCGAAAACGCCAACAGAAAATCATTGTTATTGTCTTTAAGAAACATTCAGTCAAACTCTATTGTCAATAGCACTGGTGTAAATTTATCATAGGTCCATTCACTTCAGTAGTTTCATGATTCTGTCAACTCAAAGTCTAGAGCTGAGCAGAGTCACTGCAAAGCCAAAGTTATTTGCGGTTTTAGATTTATAGTGATGGAGCATAGCTGTGCTCAGTCTATCAATCATTGTTCTTTTGAGGTGCTGTAGGTAAACTGAATCATGGCCTCTGTCCTAGACATCACCACATTTTTTGGTGACCTATGGTATCTTCTCCCTCTTTGCTCCAAGAACTTTAAAAGCTGATACAAAGAAGAAAAAAAAGCAGAAGTATTTTTGTAAATTCCCTTCTCAAGACTACTTAAAGATTCTAAATGGCTCGATGGATTTAATTTGTAAAATGAATTATCCCACACAGAAAACTCCTGTTACAAAATTTATGACCGAGAAAAAAAAAAAATCTCAGAGACCTTCCCTAGACTCAAATATTTTGGATTAAACACCTGCCGTAGTCTCTGCCTATCTCAAGTTTTAAACTTCTTGGACTATACTCAGCATAATAACCAGAGATAAATTAAGGTTATTGCCACTTAAAAAGACCTCTAGTGCCAAAGTATGTTGATATATCAGAGGAGAGGGGGAAAAAAAGTATCTATCTGAAGTGTTCGAATGAAACAGAAAAAAACCAGCATACAAGGTAATTTATTTTCTCTGTTCCCAGATTACAGATGGGAAGAGAAAATGACATCAGTTTATGGACATTCTCAGGATATTTCAACTAGATGAACAGCATTTAAAATATGTGTATGAAATATGAGACGGATGAAGTCTTGAATCTGAGAAATCATTAAGTCCTTATTTGGCTTAACATAGAGAGACTGTTCAATAATTAGTAGAATTTTTTATATTCAAGAGGCAAGGAGAAAGACATTGATGATACAAAAATGACCACAGAGAGCAGACTATAAAATAACCAAGGCAAAAAAAAAAAAAATCTATGCAGATTTTATGTGAGAGGTAATATTTCATTTATTGATGTACATCATGTCACATTTATGATTCCTAAAACGTTCAAGAGCAAATGGGCAATATCCACAGTGATTTCAAAATGCTCAGATTAATAGTTGTTAAAGTCGATGAGTTTATTAGTAAAAAAGTTATAAAATATGCAGACGGTAGAACTTCAAAAATAATTATCAAAAAAGAAAAGCCGTGTAGAAGTCCCAGAGCACATAGTGCTGAGATGCAGACAGAGCTGACTTTGCAGGAGAGATTTGCAGGAGCTCCTGGGCACTTTGGGACTTCGCTCCCACAAACTGTGAAAGTTTTTGCTCCTGCATGGAGAAACCAGCTGCTCCCAGAGGAGATTAAACTCAGAACCAAAGCACCCTGTTTCAGAACAGCACCTGAGCTTCAGAAAACCCTCTAGATATTTTGGGGCAGGTGCGACATTTGATAATGCAGTGATACAGGGCATATCATTTTTCTTCTTTTAGAAAGTACTAATGAAACTGTCTGGACTCCTTCATTAAGTTTCCCCCTATTCCAAAGTTCAGCCTGGGGCAGCTCTCCTTTTCCTCAGGTTAGTTCATCCCCTGCTGGTAATTCAGGAAATATCTGGATTTTTCCCTCCCTTCAGTCATAAAATTAATACATTTTTTTTAATTCATCAGTGAACTGGTAGCAAATCTGCTTAAGATGGAGCTTTTACACGATCAAGCAAGGGGAGCTTTCTATGTACAAAAAAAGATAAAATGGGACCACCCACAGCAACGGGCCAGTCAACCAGCCTCCATTTTTTAGTTCCACTTTACAGAAAAGCACAACTGGGGAGGAAAAGTCACAGAGACAGGCTGGTGTCAGTGACACAGCGCAGCCTGCGAGGGATGTAACCCGTTAGAAACTCAAAGAGCATTAAAGAAATAAAGAAATAGGCAGGGGGTGGGGGAATTGCTCATACACACCTAGAAGCCCAAAAATATCAATGGGAACTTGAGATTCCTAAAGAGATGATAAATGGCAGAAGAGCACGACGTGCCTGTTCACTGATAATTTCTGACCAGCACAACAAAGACAAAACTCCTTGTTTTCCCTCTCCTCCGCTGTATTTTTCTTCCCTTTCTAATCTCCGTGTCCTCGCCGGTGGGTTCAGCAGCCCTCCCCGCTCCATGGGCAGCCTGCATTAAGCGCAGAGAAAAAACCAGCTCACCTACAAGTTACAGGAATTACCTCCCCTCCGCCTCACTTTGCCACCACAGGAACTCTACTGAGAGCCTGCAAGTTTTTTCCTATTGAAGGGAGGAAATACTCCACCTGTAAACCCATCATTATCAAACAAAGAGAGACTGGCTTTGCTTATTTGTGTTAATTACCAGAGCTCCTGACAAAAGAATATTTCTTCCCCCTCAAAAGCATTTGCTTTCATGTTTGGAGAAAGAAAATAAAAAGAAAAATTACAAGCGCGTATTAATATGTAAAGGTAATTGCTTCATGCAGCGCAGGGTGAAGAGACAACACTCAGACCTTTCATTGAAGCTAAAATCAGTGGCGAATGGTAATACATGCTCAAAGCGAATAGATTAAAAACATTTGTATAGAATGCCACAAGAGATTATAGCACTTCTACACACAGATATTTTCCCCTCAAAGGAAAAACAAAATTACCAACCTATCAGCATAGTTTTATCTAAAGCCCAAACCAAAACATTTGCTAGAAATCGTTTATTATAAGTTTGGAAAATCCACTTTAGCACATGACAGCTTCTCAGTTCAGTGACATCCCCCCTGGAATGTGGTTATATGCAGCAGCTGAAACATCTTATGGCCTCCAGTTAAGATGAACATTTTTCCTAAGAGCTCTGTCTAATCCTCTGCCCGTTATTTAGATGTACAATCTTGTCATTTGACTCACCTCTTACTTATGACTAGGCAGCATTTTAACTATGTACCTATTTTCTACATTTTAAATCAAGATATAAGGGGTGTGTGTGCATATTTATATGCACACATCTCTGTATACGAGTATACATATGGACACCCTATGTATATGAAGGTACAAAGTTAAAATAATTAGACAGGTGTAAGGAAGAAGTGAGTGTAATGGCAAGATTGTAGAGTAAATCACACATCAAATGACCATCATCAGAATATTATGAAAGTCTGCCCTTTATTTTGCAATATCAACAAAAGCAACTGATGATTATTATCACAAGTCCCAAGAGATGTTATGTCTTCTATCTTCCAAGACCTTGGCAATGCATTTGTTTGCTTGTCTAGACCACAGAATGACCAAAAGTCCTGGGGTTAATAATGAGATAATTAAACAGCAGAAAAACAAACAACAAAAAACCCCACCCACCCAACAAACAAACAACACAAAACCCCCACAAACAAATGAAAAAAAACCCCACAACAAAAACACCAAACCAATAAAAAAACCCCACACATATATTCAGTAATACCAATATTTCCCATTTCACTGGCACTACAAATAAAATTTTTCTCCCAGCTACCTACAATATACCTCTATAAATATACCTTCTTAATGTGTTTTAGAACTTTTATGTAAACTTTTCAAAAATCAAAGCACTTTGGAAGAAAAAAAGCCACATTAAAATGACCTTGCCTGGGTTGAAATACAATTCAAGAGTTCTCCTGGGATGGAGGGGGTCTGGGCTGAAGGGGGCATGAAAAACAGACAACAAATAGACTTGAAGTTTATGCTTTAAAAGCTTAAGAAGTAAACCAAATACAAGAGAAGTAAACTAAATGTAGCAGTGAACTGTCATTCATTACAAAGGTAGTGCCCTGTGCTCATCTTAAAATTCCTAGAAGAATCAAATTGACAGCAAGATGACAGATTTTGCTCACAATCATTATTATTTAGATAACAGTAGAGACACGATGGGCATTTTGAAACCAATATGATTTGCTACTTTGACAAGACGGTACTTACCAGACCTAAACTCTGGCAAGTCAGAGTTACTGAGAATATGAGTACTGAACAGCCTGCGCTAAACTCAACAATTGAAAGACTTTCCTGTCCTTCGTATAACTTTCTTCACAAAAGCTCTCTTTTACGATCTAGGGAGAAAATTCTGAAATCCAGATAAATATCAAGAATTAATTTCCATTTCAAGAAATGTTATTCCTTTCAAGAAAATTTCCCAGGGTATTCAGAGCAAAGGAGAATCTAATCTGAAACCTCAGCCTGGTCTTGTTTGTCATCTCCAGACCTCAGCCCACATTTACCAGTTCTAACAAGAACACACCAGTTCATCTCACGATTTCTCTTCAGAAATGAATCCTTATGATTCTCATTTTCCAGCTCCCACCAGGATATATCTAGAGAAGCTAAAATCCCAGAATTGTCATATCTGCCAAGTAGATGGTGCTTTGAGACCATTAAGGTACTAGTGTAAACTCCATCACAATATACTTACCTTCAGTTTGTTTGTGACCACTGATTGTTTGCTGCGCCAAACAGTCAAAATTAAAATTGAACAAAGCAGAGCAATATGCTGCATTGTTTCATTTATTTTCCCTAACTAAGCACACCGGCAATACGATTTAAATACAAAGTTCATGCAAGTAGCACCCAAGAGAAGATTTCTGCACGGATATGTGATAGTAGGAGAAAATCCTGTCATGCTCTGAAACACAATAATTATTATCTTTCTGCCATAAAGAGCAGAGTAGGAAGTTCTTCACCCAACAAGTCTGCTACTAAGTGGTTTTGACGTTACAGATAACAATTACTGTAATACTTGTCAGCAGACACTGCCTGACACCTTTGCTACAGAAACTCCTTCCGAATAAAACATTGCAGGAAGGATCTGTCAGTCAAAAACCAGAAGCAGCTCACGATTGTTCCTTGTAAAGCAGTTAAACAAACATGCAAGGGGAAAAAAAAAATGAATGAATAAACAAATGAATGAAAGCATTCCGTTAAAGACAAGTCATGATATTAAATGTTTACTTTCAAATGATGGGGGCTTGTTTGTTTTGGTTTTTGTCCAAATACTTTGTCCATAATTCCTGAAAAGCTTATTTTTCTGAGGCTACGGAAGCCGGTTTTCTTCATCAGGAACAGCATTAACACTGTCCTGGTCAGGCAATCCAGGTGTGACAGCGCTGGTTGTGTACAGTGGTCCTGACACTGTCTGAAAACACAGGACGTCTCTACAACGACATGGTTTTTTCTTTAACTTGGCTGGCTCAAGAAGATTAATATACCATACAAAAAACTGCATATGAGTTAATCACTCCTTCCTTTAAAAGTAAGTTGCAAGTAAGGCTAAAGGTATCTTCTAGACACGTTTTCTAATAAAGTATCTGCATTTAAACTCAGGTCCTCACTGCTTCTGCTAAGCTCTTTCAATAATAAATAATACATTCATTCAGGGTACACTGAAGTAAATAAGTGCAACCTAGAACTGCTGCATCCAGAGGAGCAACTTCTGTTAGAACAGCTGGCACAGCAGGACTTATCCAAACTGTTCAACAATTCTGTGACTTACAGCACTAAACAATATACACATGTTGCCCATCTTCGCGTCTCATTGCAGCAATTCAGTCTCCGTACATTCTGTAGCCAACATCGACCAGCCCACATATTATATATTCCCGTTCTGACCTCTCCGGCATTCCCAACCACTGCGAATAGACAGTTCCTACAATGCCTTACTGTATTTGCTGCAGACATTTCAAACACGCAGCCTGAAAACTGGGAAAGTCGAGTCAGTCTCATCTGCATCAGAAAGCTTTGCAATTCCAGAACCAGGGAGGGGGTATTTTCTGCATATCTGGATCTGCCACAGTAGGAATTCAATGCTACCTGAAACTTGTGGCAAAAATGCTTGCGGTGCTTCTATATAAAAAAGTCGCCCTTTAACTGTGGTTGCAGATCTGTTTACAAATAGGTGAAGACATCACTATTAGATACCCAGGTTTAAAGAAGGAAGAAAGAATAAAAAGAAAAAAGGACCCTTCAAAGCGGAACTGAAGTGTGTGATGATAATATGAAACAAACTGTGCATGAAAGCCTGTTTACTAAATAACATATTGCTATAGCATTGCAGTAACGGTCTACAAAAGTCTTACGATTTTTCTGCAGAAAGCTTTCATAAGGAGCACTACAAAATTTATCAGCTGTTGAGAAGCACTGACTCTAAGCCACATTTTCAGCAAAAAGGCCCCCCTGTATCAGCTATCCCTGTCCATGTTAAGCTCTCCTACCTGATGTTCCGGGTTAAACAACTGTCATAAACCACGGAGGATTTGGAAAGCCCTTTCTTCAGGAGGTGGCTGTAGGAAAGGGCTGCGAGAAGAGAGACTTTTGCCTGAATCAGGAAAGATCCTCCACAGTCAAAGCTCAGTTTTTAGGATCTTCTATGGCATTTTCCTCCTGCTGTACAGGAGACGTGAGCTGCGGAGGATTTTCACCATGAGGGTAGAACAGCTTTTGAAAAGGTCGAGAGGAGAGGCTACAGAAACTACATCTTTAGAGGTTTGGAAGACTCAGAAAGGGCAAGACTGACCTGACGCAGTGTGGGCAATAACCCCACTTCATGCAGGAGATTGGACTACAGCCCTCCAGAATTACTTTCTAATCACCATTTCTAGGATTAAAAGCTGCTTCATTTTGCTACCGAATGAGCTAATGAAGCTGACCGAGGGCCCTATTTTCTCTGCTGTTCTCCAGCTGTTTTCAGTGCACACATCACTGTTTGCAAGTCTCATGATAATGTCCCAAAAGATGCAGAATTAGAGTTGTTCCCCTTTCTGACACCAACAGACTTGTCTAAAAACTGGCAAGTCAGAGCCTGTTGTACATAAAAATGAACTGACAACTACAGCGTATAAATATATGCATAGAGACTTCTGTATTGTAACTGAAACAATCTAAACACTAGGCAAACCTGAAGGGTCGCAGGTACTCACAAATTGGGAAGAAGCACTCAGCAAAGAAAAGAAAAATAGAAAGGAAAAATGTAATTCACGTAAACAGGAGAAAATTACTTGTAATGTGGCTTGTTAGAGACTTCAGGTGCGGGGGGAAGAGAGAGAAAAGAAGAAGAAAGAAAATATGAACTTATTGTCAAAACCAGACCTTTGATTTGCTGGAGCAGATGAGGATCAAAGTGTGGTGAAAAGGACGGCAGGAGGAAAAGCTAACACATCCCCGAAAATGAAACAGTTTGTCTTAAAGAGAACCTTGTGATAATATGATTGTTTCTAATGAGAATATTCTAATCAGCTTAATTAAGAACTCATTTCCAGATCTTTGCAGGGAGAAATCCAAAGGGCTCTTACTCAAATCATCATTCTTTGCCCTCGGTAAAGGGAATTACCATCTTTTCCAGCTCTGATTCGATGCCCAGTGAGGGGGGTGTTGGCAAATTTATACTGCTACAGAATCTAAAAAGAAAGGTACAGTCCTCCTGGAGCCTGTGCCTGTCACTACAGAGAGGAGGAAATCACAGACAATACACACCAAGGCACAGATGATAACCTTATTTGCACACAAACTGTAAAAAACCACAAATAGATGTGGACATCATCCACCACCCCCTAAACACAAACGCTGTCTTCTGATAGGAATTCACTAATGTTACTAGAATTATGCCTACAGCAAATTCAGCACATACTGATGAGGTGTAATAAGAATTGTGAATAATTAAGTAATTACGCCTACAGCAAATTCAGCACCTACTGACAAGGTGTAGTAAAAATTGTGAATAATTCAGTTAAGATATGAATACACACTCACGCACTTAAGTAACGGAGAATCTTTTATTCGCTGACAACTCCTGCAGGAGAGCTGAGTGAAAATAAAAAGTCAATACATGGACAAAAAGAATTTAAACATAAAATATTCTCATTTTCTGTTATTGGAAATCTATGCTGCTCACTGGAGAGACTCCTGTTCACAGGAAAAAGATGGACTTGTTGGAATTTCTGACATCATTTACCTTCCCAGCGATAAGCATGTCGCTCTGGCAGTTTAGTCTCACTTGCAACGCCGAACTTTCTCGTTTGTAAGGTTTATAACCATGCCGCAGCACCTCGCTACCGCAACGTTTTAAAGGCACGAACATCAACGCATTGCTCCAGCAATATGTGCGTTCCAGGTCCAAACAAAGAACTCAAAACCTGGTATTGCACCCAGATACCTTTGCTCATTGACATCAGGATTCTGCTGCTTGCAATTATGCTCATAGTCGTCCTGCCTCTGTGTCTGACAGTGATGTGCAGACACCCACCCCAGTGCAGAGGGAAATATTTTGCTTAAAAAAAATACTGACATCCCTAAAGAGCTATCTCTGTCAAATGTGTGCAACATTTTCTAACAGGTGAAGCTGCTTACAAATACTCATACAATTAAATGACTTGCTATTTCACATAGCTCTAAAGATTTTTCTGCTGGAAATGACATTGGCAATTGAGGAGCATCGAACAATGAAACTGAAACCTATTGTGTTGTCTTCCATTAGCGGTTCTGTCCTTTGAGCCATTAAATTTGACAAAACGAACAGGACCATTGGCAAAGCACAGAAAAGTAAAAGGGAAGCATGATATGAAAAACACCTTTGTTCCCTAAGATATTCACTTCTTTATAGATTACACATGAGCATATACCCATCAAAACCAGCACAGATGGCGAGAGAAACCGACCTGGTTCGTGTACCTGAGGCTCAAACTCCTGCTCAGCACATGCAACGCGCTGCAACCCGAGGTGCAGAATTCCTTCTGTTCACACATGCAAAGCAGCAGCACGGGAAGTCCAGCCTCTGGCATTAAAATATTCCTGAGAACCACAAACATCCCGCACTGCAAAGACCGTTAATGGTTATTACTGTCAAGCACCCAAACAGTAACTTATATACACTTTCAAGACAGATGTTTTTCCTAACCAACACTGCCGTTGAGTTTGTTGCAAAATACTAAACAAGCATCACTGAATGAGATCAATTTTGGGAATATATATTCTCCACTGATTGTTCCTTTCTTCCGAAACCTCCTTGGAGTGCTTATTCAACTAAGAACTCCCTGTGAGTGGAGAATAAATTATACTGAATTTAAATACAAATTTGTTTTGGCATTTTGTAAAGATTCTTGTTAAATTAGTAAGCAGATCCTCGTAGCATCCTAAAAAGTTCCTAAAAAACTTAGACTCAAAGTATCAGGCATACTGGAACTGGCATACTGGAACTGTCTATTTCTAAAGCAATAATTCCTTTCCAGATTTCAGCCAGCTTTCACGGTTGATATAGCCCTCAGGCAAAAATCTTAGCAAGGTTCTCAGCTTGACTAACTAGCCACAGCCGGCTGCAGTTAGATCCCACTCCTCGGAAAAAAAAAGTAATATTAAGTCCCCATCAGAGCATTATCAATGCAGCATTATGGCAGACAATTTGGACTAATTTAAAACCAAAATAAATAGTCAAATCTACCTCTACTGTTCATCCTCCTTTTGAGATAATGGAAATCTTGTCCTTAGTGAAGCCAGGACTTCCCTCCTACTATTTTAAGGATTTGAATTCAGCAGCTGCACAGCAATGTGCAGCTGCACAGCAATGTCCACCTGCAGACACCCACACAGACACATAACCACTGCCTGTAAGTGCCAGAACTTCAGAGAATAAAGAATATATTTATATTTCAATGTTAGTTCAGTATTAGGAAAAAAGCCCATAATAACAACTCAAGCAGGTGGTAGAAGCGGGAATGTGCTTCAGCCAACTGGCATTTTAAAGTAAAAAGAAAACTATATCTATAAACAGATCATTTACTGTGCAATGATCTATTTTTATGGATATCAACATCACAGGGAAGCAACTCCGGTATCTTTTTTTCATGGCCGTTCATTTTTAATTGCATGGACCACAAATACATTTATTCATTTACAACACAGATGTAGGTATGTATCAGTATGTGCAAGAGGTACTGCAAATATATTGAGCAGCTGCAGTGAACATTAGAAAAGCAATCCAACAAATATGCCCCAAATCCACATTTGCAGTTTTGCAGAGAATAAAAATCAGCCTGTCTTAGTAAAAGGAGCTTTGGTGCAGGTTCCTCACTCAATGCCAGAGCAACTGTTTCTATTCTGGAAAACTGGAAGTGTCTTCCCTTATAAAATACATGTGAAAAATGGAAAATGAATTAAATATATGCAAATGGCAGGTTGATATAAATCAGCAGGGAACACGAGCAGGAGCCTCAGGCAGGGGACGTGAGCTCTGCGTGCAGATACGTATCACAAACCCCGCGGGCACCCTGGGTCTCAGAGCATCTCCAGCTGGGGCTGAGGCTTTGGACAACACCTGAACTTGGCCTCCAGGCTGATGTTTTCAGACTTGCTGTTTGTATCCAAGTGCTGCTCTGGCACTAACCTGAAGCCAACTGCCCGTGAGGATGGGGAGGAGAGATGTACCCAGCCTGAGTGCTGAGCGGGGTCTTTGTGCCTCTGATGAGAACAGAGAGGGGTGCACAGGGTTGAGATGTTACCCCAAGGAGAAAGATTCATCTTGCTGGCAGAAATTAAAAAAAAAAAAAAAAAAAAAAGGATTTTTTTTCCCCAGCAGCCTTCTCCTCCTTTACTGTCTTGTTTTGACTCACCACTAACTCCATTCTTCCAATTTGTTTTTCTTTTCTTGGTTCCAACTAGCCTACTGTTGCCTCCTATAGTTCTGGGTTTTTTGGATTTTGCGGGGTGGGATGTATGTTTTTAAGTGTGAGCGCTCAATAACGTTGTTATTGGTTATAATCAGAGGTTAAGAAATCAACTTCCAGTCTAACAGTCAGATTTCTGCTGGTGTAGTGAGTCTGAGAGTCTGATCACCACTGAAAGTAATGATTTATACGATGTGAGAATCTAGTTCTAAACCTTCCAGCTACTTTAAATCTGCCAGTATCATAAAATGTCACAATTTTTTTCCCTTGTCCTTCAGTTTTCCTTGACAGTGTTTAGAACTGGTATTTCTGTGGAACATTTGAACTTTGATTGCTATCTCTTCAGCTTATAAATATGCACAGATCACAGCTAGCCAAACACATGCATGCTATGGTTTCTTTTTTTTCAGAGGCTTGACAGTATAAGATGTGCAAATGAATTTTCAAACTCCAAACCTTCTTTATCCTAAATTCCTGGTAGCCTTCATGCCCCAAAAAATGTGTGAACTGTCATCATTTTCAAGTGCCTCGAAAATTTTTTGCCTTACTTGTATTTCAGCTGATGACATCCAGCATCTCGTTCAATCTCACCACAGCTGTATCCGACAGTTTCTTGTCAGCAGTTATTGCAAAATTCCACCACGGAAGACAAAAGGGTTAGTTCTCCAAAGGACAAATCACATTGGCACAGGACTGCAAAGCTTTTAGCACGCTCACCTCTATTTGCTATGCAATATTTACTTAAGCAGATACCTGGAAACGCTGCTTTCAGATCTCTGTACTGGAACTGAGTCATTGACTGACATATGCAAACATTGGACTCTTATTTTGTTTTGCTTTTTAAGGACACTATCATCTTTGGAATCAACAGCGCAGAGGTGGAAAACACATCAGTTGGGGATTCCTAGCTGTGCACTGCAGATAGAGAATACAGAGACATTTGATTTTCTGACACCTCAGGCAGCAATTTGGCCACGCACACAGAAAACTAAACCCAACAATTACAGAAAAGGCAGAATGCAAAGAGTACTCCTTTGCTTGCACCAGGGACCTTCAGCAGTAACTAATTTGTCAGCAACTGCTGGGAGTACTGGGGCTCCTCTCCTTGTGGCACACAGACATGTTGCTGGCAGCACCACAATTCTGTAACAATATCCAGTAAAAGCACCGAAGAAAGCCATAAATTAGCGATTTCTTCAACAATAGCCAGATTGAGGAAGAAAATCAATGAGCTTCACAAAGGGAAATTAAAATGCCTGTCTTTAACTGCTGGGAAACATGATGAGCTTTTAGGGGCCTCATTCCAAGCAGGTTCAAGAGATTTGACTTAAAAAAAAAAAAAAAAAAAGGCAATAAGGCAACCAGCATCATGGTAAGTGATAGCTTTTATCTTGGAACAGGTGATAAAAATAGAGCTGGAAGTGTCTGTAAGGGTTATCTAATTCATCCTTCCTGTCCTGGACAGGATCAACTATCAAAAGTCACATGTTCTGGCAGATTTCAGACCTTTCATTAATTTTGGTGGCTAAAGGCAGCTGTGGATTCCAGTCGATATATCTGGACACTCCCAGACACATCGAGAGCCAAGGCACCAGCGCATGTGCAAGTGAACTGCTCTGCCCGGGGAAGAAAGAAGAGAAACACATTGGGGATAAGCCTGTGTCCATACGGAAAGCCTGTAATAAGTTAGGAGAGTACTTTACTCCTGAACAGTTTCCTGACACGTAACGGGAAGATTTTTTGAAATAACCGATGTCTCCAGAGCCTCAATATTAAAATAGGCACAGTTGCTGCATGTTTGTTATTTTGGCACGTTTCTTTACCGCCAGCAATGGCAGAATGGTCTATTCCTTCAGATAGGCATCTTCCACATGCAACAGGATATATCAGTGTGTCAGCTTCTTTAGGAAAAATAAGCAGTGTGCCTTTTAAAAACTTTTTAACCTTTTAATTATAAGAACATGGGCTTCTGGAGCAAGCTAGTACTCAGTTCACTAAGTCCCCTCCCCATTCTCCACTGATGTGTGTACTGATGATTCTGCTATATTCCATGAAAGATAAAACGCAGACAAATCCAACATGCTGCTTCTCCTTTAGGAATTAATTTGCTGATAAATAGTTATTCTGTCAGAAATTATAAGAGTGTAGGAAGACATCAAAAAAATTTGTCTTACTTCTTTCTTTTGTGCAGTACGCGTCTGCAGCAGCTGTACTGTGCAAGCTGTTGCAGAGAATAAAATAAAAATCTTCAAATTCAGGGCAAGCATTGCGCAGAATACAGTTAGTCCTAGTCTTATTCTTTGGTTAACCTCTGAACAACATGCTTATTTACCTTATTTAAACACTAGGCTTTTTTGCTCTGAAAGACCTCAGTCATTAGCAGATGTAAACTCTTATGACATAAATAATCTGTTAATCTATTGCCTATTGAAGCCAAACTCTAGTTTCTTAGTAATTTATGGCCCACACCAAGTAATACTGGAATCCATTATAGAATCCAGACCCTGAATCTTGTCAGGTAATGATGAGCATGGAGGAAAAATGTTAACATGTTGTTTGTTTGAAATTTAAAGAATATCCAAGTTTTTGATACCAAATTCATAACGGTAAAATAACACATATTGCCTTTTGAAACATATGTATTCCACAACTGATAGCATACTATGGACTACAACAATGCATTCCTGAAAACATAGTGATTGTAACATATAACATACGTTACATTCATTGAAATAAAATATGATCACAACTCAGAAAGGACACAAAATAAATCTCAGGGGAACTACGGAGAAAATTAATTCTTTGAAAGCATTGCTGTCATGGAAAAGAAGATCACCAATTAATGCAGTAAAAAATAAGAGACACAGCAGATCTGCCCTCTCCCTGAACAGCCAGAACACAGAATGCACCCTGGTACGGAGATGCCCTCGTGTTCAAATCTGAACAGCCGGGGATGCGGCTGTGCAAGACCCCGCAGTGCCCGCGGTGTTGGGATGTTCCATGTTGGTGTTTGTTTCCACCCGCCATCTGTCCTGCTTTGTGCCTGGGGAGCAATGAAACCTTGTCTGCTAACCAGAGAGACCAAACTGGCTGTGGGGGGCCATCTAGCTCGTTTCTGACTGCAAGACGAATTATCCTTTATTTCCCATGTTAGTTCATATGTTCTAAACTCCTAACATTATACTTACTAAAACTATGATGAAAGTCTTCAGGCTAAGAGCCAAAGATCTGATAATTGAATCGAAAATGGGAGAAGTCTTGCAGCAATGATACTACTTTGTGAGAATGCCAAAATACAGGGAACACACAGCGTAACTGCTGCCCAAGGAACAGGCTGCCCAGGGCAGTGGTGGAGTCTCCATCCCTGGAGGGGTTTAAAAGGCGTTTAGACGAAGCTCTCAGGGACATGGTTTAGTGCTACAGTTAGGTTACGGTTGGACTCTGTGATCCTAGGGTCTCTTCCAACTGAAGTGATTCTATGATTCTACGCTTTGCACAGGAGCAGCCCATCTGCCCCATGTGCCGCTGCAGGTTTGAGGCGGATCTGACAGACGAGAAGAAACACCGAGCAGGCACCAGAGCTACACCCGGTTCTGCTCCCAGTTCACCTCTTTCGCTGAAGTTCACTATGAGCCAAGCACAGGAAAGCTGGTCGGGAAAATCCTCTCATTGCGGAATACTCCTGCAGGAGTAATTTATCCATGATTTCTAAAAGCCAGTCTGCCATCATGCAGGGATCTGTTAACACATCGCTGCAGGTTATTGTCTGGACCAGCAGAGCAGACACATGTTCCAGCCTGTGAGACCAGACATTAGCCTGTCTGCAACCTGAGTCCAAAGCACAAATTCCAGCTGATCAGCATCATTTAACCCACATCCCTTTACATCACAACCACGACCTTCTGTTACTTCTACCTAATTTCTCTTTCAGGTTTCCCCCATCATTTCTCCCGAGCTGATAACACCAATACAAACCCATCTGCGTTCACGTAATCTGAATTTCCAAATACAAGGAAGGTGCAAACGGCATTCAGTGAGTTCACAAGGCTCTCGTAGCCTCTCCATTGCCAGCATAGAGCTCGGGGCCACCTGCGGCTTGAAAAGGTTGAGCACTCGTGTTCAGCAACTCCCCCACCGCAGCTCTCGCTGCCGCCTGCCTGCACCCCATCCAAAACACCGCTTCCCTTCCCCATCTCTCCCCAGTGTGGGCTTGTGCAGCGTTGGTGCTTCTGTCAGCCCAGTAACTCAAAGGTGATGCCACATACGACTAAAAAGCGACTTCTTGTGACACCACTGGTGTTGGTCATGATCATGTCCATGTTCTGGCGGCTGCTCCAAGGACCCCCAAATCATACTGAGCTGCTTGTTTTGTCCATCTCATATGCATCCACGCACCCCCTGTGACTCCACTATCAGCTCCCAGCAGCACAGACTACTTTTTTTTTTTTTCATTTCTCTGTCAAAATGTCAGTAGGCAACTGTCCTTGTTTCTCTGATGCCACTCTGCAACTTAACAGTGCTAAATATAGGCTGATTTAAACACAGTCCTTTTAGCTGGTATTTCATTATTTTGATTTTTTTTTTTTAAACAGGCCTTTTGTAAAAAGGCAAATAAGCCATCAGCAAGATACACAAGAATATGCTTTATTTAAAGTAGCTCAAAATCCTACCTCCACTGTTCTAAATTACTGACTAAAGTCTATGTGCTGCGTGGAGCAAAAATATATTTGACACACACTATCACCTGTATAGTATACATATCTTGTGATAAGGCTATTTCAGAAGTAAGGATAATATTTAGACGAACTCTCTTTAAAAGAAAATAATCATGGCAATAACATAAAACCACTTGATTAAATATGTATCTCCTCATTTCTTTCGATATTCTAAGAAAACTTTATGCCCTTCCCTTCTTTACCGAGGCAGCTATCTCAGGAACACCCAGATGCCAATCTGTACACCTTGCTGGGCTAATGTAACTGGGAGAGGTTATTTTTGACGCACGGTTTTGCATTTTTTACTGTGAGCTCAGCAGCATTCTCTCATTCCAAAGCTGCTCTGAGCCTCTTAACCTTAATTACACACCTGTATGCTTTCATCAGGTCCTAGAATCCTATTTAAAAATCTCATCTGAACGTTTGGTGTTTACATGTGATGAAGCGCTCCTTTTTTGAACACACGTCCATAATTAGTTTCCTCTGCATCCAAATGCAGAGGTGGTCATATCAGATTGGAAACCAATATTTTTAGCTTCCTTTTTGCCTCTCAGAATAATGCTCCAATTTATTTTTTTTTCTCCAGATAAATAAATCATCAGATAATTCATGACCTAGCCCAGGAAATATTTCCACAGAAAGTACCACTACCAGCAGCTTTAATTCTCAATAGCCAATGTTTATGTTAAGTCAAAGTAGGGGAAGGTAATTGTCACGTCTGTGACTATTTCCAATGTTTTATTCTCTTTAGATGCAACTGAAATGGCAACATTTTTGCTGAATGCCTATCGGTGTTAAACTTATGCATTAAAGATAAAGTATTTTCAGATTGGAGTGCACTTCAAATTCGGCCTCTCAATATACAAGCTTTTATGCTCCTTTTGAGGACAAGTGAATTAAGCTGAAGATTCAAAGTGCTGGTACTGCACACGTAGCACACAATATAAAACAGGCACGGCAGAAATAATTCTCTTCTAAAACCATGGAATAAGCATGCGAAGAGTTTGAATTGTTTCTGGATGTGTTAAATACAAGTTCCTGAAACCGAGAAGTGCAGTCTCTACCACTCTAAAGACACCTTGCACCACAGCACAATCACGGCAGAAGGATATTCCCGTTCTGAGTCGTCATTTCCTTGTCTCGGGGCGGTGATGGACTGGCAGCACACACCCCAGGGCAGCGCTGGCAGCCACAAACACAATCCCATCGCGATATCAGAATCTGAGAAAGATGCAGGTGCTCTGGTCCCCGACATAAAGCGGGTCAGGTTTGAATACTGTGGTGCTACGAGTGCCACGGAATTATTTCCCAGAGTTCATCCCATGTCACACCCAGCGCCCGACCATGTAAATATAAAACTGCACGGGGCTCCCAGAAGTCGTCTTGGCAATCGTTGCTACCACAAAACAAGGCCAACTCTACCCTTTTCTCAAATATTTGTCTAACCTCTTTTAAAAAATTCCAGTACAAGAGATAAAACAAGCTCTGTGCATTATTTGTGTTAGTCCTCATGTATCCTTAGAGAAGTTTTTTTCCTACTATCTAAACTAAATCTCACACTGTTATTATCTGAATAGCGATTCTAATGACAATTTGGATTAAAGGAATATGCTTCTTGCCATGGTGTGAAGAACAGTGGGATGACATTAGTCACTTTGCTTTCCAGTGACTGTCAACTTTTTATGATTAGTAGGGCAGTAAATGAAAATAAGACTCCTGTGGAATCACAAGGAGTCCCATAAAGCTTCTGTCCGTGATTCAAAGGGACCATTTGCCACAGCTAAGTGCAGCTTTTCTATGCAAACAAATATTTGTTTTCCTAGAGGACGAAAATAAAGGCACATTTAAAAGAGGTGGATTTTCATCAGATTAAATTCAGAGGTGGAAAAAACAATTCAGGTGAATTAATAAATTACCTAAGCTGCTCAAATGAGCTTTGAGATTTAGATGTGACTTAATACAGCTTTTCTAGATGTAATTAGAGGAACATCTGGAGATTCAGCTAGATCATTTGAAAAGCATTTGCAATTTCAATGGATTATTCAACTGAAGAATGGACAAGTTGTGATTTTTACTGTAAACACAGATATAACTTCCAAGTGTTTCAGACTTCTATTCTGTTTACACAGAATAACAACACCAGTCAAAAAAAAATGCTGGCTAGGATAAGATATTGAAAAGCTAAATAAATGTAGTTAAACCTGGCAAATTAATTTAAAAATAAAACTCATTGCCAGCAATACTCCATTGAATTTCATTACTGAGGAGCATATATCACGTCTTCTGCCTTAAATGTGTACTTCCCCTTAAATTGTTTATGCCCCTAAAATGTAATCAGAAAAAGGATGTAAATGCAGTACTGGAATTCAGAATCAGACCCAGAGTAATTCAACAGGGTTGAGACAGGTTTGAAACAGAGCAGCCATTCAGTACTTTTATCGTAGAAGCTATTTAAATCTCACAGTTCAAGCAAGTGACATTTTAATCTGGGGGCAAATCTCAATTGATCTGTAAAGATCTGCTCTCCTGGATCTACATCAAAAAAGATCAAAACCAAAACACCAACCGCCCTCCAACATGTTGTGCTCCAACATGTAGATATGAAATGGGAAAGAGAAAAGGGAAGTCTCCGATTTCGGAGCAGGATCATCATTTTGAATATTCACTCTACACCCGTGCAGTCATGACCCATTGTTCTAAAACAACAAAGACTTTGTACTATGTAATGTTTTTTTAATACAGGTTTTGTTTGGTGGAATTTGAGTATAGCAGCAATGGAAAAAAAGCAACAGACATCAAAAATCTTGATTTCCCTAAATAAAACCTATCCTGCCAGCTACCATGACTGACATTTCTATTAGTTCTGTAAGTGGCAGTGCCAGCAAGATGCAATTTGTGAACACCTGGACTTCTTTCTACCCATTTCTATTGTCGGTCTACCTATTCAAAAATTTCTCACGTGGTTTCTGAACGACCAAAGATAACCTGTATTAGAAGCCAGAAATACCTAGCAATTGAAAGAAGGTGACAGCAGTTTCATATATTTGCATGAAATAAACTAACCTTGAGCTTCGCGACTTTACTGCCTGCGTCTGTGCATGACGCAGAGCACTAGAGCACTTCTTGGTGCAATACACCTAAACCAGCCTCTTTTGCAACTGTAAGGCAAAGCCATTAAAAACCAAATCAACAAACAAAAAGAAAACAAACAAAACAAACCCAAACCACAAAACCAAATCAATCAATAAAGAAGCAAAAGCGTGGCACTAAACAAATTAAAGTTTTGCAAATTATATTGCTGTTCGACAAGAGCTACACAGAAAAAGAAATACATATTTTCCTCTGCCTGTATGTGTTGTCATTTTGGCAAAATTATCTTCTGGTACGTAGTTAGAGCTCTTTGATTAAATCCCATCCTACGCATGTGTTACCATTAGTGCCCTAATTTTCCAAACTCTTAAGTGCATACATAAGCACAGTAAATCAACAGGATTATTTATATTTAAGTACTAGCACAGCATGTGAAGTTAAGCCTTTTTAAGATCAAGGACTACAGAGATGAAAACAGACTGAGGGGAACACATAGTTTCATTCAGAATTTCTGCACTGGATCAAATCACTCAACATATTTGCAACATGGTTTGGTTTTTTTCATACAATGAAGATATTCTGGAGAACATATAAAGAAAAAAAAAATCTGAAACAAGAAACCCAAACCATTTAACATTTACTGCAGGTGATCAAGATTTTTTCCTCCAGCTCTGGTCTGATTTTTTGCTCTAGATGTCTTCATACATTGGACATTGAATGTGCAGCACACGAAAAATAGAAGCATGAATGAGAGAACAGGGAAAACCTAACAGCATGGACTGAGATAAATTGGCTTTAAGTTTCTGCCTCTTATTCTCTGGCTGTGTCTACTATTGTTTTCTTACAGCCTCTGTTCAAGTATTGCAGTGGTAAAACATCACTTAAAGAATCTTGAAAATAACCATATCGTGGGAACTATTAGATACCAACATCTTAATCAGCAACCACTAAACATTTGGTAATAAAACCAAACATTGGGACTGGTCCTGTCTCTTCTCCTTACTCCATGGCAGAGCAGAATTTCAAAAGTTATATACTACAATTTCACTTGGGTAAGTCCTCTGAAATTTTATTTTTAATACATGCTTAAAGCATGAACTTCCTAAAAATACAAGAAAAGCAGTATGGTTCGTCCTGTTGGAAATCAATTTGCTGAAAAACGGTTATTCTCTCAAGAACTATAACAGTATAAGTAGATATCAAAAAGAACTGTTGACTTCCTTTTCTACAGAGAAGGATTTCAGCTTTAAGCTTTGCTTTGAGATGGGTTTTCCAACACCACAGTGCCTGTGCAGCTGATATAACCAGGACGACTTATAAACATATATATTCTTTCACTCTGCAGTACATTGATACTTACCGATGTGCAACCCTTGTGTAGCAGCTCAGTAGCTGCTCAGCACATCGACTTTAAATTAGACGTTTAAGGCAACCTAATCTGCTTTCTGATTAACAGAACTTTAAACATATGGACATCTCAGGCCTGTTTGAACTTGAGATATTCAGGAATGGTATAGAGTTCTCCAGTGCCAGCAAAATCCTTTTTGAAAATGGAAATATGAGGAAAGTTAGGTCTAAAATTTTTACTGAAAAAAAGGAGGCATTCATGTAACATCTTCATTGGGACTTGGTTGAGTAGGAGTATACACACATCAAGCTGCATCATACCTAACCTTGTGGCTACTAGGGATTTTACTGAAAATTATACCAATTAAAAATTTTTTATTGTGCTAAAAAAATTTAATGTCAGCTCGTCGGACAGATTTAAGACATTACCAAAGCGACTTAAAAGACAAAATGACAGCTATTGATTGCTGAGTGTACATCCTGCAAATAATGATAAAACCTCTCTGAGAAGAGCCTTTCTGAAATGCAACCCTGCAAAAACCAGTGGGTTTCTGGTGCTGACACACAGAATGATGGGGAGGAGGGGGATGAAGGATGCTTTGGAAAAGGTTTTCATTACAAATGTCAAACTCATTGACGCATTAAATCATAAAACCAAAGCCATTTTCCAATACTTTCCAGCACTTCCTCGTTACTTGACAGATGTAATTTTTTTAAAACGGTGATAGTTGAAATCAAAAGACTTTTAAATGAACAGTGGGCTGCAGTACTCAGCTTCCCAGAGATTACAGACTCTGGCCAGATATAACTAATATATCATATAATTCTCATTCAGATATATAAGCAAGACAGAGACAGTCTGCAAAGCTCCTAATTGCTCACTGATAGGATCTATGATCTTCCTGTACATTTTTATTCTTGGCAATATTTCCTCTCTCTTAGGAGATAGTCCAACATCAGCTATATTATATCACATAAATCTCCATTAAAATTAAGGACAGAGTTTCCACCCATCCCCATGCGTATTTGTTTTGCATTTAAACTTTACTTGCACTAGAGAGAAATAGGATTCATCCTGTGGCTAAACTGTTTGAGTGGATCTCAGCAGACTTGGACTTAAGCGTTGCTCGTGTCACAGACTGTACATCGCATTGGGGAAAAAAAAAAAGAAAAATATATTTCTGTTCCCATATAAATAGGAAAATACCATTTGCCTACTGGCCCTGATCCTGCAGATAGGTATAAGTGAAGAGAAAGTTAGGTATGTGAGTAATTTCATTCATGTCAAAGTCAGCTCCTATTTCTCCAGGGAGAGAGCGGGGAAAGCGGGACTGGTTCTGTGCTTCTGTCTCCAGGTTACTGAGATTGAGTCATTTTGAAAACAGGATTGAGAGAGAAATTTATTTCAAGAAAAAAAAAAAAAACAAACACAAAACACAAGAAAACCCAAACCCCACAGGCTCCACGTAGGGTCACTCAACCAGGATCCTGGTTGCCAGCCCTTGACTTCTTGCAGCCTTTTCCCCACCACGAGCTGTCAGTCACCAGCCGTCCTGGAGGCTGAAGGACCGTGATGGACTCCATCACCTCCAGAATCCAGCTGTCATCTGCAAAAGTTCTGCTGAATACCAACAACTGCTCCTATTTTTATAGTCCTCTCCCCTATCTTAACCTCTTCAGCACTTGCAGCAGCTCAGCCCAGGCTCATGCTCCAGCACTCAAACTGTTTTAAACACACTGCACATTGCAAAATACTTTCACGTCATATTTTATTCCATCCTGTTGCACTTCTTTCCTGTTTGATGTATCTGAAGCTCATGGAAGCTTTTTAGATTTTTAGCTCTTGGGGCTGGCAGCTATAGAGTTAATTTTAAAGCTTAAAGAAGTAAAAATCACTTCCAGGCAAACCCCTTATGAGCAGTAAGCATTGCCATTCATTTCTAATCCCTGCTTCTCTACACCCACAGGAAATAACCGTGAGAAATATGGGTACTATGAATCATTTATGGTGTTTCCCTTGCATGAAAAATTACTTTCCTTACCTATATGATCAGGGTGTCCATTTCAGTTTGTCATGCCTTTCACACAACTGCAGCAGGAGGTCAAAAGAGAGGCAATTTTCTACCCATACCCTCAACAAGGGCAGATAGCTGGAGTAGTTTTACCTGAAATATAGTTGTTGTCCTTCCGCAACTCCTCACTGCAGATTTTGCTCTCTCAAACTCAGTATAAAAATCTATATTGAAGTTTCAATAGTGTGTACCTCCTAACCCATGCGCTGCAGAATCATGCAGTCTTGGAGAATAAGAAAAACACCCATGTGATACAATAGTCTTCTCAATTCTGGAAGTTACGCCTTAATCTAATGTCGGTCTAGTATTTCCAGTCATTATTTATCACAAGTTTGGGATATTTTTTGGTTCTTTCTCCAAAACTCCTAGTTTTAAATGACAGAAACTTCCTTAAGCAAATAAAAATGAAATGAAGTTCTCCAGTTCGTTTCAGACTTAGTATCATTGCAATTTTTTCATGAGAAGTGAATAAAACCTTGCTGTTTGCTATAAGAGTAGACATCAGCTTCAGAAGGGCAGTACATTAGCACTGGGATGACTCTGAAAATCAACAGTTCATCACAGTGCTTATTTTAAATATTTTCTACCACAGCAAAGACTGTCAAAAGACTTTAGGTTTCTGCTAGCAAGATACTGGCAATGTTCTAGACTCAATATCATGCATAAACTGGACTTTCCTAAAATTGCTAAGCTTGAGTAGTATTTCATCACCACTAAGCATAACTTCAAGGGAAAAATGAGATAAAAGGAAAAATAAAAGCAGCATAGATAAAATGATGCCTGACAAGAGTACGTATGTACTTTGAAAGTAAGATTTTCAAAGGTAGCCAGAGAAATCACATCACACCTCATCATGACAGTGGGAATGTCAGCTCCATAGTGGCCACTCTGAGAAGTTCAGCCACAATTTTGCTGTTAACTCTCTCCAGTTGATGCCTCAAAATTATGCCGCCTATCAGCACTTCAAGACGTTCTTATCCAACGCATGCTGACTCACGTCTCACCGCATGCATTAGTGGACTTATTAGCCTCCTCCAGAACTTTTATTATCTGACTTAATGAACTGTGGGCTGCTTTATTCTAATATCTACAGCAATTCTGTACTTAACTCTGACTTACCAGCATTTTTAATATTTATAAATAGCAATTTGCTTGTACATTTCGCAGTGTATTTGCAGATCTCAAAGCACTTTGCAAAGGATATTTTCCCCACTTGCTTCACAAAAGAGGAAGAATGAACAATCCCATTCACTCATTTGCTAAAATGCAAAAAAATTTTAGCCTCTCACGATGGTGTGATGTACCCTCTTTCTTCAGGTAGTATTGTTGTCCTAACAATACTAAATATGGTAATAAAACAGGCAACAATGGTAACCATTTTACATGTCGAAACAGCAGGAAAAGGGACTCCAGCTTGCACTCTAAAGATACTGTAAAATCAACAGGCTCATCGTGCAGAGATGAAGCTCCAGAGCACTTCCAAACCAGAGCGATAAACCATGCAAACAGATTACCAGCTCTGAAGTTAATCTAGTGCTTTACACCATAGTCTTTTACAGCAGAATGCATTAATACCATGCTCCAATAAGCACAGCAATAGATGGCAAGATATAATAGCATCTCTGGATCCTAAATAATACATGGGAGGCTTCATATAGGGGGGAGCTGTTTTCTACTGCTGCAGATCTGTTACTTTTCAAAAGTGCTAAAAATTATTTCCTTCTATCAGCCCTAAAGGAAGAATAAAGCAGGCTAAAATGTAGCACGTTTACATTCAATATCCTGGCTTCAATAAAGTTTGGAGTCTTTCAAAAGATGCGGAATGAGTTTAATTTCAGCATCATTTGACTAAATCTTACCCCTAGGTTTGCTTAATTATAGAGACACTGGAAGAGAGATGAGATCATAAATCTCACAGTGTTGGGAAGCTATGCTAGTTAAAATTCAGCTAATAGAAAAGAGGTGCCTCCTGTGAGATTCAGCATGGATACACCGTAGAAACAATGGTAAAAAAGCACAACTATATTAATTAAGTGCAATGCTTACTAGCCTGCCTTTTCCAGTATATTTACTGTACCACACTCTGAACATTTCTAAGTGCTTTATTATTCATTTCTCAGAAACCCAGCACACAGTGCCTCCCTGCTTCTCTTTTCACCTAATTCCAGAGAGACGAGAAATGAGTGTTCTTGTCCTTTCCGAGAGCCACAACCCAGAGGAATCCAGCGAATTCTTTAGCACCTCACTGGAAATTTGTGAGGAATGCAGCGTAAACCAGATGTCCCTCCTGTCATCCCAGCTCACTATCAGGATTTTTTTATAAAAGACTCAGATAAAGGTAAAATCTTTTAAATTAAATGGCCTTGGGTTTCAAATAAAGATGATGAAGTTCACAGGTTTTCTTGGAACATGTCTCTATTCATATCAAAGTAGCTGAGTACTGCAAAAGTTACTCAATAGATCAGTCACAAACCCAACAAAAAGCAGAGACAGCACACAGGCAATCAAATTAAGACCCAATGGATCTTAAAACTTCCTCTGAAATTTTGTCTATTTAGTCTTTTGCTTTGTATATTTTTAAAAGACAGGATGACAGGGAGAAAAGGTACAAAATATTCTCCACAGATGGTTCAGAAAAATTGTAAACGGAACACCAAAATGAGGCTTTTATGTCTGGGCAACTCTGATAAATCAGATTACTGTCAGTCCCAGGTAATGTAAATCACATAGTGCAGTTTTGATGTGACAAACGCATTGATCCTTTCTGATAGTTGTTTTGCATCATTTATTTGAAACACGCTAAGCCAAGCTTATAGGAAAATTCTCTTAACCTGAGATAAATGTCTCTATTGACTTGAGTCAAGTTTTGTTGCAAAATGCAAATCCTGAAACTTTCTTCCAGATTGTTTTTTTAATTAACACCTCACTCGGAGCTAATTCACAGTCTTTAAAGTGAGCCAGTGAGACACTTTGATCTCTGTCTTTCCACACCATACTTTCTGCTTGATGAGGAAAGTTTCCTCTGGTCTTCCTGTTTAAATACTTCTGGTACATGTTAAACAATAGCCTGGTTATATCTTTCCCTCATTATCTGGGGTGTAACACAGCATCTCACCTTTTCAAGTACAGTGTATAATTTGTCCAAAGAGCAGCTCTTCTGACTACCTTGCAGTCCTGCTCAAGTAACGTGCCTGTGTTGTTCAAATGAGTTAAGTCCTGCATCACTCTGACATGTCTGCTAACAAGGACGTGGAGTGTTCATTCATGTAATCATGCATTTGTTGTTATGCTCCAGGCTTTTTTTCAGTGCTACCGTTAGTTGCTCACACTTGGTCCTGGATGTGCTCCCACTGATCAAAGAGCCAGCATGACAATCTAAAAGCAACCAGCTTTGCAGACCCTTTCTTACTGAAATGAATGTTTGTTTCAGAAGCTATGCAGAAACCCATCTCAGAATAGACTCTTGAAAGCCCAGGGATTGCTTTGTAGGACTTGGCATGCAACATGGCATATCGTTGGAAGAAAAGATTCTATGTTTCCAGTATGACTCGGTATTTTGTGATCAATAGTAGAAACAAAGTCCTGGGATCAGCCTGAACCTTCTGCACAGGTTCTGGTAGTGACTGCTTTCAGTTGTAATTTATGGACTTCTCATAGAACCTGCAAGAAGTTAGATATTGCACATATTATACAAAGACTAGAAATGGAGCTTGTGCCTTGGAGAGTTCTAGTAAATACATGATTACCCTTCAAACAGTTTTGTATATAAGATGGTGATCTCAGCATCTACAGCTCTCTCAAGGAGAGATTGGAAAAGAGGCTGCTGCGGAATTCCCCAACTTATTGCACATAATGCATATGGGTCAGGATCTATCCCTGCAGGGCAGATGTAACCATAAAGGTGGCAGAAGCTCAATTCTGTGGCACATTTTAAGTACAAGTTTTTATGTATTTTATTTTTTATATATATATAAAATCCTGAGAATTGTCTTTGTTCCATTATGGTGTTACAGAGAGCAGACCAAAAGATCATGGCAGTATGCAGTTCCACCTCACACCTAACCTGTTCTGTTTGTACTTCTCACACACATTTCTCAAAAGAGCTGTATTTGTTTTTCTCGCTTTTATTCATCTATGAAACTCTTTCTAGACTGCTGGATATAAGGAAGAGACCGTGATTAACTTTAACCAAACATCCTCTTCTGTTCTTCTGAATTATTCCTGTGGACAATCTGTCTTAAGCAAATTCTTACACGTGCTGACTCCAACAGATCAATACCTGTAACGCTACTGCACCAAATCAAAACTTTACAATCCCTTCAAAACAGCACTTTTATTCTGTGGAGTACCATACACTTCGTATTTCATATGAAGAAGAAAAAAAATATCTCCCCAATAAACCAAACTAAGAAAAAGATAATTTTTCCAGTATTATTTTTGCTTATTATAGAGACGATATGTTGGAAGTAGAGGTAAGTAGCCTAAAATCTTGATTCGATTCTTTGAGACATAAGATAGCAGAACAATTGACATTTTCTACTGATCATACACAGAGTAATCCACAGAGAGAAAAATAAGACTAGAGAGATGGAAAACTGAACTAAGTGTTTCACTAGTGCTGCTGTTGTCTGAATGTTAATCAATAAAGCAATAAATAAGCTGCCAAGTTAGGCATATCTTAGTGGGGGATTTTGGCCATAATTCTCTAGAGCATGTTTAGGGAGAGAAAGAGGTTGATTTCTATTGAATTTCTATTCTAACTTAGGCTTTAGAAAAAAAACCACAGATCTTCAGTTAACACTGAAGGAGTTCGTTCTTTCCACTTCAAGAAAAGAATGAAAATATCTTTCTGCTAGAATGTTCAGAAATCTAAACTTCTCTAAGAGCTTATATACAAGCCTTTCAAGTTTTTCCTGTGAATGACGCTGAACAAGATATGTATAGAAAAAGCATAGCATTCACAATTACAAATTACATACTTCAAAAAGAACTGAACTGGACCTCTGAATATACCAAATAAGATAGGTCCATAGCCTTAAGATGTCTGCTATGAATGTCATCCACCCTTGAAGCTTTTCAAGACTTTGGTAGACAAAACCATGACTGACCTTCTTTGAGCAGGAGGTTAGATCTGAGACCTCCAGAGGTCCCTTACAACCAACTCTTCTCTGACTCTATGTGATCCAAAGTAAAACAAAATAAAAGTACTGTTACTTCTGTCATTATACTATTTTCTTATTCTATTTCATCACTATGGTTAAAAAAAAAAAGAAAAAAAAAAAAGGCATATCTTTTTCCAGAAGGAATGTTTGTGAAAACAATGAACTGAGAAATAATGGACAGTTAGAAGACTCATCTAGGTAGAATATTATTATTATTAATAATAATAATAATAATAAAAATAAAAAAAATAATGAGAAAACTGTTTCAATCAAAACCATACAAAAAAGCACTGGCAACTAGAAAGGTATCTAAGATACTATAATAAATAAGCTAAACATTACATACTGGAAGCCAAAGGACAGTCTGTACTATATGAAGAGCACAGCACAGCCTCTTCAGAAATAGAGCTCCGCATTGGAGCAGAAAACAAACTGTCATAATCCAAGAGGCAATTAATTGGAATTAAAATCAAAGGAAAATTCTTTAGGAATCAGAGCAATCTGCTTCAGTTGTTTTCTCATGAACTGACTTACTAATATATATCTTCTATTTTTCTATATTGTTAAAACATGGAGGCCCATCGACCATAGGGTGAGATTATCTAAAATTCTTCCATGCTTTTCTAACATTAATCTTTTGAAAACCTAAAATTACTTCAGAGACAAGACCTTTTCAAAGGTTTTCATTTTATTTCTGAAACATGCTCTCCAGATGGGTGGTTGCTCTCCAAGCTCTGCCCACACCTCCAGTCTATCTCTGAAGGGAGTTTTGTAAGAGAAGTCGTAGACATTACACTATGTATCTTTTTCTACTGGAAGCAGAAGAGGTGGTTTACAAACTGAATAGGAGCATCTTTGCTTTCCCAGGGAAAACCTGCAGGGACCAGCCTGCTTTATTTAATTCTAAACAAAGAATTACAGAGCCAGACTCCAATTCATTCCAAAAAGTGTTTTCCGAATTAGTGTTTTCCCCAAAAGAGAGAACCTCATGTGACAAAGCAAACATAACTCATTTTTGCAGTAAAAACTGTTCGCCCCTCAGTTTAAAAAAATGCCATTTTTCATTGGTAATAATTCCTGAAGATACTGGTGTGCTTTATTTCTCATTGTTGATTATATTTACAACTTTTGCAAAAACAACTTCCGCCATGTAAGCCCAAACTCAACTTTCTGTATAGAGAGAGAGATAGATATATATTGTTTATTTATTTTTATATACATATATCTGATATGGACTTATCTTCACATGAGACACTGGCCACAGTCTGACTGTGCAGCAGTTCTCAGACTCTGGTACGCTGAACCTCAGTATTGGACCACTGACGGATGTTTAGCAGAACTATTGCTCGTCCTAGCACAATATGTGGTTAAAGACCATTTTTAGGCTGTTGTCAGAACATAAACATGCTACAAGTCAGGTAGTTTCTATGGAAACCACACTCAGTAAGACAGACATGGTAGGTCACTGCTTCAACAAAAGATAAACCAGGAATAGCTAACGTGTGAAACCTCAAATTATTTTCCCCTCTAAACAAGAGTGCTGTTTGCCCTCAGTAATAACTCTGGTTAAGAAGCAGCGCATACAGAAAACGTAGACTGAACACTCCAATAGCTCTTACTAATTTGGGAAGCACACTTTCAGCATTTTAAAAAGACTTAATTTTGTAAGGTGGTGAGGCAATGCATGATTCCTTCAAAGGTCTCACGTTTGATTCTTTACAACAGTGAGATATGCAAAATTATCAGTTCTCTCTAAAGCCGGAATCTTCATTTGAAGACTGTCCCTATTCATCCATCATAGTTTAGTCTCCATCCAATTTAAAGCATCACAAGGCAGATCTTATAAGATGACAATCAGTGGTGTCATAAAAATAAAAGCTGGATTGTCAAAGAAACTTAGGAGATACTTGGATGCCCAAACCTCTTAGAAGCATGTGTACGTTTCAGTTTTAGGCTTTTAAAAGAGGTGAAGTGACAAAATGATTGCATTACTTTGTTTAGTTATACTAACAAACAAAACCCCAAATAAATCCTGAAACATTTTTACCTTCTCATCTGAAACAACTAGAAAATTAAATCCAAACTAAACTTGATTACAACGGCAGTTTCTCTGCAGTATATCCTCACCAGCAAATACTTGAAGTATTTACCATTAATATTTATCCCAGTAGAAGAGGAACACCCCAAAATAAATGGAAATGGGCACAAAAAGGTTACAAAAGGCAACACCAAATATTATTTTCACATTCAAACAGTCATGTTTTTCTACTATTCCTTAAGTTTTATAAATAACCTAAGAGCTAGCTGGCATAGCAAGAGATCTAATTATAAACGAGTTATAATTATAAGTACCGTCTCTAAATTATATAACATAACATCAATATAAATGTATTCATTATGTAAATGGTTATTTTATTGCTCATTTAAAATACATAATGAAAATGCAGATAGTAGGTGGACAGCATGCTAAATAAGGGCACAAATGAAGGAAACATATCTTGGCAGAGACAGAAGACGTAGGTGTTAAAGAACAAGAGCAACACTTAGCTGTCTCTGTGATAACAGACAAGTGTTTACGCTCATGAGTTGGTCTCATGCATCACATCCAAGTTTGAAGATTTCAGTCTTAAGAGACATGCACCATATTTGCTTTGAATTTCTGCAGCCTCTCTCCTTTTGCTCTCAAGAGGGCAGGAGAAGAATGAGGACGAGACATTTGCATCCTGCTATTTTCTCTACCAGAATCTCAGTCCAAGATAAATCCAAGAACTCCCCCTATATGTGCAGCTGACCAGCACTAGAGATGGTACAAGTTACTGGAAGAGCTTAAAAAAGAATTTTCAACTACTTGGGCTGCTAAGGAGGCAGCCAGAGATTAAAGAACTCATGTTTTCTGTGGACCAGGCCAGGGGAATACTTACAGGCACGTGCTACACCGGAAAGTTTCTGAAGTCTGAGAGGTGAAATAATAATAATTCATCACCCCAGATCAGTGCTGGGAATCTAAACGCTCCAGGTGAACTATACTTGTAATTATTTCAAACCACCCAGCATATATCATTATTAACCATATTTACGGGTCCTAAGTGCAGAGCACAGCTGGAGCAGCAAACAAACACCATAGCAGCTCAGATAAATCTCCATGAAAAGCAGTAGCTACTCTACGAGGCACGTACTGAGTGCTCATACTCAATTTTGACAAGGACTATATTTATTTTTGCAGAATGTGAAGCAACCTGACGTGGCATTTCCCAAAGAAGCCTTTCTTCCTCCCTCTCTGTATTTAATGTCTGGATTATTCTACAACCCCTGGTTCCAGCTACCAAAGTTGTCAGCTTGTAGACAATGACAACATTTAGCTCTTACAATTTTATGTAAGGAAAACATTGGTCGGTTCCTCACTTTAAGCATGTTTTTTGGGAAACTGGAAGTTTAAAAATCAGTAGTTCTCAGCACGCAAACCAAATATTTAAGTATCTTTTAAAAAGAAATATTCTGCCAGACATTTACTCAAATCTACTCAGAGTGCTGCAAAAAGCTTCAAGCCAATTCCCAGCTCACTCCCTTCAGCTTCTCTCCAAGCCGCTTTTTTCCCACGAGGTTCCATTTATCCCTTGCTTCCGTTTACTTTAGACATCTCCTGTTTAATTTCTTAATTATAAGAATCATACTGCTCATCATTTAGCAGGATTTATAAGTCATATTTAATATCCTTACAGCACGGGTATATGTCCACTGCTATCTTACCCACCTCATGATTCACAGCTTGCTAGTCATTTAGCATACTTGCTTCTGTAGTAAGAGGAAAAAATCCCCTAACCATATATTTCCATTTACCAAACTCCTGCCTGTTACCTTCACACCTCCTTTTATACTAAGCAATTCTTTGACAGCAGACTCACCAGGAGAAATCCCACTTTGCAGACACCAATCAGACTCGGCTGGAGCAACAGGCAGGGAATGTCCTTTCATTAATCAGGCTGCCTTACAGCTGGTTTGGCACATCATCCTGTTATAATTACTAACACTTGGTTAAGCCAAAACCTCAGAAACTGCATTGATGTTCACAGGAAAAACCCAACCAGAGCACCAGGACCCCCAAAGCACCATTATCAACAGCAAAAAAAAAAAAAAAAAAAAAAAAAATTAGACTAAAATTACATGAATTTCAACATCAATTTGCAAAATAATTAAAGGTGAATTTCCAGGCCTACTTTTTTCAAGCTGTTCCAGGAATTGCTAATACTTAAAGCTCCCCACATTTTCCTTTACCTCATTACCACCTTTTTACTGGAAGTCCATTCTGAAATTCAGAAAAAGCTAAATTTTGCTACTGAATAATTTGTTTTAGCTTTGTCAAGTTAGGGAGACAGAGATGCCCAGCTTGCAAGCGTTTAAGCATGCAGAGTTGTTCCCTCATTTATGGGCTGCTTTTGCAGACACTTCACTATCTGCTTGAATATGCATTACGAGTCATCCCATTACCTTAAAGGGGATTGATTCCAGCTTATAAAACTGGGCCACAATATAAGGCTGTGCTGCAGTTGGATATTAAGTAGTCTTATTTACTTTAATGAGTAAGATATACATATCCTTAAGGGTTTTTTGCATCTTTTTAGAGAGGAATGAGGTAGTTCTCTTCAGGCATCACATTTGTAGACTGAAAACCTTGATCTTATTTTCCAGGCAATTCTTCCTTCAGTAGAGTTTTATCCTAAAATATATTCAAACTTCAAATTTTACAAAAAGCAGACACTCTTTTGTCATTTTGAGATGCTAACTTGTTTTCGTTCAAATGACTGCTGCTTTCTGTTCCAAGTCAGGATGCCAGTTAATAATCCGCTTTTATCCTGTCACCTCTCTAACCCAGGACCAAGAAACTCCAGTGATGCCTTCCTCAGAAACACCAGCTGTGAGCAACCCCAGTTCTGCAGATCTTATACCTGATGCATGATATCCATCAGGTCTGTGACTGCATAAAGAAGGTAACTAATCTTTTGTGGAAAGCTATTTAGTTTTGCTGTCTTGGAGCATTCAAAATATAATATCTATTTGCAAAAATCTGAGCTATCTTTTCCAAGGTAGAATCTGGAATCTATTGTTAAATGAATAAAATTACTCAGTGTCCTTTATAAACGTGAGCTCCTGTTAAAGGGCTATGATTGGCTCAAAGAATACTCAACAAATACTTAAGAATACGGCTTCTGAACTCTAATCAGCTGTGCACAGCAGGCTCAACTCTGGGACCCTGTTTGTCCAATAGTCAAAATTCTATTATAACTGGCCTTTCAGTTACATGAATGCAAACTGTGCTTTCGTCAAGCCTTCCTAGCGCCTCCACCATAATATTTAAAAATAACCCATTCATTAGCAATTACTATGTCAGTACACAGTCTTTTCATAGGTATTCGTGCTGCAGAAGTTTGTTCAAAAGGATTGGAACTATTGACTAAAATGAGAGTGGGAAAAAAAAACCAAAACACCAAACAAACCACCTGCAGCAACTTGCATCATGCATTATACATAGCACGAGAAATCTCAGTGGCACCCGGGCATTGGAGGCAAAATTTCCTCCTCAGATCCTCATGGTAATAGCTGAGTTGGGTATTCTGCACACAGAGAGAGGGCAGATTCCCCAAAGTCAGGCTGACATCAAGGTACAGAAACTGAATATCACCATTCAGGATAACCCCAGGAGGAGGAATTTGCACTGAATTTCTAACACTTCAATGCACATGTGTGAATTTAAAGAGAAGGTGGCAGAAAAGCAAGAGTAATATGTAATTCTAGAATTTTAAGAGTAGAAAAAAAAAACACTATGTGTGAGGGTCTGGAGGTGACATTTCA
Organism: Caloenas nicobarica; assembly: GCF_036013445.1. NCBI lineage: Eukaryota > Metazoa > Chordata > Aves > Columbiformes > Columbidae > Caloenas > Caloenas nicobarica. The sequence goes on along the minus strand of NC_088262.1, from coordinate 6,427,259 downwards.
GCCAAAGAAAGAAAATTCAGCCCCAGTTATTAAGTTTAAGGTGCCAGTTTCAAGACTGCGAAGTCAAGCCATTTTATACCTCACTATAAAAGAACTGCCATCCAAGTACAAGCAGCATTACATCATCTTTAACCTCCATCATCTAAAGTCATATTAATATGCTGAAGTCAACTGTGCATAGTGAGAGAAAGAACTTAAAAATGTCACAGAATAGAAGTGGAATTTTGATCAGTGAATTTAAAAACATCTCTGTGATTGTACAGTGCAGAAACATCACTAACGAAACTTGCTGTGTCTTATTCTTTTTTTACATCAGTTCCCATACTCACTTTATCGAGCGTGAACTGGGAAATCCTCCCAACTCACACGGGACATTTCCTAGTGTACTGGGTGAATTCAAAACTGATGATGGGAAGAATCAGAAGTCATCCAAAAATTCAACAGCTCACAGAGCGAAGAGGCAAAATATTCACCCCGCTATAGCTGCTTGGATCTTAAAGCAACTACTTGAAGCTGTGTAATCTGAAGATTTGGTCTTGTACTTACCCAAAAAGTTCAGGTTTATTTTCCTTTCTGTTTATCTAGGAAAACTCTGGCAGAATCAGTCTTGCGGCATTTCTTTTTTTTTTTTTTCTTTTTGGTTGTTGCTCAAGATGCAACATACTAAAGCAAGGATGGTAAAGAGAAGGGAAGCACTTTCCCTGCAGACTTTTCTACCTTCTGGAATTATAAATTCTTCCTTTTACTTTAGCCCTAAAGGTCTGTCTACAACTGTGTTTAAGGAGACCCACAGGGAGGGCAGCCCAAAAAAAAGCAAGGAAAAGCAGGCTGATTTAAAAAAAAAAAAAAAAAAAGGAGGATGATTTTTAAACAGCAGGATGATTTTAGAGAGAGGAGGAAACCTCAGTGAAGGAAGGAATGGTGGAGGAAGTGAACTCCACATCACGCTCTGAGAAAAGGGAGGGAACGCTTTAGACTGGGCATTTTGTGGGAATTGCAGGGATCCAACATCACGTGCAAATAAAGACTGGGTTGTAACAATGCTGGGATTCCACACAAGTTATAGGTGTCTCAGAGGAGAAACCAGCCCCTAAGTTAATAATACTCCAAACCAACACATTAGCAAAAATATCTGAGTAATGGGTAACTTTCATGTTTCCATAGATACACTCAGGTAAAAAGCTGGGGGTAAGGGAATCCACACCAGGAATGACTGATTCAGTGTATCCTTGAGCACACTCTTCACATTCTCAGAACTTTTTAGAAGTCCCTTTACCTCTCTTTAGGTGGCTTTATACCCTAGACTCAATAGTTATTTCCCAGGCTCAAAAAAAGTTTGCCTCTTGAGGCTAAGTATGTAAAATATTGCAGGTGTTCTTCAATAATTCATTAAATTTAATCAGTCTAGTACCACCATAATTAGCAAGGTAATATATGAATAAACAAAAAGGTAATAAACATTAAATATTTAGAAAAAATATTATTAAAACAAATGTCAATAGGTGCTAGGCTTTAAGACACTAAACATGTATTTAGTTTGCGTTGTTAGAAAAACCTCTGAATCCATTAGGCAAGTGGAAGATGAGGAAGCCTGTGTGCCAAACCAATCCAAGCTTCTCCAACTTGCATTCTACTGCAGAATTATGGCCTAAATATCTTTTTAAAAATATTGTTTTATAAAAATTATACCCTGGTCCCCAGGTTTTCAAAATAAAGTTGTAATCATTATTGGATGGATTCTAATTCTGCTACCACATATATCTGATGTTCTTCAGCACATTCAATTTGCTTTCAGCACGTGCGTAGCATAGAGATGCTCTACAGTGCAAGCGCAACACATCCAGAGCTCATCAGCCTCAAAATATCCATGTGTGCAACTTCTCTGTATTATTTTACATGGGATTTCTTAATTGGAAATATACTTGTTATTTTTAGCAGGAATTTGTACAGTGCAGTGAGTGTATGTGTTTCTACAGACCTTTAATTTTGCAGCAAGCTCTGGTAGTACACTGGAAGTGACCAAAACTTTACAGCTTTTATGAAGTGGAGGTTGCCCAATATCTACATACCTAGTGTCGCCAGTGAAGCAATATTAATTAACGCTGTCTCAGAATTCAATTCAGCTACCTCAGTACAGAGAATTTGCCTTAGATATTTATAGTCTTGGTGTCTCTTATGTCAAAACCAAACACCAAAAGCACCTTTTCAAAATAGAGCTTAGGGACTCAAGAATGGTGCTTTTGCTACCCCCTTCCTCCCCCCGCTTTTTTGCCTTGGTAGTTTTAGATAAGGTATTTCTAATGTCTGATGAATTCAAAGGAAGGAGATCTGGTTCATACTGTTTTGAGTTTTCCAAGCACTGATGGTAAACTGTGCTCTAGCATTACGGTTTTGCAGGACTATCTATGTCATGCCCAATTTCACATGAAACAGATAAGTCTTATTAAATGAGCCCCTAAATGTAATAGAATTATAGTTGGGAAATGTAGTAGTAAAGTACATTATCTCTATATGATCACATAATGTGGAAATAGGCTTTCTCCAATTCATATTACCTCCAGATACACAATTTACCTCTGGAATTTTAAAGACGACTTGCTGAATGATGCTGCACATTTTGTAATTACGAGTATTTTTACAAGTATTTTAATTGTTGTTTTTTGTGGGGGTTTGTTTGGTTGGTTTTGTTGTTTGTTTGTTTTTTACTAATAAACATGGAGAGATTAACTGTGTTTGCTTAGCAAAACTAGTCAACAATTTGTGCTAATTCATTTTATTTATAGTTTTTCTCTTGGAAATAGCAGTGGGCTACACCTAATTAGCTTTTTGACTTGGACAGCAACAAACTGATGAAATCAAGCAGAAGTAAAATCCATCTTAAACTAAATACTGATAAACCACATTTATAACCGAACAATTATTCCCGTATTTTTTCAAGTCAAACTTTCGTATTGAAACAGATACGTTTTACCAATACTTAAAGAAAAAAACTGTAATTTAGAAGATGATGCAATGCCACAGCTGTTTCAGGGTTGGTTGGTTTTCAGGCCTTTAGTGACTACGTCACAGCCACGCTTGTTATGCCTCAGACACCACTCACTGACTTTAGAATAACAAAAATGTACTGTTAAACTTCGCATCAATAAAAGCAGGCTGCTAAACTCCATTTTCCCCTTACTCTCCAGGATGGGTCTAAATGTACATTGAGAAATGTAATATATTATATCCTTTACATAATGCTTGTGATTTGTTCTTAAAAAACACTGTAAAGACTACTCCTACGTTTACCTCAAGCATTCACTTAGCTGACAACAGGTCTAGGAGAAACTCAGCAATGGCTTAAAATAATTACATTAACACACCGCCTTAAATGCCTCCTGTACTTCAAATCATTCTTTAGAGAAAAACTTCTAATGCTCACCTTCAGTGAGACCTTCTCTGGCTCCTGCTGTACATCCCGCCTGTTTTCCCATTCCCCCTGGAAGAAGTAGAACAAATTGCATTTCTCCCTGAAAGAAACACCTTTCGATGCATTTGTCAGCTACTCTTTTAAAGCTGATATACTCTTCATTTTTCTCTACTCTTTATCTCTTCTCCACTACAACAGAATGTCAGTTAATCAGGATGACTTTTGTTTGAATTTATCAATTCCCTAGATGGGGTATAGTTATTAGCTGAGATTAGATCTACACAAATACCAAGGTATTTGAACTGTTCTGTCATTTACAACTTCAATCCCTGGTCTCTTGCTAGGATATTCCAACTTCAGTTTGAAAGTACAAGTCATACTAAATCCCACTCCTACAATTTTTACATATGTCCTCCCAATCTTACAATACACCATTATTTTAGGATTTAATCCCTTATTACTAGTCCAGAAATTTGCTAATTTAGCTCTAAGCAATTCATACTATTCTTTCCTTTGTTCACTTACTGTTTTCTTTGTATTAATTTTTTCATTATTCCATTATTATTTTCAGTTATTACCTACTACCTATATGGTCTTTATTGCATTACCAATAACACGCAGATGCTAACATCTACTTCTCTTCAAAAGATCATCCAATAAAATATTTTTTTCAGTTCCCTCTTTAACAAAGGTCTCTATTCTGACCATGTTGCAAAACATGACGTTTTTTGGCCTTCGATAAGGCTAAAATAAAGTGAGACTAACAAAGTGTTGCAGGATCAAATCCTCAGTGGAGCTACTGACTCTCCTGTTGCTGAATTGCTCTTGGATGCCCAGCTCTCGGATGTCCAGCTCACCCAGCAGGACATCTGAAGGGATGCTGCTGTTTCCCACTCCTTTAGACATCACCTGGTCCTCCAAGATGCACCACGACTCCTGTTTAGCCCAAAGACGATTTGGGTGCAGAGCCTGGACAATGTACATCAGGCCACTCTGATGTATGAAGACAGTGATGATTACTGGCATTTTTTTCCCCCTGTAACCCCAAGATCGTGGTTCCGCTTCTAACCTAATTATGTTCATATAAACCACAATTAGTTTTTCCTGTTTATGAATTAGCCTGGAAGATTTGCTGAATACATTTTGATCCTCAGCCACCACCTACTTGCAGAAAATGCAAATTATGAGCTAAGAATTCAATTATAACACAGTGGAACCTAAATAAAGCATACATACTTAGCTACTTATTCATGCAATAACATCAAGTACACAAAGAAAACAACCAGGGTGTTTACAGTGTTCAGCTCCCTATTTTTTCTCCAATCCATAGGCATTGCTTTTTCAAAACATCCCAATTAACACACTTGTCAAACAACTCTTTTTTAGACTCACCATGGCCACACTTCTACTTTCAGAAAATATCTCAAATAACATTGAAGTTGGCTTCGTAAGTACACCCCCAAGTCGATCAACAAGCCCTAATGGTTTGCTGTTTCCGTTAGACTTTTCCTGACAGTTTTAAAGCACAACAAAAAATATCTTGAAAAAAATCCTTGGTGAACACAAAGCCTTTAGTCGTTTTATCTAACACATCTTTGATTTTAACTGGTAGAGACATGACAATAATTCTCTTGCACAAATGTTAGAAAAAGAAAATACATTTTCTGTAGTGCTACTTTTCAAAATTACAGCACAAAATATCACAAGCAGTCAACATTGCCCATGCTTTCCCTCCTTAGTTAAAAGGAAAGAATATATAAAGATATACGATACTGTACCTGATTTATGTATGATATGGTTTATTACATCACATTTAAGGAATAATCTCATGATTTTGTAGTATAAAGCAAATCGACAGCTGGTGAGTTTGATTAAATACTGAAGTGGAGGTATTTAATCAATCCTGATTGCCATTTATGGGAGGCACATTGAAGCTGAGGCATTTAATCAATCCTGATAGCCACTTATGGCAAGCACCATATACCACAAAGCAATAAAGATTATTGCTATTATAGAAAAACTATACCACCAAAAAAAAAAAAAAAGAGAAAAGGAAAAAATATTTTCCACTATCTCAGAAGATGGGCCCTGTTACTATTCTTTGGATTCTCCAAAGAGATGATCAGTATATACAACACTTCACTGAGAATGAAAGTCCGTCCTTGACATCAACGCACTTTGGATGTAGATAATGTAATGATGGGAATTATCTCGACAACAGCCAATTTAGCCAGTTTGGGAGGAAAACACTCTAGAAAGATTGGAGCTACCAGCAGAGAGCAGTGAGAGGATAGAAAGTTATCTCCTGCCAAAGAACTAACAAGACCCTCAGAGACCCTGTGGCCAGCAGAGCCACCCGTTCGGTGTCCCCACATCACCCTCTGCCCACGCAGTCAGGAGCTGCGTCCCAGGGGGTCTGATCCTTCCCTCTTTCCAGCCTGGCAGAGATTTACATCTGGCGGTATGTGACTGGAAAGAAAGAGTAAAGTTCTGTGTGTCTGCCACACAGCTTTTTCATACCTGCTTCATTCCCCACTGCCACTCAAAAAAACCCACCACCACCACCACCACACCAACCACACTGAGAAAATCATTCCTCTCCCCTGCCCAAATTACTCCTTGAAAAAACCAATATTCACTACATTTTGGAATTTGCATCTATTACGCTTACTATTGAGAGTATATATGAGGTTTTTATCAAGAGTTTCATCACAAGTAAAGGCTTTCCAGCAGCTTCTGCAGAGCAAAAGACACAGTCAAGAAGTTTTACAAAATTTTGGGCACATAAAGCAAAACCAAAAAGCCTCCAAATTAAATAAACTTACAATCGAACCTCAATATTATGGGCAGCTCCAGATTCCAAAATATTGACCCCCTTTATTCTTTATAGTCTGTACTTTGAAATAAAACCTCCATTTGATGAAGGCACCATTGATACTTATGCATATCTTTCCATAGCATTTTGGTCACAGGTGGACAGATCTTCAGGTGCAGAATTATTATTGCTAAACCACTAAGAATACCAGTTGTATAGTTTTGGGTCACATAGTCTTATTTAGGAAAAAGATAGCCAAATATTTTCTCAAAGAAACATGCCTGGTCATATACTAATTAAATCTGGTTTAAGAGATTGTGCTTAGATAATTATTTATTACAAGGATTCCCGCCCTCGCTAAAGCATTAGTCCTGCTCATTTTTAGGTTAACTATCTGTTTACCCGCCTTGTTTGTTAAATTTGCAGCCTGAGAATGTGTCGTGCCTCCATGCAAGTGTACTCACATCTAATCAATGCCGAGTACACACGTCCCTGCCCCTCGCATCCTCTCCCAGACGCGCTCGCTGCTGCCGACAGCTGGAACGGAAAAGTGGTCAAACACAATGCAAAGCAGTGGGAGCAACTGACTCACTTTTAACGCCATGATTGTTATAATTACGTTGTTTAACCTCTACCATCTTATCTGTTAAACACACACAGTAATTCATTTTTCCACTAGGAATGTTCCTTATGTGTGTAATTTCAGCACTGTATGTGCAACAGGAATGTAATAAAATTAAGTCATGCACGAGTGAGTTTTACAAGGCACAGTTCCAAGAGCTGTTAATTTAAAGCTATTCACAGTATATTTAAATTTTACAGGCAGTGTTATCAGCAGTGTCACTGTAACACATGTATATTGCTTTTCTATTACTTTTGAATTTTGCATTCTCTTACACAAGGCAGGGGGGACTCTGTTAATGTACTAGAAGACACTGTAAAGTGCTTCACCCTCTCAGAGTGTGGTAGTTACTATATTCATCATCTCCTTCCCACAATTCTCTCTTTCAGAAGTTCAGTGGCCCCAACATATGATGTTAGTAATTGGGTCCTTGAATTGAACGTCAACGAATTTGCATACGCTTTCCTTCAACCCTCTCTCTCCCCAGAGAGAAATCATAGTATCATTATTTAAGAAACAGAATTGTGGGTTTGGTGTGGGATTTTTTCATGGGTTTTGTTTGGTTTGCATGTGTGTGGTGTTTTGTTTTTGTTTTTATCCTGGCTCAAAGCAAAATTTCTGTTTGCAGAAGTGGTCCTTCTCAGTACCTTTTATTCAAAAGGCTTTTATATGGCTGAAGTAGAATTACTAGTGAAGTAAAAGGAAAATCATTATGCAAAAAGCAGGGTGTTCTCCTGGAACATGGGATCTCTCAGCACTTCCGATAAGAGAAATGGGTAGGAAATGCCATTGATACAGGTTACTCAATGTACCAGAGTTCTTCTGACCCACATAAACATATAGTCTTACTGAGCTAGAGGTTGATTCAAAAGCTCCGGTTTTAAGATAAATGGTCTAAAATGGGCTATTGGATATTCTAGCATGGAGCATGGTGTTCTGAACAATGTAATTTTCCTTTTCTAAGAAAATAAAGATGTCAAGGGCCTCATAATTGAAGGGGAAATATGGCCATTCTCAAGCATTCCAAAAAGCTCTGTCATAGTAGCTACCTTGAAAGAAAATTCAAAGAGAACACACAAAAATTGCAATAGAAATAAACATGGAAACCGTCTGAGATTCATGGCAGCATCACACTGATTCAAGGCTCTTTAATGAGAAAGAAAAAAGTTTGGTAGATGAAGATATAATTATTGAAGAGAGCACAAGAATCTACAGACTTGAAAGTGAATGGATAGGGCTGCGGGAAAGAAAAAAGAATCAAAACCAATTGAGTTATTTGAGGGAACACTCCAACATACCTTTAGTGAGGCAACAAAGGCTCCTTTGAAAGTAGAGTGTTAGGTACTTATTTAAAACAGCCTAAGTGGAAAATACCAATTATAGTGGAGGCTTATAATTATTTTAATAAGAAAATAATGAAACGCAACAAAAGAATTGTTAAGAAGAAAATGTCTGTTTCAAATTATTTGACTGCATAGAAGACAGAAAGGGAACAACGATGGGTGCCTGCTCTGGGTATGTGAAAAAGGATCAATGTTCTGAAAGGGTGGGAACTTAGAAAACCCACAAGATGTTCAGATATATCAGAAGTTACATAAACAATTTTGCAATTAAGGCCCTAGAGGAGAAGAAAAGTGAGAAAATGAACAAGAAATATTTAAGCAAAATAATTTCTGTATATTAGTTCTTTATTAAATAAATTTTATCCAGTTTCCTGCTGAGAAATATGAATTATGGCTGGGAGAAATGCAAGCATAAAATGAAGGTGAAAGATGTCATTTCTACTTTCAGATCAATGTCATTTGATGGAGCTTTAATCATTAAACTGCAAGGGGAATATAATTTAATTAAAATATTGGAATCCTATTAGATTTGATTCTATGGAGAAAAAACTCCACCTTCATCAGCTTAGTAGGTATTGTAGAACTGTGCATTAACTACTTTGGTGAATATCAACTTGGATTTTACTTCCCTATCTCCTGACAAACTGAGCAGAGGTCAGAGCCCAAGTGCCTCCAGGTTCCCCTTCACTCTCCAACTAAATCCACTTCTGGGAAAAGGATTCGGTTTCTCAGTATTCGAATTCAGGATGTTGCTTAAAGTACCACAGTGCAGGATGTGCTGTGCTATGATGTCCACTTAAACAGCTTATTTTAACTAAGTTTTCATATCTTTGTTACATGTTCACAATAGACGATATAGACCAACTGGTCTTAAAAAGAGAAGCAGTAAAAACTTGTCAGTTTTCTTAATAATTATGAACAATTACTGAGTTTCTGTGTCATGGCTTTGTGTATTTTATGCTTTAAATTTCTTTTTAGAAACTACATCAACTGAAAAATTCCAGAAAAATGAAAATTATCTCCTTATATCATCCTCTTACAATGGCAGCGTATTTTAAACTGACAGAAATAAAGTCAGTGCATCTAGAAAAGATCATGAATATTTGACCATTACTCAGATAATATTGTGGAATTAAAGAAGAAAATTCAAAAGGAAAAATTACTAATCACTATTCTATTAATTCAATCTGTACATCACCCAGAATATCTGGCAAGCCCTTATGATTTGTTCGAAGGGAATTCTAATGACACCTTTGTTTCAGCAAAAGAAATATAATGACATCAAGACAGAAAAATAATTATTCTCATTAAAAAAAAAAAAAGTTGCATTAACTCCATAGGGAATCCAAAATCCTGAGACACATTGACACAATTCCTGGGAAAGTGACAGGTGTTTCAAAACTAAGCAACAACAAACGTCAGTAGGAGACTACATAACTCCAGGGCAAGAATCTGCAAACGAAAGAAAATCAGCAGTAATTTATGCACATGACAATTAAAAAAAAAGGAGTACAAAAGTAGTCTGAAATGTGAAAGCTCTGCACTAGCACACCTTCTTCTGGAAACACAAAGGAAATCAAATGTGATCAAAGGATTTCTGCTAAATAAAACCAACTACAACTATTCAGCATAGGAGAATTGTAATATAAGTGACAAAGATATCAGCACGAGGATGTGATAGCATCTACAGACAGACTAAAAACTAGAGGAAAACCTCAGATTATTAGGTTGTGTTGATGTTGAAAAACATGACTATTTGTCTTAGAATGTTCTACAAATCTTCACTTATTTGCAACATTCTTCACAGCATGGTGTTCATTACCATTAATTAGCTGAACTTCATTTCCACAGGGACTGCAGAAGCAGCAGAATCATTGCAAAGGTAGAAAAATTATAAGGTACATGGAGTTCTGGGGCTCCCTGCTGGTTCCCAGCATTCTTCTACAGTCACCCCAGCAAGGCAGGTCCTGGCTGGACACCCCATTTCTCAGCTGTTGGCTGCCAAACACCAGCGTCCTCCTTCAAAAGGAAAACCCTGATGGAACCGCTTCCCAGCCAGGCTGCACAGCCCTCATTCCCTGGCCGTGTCTGAGCCAGGGGCAACACCCAAAAGCCAGGATGCCAAAAGCCAGGATGCCCCAGCAGCGGGTGACAACCCTGATGGGACAGATCCCCAACTGGGACAGTGGCGGCCGAGCTGACGAACGCCCTGTGCCCCAGGACCGGCAGCTTAGAGATGTGGTGTTGGTATTATTTTTATTTTTTTAAAGTTTTTGGCCGGTTAGGCAAAATTCTGTACTAGATGTTAGATATGAATACATTTTGTAGCAGAATTCTGGTTTTCCCTTGTCAGTAGCTACCTAATATTATCAAGAGCCATTTTCATGAAATGATTTACACTACAGACACTCTGTCAATGCATTATTGGCGCTCAAACTCTATCTATCTGTTGAAAATGCACACTCTCTTCACTGAACACTAAGTTAAATCTTCAAGTAAAAAACAAAAAACCCCAAAACAACAAAAAAACCCCAAACCAACGAACAAACAAAAACCAAACACATACAAACAAACAAAACTCCCGCATTTCTTTAATGAAAAAAAATGCACCAAGGATTACTGATAATGATTCTATAAGAAATGTAAGGTTTTTATTTTACTTTCCTACAGCTGAATATCCCACAGATTTAAATTTCCTACATGCCAAATATCCCCATGTCTCTTTGGAACCAGTTGTAGCAGACTCAGTGTAACATGTCCAAAGGACACAGATAAAGTCACAGCTGGTGTGCCCCGACTGTGGGATTTGTTTGTTTGCTTTAACAAATGATGCTGGTCTTTCTAGAAATTTATTTATTTCCCACTTCTCCTGTACTACTCTCTCTTTCTGCATTTTTTTTTAAAAAACTGTGCAATATCAGAGCAATTATGACTTCAGCAATTATTTCATAAATACTTTTAAAATTTTAATATCCAGCAAAGTATCTTCATAATGCACTAAGTTTGCCTATAATTTATGAGTTGCAGAACTAAAATATCCAAATCAATACCCAGAAAGTATCACACCTTTAAACCAAATTAACTTAAGTAGGAGCAGTTAATCCTCAATGTCAAGTCATGCTGCCTTTTTATTTTTTTTCTCCTTAAGTAATTTAAAAGATAATTTCCCTGAGGATTTAAAAGCACTGAGATATGCTATATGGAATAGCATCAGCTTTGCCTGGGAAGGACACACTTCACATGTCTTTAAAATAAATTGACAGAGAATGTAACGTAGCCTTCCTGGGTATTTTCATCACAGCACTACCTATTTATTATCGAGAAAATGTCTAGTTCAGGTGTTGATTCAGGAAGCAAAATCTTAGAGATTGAACCATGAAAATGACACTCATAATGCACAAAGAAAGAGAAGCAAAACGTCTCAAAGGGAACTAAGACAATGAATCTGAGCTTGAATGTATCTGTAATTAAAATGGATAGTTCACATATAGGCACGTTTTATACAGGCATATTAAAACATAATGCTGATGCGCTAAGTGAGCCCAGAGCAACAGGAATGGATTCCTACCGATCCACAAAATCCAGAAAGTACATTGTCCTATTAAATATGTGCGATGCAGAACTGCGGGAAGCAGACGATGCTGCGGGTTCGGATGCTGCTGTGATGCAGGTGATGCTGAACTCCAGCAGATCTACCTGCTCCGAGTTCAGATGTCGCCGCGTCTGGCTGCTACTTGGTCTGTGGCCACGCATGATTCTGCTAATTCTTACTGCTGAAAGCAGTTTTATCAAATAACAAGATTATGGCTGCTGAAGAAAACAGAAATATATTTTCAAACATTAACTTAAAAATATGTATTTTTATACTTAATCCTTTCATTGCCCTGCACTCTGCTGAGCAGCCACCCTCTTCAACATGAGCTCTCCAGAACATGAATCTTCCATGAAACAAACAAAAACACCCCCGAAACTTCTACAAAACAAACAAACCAAAACTTCTACAAAACAAAACAAAAAACCCCAACAACTTAAATTCAATATAACAGGTAAAAAAATTACACTAACCATATATGTTTACACCCAAGATAAAATCTCAAAAACTTGCAATGTTCTCAACCTTATAGTGCTGGAGAAAGCAGAATTTTGACAGAGTACTTAGGTATTTATAACCCACACTGCTAGACAAAAAAAAAAAAAGAAAAAAAAAGAAAAAAAAAGTCTTTCTGGGTATATAGTAGAAAGACATGTATTTATAAAGAGGAATTATTTTATTTTAAACTCAATGTGCTAAATAATTTATCACAGTATGTTGTTACTCAGAACCTTAAGTTCCCAAAGAAAAAGACCAATGTCTAATCAAAGTTGCCCACCTGGAAAATTGTGGTACTTGTTCAATGTTATCAGAACAGGCTCATTTACTGTAGTGGCATTGTACAAAAATAGTCTTGTGTATAAAACATTATCCTGATTATAGGATTACTCCTGTTAGCAGCCATTCATTTTAAAGCATCACTACCCTTCTTAGAGCAAGACAGAGTACTGTGTTATTTCACAGTAATGGTAGTGAACACTGCACCCTAATCATGGAACTCCTTAGGATAATTACTGCTCGAATACCAGGGTAGTCAACTAAGCTCCATCTCTTAAAACCTGGAATGCAAAGGTGATATGAGGTAAGTGTCAAGAAGACTTAAAATTTCCAGGTGTTAACTGGCTTCCCAGTGCACTGCCCCTGCGATCACCACAGCATCTTTATGGAGACCCAGGCTCCTTCCCTGGGACACCCGGCTCTGCCTTCGCCTTCAGGGAAGGACCGGCCGCTGTTAGACAGATCTGTCTGTCCGCCAGTCAGTTATTTGCAAACCGCCACAACAAAATCTAACAGAGTAGCTTACTGCCTAGACAGAAAAGTATTAAGGGAGACCATGATAAAGGGAAACAAAGGGGTTTAATAACTGCGAGATCCCTGTTGAGTCATTAGCCAGCAATAACCACCAAACAAGACAGTGTCCTTTGCCTACTCAGCCCTGCCTGAACAAACAATCACCCGGAGCCTGACACCGTACAAATTAAACGAGTGCTTGTGCCTGCATGGGAATGAAAACCCATTCCTCCTCACTGCTAACAGCCCCAACGAGCCGTCACCTCCATGACTTACACTCCTTCCCCGAGGAAGGGAGTGAGGCATGAGTCCTTAGGGCATCAGTGCAGTTCATTCACAGATGCCCATCTCTCTATTTAATGAGTATGAAATAACTGAAGGAACAAGGAATTAATTTAAGGAGTGAGTACTGTTAGGAAATCAGACAAGGCTCTTGAAACCTAGTGTCCTACATACTTAGACACACACAGTAAAAAGAGAATTTACATCATGTGTTTGTTGGACAGAAGTAGTGAGATAGAACAGATTAAATACAGTTTCATATCAGAAGGAACTAATTCTACCAATAGTAGAAAAGTAAACAGAAAATGAAAATTAATAACAGCACAGTTTGCTCTCCCATATGCTTTTCCATCTCGCTATTTTACGTGGAACTATAAATGATATCGGGCTGCTTGCTTACAAGTAATGAGCCATTAAGCAGAATCGTAGCAGATACCTAACAAGATGCACTTCTCTAATTGACTTCATTGTTGAAGTAATAAATGAGATCCAGCTTTCCTTCTTTATATGAAATGTGCCCAAGTTGTTCCAAGCATTGTATAAACATTTTCTCTGTGAATGCTTCTGTGCAGAGAGAACAGAGTTAGAAGATGAAATTCCTAGTCTATTTTAGAAGAAGGAATATGTGCATAAACATCCTTGTGAATCTCAAGGTGAAGTTTTCAGGTTTTTTTATGACATATTTTTGTCATTGTAAGCATCAGTGATCGCTGGAGCTGACATTCTTATTAATATGTTATCAAAATAATTCTCAAGAAACCTAGTGAGGAAAGAATAAGTCAAACAAGCTTGTATCCAGAAAGTCTCAGTGGTCAAATCTCTTGGAATTGCAAAATTTTGATGACAAAACAAAACCACTTCATGTCTGTCCACATTTTCCAAATTTTTACTCTAGCATAAACTGATTCTAACTCTGACGCCTCACAGGGGAAAATAAAGAGAAATAGCTCACGTCTGCAGCATGCACAACAGGGAGAGACCAGAATAAGAATCTCGAGACACACAGGAACACGTACAAAACTGAAGTACCAGACATAAAAACGGAGCACAGCCAGAATTTCAGCAAAAACAATTGACCACAGCTGCACACTCCCCAGTAGCTACTGTAAGTTGTATCACAGCGTACGCATTGGCTCCTTGCTTTTCTGAGAGCATTTTTATTTGCTCCCAAAGGCAGGGAAGTGTAAAACTGGGACTCTGGTTATGGCAGAGGAGGACCAAGAGCAGTTACTAACAAACACAGACCCTGTTTCATAATTTATGACAAGACACAGTAGCTTGATACCAGACAAACAAGGTCAGGGGGTGGACAAATATGAATGTGCTTTTCTGAATTCATGGGTTTGATAATTAGTGCCCACAATAACAGGGGTGGAGTTGTGGGGGAAGCAGAGAGACACATTTTCTCCAGCTTTTCCATTCTGGGGTTTACCAAGGTTTGCTGCTCTTTCAGTTTTGCATTTTAAACTGGATTTCTCTTTCCTTTCACATCCAATTTGGAGCATAATTTTTCATTGTCATTCTAAGATGTGACAGCAATCAAGTGGAAATAGCAGCCAGTAGCCACAGTAAATCATGACTGGGGAGTAATTAACTTGTCTGTAATTAACCATGGTATCTGGCATCTTATAACTAAGGAGTGGAAAAATTCACATCTAGCATAATTATTGATGATCACTTCAAATGGAATTTATTATTTAGGCATATACAGATTTTTAGAAGCAAGCAGATCATCCAATGCTCTGAACATCTCTAACTAAAGATCATTTTTTCACCCAGAACATTACTGTAGACTGGCTCGAGAGAAACTCTTCTGTGTTTCCCAACTGTTGGATGATTGCCTTACAATCCACAGATTTCTTGAAATCACTATTAAAATTTATATTTCATATGATCTCTGATGTAATTTCTAAGTTGCTTAGGGACACTACTACAGTTTATACTTGCACAAAAACCAGAACCAATACTACATTTTAGAGATCTATGGGTCAGAAGGGATCATGGCTCCTAGTCTTACCCCAACCTAGCTCAGAGATCAAGAACAAAGAGGTAATGTATTATTGTGTCAGAATTTGCAAATCAGAGCCCCATTAATAGTTCACCTTGGGCTGATTTCGTCACATATTAACACCATCCAATATAATTTCAAATGTTCTTTGCACATTGAGCTTCATTCAGACCAGTGGAGAGTGGTCCTAAGTGTTCCTGGACTTGTACTTTGCATAGTCTTTCCACTGATGCAAAAGAAGAATGGCATGACCAAATTTAAATGGTACTACATCCATTCTACACTCACTTTGCACTAACACAAGTAACTGTGCTTTTACTTACACAGGTCTCTGTGTCAAATTTATGCCAACAAAGTATGAGCAGCATAAAGACACAGGTGGTTTAATATCTCTGGATGCTGACAGGACTTGTCAGCATAAAGACAATACACAATAGCTGTCAAAATGCAAACAGTGGAAAAAGTCCCTAAGAACAACTTATTAGCATTGCTGACCTCCATAAGAGCAAGTGCTGTGCCATGAGCTTCTAACAGACTGAAATGCAGAGATATAATTGGTTCTATATAAGCTGAGCTTAGGGCTGCAACGAGAAAAAAATTGTTTAGATGCTAACTAATCCTACGAAAGTACAAGGAGAAGTGAATTGTGTCACTGAATTGCAACACAGATGTTTCTTCAGCTCCATGCTCAATTTAAAGAATAAAGTGTATGTTGGATTATTAGAAACAATTTTTCCTTTTCTTAGCGAAAAAATAAAAATCTTACTGCCTGATGTTCCAAGTGGGGCTTTGTGGTGACTCCTCTTCCACTTGCACCCTGAAAACCCAGTAAAGCCAGTAAGTTATAACAGAAGCTGAAAGTAACCTCACAGGAAAACTTAACAGGGTTTATTGTTGGAACTGATTCTAGATTTGAATATAGATGCATTCAGACACCTTGCAAATAGAATCAACACCAGTATCTGGAAAATACATTCCTCTCTGATGCTCTGGAAATATTTTGACTTTTGCTCCTAAGGCACGGGCATTGCAACGTACCTCATCCTCACAGGGAAGTTAATAATGGATGGAATGACTGATACAAAAAACGAATCATTGTTGTGTATTTCTGTGGTTTCAGATCTGTTCGTTCTGCAAAGCCCTTTGTTCTAATATTTATAAAGTGTCACAGTAAAATGTTTTACAGGAAAGCATTTAAAAGATATCAGTCTTTTGTGAATAAAGTGTCCTTTCAGAAAAGACTTTCAAATACAAATAATCTGGTAATCTTAGGTTCCCATTAATTTCTTGAGCTAATTACTTAAATTGTTTAAAAAAGGACAAAAACAAAAGCTATTTTAAATGGCTTCTATTTCTCCTCACCTTCTCTCTTCCCCACCCCCCCCCCCCCCCCACCATATGAAATTTGATAAAATATAACTGGAAACACTGCTTAATTCATCTATTTTCATTTCAGTAATAGCTGTGGCAAGAAATAAAACAGGAATATCAACACTAACATCAACAACGTTTCTCATTAAACTGGAACAGGCAAAATTCTTGATCCTATAAGCTGCATAACTAAATCTTCCCTGGACCAAGGCAGACGGCGCATACCTTGGAGAGCAAAGGGGCAAGGAGCTGCTCAGGATGATTCATGGCCCGGCAGTGACAAGGACGTTCCAAGGAGTCCCAGCATCAGTTGGGTTGATCTGCGATACGGGCAACTTGCAGAATGGCCAGGCATTATTCACCTTTACACTCAAATATTTCTCATAAAATTTTAGTATTCTCCATCTTCAAGGGATGATAAGAGCTTTCTCAGGATCAGGATTTCTTGACAGCATACAAGAGACAGGCGTTTAACTATTTATGAAAACAGGACCCAAACTGAGACCAATAAACAATGACTAGAAAAGATGGTACCTCATGGAAACCAAAGTTGACTAGTTGTGCTAAAACATTTACAGATTGTTATGTACTGATTCTAACTCCCATACCATGTTACAAAAGGCTCCAATCAATACGTAAACCACCAGAAAATTCCCCTAAAAATGCTCTTTGCTCTTATGCAGCTGTCGAGTGGGTAACGTAGAACAGTTCCAGCCCTGCCTCTTCCCTTCGGCACATCCAGGGCAGAACACACACCAGTGTGAATAAATCAGGAATTGTTGCTCAACTCAGCCTCTGTATCTAAGAAAGAATTTGCCCTAAATAAGGCAGTTTGCAGACAGGTGAAATACAGAAGGCCTAGAGCTCCCATCGGCAGCAATGGGGGCTCAAGTGCGGTTCACGGCACCTTGGCTCTGGCAGATCCCACCGATTTCTGTGCCATGGCACCTACAAATTCCAGTAGCAAATTGGTCGTGGTGGGCTTTTAATCCCGTATTACCTAGCAAAAGTCAATGAAAGTAAGATTAGACCCTACGTGGGTACATATTTCTCTTGCCACCACCAAATATCGGTCTATACTTACATGCCAAATTGCTATTTTCCATGAAGAAAACATACCTTCTCGTCTGTACTACAGCTCATTCAATAGTAAATATTTATATATGGCAGTGCTTTTTGGCAAGGAAGTACACTATCACTGTGATTAAAAAGATGGAATTTTCTGCATGTTGAGCAAACAGCTTAGTGCCTTGACTCAGAAATATGCATCTAGTTAAATCTAGGCTTATAAGTCTTCCTTGTACTGATGGATTTAAGTATGCTTTCCTGAAGCAGAGCTTAACAGATAGAAAACCTTTTGAAACAAGAAGACAAACTCAAAAAGCCCTGAAAGATGGCTATTTAAATCTTCGCATAATCCTATTCACTCAAATATTTCCAGGATTCCTTTTCTGTCAATGGCACACACACACACACAAAATCATTATTTTCATATCTGTAGAGAATAGGTTAAACAGATAGAGAGTACCAAGGAAAATTAATTTTATTAATTCGATGTGATTGCAAATCGTTTCCCACACTCCCACCCCCCCACTATCTGACCTTAGATGCTACTCTTAGGTAGTCTCAAACTGGGGGTCTGTTAAACATCCCCCCATGGCTTGGCATGAAGAAATACCTATTCAGATCATGACAACTAGTCGAAG
Source organism: Caloenas nicobarica (assembly GCF_036013445.1). Taxonomy (NCBI): domain Eukaryota; kingdom Metazoa; phylum Chordata; class Aves; order Columbiformes; family Columbidae; genus Caloenas; species Caloenas nicobarica. The sequence continues at coordinate 6,408,821 of NC_088262.1, read as the reverse complement.
CTGATATATTAGAAGAAGAGACAGAGAGCAACAAGAGAAAAAGAAGCTGTTATTAAAAATCAGAAATATATTGTCAAAGGGTATGAAAAGACCAAATACTTAGCAAAGCTTCTGTGACAGCTTAATTTATCTGAGTAAATGATACAGCAATTTAGAACAAAGCTAGAAAGAATGAGACATGTGGAATTAATGAAGTGTATGACAGTGAGGGAATCTGAGGTAAAAAAACCACCCAATTGCTAATCCATTTACAAAGGTAGAAATACACAAATCTTTCATTAACCCAGACACCATTAAGAGGAAAAAAAAAAGCTCTTGTGACACATTTACAATGACTGTCTTTTCAGAAATAAATAAAACATCTTAATTTTGTTAAATGGTAAGCAAAACCCACATGTAGAATGGGAACATAAACTGAGTGTGACCTACAAGGCTGAAGAAGAAAATATATCAGATGTGTTATTACTGATATAACTAATCTCTCTGCTCAAGAAAAGCACGGATCTGGGAGGAAAACACAAGCACTGAGAATAATGAAGATTTTTGGCAGAGCTCAATAGCAAAGATTGCTACAGTAAATACTCATTGCAGACAAAGAACATTACAGCAGGAATAAAGTCAGAGATATATTTCAATAATAATATCCCAGCTCTACGTTCTCTGTAACTCCCAAACATCTGCTGATGTCTATTATGTTATTTACACTTAGAATCTTGGCCTTGTTACGGGTCCTACCAGAATACAACACTGGAAATTACTGTACTGCAGCTAATAATCTGCTCCAAGGCTGTTAAGTACACACTTATATCCCATTAAAGACAACGGGAGTAATGACATGTTTGAAGTCCAGCATATGCTAAATTGTTTTGCTGGAGCAATGTCAGAAATTCATGACTTTTTGGGATATGTATATAAGAAAAAAAAAAAAAAAAGAAAGAAGTAGAGGACAAAACAACGAAGCAGCTAAAGTAGAAGTGATAAGAAAAATAATCTTTACAAAGTATTGTGGTTGTGTTATCGAAATCGATGACTAGGTTTTTATGACTCCCACCAATAGATTACATGACTGAGTTTTAATCAAGGCCCACTCTAAGGGCATAGCAGTCTTACGCTTACTGCCAGACGAATTCTACCTAGGCAGCACCAAAGGCATTCCCAAAAAACACAGTATTTCCTTCATTTGAAGAGTGTTCTCGTTTTCATGTATTGGCAGAAGATAACGTTGCTAATTCTAGAAAGACTGACTGTTGTGCTAAAGCTATCTACAGCTCACATCCATTCATTTTAAAATAAATGGTGACATTATATGTATTTCCATAGGACTAGTACTTGACCCAGGGAAAATTTAGCCCAAGAAGGATGCAAGACTTTTTATGTTTGATTCAATATTTTCAAGTTTTGAAGACTTGTATGACAGTTAAGTTATTAATATATTTATTCACCAAAGTCCTGCATTCATTATCAGTTTATTATCAGACAGAAAGAAAATCAGACCAAATTTGCAGAGAAGTGAGCACCTGTATTTCAGTGTGGAACTGCTGGAGACTGTAAACACACTCAACCTTTACAAAATGAAGCCCTTGATGTTTAAACACTGACATTCTCTTTGTGATGTCAAATGGGTATCTTTGCCTTTTGTGAAGACTAAGATCCACAAACAGAATGCAAAAAATGGTATTTATCACAATGAGTGGGAGACAAGAAAAAGGGGACAGCAAGGAAAAAATGCACCACAATGAAATGAAATGAAAGAATATACATATGTGCTGCCTTAATAAAAGATTTTAGGAAGAAGGAGAGCCACCATAAAAAGACCAGGCAGTAGGCACAGTAAAGCCAGTGAATAGGATTAGATAAAAAGCTTAAGAAGATAGTAAAAATAGTTTATTCAAGAAATAAAAAAAGAATGAGAAAGGGGACAAAGTGAAAAGCAATTCGCATTTTTAGCAGAATGGACAATGGGAGAAGTATTCTGAGTTCAGCTATACATAATTACATCTTGTTACCTTCTATACACCAGAAAAATATTCCAGGTCATTGTGTATGAATTTACAGAAATACTAACATTTCAGAAGTCTGGAGATTTAAATATTGGAAAAGATTACTATATGTAGACCATACCAACTTTGTTTTCAATATACAAAAGCAGAAAAATTCCCATCCAACTCTAGCTGAAACCAAAGTCATTCATTTAAAGTGTGTCACATAAGACTAGAAAAGAAGTGATCCCTCAGCTTAAATCCACAGTTGGATACGCAAAGTTTACAAAATCAGACCTGAGGATATTTCTTGTGTAGAAAAACATTCTGTGTGCATTTGGGGTTTTTAATAACATGATTTCTAAAGTCATGATGCAGTTCCTTAGCATGAAAACAAAGATGATAAACATTACAAAAGCTGCATGAGAGTCACTTAATTTTGAGGTAGCAACACATATCCTCTAGAGGAAATGACCACCCAAGCTACCGCAAGGTAATAAAACACATTCTTACACCTTATGTTCTTATGGCAACCAACCACAATTTGAGAAGGTATTATGGGAGACACCAAAAAACAGTGTGTCCTTTGCAACAGAAAGGGTCAGATCGAAATGGGCCACCCAAGACGTTATATCTTATAAACATTACACTACTTGAGGTGGCAGATGCCGTATTAGTGTTAGATTCAGTCTATCAGCTCAGACCAAGGCAAGATAAGATACTTTAAATCTGAACTCATGGAGAAGTCATCACTGAGGCTTTCCCATTGGATATACATGTGTCTTGTGAGGCAATATATAGAATAACCAAGTCAAAATGTAAGGGAATAAGAAAAAAAAAAAAAAAAATCAAAGCTTTTTCTCTACATGTTCAGAACTTCAAGTTCTTTTAACATAATACTGGTTTTGGTGTACCATACACTGAATTCCAAAAGAGAGGAACAAGGAACACTATGGTAGGCGAGCTGAGCAAAACAAATAACAGAAAAAACATCCCTCGCCCAGAGGGCTTGTGATCCGAGGATGCAAGCTGTTTCAATATAGGGAAGCAGATTACAAAAAGAGAAAGCACACAGCGTGGGATGGTCTTTGCAGCCAGCATGCTCTGTGCAATAAGTGAGTTTTCAGAATTACTCAGCAAGGTGAGAGGAAGGAAGTTTGACATAACGGGCACACTCCAGCAAGTTCTCTGCATGCAACACTGCCTCATATAGAGAGTCCACAGGCCAGAGTTCATTGATTGGAAACCTCTTGCAGGGAAGGATTTCGAAAATGAATTATGCAATCTCATTAAAAGAAAAAACACTTCATGGAGAATCAGCTTTCAAAGAGCAACCTAAGACTTCATACTTATTTTGGACTAGCTATCCAAGAACAACTTCCAGTATTGACAAGCCCTGAGAGTCATGTTTCAGAGGAAGAAACCATTCTTGATGTAGCATGTTGTGTAACTTCATGCTCTAACGTGAACCAGTCAATCCCTCATGCTAATATTTTGCAGGCAATTAGCACAAAGATCAGAGAATCCTATGCTTCCTTTAACATATACAGGATTATATTGATCTGGCACCCAGACTTCAATTTCAGGAAAAAAAAAAAGTGTGCTTAAAGAGACACTAAATATAATTAAGATATTATTTCAAACATGACTGGCAGTCTTTCTCCCACAGATATTACATTGGGTAAAGGGTAGGAATGATCAAAAACCACTGTCTCTTCTCATTTTGGGTTAGAGCTAAGAGTTCAGTTAGACAGTTGAAATACTAAGCATTTGAGAGATGATTGTGCTTAGGTTTATCTGAGTGAGGAGACATCCACTTTGGATATTTTTTAGTAATTTTCATTTTCTGCAGTGATCTGCAAGCTTCCCTTCACTGGAAATGGCTGTGGGAAGGTATCAGTGTAACTACATAGGAAAAAAAAAATTAAACAAGCAAACAAACAAACACACACACATGTACAAAAACCCCTGAACTAATATACTAATACCACATTCAGAGTATTCAGAGTCAGTCTTTGGTGAAGAAGTATGACGCAGTGATTAAGACTTCAGCCTGAATCTAGAAAACCTGCTTTCAGTGTACTGTTACTACCAATATCTGTGACAGGTTAGCAAATAAATCATCATTGCTGTACCTTTGTTATGCATTAAAAAAAGTGAAGAAAGGAAGGTGTCACAGAGGCACCCCAAAATCAGTTTAGGCTGACAACAACATCCAAACCAAACTTTATTCTGGCCGGAAAAGTACAGCCAACAAACTGACTAGAAACAGGGTTTATACAATTAGTTAGCACTCTGATAACATAAAATACAGGTTCAGATAGCAAGTTGAGAAGATTATTGGGGTGCAGTAAAAAAAGAATAATGAGGATCCACAGCATGCATACACGCACTCACAAGAAACAAAACCAGAGCCCTCTGCCCCGTTTTGCCCACAAGAGATAGACACTTGCCTGTTTCGGCAAGGAGTTATTCAAGGATATATTCAGTAATTTATCGCTCAGCCAAACGAGGAGGTGAGGCGCTCCCAATCCCGGGAAGTTTCCTTAGACGGCGTCTCCATCTAAGGGGAGGGCTCCAGCTCACAGACCCGCAGCTCGGAGAAGACCACACAAAGGGGGTCTTCGGCGGGAGCCCCATTTACAGTCTGGTCAGATCTGGCTGTGGGCATTACAACATGGTCCAGAAGCTTCTCAGCTTCTCTGGGCCCCTCCTCTGCTAATGACCCTGTCAACTGACTCTGGGTCCCCACAAAAAGAGCCATTAACTGCCCCATTGAAGGCTCCAGTTCTGAGAGGGGAAAGTGCAACTGCCACACCAGTTCTCAGGGCGTGGGGGGTGGGAAGTGCAACTGCCACAAAAGGATACTACAGATGTTTCATGTAGAAGCTTTTTGAGAGGTATCAGTGATTGCAAGATACTCTGACATGCTACACAAATGTCACATAAACAACCCGGCATAGGCAAGGAGAATGAAATACCGGACGGTATGGGAAGAGACAGAGGAATTTTGCCAAACGCTCAGCACCAGCCGCCCTGCTTCCTCCAAAATCAATAGGGATGCTTCCATTTCCTACAAGAAAACAACTAAAGAAAATGTTCATCACCCCCAAAAATGCTCCCCAAGAGCAACACCGAAAAAGAACCACAAAACTGTCAGCAGACCAAATTCTCTTCACCAACCTGCACAAAATTACTCTAAACCAGCAACTAGGATAACTTTTTCAGACACGTAGAATTAGACTGAAATACTGAGACCCCAGGGAATACTTCATATGGATTATGAATTCACAGTGTTATTAAAGATTGTTATTCATAAACAGCAAAAGAGAATGGTATGTATGAGAGAGACTCCATAGTTCTTTGTAAGAGCAGAGCTGGTTTTCTCTACTAACTCAAAGAAAACTCAGTAAAGTCCACATGAATTTTGTTCCCAGGGGAAAACAGAAAGGGATCTCTTTTATGGACACTCTTGGGATGCTGCTGCCAACACATTTTTATAAAGTTGGGTACAAAAAAGTAAAAATTGGAGGTTTGGACTTGCCAGATCTTAATGCAGCATTTTCAGATTCAATTAGCAAGGCACCAGTCTATATCAGCTGAAAATAGGACCAAGGGCATCTTTAAACTGGCAGAAGAATCCACAAAGGAACTTACATTGGGAAATTTTTTTTTTTTTCTACGTTATCTTTCTTCATTCCAGCATATCATACAAGCTATTAATAGTGGGAAATCATTCCTCAAAGCATTTTGTTTTGAGGAACTTGTTTAGATTTCTGTTTGTTCATAGAGACAAGTTTTGAACTGAGAAAAGTGCACTATTGTTCTTAGGAGTAGCAACTGCAAAGTTTCTGACCACTGTGTCTAACAGAATTTTTTTTTTTTTAAAGTATATAGGTAAAATTATATTCATTTAAAAAAAAAAAGTATTTTGAAGAAAGAGTTTGGTTTCCGAGTATGAGAAGTAAATTCTTTTCTGGATGGAATGAGGACACTTAATGTTCTGACTAAAGAATTCCTGAAATAACTTCTTCGTGAAATGAATGTGTGTGAGGCCCCTGTTAAGATGGCATGAAAGAAATTTATAGTGAAGATTGACCGAGTATTTCTCAATTGGATACAGTTGTGAAAGATTCCTCTAAAATAGACAGCTTTGTAGATGCTATCTTTTCTGTAGAAATTTCAAAGCTTCCTGTCCAACATGACCATATTCAACTCTTTCCAAAAGTGCAAAGATTACTTAGTTTTGTGCCTTTGAGCCTCCATCCCCATCATACTGTCCTGATATTAATTAAGTACAAGTTGTACTAGTGGAATATACACCATTTAGTTTAACATTATAACACTATACAATTTTAAATGGCAAGAAAAGTTGTTAAGCAGTGGAGAATCAGCTCCAGTGTACAAAGGAGCGATTTTCTGCTTTCACCTTTGTGTTAATTTATAAAGCACACAACAGTAATTTGGGTTCTGCTGCTATTAATCCCTCTTATTATCAAGAGGATTCTAGTAGTGTTTATTCAGAATTTATGATGAAAATTTACAGGTCAGTAGCGTCAGGGGAAAGAGAAAATTTAGGACTAATTGTAGGCAATTGGTAAATTGCATCATCAGCAAAAGTGGGAGAATAACTGATTCCCAATACATATATATCAGCATTTTCTCCTGTAACGGCAAAAGAGAATGAACACTGCCAGCTTGTCATGCTTACAGGAAAAAAGTGGATTAAAGAAGGGCCTGGTTTAACTCTGTTGAAGACTCCAGAGCCTTTAAAAAGTGGTAGTGACTTGCTAGATTTTCCAAGATAGTACTGAGTGAAATTGAGGAAGCTCACAGTAGTGATGACTAAACACTGAAAAGGCAATACTTACGGAGGGCAAACACTTTATACAAATTGGGTACTAAGTTAAGATTTCACTGAAACTCCATAGATTTACCCATTTGATTATCTTGCCCAAGCTACAGCCACACAGATAATCTAATTAGCAACCTGAACTTAGTGCACTGGTCCACCAGAATTGAAGCAGCTTAATTTTTCACTCTTTCATAAGTTCACCAAACAATTCAACAAGGATACCAAAGTAAATGGATTGGTTATTTCCTTCAATAAATTTAACAAAAAAAAATAAAGATGTTAGGGAGATGAAGTTGAAAATGTAAGGATCGCAAGAACAAACTCTGGCATATGCCAGTAGGTACTAACAGAAGCAGAGAGCCAGAAACTACCCCGAGTGCCTCTCACTACACGGAGCTCCAGGAAAGGAATAGTTGGTGTGACAAATACTGCAGGAGGTCAGCATTGAATGTGGATGTTGTCAAGAGTGGGTGAATTATTAGTATCTCCCCTTCCTTTCACTGTTATATTCAGCTGCAAGCTGGCCTTGGGCAATCTCGTTTTCCCTATAAAAATTTGCAGGAAATGCAGGAGATGGGTGAGATCAGAGGTAAAATGCTGTACATTCTGTTCACTCAGTTGATACTGCTGAAGTCAGTGGAATTATTCACATACATCTGGCAAATGATATTAAATTCTTTCCTGATGTCATTAGCCTGACATGAATATACAATCTCAGTTTATTAACATTAAAGAATTATAACCCATGAATCTTGAAAAATAATCAAGACATCATTTGCCTTGATGTCAGCATACTTAAAAGCCATTCTGCAGTTTTCTCTTGCTCCAGCCTGGCTCCTGGCAACGTTCTGACCAAACCCCACTCGAATGTCCCGCCATGAACTGCTCCACTGCCATGGCACCATTCTTGCCACCTGCAATATTCCAATGAAGTCAGTTCTTAAAAGAAAATCTCAGAGCTGTCCTACTGACACTGTGATCCACATGCTTGGTAATCTAGTTGCAGAATGTTTTAGTAGGAAAAAAAACTTAACACTACTAATTTAGCCTTTTTTTTTTTTTTCTTCCAGCTGGGCTAAGCAGAGATTTGGAGAAAGAATTGGCATCTATTAGAAGTATTGATGCGCAGGTCTTCTTAGTGCCGGCTGAAACACTCCAGATAATCGTGAAGTAATACAGTCCATGAATCTCTCATCTTTAGGTGTCTGATCCACAATTACAACGTCCGAGCACAGCCTCTGGAGCAATAGATCCAGCATAGCCAACTACTTTGACAGTAAGACATTAAGAACTCCTGTTCTTCATTCCTTGAGCTGGACTGGGAAATGCCAACAATGTCATTCAATATCTCAGAATAGTTTTTCTTTAAATATCTAACAAAAAGATGAAGTATTGTATAGAAATGCACCTATAGTAATGAAAACGACAACAGATACCCAAGATATAGGACTAATTTACAATTTTTCGGAGTTGTATCTTTTTCTTTTCATTTTGAGGGAGTTAACTTATTAGGGGCTGAGACTTTTACCACAAGCATACTAGGAAAAATCTCTCCTTGCTTGGCACTGACAAGAACACCCATGGCAGGACTTTGGTTGTAGGCAGCATTTGTGTTACCTTTTGCTTTGGGTAGTATCACTGGTTGTAATCCAATTGACTGCATAGGTTTTTCTTAAATAAATAGAAGACCTACAAGTCTTTTACTAGCAGGTGGCAGAGTCTTGGATTTTGACAGAGTTGGTCTTTAGGTAAAAAAAAAATGTGCCTTTTAGACATAAGTTGTCAAAATTCAGAGGGGTTTAAAATTTATTTCACGGATTGTATTCTGTAATGCGATCTTAGCCTGCCAGCATTCTCTTGGATCTCAACATGAGCATGCAGCTTAGACGAGTCCATGGGGAGTGCCATGCTTTTCTGTTTGCTGTGTGCAAAAGACCTGAATCAACCCAGAGAAATTCTCAGAGCATGGAGATGGCTGAGAAGCAAAAAATTATACTGAATTATCTTTTTTTTCCTGCTTTCTCCACTAAAATAACACAGAGGAAACCACACAGATGTAAGAATAAGAAGACTGGAAATTCTCCTTCCAATTTATTCACTGAATGGCCATAATAAGGTCATTTTATCAGTTGGAGTTAGCAAGATTTCCCACTCATATCACAGGGGAAAACAAACAAACAAACCGAAACAAAAGAAACAAACATACTTATTTTGGAGATGAAGCAACAGAGACAGACATTTCTAGAGATTACAGAGAAATTCAGAATCAAAATCCCTCTTCTATCCACAATATTCATCAGAAAGAGAACACCAGGTGCTCACCTGCCAATACAATATGAGTGAATTCATGCTGTTCCTACGTGCTCGCTTTGCCAGACAGCACTAAATCCACAGAGAAAAGTGCAGCATAAAAGACCAGAGCAATTCTGTGCTCACAAGATGAATGGTAGGTGCAAATCTGAGTAGTTCAGCCTAGAGTTGCAAGTATCAATATACAGCTACAAACTGTGCTGGTAAATGGCAAACCAACTTTTCAGAAAATATACTCTCACCTACAAATATATCAAAGGCTGAGTCTATATTAATAAGAAGGTCAAAATATTTGAGTGGAAGACTACACCAAAAATTATCTTCTGCCTCAGAAAACATATGCTTGCCAATGTATTAAGACTTTAACTTACAAGAAGGTTAAGAAGGTTTTTCAGTTGTTAATTTATGTAACTTCAGGTGCTGCAAAGCTCCATCCATTATCTCTTCTTAAGTAGAAGCTCAGCTGTGTAGTATAGCACACAAATTCATAAAAATGATCATTGTGAAACACCAGTTATCCTTTCCTCCGTTCTCTGGTTAGCAGATGCACACTACAGATAAGCCAAATTAGTGCTCAACATTTTATAATCTGTGAGATCAAAGTCCCAGAAAGGTAAAATGGAAAAAGTGGAAAGAGATGTGCGTGGCTGGCATCGTCCATAAAGCACCATCAGACCTGAGAACACAAGGGAGGTGCAAACACATCCCACCGGTCCAGCCAGCCCCTGGCTGCCCGTGCAAGCAGGACCACAAGTTACATCGTCCTTTTGAGTCACGTCCCAGATTTGAGATCTTCTGAACAGTGATGTTCAGACCATATACGGCCAACCCATGGTCTTGTAATAGAGATCTCAAAAGCAAAATGCAGACTATGAAAACTGGTTTTCCCCTAAGGTCCTGTGCCCAAATACCCTTGATGACAACTGCAGACTCTAAGGGACCACAGTTTTAAGAAGTACCGCATCTGTCATGATGGCAGTTAGATATCACAGAGCTGGGTGCAGAATAGAAATCCCAGCTGAACACCAAAATGTCAGATGGTTGAACAGACTCGCAGACTGAGAATTCTTAAACAAGAATTGAAAGACACAGTGTTATCTACCCTCAAAAGAGAAAGACAAAATATTTTCTTTTTCCATCAAGTATTCAGACATCCATGTTCCGTAACAAGTCACCTTAATAGATTTAATTATGTTTTTCTCTACCATGTATACTAATATCTGCTGCTGAAACCAAAGTAAGATATTTTTCTGGGGAGTAAATTGTGCAGATAGTAATGTTCAGTGGGATTTACTGCAATATCCCAGACATATTTAATATTAATACTGTGTAGTCAAGGTCTTTTATTCTTCTAAAAGTATAAAAATTGTACATATACGAGGATAAACAGCAGGTTCAGCCACAATGACTTTGCCACTTACAGTCTCCTTATCTCTTACATGAAAATCAGATAATGTTCTTAGTTTTAAAACACAAGTTAATTTTTTTTTTTTTTTTTACTTATCTTTATGCAGGTCAAGTTTACATAATAATACCAATTTGTCCTGTACCGTTTGTCACTTCTAATTAAACTGTGGCCTGCCATGAGATGGCAGCACGCTCATAGCCAGCTCCGCAGGAAAGGGGAACATGGCACAGAGGAAAGTGCATCTGGCAGCCTGCGCTCAGATAAAGACAAGACTGTGCATGTCTAATATGCAAGTGAAAGACAAATCCACTATCAGAATAGTTTAAAATGTAAGATACTAATAACATGATGATACAGTATTTACAGAACAGGACAGCTTTGCCTCTCTGACCAGTAAGACACTTCAATCAATATTGTTATTGCAGAGCTTAATCCAAATGTCATATGAGCCTCCTGAGGCCAAGAGGCAGCTGGTAGGAAATAACCGAGTTCATAAAGGGAAAGGAAGGCGTGTGAATACAAATCTTCAGACTTTGTTTATGCTGGTCATGAAAGGCCTGATAGAATTTTTCTCATATTTCTCACAATTTCATAGACAAAAATGATCATAAACTAACAAGGCTGAAACATACTGATGTGCGAGAACTTTCACCGTCCATATTGCTGTAAATAAAAACATTATAATTGGCTAAATTCTCTATGAAACTGTAGAGAAGATTGCAGCAGAAAGGGTACCAGTGAGGAGACGATGACATCGTGAGCTGGCACCAGTCATCACCAAGTTGTTGGAGGTACCAGAAAAAAGAGAAGGTTCAGCCCGAGACCTGAGGGATATGAATGAAGTAACTGAACACTTCCCAATACCAGGAACTAGAGAGGATAAGATTCCTGTCTGTGGGACTGGGGGACGATGCTTATACCTCTTGTTACTACAGAAGCACATCCTGTCTTGGAGTCACATGCTCTGAAGGCAGCTTAAGGAGGATACAGCACTAATAGCTGCTGAAAACACAGGGATGCTACGGAATTTTTGCTGTGGTAACACATTGCTCTTATTCTTCATTACTATAGTGAGAGAACATCATCCAGCGGGCCTTTGAAATAGACACAAGGGATACCTTCATTACTCTCAGTCTGTAAAAATCAATCAGAAAGGACACACACTTTTTGCCTGCATTCTTTGTAGAGAGTTTAATTTCATATGTTACCTGGCAGTAACTGGAAGCAGCTTATTTGAATTTCTTCTTGTTGCTTTATAAAGAGCTATCCAGAAACTGCCTTTCAACTACACGCCCAAAGAGCTGATGCAGCCAGTGTTTTGAAAGCCCAAGCAAGTATTTCTTCAAAGAAGAGCATGCGCCCTCTCCGCTTCCTGGTAATTTCTGGAAATAATACACTGCCTTGTTCCAGCCACACAAACCTCGAGCATTCCCACCACATCAGCTCATCCCTCTCGGTTCGGTAAGTTTGGTCCTTCCTCATGCACATATAGAAACCTGTTCACCTTGGAGCAGCACCGCTCTGGACCACTGAAAGATGGAGAAAGAACTGGAAAGATGAGAGACACTGACATGTGGCTTTCAAAGCATTGTGAATATGTATAGAAGTGTATGTATTCATACAGTAAATATTTTTCATCTTGGAAGTTGTCACTTGCATAGTTTTGAAAAACTATCTTTATACAATAGATATTAAAGCATTAACTTTCTGGGTGGGAAAAGAAAACGTAGGTTCACTGCTTTGTGCTACGGCGAAGTGCAAAGCTGAACAATCGATAAGAAGCATTAAAGTGTAATTATGGTACTTTATATTACAATCCTATAATTGTCTTAGTAATTTTCCCAAAGTAATTTAAATGTGCCATTTAGATATTCAAGCAGTGACACTCAAGCAGTGAAACTCCAGATATCATCATCCAAGATAATAGCCTTCGATCAATAACCAAACAAGAAAAAAAAATCCCCCGTAAAACCCACAGGCCAAAAGAGCCTCTTTCTTTCTCAATGGTTTTGTGAGTGTGACATATCCAGCCAATAACTTGCAGTCCCACTCTATAGCTACAAACTATTTCACACAATTTAATTTTTCCTGTCAGGGACCTTTTATTTAAATAAGTGATACATTCTTAAGACAAAGGTCTCCCAGTCTAAACTCGTCCAACATACAGACTCAGTCATTTTTCACACCAATAATCTGCGTTTCATTTAAGGAAAATGGGCATATATGATTGATTTTTCTTCCCTATGACACCCTAAGATTTTTATTCACTGCAAAATATCGCGTATGCAATTTTACTGTTGCACTAGAGAATATCTGATTTTGTTTCGCAGAATCAGTATTTCCTGCAAAATAAACAAAACAACAACAAACAGATACACGAAAGTCTACATGCATAAACAGGTACTAAGAATGACACAGCTCAGGAGCTGGTGGACAGACTGATGTGCTCGCTGCTGTCCATATATTGTGATCTGTACGCAGAGCACCAAGAACTTGAGCTCAGATATTGCAGTCTCCAAGAGCTGCTCCAACAACTTTAGCAGTTGAGGAGGGAGCAGCAGAGATACCGAGCGATGAACTCACTCCATTCCCCAGTCCCTGTGCCACTCTTTGGGACGAGAAAAAGAAAATCAGGAGTAACTTTTGATCGCTCCTTTGTACGGTGCTTTGTCTGGCTGAACACACCAAGCAGGTGAGTCCGTTTGGTTTAACCTTCTGCCATCTTTCTCATCAGGTAAAGTGATACATCAAAAAGCCTTTCTCAAGAAAACTTCAATCACTAGGTGCTAGTATTAGCGGTAGGAAAAGCGGGGAGGAAAGGGGAATAAGTGATGAGAATCAGAGTGTGATCTTTCTCCTGCAGGAGGAAGTCAGGGAAGCTAAGTACACTAAAAAGTGTTTACTTAAAAGGTTGATTGTTTCAGAATCTATTTTAAAAACTCCACACTACAGCATTTCTTTAAGTCGGTATTTAATGTCTTCTAAGCAGGTAGGATGGAAGGTAAAACAGATTAGGTCAGAGGTGGGATGTTAATAAGCAAACACTGTGTGTCAGCTTTGATAGCTGAATCAAGGTCATTTAGCCTAAACATTGACACGTGCTGTAAACAAGATGCAAGCTCTGAAAAGGCTTCACCTGCCTCCCTATGCTGGCTTTTTGTGTTTGGTGTTTGTTTGTTGTTTGTTTTGTTTTTAAAAAAAAGACTCATCCTGTTAATTCTGCACTGGTCATGCGGTTTACAGCTGCATATCACTACACTTCAGGGTGCCCTATTATTGCACATTTCATGGACAAAGCTCAGAAAGGAGCAAAAATCTTCCAGGTAGCAAGGAACAGCCCAAGCCAAGTAAGTAAATCAGTCTGGTCCCAGCCAAATGAATAAATCAGAGTCCAGCACAAATAAAAATAATCTCATACAAGATGATTAAATGCATCTGGAGCATGACTGGTAGGGATGGAGGTGTAAAAGGGCTCTATCCTGAACATTAGAAACAGCTATTTCAGCATGTTCAGAGATGAACATAAAAATATGTTTTCACAAGGAGCTGGCTGATCAATATTTTTGGTGAAATCTTGATATATTTTTTGATACTTTCACAGGCATGGCAGACAAAGTTGCAAATAGACAAGGCACTGCCACAAGCTTCTTGTGAGTAGATGACAAATGTTCTTGTTTCCTCCCATGACAGATGACATACGGTACAATCACTGACAATTAGCCTGAAGTTAAAGCAGCCTTGCATTATCGACATGCTAGAATAACTTTAGAGAAACACTGTGCCAATAGAACCCAGATGAACTTTTTGCCCATAGAGCAAGAGTCACTTACACTTGCGTGGATGGACAACAGTGGCAAAGTTGTGAAAACTCAACCACCTTCATCATTAGTCTACACTAGACTGAAAGCACTAAAACACTGTGCATCTATGAGCACAATCACCAAATAGGATTCTCCCCGACCCCCTTAGAAGGAAAGCGAATGCAAAACTTCAGCACTATATTCATGGCACACATGAGAATGAGGGGAAAAAAAAAAAGTGAAGGCTACACTAGAGGCAGAGATTCTTAAAGCAAAACACAGCTTTCTCCTTCAAAATTCCTTTCAGAAAATTAAACTTATTGATGTAGTCTGACGAAGAGCATAAGGGTAACCTTGCTAAGACACAATAATTTCTTAGTGTATTTTTCCTATTGAGAGACAGATCTCTGCTCATTCACACTGCATTACACGTAGCTGCTGGAGCCATCATTAATTACAGCTTTGGGACATGGTCTGCACCCCACATTCACTGCAATGCAGAAGCAGTTTCCAAAAGAGAAGACAACCTTCAAACCTTTAATCCACAGTCCTTTAATATAATCATAGATTTGTTGTAAGAGGCAGCACTAAAGTAGAAAGCTAATCTCTTTTTACCTCATTAACAGACTGCCCCATACTTACATGGGAGCAGCCATGCCTTGTGTGGGTTGGATCAAACAGACGGTCCGAAGGTACTGGAGCCTTTCCATGTTATTAGAGCCACGGTTTCTTTCCAAGCCTCACCTTTTTCCTTTGTTCTTCTCCCCTAAGCTTTCCCAGCTTTTATGCTGATGCAGACAGTGACCCATCTTAGGGACCAGTTTATACAGGCTAATTCACTTACTGAAAGTGGTTTCCATCTGTGGGACCCAACAGCACAAGACGAAAAACTATTTTCTGCAGTTTCCCTCACAGTAGATGTTATTAACCCAGAAGTACTGCCAACTTTTTCTTTCAGAAAGGTAAATATTCTCTCCTATTGCTGTTCTTACATAACAGGGGCACTGCAAGCTTCATAATAAAGTATCTTAGACTTCAGCTTCTTGTCTGCATGAAAAGGCTAGATCACCTTCTGTAATAAAGCCACAGGACTGTGGTCAGTAGAATGAAGTTATACTTGTCTATATTGCAGAAGATTTGGTTCATTACATAATTACTTAAACTGCTTTTCAAATCTATTTTTATTTGAAGCAGAAATTAGCACTTAAATATTTTTAAACCTTTTTCATTTACCTGAGAGGGTTTCAAGACCAATAGGCAAAACTTCCCATCAGCTCCGCAGTTAATTATAACTGGCTGCCACTATGTTCTTAGACTGAAGGTTTTTGATCTTGCAATGGAAAAAAAATATTTTCATACCATTAACAAACTCAGTAGACCAGGAAAAGAGTGCAGACACAGTCTGTTAAAAACAAAACCAAAGTAACCCCACCACACCACAAACATAACATAACCAAACCCAGAAAGCAATCCAACTGCATCTATTGCTTTGACAGCTATATAATTACAAGGGCCATAAATTATATTCAGTAATCACCTCGTTTATAATTTCACTCCCTGTAAATTAGTAGTGTAATGGAATGAGATTTCGTAATTGCTAAACACATAGCGAGTACTCACTAGAGAGTACAGCAGAGAAAATCTTCCATCATATTTGCCATTGACCACCCTTTAGGCTTACGATTGATAGATCCTATAGATATATAGAGTGAGTTTGTGGAGGTCCAGGATGCCAGCATATGTCAACCTCCCTAAAAAACAAGGGCCACAAGAACTGTCAAAACTATAAAGCCATGCGCAAAGTGGAATGGCTGTTACTGCTGTCGTTACTGCAGTTCCTGGTACACTTTGCTTATTATTAGGAAATAATTTTAAAGCTTGGACAAGCTGTATGGATGAAGACTTGGTAAGAAGGTATCTATTGCCTCCATCTATTGGTGTGCAGGGAGGACACCTTGCAGACTGAGCTTATGAATTTTCACAACTGCAATTTTCCAGTCCCCAGTTTATGTCCAAGATACAGACGCTTTAGTATTTTCTTAAGCTCCCACAATGTTGACAGGCTACACTTGTGTAGTATGAGACTGCTCCTGAAGAGTTTCACAGAGCTCTCCCATCTCTAATTAACTATCTTCAATCATAATGGTTGATAATTACAGTTTCTTACATCAATAATACTTAGCTACACTTCCTGCATTCCACAATGGGGGCGGGGGGGGAAAAGGCAAGAGAAGCATAAACAGTTTATATTTTCTAGCCCACTACAGCAGAGAAATTTCAAAAATATATTCCAGGTCTATCTGCTCTGTAACAGAGCTGTGCTGCTATGAAATCCAAATGAACTGCAGCTGTTCCTAACTGGGAGCTAGTAGCTAGAGGTCCTAATTACCTATCCAAATTTGAGCTGGTTATGCAGCACCCTTTCTATATTAATCACTGTCCAGCTAAAACTTATCCTGGCAGCAGAGATGATAAAGCAGGAGAAAAAAAAAAAAAAAAAGGGTTCTGAAGGTTAATGTGCACAGCTGTCATAGGTTGACAAGGAGGAAAAAAGGCTATATGGGGATTGCGCAAGTTTCTATATTCCACAGCCAGCAAGATGTGTTTTCAGAGCTCTTTTCTTCTGCAGATATCGGCCTTGTTCTAAAAAACTAGACTATTCCAAACAGAAGATACTAAGTTGCCATAAAAATTTCTGTTAGTGCAGGGGCTGGTTGTGTTAAATGTCCTGACACACTGTTTTCTTTTAGACGTCTCAGCTTCCGTTTCTCTACATTGGGTTTACAGGTCTAAATTCAGATCAATAGCAGCAATGAATGGGAAACGTTTGCAGCTCTGAGCTGCAGGATGCTGTTCCTGGGAAGGAAAACAAGGGCCCCGTACTAACGGGCACTATCTAAATACAGGGACCAACCAATTAAAGAGTCCACACACATAACCGTCTCAGAAAGTCTCTGCTTCATGAGCCATGGTATTGTTTCCCAGGCTACAGCTACTTAAAAACAAAAAAAACCCACCCCTTAAAGCTCTATTTAATACATAGGTAGAAAACAGATAATCATTTGGGAGACATGTTCTCCAAACTCTATTCAAATGAGTTTCATACCTCTCATGCTTGTTACCTTCATTTGTATCTCAGAGCTGGTTCTCCTGCACGCCCAGAAGAAAACTAAGAGGGCACATTATGAACACCAGTAGAGAGGCTCAAAATCAAGCATTCACTGGTACACCAAGGAGGTTTCAGTGTTCAGTAATGAAGCGATAATCATCAAGGTAGATTAATGATTGTCTGAGAGAGTTCATCGCCTTGGGCCATTAACCCTCATGTGGTTATTAATTTTGCAAAAGACATCCTGTGCTGCTGAGGTCATTACTGCTGTTATTAGCTAATAAAAGATAAAACATCTGAAGTTCCTTCTCTCATATATTTAGATATTCATATGCCCATTTCTGTATTGTACATGTGCCTGATTAAATTGGTCATTTAAAAAGTAAACGGGGTAAGTGTGTGGGGAGGTCAGAGTACCCATCAGCTGGGTAAATTACCATAGACTGATCTCTCTTCCACCAGCAAGGCTTTTCCTGCTGTCCCAGGCTATGTGATTTAGTGGATCAGGAGCAGAGAGAAATAGCAATAATATAAGCTTTTCTTTTTCTACAACAGGCAAATCTTTAGCCCGTAGTAGCATAGAGTTAAGCTTCAAAGCCACCTAGAAGTACCTCACATGAAGCTGCTTTGTGACAGCAACAGCTTGCAATTTCTATTGCTACACTATTGTTGGCAACAAGTCATGCAAAAGCAAAGTTGTAGGATTGGCCGGTGTAAGTGGTGATCCTTCGAGACATCGTTAATCAGTTACTGCACAGCTCAAGTCCTTCCACCTCCATGCTTACCATATGAGGATGTTGTTCCAAGTCAGCTTGAGTCAGTGCAAGTTTGGTCCCCACCTTCCCTCTATGCCCAACCACATATTCCCACTGGCAAGGTGTGTATGATGGGATAGTCAAGGTTTGATTTAGCTAAAAACTAATCTCTCCCCTTTGCGGGGTTATTTTTTCATCTCAGCTCCCTGAACCAGCTCCCCACATGCTCCCCAGTGCCAGAAGACAGTGTGGCAGAGCTGAGCACACCAAGAGCTCGACCTGGAGCAGAAACAGAGCAGCTGGAGCTTAGACGAACTTAAGCTGCCAGAGAACTTCACCCATAGCTCACTGTCAGTCAGACACCAGCTGAATTCAAAGGAAAATTTGTAGACAGTTGGTAAAAATTTGGTCAAACTTTTCTGCTGGGGAAGGACACAACCCAAAGCTGCTGCTGACACAGTTTGATTCATTATTTTGAATCAGGACTTGTTTTTTCAAAGTTATTTTCAGTGCAATTAAGTGCAAAGACCCATACTGATGGATGGCATTGTAGAAACTTTGCAACAAGGGAACAAAACCAGCAGCATTTGTAGTTCATCCTGGTATGAATGACATGGGGGGCATGGAGGAATTATTGTGGGGTACCCAAGATGCCCGTTTCACTGAGGCATCAAGGAAGTTTACATCTGTATTCATCCCCAACTTCACCGAAATGCGAGTGTGGATGGTTTAGGAGAACAGGTATTCAGTTCTCTGTAAAGTAAAATGACTCTGTGAACCCGGGAGCTCAGCGTTCATGAAGAGGCTGTGGCAGAGAATTCTAGATGAGAGATACAAAAACAGGCTGGAAGAAATATTGTCAAGTATAAACCAGGATTGTGTTTTATGTTGGGTTTACTTGTGATCTTTTGTTTCCAACCTTGCCCACAAAACCTCAACCTCTGGTCTTGTTAAATCTTTGCTTTGTTTAATATTAAACCTGCCCAGTGTTATGGAACAAGGTGAATCAAGACAAAACCTGAAAACTTTAGGAAACTCTTTTCTCAGAAGTGGTGAATCAGGATAACACAGAAGTTATAGCCAAGCCCGAGAGACTCAAACTTTAAGCATGTTTGGGGAACCCAAGGTGGGGTTACCCTTCCATCTATGCAACATCAGAATGAGTGTTTATACTGTCAGGTTTTCCCAACTGCCAGGAAAACCCAGTATTCTTCTTATAAAAAGCAAACAGAGTTTCACCTCAAAACTCCAGATGAAGCAAAAACATCATGGAGAGAAAATAAAACCTTCCTGTAGGGCCCAAAATTGAAATCAGAGGAATGCTGTAAGAAAAGAGTTCAGTCCAAATCCCAATTTCTGATTTCAGAGACAGTTTATCTGAAGATGGCTATTAGTTGGTAAGCAAGCAGCTAAAAGATTGTGCAATCTTTGCTGTTAACCACAATTTAATTGTTCGTTAAAAGAGCCAGAATTGCTACGCTCAGAAACACTGTAAGCAAGCATCTTGGTTACAGCACAGCTTCAAAGGCAAACATGTTACTCACACTATGCTTTTAGAATAAATGGTTGATACTACTGGGTAACAAATCAAGTTATAACATTACAGCATACATTTTAGGTGACAGACTGCAGAAAGACAAGGTACATACATATAATATAAACGTCTTTTTAATGACAGCAGAAATGAGAGAGAAGAGGATCACCCACTGACAGACATTTAAATAATTCCATTCCATAATAATTCCAAGTGAGTATTGATCCAAATTTCTTTAACTGAATGAGAGAGTCCATCATATTCAAGGAGCATTAGTAGAGATGTTTCAGCTGTTGGATTTGATAAGGAATAACCAGGGCTCTAAACTGAAATATTCCTGAAGTTCTCACCACTTTGGGTATGATTTACACAGTTTATTTTTATCCCTAGCAGAAGAGTAAGTCAATTTCCATATTGGATTTTCCACCCGATCAGCATTTTTTTTTTCTTTTTAATTTCACTTAATTGATTCAACCAGATCAATTAAATAAGTCAACAAACTTGTTTGTGAAAAAAAGTCACACTCAGGGATAAAGCTGATCAGGAATCATTTGTCTTCCAGAGCAAAAATATTTCAAATAAGCCCCTACATTTTACTGGGAAAAGTCCATATATGAAAACCCATAAAGACAGAGCTGAAAACTGAAATTATTTTTAATATGCCCTATGCCCCATAAATTTTCTTCCTCTCTCTCTCTTGCCATACTTGCCAGAGAAAGGTCATTTGAAATAGAAAACTATTTCACAAGGTCAACATTTAAAAACACCTCTGCTCAAGGAGACTTCTGTAAATATATCTGAGCAGAGAGAGGAACACAAAACTCATTTTCTAACTATTCTAAGAACACTCCCACTAAGCACGTGAATGTCCTGCCACATGCATTTACTAAATCCTCAGCAGCTGCCTAAGGATAGGAATAGGTTTTTATAACCAAACTGCTTCCATTTGAGGCAGCAACAATAAATCTTGATAAAAATTTAGTCTTGGAAAGGAGTTACAAACAGATGATAATGGAGTAACTAGCTTTTTATCTAAAGCCTGTCATAAGGGAAACCTTGCTCTGACCATCATTGCCAATTTCTCAGTATATAGCATCAGGAAGTTAAGCAGAAAGGCCACTGGACAGCTATTCAACATCAATATCTTTAATCACAACCTCAAAACTCTATTTTGGAATCAGGTGCCAGTAGCATGCCTCTACCTGCATGCTCTGTCCAGCGATTTTCAGAGTGTTTAATTAAAGTTTCTATCAATTTTGAAAAACAGGACTATTTCAGGCATCTGTCATTCATCTGTATTTATTCATCGGTTTTTCAGAACAGGCTGCAGCTTTCAGAAGAAACTGGGGAAGAGCCAGTTCTGCTTTATCATTATAGCACTATTGACTTTGACAATGAAGATGTTTCAAAGTTATGACAACAGTTTGTTTAAGAGTGTAAACTAGCACCGAAATAAACATAAGGAAAGATTTAGAGGAAAAAAAAAAAAAGAATTTTTGAAGGGTCCAATTCCAAAAATCCTTTTGTTATGATCTCCTAGAGTACCATCTTAGCCTTCTCAGAAAATACAGTGGCTCTAAGAGAAAGCTATTTGCAGCAATTGAAGGAAGCAGAAAGGCTGTTTTCTAAGATAACAGTGCTTTAAGTCAATCACTATAAACCATCAGCAGCTGGATCGTGCCTCCTTTACTCATACAGTTGTACTGCAAGTACAAGGGTGAGGACAAAATTAGCAGAATCTAATTAATAGAACCTGAAATGCAAGAAAAATAAGGTCTCGAAGAGATTATATCCAAGCTCCAAAACACACCTGCTCACATGGCTGCATATAATCACACACACTCATACTGTCCCTCTTTTTCCTTCAACCCTTCATTCTGCTCAACCCCTCTCACCCAACTACATTTGTGTAAGACTCTTTTTTTCTGATCACTACAGCTCTAGAGAACAGTGAGTGATCAGAAATGACGGCAAACAGCAGAAACTCCGTATGATGCTCCACATCATCAGCAGATCAAGAATTGTCTCTCCCCTGCAGACAAGCTCATCCCCAGATTACAAACCAGGCGCTGGTCTAATTAACTGCACTGTTTCCAGACAGGCTTTTTGCCAAGAGCATGTTCACAGCCCAAGCTCTTTTGGCCAAGGTGAATGGCACAAGCAGCCAGGACAGCAAATTAACAGCCCTGTCTGGACCTGGAACTGTTGCAGTCTGCAAGTCTGGAGTCAACATTAAGGTTAGAGTAGACGGTGCCACTTTTCCAGCTCAGGTGGCATGGAAATGGTGGCAGTCTGGGGTTTGCATTCTCCTCAGCTACCTTCCTGTGACATTAATTCCATCTGGCTGAAGAGAGCAGCCCAGCTGAGTTAGGGGAGTTTATGTTGCTACGCTGATAGATCCTAAATGGAAGACTAGAGGAAGAAACCAAAACTAGATTTTACCATCTGTCCTCCTTTCTGTCTGTATTTTGTGGGTTTGCTGCCAGTGCTGTCCCTGGGACAGTGAAGAGAAGGAATTGCATTCTCCTCCCTACTTACTCTGAGCCTGATGCAGGTTGTTATCCACATTGCCAGCTCAGCTGTTCAGGTTGGCACAGAGGAAAACAGGCCAAACTTTGGCATTTTGCTTGTAAGAGGAGATACAAGTGCACAGCACCTGTTTACACCAGTGTATCCAGACCCACGTCTGATCAGCCAACAACATAATGAGTAACTGAGGCTGTATTGTAAACATAATGCTCTTCGCATGAGAAAGACCCATAGTGCTAAGCCTTGTGTTCCATCCCAACGCAAATCCACGGCTGAGACTCCACAGGGCCACAGCACAAGCTGTTCTGTGGGACACCAGGATGCACACAACATGCTACAGTATTAACGATAAAATGAATTTCCTTGGCGATTTTCTACCGATTTCGTAGCATAGGCACCAATATTGGCTGTTTGACACACGCATCCAGCCATAGGACATTGTGCTCACTTTATGTAGGCATGCGCTCACAACATTATAGCAATCTTTTTTCAAAACACAATTCACTTTCATAGTGTCATCACCCAAAATGTAATTAACATAAAAAGTTGGGAATACAGCCTTAAATGAGGATCATTTCTGTAGCAGTCTTTGAAACAAAGATGCATTTCTATTTAATCCTGGATAGGAGATCTAGCTTTAATTTCCATAGAAATGAGATTCCTTTCCTTGTGGCAGAGATGTCTGTAAGTACATAGTAATCCAGACCTGAGAGAAAGGACTCAAGTTTAATGAAAATTTAAACAGACTATATAGAAAATAAATCATTCCCATTATCTGTAAATAAATAGTTTGGATTGTTCTTCCTCCTTCCCTCACTCCCCTTCTCTGCCACTTTGCAAACGTTTCAATGTGTTGACTTGCCACAAAAGCAACTACTCTTGAGGAACAACCTTCCCTGCACAGCTGGCTTCAAGTATCTTCCCACGTCTGTCGGTACCGGTACTGTTCACAAACAAGGATATTTTTGCCCTCTGAATTTCCATGGCTTGTTGCTCCCAATGAGAGGGCTAAACCTTTCCAATGGGAACAGCTTGATCTATCATTTAATGCATGCTATGCAGCTATTTCTCTCAAATATGGATTAAAATATACAACATCTCTGCTGCAGAGCTAGAACTTAATTTCTATGGAGTCTGGGTTAGAACATACATCCAGGAATAAAATACACAGAGTTGTATGTGCCCTTTAAAGGACCACAAGATGTTCAATTCTTGCTATTAACTGACATTTCAGAAATTCAGATTTAAGTAGTTTAAATCAGACTTTGGAAACAATTCTTTATTACTTCATTGCCTTCGTTAACACAATGGTAATTAAAAACTGAAATTTACACTAGTTTTTCTTGAGGATTTGGGGTTTATTTTTTGTTTTCATATACTTGAATCACCAAGTTGGTTTTGGGCTTCCTGCATGACTTCAACAAGTCTGGGAAAGCCTCCAGCCCTGAAGGAGGACAGCAGGAAGTTACAGTATTCTTAGGAATGGAGCAGAATTTGACCAAGTTGACCTGAGGACAAACTATTTTGGCAAGGAATGCTCAACAAAAACTACTATTTTACTCAAATCTGTGTTTATGAGTATGCATAAAAGTTAGACTGTTCATAAATCGGAAAAAAAAAAAACCCTTTAGTTTTGCTATAGAGTTGACCAGTTGGGTTAAAGATGGACTTCAGCATTTTACATGAGAATAATTTCTGTACAAGAGGAGATCATTTTAGTCCTTAATAATTTCTAATGTTGGCTGAGAGTGACAATGAGTTCAATGGAGCAAATTCTATCATTAATGCACTGCAGGAAGAAATGTGACAGCCCTCACTGCATTTGAACCTTTTGATGAACAAGGAAGCTACCAGACAATAAAACTATAGTACTTAAAAATGAGGTGAATTAATATTTCATCACTCTGGAACACTCTACTGCTTACTTAGATGACCATATCCACTGAAACAGGAGGTAACTTTATTGCTGTCGAACAATAGAGTACAATCTTTAAAAGAATTGATTGAAACCTCGTAACGTTCAATAGCCTCCTTGTACTGTCACATGCCCCAGCACTTAACAGAGTTAGCAGCAGAAAAACAACTGACAAGCCCTACAGAAATCTAACTAGACGATCACTTCATCTTAAAAAAAAAAAGATTCTTCCAAACAAAGATTTAGGATACCATGTTGGAGTAAGTAGCCCCGTAGTACCGAACATTTTCGTATCTCAGTCCATCAAAGTATTGCAAAAGGATCATCCATCCTGGATTAGATTATTCAACTGTTGTGGGTCCTGTTAAGGAAATACCCATTAGTGCAATGAGGTCTCATGTCAAGGAAGAAGTTCTTAGAAAACTGACCTAGTGTTTAGGACATAACCCTTCTCGCCCATCCCCTTCAGTGAAGAAAAAAACCCAAAACATCACAAACAAACAAACAACACCAAAAAAAAAAAAAACAACCCACACAAAAACCACCATCATAAGATATCTTGAGTGTTTCTCTTCCAACTTCAAAAAACATTTTATTTTATTTGGTTATATTAAAAATCCCAGAACATTGCTGCACACCACGCCTTGCCATCCTGGTTTTCCTATTGGCCAATATAACGGCAAACTACAACTGTAATTCTTTCCCCTCAAAACAGAGGTTAATATCTGCTCTTTGTGTTGATTTTACAGAAGCTGAAAGTCAGGAGCAAATGTGTTAGCAGGGTAACCTTCTTCTTTCATTTGTCAGTCACACCCTATATCAAACAGCTTATTGAATAACAATCCAAACATAATGAGGTAGTGATTAACAAAACCTAGTGCTCCCATAGCAAAGCACAGAGTAAAACTATTGCATCTCAATTACCGAGCACAGGCAAACAGCAACCTAGTCATTAAGTAGGGGCCCCACTCTGCATGACCGATATTAATGTAATATTAGACTAGCAGGTGCTGCTCTGCTCTGTTAAATCTTCAGCAAATTCAATTTAGCACAGCAAACAAACAGAAAGCACATTTGTTCCCCTCAACAAACATTTGCATATTCCCCTGACTAAATCTGGAGTTTACAGACCTAGTTGGGAAAACATACATAGATGGACAAGAGTGTTGGTTTTCAGGTCATTTGGATGTAAATTTAGTGGAACAACCCCCCTGGGTACAGTGACATGCACAGTGATCTACCATGGGCTCTTTTGGCATGACTTTTGCATCAAGTTTTACATGAGGGTGAAAGTTGTGTGTGATACATTAACCACAGACTTTTTCCCCTTAACAATAAGCAGGGGTTTTTTTGTTTTCGGTTCAATTATTTCTTCCTTGAACTAAAATTCTGGGGCAGATCTCCATCTGGCACTACTTGGCGTAATTCCCTAACTTCTCCCTTCACATGTGAGAAGCTGGGTGCCTCCGTTTGCTTTGAGGGATAAAAGGGAATTCTCATGCCGGCTACATAAGCTTCCCACTGCTTTTACACATTCTCTCATGTGAATTCTCCCACTAATCTTATTTGGATAATATACATTTCATTTCCTGTTTCAAGGTCTACATCTGTGAAGATTAATACATCCCAGTAGCTTACTCACTCAATTAATCACGTGCTAAAATTGCACTGGTTAATTTATGCCAATATTTATACAGTAATTATCTACAGTTCTTGCATCATAAAATTTTACTAATCCTAAGAAACATTATTCTGAAAACAGATGGAAGAACTTGAAAGCACAGCACAGTAAGCGTCCATCAGACAGGGTCCCCATTTTGGAAGCAGCGTCAGCGCAACCAGTGTTTGCACGTGGGGATTCACATTTTAATTCCATAATTAAGACACAGGCTAATTTTAACTAGTTTCTGATGGTTTCAAGCCCACCTGCGTTGCAAATACGACAGAGAAGCAACAATTGCAGAAAGAGAAGAAACTGGATGGAAAAATCATTAAATATCAACTCATTCATTTAGGTGCCTTCTTGTTTACACAGACACATTTAGACACTTGCAATAAATACCATAAGAAATGGGTATTTTAATGAAGAATATAGCAAAGTTTTACCACATTTATGTGTAGAAAATCATTAAGTAGAAACATTTCACAGTACTTTGACAGATACCAACAGGTGCAACAGGTTAGAGATACACCTTTCCTCTCCCTGTACCAATAGTAGCACTGTGTGAACCACGTGTCATTTAGAATAAATTCTGACAGCAAGGCTCTAAGTGGGTTCAAATCACTGTTTATTCAAGTTGCCTAAAAATATTAATGTTAAAAAAAATTATCAACATTACAAACTGAATTAGAGTAAATCAGAACAATTCCAGTTCAATTCTTTTTCTTATCTTGATATGTCTAGATTTGGAGAATTGTTCTCCAGAGATTTTAACTGTAATTAATACCTCTCCTTCCCTGACCCACTTTTTCTGTTGGAAATCAGCCTTCCTGGAGCTTACCTCTGAGATTCAAGCCAAAAAGCCCTCCAAATCTTTTCTAAAACCATATATACTTCTCAGCAGTGAGATTTCTCACTCAAAAAAAAGCCAGAGCTTTAGTTTCTCACATGTAATGATTTAACCACTTCCATAATACTAGAAAAAAAAAAAAAGTAAGCTGCCTCAAGGTGTTCCAGACAAGATATAGATCTATACATTATGTATTTTCCTCATTTACTACTTTCGCATGAGATTGTGAGCCTAATTGATCATAAACTGACTGTGATAATTCCACTAAAATCAGTGTGGAATCACAAAAAGCCTTCACTGCCACAGGTAATGCATCCAGAGTTGGGATCTGCGTCAGGAATCAACGATTCCACTCCCATGGCCCCAGGACCATTCTGCTCACCAGCTCCTGATGCTCATCGGGACCAAGTGGTAAACTGGGAGGTGTCTGAGGTCACAAATTGTTCTACTTATGGTTTTTGTTTTTTTTTTTTTCCAGTGCCAAAGTGTTTCCACCACCATGTTTATGCATGGGATAGACTTAAACACCTTCCAAGCCATGTAAGATGGAGAAGGCTGGAGAAGCTGTACAAAATCAATGAACATATTTAGGCTGCAAAGTCTCACTAAATATCAATGTAGTTCAGTTTTCCCAGCAAATGAATTAATTTGAGGAATGGAAATTAAGATCCTGGGGGTGTTTATCTACATGTGGAAGTGGAAAGTCATTAGAAGTAATGCAAAAATCTTATTTTTAACACTATTTCTTGAAATGGGAATACAGTGTTTCTTTTTCTGTGACCTGAAGGTAGATTAATTCAGTTTTCTGAAGCTATGACATATTTGAGATTATTATATTCTTTTTTTTTCTTTTGTTATATTACGTTTTCAAAATACACAATACCCTGAAGTTTGCCTACATCTAGATTTTACAGAGCATTTTACTAAAAGCTCTAAGTTGAGCAAACTCTTAATTTACTCCTAAGGATTTCCTCAATAACTGGATTTTTAAGCAGTACCTTTAATTGCAAAATTAAAATTGGCCTGGAGGTGCGCAGAAAGGCTTTTAACATTTAAATTAGTTATTTTCAGAAGAGGAATTTTTTAAAAGGACAACACTATTTCAAATTACCTTTTTATCTTATAAAAGGTCAAGAGAATAACCAAGTTTAAAAATAGTTTAAAAAAAAAAAAGATATTCACAGGATCAGGATTGATTTCAGAATTTAGGCAGAAATCCTTATTCCTGTAGGTACCTTCCAGAACAAGCTCTGAAACCGTAACATACTTTTTGATAGTTTGATCAATACTAGTTTAAGCAGCGATAAAACTTGCTTTGCACCAAAAGTCAATTTTGTACACAAAAGGGTGAGCTCAGGAGTTTTCTAAATCATTTTTGCTACAATAAAAGTGTTTTACTCTGCCACTTCAGGACAGATCGATTGTCAGATATATACCATCTGTTTCTCTGAAAATTGGGGCAGAAAATATATATAAACCTATATACTAAGGTTTAAACAATAATCAAATGAAGCTTGCAATAAAACAGATTGAGCACTTTATAACAGAATTACTTTTAACACAACGTATTTTACCTATCTGTGTCCTTTGGATAGTTTCTATTCCTTGCAAGACTGCTAGTCTAAAGTAAGTCTAAAGTTTTCAATATATGATGGAATCTAATATAAAAGGGATATGTTCTGCACAAAAGGAAGATATTTGCCTCACCCCAAGAAGATATGCAACATCTAGATGAAAGTCACAAGTTGCAGGTTTTAAACAACATGCAGAATTTCAGCCACATTGCAGAGCCATTTTCCCCATTGTGCAGTTGGGAAAGGTCCTTTGCAGACATTTCCAGAAGGAAAACTCAGGATACAGACATTTGTACCAACTGCATTCAGAAGAAACTATTTTCACTATTCCCAAGCCAGAAGGAAGTTTCTCTGTGAAAAATTAATCTATTTAAGTCTACCGTGCGGTGCTGTTAACATGCAATGTTTCATACGATGTGTAAGATAAGTCTCTTAGCAATTATCAAGGTACATTACAACGTTATTCTAAAGGACGTGAACTATTCTTGTAGTATCAAATGCTTGAGAAATTCTCGTCCCCTTGCCTAACCAGCCAGGTTTCACCAGGGGACATCATTTATCTTTTGTTTCAAGGGTCAAGTGAATCAGAACGTTCATCACAAGGAAACCTCTGTTCCATACAACTGGAGTCTTCCTCACCTTTGTCTTGAAACTCATTTCTACAATAAGGAAATATTTAGAAGAGCTGTAGGAAGAATTAGGTACAGAGAAGGACAGAGTCCTTCAGCATTTTCCATTTCCTGTTTAGGTGTTCGGTCCCTCTTGTTTTGCATTTTATTTTGCATTTTGACCCCAAACATGGACCTTGTTAGGTTGGAGGCAGAGTTACCTCAAAAGGCAGCAAAATTCTTAAACATGGCATAGCAGATATAATTCCATGTTTCACAGTAAATTAACGGTACCATTGTTTGAGAGAGGTGAGCAGAATTAGGCTTGTTGCTAAGAAAAGTTTGTTCTGGATGAGAGAAGTAAGTACAAATATTGCTAACACTGTAAAATCCACATGGTTTTAACGTCATCTGTGGAGCAGGAGGCGAATATGAATGACTTGATTACCTCAGTCCCATGTTATCCCTTGGGATTCTACCCAGCCCATGTTTTCTGTCTCAGTGAATTCTGCATTTTAAACCCAGTAGGATGGGCTCTATGGACAGTTCTCTGTCCTAATTCTTTACCAAAATAAGTTGCACAAATACCTGCTGATCTTCTGTTCCTTCAATATTACATTACAAAGTGACTTCTCAGGGGGTTGCAAAATATGCTTTTAACTCCTAACCACAGACACCAGAAAATTAAGCTACCTGATCTCTCTTTGTACATACCTACCGTGTTAGTCAATATAATTACTAACTTTAGAGTAGACCAGAATAAATAGGCACAAGTTGTAAAAGGGAGAAGAAAACCTTCCAAAGCCTTGTTGTCTGCAATGCATCATATATGAATAACATACCTGTCATACTTCATGCTGGTATCCTGCCTCTCTCATCTGCCAATATATTAGGCCAAAATCAAGCACTGGTTTCTCTCTCAGTGAGAACAAGCTGTTCCTTCCAATAAGCTTTTATTTTGATTTCTAGAGAAACAAGTTCCACACTGGGACTCCAGCATCTTCAGAATTAGAAGTTTTCTGTGCAATCAAGACTTAAGTCAGCAGAACAACATTCTCCTTCATTTTATGGGCAATATAAATGCAAGTATTTGATCTAGAGAGAAACCCACTATTTCGCCCATAAAGGCCACCTTGATCACAGAATAGAAAATGGGACAGTCAAAAGAAGAGTATAAATAGCAAGCAAAGACAATTTTAAATCTCTGAATTCTTTTTCTACACATCCACATGCTAGGTGAGACATCTGTACTGCTTGCACATATATCCCTATTCATGGATTACAAATAAGGTGGACTGCATAAAGTTTTGAAGCAGTTTTATACAAACTTGTTTTAGCTCCCAGTAGAAAGAACATAACACATTCCAACAGGAACCTTGCCAGAAATTAGTGCATCAGTTTTGAAAATGAGGAGACTTCATGGAAGTATGCTTTCTCAATTTAAGTCTAAATAAAAAATGTTTTTCTCAGGCTGGACACAGAAAACACGCCTGCCACATGTAAATCCTTAGGCAGAAAAACAACTGTTTGAAGAGCTGTCTATCAGTTACAAGTGGGAGTTGGGGTGTTGATATTTGACCTAAATTTGAATTTCCATCATTATTGGTTCTTGTTTCTAAAACTACTGCTTGCACCAATTCAAGCTATAATCTTCCTGTCATTTTCTCAAATACAACATGCGCTATACAAGGTTTAAACCATTTTTTCCACCATCTTCGCGTGTGTCTCAGGAACTATTAACTGGACATGATGTGTCCATGAGATGAATAAGCACGAGCATCTCCAGTTACTGCTGTATCACAATTAACACCAAGTCGCATCTACCTGTACGCTCCGTGTTATCCGCCAATGCGCTGCAGCCATAAACCCAACTTCACCTGGTTTATAGCTGCTTTGTGCCTGTGGAGTGGTGCAAAGCAGATGGTACACATCAGTGATTTCGGCTGAATAAAATAATGTTAATGAGATGGAATTATCTTTTTGACATGAACAGTCAAATTGCAAGGCCTTTGCTGTGGTATTTAGGGCCTGAACCAAAGGCTGCTGAAAACAACAGCTCCTGCTGGGCACCAAAGGGAGCAGATGCTTCTCGGGAGCGGATTCTTAAGCAGAGTCTTTCCCCCCATGCACAGTTTGGGGCTTAGACCAGGCCTTAAGAAAACAAAAAAAAAAAAAATTAAATGGTTCATTCCCCTTTCTCTCCTGATTTGTAGCAATCTGTAAGCTCTGAATCATTTCCAGTGCCATTCCTCTTGCTGAAGGAGGTGGGTACCACAGTCCCCATCCCAGCACTCCAAGAACAATCACAGCCAGAGAGGTGGTTACTGTGACAGAGAAAAGATAACTTGTTAAATTACTAAGATAAGAATGTCACTATCACTTTGTGCCTAACCCTTTTGAAAAAATTATATAGTTTGATTTGTAAGAAATAGAATTTCTATCTCTGGCTTCGGATTTAGTCTCCTATTGTTATGCATTTACAAGAGATGTAAGTCTAGCATATTTAAAATGACTGGTGCTACACAGATGATGAAAGCAATGCATAAAATAAGTTTGAGCTTCACTTCCTAGAGTCAAAGAATTGCTGTTATGGAAAGAAAAAAAAAAACACCACACTGTTCCTTTTATCCTATAGTATTCATAAGGAAATTGAAAGACAGAATTGTATTCATTGATCACACTTAGAGTACTCCTCTCAAATATATTTCAGGTTTCTTCAGGGTCAGTATGAATCAGTTCATCAGAAATTTTTAGAGAGGAAAGGAGGGTGAAATCTGCCCATTCACTTCTGACAGCTTCATCAAGAATCCTTAAGGTGTCAATGAAACCAGAGCTAAACCACCTGCCAGCTGGAATCTGGACCTGGTGGGAAACCATCATAACACTCAAGACATTTGATATCTCTGATATCGTCCAGCCATTCTGGGAAAACTGAAATGGGGATCGTGCTGCTGCTGAGAAATACCAACATAACGAAGAGTTCTTGCAAGGAGTAGCAGTTTATAGGGATACGTAGATATCCCAGGACCCCCCCCATGCATCCAGACTAGTCCTATCAGAGCTAGTGACAATCTGGGCTTCTTTAAGGGTGGTATCTAAAGCATGAATCACGTTCAAAGCTCATGGCAGGTATCTAGGACTTCAGTTCCACTTCATAGCTCTATGAATAGCTAGATGATAAACATGGATAACCCTTGACAGAATTATTTGGTAAAGTACTGCTTATGTTTGGAGGATAAAAAGTGATTTTGCAAATCTTGGAGTGTCATCTTTATAACACTGCATACTACTTCTTACAGGATTTTTTTTCCCCCCTGCTTATAGAGGGTCTAATATTATAAAAGCAACATGGTCCTTTTCTCATTTGAGACAATGCCCAAAGCTCTAGGAGCTGCTTGGGTGGCAAAAGCTTCCTTTCAAACTATTTAAAACAAGGTTCGTTTGCAACATGAAAAGCTGCATATTTTATTTTGAAAAGCAACCGAAACATGAGTGATTATATCATAATATTTTTGTATCTTTTAGAATATCACTCCCTTCAAAATCTCAAAATCAGATAAAAACATATAAACAATTAAAAAATTCTCTAGATCAGAGCAAAGTTTGAAACACTGATTTTCATTTGCTTTGCAGCTAGTTCAGCCATTTTCTTTGTGCAAGTTCTAGAAAATGAAAATTCTCCACTTGCTTGCACAAGCAGCAGGGATTTATATTGCCTAGCACCCGTATGCACAACTACAAAAGTAAAAAGGCAGCTTAGAAGAACTTCCATTAGAGCAAACACTTTTCTTTCAGACTACATTTCCATGCAGGACTGTGTTGTTTTTAAAAGAACAAACAAAAACTGTAAACATTGCCTGTAAACGAATATTGCAAGGCATATATATGAACAATTAAAACCCACCACCTGCTGTCTGCTGACTGATCTTCATGGATTATTTAGTTGACCCTTAGCAAAAACAGGCCCTGAAAAGTCACCAGGAGCATGAATTGTCAGACGGCTGGTGAAATAACAAAAAGCAACTATATCGCAATTGGAAAACTTAGAGATCAACTGACTGAAGAATTTTCTATTTTTTGTTTCAACTACTTTTTCCTCTCGAGCTCTCTAATAGACTAAAAGATCATATAAGTGTAAGAATCTTGAAAACAAAAGAAAATAAAATCAGAGAACAGTAATTCCTGCAAATTATCCTGAATGAATACTGATTGCAGACTAACTCTCCACACAAATCCCACACACCCTAGTAACAGATATTCAGTTAGCTGCCACATTTTACACAGAAAAAAAACACACCACAGAAAGGTGAAGCAGTATTTGGGATGTGCTGCCTATAAACAGAGACATACATGTGTATGTACCTCAATGAGAAGCAGAGCTCTTTAGGCTCTAGAAGTTCTCAATCTGATACCCTTAACAGGCTAAAGATACATTTTGAATTTAAAGAAAACTAAGATTCTTATGAAACTTTCAAGGCACTAAGAATCCACCTCTAAGCTAGACTGGCTGTGTAAAGACAAGGGAGCATCGCTATCATCAATACTGCTACAGTTTGGTACTATGAAACCTCTGTGGTTTGGAGAAATATCTAAAGCCTCTAAAAACTATGAATGATAAATTGTGTGACCGCAATTTCTTGACACAGCAGTGAACAGGAAGTAAAAACAAAACACAAAACCACCACCCCCAAAAAAACCAAACAAAACCCACCACCCCTAAACATGCACAAAAAACCCCCCATGCAAACCACACAACAAAAAACCCTAACACCAACAAAAAAACCCCGAACACCTTAATGAACTATGTAGATCCCAAAGATGTATAAAACTAAAAGGACCACCCTACACTTAACATGCTTTCTTTTCCATCGTATTCTACTTGTAATCTCTCTCCTACACTTCAGCTGGGCTTTCTTTTACCGCTACAGATGATGCATTTTGCTCAGTTTTTCTTTTAATGCCACTTATATGCAGACAAACTGGTCTAAAGCTCAGTAGCATTTCTATTAACAGAAAAAAAAAAGTTTTGGAACTAATATTTCTTCTAAGTATGGGCTTTCAGATCAGCTGGAAGTTCCTCAGAGCAGAAACAGCAAGTGCTCAACTACTCTGTAGAACTGCGTGCAAGAGGTTCTTTTCTTGCTACAGTCAGTTGGCCCCTTTGTGTGCCAGCTTTATCTTCCCAGGTTATCATCTGCCTCCACAGATGTGCACCATTAAGATCAGAACCACGAAAAGCAATATTTCTATATAATTAAACATTTCAATGTAGTAAAGTAGGTATGGTACAAAAGCCATTAAATGTCTCCCGTCAGGAACTCAGCAGCCATCAACCTCAATATGGTGTTTTTAGGAAGTCTGGATTCAGGACTTGCATGTAACAGTGATGGGTGCTACAGAAAAATTTAAGATCCGTTAGCAGGGGGTTTAGATATAATAGCTGCATCTGTGAATGTTTTTGTGATCAGCTCAGGGAACACATCCCACAGAGAAATCCATAAAAATCAAACATTTCACTAATGATGTTCCTACATATGTTTTTTGTGTACAACTTAACAAAGAACAGGTTTATACCCTTTAATTAGGGATGATGTGTTAGAGTTAAAAAAAAATAATCAGATGAACAAATAACTTATACATTCAGTTGAACATACTTCTAGCAACATGTTTGAATGGGCAGTTTTGGAAATTAATTAGAAGTACTATCAACTTTTTCCACCACTAGCATCCTTTCATAACGTATGGCAACAATATGGCCCCAGAATGAAACAAAGAACATTTTTCTTCACTACTCTCAATGAATCCTACTCAGTTTTGCTTTTTAGGATAACAAGTGAGGATAGTGTGGCAGATACGCATCTTTCTGTTTCAAGTGAATAGATTCAGGCATTAATGCATATGATAAAGCTGGATTTTTGAAGCACAGAAATTCATACCTTCTACCTAGCAACCATCTTCACTGAAGTTTAGTGCTTTCTCCCCAAAGCACAAGGAACAGACAAAGTAACTGTGAAAATATGAATTCCCTGTAAGGAATAATGATACTTCAGTCAAATTAACTTTTCGTATTTACAAAATTTCAAAGAGTTATTTCTAGCTATCTACATGTTAAACACACAAAAAGGAAAGCCAGGAGCTGTGTTTTATGACACAAATCGTGTAGCTCTACTACACCAAAGTCAGACTCTGCTATCAAGAAACAATTCTCGTGATGGA
Organism: Caloenas nicobarica; assembly: GCF_036013445.1. Classification (NCBI taxonomy): domain Eukaryota; kingdom Metazoa; phylum Chordata; class Aves; order Columbiformes; family Columbidae; genus Caloenas; species Caloenas nicobarica. The sequence goes on along the minus strand of NC_088262.1, from coordinate 6,373,719 downwards.
AAAAAATACTACATTTTAAAAGTCTAAGGGAGGGGGAAACGCAGCAGGGTAGAAAGCATGAAGAAAAAAAAAACCCATAAAACAACCTCTCAAAGTAAGAGACAACATAATGAAATACCGTGTCTTTTTGTAAAATACCTCACTGACTTCAAAGGAGTTTGCATCAAGTCTTAAGTAAACAATATTTTTATTTTTCTCTAGATTATGGACTTAGGAAAAAAAAACTTTATCAGAAGGAAAAAAAACTTTATCAGAAGGACCTGTTGGTTATTCCTTTCCATTGCAGGATTGCTAACCATCCTACGAAAGCATCATTTTCAAATGCACCACAGTTATTGAAGGAGCTCACCTCTCAAAGAAACGTGCATTTCTAACTCAACTGGTCACTCCTGAAAATTTTATGTGACTATATAGTCTCAAGAGGCACAGAAAGGACATTAGAATTTGAATCCAAATGGTGTATTTCTGTGTATTGCTCTGCTTTCCTAAAAGTTGATATGCCAGACGAGCTGACAAACACCACATCTGCAGTTCTCTCATATGCATTGTTTTCCTTTTGTCTATTTTGTCATAAAGAGCTCTTTTACATAAAACACTTTCAATTCTTATAACAAGACAAGTGAGTTGACAGCTTTTAGTTTTGTTTAAAGGAAATACTTGAGCTGAGTGAATAATTCCTTTGTAAATAATTTATTTGATGAATTTTGCCATTTCTCTGTTCACAAATTGTTTCTACAAATGGTACAGCCATAAGGGGAAAAAAAAAAACCCACACAAAAAAACCCAACAAACCGACATACCACCGACCCACTGCAGTGGGAATTGGTAGAGTTTCCTAAAACACCACAGAATAAAATCACAGAATCACAGAATGTTAAAATAACATTTAAATCACAAAATAACTTCTGTAAGTTCTTCACATCATCCTATAGATTCTCTCCATTGACTGAAGGTAGTAGGTAACTTTCTAGGAAAAATTATGACAAAAAATTGCATTACCAAACAAAACTGCAATTTTCTCTCTTCTTCAATTCACCCATCAAGGCATCACAGAGCTTAAGCTGATGTGGTCACCTTAAGACCCAAGCAAAATTGCAGTAGTAATTCAACAAAGGAAAAACAAAGCTTCTTTTCCTCCATATGTGTCATGATGCTTTAAACATCAAATATTACACAGTGAACTTTGTATGACCAGTTATCAGGTTTGGGATTCTTTAACTATGGTTTTCATCTCCACTTTATTAAGGACTTCTCTATATTTGCAAGGTACAAAGGTAAAAAGAATATTGACAATACTTCAGTATAAAAATAGTTAATCTAAAAATAAATAAAAAAAATAAAGAACAGAGTTGAATGTTGATGTTGACTAGAATAATATCAAGTCAATGGAGAAACATTTAAGGTTGTTTTTGTCTTTGTTTTTTTTAAAAAAAGTATCTCTTTTCTACTCAACAGGCAAGACAAGTTTTCCTAAACATATATGATAGCATACACAGAGAAAGAATATGGCCTTGAAGGAAAAATGCTGTCAAAAAGGTATTCTGCTATCCAAGTGATCAAAGACTTAACAGGATATAGAGGTTTAAGTGGGCTGAAAGAAATAGCAGATAGGAATATATTTTTTTTTTTTAGATAGAGAACAGAGGAGAATCTAGAGTGAAGCTTGTTTTATGACATGAAATAATATCACAGATGGCCAAAATATAATTCCCTGAAGATGGTCAGTAAATTGATCCCACTGGCACTGTAAGAATGTTTTAGTGATGATGATGATGATGACTGAAAACGATATACATGTTCTCAGATAAACAGATATGAGGTGAAATGATGCTGCATTTGAATGCAGAGGAAGTTTTGCCATTGGTTGCAAGGAACTAGGAATTAATTCAGGAAATCTCACACCCAAACCTCAACCATGAAATAAATCTCTCTCTTTTTCTAGGGCAGTTAAGTATCACTGCAACTTCACTTCAAACTGTTATCCCAATTTACATCACTCTATCCAAGAAAAAAATTATGACTCAACCCATAGCAGGCTGTACCTTGTGCTACCTGCGAGGTCATCCTAAGCGGTATCAAGGGATGTTTTACTTGGCATCTCCTAGAAAAAGTGCCATAGCTGCCTACATGTAGGATATTTGCGTGATTTAATTAAAAAAAAAAGTTAGTTACAATTCTCATTACCATAAGTTAACATTACAGAGCTCCTAAAAATACAACCTTAGCAAAAACAAATGCTTCTCTGAAAAACCTTCCCTGAACCTAATATATTAAAAGCAGATTCTTCTGGAAAGGTACAGTAATTTACTGTTCTCTCTTTAATTTAGTCCTGCTGGGCTGATATATCGGATATCTATGATTAGCTGATGTTATAATTAAGGAAGCAATGTGATCTGAATGAAAACCCAACCAATAGAATTGAAATCCTAGGTGTACACAAATTTCTAGCATTATCCTAGAAAGTCTTAGCTGCTTCTCCTTAGATTTTCTATATGTGAAGATAATATTTTATTTACTTTACAAGAATATTATGCAACTAAACTAATGTCCACAGCATCTCTGCCTGAGGCAGAAAACCACTGCACAAACACACATCTTATTTAAGTAGAAACTGAACCTTTGAAAAGGAAAAAGTGCACACAACTTCCACTCCAGATTATCTTGGTTTGATATGAAAAAGGTAGCTGGCAGAGAAGCAATTTGAGAGTCACAGAACTGACAGATCGATGCCACAGGGGTGAACAAGAACCTCCCAACATATGCACACTATATATGTTAATAACTGTAAGACAGATCATGAAGCAGAGGAATTAAATTTGCTGATGATGGAAAAGTGGAAGCAAATGTGGGTGAGGGAATGGCTGAAGTCAGAACAGAGCAAAAAAATCAGTAATATTTAGAGCAACTTAGGAGCAGTAGTTCTGCAAATTTAATATAGCGATCCTAGAGATAACAAGGACACAGAGAAAACTACAGGAATTTTAAGTCAGATGCTGCAAAACTGGAACAGAAGATAACGTTTATGCTAGGAGCTATGTGAAGAAAATCCCCAAACTTGCTGTTCTGATATCAGAATGATGCTGACTCTTATTCACATCTGGTCCTTCACATTCTCCCTCCTTCATATAATAAAAGAATTTGAGTATAGATGTGAATGTTGCAGATCCTTATTCTGTCTCCCTTAAATCACTCAGACCATGGACAGGGACTTCATGCCAATCAGAACTAGTAGCTCAGGTTTTTGTTTGGATTTGAGAATCTACAGTGACAGTCAGTGGAGTTGTTAAAGAGCTGAAGTAAGCCCTGTGACTTCACTAGGAATTTTGAATGAGAAGAAATTGCAGGTTTCAGCCTGGAAGATTAGAAGATTGGAGGCTGTAGTTCCAGCTGATGCAGAAATTTATTTTTGTCACCTTTCATGTGCCACTTTGCCTTCTGCTTTCCAATTGCCGCACTGTGAAAAGCAGCAATACTAATTATCCTGACAGCCTTACTCATGTTGGACAGCACTTACTTGCATGATAAGAGCTGTTGAGCTAAGTGGATAAGAAGCCATGTGGATCTCTAAATCCATGTATGCAACCACGACCTCACTTTATGGAGGGGTCGCACACAGAACCTGAACAGGTAAGAACCTACTTCTTCTCAGAAGAACCTGCTGAAATCAAGTGCTGTTTTCCGCTAACTGCGAGAGGAACAGAGCTGGGTCACCGCTGACGTCTTTAACAAACTCCAACCTTACTGCATCAAAACTTGAAAAATTAAAATATTCACCACGTAAGTCTACTGAGACCATTAGAAAGTGATATTACAATATTTTTCTTAAGGACTAGGTTTCTTTTAGGGGCTGTGCAAAGAGGGGCAATCTTCTGTTCTCACATCCCCTACAAAATTAAATACTTTGCCAATATAGAAAATATTCTAAAGTGTATATCAAGGTAATATTTTCAGCTAATATAGGTGAATCTTTCACACCAGTAATATCAGTTATACAAGACATGGCAAATTTGGAAAACACAGGCAAAGAATAAAGAAATACGGATATTCTGCAAATAACTATTTTCCCAAAAAAATGTAATAACTGTGACTACTAAAACCTAACCTGAAGCCGTATTAACCCACTCTTCATAAAGAACTGAGGTAGTAAATAGAATAACAATGATAGTCTCATCAGCAGAACTAGGTAGCAAATTATGCAACCTTTCATGCTGAACTAGTCTCACCCTGCCCCCATTCATTTATACATCCTGCTGAGAAAAAAAAAAGCATTTTGATGCAGATTGATTGTATTGACCTTATTCCAGTTAAATTAAACTTGCTGTAAAACTAAATTGGCAACCTCAAGTCATCCAGACATGATGATCACAGACAGACGTAGATTTGGGGGCAGGGAGGTTAGTTCTTACATGTTTCAAGTTATGAAAGGCTAAAGTTGATTTAAAAAAAAAAATGTAAATAACGCTAAGAAAAGGAATCCAGATGTTCGAAGAGTAATCACACAATGATAAAAGACTTCAGTTAAGGTCAGCAAATTTCCAGGACCTCGGACTCTCCACTGAAAAAAAAAGATTCTAGATTACACACACCTCCTCATCCTGCTCAGTAGCTTCTCAGTACGTGGGAAGCTGCGTATACAAACCCCAAATATCAAAGAAACGTCACTCCCGTGAGGCCAAATTACTCCCTGTTTCTAAGCGTGGTGTTTTGTTTTGAGGGGAAGAAGGTTGTTAGTTTGTTTTGTTGGCGTTTTTCAAAATGTTTTGTTTTAATTTAAGTGAAGTCTAGGCTTTTTTGTTTGAGGGGAAGTTGAGAGACACGGACACCGACACGCTCATCTAAATGAAGGTTGTTAGGAGCACATTTATGCACTTTTCCATAGGAATGAATTGAAAAATAAATCTCTCTAATTTCCTCCTGCCTCTTGCTGTCACTTGCTATAATTCATAGTTCTGACTGTTCCCTCGCAAGTGCAGCGGCACTTGCTTAACTTTAATTTCTCAAGAGTGACAACACAGAAGTGCTTTGCCAGTGACCCAGACTTGCAGAGCAGGAAAGAATTGAGTTCCCAGACTGCGAGCAGATGGTTGCATGTCAGAACAAGGTAACGGGAGGGAGAAGGAATCCACAGTCCTGCCGGCCTCAGAGCAAACGGGCTCATGAATGAAGTTCAGCATGCTTTTTGTGCCCAAAAGTGCCACTACATTTGGGATATTTTATAAGTTTGAATACGTTGTAAGACGTGGGAACGTTTTGCCTTGATTCTATTCATTCTGTGCCATATTATATACAGTTCTTTGAGAGGCGTCTTGGCCTTGCTAGCGCTGACTATGACATCTCGCTGTGCAGCTGTTGGGATGCAGTCTTCGCATCACGCACAACCCGAGATCCTCCGTTCACTGATCTAGCAGCTTTTCTCCTCGCCCAACCTCAACCTCCCTCAGCCAAACATCAGCACAAATTCATTGTTTCAGAACAGCTCGCTTCACAGCGTGCTCATGTCGCCTCTCAAATTCTATTTCATTGGTTTAACACTCACATTCTTAGCGGATTAAATGCTTAAACAGACCTGTTCAAAAGTGAGCTATTAGGAAATTATTTTAATATAAATACACACATATTTTACAAACAAACACCATGCACAAACACATACTACTACAGCAGATTGAAAATTTTGTACAACTAGTGCTGTTCCTGAATCTTAACTACATGGGGCTTTTAAAGTGTTGTAAAGACAAAAGATGAAGCAAAACCAAGTCAGCAGGGCTTTTCCCTTCTGGATTACACAAGAACTTAGACCACTTCTGTAATAAATTTACTTTGACAGCTGCTAAAAAATTTACCAAGCTTGACAACATGCACAGAACGCAAAATAGGACAGAGAATTGTGTGGGCTTTCCTGCTAGCCCCAAGAAAATCTGTTTATTTTAAAGAAATAATATTTAATTATATTTGTGTGTCGCAAATTTCAAATAACAGGTTTGTCAGCTACATTCTACTCTCCCACAGATGCTATTTCATGTAGTAATTTTGTAGACAATGTATTCTTCTCCCATATATAGCTCTGAAGAATAAATGAGAGTTCAGTTTGAGCAAGCACTGGATTGTATTTGGAATATAAAATGCGTTGCCTTGTCAGGAAAAGTAACTTCTCCTTTTCAGGCTAAGATAAAGCAGAAAAACAGTGCTTTGATGATTTCTACAATGAATTTGGAGAAATGACTTTGAAGAATTCTGAGCTTCTCAGAATTTCACTTTCAGCTACAAAAGAAGATTAGTTTGATTTTTGTACCTATATGGATTTGAATCCATCTCACTTTCCTCCTTAATGCTTCCAAAGTGCTAATGGCAGCGCAAAAGCCTTCAGTGGTTCAACAGAAATGAAAACAAATTGCAGGAACTGTGGCCAAGCTAAGTACTGGGACCGCAGCATGTCAAATGAGAGTCAACTGTTTACTCTGCTGGCGTTCAGGGCAGATTGCTGCATTGATTTGTTTAAACTGCACACCACATTAATATTTCTTATCCCAAAGCCTTGGCTCTATCAAATTTGGAAGGTGATAACCGAGCATATTATAGGAAGAACATGTGCTATCAAGTAAACCTTTAAATGTGATTGACTGAAATATATTGATTTTGCATGGTTGGACTTGAAATGCAATTTCAAACAGAATAAAAAATGCAGTAGCTCACTACACCTGCAAAGATCCCATGCGTGAAGCAACAGAAGAAAATTTCCTGACTATATGAAATGTACCTTCCCTAATTGTTAATCACCTTTGAAACATCACTTTTAGTGCTTGTTTGTTTTTCTATGTGCTCAAAGTGAAACACTTAAAAAGAATTATGGCTGGAAAGAGAAGTTCCTGAGCAATATTTATGTCATACCTTAGGAGGGCACTGCAGAAAGCAAACGGACACAGGAGAAATGTAGGATGTAACAGTTTCTTCACAGAGTTTACATGGAAATTTAACATTTAATCTTAAAGAGACTTTTTTTCCTGGCCGATAGGAGACAAATCTCACCCCAGTACTGCAGGTCAGAGCATCCCAGACAGATAATCTAAGCATCTGAAACATTCCTCAACTACTTTCAGGAACTGATAACTAATGGCATATAAAAAGTCACTTTACTACACATGTAAGTACCATATATTCACTTCATTTCACCATGAAAAACTATTGTTTTCAGCATCCCTTAGAGATTTTAAGAGTGTGTGTCCATGAATTTCTTAACTGAAAACACACTGAAAAGTGAAGATTTCCTCATATCCCAGATAAATCAATTTAAGTCATACTTGGGCATTATTCTGCAAAAATGACATCTTGCAGGATTTTTTTTAAATTAATCAATTTCTTTAAAAGTTAAGTGGAGAAAGAGGAATAAATTTATCAAATAATCTTATTCCTTGCTCTCTGAAACGTCTTATCAACAAATGAAGGAAGACTTAACAATGTATTTCCTCAAGCAGTTTCTGCTGATAAAAAATTATCTGGAGCAACTCTTGCAAAACATCTAAAATCCATGTATTTTCACTGGGTGGATTATCAGTAAAAGATACTGAATAGAACAATTAAAAAGAATGGAAGTTCTTTTAATATATTAATTGGAATATATTCATTTTTTTTTCCTCCCTCTAAGGCTTTCTGCATTTATTGAATGTATTTCCAGCTAAGCAGAATTCAGATATGGCAATAAATAAACCTCCAGAATCCAGCCATGACAATAAAGCCTATTCCAAATAATCCATTCTAAAAGGACCCTTGGTTCCTCTACAGACCTTATCTTTGCACATTTGAAAAATACTGTGCTCTCAGTCACTAAGTTGAAGGGTTTCTTTTTAGACCCCATCAAGTTTTGTTATTTTTGCACATTTTGTTTCACATTTATAGTTGCAGACATTGAAGAGACCACTGGGAGCATCTGTGTAGCTCTACCCCAGCATTGTCCCAGCTGTAATTGGATTGTGGTCTACATAGTGGGAGGCAGATTACTTTTTTTCCAAGCAAAAGCATATATTTCAATATTCTTGCTGCTTTTGTTGGTGGTGACATATTCTGGAGTTATGAACTGCAAAACGCACCCCTTGTAATGCGAGTAGAGTGATAATTACATGGGACTGAGCCAGAAAATATACATGTTAAAAAAAAAAAAAATCACATACTGCAAACAGAAAAGATTAAATCAGTGGGTAATCTGAATTACTAGGGCTTGAGGACCAGCAAGTAGAAATGCCAAGCGAATCTAAAAAAATTAGCATTAATAAGGTAGAATAAAAGCAGTATAAACAAAGAAACCACAATAAACGACTATGACACAGAAGCAGAAATACACAGGGAAATCCCAACATCCCAGAAAGGAAAATAATTTTATGTTATAAATGAAAGTAGTACATGGGCTGTGTGAAAGGAGTTGATCAGGTCAGACCAGCCCCTCTGTGGACAACTGATCATCCCACCAAGGGTATTTCTTCACCTGAGGCACCTGTTGTGTGCACAGATCCACCCCAGACCAGCGCTAATCCTGGTGCCCAGACAGCGTCAGCACAGAGAGTGGTAATTTTGTACATGATTCAACCCCTTATGAGTCAACCCAAAGCCCTAAACCAGTCCCTAGTGAGGAAATCTTTCCTGCATCAAGCCAGTCCCCTCAATTTGAGTGACACCAAGGGCAGTAGCGGAAGGCTTACACCACAGTGAAAATGGTGTGTGACAAGCCCTTCTCAAGGGATTTCCACAGCAATTTTCCACCTTAACACAACAGGCTGTACAGAGCGAGTTCCTGAGAACCTGTATCACTGCACCTCAGGATTACCTGGTTCAGAACACAAGCCTGTCTGGGTGTTAGAACAGAAGGGACAGAGAAGCAGGTGCACAGCAAGGTTTGGTAATCAGTCTTGCTTTTAACTGTTGGGTGGTAACCATAGCTTGAGGTCACCTCTTGAGACCTTAACTTATAAACCCCAACACGTGTGTATCTTGTCGAAGCTGATCTCTGTGGGTTTGTACACGTTACCCATTACAGCTGTTATCTGGTACAGACAATCGTTCCCCATCAGAAGATACTGGACCATACAGACTGGTGCACACATGGACTCAAGGACGCTGTGTCCAGTACTGGACTCCAATACAGCCCCAGCCTACAGCAACAGGGTCCCAGTTCAGCAGCACTTAAGAAGCTATTTTTATATGTCCCGAGCCAAATTCTGTACATACAGTCACACCAGCAAAGTCCAAACCAAACAATGGTACCGAATGCAAAGATCCTGCTGTGTTAAGACAAACATATCTAGATTATAGATCTGCGACTCATGAGGAAAAAACGTGATCTACACATCAGTTAATTTAAGCTTTCTCAGAGTTGAGCACATAATTTTAAAAGAGTGATTTCCCTATGAAAACAGCTGCTTTTTTTGTCAGCTAGGATTTTTCCACATTTACTCATTATTCTGGTGCTCATTCTTTCTCCCATATTTTATACATACCTGTAAGATCCATGTACATATATTCATATACAAATAGAAATGAGCACCAGAAGTAAAGAAAATCCAGACTAGAAATCTGATATGATAGCTTGTCTTACTGCTCAAAACTTTCTCAAAGAGAAGGAAATGTTTTGAGTGCATTTAACTCCCTTTGACATCAGCTTTTACTTAGTTCGGCTGGAGGTCAATGGGAACCAAGTGCCTTCAGCAGCCTGAGAAGGACATTTAGCATTTCACAGGGCTATAACTTGGAGCTAGTTTTATAATTCAATTGGGCAAGAACCTATAAACTCTGACGACACTAAAAGGGTCTGCTCTCGAAAGATGCTGAGCAGGTTTACTGCTAAGGAGACCCCAGCCTCGTGTTGGTGAATGACAGCGCAGGATTCTCCACCAGCTTTGTGGTGATACAGTCTGTTCCCTTCCTCCGTCACAAACTAATACGTTAAGATCATAAGCCCAAGAACCTGCCAAATGCACCAGCAAAGTGACTTCTCTAAACCCTATTGAATTAAACAGGGACCAATTCAGACCCTGCATTTTGGGAGAAAATAAATTTCTAGCCCTTGAAATGATGTTGAACCTTCTTTAAATGCTGGCAGTTGATACGGCTCTGGTGCACGCTGTACGCTTGCTTCTCATTTTTGTCCAATTCCACTCTCACACCCAACACGTGCTTGTGTTCCTTAAACGCAGGGAAAACTCTTCCACATTCAAAGAGCAGAGTATGACTTAGGCACCTTTCTCCTGTTTGTCTCCCTTGCCTCATAAAATGTACATGGGCTGCTATAGGCACAAAAGAAATTCTTCCACTTTATGGTCACATAAGGCCTTCATTTTGGAAGAACAGCTCTTAAGCAACAGCACATACAGGAATCATATTCCAGCATCGTGCATCCTAAATGAAAAGGGAGGCTTATGGGTAGTTGTCAGTCATAACCATTGCTTTTACCCACACACTACAGGCTTCTTTATGGCCACTGAGCTGTGGAAGGGCTATGAAAGATCCCTCAGCAAATATCTGGAAATTGAATTTTTGTCCTAATAAAAGTCCACAGATCTGAGAAAGCAATTCTGTTCATTTCAGTCGGGAGCAGTTTCTCTGTCAGGCACCTGTTCTTCCAGAGAAAGAGCTTTCATGGAAGGTTTAGCTACGTTGTCAATGATGAAAAATGGCAAAATCGCTGTTGGGCTTTTACTGTGTTGTGTCTACAGTGCTTCTGAACAAGCTGCTGAAAGAGATGTGTCAGGCAGGAACATGGCAATATTCACATAACTGCCTTCTTAATAGAAAGGGAAAAAAATGTTTTGAGGACACAGCTTATCTAAATGATTATTTTGGTTTAGACAGCCTTGCATTTCACTGTCTGTTACATGCAAATTTTAACAGGCTACAAAACACCAAATCAGCAAAGGAAAAGAAAAAAAAACCAAACCATGAAATAACTCGTCTGTTTAAAAATAAGGATGAATGAATAATAAGACTGATGCCTACAACTTCCAAAGAAAAAGCTTTAAATATAAGGCTCAGATATATATGGTAGGAATAACAGATCATACTCGCAAGACTAGTCCAGAAGCAGAGAGCAGCCTTAACCAGCTACCTGTGGATTCCCCGCGAGTTACAGACTTCTCTAGATGTAGAAAATTCTTTTGACCCTTCCAACCTTTTTTTCTTTTTACTGCATACAATACTCCTGTTAATTTATAAGTAGAAAACATTTCCGATTATGCAGATTGTCCTGCAGAAGAGGCGATATGCACTTTTCTCAGAATTTAACATGTAAATATCTAAGGCATCACCTCCTAACATTTGAACTTCTATTTAGGGACCTCTGGATCTTAAATTTGGTTCTCCAAAACATTTAAGCTAGATGCTGCAAGTTTAATACAATAGGCAATATACCTGCTGTGCTATAGGAAACACATTTAATTGGTCCCACAGATCACTGGAATGAAAGTACATCTACCAAATTGAGACGGTTCCTCCTCAGTCTTTAGCCTAATGAGACTGATGAATTTTGCCTTCTATTCTTAAAAAGCCACGTTATTTTTAAATGTACACTGTCATGTTTACCTGTAGCATCCCTTGATGATGTCAATGGCCATTATATTAAACCTCTTATGAGGTGTTACAAACACACAGGAAGAAAGAGAGAAGGATTCAAAATAAGTGAGGAAAAGGGTCAAAATTATACCATATGAGGTAAAAGTAGTGTTTAATTATCAGGTCTGGGTGAGATTGGAGTTTGTTTTATAACAGTATGCCTAAGAGAGCTTGTCAGGAACACATCACTGCTGCCCTGGGTACCACACAACAAACAGCCAACTTCAAATAAGCCCCACACTACAGAATGACACAAGACTAAGGTAGAAGTCTCTTGCAAAAAAATAAATGGCAGTTATCTGATTTTGAGTATTCTCACAATAGTGTTTTAAATAAGAATAACTACTACATAAACACTTTGTGAAGATAGTTTTTACAAAAATTAAGCCTTTTAAGTGTTTTTCATGATGCTATGTGAACTTGTGGCCACCCTCTTAGTGCTTTGCAAAACCAAAAGGCTGCTTGAACTTGGAAAGCGAGCCTCTGGAGCAAGCTAAAAATAAATAAATATATATTTTTAGTATTTCATTAGGCAATTGAAGTTACCTGCCTTATGCAATACTGCACTCAGAGAGGTCAAAACAAGTTCAGACAAAAATGGAGCAGTTCCTGCTGAACTACAGATGTCCTCAACGACACTGGCACTGCACAGTTTGCAGGGGGATTTAAGGAACATGAACATTAATGACAGCGCTGATGTTCAACCAGTATTAAAAGCATGTTTTGAAAACTTACTGTTTTACATTGCTGTGAAAAGCCAATGAGGTAAAGGGCCAAGGGTCACCTCAGCCTCAGCTGTGGATGTCTATTATTGTTCACTTAAACCATGCTTTTATTATCAACTGTATTCCTCCTGTTCTCCTTGTTATTACCCAGGACTACCAGTGCTTTTCATTACTTTAGAGTCTTGAGATTTTATTCAGACGTTAGCTCTAAAGAAACAGATTTCTGCCAAAAGAGAGTGTAATTGCCCAAGCGTGTTAATTCTGGGCTCACAGAAGTAACGGGGATTTTCAGTGCAGAGTTCCATGAACCTGAGATTTCTCCCCAGAGTCTGCCAGTAACACAGCTCAGTAACAGATTGCTGTCTTCTGACTCAATATTGGAATATCAATAGATACAGTGACAAAAAGTAATTACTGACACCATATTCTTCAAACAGACCTTTTGCCCTATATCAAACTGCCGAACTTGCAGACTTAATTATTTTACTGTGAGATTACAACAGTACTTTAATGCTGTATCTTAATGTCTTTATTATCTTTCTTCCGGAGAAGTACCTCCAGGCTCCAAGGAGAACAACCTCAATATTTTGAACATTGTATATCCACACGCAATAAAAGCAGTTTTCCCTGGGACGCAGGACCAAAAGTGCCTCTGAAAAGTTTGTTGAGAAAAACCTGCCGAGATTCATAACTGCATGCAGCAGAATGGTTTATTGGCCAGCCAGTAGTTTAGGCCACAGTATATACTTTTGACTATAGAACAAATCTTCAATAAATCTTCTCTTTCAACTACAAACTTCCAGGATCTTGATTTTCATGGTTGGTGCCAGGTCAACTGGCACCAATAAAATCAGCTGAGCTGGCAAAATAAGTAAGAGCCGAAGACCTGAACAGCATTTGTGAACATAAATCTTACTAAGGTATGGAGAATTCACATTTTCAAAGACATTTAGACACCCTAGAGTTTTGACAGCACGAGCTATTCTTTGTATATTTTCTCTTTCACACAGAAAAGGCAGCAGTAGACCCTAACAGCGAGGTGTTCTCAGGAATAACAAATCGCTTGCCGAGCTATGAAAATAAGCCCGGTTTAGAATTTGTTGCTTTTTTCCAGCAAAGCAAATGATGCTAAGTGATTCAACTCTCACATCCATTTACAGAAACAATTATAAAAGAGGCAATAGCATATAAATCTCTTAAGCCCCAGAGTATTTTCCAATTCTGATTTAAAAAACAAATGCCTGCCTTGTGAAAATCACGTTTAATAATTCTTTGTAAGGGCACTGCGCAGGAAAATGAAAGAACTGCAGCTTTAGGCACATTTTGCACACTGCTGTGTTTGCCTGTCTCCCAGAACAGGAGTTAAAAACTACTGGAAATAAACACAGCATCTGCGTTTTCTCCCACTTCAAATTTTACAGCTAGCAGAGGCTTACATTTTATTCAAGCATGTTGTCAGGGGAGAGCGGCACAACTTACCTTTGAACCAGTCACACGAGTTGTGTCAAAACCAGCTAAATATACCACCAGAGGCAGTATTTCAATTAAAAAAATAAATCTCTAGCAGGCCTTCAGAAGAGAGAGAGAAAGGTAAATTTTCTACCTGTAATAGCTGCAAAATGAGATGATAATGTATTTCTAGTTCTTTCCTCTGGATTCTATGGCTTTTGTTCTAATATGAAGCAAAGTCAATCCTGACATCATCTACTACTTAGATATTGTGATGATGAGCACACTATAACTGCCTTCATAGGTCATTGGGAGCTAATAGAGAGAATTTCTGTTCTGAAATTCATTAAATCAGATTTTAGGAACTTGAACCAGAAGGGCTGATCCATGCATATGCGACCATGAAATGGCTTTAAAAAAAGGTGTCTTTTCCGTTTCACAGCCATACTGAAGTAGCATGGTTCGCTTCTCACGTGTTTGCAGAGGAGTAGAGCCACCATCACGAGTCTGACAGTGTTAGATGTTTCTGCTAGGAGTCGCATTACCATTTCCTAGGAACTACCTGCAAGTATTTCCTCAGTCTCATCATTAAATAAGGAGCTTACAGAAGTTGGTGTGTTTAATCTGCACAGTATAAATGCCATTTAAAAAAAATCACATCCAGGGCGCAGGATGAGATTTTCAAGGTGAGATTGAGAACTCTAATGGAAGTGGGAAAAGAATTTAGTCACAGCAAGCCTGTCAAACTTTCTATTTCACTGTCTTCCATGTGCAAATACTCATAATAACCACTGCTTAATAGATGAACTCTAACATGCATAAAAATCAACTGTTGGAATAGATGCACAAACACTTCATGTAAAATTTGTAGCAGGATATGCCTCTGAAGATTCCCTTATGAGGCTTTTGAAATGCTTGTGTGAAGGACTCTTGTTGCTTTCAATCCTCCATTTATTCTTAATATACTGAGACAAGAAAAAAAATAGACTCATTTCAGCTGCCAGATCCATTACTCTAGGTGAGTAGAATCAGTTTAGTCCATGCTTTATTTTCCCCCAATACTTAATTAAAACTCTGTGGAACAGGGAAATATTTTCTCTGCGGTATTAATCTTGGTTTTTTCCTTCCTCTTTTTAAATAGGAATAAATATCATACAGCATGTGATTAACTAAATGCTAAAGTTAAACCTTCTGCCTGCAGAGGATCTCACTGACATCCCACTTCAGCAGCTTCCAATGTCCAGAACCTGAGCCAGGGCTGCCAGGGAAGCCAAATTGCTCCCTCACTAGTTTTGTTTCTTACAGCCACCCCCAAACCTCCAGTCATTAAGCAGGATCAAATTTTCTGTTATGCACTGAACAAAGAAAGCAAATGCTTTTAGTTCAAGTGAAGAAATCACAAAAAGAAAAACATCAGCAGATCTAAATCCCATAGCAGAGCTGCTACATCAAGAAATATTGGCGTACAGCAGAAAGCCAGGGCACGCTAGTTGAGACACAGCAGCCAGATGGTGACCGGACCCAAATTCATTTCTCTGCATGACGCTACACGTCCTGAGAGACACGCACAGCTACTTGCATCAACAGGGACTTGGAAATCTCTGCGCCACACTCCCCTATGTGGGGCGGACAAATCCTCAGTCTCAGCATGATGGATACGGTTATTGATACCGTCTCGCGGCTTCCTAAGTGTGAGGTTTTACAAAACAGCATAGCAACAGATTTCAAGAAAGAATTTGAAGAGTTCCAAGAAAACTCTGAACATTTGTGATAAGCTTCTAAAGCACGAAGGGGCAACACGCAAGGAAACAAAAAGAGTACATGAATGAAAACCTGACAAGGTGGAAGATAAGTAGCCTGGATTTAAGGGGCAAGGTGGGGGTCAAAAACTGAAATCAAGCATGGGAGACACTGGGCAAACAGGACATTCAGGGTAATACATGGTACTTTGCAACTGCAACCATTAAAATGCTCTCAGAACGATTCTTTAGGAGCTGTAAACTTTAAGCATCAGCACATAGAGGCAACCAGCTTAAAACCATAGAGATAACAACAAAGATGAGTTGCAGTATATGGTCCAGTTCCACCCAGCAAGACTTGTTCATTCTGAAAAGTATCATGTTTCTAAGCTCCAGCTGGTGGAAAAAAAAATATATTCCTGACACACTTCCATTTAAATGCTGTATTTGATGATGGTCCTGTGTAGCTCCCTTAGGACCAATTTAAAGTTTACCATATTCTTTCTTTGAAGGGTACTTCTAAGGTGTTTGCAGAGTTTACCAACTGATTTGGCTATTAATATTCTATTTCTCTCCCTCAACTTTCCAAAAGGCTTTGAAAACAAAGATTGATTTAAGAGTATCTCAGTCTATTTCAGAACACACATCTGCTGCTTACTTTAACATCATTTCTAGTCAACTGCAAAAACACCTGCCAAAGAGGTGTGGAGATAAGCAAAAAAAAAAAAATCCATCTCAGAACATTATTTTGCATTTCCTTACTAGATAGCTTTCTTTGCTTACATGGTACAGTGGATTTACATCTGAAGAGCATTTAAGACTTTCTTTTGTGCCTTACTTTGCTATTTTTGCTGTCAATTACAGCAAAGCTGAGCTTCCTCCATTATACTCCACAAAGATTGACCGGATGTTTGCAATGATATATTGCCAAAATGCACGAGAGAAATGCAGCTAGCCTGAAGCTGAAGTCTGCAGGTAGGACGATTTCAGTATCTGCTCTTCTTGTTTAGTTGGTTGGTTTTTTTGAGAAGCACTATATACCCTGGTTAAGAAGAGTTGCTCTGAGAGGCAAGTGCCAATAAACTCAAAGTCAAATAAGTCTGGCCACCATTCCCCATCAGTGCAAATTTGCTTTTTCTTATCCTTATTTGTCATTCTGTTCGACTTATCAGATATGGAGAAGAAGCAGGACAGCAGAGCAACATTTGTTTCGTGATTAGAGCCCATCCTGCCTCAAACACAACACTTGGCCATCCTCTATGGCTGTGCTGTTCATCCTGTGATGCTCAAGAGCCTGAGGACCAGTTTTGCAACCTGCTCGATGTCACCTTCAGCAAATCTGCCAGCTGATGATCCAGTCAGTCACTTCCTATCCTAGGACATAAATGTTTCTGAGATTCTTGGTTCCTGGGATTTCTTATTGATTTCAACTAGACCTGCGAGTTCTTGGTAGCCATGCAATACTCATGCCTCCTCATGCAGGGCGTTTTCTCCTGTATAACATGATCTGTGAAATAATATACTTTAAAAGATACAGGAGGAGCTGTGCATGTAAAATGCACAGCTCCAGAATACAAATGGAAACAATTAAGGAATTTCCACAGTTTTCCCTAAACAGTACTCGCTGCATTTGATGCTAGAAACATATATGGTTACTTTTAAAGAACTTAGATTTCAGAAATTTTCTTCTGTACAAAGGCGAAAATAAGAAAGAGACAATGAGAAACTCCCTTTGAAGCATTAATCAGCTCTGTCTTAGAACAGAAAGACAAAATCCAATTGGACTCTGGTTACAGAAGCATGGTAGCCCATTGCTTACCGCACTGTCAGCAGGAAGAACCACTTTGGACTGTGATGCTTTCAGAGTTAACGAGTATGTAAACACAATTAAAGCAATAGCTGCACTTTGTGTTCATTTTATTTTGACAGCTGTGCTTCAGCTGTGATTATACTCTGTTCTGTACTAGGAAATGTGCTATCAGTCATATAATGAACTCTTCAAAAACCAAAAACCTCAATGTAACACCCAGCAGCTAAACATTTGCAAAGAGATGGACTGAGACCACCAGATCATAGGCAGGTTCTAAAATACAGAGATTAGTGAAGTGTTAATCAGGCCCTGCATTGGTTTTGGTGACTGGCTAGACAGACAGAAACCACAATATTTAGGTTAAAAACAAAGGACCCCAGAGGACGCACATTGGAACAGCTCTCACACAGCTAGCTGAAAATACAGACCACAGAGGATAAGTAGCAAAAATACACAAGCCCCCCCCCATCATCATCATTCACCCAAAATGTTATTTCCACACTGAAATCCTGACCTCCAGCTCCAGTTTGACTGATGGTGCTGGCAAAAGAGAGAGATGATAAATTGAGCCATCACAATAGTCCCAGCCTAGAGGTAATTCTGAGAGTACGTCGAGCTGCTACAGCAACTGTCACGCTTCACCAGCACTTCCCAGCATTTCTGGACAGGAGGCATGTTGAGAGCAAGGGGATGTATGCAAGACTCCACAAAGATCCAAAATAGAAATGTCCTGCACCAGTGCCAGTGGAAGAAGGGGTTTAGAGAATCAAAGATCTTAGAATAAACCAAGCCAGGATTCAATGTACAGCATTTAAGGACAATTCAGATGTTCAAGTTCAATTTTAGTTGGGTGTTAGTGGTGGTAACTGGGACAGATAGTTGTGCACTGTCATTCCTACACTCTTGAGCCAGATTCATCTGTGAGAAGCATACAACTATGCCACATGGAAAGCTCTACACGCAGGTCAATTGTTCCACTAAAAAATCATGAGTTCCCACCTCATCTGCTATGAAGCAGTTACTACATGAACAGGCTGGACCGAAACCAATTTAGGGTGTTAGCATGAGAAGGATCAGTGTAAACCATTCACCTCCTTTGTTAATTTATCCTGTCAGTGTGGGTATGCTTAGGTATTAAAATCTAACTCACTAACATGAGCATTGCAGCCTTCCTCAGCTGTTAAAGCCTATTGTCCCTAGTCCAAGAGGCAAATAAACCCTTTTCAAATAAATTTCAATTAGCCAGGCTTTCCTATTGTTAAAAATCAAGGAAAAACCCTGGAGAACCCCATTAACATGCAAATGAGTAGGTACACAAACATAGTTCCTATGTGAGCTTGTATCAGCAGAAACAATTAATTCTAAATACAGATACATCCAATGAGATTAACATTGGACAGATTTGTAACAGACTCTTATAACCTACTAATTTATCCCCACTGCTACCACTGAGCCTCCCCAAGAGACAGAAAAGCCTCCCTGTATACTTGCTGCCAAGAGAAGTCAAATCCCTGTGGGTAACTCTCACCAGATCTCGTGCTGCAAATCCTGATGGAGCAGCAGTTCTGCAACCTGCACCACAAAGCAGCTACAGGAGATGAATTGCAGAAATGGGGTCGAGCCCATCCAGCTTTGGCATGGGGAAATCCACCCCCGTGCTTTGCCTCCATTAGGATTTTTTGCTCAGATTGTCTTGCCATGAAACAGCACTGCAGTAAACTCTGCTTTACGCCAGCAGTTCCATTGCCCTGACAGCTGAGCTGACATTGTCTTTGTGACCTTTTCTGAAGACGTGTGTCCTGTGGACAAAGCTGCCATCAAGCTCAGAGCCTTCTAAACAGAACAGGAATTTAGGGCTATGAACTCTACTGCAACTCCAAACATTATTTGCTTTTTCATTTTGCAATAATAAGCTGGGTCTGACCCTTGTTTTTTTTTCCATTGGCTTCGGATAAGTTATTTAACCTAGCAATTTCTTGAGGCTGTAATACTTTCCTTCCTGAAAAGGGTATTTTGATAATTTTAATTTAATATTTGCAAAATGCTTTCTAGAGTTTTATTATGATTATTCCCACACTGAATGCAAAAATAATCCAAGTCCTTTATCTCATTATGCCAGAACAGCATGATTAGGTTCCCCTATACACTTTGTACAGCCAAACTACCATGAAGCACTTTTCATTAGAAATCATTCAGGTTTTTAAACAAATTTATGTTGCTCATGATTGCTTGCCTCCAACCTTTCCACCACAATGTGTGATCACTTGTTATTTTAATTTTCTGTACTACCCATATTCCAGAAAGTGCATAAAGTTTAGATACACTACAACTTTCTAAAAGTATATTTTAAAATACATTTTCCCCTAGCTTTGCCTTCTGTGACTGACTTACAGGTGTAATGGTTATTCAGCCAGGATGATCGTTTTGTTCACAAATAAATTTGAATTCAGATGACAGGCTCTCCCATGAGACAGTATAGGAGAATACTATGACAGACTTTTTTTTTTTTTTGTCTTTTACCCCAAATGATTCTCCAAGGACTGTCCCAGTCAGTGTGAAATCCAAAGTCAGGCTACACGAACTGCTTGAGCCCTGTGATCCATCTCCACCCCAACACATATGGGATCTGCAGGCATAGGATCATAGGTTGATTGCCAAACAGCATCTGAGTTGAGGCCTTAATTAGGGGCTCAGATAAGCTCTGTTAGTCTAAACAGAGAAAAATGCAACAGCAGAGCCACAAGTGGGATGGAGTTCTGCTTTCCAGGAATACTCCTTGTACTAAAATAGGAGGAGCTTGTGCTTTGGGAATTGAAATTCCCTGCTGGACAGAAGGATAGCACGCTTGAGACCTATTTTCAGAATTTAAGAGGCACATCAATCTTGGGCTAGCCCACTGCACAAGGATGAATTTCTTTCCCAGTGCTGAAGGTCTCAGAATAATGGTCCATTACCGAGATACATTGAGAGAATTACTCACTAAGTGCTCCAGGAAGGAGGTGGCACTGGGAGCTGGAGCCTGGCACGGAATCTGTAGTTTGAGGGGTGTGTTTGTTCTACAAGTTGAAATACTGAGAAAAGGTCTTTCTTCCGATTTTTGGTATAGAAAATGAAGATTAGATAGAAAAAAATCCTGAGGATTCGAATATCTAAACACTGGAATGTCGTATTGCAGCTCAAAACTACATGTTTCTGTAGAACATTTTTATAGCCTCACCCAAAAGTATCAGTTTTACTTCCATTACCTCCTAATCTTCCTCTTACTATCTGTATGTATAATTTAAGTGGTAATTTCCATCTATGTTCTAAAAACCATTCGTGAAAGGGTTTTGTTTTATATATGATTAAACTATAAAAAGAACCACCACAACAAAAACCCCACAACACACCCACACTCCACCCCACCCAACAATGATAAAAACAGGTTTGGTTCTGTTGCTGTTGTTGGGGTTTTGTTTGGGTTTGTTTGTTGTGGATTGTACTTTTTTTTTTAATGTTGGCAGGAAATGCAGTACAAACCTAAATTTTTATCACATTCATGTCTCCAGGTAGCATTTCAGACAGCTTTGAATCACCAGATACAGCAATAGTTTGTAGTTAGATATTCTTTACGCACATTGCTATATAATGATGGCTTATAATGCAGAAGGAAATTATTTTAATGTTTTGGGGGCATTTTACAAGAAATAGATATCCTTGTCCTTTGTGCAAATAATTTCTATGCCATGAGCTATTCTTATTGATTATGACAGGGTCAACATGAAAGAAGCAGCTAACAGATGTACTTTCTCCCCAGAGATGTAGCGCATGTCAAAATTATCATGCTGAGACATGCACTGGCCTTTCAAGCTGCTTGAATCAAACTTCATGACATGAAGTCTATAAAACAGAAGCAGAATTCAATCCCATTGTTTCCCCGATCTGATTGCACAGATAACATCCTCATACCTATAACAGTCTGAGGCTAGGCTGATGTAACAGAGCCCTGATTCTATCTTCACAGGTGCAGAAGCCCCAGGAGATCCCTGGCATGCTCCAAACACACCGATAACTATGGCAGGTGGTTACTGGAACCCAGCTCGTCACAGAAGCACATATAGTCAGACATAGGCATTGGTGTTGCCTTGTGCCTAAGGCTGTAGAAGGCAAATCAGCCACCTGAGAAAAAAATCCAACCTCAGCATGTTCATCATCAATGCACAAGCGCAGAGATGCTTCGAGCGCGGTGTGACGCGGCCATGCTCCGCCTGCCCCAACGCCACGGGCAGCACTTTGCAAGGCTTCACATTCCCTGCGTTTCTTTTCTTTCTTTATGTCACTGAAACCCAGTTATCAAGTTCAATTGGTATCGAGAAGACTGACATTTTCCCCATCCGTCCGAAATGATCCTCCTCTGCCCTGCAAGGGAGGTGACAACTGTGCAGCCACCAGTGGCCCTTGGCTGACACCTGGCGACACGGTGACGCAGTCAAGCCAGGACACAGGCACTGAACCGGCGGTTTGCAGGGGACTCATCAGAACACTTGTGATATTTTTCTCCATTCGCTTGCTACTTTCAATTACTGTCTGTAAAGCATTTTGGAGATAAAACCATGCTGGAGAAATTCAATGCGTTATTACTGTCTTTGCTCAATGGCGCTTGTTTTAGGATCTCTCTCCTAGGTTACCCAATGAGGTAAGCGATGAAAAAAGTAGTTATCCAATGCTACCAGCTGTGAGAACAAAGACAAAAGAAGGATACAACACCTGGCACACAACTGAGGAAATTCAGTTTCCTGCTGACACCTTGCTCTTAACTGAAGGAGCCCAAAATTAGCAAAGAGGCTTAGGAGAGGTACTTGTCCTTCCCTCTGAAAGATGATGTGAAGAATTTAGTTTTACACCTATAAGTCCTGAAACCGTATGGAGAGACTATTTCCTGCTTCTTACGAGCTTCTGATTTCTTTAACCCCTGCAGTTTAATCTTAGTGATCATAACCTGATGCCCCAGACTGAAGACAGAGCAGTTTGTAGGAGTGTACAGATGGGAAACTATTTCTGTTCATGGTGACATCTATTTACCACTATTTCTCAGTTCCTTCTGTAACAAAGCCTACATCCGGCAAGCAGAGGATCCACCTCAGGCACAGAGATACATATTGCACTGATGTATAAAAAAGTAGTAACTGGAAAAGAAGAGGAATTTTAAAAGATGGAAAGCTTATGGAAAGCCTTGTCTCTTCACTTATTTGGATTCATACTACAGACGATATTGCTGCAAGCAATTTCAGCATCCCTGCAGAGCCTGCTTTGCTCTCACTCTACAAAACAGGAAAACAAACACACCATTCCTGTTTGTCAGCCAGAACACTCCAAGAGGCTGGATCACTTTTTAGGGCCAGATCGTCAATTGTTTACTTTGTCACTGCTCTTTTGACTCAAACAAATCTGTGCTAAGGTACGTTGGAATGATCTAGTCTAGCCTTCGACAGCCCTGAAATCAGTAATGGGTCACACATACCCACCCAGCACATCGATCGAATCCAAAGATTTCCAAAAACCAGAGTCACAATATGACAGCACTAAACAGAAATAAGCTCTGCTGTAGAGAAAAAAGGTACAGGACAAATGCACTTTCCAGCACATGCAATTTTGATATCACAATATGCACACTTTCCTGGGATTACAGCAAAATACTGGCTTTTCAGTTATAAGTTGATAGTCTAAGAATCTCTAAAATGCAGAAACCACTGGAGTATCCAGCTGCAAGCGTTTACTGTATACAAACCATACAGGAGAGCAGGGATGGGAGCAGTAAGTCTTCCTTCATTCTACCTCATTTGTAATGCAACAGGAGCCCAAGCACTCATGAAAATAAAACGAGAGGAAAAATTTTGAGATCATAACAGTTAAATTGCTACTAAAAAAAGTGCAGAACATGAACTTGCAGCCCAAGAATTACTTTAAAGAAAACACACAACAAATACTGAAAGCAAGTTTTTGTCAGAGAAAAAGGAGAAGACCACAGATTGTCTCCGGTGTAAAAGCCTGTAAAGCAGGTCTCTACAGAGGACTTGTAGAAGCACCTCAGAAAGACAAAACTCCAGGTAAATGCAAAGAAAGGGAAGGATCTCATTAGCTACAAGGATCATGCTCTAGTGAGCATATCTGCACTTTCAAAAATTACCTTTGGTAGAAGTAATATCATAGTTTGAGTAACTCAGGTTTTCATTATGCAGGAGCTTTACTGTGCTATTCCAGCAATATAAAGGCCTTAAAAGTAGTAAAGAATGGTGTCATACTTCAGAGAATCTCCTCTAGCTTTACTCTCCCCCAGTTAAGGAAAAAAAAAAAAAAAAGTTATAAATATAAGAGGTATTCCAGGGTATATAAAATAGCTTCATTACATGAACCAGCCAACTCCACAGCTAGACAGGAAACATATTTGGAGCATTTATTATATCAGTATTATAGTATCATTTTAGCAGGGATCCCAGACATGCCTTTGGAATAGTTTTCAGGAGCATCAGGCTTTTTTGCTGTCACATAAAATATTATCGTAATTACCACAACAGCAGGACAATCCAGTAGTTTCTAGAAAACCTCTAGAAGTTACAAGACCCAGGTTTGAATGCCAGTCGTGCTCAAGTTTCCTGTTCAAGTCTCAGAAAGTCACTTACTGTCTGTGCTGCAGCTTCCCATCTGTGAAGCTGTTCTCCTCTGCATTAGAAATGGGTTTATAAGAAGCATATATTATTTGTGTGAGATGAAGAAGCACTTATATTCTTCACTTCTGGAAATGGACAATATCGTGCCAGGCACGCAGGTTGCTGAGGATTTTGTTTTCTCCCTACAGTTCCTTGAAGGTTTCTCATTATAGTCACATTTAGTGGCAGTAAACCCACATGAGGCTTCCTCCACTTTCAGTCCAACGAACTGTAAAAAACATCTACCAACCTATCATGTATTTTGCTTTGCCTTCCCTCCCCCCCTCAAATTATTTTGGGTGTTCCTGATTTAACTAAACAGTACCACAGAGCATCTGATCAATTATTTAATATTTAGTTGCATTGTTACAGTTTCAGTTACAGCTATAACAGTGTTGAAAGTTCCTGGGTTAGGTAAAACTCCCTCCTAGGAAATATCTGAAAAATGTACCCCTCAAAGAAAGCAAAAGAAGTCTTTGCTTCATTGTAATTATTCTGTATATGTGGTATATTGAGCTCTGGCTGGGGAACCATAAAAATTCCTGAGATAATAAACAGGCTGTCAAGTGAATGGAAATGTGGCTCTGGTGATTATTTATTTAAATGGTACAGCCAGACACTTGACAATGACATTTCAAAAGAGAATGTGCCTAACAACAGCAAGAAATATATTTAATTCTTGGCTTCCCATCTACAGTAACCTTGGGGTTCCCAAACCTACACGCAAGGCTGGGAACCCCAACTGTTGTGCTCGAGGCAATCATTTGTCTTCTGGAGATGCTGAGGGAACGGTGAAGCCAGCAGCAATAATCAGTGTTTGAAGTAGAAAAACATTACGTAGAGAGAACAAACTTTGAGTTGGATGAACTCCTTGTTCAGAGAATGTGGTGGAGTAAGTAGTTCTGAACTTGCCTCCGGTGAAAATGATTTCAAATAAAGCACTACAACAGGTAACATTTAATTTACTAAAAATAAGAGGCAGAATATTCTTTTCTAAATTAGATATGACCCGAGTCTTAAGCTCTTAGCACCTGCCCATCACATTAAGATTTCAGCCCTTGTACATAATTTAAAGTAATTACAGTAAAGATATCTAAATGCAAATTAATTTTATTAAACAATGAATCTGCAAGAAGGTTAAGCCTCACATTTTTGCAAACGAGTTCTGATTTTAAATATTTCTGGAGACCTTAAGACTAATCTTCATCATTACCAAGCATCCATAAGCAGTCATAAGAACAGAACATGTTCAGGATAACTGGAAGAAAATCTGGACATCCAAAAATGTTTCCACATGTTGGTGAACACTTGAAAGCCTTACCCTAATTAAATCTCAGCTCTTAAACTGAGAAAATGGAAAGCGGCTGTGCAGAAGGGACAGAGGGGCAAGAGGGCTTGCTCATGCTCAGCCAGCAGAACCAGACACTGAACATCAGGCTCTCGCTGCCTCTGGACACCCTCCCCACCAGTTCTCCCAGCCCCTCTGACATGTGGCCACCTACAGATCATCAGGGTCACGAGTCCAGGTCAGAACCATCACCAAGGCTGTAGGCTGTGGTCTCGTAGCGCAGCTGCAGTGCAAGCCCAGGATGTCTGGCCAGGATTTGGGACATATTTCTCCAGATCACACTGCCTCCCCTTTCTCTAGCGATTTATTCAAGCATCACATTGTAAGCACCTACTTTCAAACTTGTGCCATAACCTCCCTTTACAATCCCTGCAACAGTGGCATTTTAGATATATTGTAAGTGCTGCATTGCCACTGCAATCAACAGGGTATTAATGATTTCTATTAATATCATGGACTTCTAAGAACACAGGCTTTTTATTTTGTCTTATGACAATGTGACACGTTATGCTACTGTCCCCTGGGGATGCACTGAGCAAGCAGAAACTGCATCAGTCAAAAATTGTGTCCTTCATGAGGAGCTGTGTTTTGAAACAGTAGCCCAGGTGTTGTGTCCTTGAGGGACTCTGGGCATAATCTCTGCACAAGTGGAGAAGAAATATCAAAGGCCAGAAGCACTTAGTAACTGTGGGAGAGTTAGTGATTGCTCAGTGGCTAGGAAAAAAATAATTAGCCTTGCCAGAGATTTCTGAGGAAATCCTAATGCGTTATGGGACCTATTTTACATCCTGCCTGCTAAAAGGATTATATCATCTATCAGAGGTGGCTGTACTACAAACTTCCTTTTATCATACACACACCAAAGATCAGGTGAGAGGTTTAATAAAACACTAAATGGAACAAAACGCTGAAGAAAGGGAGCTATAATTACCTCTGAAGCTTTTTCCTTGCCTAGCAGGAAGTCTTTTCATTACACATAGTCTTTGCATTTTGAAGGCACCTGAGTCCTTCCTTGAACAATGTTACATTAAAAAAAAAATTCACAAGTTTAACGTGCAAAGGAAAGACAAAGCTTTCTCACCAAATGCTTATTGCTTATTACCCTAAAACAGCAGAGTTGAGAGGGAGTCAAAAAATCGGTCCTAGAAATGGGTTGTTTTCCCTCCCTCACGGCGAGGGTAGACCAGATCTTTACTTGGAGAAAATTGGCATAATTTCTTTCTAGTCAACCAATTAAAAAAGGATAGCTCCAGAGTCCCAGAGGCTCTGATTATTTTATACTGTGCTACTGCAGACATTTTAGTCACCATGGGGTAAAGTTACCATGATGCATGTCCTTGTAGATATATTAATAGTGAAACACTAGTACTACAATTTAATAGGATTAGCTGAAATTGCTGTAATACATTTTACAGATGGGGAAATTGGGACACAGGCAGACTTAATTTTAAGCAACTAAATCCATATTTTGGCACCAAAGCAACCTGATTCTCAGTAGTGCTGAACACTGAACTCCCACACTGCAAAGGGCTACAGTTTCCACTATTCATTTTTCCTGGAGGCAACCACTCCTCTCTCCAACATACGCATTCCTGAGAGGTAATTCAACACCTAACAGCAGCATTTCAAGACCAGAGCCCAACCTGTGTGCACCATAAAGGATATTCCCACTAAGGTAATGGATCTGCTTTGCAAGGAATTCCTACAGCTGCTTTATATAACTACACATTCTGTGTCCTGTCCTTGACACTGGCTTTTTCCACTCCTCTCTCTGATCTGGACTGGATCATCTTTCTCCCCATTCCCTTCAGAATCCAGGGACACATACTTTCCTCCTCTAAACTGGATTTACTCCATTGGAGCCAATGTTTGTCCACTGTAAAATTTGTCTCCCTGCTGTAAGATGCTGTTCTTATTTGTTTTTTCCTTCTTCGAGTCGTTTCTCTTCCTTAATTTCTTTACTTTTGTTCATTAATGTTCAGGGGAAAAAGCAGCACAAATTCTCAACCTCAATAGCATAGCTCTACCCTATTTAATGAAAAAAAAGGAAAGCCACAACCCAGTTTCCACACAAAACAAAAGCAAAATTTTTCAGTACCATGTAGCAAACCTTACCATTCCTACTGCATTATTCATTGCTACATTTCTAGTACCTGAAACTGTCACAAGTTGTGCCAGTTCTTCTTGCACTTTTTTTTTTTTAAATTCTCATTCAGGAAGCTCTGAGGATGAAGTCTGGCTGTTCTCTCTCTGCAAACTCAAGGAAAGCTCACAACACTTTGCAGGGCATGCTACAGCACCTTCATGGTATCCTGCCCCCTCCTGGTGTCTTTGAGTTCTCTGGTGTTCACTTTCTCCATTTCAAGAAGCCAAATTAGCACCTTACTTTCCATCTACCACAGGCATCGCAACAAATTTATTCTGCTGCATAACATTCATGACACCCACCAGACGTAATTTGCTTCCCGTAGTCCCATAACTGGAGGAGGACAGTGTTGCACCTCTTCCAGTTTAGCAGCCCCCATGCTATGGATCCATCACCTTCCGCAGCACCTGACAGCTTGAGGCATGGAAGAGTTTTTCCCCCTTTGATGACTTCTGCCCTCCCTTGTCCTCCAGCAGGAGCCCTGGCTGACCACAGGTGACTTCTGTCAGCAACTGGCTCCTATGACAATGTGGGTATATCAAGAGAATTTAAAAAACCCCACAAAAAACGAAAAACAAAACACACACACAAAAACCAAAACACACAAACCAAAAACCAAATCACCCTCCATCAGTACTGCTTTTTGTCTGAGGTTGTTACTAAACTGAATGCCTCACGAAAGAAATTAAAATCGAGTCTTCTACTTCCACAGGAAGCAAACTGGAATGAAACCTGACAGCTCCTTCACTTTACAGGCTTTATATCCCAAATGGTTAACAAATGTAGTAAATAAGCTTACAATTGCACTTTTTCTTGTTGCTGTCAACTCTGAGCTCTCTCAAGATAAAGAGGCAGTAGGTTAATTGTATATGCATTGCTTACCCCCTCTACTTCTCTGCCCAAGACTGTTGAGGAAAGAGAAGAGAGGAGCTGCTGGCTCCAAGTCTGCCACCGCTCCAGCTTTTGCCGACATGAGTCCCTTACACGAGTGAGAAACCTGGGAGAATGGGGCAGGGAATCGCATCCTCCCAAGACACATTGATCCACCCGCTCGCGGTGGCCGCGGTCCCCCAAGCTGCTGGGTCCGGGTGGCCCCAGTGCCCCATTGTTCACATCCAACCATCCTGCAGAGCAGCCTGCCCGACCCCGACAGCAGCTCCGCATTCTCAGCAGCTCCGCTCTGACGTTTAAATGTGTAGTCATGAATACTACACATTATATAAACACACGGTCTCTCCTGTCAAGCAGTGAGAGCTAATCCTCCTGCAAAGCAACAGGAGAGTTTCATGCAAATGTGTATAAAGCTAAAATGATGTTTTATACGTGTGCGGTAGGTATGGAGAAAAGAGTAAGTGGGATCCTTCCTTGCAAGTGGCAATTAACACAATTATTACAGATAACCTGTCAAAAAACGACAAAAGAAAACAAACATACATTTAAATCTCAGAAGAGATTATTTAAAGCACTCTGCCTTGCACAGAAGCCTGTATTTGTGGAAGAGCAGTAGGAACAAGGAATTACTCCAGGACACAAAACCCCCATTGCCAGAGCCAGCAGCTCCCTGTGAGTGTTGGCTTTGCAAAGTCGCAGAGAACAGATGTTCAAAGCCACAGTCACAAAGTCAAAATCATCAGGAACACCCACGGATGAAGGGATTTAACATCACATCAGCACAGCCAGTTCTCCCCCCCAACCTTTTGTAGAGAAGCAAGTGACCAATGTGCCAGCTAAATGTGATTAACAAAGAATGCGCTTAAAAGTGAACAGAGAAATTCGGTGTTTGGAAACTTTCCAACAGCCAGCTCTAATCAAAAGAAATTACAACACCCGGTACACCCAGCAGGACGGTGACACATTATTTGTTCTGAAAGGTCACAGCCATGTCTGAATGCCCCAGCGATGGTCATGAACTTCTTGTGGTCAGCCCTGCCCAGTTCTGTGGTGTATTATGGTCTCTGCACCCAGGTGGGCTGCATTCTTACGACAGCATCTTCATTATTTTCTGCCCCCTTCTGGTGTTATATAAAGCTATATGTATGCTACATTTTTATGGAAGAACAAACCTCTTGGTCAGAACTTTTATTAGAAATAAGGGTGAAACAGCATGGGGACACAGCCTTGTATTGCACTGTCTATCCTTGAGCTCTGTTACTGATTCCATAAATCACTGAGAAGACACTTTGTGTTAACTGTGGTGATAGCCGCATTGTCCTCAGCACCAAAAGCACATGCTTACAACTTAACTCACGCCAAAGTGCTTTGCCAAATGAGGGAATACTCAAGTAAATTAGTTTGCAGCCTTAACACGTGAAAAGCTGTTAAGTTTCCCAAAAGCTGTGAAGCCTTGTTAGAGATGCACTCAACAGGAGGAGGGGGGGAAGACTCTGAAGAGCAAGAGTACTTCATTTAACAACTTACACAAAAAACACACTTGTCATCCCCTCCTGGAATCATTGTGCTTTTGTTTTGTTTTTAAATCAGAAATCACTATTATTTTAGAAAAACATTTACACAGCAAGAGACCATTGTAACAACAGGACTTGAGAAAATGTGCTAAATACGTAGAGTGATGCAGTTTGTGCAATGCTAAGAAGTCAACCTGAAGCACATTGAAGCTGTAAATTCACCATAATGACAGACAGACATGCACCTCAGACATCCTTTTGAAAAACTGCCAGTTTTCATGCTACAAAATAGTTGCTCAGCCTTGAGTCCAGGGTTTGCTTGAAGTGGGCCACTGCTGTTTTAATCGCAGCAGTACTATTAGCATAAGTGGAGTGCTGTTAGTTACGAAGAGAACTTGGGCTCAAGGGCTCCTGCTTTATAGAGCTTCATGTCGTGCACATTACTACCCAGATCTGCTCAAAAAAAAAAAGCTTTACATGAGTCAGTGGTTTCCTCCCTAACTGAAGAAATGCAGCTCAATACCATCCCCCAGCCCTGGAAAAGTACAAACACCTTTTTGAAACAGAAATGCGAACCTGAAAAGAAGTTGGTTGAAAGCCAACAGACAGGCCTGCCAGATAGTGTTTCTGGGGTTTGGTTCTCTGATTTGCTGGAGATGCTCTTTGATATTGAACTTTTGTTTGGACTTAAGCTTCCAATTAGCCAAAATGGTGACAAGAAAGCAACACCCAAACGTGATTGTTCCATGCACTCACTTGTTTCACAGCATATTATCAACAAAGCAAATGCAATCACACATAGGTGCCCTCTTCAGCAGAGTATCCCATGTGTGTTTTTCAGAGTTCAGTAGTAGCTTCAGGAACGCTTGCTCCCACAATTACCATTTGTGAGGCACACAAAGTATTTTCCTCCTATAGGATTTGAAGTAGACATTACCCGCATTCTATTTATTTACCTCCATGGAAAAGTTATCCACTTTCACTTGCTTTTGCTTAAACACATGCAAAAAGGAAAGGGTCTTTATTCTACAATGGACCTTGATTTTTCAGTGCACCTAATTAAGCAGACTCTTCGTTATATAAGGCTAGGAAAAGAAAAAAAGCATTGGTTTGATAGCTGAATCAGGGATCCAATTAATAAAATATCACAGAATCAAAGAATTTTTGGTGTTGGAAGGGATCTCTAGAGGTCACCTTGTCCAACACCCCTGCTCAAGCAGGCTCAAGCAAGTAGCTGGACGATGTCCAGAGAGCTTTTGAATATCTCTAAGGTTCCCAGGTTCCTATTAGGACCTTTTCTAAATTGTCTGCTCTTTAGAGTGAGCGATTCATATCAGATCTGTACAGACCTTGCTAGGTCATCTTTTGATTTATCTTCCCTCATATGAGAAAAGAAGTTTGAGAGTTAACATTAAAACTTCACTGGCAGTGATTTCCTCCTAGAAAGAGTACAGTGTAAGCACCAAAAACTCCATCAAATAGGTGAAAGATGGCACAAACTACATATCTGAATGCACTGGGAACGCTCCAAATACTTTAAACGAGAGTACTTCAGAATGAACACTGCCTCAGGATGTTTGTATCGTACCACTCTCTGGTTCTGAAGTTTTGTTTTTATGGATTTTTCCATCGCTTGCCTCAGCCTCGAGATTCTGTAAAGGAACTTGTTAGAAACTGAATTTTAAAAGCCTTTACGATTCTTCTCTTTAAAACTTCTAAAAATCTAATCTCCTTAATCCTGGAACAGATTTATGTATAATTTATGTGTGCAAACTCAAGTCACATACACTGACTTCTGTGCTTAAGGCCAGAGTAGCAACAGCATTACTTTCATTTGTAATCCAGTTACACAGAGTAACGATGAAGAAATGGAGTCTGGTAGCATCAGCCAGTACAGCTGTATGCATTTCTTTGCATCCCAATCCATCAAACAAGCACCAGAGAGAAAAAAAGTTAATGCTTATAGAATAAAACAAACACCACTGCCACAGTCCTCAGAGCTATCTATCTCCAGTATAACGCTGGAGAATCCATGTAGGTTGACTTGCAGCATGGTGCAAGTTCTAGAATCAAGGGCTTTGTAGATTCTGGACTCTACGTGAAACATAAAACACAGGAACTCCTACTTGCAAAATTGGTCGAATATCTTGCCTAGATTTACCATGTCTTTAAAATAATTTCAAACTCTCCTCCTTTATTTAAAAAAAAAAACCAAAAAACAAAAAAAAATCCTTCAGAATGGCAACTTACAGATTGCAAGCTGGATACAAACAATGGAACAATTAATTTGCACTTAGCCAGGGAGAATCTACAGCACCAAAATTATTCCCTTTAATCTCGAACACCACATGGGGTCCTTACTAATTCTAGTTATCACCATAGTACCAAAAATAGACTAATTCATACATTTGCACAGTGATATCTCTGAACACATAATTTTCATTAAATTCCAGCTCTAGTAACATACCTATAAGGGCTGCAAAGTCTTTCTCAGACAGTAAAGTTTAGTTGGATTAGGAACGCATAGAATGGAAGAGATAAAAGCGTACACAATCGTAAGTTATATTAAAAAAGTAAGTCAGTCAATGCATCAACCAAAATACTATTAAAATAGTAACGTGCCACGTGTATCTCAAGGAATTCCAGCATAATACTTTGAAATATTATCACAAAATGGCTAGTACTGATTCAGTTGCAAATTTTAAATATTCAAAAGGGAGAAGTACACATCCAATGGTCCAGAGACCCCATTTGCAAAACACACATTCAGCACTGCAAAGATATCACAGCAGGTGATCCAGCAGTAATGAAACAACTGGATGCCAAGGCAACGTGGAAAGAGTTCTGCTGCAAGTTAACGAAGGCATGTTCTACAGCATTTACCAATTACCTACACAGGCCTCAGAAGCTCTCTCTTCTCTGCAGGCATAAAATCAAAAGTGCAGCAAAACAACTTAAACTTGCAAAGGCACATTAAAGCAGAGCTCATAAAAACTGTCCGTCAGAATCGAGATGCATGGACGTGGGCAAAGGCCACAAATCAAGCCAGACTGCACTATCTAAAGGAGAGATTTGAAGGAGTTTGAGAAGTAAGGAAGATCATTAATCTCGCACGTGCCAGGCTTGAGAAGTGCTTGTGATTGCGATTCACATTAAGGAGATGATGGAAGCGAAAGTCACTGTCCATGCAGCTCAGAATCCTGGGGCCCGAAACTCTACCCCCTGCTTCAAGAACTGCTCAAGCATTTAAATTAAAGAGGTTTTTTGTATAAGTAGTGGTAGGAAGGGAACAGCAGTCTATTGCTCTTCTCTTCTCCCAGGAGGACTCTGCTCACCCAGGTACAAGGCCATGTCTCCTCTACATTGCTCTCCCACCGCATTTCGTTTTGTCCAAACAGCCCACTTTACACCAGAATAGCTTCAACGTCCTTCCCTCCACCTCAGTTTAATCCCCAACCTGCCAGGGAGGAGACTAACGTGGTAAAAACACAACTAAAGCAGGAAGTGAGAGTAGGAGCATCCAGAAAAATGGCTGGAGAAAAGCTGCAGTTGCAAAGCGATAAGGTTTTAAACGACGCAGAAAGGCAAAGGCAAGAAAAGTATGAGGTTTGTTTGCTGAACAAACTGGCATTTTAAGAGAGATGAGCCCAGGTCATCGCAGCTCAGTCATTGACTTGGTTACCAATAAGTCTTGTTTGTAAACCCCAGTATTTCCTTGAAGTACACTGGATTCTCTCCAAAACTTGCAGATTGCCATATTTTACAGAGAGGTTGAACAACGGTTTGTGATGCATGGCCAAAATGACAAGTGAGCAGGTGGAGATGACTTCATAAATAATTTCTGATATATTATGGCCATTTCAACACTACCATAGATTGCAAAAATATTAACAATAAATGTTAATAGAAAGGTTGTGGGAATGTTTGAGTGATTTTATTGTATTCATAATAGAAAGTAGTAGTAACATGAAACCAGATATCAATGTTTAACAAATGTTTTAGCAACATATGTTATAAATTATAAATGGGCAACTATATATGCCATATAAAATATGCATAATGTTTTCAGATGTTTGTTAATTGTATACTATAACTGTTCTAAAACTATTAATAACTAAGTGACTAGAAAGATAAAAGTTTCCAGACATGTTCAGGAAACAATTTCTAATTAAACAAGTAAATTTTAAAATAAATGCAATTATATTGGTCTCTGACACAGTGTAATTGTTTAATAAGTCTTTCATTCCAAGCTGCATACTCTAAATGCTGTATTTTGAAAAAATACTACACAGAATAAACTTTGCAATTGTTTTTCTCTGCTGCTGACTGATTTCTTAATTCCAAACATGTATTTTTGAAGTTAAAAATATCTTTTTCCTAATAAATATTTAATGAAAGACTATATTATGCTTTTTGTACAGTCTTTGTAGGGTAATATCATATCTGCTTCCAAATATGCAGGAAACAGTAAGCCTGTTCTAATTATTAATACAAGGAAGTTCCTATAAAAAATTGAAAGTCTCTGCATTACTATCATTGATTCTGAGGGTATTTGGTCGATGCAGATTTATACATATAAAGAGAATACATCAATATCTGAAAGGTGATTAAGTCAGAACTACAATTTTAATTTCTTCCATCTTATGTGTCAGTAAAGGAGAAAAGTCAAGATCTTCTCCACAGCTGGTAAAACTGTAGTTCTTAAGTTCAGCACAACTAATGAAGGTGACTTCTATGCAAATGTTAGACCACTGGTTAGGAGGAAACAACACACATTCCCTTTTATTTAGATTAATCACTTGACTGTCTAGCATTTTTGGGCCACGGTAACACGCAATGTTCATACTGCTGGCCCAGCTGAGAAACAAAAAGGAGTTACTACTGCTGACATGCAGACAAAGTCACATTTTTATTCCCTAGAATTAGTTCTCTTTGGGGAATAGTATTGTTCTGAAAAATAAAAATAAACGAGCTAAAAATAAGGAAGCACATTTGATTTCTCTAATGAGGAACATGAATACACGCACCTGTGCACAGCTCTCTCCAAGCCCTCACAAAAAAATATACTTGCTATTCAAAATGGAGCCCGAGTCCCTTTACAGCTCATGTATCATAATTTACTTCATAATAATTCAAAAGCCTGTTACAGCCGTGCGTCACCTTGACTCTTTCAAAATAATCTTAATTGCCCCCTGTACACTTTCAGTCTGTATTACATGGTTAGTAAATACTACACAACACAGGGGTATAGTTGTCAGGCCCATCCATTTGGCTCAGTTTGGACTCTGTCAGCGGCAGAAGAAAGAAATTACTCCAGAAGCTCAATGCCTTGGTAAGTTTTGATTGATTTTCAGGGCTAAGTTTATTCTCAAGGATGCTTTTTTTCTACCTGCTCTCTAATGACACTATTACCTGGAGGGGGACAAATGTCTGCAATAATTGGAGAAACTTCATAAA
This sequence comes from Caloenas nicobarica, assembly GCF_036013445.1. NCBI lineage: Eukaryota > Metazoa > Chordata > Aves > Columbiformes > Columbidae > Caloenas > Caloenas nicobarica. Next base: position 6,338,365 of record NC_088262.1, on the reverse strand, counting down.
ACAGATCCTAAATTAGATGAATTCAAATATATACAGTAATGGGTAAATTGTTTTGCAAGCATAAAATTTCATTCCAATCTATCGGTGGTACACTTACTCCAAATTTCAATTAACCTGCTGCCTGCAACAGGACTACACAAGTATGTAAAACTAAGCACATGGGTAATTGTCTGCAAGATCAGGTCAGGGACTCATCTACAATATTAAGCCATTCAAAATTGAAAAGCTTGTGTGTGTTTAATTCCAAGGGCTCACACCTTCCATATACAATTATCATCTACGCCTCCCAGTTTGTCTTCACTTATTCAGTGAAGAGCATGCATATTTACATAACTTAAATGAAAGCTAATGTATCTTTCACACTAAAATTATACCAGCTCTGTATCCTCCCATCTGGATTAGAGCAGGAAACTCCATTCATGTTCTATTTATGTGAAACCTGCTCAGAAAAATGAAAGGAAGGAAATCAAAAGGGGAAGGAATAGCACAAAAGGAACATTTTGCACCTGTTCCCTCCGCAAAAAGCCCCACATCTCTATAATATTTTCTCAGTTTTAGGCTACAAAATTAAGGACTAAAAGGCAAGCAAAATTGTACTAAATTTGTAAAAATTCCCTCTTCAGCTTTCTTGTAGGTCCCCTTTAGGTGATACCCCCTCCTCAACTCTCCTGCCTGTCCTCCCTAAAGGGCCCATACCCTTTTATTCCAACACTTTTCCTCCATAAACTGTGAGAGTTATCAATCTCTATACTGTAGCAATGAACAACTTCCACACAGGAGAACATGAGTGAATTCCAGATCACTAGAGCTAAGGAAAAGAAAGATTTCTGCCACTGACATACTAGCAGACATTAGGTTTCAAGATTTACTCCGTAGGGCCAGTGCAATATATGATCAGCAGTTGCTAACAAAACATTTCTGTTCACACAATTATGAGAATACTGAAGTCACCTCCTCCTGAAACAAAAAAATAATTTGGATGATGATGGTGTTCAGACTACTGATGTATCTACCCTGGTCATGTAATTGAATTCTCTTTTATAGATTTTTATTATTATTTTCAGCACCCAAAACATGGTAGCAGATTGTTGAGGAATCAAGTGCCCCACGTATCTACGATTTTATGAATAATCCACTCAAGAGGAGTCTGTGTTTCCCTTATCAGAGAAGTGAGCATCACAAGCCTTCTCCTAACTTACAAAGCATTGCAAAGTTTAACTGTAGTTTTTAATGTGATCTGAGAGCATCAGGCCAAACATATGCCATTACTTATGGTGTATTATTGAACACAGGGATCTGCATGTACTAAACATTTTATTTGAAAATTAGAGAGCAGTAAACAACATTACTGCTTATTGCACTGGTAATTCCCAAACTGGTAAGACTTCTGTATAATTTCTGTATACATTTATTGCATGTTTCACTGTTCATCTAATCAAAACTGGGAATAATTTGCTTCTAAAGTAACCACAAGAAAAATATAGATTTCCAATTAGGATGACTATAAAAAAAATAATACTAATAAAAGAATATACCTAGCATTTTCTTGATAATTAACTCCCCCACTCACATCAACATATAGTTGGCAATACAAGCACCTTTTGTTTTCCATGCATCACATTTTCCTTCAGAAGACAGCAGGGCACTGCTGAAGTCTACTGTAAGATTCTTTATGTGACCTTCTGCAGCGTGAACAGAACTCAAAGCAGATGGTGATAAAGTTACACAGAACATTTAAGTTATACGCTGATCTGGAGGTCACTCTTGTTTTCAATAGATGTTTCAGCTTCTCATGAAAAACTCATCCACTTCTTACAGAAGCTAAGAGGAAACTTTCAATTTATTTGCACAAGGTCTGGATTTATCCTCAGTTTACTTGTTTGTTACAACATACAGCAAAAAAGGACTACGGCATGCTGTGATTTTAATGATCTTCATGAAACACCAAAATGCAGAGAGTAAGCAAGGATTTATCCCTTGCTGGCACATATTCAGCCATACCAGTACTACATCATCTTCCAGACTGTCGTGGTTTGCTTGCGGGGTGATAATAAAACCGTGGCAGATGTATTGTTAACTCCCTCTCCCCCCGCTTCTCCTCCTTAGCCCCTCCATCTTCCCCCGCTTCCCACTAAGGACAGGTGATTGGGAGGGAAAGAAGGACCAAGAGAAGAGAGTTGGAAAAATTAAGAGTGTTTTACTAATGCTACTAATAAAAATAGAGAAAACAATTGCTCCGGCAGATGTGGGGCCGGCACCCAAAGTCCTGGACTGGACTCTGCAGCCAGCCAGAGCTGGACCCAGTCTGTCACTGGGCCTCAGTTTGCAGGGACGACTCGCAAGGTCCTCTCCCAACGTCGGCCATAAGGAAAAGGACGAGATCCTCGTGATCCCCCACTTTTATAAGAAGTATCACGTGAATGGGATGGAATACTTACTTGGTCAGTTTCAGCTCACCTCCTGCTTGCACATCTGGCGAGATGCATCATTATCAATGACCTTGCATTCCATTGCTATGTCTACCAAAACATGTATCTAGCTTCTCAGGAAAATGCAGTTAGTAAGCAGACTTTAGCTGACACGGAAATTCATTAAAAGAGAAACTTGTTTTTTTACAAAACCAGGACACAGACATATTCACCATTGCTGTATGAGGATCCCTAAAGCAACTGAATACCAAGATATTTGGCTACAGCAAAGGTGGAAACATGGTATTCCCACAAAAAAGCCCCACACCAACCATGCAGCTATGGAATAATTGCCTAAAGAACATATGAAGATGACCTCCTTCAAGAAATTATCTTCTAAAATGCTCCTCTGTTTTGAAAATATCTACGATTCTGGCACTGTCTTCCACCCAAATCCTTGCCAACTAGTAAGAAAGGGACGAAATATTCTTTACAACTAAAACAAAGATGCTGATCCCAGTAGGCTTTGCCACTGGAAAAGAACTGCTAAAGTTTCCAGGAGGTCTACCAAGGTCTGTGCTACACTTGCACTATTGGATTTACAGTGAGAGGCTCAGCAGGAAAAAAAAAAAACCAACCACAAAACCAAAACACAATAAATGAGCTAGATTAGATTAAATAGTCAGACATCCTCTTTTGAAAAAGAAAAAATAATCTAATTGAAAAAAAATTACAAAACAAATTATATACCCTGGGCATAGTCCCAGCAGAAGCTGCTGAGGCTGCCTTTTTGAATAGTTTCATTTCCACAGACCTGGAATAATTTCACATTTAGAAGTATCTGCTAGCTGCTGGGATACCAGATTAATTGCACAGTCCCAGTTTCAGGATCAAAACCATCCTGATGTTATAGTTTTTTTGTGTTGTGGGTTTTTTTTTTTGGTTGGTTGGTTTTTGTTGTTGTTAGGGGTTTTTTTGGATTATCTATCCCTAGCTGTTTGGTTCAGATAAAGTTCATAAACTAGAAACTTTATGCCACTTTTTATTGAAGTTGATGCTCCGGATAACTTCGAAACCGACAAGAAGGTTCCTCTCATATTACCATTACTCTTATATAAATATGTACGTGCACAGCAGTGCAAGTCCCTGATCCCAGGAGGTCATAAACTACAATGCAAAGCCAAAATGTGGCCTTGAAGTGGCAAAATGCACAGAGCAAACACGCTGACAAGTGCCATATAATATCTGCTACATTTTTTGCTCGTAAGGAAAGTGAATGGTTACTGGGTGCATAAAAGTTAAAGAGAGGGAAGGGGAAGATAAAGAAGCTGATAAGATTTCTTATCCTGTGGATTGCAGGACATGAGGCATGAACACGGAGATTTTGTGCAAGACAGTGGAGCTCAGGGAGAAAGAAAATTCAGACAAAACTGCAAGAGGTTTCTAAGCATCAAGAGGGTCCCTGCTTATTACTTTCCAGTTTTCTCATCAAATTCATCCGAGGACAATAAAGGAATTAATGCACAGATCCCAATGCTCCTGTAGCAAAGGAGGACCTACTCTGCACAGTCGCGGATGGAGGGAAGGACGCTGGCTGCCAGTCACCATTGCTAATACAGTCATTCTTTGTGCAGCTACGCTGAACTTGTACTAGTTTATATATTACTATTACGGTTTTCTTTCTCAGATTCAGCTCTTGCTCTCTCTAAATGCAGAATCTATTTTTTTTTCAGAATTCTCAGAACTAGATGAAAATTAGTATAATTTGTCAAAAAAAGTATGAAATTGTCTCTACTTTAAATTTTTAACCAGCACTGCACAGTCTTTGAGCAGTTGCCTCAAATTACATTTAAAATGAACATTTCATAACTCTTATCTTTGATAAATTCCATCCCATTCTGAGTTTTATCCATAGTTCCTTATTTTATCTGGGAGGAGGGGGAAAATCCAATCAACCTACCAAGATGTCATGACAGAAATTGCACCATGTGGTTCCTCCACCTGTCTGGCAAGTTCCATAGGTGCTCCGGGCAATCATCCCAACCAGACTTCTGACCACCTAAGATTATTTGCTGCATGAACTTTCAGACTCCCTTAAAGAACAAATAGCTGCAATTAAGTATAGTAAACCCAAACCAAACAAACGTTGCACGTTAGAGCTTATTCTCCTGTTCTCACACTATCAAAGCACAGTGCAGCCAGACGGCATGAATCTCCACTAGCAAAACAGAGGCTGGGCAACACTGGAAAGTGTTTAATGTTCATACTTGGGCTACTAATGGAAGAACCCCTGAAGCTTTTAGCTTCCAGATGCTAAGACCACTTGCTTGTCTTAGCTTGTAAGCTATTCACCCACAGAGAAGAAAAAGAAAAAAAAGAAAAACAAGCAAACATTAAAAACCCCATACAAACAAAATAAACAAAAAAACCCCCACCCCACACAAACAAAACCACCAAAAAAATCCCACAAACAAACGAAGAAAAACCACACACACTATGGATAAGATGGATATCTAAGCTAACATCATCATTTAAAGCCACATTCCCAGTGAGATTTAACTTTGGGACTCACTGCACTGAGAGTTGAACAGCTGGCTGCCACCCCATAGGCTCATTTGAATATCATACATGGGTCAGCAGAAAATATTCCTGGAAAACGAGACAAAGAACTGCCATAGTTCAGGCTTCAACAGCCTGTTTTCCACTCATTCAAATGGTTTTATAGCCACTCCTTCAAGCCCCTTAATCCTTCTTCCTCCCCTTTACCTTATAACAAAAAAAATGCACTTTCTTCTGGGTGTAATGCCAAGGTCCACATTTCCCCAAGTACTGGCCATTCCTCAAACCTAACCGTGTGTTTTCCTTCCATATCTCACAGGGCTAAAACCAAGGAGGCTTTTATGCCCTCCATAATGTAGTTCCTGACCCCATACAAATCTTTCCCTTTCACCAGTACTGATCAATACAACACTAAAGGTGTCACTGTTCACGTATTTGCAAACCTGCCACTGGCCTCTTTGCTGTTCCATTCCCCTTTGCTCCAAGAACAGTCCCCTTAAATCAATTATTTATCAGATCCACAGGGACTTCAGTAATAAGTGCAATGAGATTTGTGGCTTCTGGGCCAAGATGAAATCCCATAAGACATAAAAAGTTTTCTGTTCATACCTCATTTTCCAATTTCTTTTGAAGCCCCTACAAAACAGCCAAACCCTTGAGTGAGCCGAGATTTAATAGCTCTTTGTCTGCACTTACTGAAATCATGCCATACACAATGAGAAATCCAGTGCTAAAGGCGAAAAGTGACATTGCCTTCTCCCCAAGTGCCAAGCCAGATAAGCACCCTCAGAGCTTTATTTCCAACCATCCCCAACTCCTCTCTACCTCGTTATATTCAGCTCCATGAGAATCCTCACACACACTTCATTTCTAAAATGTTGTCTCAGATGCTGCGAGTTTATCTCCAGAAACAATCCAAGTTATCCATGCTGGACAAAATACTTTATGTTTTGTTGTTTGGAAACGTTAGCAGAGCTTAACATTTTTGCAAGGAAAAACAACTCAATAAACTTTAGTACTAGGCACGAGTAGGCTTTTAAAAGATTCAAGATAGCATGCCAGATTCCCCATTGTATTTTTCCATTTTGGTCTAGTTGCAATAGCATGGAAAAAGGGTCTCCGTGGTGAATTAGGACTCTTATCTATACAACCCCTATGTGAGAAATGTATCTGTATCAAAGTCTCCCAGGCACTGCTGTGCTAGCTTCGAGCAACCTTCAGGAATAAACACCATTAGTCAACAGGTTGTCTAGAACAAATATTCATAAACCCTTCAACAACATTTCCCATATTGCGTATTGAAGAAAGAAACTTCCCTCAGCTACTCTGAGCACTTTCATACATTAAGAATTACAACAGAGAGGCTAGTTGGGGTAGAAGGGAACCCACCAAAAAAAAAAAAAACACACCCTAAGTCATCATCTTTCACCAGTCAACTGAAGAAATGTATTCTAAATATTCTAAACATAAGAGGATTTTGAATGATATTAAAGTACAATGAATTAAACAATAGAGAGAGGAACTCATTGCCACAGATACCTCTGAAGCTAAAGATACCTTAGAATCCCTCAACTAGACCTGGATATTTATTATTTAGTGAAAAAAGTGATGAAGTAGATCTTTGTACACATTAAAAAGATGAGCTTACAAGCTAAGAAACAAAAAAGCATTTACATTAACCACCTTAGAGGGTGCAACAGAGACCAATCACAAATCTGCTGAAATCATGGCTCAGGGTTTATTTCTGATAAAATTTGGGGGGTTTGCAGCAGAGAACAGGTTTAAGGCTTGAGTGGGTACCTGATTCTCAGCTCCAAGGAACTTATCTGTTTCTGTTTTCAATACCAGTGTTGTGAAAACATGTTTGGTGTATACGTTTCCAGCACAATAATGTTTCTAGGAGAAAGCAGGGCAATTATGCCCTTGAGCAGCTCTGCAATTTCATGTTTAATCTTACGAAATACGCTCTTTCAGTTTAACAAATCATCTCTAAATTGCCAATCAAATCACTCCAGGAAACGAGACTCTCCATCTCACAGACTTGCAAGAAGTCATTTACCAATTACAGCCAAAGAGAGTTACAAGAACAATTTACAGAAGCTTTCTTGGAATATATTCCTTTAGCTATGTGCAAAAGCAAGGAGAAAGAAACAAACCAAAACAACCCTAGTCATCATTATCCATTGAACCTCCTGAAAAACAAATACACAAATACTCCCTGTTTAACTAGTGTAATCAAGCTAGTGGGGCTGCAGACTGAAAGCAAAGGAGACGCTTTGTCCCTTCCACAAAAGAGACAGGTAAGTTCTGGAACTCTTCACCACAGGATGCTGTAGATGCAGAGTATTCATCAGACAAATTCTTGGAAAAAGGTAAAAACCCAAACTTCAGTCTAGCTACAGTGTCCAGAAACCATTTACCAACCGTGAGGTTTGGGTTTAGTTTAACAACAATCGAAGGTAGCAATTAGCTAGAGTTAGTTTGTTATTGATACTGCAATTCATCGTATCACCAATATTGTCTAGTTGCCACAGCTGGTAATTGCAATATTAATCTGCCTGGATAGCTTGAAATGAGTAAGCCCTGAAATGCATATGATGTATTTTACAGTGGAACAAAGTAAAGGAGATTTGTCTTTTACTAAAAATACTCAAAACATTGCTTTCTATACAGAACTATACATTTTCCTTAGAACAGTGATAACTGAAAGCACTAAAAATGCAGATACTTTTCAGACAATTGCAAAGATGACTAAGATCATTCCAGTGCTTTCACTCTCCCTTCCAATGCATCACTGAGTATTGCCATGTCCAGGCTCCAGCTAGAAGATAAATTTGACAAACACCTGTTATCACAGAAATTAACAGCTTGATGCAGCATTCCTGATCATGACAATTTCTCCATAGCTGAACTGGCTCAAGAAAAATAGAGGGTCAACATTTCAGAAAGATTTGTTTGCTGGAGACATCAAGTTTTTATCAAAAAAGCCTGACAGCCTTCAAGTATTTATACAGGTACAGTTTACAGGTTATAACACATGACATTACCAGTGGATTCTGCCCTTTGAAAGAACTCTTCCTCATTCTTACAATTTAATATTCACTGCTGAGCTGTCCTTGCTTGTAAAGGATTGTCAGGTTCAAACATAGAATTAGATGATCCAAGGCATTCTGTCTCTGATGAATATAAATTTTTCAAATTTTGAAGTCGCCAGAAGAGTAATAAAGATGACTATTCTGTACTTGCGGACTATTATCTATATTTCACAATGTTGCACAGATTGTAGGATTTACACACATGGACACCGGCTACTTCTTTCTGAACCTAAAGAAAAGCTTGGCAGTCTTCCTATTTGCTATGACAAGCCTTACGTGTCACAGTACTAATTTATCTTTAAATGTTAAGTACCAACAATCGATGCACAGTGCTGAGGAGTGTTACAAATTACGCCTAGTTACAAAATTCCCAGACTGATTATCCTTCAGTGCAGTTATCATGGGCAGCTGAAGGTTCTGAGAATAACACCACTCTGTCCATGAAAGCATTGAAGGGAAAAACCAGCCACACAACATGGATTAAGTGACATAGTGAAATAATCAGTTACACAAAGCTCCCAGCACTCTGGTAATGTCTTCTGGGAAGATTTTCTGCATCTGTAAATAATATTCCAGGTGCAAGAAAGGAGTCCACTCCCTACTTTATATTTATTTTTCACTGAAAGAAGAGAGGCATAATTCATATTGGCTATTCCCCTGTAAAATTCTATTGGAAACTCTGATATTACCTTGGTACAGTTAGGTGAGACAAAGCCTATGCTGACAGAGCATTGATCTCAGCAGAAAATGCTGGTAGCTGAGTCAGCGTGAAACACACAACTTTGCTATATGGTCTAATTTCCAAGTGTGTCCAGCACCAGCCTTTTCACTGCTACACCACAAACTTCATTAATCCACCATCATTACCCGAACAGACATTTGGAAGAGATGATGGAGAGTTCTCTGCAACATTTTCCTTTTGATGATTTTTCTCCACAGCGTCACATACAGCTCCTTTTATTTGGCTCAGGGACAGAAATTATATACATTTTTATTTTTACTTGCAGCAGTCAATATTGGTGTGAAACAATACATTTATGAACTTAATAAAATGAGACAAGAATAAGATGTCCTGAGCTAAAGTGCTTGGAAAAGTTTTGATTTTGAAATAACTACAAGAATTGATGTAAACAGAGGCTGGTAAATAAACTTTTAGAGCACTTCAACAGTAAAAGTCACTAAAGATAACTGAAGATGTAGAAGTTTACTAAGATATTGCTGCAGTCCATCTGAAGCTCCTTAAGCCTTTAAATTCTTACTTATTACACAGAATAAGTGTGCCATAAGTTTTATACGTTAGGGAAAATTTAATTGCAGTTGCCAATGGCTTCTCACACATAAGCCCATTTAACACCTCAATAAACATCCAGAAATTTGTAGGAACAATTGCAAACATTCATTTTATCACAGCTAATGCTGTTTTGCTTGTAAAGATTCAGTGTATTTTGGGTTTTATGGCATTTTCTATCCAGATCCATTAAACTCTGTTCCCCCTATAACAACAGTATGAATTATGTAAGATAGACTATGCAATTTCAGATATTGTTGGGGATTTTCTTGCTATTGTAGTTAAAGAGAGTTTGGGGTGAATATTAAAAAAAACCCAACCAAACACAACACAAAATAACCCCCACAAAACAACAAACAAATGAAAACACTACAGCTCTGAGACAATCCTGCTTGAAGTGAAAAGATTTTGCTAATTCATACTTGAAATACCACACATGCATCATTAAATAAGTTTCATAACTAGTGATTTAGTAACAGGAACTCCCTTGTGTGGTGCACTTTTTTTTAACAATGCCCATTTGTCCTTTAATGGCACAGTCCATGTACTACAGAAAAGTAACGAAATATGAAGAGCATCTAGTTTGTCCTTACAACGTTCCATCTACTTCTCCACTGTTAGTTATCAACCTTCTCCCAAAAGCCTGTGAAACACCGAGGCAGACTTTTCTACTGAAACACTTGAAAGAAAATCACGAAGGCTGTTTACAGAAGTAGAACTTGTTGGAAACTGGGGATAAGAGAAACACACAATCCTTCATGCTAAAAATAATGAATACACATGTGGAACGGTTAGCCGAAGAAACAGCATTCCTATTTTCTGTGTTTACCATTTGAGCCCTGCTCTGTTGTATTGATTTCATGTTGCAACAATTTAAAACAAATAGCCTAAAAGGCAATGGTTGCAAAATAATGGTCGCTCTGGAATAGACCTGCAGCGTGGAACTGAATTCAAAACAAAATATTGACCAGATCTCAACTACGAGGTGATGTTGTTGCACTGATAGGAAAGGGGCTAAGCCTCTTGCACTAAACACAGATAAATATTCTCCACCAACTGGAAAACCACAAAGTACACCTTCTTAGAAACTTTTAAGACAACTAGCAATGGAAGCTCCATTGTGGCTGCTATATTCTCCAGGACATTCAGACATAGATGCCATATATATGTTTTTAAATCATTTTTGTCTAAATCAGACTTGCCAAGCCTCTCATTGAGATAAATGCACATTGAGGCTTCCAGTTAATTTTTTTCCAGCAGCAGTGCTGATTTAAGATGTAAGTGTTGACTGACATACTATGAGGTTTTGTTTCCATTTCAATAGGGAAAAGAAATTAAACCACAGGTGCGTTACGGGATGTACAGCTTCTCAAACAGCAGAAAAAAATAAAAATTACATCTAGCTGTCCTGGCCTTGATGAATACCAAGCAGATCAGTCTGGTACGGGTCAGCATCTCTGGACATGTCAGTGTTAACTATTCTTCTGAACTCTTTCTCAAGTACACAGCACATCTCTTCCTAATGCTGGTAATGTTCATTTCATTAAGGGAAAAGTAATTATAGATTCACATGCTTTTCTCTTTACCTTTATTCACAATTCTAACAGCTAATATGAGGTGTCAAACCTCCACTAATTGAAAATTGATTTTAGACTCAATTTAATGGCTAGCCCAGGAAGTAAGTATACATGCACAAGTCTCATCAGCTGACTCATTCCTTGCAAGCATCTGTACTGAATTTCACCAACATAATCAGTATCTATAACAGGAACAGTGGCGGCTATAGATGGTGTCTAAATAGTATACATAACTAAAACTTCAGTATTTAATTGCTAAGGAACAAGACACGCAATTTCAGGTGTTACTGCACATAGTAACAGCAACAATTTGTGATGGTCAAGCAGTGCTGAAGCTGGAAGATAAGCCCCAGCTCTCACTGGCCTGCTGCATTAACAGACCTGCTGTTTGATTCTGCTCCTGTTTGGGTGTTCTTTTTAATCTTTGTGCAAGACTGAAGAAAGTGGTGCTTGTTTTGACATTTGTTTCAATAGTAAGTTTCAGAAAAACCTTACAGTAAAATTGTATGATTTTCTTTAAAGCTTTATTTCAGATTTGCTTGGTCTGTCTTATGATCCAAACCAGGGCTCCTCATCCTTTCTCTCTGCTAATGGTGCCGTAAAAATCAGTCCAAATCATCAGGAATCCCATATCAGAAATAATTATAAAGGATATATCTATGAGTGAACATACTAACTTGAAGTACTTAAAATTACAATATTTGCACAAGGCTTGTGAATAGCAAATACTTGGAAACTACAAGCAAGCGTAATCAAGTCATCCTTTAACGTTGGAATTAAAGATACTGTCATACTGCTCCGTCTCATGCCAGCATCTTGTCATTTATAAATTAAAGCACCGTAAGAATGCAAAAGGCTCATTACTAGACGAACTCAGGGCTCTTGCATTTGACTATAGGTAGTAATTATATTAGCCAGTTGTAGAGAGTAGACACAGACAGCGGAGAGCCATGGGGACATTTTGGGCACTTACAGTAGAGGACAGTTCAGACCAGAATGCCAAGTGACTTTCATTTTCTGGAATCTGAAGGCAAAGTAGAATTAACTTCAGCACCTGAGTTAATCTCATCTTGAAGCAGATTTTTTCTTTGTACTCATATTTCAATTACTAAGGATACTTCAACAATTTTTTTAAAAATAAAAACAATACAAAAAGAGATTGATCTCCTTAGAAAAATCACAGCCTAAGCCTCTGCTTTTCTCTTCTGGTTTTTGGTTAAACCTTTTTTACCCATACTTTGTCTTGTGTGTCAGCAATGACGTTACACAGAAACTAAGACTATATGCCACTACACATTCGCACAGTATCCAATGCAAAAGGTAGGATGAGCTAGAGGCCTCCTAGTATTCCTACAAAATCAAAGTTGCAGGGACAGGAAAACTGATCAGGTACACACATGAAAACTGAATCAATATAACTAAAACTCATTGTAAAAATGATAGAAAATGAGTAAAATGAAAACATAAAGGCATACCATTAAGGGTATAGACAATCCCTACATAATACAAAGTCTGCATTTGATAAATCCACTATTCCTTTTTCTTGCTGAAAACTCAGATCCTATTCCAGAACAACGAACAAACTTTGCCCTCTGTCACAACACTAGCATCAGCAGGTTTGCAATTTATTCTGTTCTAATGGAAGAAATGACACACATACGTACATACTGTTTTAACCACTTTTCTTCTGTAAAGCTATCCTTCACCTGTACTCAAGTCAAATGCAATTCACATCTAATTTCCAAATTCACATTTTCCAGGCAGGTGTGCATTAATAACCCTGTGTGTTGTCTTCAGCTGTGTTCATTTTCCTTATTAACAGAATCAATAACAATAAAAAGGACTGGCTACAGTTTCTTAAGTAGTTTGCAGCTTTAAGCCGGATACCTCACTAAGCAGAAAGGCCTCACGTTTCTGTCCAGTCTTGAATGTTGCTGCTTTAAAAAACACATGCAACAGAAATCAATGACTGTTTGTTCAGTAACAGGGTAAATGAGAGAAAAACACGTTTACAAACAGCAGGTGAGGCATTCAATTTGAAAAGCAATCAGATTGTCTGCTGGCTGCCTTCAAGGGCAGTACTCATAACCACAATGCTGATACAGGGAGGAAGATAAAAATTTAGTTATTTATTTTTAAACTTGGTACCCAGACCCCTAAACTGAACATTTAGAGTCATGAAGTAATGCTTTCCCTGGTGAACAGTACCATTGATTTTACCCAAGAACTTATCTGTAACATTAATGGACTACACCGATGCCCAGTCTTGAATGCTGTTCCATGTAAATGGACACAAACAAATAGCCCCATTGCCTTAAACTGGGCTCCACAGAAGAGTCATGTGTTCAGTTTCCAAAGCTGAATCCAAGATTTTGCATTTTGGTTTTTGTTTCTCTAAAAAAGCACAAACCAAAATAACAAGTGAGGGATAAAAAAACCAAAACGCAACCAGACATCACTGCTGAATGAACTCAATCACTAGACCACCAGCAAGCCACCTATTTAGTTTCAAATTAAACTACCTCAAATTCATTATTTGATATATACAGGGAAGACTAAATAAGGATGCCAGTGCTTTTTCTTACATGCAGAAAAGTCATCCAGACGCATATTTCTGAACAGATCTGACAAGATCCGGTGTGGCATCCGTTCAAAAGCACTAAGCAGTATGGACACAAGGAGGTGTTGCAAACACTGAAAAGTTGAAAGTATGGAAAGGTATAAATGCAGGAGAAGAGCGATCATCGATTGACACAGGCTGGGATTAGGTAAGGCTGCTGCTGAAGGTGATAACACAGAGTGAAGAAGCCAGCACAGAGAATTCTCTGCATAGAAGCAAAAGGGAAGAGCAAGTCAAGTGCAGAAAGCGTTTGTATCACTTCCACCCCAGCAAACAGACCTGCTCCTCTCAGAAAACCAGCTGGGAGGCAGTGACAAATAAGTATTCTGTTATGACAGAGTTAATGGTCCCCTGGCAAAAGAAAACAGAAGAGGAAAGTGAACTTAAAAGGCAAAGAAGTGAGCTTTCCGACAAAGCGGAGCTGTACAGCACAGGAGGGTCTACAGTGCTTTCTGAAAAGCAGGCGACGTTAGGAATTCACGGCACTATCACAGTAACAAGGACGATGAGTGCACTTAGTGCTGCAGGTAATGAAAGCCGCCCGGCATTTATCATTTCCTGAAGACACACATTAAGTAATGTGATACAATGCCGTTTAATATGGGAAGGTAATTTTAGCCTGGATTCCTTAAGGAGACAAGGCTGCCGGGATCACAATGTCAGCCAGTCCTCCGCAACGGCTTCTGAACCTGCCCAACCATAATGACATGGAACAAAGCAGCAGAGGTCTTGGGTGTTACATTCCTAACAGCTGCATGAAAAACAGCAGCTGGAGAGAGAGAAGGCACGCTCTGAAAGAAAGGGAGGGATGTTTCACCTACCTACAGCTTAGCAGCGTGTGCCTGACCAGCTGGTCTGGGACAAGACTGGTCTGGGTACAGAGGGAACCAAGCTTTATTAGCCCTGTTGTTCAAGGAACAGCTTGCTATGTATCGAAGACATTTGTTAAAACACATGCAACGCGTGGCAGCACTTATTCTCATTGGAAAAGAACACTGGGTGTTTTTAAAAAAAAAAATCAGAAGCAAGCGGAGGGTAGCATTAAAAAGCTTGTGATGTACATTCTCCACATTATTATTGAAGGCAGAAAAAAAGAGGTAGATTAAGGGACAACCTCCAGTCATCCTACAATGATCTGCATGGGCAATAGGTGGGACTTTGGGTCTTTTCTCCAGTGCACCAGCAGGTTAATACAGGGAGTAATCCACTACTAGTAGAAGACAAGCCTTTGTGAAACTGTTCATATCAGATGTTGATGCTTTTGACAACTGTGGTATTCTCCTTAAAAATAAAACATTCTGTTTCCTCATACAGAGGACCTAGCGTTTTAAACCATTAATGAAGTCTCTAACTGACCTCCTTCTTTTAATTAACATCCTTGTATAGCCACATCTTGGGATGAGGTCCCATATGCTCAGACTCATAGAAGATATTAAAGGCAATCAGTCACATAACCCCGCTCAAGCACATAAAAACAGAAAACTCAGTAGACGGGATTTTTTTTAAAAAAAGGGTAGGAGAAACAAGGCAATTTAAATAAACTAAGCAAAGAGTTAGAGTACTTAAATGCCCTTCGGTACTAAAACTATTTACTTTATCTGAAAACAAAATAACATTTGGCAAATTACTCAAGTCCTTCAATGGATGCTGCTAATAATTGCCCTGTGGTCCCTGTGTGGCATAGAAAGCTGTGTACACAGCAGAGTATGCCAATTTGCAATAAGCTCATTTCTATAAAAATAGAACAAATTCCCAATTTTCAAGAAGCAAATGTACTATCAGAAATATGGCTTAAAAGGATATAATAGCCGATGCTAAGAAAGCTGCATGCTCTGATGTACTTATTTCCCAGAGTAGTGCTCTTATACCCATGATGCAGAATTTGGTTCTAGCCTGTACCTGCCTTTTTGTGGAAATAATGCACTCTGATCATTCCCGTAGACCATTCATTGGCACCATTCATCTCCCCCAGTAATTTATAGATGAAGATTATGTCAACATGGGCTTGCCTGGAGCACCACTCACAGAGAACTCCATTTTAAAATATTCCAAGACAATTTTTTACTGATGCCTAGTGAGGGTTTCACAATTATGTTTTCCCTCTTATACGATTTACTCAGCTGGGTTACGACAGAGCGTTTGAGTTAATTTATGAAAAAGGGTAGTTTTCTGCTGCTCATGCTTTTCAAACCATCTAACACCTGAAATACTAAGTTAATATCTAAAGCTGATTTTACTGTATTCTTTATGAAGAATTTGCCATTTAAAAGTGCTTCAAATTCAGACTTCTACTTGAAACGCAAAATTATAATTTAGCTATTGTCACATTTAAGTATCATATTGACAGTACTGTTTATAACTTCTGAGAATGCACTCCCACAGATGTGGGGATGAAGACATTGGCTCCAGTTCCAGCCAGAACTTTGCACACCAGTTTTAATTTCCCTTTCATCTATATGCCTATATGGAGCACGCACAACTTCTGTGAGGAATGCGTAAGAAGAGAGCACACAATTTACAAAACATTTTACAGGAAACCTGAGATATAATTGGGGTCTTTAAAGTTCCTGGCTATTAACATAATGACTGCATTGCTCTTTCACATCAAGCTACAGACGTAGCTTCAGTGTCTCCATAGATTTATTCCTGAATATTAGACATAATAGGCAAATGAAGTTTCTAAAATAAATGGTTTTAGCTTAGAGTGCAGCTCTTGTGATCTGTGACTGACCCCCCTGGGCCACCCTTTGCTGCACATGCTGCCTTTCATCATGGGCCATGCAGAAGCTCCTGAAACCTGGATCAAGCCAGGACTGTCAAAATAAAAGAGCTGGCACCAACACAAATCACTGTTTCACCTGCTCACTACACTCAGCATTGCCTGCTCTGCAGGTTAATTGCACTGAATAATGTTATACAATAATAATAATAAAACCCCAACCCTGCAATTTCCCAAACCATTTAAGGTATTAAACTGTTGGTAATTCCAATCTAAATTAATGGGAACTCTGCATCTCAATCCTCCTGAGACCACTTTGAGAGTCTCAGAACAAATCACTATGCTCTTTCTGCAAAACGCAAATAATTTCAAAGGACCAAAACAGTGCCCAGCTGTTGGTAGTACTTTCTGCGTTTCTCATATAGCATAAATTTTTCTCCTGTAGGTATGACCAAGCCCTTTCCCAGCAGCATGTACCTCACTTCAAACAGAGGAGGTTTGTCACACTCTAAAATAAGAGCCAGGAATCCTCCTTTGCTTAATTACTGTGTGTAACAGCAGTTTCACACTAAAATACCCCAGCATGGTAGGAGCTCAGCTGGATGTCTAGAATCCCTACAGGAAAGCACTTGTCTGAATTAAAAAAAAAAGGGGAAAAAAAAAGGGAAAAAAAAGCAAAACTGATCTCTTTCCCATCTCCTCAGTTTGAAGTCACCAAGGAATAAGAAAACGACACAGCTCACCAAGTAAAAATCTTAAGAGACAAACAAAATTCCTAACTAGACTCTGAACAAGAGTTGAGCTCCAGAAGAAGCAATTTTGATTACACAATCTCCTCACATAGGGAGAAAAACCTATGACACTTGTGTCACAGAGCCTGGTTTCTCATGAATGCATGAAGAGAAACCTTCCTGGGGAAGAGCAGTCCCAGGCAAAAGGGGAGAAGGAAGATGAGTAGCACCCGGAGATGGTGCCAGACTTCAGACAGACAGGCTGTGTGTTGCTTTAGGGTTTCCAGCCCAGTGTGCATGAGGTGACTCCTTAGAAACCAATTGCAGCGAACAAAGAATTCAGTTTCTGTGCCCTGGTGCAAAGCTCAACAGTCTTACACTTGGAGCAGCACAAGCTTAGCGTAGCGTGGAACCTGGCACCGCAGTTGGACATCACACTGGTGTTACTGGAACTTCTTGCAGTGAGAGACATCCACAGAGCTGCTAAATTAAGTGGAGTCTTTAATACCACACACTTTTCCAATTTCTTTGGCTTCAAACCAACTCAAAATTTGACCAAGAAAAATGGACTTCAAGTAGCTTTAAAGGGATAGTGCATTATTTAACGTACATGAATGTAAGTGCACCATTATCTATTGCCCATGATCTTATTTGAGATGCTAAAGAAAATCCTTAGGCTGTAATACACTGACTTTACATCCCCTATCCATGCGCAGTGAAGTGCACAGAAGTCTTAACACATTATAAGGTATTGGCCGTAAGGTGTCAAGGGAACTCCAGCAGCTACAACTGTTATGCTCTTCTAGCAATGCAAACTGTTACTCCATCTAAAGAAAGACGAGAAGCAGCAGAGATTAATGACGCAGAGCTAATTAAAGACGTAAATAATTGCGGTGATGTACCCCGAACCAAAGAGACAACAAATAATGCAGGAGGAAATCGGGAGAAATATGAGGGTTTGATTAATTAAACTACATTTCTAAAGGTAAGTAGGACTATAAAATGCCAAATATTAAATTAATGCAGAGTAGGTTTATTACAAAAATAAATTATAGTTTAATATAAATTAGATTGAGTTTGTTTTCTGTAGCCAGTACTGTTGTACTTAATTGCTACAGCTTACTTTTTGGGGGGGAAAAGAAGTTACCCATGACTAATAAAACACTCTGATAATGTCACAAAGATGGAATTTCTGAGGTGAAGGCAATGCAGTAGAATCTATATTCAGGAACAGGCTCAACCCATCTCCTGGAGCAACCCATATGTTGCTGTAAATTATTTGAAATATTATTGTGGCTCTGAAACAAGACTTTCCCACACAAAGCAGAGGAAGGATCAAAGAACCTCAAACCTTCTGCCCCCTTGTCCCACCCCATACCTAAAAAAGCAGAGGAAAACAAAGGAAAAACAGGAATTTGCCCATCGTACACCAGAATACCTAGTAGTATATCCCAAGAACATCAATCTGTTGGTTAGAAATTTAATCATCTAATACTACATCAGTCTTAGTTCTTAACATTAATCCTAATTCAACAGCATCACCATGGTTACACTATTATTATATTTTAGCCTTGGTACCAAAACGATTGCAGTATTCATTCTATATATGTTCCAGACAAATAATCTAGCTATCATATCTACTCTATTAACATAAGGCCACAAGGTCTATTCCTTAATTAACACAAAGCCACAATATCATCTTCTGTGTCAATAGCAAGCTATTGTATATCACCCTTTCCATAGTCCAATCCTCAATGTGAAACAGCAAAGCTCCTAATTAGCTGCCCATCTTAGGGAGCTACTTCCCTTCGACTAACATTCCCCTATTACTAACAACTGTTTTTTTCCTGTCAGTAGGACCATTAAAGTCATAAAAAAATCTGCAACACTGTGGAGAAAGAAAATTTAAGAGAGCTTTGTCAAAGAGGTAAAGTTGAAGATACTCTTTAAAAATTATTTTAAAATAATGAATACCCTTAAAACAACACTAACAAGGGTTTATAATCCCAACTGAGGCGCCACCTGAATGCATAAGGAAACCTTAAATTATATCATCTACCTAAGATGGGACAAACTCTCAAAGTCCGAGCAGACTCTGGTGATTTGAACCCATTTAACTGAACTTCTTGTGATTTTGCACAGATCAAGCCAAAAGAGAGTATTAGCATTTACCTTGTGGTAAGGCCCCATTTCCATGCTGGATGCCACAGCAATACAGATCAGGCTGCGCTTCACCCTGTTTTCCGATTCACAGAGCAGCAGCAGCAATTTACTGAAGCACATAGTTTAAAGTTGTCAACACGACTGGAACCAAGATCCTTGGCTTTATGATCATTAGGTGTTCCACTAGTTTCCATGCTTTTAAACAACCATCTCCCTTCAATATTCTTGCTTTTGTTGCTGTTGCTCTTCACTTGACATATTTCTCTGTAATGTTTCATCTCCTTGTGACTGTGAATCAGAATATTCATCATCCGATGATTAAGTTGATAAACACCGATTCATTCTCTTTTACTTCATTAAGCTGGTCTGTTTTTCTCCTGATTTAATCCATGTCTGCCTAAAAATTCACCTGTATCTTCTGGTCTGAGGCTTTGAGAAGTGCCTTACAAGAGTGCCTGATCTTGTATTTGAGTTTTGCAGTTGAAACGTGTCCTGCATACGTGCTATGTGACATGACGGTCTTTAAACTGCACTAAAATTATACATCCAAGTTTGAGCAGAGTCCCAAAATTTCAGTGAACTAAATGTTGAAATTACACAGATGAGAAAAATGGTTTAAAAATACTTTGTAGAGTCAAGTTTCAGCAATTTCTCTGACCTATTTTACAATCTATTTACGGTATATCTGGGAAGCTATTAACTAATGTAATTATACCGTCCATATATTCCAATAGTGTTTGCAGTAACCCATAGAAAAATTACTGTAAAACAGAAACAAAGATAATAATTATTTTATTTTGGAAGTGCAAACTATGCTAAAACAGATCTTTGAAAGCAATACAAGAGCCATACATTGAAATACCAGTTTAAAATATTGCATAAGATTATGAATCAAAACCCCACATCTTGGGAAAATTCTATTCTTGCCATAGAGTCTGAACTACAAGTTCTCTTTCACATTGTCAGCCCTGGGAAAAATTACCATTTAAATTTTAATTTCCCCCCCCCTCACTAGGAACACCACTTTTGTTATGACCACCATATACAACATTTGGCTTGGTAAAAGTTTTGGTTATTTGCCTGTGTACCCAGAACAAGTATCTCAGATGGGCACACCTGCTGTCCCACAGAGGGGCAACTCTCATCTTGCAAGCAGCGTTATCTGCACTTGCTTAATTTACCAAAATGCCTAAGTTTAAATATTTAAAGGAACCTGCTCTCATGCTAAATGTTAGCAAAGCCTCACAAGAATGAGTCCTAACTTTGCAGTTAAGATCCAGATGTACATCTTCTATGAAAAGCAGGAAAAAAAATATTATAAGCATGACTGTAACAAGATTTGCCCCAATCTGGCAACTCAAGACCAAAGTATTACAATGACTACACTGAGGGAACTGTACAGGAATATGTCCAAACATTTCCCACATTACAGTGATTTTATCTCCATTCAAGGGGTTTCACTACAGGACTGTATTTTTTCTTAAACAGTTGAGCTTATTTCCAGGATACACCATCCTATGTTGGCGACTCAGAAGCACAATGATTACGACAGCCACAGTATGATTAGAAACTCATTATCAGAAATATTTTTGCAGTGCACTAAAAAATATTTCTAAGCTAATTTTACTCACAGCATATAGCAGATGATATTGCCATTTCTGTACTAATGAGAGCCAAACAAATTCTTTGTAATGAATATTTTCCTTCAGAAATGACAGTGTTCTGCCTTTTAATTGTACCTGAATGGAGCATGATTTTCTGCAATGTATTTCTTATCCAAAACAAAATTTGTATGTTAAATCATTTGGGATGTTGAAGTAACACCTATTTATTGACTTATTTCCTACAGGTCTGCAAAATGTAGAGTTATACTAATTTTACATCTATGTAAGGAAATTCAAATTGACCTACAAATTGCATTGCCAAACCAAATGGAGACACAAGCTTGCAGTAATGAGATAGTAACTGGCATGGGAAAAGTCAGATCCTCATCATTTAAAAGAGCAGCAAAAATTTAGGGTTTTTTTGTTCCCTGTGATTACCCAAATTATCTTGCAATTTCATGGCTAACACAGGTTTTCGAAATGATGTAACAATATTTATGTTGCAAAATAATCTTGCAATTGAAAAAAAAAAATCAGACTACTGTAACTATTTTCACATTGTATTTGTGACAGTTGTGCAGGTTGCTATTCCCTGCAACAGCATTTATTAAGCAAATAGTGGGGACAGCTGTCAGCCATGGTCAGGCATGTTTTTCTGACAATCTGGTGCCTAAATATAATTCACAAAATCAGTATGAGAAAAGCAATACTTAAGAATTACTTTTATTGACTTACTTTGGTTGGCGCTGCTGATAAAAAGGACAGAACGTAACCCTGATGTGACAACTGCAGCGCTCAGATTGGAATGTCCTTCCCCAGGGTAGCTGCTCTGGATTTGATCTGGCATAGCTGATAGCAGAATCAGGGCTTAAAATGGCCAATTTTCCAGCAATAAGGAAAGGATTACAAGACGAACTACTCTATAAAGCAGCAGGGAGAGAAGGGGGATAAAAATTGAAACAAGAGCACGAGAAGTCTCACTGCATTACAAGTATCAGTGAAGCAAATGCTTCCAATAAAGGCTGAAACCAAGGAATGTTATTTATCAGAGAACATCTGTTTGGCTGACCGATATCTGTGCTAGTCTTGCCTGACGTGCATACTTAGAGACAGAACACAGGCTGGTCCAACATCGGAAAGATGTCTATTAGTGCGCTCCTCGGAATGAGTCAATATATCCCTCACGTGCGTACTGGGTAAAACTGAATTTCTACTGATTTTTGTAACACTAGGCTTTGCTCGTCATTTCACCCTTGCACTTTATCCCAGAAACCATCCCAAATCTCATCTTTTAAGTACCCTGTAAGATTTCTTTCTAATCTGCCTCCTAATTCTCTCTTTTATCTAGCTTCCCAGCCACCTATATAATTCCATTTACAGTATACACTCATTCTGGAGACCAGACCTCCTGACAAAAACATATCTAGATTCTACATCCAACTTGGAAATTATGCCTTCCTTCCACTCACTGAAGACTAATTGGGATGCAAATGTCTGGGATTAGTATTTGATGTCTTGGCTACAGAGCCATTCCTTGCAGTCAAAACTCCAAGTGAAAAGTCACATTTGACTCCCAGCTGGCATCCTCCGAAAACTGAACTATTACAATAGGAGCTCCAGCTCCCACAAAGCACTGCTTAAACTCAGTTATTTTTGCCTCGAATATCTATCATTAAATTGCTTCAGCATGGTACAAAACATACTAAATCACATCATTAGTTAACTTGTCATATTTATGAACCTGTCATATTTTAATTAGATGCCTTTAGCATAATTATTTTTACTAGTAATTTAAAGGTATAGATACGGTCCCATCTTTGATGTTTTTGTCACCTATTTGGTATCATAAATAAAAGAATCATTTAAAAATTATGTAAATGAACAACTGACTCTTCTGCTAAGTGCAATTATTGTTGCTATTTAGAAGTTACACAACATACTGCTGTCTTACTAAGCAGATTAAGCACAGACATGGATCCTTCTGGACTGAATATCTTTTACACTGGCTTCATAAACTCATAGGGAACTAGAGTGTTCCCTTCCAATCTTCTGTCCCTGAGATAAAAATAACTATCTAGACACTTGGTTGTTTCATAGACTGAGTACACTGAGGATACTAGAACATGTGGTGGTTTGTATACTACCACTAAATTTTCCAAATTTATTGGATTGCATCCTGATGGTGGATCTCACAACGACATGTTAGTGATCACAACATCCAATCTTTATGCAACCATAAAATTAGACATTTACGTGTGCTGTTTCAAAGCAAAACTGTCTCTTGACTTTATGGCATTATTAATTGCAAAGCTTTTGATATGCATTTAAGTCTTCATAGCAGTACTTCCTAACAGCAACTTGTCTAGGACTTTAATTAATGTGTCTGATGAGTAAGAGTTTATTTACAAGAACCTCACAAGATAGCTAAAATAGCTGTGATTTGAGATCTGGTTAGGTGATGCCCCAATGCAAAATATTTTAACTGAAACACAAATGTGAAAAAATTCCACCACTATAATCAGCCTCAGGATTCCAACATGATGAGAGGGTTTGGAGGAACTTTCTAATTGTAAAACACAGCAGGTATCCTGCAATATGAAAAAGGAAACAAACTCCAAGTCTCCATGCTACAAAATACTTGGTTACCAGTCATGTGTTACAGCTTGGCAACATCATCCTTGAGACCAGAATAAAATATTGCTATAGCCATGCTAATAACTTTCATTAATTGCAGCTGAAATCAGTGGAAAGGGCAGAATTCCCTTTAAAGATTAAGTCAGCCTCCTTGTCTTGGTCCTGCAGTCCCCTGGTATCTTCAGTCTTGTAGAATTATTTATACCATCTTAAAAATAATACCAACTGCAGCAGAATGATAACACTGTTATATAAATGAGGGTACAAAGTACAGGGCAGCACAGATCTATTCCAAGCCATCAGAACTGTTCTGTCTCCTATGGATGATAATTTCTTTTATGTGTCCTGATGGCAGGATCAGACTATTAACTTCTGCCATCTGTGTGCAGCCTGTTCCTTATCACAGAATTTTGACTACAGATTGTAAACCTCTGACTCAGCGGGTAATACCTGCTTGACTGTGTTAGCAAAGAGACTAAATGCTTTTCTTTCTGTATATACGCAAGGGGGTCAAATTGCATTAAAGAAGAAGAAAAAAAAAAAAAGGCCAGACAAATAGCTTTCCCTTTTTAATACAAAGCAAGCCAATATTTTCTGTATTTTCATGGATGGTACATGAAGGTAATTTAAGCTACTACAGGAAGCAGGTAAAAGTGTTATATTCTCATTGCCACTTAGTACAGTTCAGCTGAGAGGGGTCCCTCACGCAGCCTTCTGCCATAAATCCTTAAGAACTTTATATCCAAGCCTCGGGTTAAGTCAAGGAATTTTTTTTTTTTTTTTGCAAAAATACTTGTTAATCCTTGAATCTATGATGGTGCAGTTCCTAAATCTCTGAGGCCTTCTAAGCTTGTAATCTTAGATTTACCAGGCTACTGAAGGAGTATCACAGCACTCACTACAACAGATCATACAGTAACAGCACTTCAAAAGCAGCACAAAAAGTTCAAGCATCTTTTCCAGCAAGTTTCAAGCAGAGCAGTTATTTGCTTCAGATGCAATTTTATCTAAATGCTTTTCTGCATTTTGGCCCAAACTAACACACTCTACACATCCCCTCACTTCCTGAAGGGCTTCTGTACTTCCCATTTAATTATAATCAATGAATTTATTCTTGTAGATTACTACTTCAAGGGCCAGTAATACTCCAGTAACTTCGATGAGATGAAACCAATGGGATCATTTACAGAAGGAAGCAGAGTTTGGCCCATGGTTAAAAGTAGGCAAGGTTAATAAAATTCAGCTATGACTTGGCCATCTATTCAGGGAGTTGTGACAATACATCAGCTGATTTAGAGCTCAATACTGCAAGGTTCTCCATGTCAAAGTATATGAAGGCAGTGGGAGGTGAAAACATTTGGTAGTTTAAACATATGCAGTCTGTCAGCACTGGGCTTTGCAGGCTTCTTGGTTAGGGACTAGAAGGACATCTAAGTTGCAGATCTAGCAGATTTCTCCTTGATGAGGTTGAAATTACACTCATCCTCTCTCCCAGGTTTCATCCCTCCCTCATATGGAAGCACACCAGCAGTCAAATCTACAGTCTGGTTTAGGCATGGTCTAGTATAGGAACTCTTCTCACTTTGGCTATTTTGCTGGCTGTAGCAGTGTCCAGAATAACTCCAGGAGCTGAGTACTCAGTCCCAGCAGCTGAGTAAGCAGCCATCATTTCAACAAGAGGCAAAAAGGTTGCTCCCAACTTTCCTTTACCCTCTCTCAAGTGGAGTGAACTTCTTAATCATTTAAATGCTTATAATTAAACCCAGGTAGAGCAAGCAGGTAATTTCCCAGGCAATTCAACCTAAGTGTCAAATGTAGTAGCCTCATCATGGTTGTGCATATTTATCAGGATGTAAATGATTCATTTAAAGGCGACGGTTAGAAACGGCTTCACTTCACTGGCTGATTCCTATGGCTCTTACTTTCACCACAGAAATCAGCATGTGCCCTTTCAATATCTTTCATACTATTTAAAGGTCATGTCTATGCGCTCAGAAAGAAGACAGAAGAAGATATTTCCAAAAATCCCTGTCTTTTCCTATTTTTTACTTTGTTTCACTCCTTCCTGGTGGTTCTTTCAAAGTGGTGAAACTAGGCATGTATGGAAGTGTCAAAGTGTTCATGATTCAGCATATCTTCAGCCTGGTCCATGTGGATGATAACTCAATATTAGAAAACATTTGTTTCTCCTGATTTTTTTTTTTTTTTTAATCCTTCACATTGAAAACTTAAGGCAAAAGTAGGGGGAGGTGAAATCAAGAGAAAAATCCTTCCTTTTGGCTTGAATCCCTCTGAACTTTTGTGAAGCACGCAGTAGGAGCAGTGGCCCATCTGAGAAAACAATAGATCAAATTCATCCATTTTCTTGATGAATGGCCAATAACTGGAAAGTCAAACCCAGAGATTGTGCCAGCATTAAATCAGACCTGAAGGACATTATAGGACTCGGGTCACACCATAAATCAAGAAAAAAAAAAATCATTCTTTGCTCCACTTAGATTTGTATTTACATAGGAGCCAAGTTTTATAAAAGAGCTGACCTTGTCTTCTATCAAGATAATATGTCTGCCCTTCTATCAATAGATCCAGAAGTTCAAAGCGGGAATTGATCTTCTGTAGTTTTGGGTATTATGCCAATCTGGCTGGAACAAGTAAAAAGTTATTTCTCCCATTTCTTCTTAAAACAAACATTCTTAAATCACACGAAGAAATTTCCAACCATTAAGAGCAGTCAGTTTTCCATCTTATAACTCAGTTGGTGAAGACTAAGCAAACTTTGCTTTGGAATCAATCAATAGGGTGGATACAGTGTAGGAAAGGAGTTGAGCTTGTCTTTGTTTTGGATTAGAGGGCCTGTTATTTGAAGTTCTCTTTCAGATAAAGCCTTGTTACCTATCAGGCTCAAATCCAAAGCCTGTTTTATTTCTGATCCCTCCAAGAACAGATAATCTAGTTTAAAGTTTCCAAAACTTTTCATTTTTTACAGATGGTTGATTTGAGGCATATTAACCAAGTCTTCAAACCTTCAGAGAATTCCAGACAACTCCTCATGTGAAGCAGATGGAATATGTGGTAGAAAGACTTCAGAGTAGTGAGCATCTTTCCATTTGTCAGATTAAGGGCATTCCTAATAAGAGGATTTGCTAGATGAATTAATTCTGAGCAATCACCTCTGGGCTGCTGTGATGCTTGGGCTTAATGAAAGATTTCTTTTTTTTTTCCAGTGTTTTGTTCTTCTCATAGGAATTATTTAATCAGTAGCCATTCCCAGCTATGTTGAGATCCAGTCAATCCATCTAAAAATTAATGCAGCTTCATTTTATATAATATTAGTCCAAAAAACTCAAAAAGCATCAGGACATATAGCTCATCTGCAGGTGCCCTGCGGTACATAATTTTGCACCACCCTGCTACCCTGCTTTTTCAGAAAAGAAGAAATCAAGTTTTCTTTCTGTTGTGAAAGCACTAGTCTGCCTCATTTTTCTTGACTGTCATTTAGAAACACCAAAAAGGCTGAATGACAAACTCAACAAGTCCCTGATCCACCAGACTCTGACAGCAGTTTCATAATATTTTTCTCTTGAATCACACCTTCTGGCAAAAGGTGAATACATTCCGACATTTGTTCCACTATTCTGATCTCGCTGCACTGACTGCCAAGCCTGCCTTGCGTTCTTTGTGTCTACTGTGCATCTACATACATCAACATAAAGAACCAGCCCACCAGGAGAAAGGCATTTTTAGGAACATGCCCCCCGATCAAGATTTCTTAAAAATACCGTTACTGATACTCAACCAAAGCAGCACCTACCAAGACAGGCTGGAATCTCCATGTAGGTGTATCAGTGTGCAGCTTTTTAGAAGCATTTTCAAAATTTTTGTGTCCAGTCTCCTGACCTACATCCTCCCCCAGAAGTTCAGGGTCCTACTCTAATACCCCAACCAACAGAATTCCTCAATTCTCCTTGCAATAGCGAAAGCTTTGCTAAACCATCAAGTAGTTACAGCAGCCCCTTTTACCCTTTACACAGCCTTTAAGAGGAACAATTTTATGTAAAATTACCATTTTTAATCCCAGTTATTTCCATTCTACCCTCAATATCTGAGAAACTTTGTAGGTTGGCTTCAGAAGCACCACAGACATGCTTCGAGTTGAGCGAGATTTATTCCACAAGACATGGAAAGGTCCTTTTATCTCCTTCCTATGGACAGAATCGTCAAGTGAACATGAATCCATTGCCCCGTAGCAGTTCACTGATCTAATATCTTCTGTGATACAGTATAGGGCAGACATACTGGAAAGCAAGAAAAGGGGCAGAAGGCTGGGTGAGCTTGGATTAAACTACAAAAACAAGGGCAATACTCAAAAAGGAAAATTTAATCTAAATAAAGACGATCTGTGTTTATGGCACATCTCCACAACCTACAGAATTCTGCGTTAGTGCTTAATAAAAAAGTACACAGTATATAAACACACTGTTGTATGATAAGTAGATAGAGAAAACAGGCATAATATTCTAGTTTGTATTACTGTTATTCTAGCAGGAATACTTTTGCATGCAATTAACTATGTTTGCAATCTACCAGAGACAAACAAAGGTAAATTGAAAAAATCCAATTAAATTAGAGAACCACAAAGGACACATTCAGTGACCAATAAATAACGCACAAAGCACTACTGGAGTAGGTCGATGAGCATTGCTGGTTATCAAATGTTGAAGGGAATTCCTGGAATAACAACAGAGAGGAGATATAATACTCCAATTCGTTAAGGGGCTGCAGACATGACAAGCGAGGGAGCTGAAGTGGGTACCAGGAAAGGGCATCACTGTTCTTCCAATACTTAAATCAAGGAGGAAACTAGAAAGAAAACCTTTTTAATCTACTAGTTAGAAACTGTGCAGACCCTATCCCGGTAGGACTCGGACAAGCCAAAGAAAGAATGAAACAAGGTAATCCTGCTCTTGCCATAACCTGAGATTTTCTGCTGTTTTGAGCAAGGAAAAATCAGTGACTCTAAGATATAATGCACTGAGACTACAATATTTCCACTTGTTTTTTCTTGTTTCTGCTAACAGCACTTCAGAAAACAGTGAAAGTCCTTTAAAGCCTATCCATTGACTTCAAAGGGAGCCATTTTTCCTTATGCATTTGGATTTTTAACTTCTGTTGTTGTTGTTCAGTTTTGGGTTTGTCTGTAAGTTTTCACTTTGTTTTCAGGGGGACTAGTAGCAAAAATCCCAATAAAAACTGCAGTAAGGCTGAGATGGGCTTTGAGCACCACGTATGAGAAAGGAACCACAGTTCTTTAGCAATAGCAGTGATATTAAACTTGCTCTGGGTTGTAGACTATAATTTGCTTACCACCACCTTCCTCCTATCAAAACAGCCCTGAGTTACTACATAGCATGAAAACATTTGCATTGCATAAAGGGATTTTGTTCTGCTGTTTTTCTCTTAACATCCAAAGAAGACGCTGAGCTCCAGGCAGAGGAAAGGTGCCACATCAGAGCTGGGAGGTTCACATCACTCAGGGACAGACATGAAAAAATTAATTTAACAGGGTAGAAAGAGAGTCAGTTTAGCAACCTCAACATGCAGGGGTGTAAAAAAACCTTTACACACACACTTGAAGAATCAAATCGTGAAGCTTCTCAGGTTCATGGTCTTTTTTGAGGAAAGCCTGCCTGTGGTAGATTTTGTATACTCACAACCCAGCTGTGCTCCTCACAAAAAGAGAGGCCAATATCTTCTCACCCTCTTACAATACCTTAGACATTGCTGCACATGGAGGAGCACAAAGCCCTGACCAAAGCTCATCATAGCACAGGGGAAATGGTAATAAAGCACAAATCAATCACAGCTGGACAAGAAACAATAACAAGTTGTTCTGACCAAGAACTCCCAACTTATAGTCTAGAAAAACATTGTGTTGCACGAACATGATCTCTTCTGTTCTCTTAGCCAACATTTACTAGTTTTACACCACTGCTTATTTAGGGACAAAGGATATTAAATAGCAAACTAGCTCCCAGGAAACCTTGTCCAGGTTTGAACCAAGAATTACCTTCAAATTTAAGCTTGGACTGCAAAGCTGACCTGCTGTTTCCAATCATCTTAGCGATAAACTTGTTGCAGCTACAGGTTTATGCACCTTAGCCTTTCTTACACTGAGAGAAAACAGGAACCCAGCCATTCACATACAACAGAGGATTTTGTAACGGGCTCAGCTACAAAAATGCTGTACTAAGACAGAGTTTTTCAGTAGGTAATGTGCCTCTCATCGTTTAAAACAAAAAATAAATTAACACTATCATGTAGGCTTCTCTTTCCCGACTCACTCAGGTACAGTAGAAGCACAAAGAAGTGCCAACTGCAGACATTCAGGAAAGCGGCAAAAATGCAAGAAAGAATTATCAGAATTCTGTTAAAGCACTTTTAAGAGATCATGTTGAATTTGCCCCATCAAAGGGACTCTGTCTAAAGCAGATAGCTTTTACCATCATTCTGCCACTATAAAAATATGTCCTTCTAAAGAAGCATCCCAGAATTCTACTATCTCCACACTAGCAGGTATGCTGTTAAATAGGCATAAATTAACAAAAAACCCAAAACAAAACAGGAGGAGATGCGTCAGGAGTCTAGTGAACTTAAATACACACAAACCACCTGTTTGTTGAAGAATGGGGGAGGCTGGGTGTGGCAATATTATTGTTCTTAAAATTGATTTTAAAAGTCTGTGTTAATCCAGGTTGGCAGCAAACTTTTAAGAGACACATTTGCTTTATAATCAAAGCCAGCTGGATTTTTTAATTTTTTTTTTTTTTATTAGAGAACCACAGGCAGCCTGGGCTTTTTCCTCAATGAAATCTTTTCAGCTGCTGTGGCTGGTCTCAGGTGTGTAGCCTTAGTAGAAATGGATAATACTAAAAGGTGCCTCCAGGCATAGCCTTGAGCTATGGGGAGTAAAATGCGTTGCCTTCTGAGCAGTTGCTGGCACAAGGGAAAGAGGTAAAGTGAGCAACCTGAAATTCTGGCTACTTCTTGCTCCCTCAGTTCCAGTTTATCCTTTAATTCCCTTTTTCCCCGGGTAAAATTCATTTGCATCTGGCTTGTGAGTCCCAAATCCTCCTCTAGCGAGTGGCTGAATTAGTTGAAAGGCGACTGCACAGCCTCTATTTCCTCCTACAAAAGATTCTGCTAGCCCAGAGAGGAGAGCCCTCCCTTACTCAGATACTGTTATTCCCATCTAGTACAGTCTTAACTAAGGCACAAAGACAACCTACTACATCTGTTAGGAATAGGCAGGAGAACAGGGCATAATAGTATCTGTTGTCTAGGAACAGGTAGTTCAAGCCTATGAAAAGGCTCTATGAAACCACTTAAGAAAAATAAGAGGACTCAAAAAATGCCTTCCCACCTTCCTCCATAAGATGCTCCCTAGTCCACATTTATTTGTTACTTGATTCAAGAAAAGGGATGATAAACATTTTCATCACATAGAAACCAGCTGTATATAATGTCATTGCCACCACTTTCCCAAACTATACTTTCCACATCAACTGAACAGAACAAAACCCAAAATTTTGGTAAGACTAGAAAGACTCACTAAAATTAGCCATTGACAAAATGAACAGAAATTGGTGCCTACAGAACACTAACCTCCACACCCAGAAGCAATTCTCATGATCCTGCTGCACTGCTGACCATGCAAATGAACCTGGCTGTACACATAAACTTCTAAAAGTGCTTCACCCATCTCTTTCTGATGTGGTACATGTGTTTCCCAGGTTCTGCTCAGCCTCTCACTAACCTTTTGTTCTTTCTCAGCCTCCATCTGGGAGCTCAACACCAAGACCTCCTGCTCTGCTGCATTCCAGAGCTTCACCAGATGGCCCCACCTCATGCTCTACTTATCTACTCTGTAATGAAGGGCCATTGGAACCAGCTGCTCTGTTTTAGTCAAGTTTCCCACCCCATCACAGCTGGAGCTTCAGGTCGTGATGAACTTTCCAGCTCTCGAGCCTCAATGCTGTTACATGGTAATTCAGAGGCCACGGAGCATTGATCTCAGTAACACAGGATCAATGCTGTGCCTCTGCACTGTGCAAAGTCATGCCTGATGGGTTTGGTTATGTACAGGCCAAGGGGAGTATAAGATGGATAAATTCTACTGGGCTGCAATGAAATTTGTGTTCAGGACATCGCTCATCACAACCATATTGTGTCATCCACTGACATGACAGCTGATTCATCACTGTATTCTATCACTGCAATTCAGCATATAAAGAAGCGGTGGCATCTGGAGGAAGACTTCACCTGATTTCCTTTAAAACTTGCTGAGCACTCTTGTTTCTCAAACGCTTGATCATCAACAACCATCTCTTTTCACACAGGGTGCTCTGAGGGCACATTAGATGAAAACCCACTCAGCATTGAACCACAGACAGGACAAGGCTTGTTTTTCAGGGCAGGATACAGTAGTCATGGTCTTTTCCTCCCTATGCTCATACTTCATCATCTTCTAGGTAGATTTCTACCATAAATTTAAAAGTTACAGTACTGCTCCTTTCCCCTTGCATTTTCATGACAAAGGTATATTTATCAACTCTCAGCTGCAAGTTGAAGGAGGAACTGGAAGCAAAGAGAGAATATGGAGGTAAATTATTTTTATTTCCCACTGAAAAATAATCACCTTAACCCTTCTTCATAGAATCACAGAATGATTTTGGTTGGAAAAGACATTTGAGATCAAGTCCAACCATTAACCTAACACTTCAAAGTCCACCTCTAAACTATGTCCCTAAGAGCCTCATCTTACTAATCACTAACTTGCAAACTCACAGTCTTAAAAATTATACCAGCAGTCTGCTGGTCCATACAGAGACTATCTGGGGGAGCTTGAGGAGAAAATGCTCTTTTTCCTACCCCATATAACCTTGTTCATTTAGCTTCGTATTCTAAGAAGGATATTTCCATACCTAATGTTGATGTTTTCATTCAGATATGAGCCTCAGAATCTGATAGCAAAACCCAGGTATCTAGACCACTATCTCATTAATCTTCCTATTCTTTTTCTAACAGTATGTTTGATGCTGGACTACTACTGTCACCAACTCATGCCTCACTTTCTCAGGTATAGGATGAGACTAGTAATATTTACTCCTCTAGAGAACGTGCTAAGCTTTGCAAGGAAAAGCAAACACAGAAGCTTGAAAATACAAGCATCATTGAAAGCTGTATCTAAATACGATGACACAAGGCTGTCTTTGAAATTAGACAATACATGTTGTGTCACCTAAGGAAATTTTTATTCGCCTGCCTATAAGTGCTTTATACAGTTTTCTAAGATTTCTTTTTTGTTTATCTCCAGAAATACGTCTACTGCTCATGCCAAGCAAGATCTTCAGATTCTTCAGAAAGGTTAAAAACACAATGTCATTTGTGATTGTGTTTTAAAATCTTTTATATGAACTAGCAGACTGTACAACAGATGCAAGAACACAAGAGGATTCAACCAAGACAAGCCCACGCAGAAGACATTGTCAGTGTCAAATTTTTCTTTCCGTTAAACCCAAGATTAAAAACTAGGAGAGAAAAAATTCCTGCCAACTACATGTGTGTTTTAAAAAGAAAAACCACAAACTCTTCCCAGTCTTTTCTGTTCAAATAACTGTAATGACAAAAATTTATAACTTCAGAAAAGAAAAAAAGTCTTCCTCCTAGAGCAGAGTCAGGGCATTCCGGATAACAGTTCTCTGCCTACATCGCAGAACTGCTAAATTTACTTGGGTTCTCATAAAAACGAAGTTTGCTGCAGTAAGGACTACTTACAAATGTTGGTTGTCTTCTCTGCTAGGAGAACAGTAATTTTGCCAGAGCACAGCTATTAGATAGAGATCAAACCAGTGCTTACTCTGAATGCTCTTTTGAAAACGTGGTTGAAATCCACAATTGCTGTGTAAGATTGAAATATGGTCACTAAAAACAATTCTGGGGTTCCCAGGTCAAGGCAAATTATTAATGACCTTGGGATACACATAAACTTTTACAAGTGATTGCTGTCTTGCATTATTCCTCAGAGAACTGCTCCATTCTCTCCAGAAATCAAACTGAAGATATGGAGACAAAGCGGATTAACAGGTATTTGGCACCTAAGCACACGGAAGAAGAGCTCTGCATAAAACAGATTGAGGAACTTCAGGCAAATTCAGGTAACAATGAGCGTGTTGTTATCTACAGAATTGGACTTTCTGGGCCCACTCATCACCCTTCTGACAGTTACATCACTTGCAAGTAGGTGTTTTACATGTATCTTGTCTCAAGGCATGATGCTTTTCTGCTGGTGGAACTGAAAGGGGTCTCTGTACATGGATGAATAGGGTTAACGTCAATGTAACTAGCTTTGGTAGCTGTAAGCTTTGTAGGCACTGCACTGGAATAAATCAAAATATTCCAAGATGAAAACAACCTTCACATCTTACGTGAAATATATATGTGTACAGGCAGACGTATGTACTTGCGCTGATATAATAAGCTTAAATGGCACTCATCAAACACAGAACTGCTACAACTGAGTTGTAATATGTTAAGTTACTTGACATTGTCTATTTGCCCCTTCTGTCTTCCACCCCTGAAGGACAATCCACATCTTTTATATATATTCATAAGGTTTTTCACCACAAACTGATTGGCATAAACCACGTGTGTAAGCTAAGTAGGCTTGATGTTGATGGGCTGTTCCTGTTCACGGCCAGAACAGGTACTTCAGTTTAGAGACCACACTTATCTGGAACTTCCATCTTCTCTTCTGAATGCAAGCAAGCATTTGTGAGGATTCGTTTCAATCATCAGATGCTATTTCTCCCTAAAAATGAGGGTCTGCTTTCAAAAAGTATATGGTATTTCTGAGAACATGCCCTACATTTAATACTTTTTTTTTTTTTAGAAATGCTTAATATGGAAAAACTGAATACAGGATCTACATTCATTTCACATATGTCTTGAAATTAAATGTCAAGAATACCCAAGAGAAGAATGTTAATGAAGAGTCTTAGCCCACAGCACCCACTATCTGTCATTCTTATTAAACACAAAAGAACAAAAAGGTTAGTATAAATGTTGATATTTAACCAAAAGGGAACATTTTCTGTGCATATTCATGAGGTATTAACATTAGCACCTTTTTTGTTCTGCCCAATGAGTTCAGTGATAAATAGATATAAAACACAGTTGAACGTGGTTATTGAAAATAAAGCTGTTCTGCTAGCTGGCCAGCATATCAATTGATTTTACATGCTTGATTTTTCTCTTTCATTGTCCACTTCTCTCTCAGGTTATGAATTTTCAGAAGCAAATACAAGCAATCCAGTGTAAATATATAATTACTGCTTGGGCTGGTGTATCACTTTTCTTAGTTTTCCTTTTACAGGTTGCTTAAATCAATAGAACTGTACACTTGAAAAACACTGCAATATATGTTCTTGTATGTATTCCTGTATTTTTCTTTTCCATTGCAAATCTTTCCATAATTTCTCCTTCTCCTTTAATGTAAAATAAATATCAGAAACCCTTAATGATCTTAAGGACTGTGGCAGGCTGTATGATACAAAGATTGATTCATTAATGTTTTTTATGAATAGAAATGGTGAACTCACTGCTTGTATTACTTAATACTACCAGAACACGTATGCAAATATTAGTAAATTCCAAGCTTTCCTACATTTGAACATAACAC
This sequence comes from Caloenas nicobarica, assembly GCF_036013445.1. Taxonomy (NCBI): domain Eukaryota; kingdom Metazoa; phylum Chordata; class Aves; order Columbiformes; family Columbidae; genus Caloenas; species Caloenas nicobarica. The sequence continues at coordinate 6,303,230 of NC_088262.1, read as the reverse complement.
ATAATCTAGCTCAAAACCTGAATAAAGCCTATTATTCATTATACACACTTTATTTTGTTAAAGTCATCCAGACACACAGCAGAATCATGTGATACCAAACAGCTTAATACATAATCCCACGTGAAGTAAACCATAGCTAAACTGCACTTCTTTAGCTGAAACCTATCTAGAAAAAATAGGTTGTAAGAGACAAATGTGTTTGTAGAAAAGTTGTTTTACTCACTGGGGAGCAAATGATTCATGAAAGTAGAATGTGCAAGTGCCAGAACCAGGATATGTAACTATTTGTGTTAGAACACCTGTTGGCCACAGCACAACCACTTCAACCTGTGGTTCTTTTCCTCCTTACACCTACAAAACGTTGCATCTTACTATAGAGGGTCTTCAGAGTAGGGACCAATTAGCTACTCCCGTATGTGGCACTTGTCTTGAGCGGTTGCCTGATGACACTTGGGGCCAGTGGATGCTACTGAAATGTACGTAAAAATCACCATAAAGTGATAAAACTATAAAAAGTAATTGTCTCACGATTCACTGGATGACTTAATATTAATCTATAACAGTATAATTAAAGTATCTTTTACAGTTTCTCTTAAAATAAATTCTGAATCATAGCACCAGTGATGACTTTTCCTTTCTATCTGAGCAGCATACGTAGATGTGTCTGCTCTGGATTCTTTACGCAGCTCAGGAAGCCCAGGGGTCCCAGCACAGTCTGCAGTTTGCACTGGAAATACCCCATTGCTGCCCGGACAGTAAAGAGCATGTAATTTAATCTCTGCATTGCAGTTCGGCACCTATACAACGTGTGGTCCCTGACCCTTTGTCTGTATTGTTATTTGAATTGGTAAGTTTGGCAGGGAAGGGACAATCTCGTGGTCTGTGCCCACACCAACACCTGCCACAAAAACATGGGTCTCAGTAAAGTATGCCTATTAAAGAGAAATTCTCTTGTGGTATTTACAGTATTCACCACGAGCATCACTAGGAGTGAGTGATTGAAATGAACACCAATCGAAAAAACCTCAATATTAACCTAATGACGTAGTGAGGATGGAAATAAAAAGACTTGAAAAATCTTGCTCTGTATTAAAATCTTCATAGTGATTACTGCTGATTTTCAGGTTGTTTTCTCCCTTTGACTCCTAATGTTATGTGATGCTATTACATGAGGTAACTGTCAAAATGTGGATTATTTTATCATGTATACAGCCTGTCACTATAATGGCAGCTTGTGTATTAGCTGAGCCAGAGCACTGTACCAGTAGGGCATGACTGTACTAATTGCTCACTGCTGGACTGTATGCTCCTTTAATACATTTTAAAGTAGGCATTGCGAATGCAAGCCCATAGTACTTAAGGTAGTACTGTCAAAACCAACCCAAAAGCAAGAAGAAAAAGCCTTAAATAGTCCAATGGCCTGAGGGACCCACGATGGGCAGGGACAGCCCTGAGGGGCTGAGGCCTGTGGACACCTCAGACCTGAGCAGACCAACTTCTGTAGGTTGTGCTGATTAGCAACAAAGTAAAATTTCTGAGCTCAAGACTCTTCTGTTTGTGACTTAAACCCACCAAAATCAAACAATTATTGTGTGAAGATCACCTATTCTGACCAATATTTTTTTTTAATCTCCCTATTCTCCCTTCTCTCTGGTTTTTTTTAGCCTTTCTGGAGAGGTTTTTCTCTGTGGTCTGTGTTTGGACAGCCTTGGCAAATGACATTCAGGCTGCAGACTGGCACTTTGAGCTGCTATCATAAAGTATTAACGTGCATACTTCGCATTGAGCATAATTTTTTAATGACATTTAACAGGAACTGGATGGGTATGTTTGCCAATTGAAAGGCTGGCAGCAATGCTATTTCACATGTGGTTTACTTGAAACAGTATGCAGATTTTTGGCTTCTAAATCTTGTTTTAACACACAAATCACCAAACAGTGGTTTAAGAGGATTAATTGCCAAACAACGCATAGAATTTCTTCAATACAATGGATATGGCAAAGGCTGTGTTATTAATGCTAAAGAGCAGCCCACCAGCAAGCTTTTGTCAGCCATGACTAGATCGTCAACATTTTCAGTCATGCGTTCATGAAGACTTCATTTTGTGCTTTTCTCTCTCCATTTTGCACTGCTTATCGGTGTGAAATTGGAAAAGGGAGTATGAGACACTAAGAGAATCCCATACCGGGGAATCGCAAGAGTGTCAAACTATCTCTCAGTCAAAAGTATTATACCAATGAACTAGACAATGAAGAAATGGATGGTGTCACTGTAAATCTGAAGTATTGGGTGTCTGTCACCCATGTTATGCATTATTCTTTTTAGCCACTCATTCAAATGAACCTTGTAAATTGAAATGTGCATGTAGAATAGAGTGTTCATTAAAGCGTTTGAGAGTTTCACAGTTTGGGCTATAATTACTTTTTTAGCACAATTCTTTGAGACAGTGACTACCTCTCAACCAAGAACTGATTATCCACACTTCCTACTGGTTTCATTACCAGTTCATTGGGGAAGGCCTTATGCTGTACGGTGTCAATGGAAAATGGGCTAATAAATAAAAATGGGATGATTGATTAAAAGCCAACAAGGACCTAAGTACTCCAGATGATTCATTGTGCTGACGAGTTTCATGCTCTGTAGACAAAAGAGACAAAGGAATGCAGGATTGAAGAGGCAGTCAGTGGCAGAGAAGAAAAAGGACCCAGAAGCCAGTGACTTAGTCACTGATGGGCAGAAATTGAGAAATTGTTATTAATAAAAAAACAAAAAACAACTGAAAAAATGGCTGTCACATGGACAAAACAGACCTGGCTGTCACATTAGAGACACAGACCAAGCAGGTCTCTGCATAACCAAGTAATTGCATCTACACGTACTTGAGCTAAAGCAATAAAATAAGTAAGGATTAAACAGATCAGTTTAAGGAACAAATCTTAATGCAAATCACACGTTAAATGACTTCTCTCTTACTCTGTTTTATTAAATATCTAATGCCAGAAACTTAACTACATATTTCTTAAATTTTCTTGGTTCTAAACCACAATAAAATGCCAATACATGAAGGTGAAGATGGGCCAGAAACAATTCTAGAGACCTAACGTGATATTGATGTTTAGTAATTTAACCAAAGCACGGAGATCTGCTCATTTAGGGATTATTTCCTTCACCTAACTAGGGCATCCTAGTGCACGTTATTCATCTAGTTTCTCTGTGGAATTAGTGGAGAGCACTGACGTGGATGTTTTTGTAGGTGAGATGATCCATGCTTTGGAGGTGTAAATTTTTCTTTCTCAATTAAAGTAGATTAAACAATTCTTTTAGATAATTTATTTTTACACCATTAAAATTAAAGGAAATTAATATTACTGGTAATGAATGACTTCGGTGCAGAACTTTGCTGGCCAAAAATGGGTTAACTGTGAAAACAGGACAGAAGAGAGATGCCCTCAGCCCACTCGGCCTCAATGGCAGGACTATTGCAGTAGGTTTCATGATGGCAAAAAACTCTTGCCCTGAGTTAACATTTTGGTCCTGCCCTTTAAAAACTTCCACAATCCACTTTTTGTCTGAGATCATGAGACAGGTTGATTGCCTACAAGCTGTCCTGCATGGTAGAAAGATGTGCTCAGACTATAAAAATGGAAATGTGAACCTATTTTATGACTTTTTAACACTCAAAGCTATTGGGATATGTTATAAGCTCTGACCTGCACTTACAGTCATAGTTACCATCGCTCCTTGGGAATGATACCTAAAGTTATAAATATGTCCACTTCTATGAGAGATTAGAAATTACTTCAAAGAATTCTCTTTCAAAAAGAAATTATGCACTAATTAAATAAAACTCTAAAAATTAAAAGCCAGTCCCAGAGATAAGTCTGTTTTGAGAAGACATTTATGCAGATCAGCGCTTCTGCCTTATATTAACGCAGAAAAAGAGACGGGGGGTAGAAAGTCTTGTACTCGACTGCTCCTGTGGGGTCTACTCCTAGTGAACCCAAGAAAAGACCAAAAGTGGGGAAAGAGAAGAATAGCTCATCAAACTGTTAAAAGAAATTTATAAAATAACTGTCTAAATACACCTATTTATTTAATTTCATTGCATTAGAGGGACTCCACCAGTGCGCTGATGTTCTCGATTAGACTTTAATATGGAAAGAGTCTTTCAGGTGCCTCAAACTTTACACGCATTCAGATACAACTTTCATGTTTCCCAGTAGAGTGCAAAATGCCACTCGTTCTTCAATTCCTAGACTAATTTCACCAGGCTAACTTTTGAAGGGCATAAAATGTTTTAGCTATGATGCCCCTGCAGCTTTACATAGAATCTTTTAAAATTGTAAAGAAATAATTTCTACAAAATAAAAGGTTTTATGAGAAAATTTCCTTTTTACAGTGGGGTGGTTTTTTATACATATTAGAATGCTACGGGCTAGACATTCTATTAAATTCTTTGATGTGATTTAAAATACCTGTAATGCTGTTTTCATTGAAATTCCACAGATTTTTTCTGTAAAAGCATTTGTGCAAGACAGGAGAGGAAGAAAGAACGAATTTCTTTCTCCTTACTCCTGGCTTACCGGCCTCTAACTGGAACAGGAGGCATTTGCAAATGTATCTAACTCATTTATTTTCTCACCAAATTTCCTCCATGTATTGTAATATTTCATTTTCACTTGTGCAACAAAGAAAAAGAACCCATAAAAAGATGATAGGAGAGAATTCTATGCAAGTCTTTGAAGTAATGCTGATAATATATTCCAGAGAAACTGAATTTCCATTTGCATAATTAAATTGGGCAGAACTATCTGACTGTCCAGCTTGCAGGAGTTCGACTCCTCTGAAATGCAGTATCCGTTCCCATGAGATGGTGGTCAATTACACAGGTGAACTGATAGCGGAATTCAAGGCATAGTGCGCTTGATTCAATATTACACATTAAAGGGAAATCTAATACAAGTTACACACTACACAGCAGCAATATTTTAATAGTTTTGGTAAACAACATACAACTGCTGAGGACATATAGAATTGTGTGTCTGCAAAAGTGGGGTTGACTGAGTTGGGGTTTGTTTCTTTTTTCTGGATCAAGTAGGGAGGAGACTCAAGGATGTGGTGATACGAGTTAAAGAGCTGACTTGGTTTGCCCCTGTGCAAATACAGATTGTCCATACAAATTGTTTCTCCTATGAGAGGGCAGGAAGGGAAGGATGTTGTGGGACAAGCTGCCTTCTCTTCCTGAGACACCGCTCCGTTTGTCTGTAGAGCAAAGAAAAGCCTTTGCTATATCAGTGTGAGCAGCTGGTGTCTCGCCAGCTCATTTTCACTCTCCTTCGGTTAGTTGGTTGTGCATATATTTTTCATAATCATTACTCAACATAGCAAAAAAAAAAAAAAAAAAAAAAGAAAAGAAAAAAAGTTCCTGCTCCTAGAACAGCTGCCTGGGGCTGCTGAGGGCTCCGGGACACGAAAACAACTCCTGAAAGATCCAGAACACACTGAATTTCCCAGTAGGGACTGGGAGGTACCAGAACTATGTTAGCAAGTTCAGGAAAGAAACATGGAGTTTCGTACTGATTACCTCTGATTAAAAAAACCCCAAACAAACAAACAAACAAACAAACAAAAACAAACAAAAGAAAAAAACAAACAAAAGAGAAAAACCAAAACACCACACCAAAACAACAACCACCAACAAAAAACCTCCACAACCAAAAAGAAAACCAAAAAAACCCCCAAAACTACGAAAAAAAAAAACCACAAAAATCTACCATACACAAAAAAAAAATAACCAACACAAACAAAACCACAAAAAACCCCAAAGCCAAACCAAACAACAAACGAAAAACCCCACCAAAACAATACAAAGACAACAACAAAAAAAGAAAAAAAAAAATCACCCTGTATTTGCCACCAATCAGAAAGTAGCAGAAACATCAAATGTACTCTGCTTGACCATAATCAAAAGGTGACCCATATGTTGCCTGAATATCTTTTTAACGTTGCATCCATTTATCAAAGACAATTTTTTTGAGAATAATAAAGCGTGATGAACCACCTAAAGAAATTCAGACCATCTGTCTGCCTCCGTAGTCATTAACATTCACCTTCAGTACATGCTCGGCTTGTTTTATAACTACTTGAGTGACAGGAGAATTAGTTCATTCCCATGGTTGATTGGGTTTTGGGGGGGGGGAGGGGATGTTTGGTTTCAAGGCTGGGAGGGGGGGTTCGACTTTTATTTTTTCTACCATCTATGCATCCATTTGTCAAACAGAAGGTGGGAGTGGAGTATGTGAAGTCTAAACTAATTTGAGCAACCAGCTTGGCTTCTGCTTGCACATGTCACGGCATTTGCATTTTACATATTCATTGAAAAGATTCTTCTTTCTCAGGGGCAATGAAAATGCATTTTTAGGCTGCCTTTAGGTCCCAGGTACACCTTGAAGTTGTAAATATTTTCAGGTTTTCTGTAGATCTTGCATCTGTCTCACACCTGTATTTCATAAATCAAGAATGGCCTCTACAGAGGTACAAGACCTGTCCAAGGTGATAAAGCAGAGCAAAATGTCAAGAGTTCTGACCGGAGTTTGCAGGGTCTAATCTAGAGATTGGCATATTACCATGTAGAAGAGATAAAGCACTTTCTAAATTTACAATTTAAAAAAATGAAAAAAACCCAAATCAAAACAAAAAAACCCAAACCAAACCAAAAAAACCCACAAAAACACCAACCAAAACTAACACAAACCAACCAGCTAATTTTTACTCAACTTTTAAGATTAATTTTATGCCTCAGATTTTAAAAGAACAGTAAGGACTGTAATTGATGAATGGTGACTAGAAATGAGTTCGGGTTACTTGAGGGCTTTTAATATTTTTTTTATATTTTTTTAATTTTTTTTAATATTTTTTGCAGAAGTTCTGAACTAAAAGATTTGCTTGAAGCTCTAGCTGCTGATCTTTGGTGTGTGTATCCAGTGGAAATGGAAGTACAGGCAGGAAATACACTCAAAAAAGCAACCTTAAAATAGATTTTCAATAAAAGGTATAATCAAAATCGGAAATAATGACAGGGTCATTTGAAGTCTACTGAATTCAACAGCTAAACTTTGAGAATTTACTCAACAATGACATAGGCAACATCCTTCTATACAAATTTCTATTCCAGTGAATTCTCTTCTATTTGCTGTCAGTTTAGAATTTTTTTACTCTTATCATAGTGGTGCTTCTAAGCCCATTTTGTCTGAAATAACTATTCAAAGAAGTCTCCAGTTCCTCTAGAAATTAGATTATTTATAGCTTAGAGTTAAGATTCAAATAGGTGAAAACATAGAGGTTCTTCGTCGGTGGGCTTCCACTGTTCGCAACTTACTCAAAGAGTGTTTATATTGAAATTCTCATTTTACCTAGAATTCCTAAAATTAAGCTGTTCTGTTAGATTATTTGTACAAATTAAAGAGTGAGCTAAGTAGTTACACCCATTCCCACAGAAGACTTGCATTGTTCACTTACAGGTAACAGTTCTTTTGCTTCAACTGATTTCAAACTCCTCTGTGGGCCGTACTGCTCAAATAGACTCCGGCAGCGATTCCAGACACCTTCCACCTCTCAACAAAAGCAGGAAAACAAGGTGACGTTAAGGCTCAGACAAACGCGTGGGTTAACAGTCAGCCATGCCCATTAAACTGGTCACAAGCTGGTGACATTTCTGCCAAAAAAATGATGCATGGCAATATGCCAGTGGAAACACTATTGAGAAAAATCTACATAACTAATTTTTATCATGCAGGTGGTGTTTTTATGTGTATCGGAACGAACAAACTCATCATAGAGAATATTGGTGACATCGTAGTGCCTTGTAAGAAGTAAAATCTCATTGGAGATTCACATACAGGGTATAAATAATACAAATGGATGAATAAAGAATCAATAAAATTAAACACTTTTTGCAACTGTTGACAGCAAGAAAAATTACCCTGTCAGCGAGTGAAGAACAGATGCAGCCTCCAATGATTCCAGTACAACTCTACAGTACTGCTGCCTTCTTGGGGCTCAGCTTGCATTTTCTTATTGAATACTATGAAGCAGGCAAATTAAATTAAGTAGTCACAATCAATGAAATCAAATAATAGGGCCATCATATTCATTACTCGTGATTATTAATTGTGTGACATCTGAGTTAAAGTGGGAAATTTGGAATGGAGTGAAACAAGGTAGCTTTTTCTCCCCGTCTGTTGGCTGTATCTTTTAAGTCTTCCACATTCAAGGTACTGAGCTTAGCAGACACAATGAGAATTTATTTCATCGGTGCAGAAGCTACAGGGGCAGAGGTCCATGGAAGGAACCAAGGGTTTCAGTTGAAAATTACGTGTTTCAGAGTCTCAGAAAGTACTTGATTTTTCTTCAAATTCTTTTAACTAAAGCATTCATTAAAATATTTTGAAATTAAACACTGCAGTTTCAAAAAAAAAAACAAACAACAAACTTTGTTCCATGTAAATTTTAACATGTACCTAATTAAAGCATTGCATAAATCCCAAACAAAAATACCACATTTCAGAACTAAACACTTCATATAAAGTAAGGAAAGGGGTACATTCCAACAGGAGAATGCAAAGAAAATAACATAATTCTTTTCCTGCCAACTTAATTTCATTTAAAAGAAAGCACTACACTTAAAACAAAACAATGATTTGCATAGTACTAATGACAAATGCAAGTTTAAAAGGAATTTCTAATCTAGCTGAGCTCTCTTTGTGGGTGGGAAGCGGTCTGATTGATCACAATATCCACCATGGTCTTTACAGCTGATTTCTTCTGAGTGGCTGTAGTGTAGGCTCGCATGGATTCAGAGAACATCCATCAACTTTCTGCTCTAATCTAATCTATTTTAGGTGAGTTATTTTTGGTGAAATCTCTACTTAGAACCTTGGCAAAAAAAGACAAAAGAGAACAGAGACAATGAAACATGACCTACACATGGCCATTGCTTTGTCTGTAACTCTTCCCTATTCCATATTCAGTCAACATCAGCTTTATCTTGGTTAGAAACTGCTGAAGTCAACAGTTTGCAGGTGTTAACACGACTGACAAGCATAATGCTGTGCTTCTCTAGAGCTCATTGAGAACTATACACATGTAAACCAGGAGGTTTCTAATCTACTCACCTATATTTTTGTCAATCCACCGTCTCTCAGAAAGCAGCATGGCTTAGCCTGTCGTCTATAGCATCACCTCGTGCCGGCATCTCCTCTCCTGCAAAGGGCATCACATCATTAGTTGCAAGAACAACGCATTTACTTCAATGCCATTTCTGTTTACTCCAGCTAGTTATAAAGGTGCCATTAAAAATCCATGTTTTCCTTCCAGTGGCACTCAATTCTCACTGATCTTTGCTAGTTTAAGTATGGGGTGAAATTCTGGGGCAGCCAAATAACTCTTCAGGTAACCACTGGCAAACGTAGCACTTTTGCTTATAACAGTCACTTGCTTATAAATACTGAATTGCATAACGTTCAGAGGAGCAAATGGTACTTTTCAGAGAAGGAAAAAAAGTTAAAATATAGTGATCCAATACTGGAATCAGATTCAAATACAAAAATTCTTATTACAGACTGTTCATAGAGAGCAGATGGTAAAATTGTAGCCTATATTGCAAGTCTACATTGCCCTAGGAGTCAGTCTTGTTCCAGTAAGTTTATACTGATGCTCCTATTTATACTCCCCCATTCTTGTCAACTGAGAAGAGTCACGTATATCATGACCTGTCAATTGAATTACAAAAACCTAAAAAAAAAAAAAGCCAAAAAAGCACCAAAAGAAACAGAAAACAAAAAAACATCAGATGTTCTAGTACTAAGTAATGCATTAGTCAGGGTAATTGTAATCTTGCAACGTAAAATCTGTCTGACAATGACAAGGCAATTCACTGTGATTCATGTATTTTCAATAAGTTTTTTGCTACCTTCTATACCAAACCCTCCTATTTGGGTAGGGTCTGTCTCAGACCAGATCTGGACAGATTTGTCTGGCTTGGTTTTAAACTCAGAATCACCCTGGGTAGCAGCTGCTTTATCATGGAGCCTTAGACCTCAGCTGAATTTTTGACAAAAGCAAAATTATTGGCAAGTTATGGGTTTATCAAAAACAACAACAAAAACAAACAAACAAAAAACCCCAAACAAAACACACAAAACACCCCACAAACCAAAATCTTTGTTCTCTGTCCTTTTTTTTTTTTTATAATTCCATAAAACTATACATTCTGTGCTTAAGACCTGGACATGTGTGGGCAATGGGGTAATGACTTTTCATTGCACAAAGGCATGTTTTTATTGCTTTATCTTCATCATCTCCTTCCTATCATTCACATCTTTTCTCCATTGAATGAATGAAAAAGAATGAGAAAAAGGATTAATTTTTTCAGCATCTATGTTGGCTTCTCTTCAGTACACTGCTCACTCCAACTGTTATTACCTTTCTTTTTGCTGTATAACTAACGTGCCATTCCCTTTATCACCTTCTCACTGCCCGTGGTCTCCAAGGAGCAAACAATGTACAGGCTGAGAATCTTCTTGGTAACACCAATGCTAATGCAGAGCAAGTCTTCCAAATTTAGTGCAGGAATTCAAACATGATATTTTTGTAATTGAGAACAGGATTCTTCTAAGATCTGCAGGAAAAGCAGATATCGTGCGTAGTAGTTATAAGCTGAATTTTTGAGCAGTATAGTTACAATATTTACAGTGCATTTTAATAATCTGCAATGCATGTTTTTCCCTCAAGATGGATGCATTTATTTCTCTAAACCTATCTATCACATAGCATCCACTAATAGACAGTTTTACATATAAACTCTCTAACACACACAAGTACATTTAAAAGAGAAATAAAAGCCCTTGACAATAGTGTACTTGATCCTCAGCAAATCCCTGTGGATGTAGAGTACACTGTAAGTCAAAAATAATTAATAGGGTCAGCTCCAAAAGATGTCAGGTTCACTGAAGCATTGCATGTTTCTTTGAAAGAGAAACAATGCTGACACGTTTTTAAAACTTGGGGTAAACTAAATGTCTCTGGAGATTGGCACTTCCATAGTGCTTTTGGAACTTCTCATCGCTACCTCTGTTTACTCCTAGTCATACTGGTGGAACACTTTTCTTCTTTGAAGGATATGGAAATTTCAGGGTAGAATTGAGTGCAAAAGAAACACTGTGTATTGTCACGGTGTTTTGCAATTAATCAAGTAATACAAATGTAATGGCCAACATCACTCTAATCTGTCACTCGGGTTTTTCACTGGAAAAAGGGCTTAGTTCTGTAAGGAAGAAGCGTTCACAATTCAAACCCAGAGAACACATCAGATTTAAACACATGTCAAAAATTGGATTTGGCAAATTACTTGGTATTTGTCTACCTAAACCCATCAAAATCAAATGCCAACAAGCTTCAAAGAAGTGAAGTCAATGCTTTTAACAAATCCCATTATGTGGGAAGCCATAATAGGCACTTAAATTTTGTCACCCAATTCCACCTACATTTAGCAACTCTGTTTTTAAGCTAAAGTCACATTAGCATTTGCTTTTCTAGACACAAACAGCAACAATAGTGGCATGCTGAAATTTCAGTCAATAAGAAAGGAAGGAGATTGATCCTGTGTGAATAAAAACAACCTGACAACCTGATAACTTGCCCTGCTTCAGAACCTCTCTCCTTCCCAACACTGAAAACGCTTCCCCTAGAATATAAATTTATCCCAGCATCACACACAATAATTTCTTTTGTTAACCTGAAATTTAAAATAAACCCTCAGGATCTGTTCATTTGTATTCAGAAGTTACAGTGAGTGCTGCCAACCGAAGTTCTTCAAATTTTTTTGCAGTTCGAAGACTCGGTTTATTGGTAAACGCTGATTTTAACAAGCAGATAGTAGCTTCGGTTCATTGTTTTGAGAGCCACAGACACAGCTCTGAGCTCAGAAGGACGACAGGATCGTTAGTAAAGGGACCGATGGTTCCAGAGTGGCTCTCTGGTGGCCATGGCAAGTGACCTCTGCCAAGGCAGGTCATCGCTTTGAGAGAAGCCAGGTAGGAAAAAGAGAAAGAATGAGGCAAAAGAAATAATCAGTAGACTAATGCAGCATAATTTAAAAGCTGACCCTGTACATTAAGGCTAATGGAACTAAACAACTCAAATCCTGAAAAGAAAATGGAACATTATTGAGCATGTAGCTACAGTACTTGAAATCCAATTAACTGCTGTGTCTCCCTAAAGATTTGGATCACATTTTTTCCCCTTTCATTAACCGAAATTTGTTTTTTCTTTGATTAAGCTTAATATTAAAAAACCCAAACAGAAAGAACAATAATAAAAAATATGTATCATCTTAGGTCCAGTCCGCATTATTAAAATCTCTCATTTCAATCATTTGCATGATACTTCATCAGTAGTAGACTCACTTAGAAATACTTGGACTGCCAGTTAGCGAAATGCTCCTCAAAACTGGAGCTTCCATAGTTCCATGCAGGTGTATTTCTGCCTTCTACTCCAGTTTGACACTTTTAACTCTGAGAACTCAATGACCTTCCAAGCATATTCAAACCCAAACTCATAACAAAGCAGGTGAATCCAAAATCTAAAGGTTGATGTTATTGATACAATTAATTAATCAATCTTCTTTTAATCTGTCTGTAATATATTTTGGCTAAATTCTCTGTAGTGACATACAATAAAAAACAGCACAAAAAGCCTTCTACCTTATTTATTAAAAGAAGAAGAAAAAAAATATATTTGTATATTTGGTTTTGGTTTGCCTTTTTTTTCAGTCGAAAAAAGACAGAATTAGACCACTGGGTACCTTCAAAAGAGAGAAGTGCAAACACATCCAGTGGTCATAAAAGAAATAAGATACATGGAGAAGTATCTCAGCACGTAATTAAGGACAGACATTCTCTCCAGACTCCCTTGATGCTCTTAGTGAAGATACCCAATCTCAAGTAAACCCTGTGGATTCTGGCAGTGTACATCTTCTGTATTTCACAACTAATTCCCAGACCAAACAGTAAATGCATTAAAGAAAGTGGGATCAATATTTCTCAGCCTACTTTTGTTCTCCTGCCTAAACCTCAGAGCCAAGAGTCCTGTTACTCTTTCTCTGTAGCCCTCACCGCCACTATCCAGAAGAAGTAAAAGTCTGCAGTTGAAAACACTATGAAAGAACTAAAATCACCAGTGGAACAGAAAACCAGAACTAAAATTGACAGTCTTAGGCTTCAGATAAAATTCCACTGTTGATGTGAAAATCATTTATTATGAACATGGGCACCCAGCAAGGTAGAAATCAGCCAAAAACATCAGCTTAAGGCACTCTGACTTTTATAAGGGAGTCTTTGCATAACCTGGTTGATTTCTAACTATTTCCCATTAAAATTAACTATTTTAGTAATTTCTTACCCAATTTTCTATCAACAAGATTACAGAAAGGACGTGGTTTCTCTTCTTTTAAACAAGAAAAAGGAAACTTCAAATTAATTAGACTGTTTAGTTCTGTACTGTTCTGTTTCACGAAGCAAACAGCTAGAATTATTCAGAAAGCCAATATCCTTCAAAAAAAAAACCCACAAAAAATCAAAACAAAAAACCAAACTAAAGTTTATTTCAGAAACTCATTAAGTAGGTTGAGAAGGTCAAAAGCTGTGTCTGTGTCCACCCTGAACATGCCTCTCTAATCAATCAAATTTTCAAAATATACCGGTCTTGGTCCTTCAAGCAAAACAAGCTTAACTACTAGTGCTAAGCAACCTTGTGGGCAGAAATGTGCTTGAGCTGCTCCAAAGATGGAATTTATTAGCTCCTTTCCTCACAACGAATTCCACATAGGACACCCTAAGGATCTGTTGTGAAATTGTGGTGATTCAACTACATATCAAAATGATTGAGTACAAGTATATTTGCAGCCCAAGAATGCAAGTGAAATCTGGAAGCTAATTTTGTATAAGATCACAACCTCCAAATTAAATAATAGATGTAGCCTGCCTGCTGCATCATCAAATTTTAATTAGATTCTTTGCAGCTGTATGTCTTTGATCTCAGCTAAATAAATCATAGATGCGTTGTGGGTTTTTGGTTGGATTTTGTGTCATGCTAAACTCACATATGAAACAGAATAATGTGTTTGAATCTGCGTTGTTACAAAGAGGGGAGGAGAGGGTAATTCCCCCTGAAACTTCACCTGGAGCACTGAATTACTTCAACATCTACCTTTATCCTCCTCCCTGTTTTCAAAATCACGTAAAATCAATTTTTTTTTTTTTTTTTTTGAGTGGCAGTACCACAGTCCAACAACTGCACTGTTATAACTCATGAAGAGAGGGCGTAGGCTGAATCCAAGAGCTGTAAGGGCCCCTCTTGAATCAAGATTTGAACACGCTTTGGTGCCCGATGTTCTCAGATACTGAAATGTGTTTGTGCTTTTTTTTTTGACTCTTGAATCTGAATTCTTGGGCTCATTTATACAGACAAACTGAATCAACAGCACTGAAGAACAAAAAAAAAAAAACAACAATCAAACCTGAGGTTTACAGTTCCTGTAGCAAACTGCTGCTCACAATTAGGGCAATTTGATTCTGGTTTAAAAGATCAAATGATAGGCCAAATCCTGACTTACAGGATATGGACACCACATATTTTACCTGAGGAGGGGATGGATTTATTTGCTAACTGCTTGCAGTAGGATTTGGATTTCGAGCACCAGGAGATTTCCAAGAGCTCCGAATGCACGCAAACGCCCTTAACCCAGTTCCGAATGACATCAAAGGGAATCTGCTGGAGCTGGAAACTTCGCTGCTTCGTGTTTCCAAGAGCTACACGTTTTGGGCTCTGTTTGCTCCTGATCTGACAACATGCACTGATTAAAATCAAATTAAAATGCAACTTGCTATAGAGTACATATAAATGATTGCATCAGGTAGTTTTCATTTGCTAGCGTACTCCAAGTCATAGTTTGCAATAATCCATAACCAAGTAAAGCAAACAACTGTAAGGTCAGATTCTGTTCGTGGTTATTAGTATTACGAAAAAGTTGCTTGTTTTAAAAAGAGCATACAAATTACTTTATAAAACAACTGAAATCAGTTATGTTTGACCCATGATTTCTTAACAGCATTGAAATTGTTAGTCTTATAATTGAAAATTGTTAAGCACAGTCCCACTGTAATGAGGGCAATTTAATTATTTTAATGCTTGTATGTGCAATTGTTTTGAAAAAAATAGTAATATTCAAGCAGACAAAAAGCTGTCCTGCAGTAGCTCATATCTTCCATAAGGTAATTATATATATATAATTACTAGGAAGATATATACCAAAAGGATTTTACATATGAAAATATATCAATAAAACATAACTAATCAAATTATTACATAATTATGCACTCAAGATAAATTGTCATTGAAACCCAATGCCAACTCTTTTAGAAAAAATACCAAGAACTATTAAAGAATATATTCCCCATGTTATTTCCCACCGAGAGAAAGTTTCAAGGAACATTTTTGCAACTCAAATAACAGTAAATCTTTGGATTTCTTTCTTGACCAGAATGGACATCAGCTGCATTTTATTTTATTATTACTCTATGCTCTTCACAGTGGCTGCAATATAAGTTTTTTCTCCCACTACGTAATGAAAGATGTTTTCTGAAAACAAGTTTGCAAATTCTGAAGAAAGCGCATTGATGAGAAAGTCAAATTTCTGTGGATCTTGATTCCTCATCATTTGGCAAAACTAGTTCCTTACTACAGAAAGTAGCAATTCCTTCCTTGCTGAAGTAAAGATAGCATAGGCTCAGTATATTTTTTACTTGTCACATCAACAATTCGCTTGCACACTGAGAGATCTGTTTGGTTCTTTAAAGCGTCTTCCTCAGTGAGCTGCGCAGATTTGATATCAAGTGTTTAGACATAGACCATTTGTACAATTTAACCTTCAGTGTTTATACAACTATTAAGGGAATATGGTGTGGTTTTATGTCCCAGAGCACTACATAAAAGGAATATTAAATGCCGAGTGGATAGACAAGCTTTCAAAAAAATGTAGACCCTGGTCTTGTGTTGCTGCATAATGGTGTGTAAAACGTACTCCAATTTTTTGGTCACAGGACAGAGAGTGTAGCATGAAAGCAAGAATATTAATCACATAAATTTTGCCTATCACTTGCCTTGAAACCTTTATATGTCAAGCAGAAATTTAATGTTCTCCCTAAACTTTTTTTTTTTATTGTTCTTTTTTATTTTTTAAAATAAAGCACTTTGCATAGCAGAATATCTTGATTACCTGCTCGTGTGGCAAAAAGCATGCCTCGAGGCATGTGAAGTTATCATAATGCATCAGATTCATTTTTGGCATAAGAGCTCTCTCATAATCTCTTTCTTCCTCAACAGTTTATCTTAAAACTACTAAAGCACAGGCTACAGTCTAAAAATATGTAACTCCATACAGCAGTTTCTTTGCCACATCAAGGACATCTTTTATTAAGTAAATAACCATGACTGGCTAAGAAACTATGCTGTGTATTATAAAACACTTTGTGTTTTATTTCACCTTTTGTTATGCTTTTTGAAGCTAGCTAATAGCTGTAACATGGTCCTTTACTTAGTTTCTTTTTCAGCTTCATAGCTGTCTCTCCACAGTGTCTTCCAAGTAGGCTCAAAAGGGCACATCTGTAGAAACTCTCCCAAAATTCTGAGGATAATCATCTAGATTTTTGAAATTATATAGAGTCCAATTTAAGCCACTGTAGAAGACTGATTTACAGAGTGAGAACTTAGCTGTTTCTGAAAGGTCTTTCAAGATGTCAAGTTAACCACGTAAAAGGACAAGTCCATTCTAAAATAACAGGTCATTATGAATTAAATGCATGAGAGATTTTCAGGAGGATCCATGGGTTATTCCTCAGAATAACTAACACCAATATTCTAAGTCACCTATTCAAAAGATATTGCCATTAAGATTCCTACTTAATTCTGTAAGCGGATAAGATGAAAACTAATTCATGAAGTCAACAACATAACTGCTACTGCATGAGGACGTTTTTTGATAGACACAGAGGAATCGAGACCTGGATTTTCTGCAGGGAGAAAGAACCAGGCTCCACAGCAGCGTTGCCGGGCTGCAGGACCGCAAGGGACAGGAGCGTCAGGAGGATGCTCTGGGATCCACGCACTGCCCGGGGAGCTGGGGATGCAGCTGAGTTTCTTACACTGGTGCAGACTTTCAGTGTGATTTTGGGGCAAATCAAGCAGCATAGCACCGCGCCATGGGAAACACCTCAGAAGCAGCACAAGTCCTTCTGCACAGGTCTGTCAGGTCAGCGTGCCCCGCTCCTGGGAAGGAGGCTGAATCACTGTGCCGACGGGGCCTCCAGCATTCCAGGGAGCTCAAGTACCACTTGAGAGCCCTGCACGGCACAGACCACCCCGCAGCCTGGGTGGGAAGTGGGAACAAAACCACAAGTCTAATTCCAGGGGATGTTCTGAAGATAAACATGTCGAGAAGCACTCAGGAGCAGCTTTCAAGTTCTTGGTGCCATCCTCTTACCAACAGGCAGGAGACAGACACGTACAAACGCACGTATGCACGCAGAGGAAGCAACAACTTGTTGCTGCTACTCCCTCCTTTTCAGATGGAAAACAGAGATGTGAGACTTCACTCAGTACAGCCTTTGTCAGGGGCTGATTTACAAACAAAGCAATACATCTGTGCTCTTCACCAAAAATGATTATGAACTAGCCATTAGTCCCTGAATATGACTGCACAGTTGCTGTCTGTCCAGCTGTTATTAACCATACACATCAAAAATGAAAGCAGTTCATACAGAAAATTCAAAGTATGAACTTCTTTATTCATTTCAAAGCTTGTTTGAATTGCAACTTCTTTAAATAAAAAAGTAGGCTTCTAATCAGGTCATGGTGAAATTTTCATTTCCTGGAATCCTAGCATTTAAGGGACAAAAATCTCTTTTTATTATGTATGTCACATACACTGTCATATTTTCTGAGCACCTCAGAAGCATTCTTGAGGGCAGTCTGGGTCAACTAATTTAGTCAACACTTACATAAAAGTCACTCAGGGTTCAGGTCTCACTCCTACCCTGAAAAGCAGACAATGCCCATGGTATCATGAGAGCCTGATCAGGGGACTCTGTGAAAGAAGGAGAGGAAAGACATGGAAGAGGAAATAAAATAATATTCCAAATGGTGATTTAAGATAAAAAGAATCAATTATCTGTTGTTTTAGTCTTGTATGCTCTTTAAAATACAGATCTTTTATAAAAGAGATATTGGAGGTTCTCAAACAAATAGCTGAACATATAGAAGCTTTTTTCTTTTAAAATATAAGGCTAGCTGGTGCTTGCATGTGTGTTCTGTACAAGCTAGCGTGCTCTTATAGTTGATAGCAGCCAATTTTCCCGTTAAGTCTAAGAGACTCTTCCATGTTCTAATTCTTCAAGACCCTGAGTCATTCTTGAGTCATGTTCGCAAAGTAGGGCATGCAAAGTAACACAGCTCAAACCACTTGGAGAACAGATTCTGAGAAGCCTAAAATAGGCACTTCAGTCATAAAAGTGAAACGAGGACAAGTATTAAATCAACAATGCGCAGAAGGCACGAGCATACAGGCCATGTTGACGATGACACAAAGAGGACAGAAGGGAAATAATGTCACAAAAGTTTTCAAGAGATGTGGCACATTAAAGAATTACCACAATATTTTCATCTCTATTTTTACCTCCAAGTGCTTCACAAACATGAGGACTGTGACCTTGGGGGCATAAATGGAATTAATGATTATAGGAGAAGTTCAGTTCTGCTCTAGCAATTGGATTATGAATTTGTCGTGCTTTACAACTGAGAGGAACATGTGCCTATAGTTGTAAAGAGTCTACACTTTCTGCATTCCTCCCCAGATGAAGCACAAAAAAGTAATTTCTAGTTTTGGAGATGGCTGGATTCGAGAATTTGAGGAGACTTCCTATGAAAGACCTTGGCAACCTGAGAAGTCCAAAACACAGCAAAATTCCTGTGTTGCAGGACATCAGTGTAGCACCAAGAAGGCTCTGGCAGGAGGAGGAGACATTCAGTCCCTCACAGAAGCGGATTCAGAGCACGGTGTAGAAGGCTTTTACACAAACAAGCAGAGCTTTATGTTGGTTTCGTATTTAGTGATGTGACAGATGATACCCATGAGGGGTGTATTTCAGTTTCCTTGTAATCAAGCTGAACAACAGCACTTAACTTAATTCATGCAACTGCCATACCCATACAGGAGATGTCACAACAATATGAAAATGGAAAACGTGACTGCTGAAAAGAACAGTTAACAATAACTTTCTAAAAATAATATCACATTTTTAATTGTGCTGTAAGAAAAATTTTGAAGAGATGCAATAAGTTAGTCTTCAACATCTTGCCTATCCTAAGGCTCCTATGAATTAGCTGCCTAATTCTGGAAAGGCATATTCTCTTGTTGGGACCTGGCATAACAGGTCTGCCTAGAAGTATGGGGGATCCAGGCAGATGACCTGGAGCATCCAAACTTAACCAGGAAAATTGTTTCTGTACATCTCTAGCGCCTTTGCTGCCAGACTATGATTGTGTTTATTGTCACGAACCCTCTATAAAATAAGCATTATACCAGAAGATAAGGACGGTTCATCCATTCCAAAAGAGTCCATTTTCCTTATGGAAATGTGCCTTCTGGGGCACAGAATTCAAGGGACTTCCCCGAGGCCATCCATAAAAGCAGGAAGAGTAGAGAAATGAGTACAGGCTGCTACAGCCCCACACCAGCACCAACTATTCCCATTCTTGGTGATTAGGGTGTTCAATCCCATGTCGATCCAGGGTCCATTAGTTACTGATTTTCATAATTAACCTCTTGCTTTGCAGATCATAATTACTGCGCAAATTGCCTACGAGTAAAGCAAGATCGCACAGAAATGAAAGGCAGCATTTCATCCCATGCAGCTATTCACATGGAAGGCATCAGATAACAAATATTATCAGTAAAATGTAATTGGGATAATCTCACTCAGCTCAGCAGTGTGTCAGAACAACCCTTCGACAAAATAAGAGCCCAAAGAAACAAACCAATTTACAACCAGGGATAAAAAAGATTAATCACTCAAAGACAGAAGAACTAGGTAGGCAAACACCGTACAGTCATCATAAAACATGTATAATAATGCCTCAAAAGAAAATTACTAAATTTATTATCTTTTCCCAGGAACTCTTCTGTTCACGAAAAAAAAAAAAGAGTTCCCATCACGCTGCATGCAAGAGAAAACAGAGAAAATTTGTTTTAAAAGCTTCCCCACTACCACCAATTTCAACAGCAGCAAACGTGCAAATTTACCATCCGCGAGTCCTACCTAGCTGACTTCTAATGATTAGCATAAGCTGATTTTCTCTCCCCTGGGCACTAAGCTTTCAGTTATTTGTATAAATGCAAGCGTTTTCAATCCCGCACCCACTTGACAGTAGTTTAGTTAGGTAGCTATTCATGTTGAAAGAGAAAAGAAATGGTGTGGTGCACATCACAGCCTGTAACAAAATCTACACAGAGAAACCCAAAACCTTTCTCAGGGGCTGCAGAGTGCCAGCTGTTATCACAGCAGATTTTCCATGTGTTTTTTTCTCTCTGCCCAGTAGGTATATATGGCTTGAAACCATGGGTGGTCCTTTCACTTCTCCTCACCTCACCGTGTCTCTGCTGCTGAACTCTCAGAGAGCGGAGACAAAGCTTGTTCCACAGTCTAAAAGAAATATTTATTCCCCTTTCATTCTTGGGTTTCCCAACCCCAAATTTAGCTAAACCTCACTGACCCCTCTGTGTTCAGGGTCTTGGGTCTAATGTGGAGCCCAACAGAGTGAAGCGGGGAGGGAGGAGACATTAACGTTGCTTATTGCCTCCATGACAGACCCAGATGAAAACCAGGAATATTTTAGTAGCTTTACTCACAGCTCTGTTATATTTTCCCATCCACCTTTTGAGAAAATAATCAGTTTTTTGGCAACAAATGACATTGTGACAAATAATAGGAGTCTAGGATGACATTGCCAGCAAACTTTGAAAGCATGGGTTTGCGGTACAAAATAAGCTATGTGAGATTAAATCAGGTATGTAATAGCATTTATACCAACCCTACTTTGTGTAGGAATCAGCTCGTGTAGATCTCCAAGTCAGTGTCACCCATAAAGGCTGCAAAGCCAAAGGACTTTTGTTAAGTATAATTTAATTGCATAAGGTATTAGCCCTGCTGTCACCCTGGTCCTGCCTTAAATACATCTTACAGGATTACCATATTTATAATGAATCATTTGTTGGCTTAATTAACTTGGAACAAAATATGGCTCACTAAAAAAGCCTGAAAAATGACAACTTATATATGTGCATATATGTATGTGTGTGTATATGTAAAAAATAAAATGGAAAACGGTTTTCCTTGCTAAAGTGAACAAAATCACTACAAGCAAGTTTTCAAAAAAAAGTTCATACTGCCAGAAAATGTTTTAGTTTGATTTTATAGAAATTAACACAGGAAGCAATGGAATCCCAGGCTTTCTCTCGGGGCTATGTAAGAGTTTAGAAGCTGGAGACCTAGTTCCTGTCTCTATCAAAGGATTTGGATTAATCAACTCATTTCCCTATGCCTAAAATTATTATATGGCACTTGCATCTTTATTATCAGAGGTCCACAGATGAAACACACAGTGCAAAGATTAACTGTTATGAACAGAAATGAAGAAATTGCACACAGCTTTCCCTCTCTCTCTCTTCTCCCTTGCCCCAGAAGTGTTGGCGTTGTTTTTCACCTGGTGTTTATCAGAAATTCCTATTAGCAGACATGCTTCTGTCAAGCCATAATTCTTAGGCTCAGTACTGTGCACTTGGAACTCCCATTCGAGTCACTGGGAGTTTGGAGACAGCGAGTGTTATGACCTTTATTATGGGCTGTCAGTGTGCCAGATATACCGGTCCGTATCACTGACATTGAAAAAATAACTCCATTACTCGAGAATGCTAGTAGGGTCTTATTCCTTTTAGGCTCAAGCTCTAGAAAGAGATATCACCATTTACTCAGCGCATTTTGTGGACTGTAGGAAAAGGTGGCTTATTTAGAGATACTGTTCGTGTAATATCTCAAAATTTTCATAAAAATAAGGAACTTATACTGCAAAATACTGAACAGCATCTCCCATTTAAAATACTTTGCTATCTGAATATTGTGGGAAAAATGCATTTCTTTTGATCGGCCTCTCTCTTGCAAGTAAGTACTGGCATGTGATCCAATTAGAACTGGCAATATCTGATATTAACCCACAAAAGTGCTCCTCTCTTTCTATGCAGTTGCATCATGTAGAAAGAAATCCCTTCCAGCTCCTTGAAGCGCCACCGATCAACATACTGTGATTGGTAGTGAAACTTCAAGAAGACAGTTATATTGATCTTTTTATATAAATTGATGCTTCCCAAATTCTGTCTCTTCAATAGTGTTACATTTCCTTGTTTCCAAGTGAAAGTTAGAGCTTTGATTGAATTTTCTGCAGCTCATAAAGCCCCAGATGAATTCATTCCTAGATCCGACTTTAATCTCATTAAAAAAATTTCATACATCGACTTCTATGTCATCGGGCAAATTAGCAGAGGATGAATGATTTTTTGGACTGCATCTAGATTAAAATTTTAAAATTTTGTTTGAACCAATATCATCATAGGAAACCATACAAGTTAAATACGTAATAATAAATTCCAATTGATTTTCCCAAGGATGTAATCTCAATTTAAAATGTTTAAGATTAAGATTTTGTAGATGGCCTCTTTTACAGCTCTATATGAGTACTGTTATTATTTAGAAACATTAATTCAAATTATTAATATTTCCCAGTTTTTTTTAAATACTTGCCTCTAAGACTATGGCTTAGTTTTTTCTACTCTAGTAGACAGAGTTAATATCTAAGCAACATGAAAATAAATCCATCAACATGACTGGGGGCCTCAGAGGTTTGGTAAGAGGATATTGAACCTTTCACCCAGAGGTCATTGTTTCAATGTGCTCTTGGCTGGTCACAACAATCTCATCAGCATTTGAGGGCTTTTCAGTGCTCTGCAAACCTGGATGGTTAAAATTCAACTTCTCATGCAGTCAGGCTTAGCCTTGCAGGGGAAATTCCTCCAAAGCGGACCAAATATGCACAAAAACCATGCACTTCTCTTGCTGACAAGCAGGACATATTTAGTCCTAAATGAAATTCAGACAGTCATTTCTATCTGCCCCTGTTTGTTGCCCAGGAAAAATAACAATGCTCAGTAGAAGATGTTTGCCTTAGCAATTCTGGGAGATGTGATAAGTGAAAGGAAATCACTGGTGAGGTACTTTCCTGCCTGTAGAGAGGGTCCAGCCACAACAGCCTTGAGATTAAGTTCCAGAAATACTCTCAGTTAAGCTCAGCCTGCTCAATGAATAAACAGAATTTCAGTCTCTCGGGCTGTCAGCCCAAGACATTTCATAAGCCCTTAATTCTTGTATGAAGTACAAACAGAGATATTTTATATATGAGAAATGTAAGAAATAATTGATGGTTACAGTGCCATTGGCTGCAGTAGGAGGACAATCAGGTCCATAATAAACTACTGATGTGCAGGTTCCAGAGACAGATCAGTCGTGACAATGTGTCTTCTGCTCATTCATGAAACTCCAAGAATTTGCCCAGTGGAACTGCACAGATGCCATTATTTTCTTCTCATCTCCTCCCATGTGACAGTCATAAACCCAAGCCTTCCCTGGTCCTTTATTAAATCTCCTGAGCTGACTACTTGATGGAATTTGAGAATTATTCAAGTTCCAACCTCCTGAATTGTTCTCCCTTTTGCTGACAATGTCAGATGCCCCTGTGCCTTTTCTACCTGGAAGCAACATGAGTCAACGGGAGCTGAGAATTTTCCTTCCCTTAGGATTATGTCCTTTAGCTATATTCTCAGACAGAGAAATAACGCTCCCTAATTGTGTGTATGACTTATCTGAATATATTTGCTTGTAAAGTTAAACAAGCATTGCAGCAAATCTCGAACGCAGCTCTATAGACACTTGAAAATCTGAATCAAGTTGTTGAGGCATTAAAACCACAGTGAATAGCACATAGCAGATCACCAAAAGAGGTGTTTCCATTAATTCTTGGAAATACTACATTTTTGGCAGAAAACTTTTCAATACCCTCAAGGCTTTGTCTGTTCAAATTTAGTGAAAAACTTCGCTATAGTAACAGAATGCCTTAGGGAACCCATAAGATTCTGCTCTTAAGAGCTAGGTAAGAGAGGAAAAAGAAATCAGAATAAATAAGGGAAAGTATTCCTGAATTAATTAAAATGTTGCTATTGAACTTAAGTCAGATGGGTTTGCTTTTTAAAATATACCCCTTATAGTTATAGGCTTAGAAATAATTAAGGTCAGTTTGTGAATTGTGTTTAGAAACAGATGCAACTGAATATGTAAATTATGAGAAAATAATCACTGGAATGAATGGTCCTCACCTATAAGCAGTTCACAGTATATTAAAAATCAGGTACTACATTTTACGCCTCCCTAACTATATCCTTCCTAACATTCACAGAACTAGGTCAGACATAATGTCCTTATACTAACAACATAATTTCTCTCTCCCCATCAATTAAATTCATGCTTTTAATCATATCATAGGTATATTAAAATATAGATGGAGCTCAAACCACTGATCATGAAGATTTGTAGAATCAGTTCAGCAAATAGCTTCTACAGCAATCGTGGCATGAGAAACAGCTTATGGGCCAGATCTTTAACTGGAGTAACTCTTGAATGAGCCTGATTCTGTATCACTGGAGGACACGTCCTTCCCCTCTGGTCCTGGGAGCTGTTTCGGTACCACCCATCTCCCACCGTTCCCCCCGTTCCAGCCTCATCTTCCAGTACGAGAGATTCATCTTGTCGTTCTCTCAGGTACCACAGAAGCCGCTGTAACAACTGGCCGCACGTTTATAGCGCATGTGTTGTTCAAAAGGATCTCAGGTTCTTTACAGAGTGGGTTTTATGGAATCATTTTGTTCACTGGTAAAATACAGCCAGCTCTGGAAGGATATAAAGCAGATATATATATATATATCTATATATAACAGAAAACAGCTGCACAACACACTGAAATTTAGGAGGTGAAGAGAATACTCTGTACGCTTGAGTTTATGGAGGTAAATCATGCCAGACTAAAATATTTCATTGATAGCAATCCTACAAAAAAGTGCAGCTGTTGAAAACAAACTAAAAAAATACAAGCAGAAAGAAGTTGCTTTTAATCTGGCATCAGAGGATCCCCATGAAGCTATATGGGTTTACCTTCACACCTTATCTGACACCAGAATAACTTTCTGCTTTAGACAAGCCCTTAAAACAATGAATACTGGGGGGAAGAAAGAGTTTTATTCTCTCTTTGTGTTGCTTCCAGTATACTGGGGCCTCATTCTTGGTTTGCAGCTTTGGTACCACCATAATAAACATGGCAGGCGCTTCTGGGCTGGTCATTATGATTCCAACACCGAGAGGAAAAATTAATAGTGAACTTGTATTTTAAGATACCACAAGTCTTCCAACTGACCAGTGCAAATTTTAATTTGCCCCTGACAGTTGAGGCACAGAGTATGTAAGGAACACACAAAGCTGCCAACTCACATGGGAAGCCTGCGGTAAAGCTGGGAATCAAATTTATTTCTCCCAAGTCACATTCCCGTATTCAAACACAAAACGGTCTTCCCAGCCTGCAGTTCTGCCTCAGACAAAGAGCTGAAGAATAACCCTGCACCTGCAAGCTGGTACTTGACGTGGCATCAGGCTGGTGCGGCACAACTGATGTAAAGCTGAACCATCTGCCTCACATCCTTCCCCAACAGTTTTCTCTCCCAGCCTCTCAGGAAGACCTCAAGTTGCTTAAGTTATGAGAGTTGACAAGACTGTTGCCCAGCGTTGAATGTGTGTCTGTACCGATTCTGTTCTCGGGAATCATGTGCTTTCTGTGCAGGCAAATTTTATTGCATTGCCCAGACTGAAGTTCTGCTTAGGACTCGATGCAGCAGAACTGACACTATCACAGAAGACAGAGACAATAATTCAAGACTTGCCAGCTGGCAGCCAACTAAATGGATATTTCCGCACACTGGAGGACT
Organism: Caloenas nicobarica; assembly: GCF_036013445.1. Lineage (NCBI taxonomy): Eukaryota > Metazoa > Chordata > Aves > Columbiformes > Columbidae > Caloenas > Caloenas nicobarica. The sequence continues at coordinate 6,276,984 of NC_088262.1, read as the reverse complement.
AAGTTCATCTGATTTGATCTAAGGAAGAATCTCCTTGTCAAGGTGGTTCTTTGATAGTTACGGCACCTCCTGGATCAGAAAAAATAGCAACCACATCTAGAGAAGTTGTTTCCAGAAAACCATTTGGCTTCCAATTTGCCTACATCTCCTTCTTAGAAACTATGTATTATCCAATTTCAGACCAGCATATCAATTCTGATTGGCCTGATTAAATTAATGTCTGAAATTGCAGTGCCTGAACAGCTTAATTGTGAATCCCGTGTACCTCATCTTTCTCCACTATTTTTTTCACTGCAGCAAATGAAAAATATATATAGTCAAGAAAACCCAAACCCCTTTATACAGAACTGACTGTGATATGTTTGTGGATGCAAGGTCTCCAGTGCCAGCTAAAATCTTACCATTTCAGTTCAAGGGGAAGCTCAAGTACTTTCCCTCTCCCTGAAGTTATTCACAGCTCTCTGGATCCTGTTTTTATCACTCCCGAGAAGAATGTTCTCTAGGGCTCATAAATTTTTTTATGGGGTACTTTTTCCTTTGTCTGCCCCACAAGGCAAGTTTACAAAACTTTCTGACAAGACTCTCAGGTGTAAAATGACCAAGGAGTTATATGGGTTTCCCCCCACACTAAGTCACTCCCAAGCCACTTGTCCCAGCTGATGGGCAGCCTGGGCTGTCGATGTGCTCAGTAGATTGTGCAACATGAAATGTGGTCTTTTCTACCATGCACAGTTTGCAAACCAACAGTTGGTCCTCTTTTAATATGAGCCACTCGATTTGTTTGATGTCCAAAACAAAACCAAACTAAAATACCCTAATCTACCTGACTTGTCACTTTGTGACTTGCTGATTCTTCATCCCATCTGTCAGAGCCCCCTTTGCAACTAATACAAAGGATCTAGTCTGTATTTAGGGGGAAAAAACAAAAAGAAACAAAGAAACCCCACACCACAAAAAACTCCTCCATGAGCTAATGAACAGGCCATAAAAAGCTGTAGGAAGCCCTATAGGGCTCATCCATATCATAATCCCTCTGCTTTTATCTTCCGTCTTCTATTTCCATGTAATAGATTCAAGAAACATCGTAAGATAATTGAATTGTGAAATGATCGTATTTGGAATGCAACAGACAAACGCTATGGGCAGCCTTGCATTAAACCCAAAGGTTCCCTCATTACCTCCATGTATAACAAGCAGGAAGGATTTGGGACTGTGACAGAATATCAACCCCTGATACCAACCCTACGAAGACGGAAATTTCCATCATGCTTAGACTTTCAAATCGCAAGCAGTAATGGGACTAGGTAAAGGAGTTCTGGTGTGGCCCTCTGTGTTTAATTTATGAGCTCAATTATTTGCCTTAGTTAGCATGCAGCTGCAGAAAGGGAGTAGGGCTTGATTATTTGCCCACAGAGGTGCAGAGCACTACCCTGAGCTGGTAATCCTCACACTAGAGTGTACCTTTAGATTTTTATTTACTTAAAAAACAAAAGGAAGGGAGAGAGAAATAGGGAGAATTTCCCCAAGTCAGAGATAAAATTCTCATTAGACTACATTTCTGAAAGTCCTGGCTACCAGTCCCATGCACAAAATACTATATATTTCTTGCTCTTTTGGGGTGATTTTACTAAATTCCCAGCTTGTTTTGGAGAAGATCCTTCATTGCTGGGTAAACATTTGCTGCTTCCAGGAACAGATTGCGCAGAAATCTGGGAAGAGCACTTACCCTGGGCAGATTTAAACCAAGGGGTGACAGCAGAGATGATCAATGTAATCGCCACCTTCCATCAACACTCATGTTAAGGGAGGAGCATGATCAAATAAACATGTATATGCTGAGAGAAACAGAAAAAAAATGCATCCTACTCATGCATCAGTCATTAATTAAACAATAAAGCAGTTTCTGCATAATTTCCAAAACAGTCTGCACAACCAGCAACCACCTTGTAGTGCTGGGATCTGTGCAACAGCCAGAGTCAGCCAGTTTTCAGGGTGGATCAATTGAAAAGTGGAAATTAATTTGCCAGGTGAGAGCCCTCATCTGCAGCAAGCTGATATTCCCCAAGAGCCAACCACAAAGACTACGCAGCTGTTGAGCCTAATCCTAATTTAGTGAACAAATCTCTCCAGCGCTGTGTTGCTGATCTCTTGTTTGGGATGTGGCGATGGTGCCAGGGCTGCCCGAACCCACCATGTGGATATTGGCTGCCTGGCACATATGCAGATGAGTTTCCTCACAGACATGCCAAAGCCAAATGCATTGCTTCTCAGGCTACCACCTTTGGAAAAATGACTGCCAGGCTCAAACACATTTAAAAAAAAAAAAAAAACAAACACAAACCAACCCACGAAACTAGCCAGCCTCTTGCAGGTTGCCTCCAAAGGCAGCTGCCTAGTTTGTCTGTGCATACAGGCAGCTGTTATTTTGGAGCGCCTTCTCAGACACTTTTTCTTGGGCACTTTGGTTAAATCCAGAGATCCCACAAACCTGAGGAGGTTTTCCCATAGAAATTTCAGAAAAGCCTGAGGAAGTTAGATGTCCAAATACCAATGGAGAACACTGCTTAGCTTCCCATGCTCCTTTAGAACCTCCAACCTGTTCTTTCTCTTGCTTTGGAGATGCAGTCATATTTCTCAAAGTGGCTTCCATAAATTTCCAGGCATTTAAAATAAACTCTGCCTCAAGGTCTCTTAGCAGCTTCATGCTTCCTGATTCACTCTGTTCCATTCCCTGGTGCTAAACTAATAAGGGCTTGAGTAGTTGATTAGTTCACTAATCTTAAGATGCTGAGTGTAGCACCATCTATCCTCATTCCAGGTCTATTTGACCTCAGAAGTTTGTGACCACAATACATTAACTCTATTATTCTTAAACAATGCCCTGGATGCATTTTTTTCTTGCTGCCTGCTTAATTTTTCTTGCATTTTCCTGACACTTCCCAGACCTTGTGTCAAGTCACAGTCTATTCCTAGGCAAAATGGCCTCAGCTGGGCTTCTTTATCTGACAAGAGCAAGTTCTCTAAGCCAAACTTCCTTATAATTTACCTATAGATGCTGATTTCTACAACACCGTCAACACTAATGGAACTGCCGAAGGGGTACACAGCAAAGTCTCATCCCCAAGCTGGTGGCATTTGCACTTTATTATATAGCACATAATACATTGTGATACTTTCGTATGAAAGAGTCAATACAAAAATAAATAGTTTGGTATATGTGCAGTTTAATTTTATTTCACTAGCTTTTGGAAAGTTTTCTTGGACACTTTATTGTACTACTCTATTTACTGATGTTTCCAGTGCTAGGAGCCTGGATTTCTTGTTTATTAGAGCTGGCATAATGAAAGTTTGCCACCTGATTAATTTTAATAGTTTAGCGGGAAACCTGAGCATAATGCATATTGGCTGCCAGGCTACAGATAAATTTTGTCCATTTGGTTGCAAAGATTTTGGCAGAAACAAAACCTGCTCTTTGCTATTGTAGAGAAACATTTTGTTGGGTGAAATAGTGTTTTCTAAGGAAGCCACAGTCTCATCTGCCTTTATTATGCACCAAGACTTAACGGTCCCAGACAAATGGGCTTGACATGATACAGCATCCCAATTCTGATATCCCTCACAGTGAGTGCTGATGTAAGAGACCCAATAAGACTTTGTGGATCTAGTACTAGTTTAGAGTTTATTTACCTGGAAATGCTCCAAAAGAGCCCAGGGCAGGGAGTAAAAAAATCTGGCTCTTATTCCCAGCTCTTTTAATAGCCACTTTTCTGTGCCTCAATTTCCCCAGCTACAGTGCACATCATGGTCTTAATTTCCCCTGCATAGCACTTAAAGGTCTACTGACAAAAAGCACTCCGTAAGTGCTCATTACTATCAGTTGTAGTAGCAGCGTGTTCCAGGAGAATTTGAAAAGGCTTCAGAAATCACTTAGAGAGACCATCTGCAGATGAAAGCATTACCTAATTGGCTCTGGACTGTAATGCTGAGCACCCAAACACGCGTCCAGTCTCTAGGGGAACATTTTTATTGAGCATTCAGACCTTTTGGAAGTTGTTTACACCCTGAGCTGACAAGCTTTATAGGTGTTCTTCGTCTAAAATGGAAGAAAAATACTTTTAATGCTCTTGTGTTATCCTAAGGTCTTCTCCTTCAGAGATATTATAATGGGACTATATTTTCGTAACATGTAAAATTCGTATCTGGATGCTATTACTGCTTTTGTTAGAGATGGTTGACTTCTCTTGGTTAGGAACTGGGCTGGAGGAAGGAGGTGCCTGGTGGAATTGTAGGATAGAAAAGTGCTGGCAGCTCAGGCTCTGGCAAGAGGAATAACAATAATAAAAAGTGTTCTCGGCTCTTTTTCAAGCCACTTAATTTGGAATATAAATGATTTACACTGAAATGATTAATCAGTGCATTCATTATACTTGCATGGTTACTGTTTAGCACCACAGCAAGTAAACAACAGCCTGCAATATAGCAGAAAAGAGGAACAATCTGAGACCTCAAATCTACAAATTAATATATTTAGTGAACATCAAAATCTCTGAACAGAGACAACTTTAACTCAGCCCACACAAAGCAGCAGACAGGATCAAGGCAATAGTGCATCTATTCTAATATTCCACGGTACAGATCTTAACTTGCTGAACATCATCTATTACAATTAAAGGGAGTCACAGAATTTGTTACTGACATAATGAAAAGAATATTTAATTCTAGTAATATTTAAGAAGCACATCTATTTAATGCAATTTGTATAAGTTTGTGTGGTGATGGGTTGCTTGCTTGCATTAAAGGTTTTTTTTCAAAGGTCACTTCAAACGTTCAAGAAACTTGACAAAATTGTCCTACCAAAGGCATCAAAAGTACTCTGGGGTGCTAAGTTTTTCTCATTTCCTATATATAGACATTTGTTCCAAAATCCTGAAAACATTCATTTATAAAGTAATAGGTTAAGAATTCCAATATGTTTATACTTTCTCCCTTCTCTTCAATTCTCTCTCTTTTGCAATGTGGATTTCTAAATTCTAGTACCTAGTAAAATAAGTAACCTGTATAAAACAGGTAATGAGAAAATAGGTGTTCGGATCTTTAAATTGTCACTAATTTAAAAGATAATTGTATCAGACTCCACCTACCTAGAACAGAGCAGAAAAGGAAATAAAATGGAAGGATGCACTTCACAGTTGTGTTGGCCTACATATATATATTGATGCAAAACAGAAACACAGAAAGTACAGTCACATAATGCACAATACCTGCAGATATAAATATACAAATCTTAACAGCTGAGCAGGAAAAACAAATCCTCATTTCTCACCATATCAACTTAATGTGCTAATTCCCTGGATAAGTATTCGAAGAAAACAGGTTCATTATAGAAATGTCAAGGGAACTGGTCAGACACAGGGGATGGTAAAGCAGAACACAGCAAAGCTCAGCTTAAATAGAAAACAAGCAATAATTCATGAAAAGGCCATTCACTTGAAGAAAAAGCACTGAAATAAGTGGGTGCCTTAAACCCAAAGAAAAATAGGAATTTTCTCAAATTACTATTTTCAGCCGCATTCAGTAAAGTATAGCAAAATTCCCCAAATCACAAAATTCTCACAGTACCATCTCCACAAACCCGTGGTGGTATTGTTGTTTGGTTACTTAGTTGGTTTTGTTTGGTTTTTAATTATTGTGGGCTTTGTTCTTCAGGTCTCCAGCTTTGAACCTATAGCTGGGCTTGGGCCACATTTTCAAGATTAATTTTTTTGTGGAGATCATGGGCAACCAGAAGGCAGGCGTGGGCAGGGGCTGACAGTAAGCACAATTTGAAACAGAAAACATGAAAGCAAACATCCTCTCTAACAGCATGCCCCTCAGCAGAACCCTCAAAAACATCAGAAAAACTTGTAATTGTACAGGAAAGCCGTGACAAAATACTTTTTGAACAATTACTAAAAGCCCATACCCACTCCATGCTAAATAGATTGAGCTCTTAGCTCTTAACTAGCTTCACATTAACAAGCCCTTCTGTACAGAAAACCTCATCGAGTTGGTTGAACTGGTTTGGCTCATCAAATCTCACAGAGGCAAATTTCAGAACACTAGCCTTGCTTCAACATTTAATGTATAATCCTACCTGCATTAGCACACCTGCTTTCTTGCAGGTCCAAATGTCAGTTAAATAAACTAGCTGTGTCACAATGTACAGAAATAACTCCTCTGAAGTTTACAACAGAAAAATAAAACCAAGGAACACTGCCCTTACACCATTACAGTCCCCAAAAGTCCCATATCCAGGCAAAAAAAATGTAAGGGGAGTTTTCTGTGCACATAATAAACTGCAACGTAGCTTCTTGGGGGGTTTTTTATTTTTAAAGGACCAAGGATTTTGAGTATCCAAAACTAGCTGGGACGCTTGGGAGAGTTTCCACAAAAGCCGACTTTAGCCTGGCCACGCTAAAGCCCCCGGGCTCTCTGCGGGCAGGGAAAGCAGCTTCTGAAGGTAACTCAGGACTGGAATCCTTCGTCCCTGAATCCTGAAAGCCCATGGTCTGTAATACTTAACCTAAAACATATGCTGTTTTATGCTTGTAATTCCAGTACACCTACCTACACTGACTTTGCGGAAACATTCAGCTTTTTTTGGAAAGGATCCCTCATCCTTTACAATTACAGGCACATCCATTGCTGTGTTTTGGCCCAACGAGCAGAACCTGGATCCCTGGACCCTGGGGCACAACAAACAGCATGGAGAACATGTCATTAGTTCGTCTTCCACAGCAGCACGACTGCTTTCCAACTTACAGGAAAAATAAATATTTGCCTCTTTCATTTGTCCCTGTAGGACTGGAAATGTGAAATATTTGCTATAAGACTTGAGACGGTGACACAACTTTCCCTCTATCAAAAGAGAAAGGCTGATTAATGAATAATCTATAGCCACTATAGACTGAACTCTTAATCAGAACTACTCAAAACAAAATCAAGTCTCTTACATAATTAAAGAGGAGGGCGGCTCTCAGAGGTACATAGTGTAGGAACGTGTCAAATCACTACTCAAAAAGTCTGTGCTTACCCACAAATTATCCAATTAAACATCTGACAGACACTGACAAACGTGATATACCACTTCCACACATCAGGTGAATCTTAGTATGAAGAAATTCTGTGCTGTAGATTCGTATTTTTGAAGGGACTAGCAGAGACTTCACATTTATCCTGACCAGATTTCTTTCTATGCACAAATCTATAAACTAAGGCTACAAACACAGCAATTAAACAAAACATCTTCTGTGAGTCTTTGATTCTTTTTTTAATCACATGATCAGACAAATAAGAAGGTCCATCCCCACTCCATATTGTGACCTACCCCATGTGTGTGGGTGCTCCAGATGTTCCCTTGTCCCACAGTATCTGACACATCTGGTGTTCATGTCCTGGTGAGGTGGCTGCGCCCTTTCAGGGAAGAGGAGCGGAAGGGTGACCATCTGTCTGTCCTGTTGTCCTGCAGCGGGCTATGCCACATGGGCTTGCCGTGATAAGCTTCTAATAGGAAATATTAATAGATATCTGTGGTATTAAGTGAAATCTCAGCACAAACAAAAAAAATATACCCTTTAAGGCATTTCATTTCAATCATCGAGCTGTGTTATTAATGTACTCGTAAAATTCAGAAAGCCCATTGCACATCACTGCAAACATGGCCAGCACAAACACGACAAAAATCAGAGTTCTGAAGCTGTAAAAAGCATCCAGTTTTCCATCCAGTTCTTCTATTATAGACCACTAATCACCCCACTGAAGTTCAAATAGGAAAAACAGAAAACTTCCTGTTTGGGTGTATGGCATGTGGTTCCTGAGATCATGTTTAATTTTGAAAACTATGAATAAGAAGAGAGAACTACTTAAGCAGCAGGTGTCACTTATTTTACCTGAATAAAATGGAAATAAATTAATCAAATCTCTGCCTATTTTAGCAAAGTTGTGGCCAGCTCCAGGGAGACTTCACGTGGTCTGAAAGATCTCAGTGCATAAAGACAACCTGACTTTGAAACTGCCTATTTGCTTTGCAACACATAGCCAGATTAAAAAAAATAAAATAATAAAATAGTTTCCTGCCATTTTCCAGTTTCATTAAAATCTTTGTCTTTGGAATGCGACATTAGAAATGAAATGCTTAATATATTCACTGAAATATAATACAGCTGTTTGCCATGGTGACCTTTTCAGTATTCCATATTTTATATTTTGATTAGCCATGTACTGGTAGAAAATCCCATCCATAGCTTTTGATGGCAGATCTAACTCGTAGCTGTGCATGCTTTTGTGTAAAGTAAAATAATGCAAGAATGTCAACAGCTAGTTATTTCAGAGCAACAGTACCTCATGCCCAGAGCTACATTTCCATAAACTTTGCAGAAGGCTCATACGCAGGTTTTATAGCACATGGGGAGTGTAGACAGGGAGTCTCAGCTCCTGCAGCCTATATGAAAAATTACTGTATCAAAAGCAGTATTAAGGAATGATCAAAAATATATTTATTGAAAAGAACAAATAAAGCTACAATTTTTACATTCTTAAAAGGAATTTTCAACTTGGGCATATTTGAATCCACTTCAGCCTTCTTTACATGCACAGGCAGAAAAATAGGTGGATTAAGTAAATTATGAGCACAGATCTAAAAACTGGAACAGTATCCTCAAAAAAATCAACAGATTCTGGCTAAAAATTGTACCTGGATCATTTAGGCTTTGGTGTAGACTATTACAATTATTGATAATAGACAGTGGCTTTAAGCTCAAAAATGCTATGATGTAATCAGAGAATTGTGTTTGTGTCTATGGCAGATGAGTATAGGAAACGGAGATGTAACCTGTACCAGAACTATACTCTTTCAGGCAGGGCTTTAAGTTGTATGAATCTATGAAAATAAAAACTTCATGTTCTCATCAAAGCTATCATACCTCCATATATGATAGATGCAGCCTAAATAATGAGAAGAGACTGGGAGGGAGGGGGGCAGGTTGTGCTGTGTTGTGACTTGTGTGCATTTAAATTTATAACCTTTTTAGTTGCATCAACAAAGGTTTTTCACATTTAATTATATGGCACATGCTGTCAAACATATAGACCCTTACATCGCGTCACATACTTAAACATATGGATGTAAACAAAACTACAATACCACCAAAAGAAATTCCAATATTGAATAAAAGACTTCCTTATTCAACACGAGAGTACATTATGAAGCCACAATTTTATTATTTAGTTTTATTGTTTTAAATTAAATAGAACAAAGTGGCTATTTCATCTTGCTGATTTAATAAGTTAATAAAGTCTGCTGGCAAACATATATTTGATGTATTGTAGAATACAATAGCTCCTTCTCATGTTGAGGAAAGTATTAAAAAAGAATCTGCCTAGGACATGTTGCATACTGCACTGTACTTGATGAAGCCAATATTTACCATCATTAAAGATTTAATTCATTCTCCAAAGTAGGCTTTTCTCTCAGTATACTTGTGCTTTGACTATATTATAGTAAGTTCTCTCTATCCTTACAAGTATCTTCCGCCTTATAACACTTTCAGGTGTGGCAGTGATTTTTTTAAATGGTCTATTTTATCAACAGAGCTTTTCTCCAGTAGACAAAACACTGTAACAAGAGATGCAATATCCCTTCCTCATCCCTTAAGGAACGCGAGGTTCACTGCTACCACATGGCAAAGGGATCAGAGCCCCCAGTTGAGTCTCTGCTGGCTTGATACTCAAACTGTGCCTTGCTCAGCTTTCATGCTATTAGCTAACGAACTTTGGAGGGATGTTACGCAGGTCAACATTGGCAGGGATGTCTGCCGTGAGCTGAGAGACACTGTTTTAACTACAAGCATATTTTTGAAGAAAGATGTTTTATCTGAGAGACAGCACTGCAAAAAGTCTGCAGGTGTTTCTGCTTTCCTTCCCTTACAGTAATACAAAGCATACCCACAATTAAGATAATTAAAATAGCTAAACTTATCAGATGCAGCCATGCACATGCTCCACTTCAGTGGAGAGCTGAACTTTTGGGAGGTTTATATTTGAAACTAGTAAAAACATCTAGAATGACATTCATCATTTAAAACCACCATAAAATGACAATTGGTCTGTCATGTAGATTGCCCAAACTGGGGAGACTGTCTCTACAGACTGCAGCAATGTACACCAGTTGGCGACTGGGAAATATGAAACCTTGAAAATAACTCTTGACCTGCCTCGGTACCAGGGGCACTTGTGGAAGTGCCGAGCACCTCTCGAAAAGCAAAGCGCACCTGACTGAGACTTTTCCATAGGTGCATCCTAGGGTCTTCATGCTGCACAATACTTAGTAGGTGATGAAAATTAATCAGAGTGAGACAACAGTCGGCCAGAAACGCAAAGCCAGACAGGAGAAAGAAAAATAGAAACGGACAGCCTCATACAGCCACATGAGGAAATTAAAACTTGACTGGAAGGGAGCGAAAGTCAATTAGAGAGAAGATAATCAGAAAGAGAATTTGAAACAAAGGCTTTCATTTTCTTTGACATTGATTTTAAAATCTTGAAGGAACAAGGAGAGTTTTAATGAATGTTATTTTAAAATAATTAATATATCACAACCAGGCATGTCAGAAAAAGACGAACATTACAGGCTTAGAAGTATTTTCTTCATGCCCTGCAGAGAATTGCTTCATGTAAAGAAAGCCAGAGGTGGAGGAAACCATAACTATGTGTGTGAGATACTTAATAAAACAAGACTATAGACTCCCAAGTTTAGGTGAGATAACACAATAAAAACATTTGCCCTTAAAGTACAGTGGTAGTAATCAAATGATATCTGCTCAGTAATCTTCCCAGGAAGAAATGCAGCTTGGTTATGGCAATTTTATGCACATCTGATAGTTAATTTCTGTAACATTAATGACTTCAAAGAGCGGCTAAAATTAACACACTTGCTATGTACTACTCAGCCCATCATACCAGAAAAAAAAGGTTTCTCAAAGCAGTAGGATTGGACTATGGTTAACTGCTACCTCTTGAATGAAAACAAAACCCCAAGGCACCCTGAAATGTGAAAAAAAAGACAGTGCTGAAGCACATAGTGACCAGTAAGTTCCCTTTGAAAGTCATGTATCTGCTGTGCAGTTGCCACCAGATGGCCAAGCAATAAACACATTGGTAAGACTGGGATTAGTCACAGAGTTTTATGGGAAATTTGCCACAGATCACCAGAGATCTCAGGAGTTCAGCCCACATTAAAAGGATAAGTGAACTGGGAGGGAAGCGGAACAATTTCAGAGAGCCAAGAATGACAATTTAAATATTAAAAACCAGGAAGTAATCTCCTATAAATAAAAAAACCCCACATAAATCTAATTACCTGAATGTGGGGGAGTCAGTAGATTTTCACAGCAAGTTAAAAATGCTGTGCAGACCACAGCTAATTAAAATATGCTGCAAAACACATAATCTTGTCTCACATAAGTTGAAATCATGATTTCTGGAATGAGGCTAAGAAGGCATAGAAGTAAGATCTTCACATAGGTTCCCACAGGCAAGGGATCAGGCCCACGGTTTGGGAAGGCGGGGACTATAAGGGGGGTTTTTTTATATATATATATATATATATATATTTTTTTTTTTTTTTTTTTTTTTAACTCCTACCTTTTTCCATTTCCATCATGGTTGCACAATTTGGTTCCACATAAGTAATTATGGAAATGAGCTGAGGAGATGACATCTGAGATTTCAGAATTAACGGAATATATGCACAAAACCTTCCACTTCTCAGAGCAGACAGCACAGGACGCTCCCCGTGGAGGACCTGTGAGGCATGAAGAGACCAGAAGCTGAATAAGAAATATGTTTATAGCAGCTATTGTAGCTCCTTTCCATGCCAGAGATAAAATTCACCCCTGTGCAAAGGACGGGACCCACAGCACCTTTAATTTCCACCTGAGCCCTTCAACTTGGTGTTTGGGGGCATCTCCGGAGACAGCAGCCCCAAGGCTTGTCTCAGGTACCTCCTCTGCAAGCACAATATCCACATTTACTAGAGCCAGGCTAATTTCTCACCCTCTTTCTCTCCTTCAAATTGGATTTTATTTTTTCTCTGGAAAATTAAAGAATAATCAAGCAGTTCAAATTGACTTATCCAAGGCAGAGCCACCAGATGTAATCAAGAGCAATGGTCTCTATACTCAGGGATGCACAAATTATCCAAACCCGTAGTGCAGAACCTGCATCCCAGAGAATGAAAAAGCTGCAGTGTGGAGCCTCCAGCAGATTGCAGGTACCTATTGACATTGTTTGTCAATATTTGTTTGTGACCATATAGGGCGCGTTACACTCCGTATCTCAACATTCACGAGAGTTTAACTACTTTCATAGCAAGTCCCTGATTCAAAATATTATCAAATCATTTCTTTAGTATGTTAATCTCAAACTGACACATATCAAAGTAAAGTAACTTGGGTAAGTGTCAGGAGAACATTAATCTCAACTGTAATGAAAGAGGAAAAACAACTCTCGAAATGCCCAACAAATGACAAATTGGAGAAACTAAAATATTTCAGGTAGAATACAAACAAATCTCTATCCTTTCCTTTCACATTTGTCCAGCATTTATAACAACAGATATTCACCAAAGTGAAGCTAGATTACTTTCTAAATATTTAATTCTAACGAATTCCAAAGCAGAGGTCAAAGCACCTCCTCTTCGCGTTGTGGGTACAGAACCACCCTCCCAACCTGCAGAGTGGGTCCAACACACCAGGGATGCACCAGGTGAATTGTAATGAGGACTGTCTGCCTTCCAAGGCAAAGCTGTCAGGGTATTACATTTCCCAAGTATGTAACAGAAGGGGAAATCTATCTGCAAGACCAAATTGGCCTTCAATATAAGTACAGTATCTCCAAAAGATGAAAGTGAGCAGATCTGAGCTTATTAGGTACTTGTCAATATGGAGAAATGCACTGGATACAGTTGACAGCAGGGAAAAAAGATGACTTTAATATTGCTCACCTCCCAGAAGCAATCCAGTTAGGCAGGGAACAGAAATATTGGTACAAGTAGCGGTGCTACATACTAAGCTGGCCTTTACCCAACTTTCAGTTTTCCTATGAAGTGGTGATTTCTTAATAACTTAGGCACATAATTACCATGTGATTCATGCAAGCCTCCTCTATGACACACAAAAATACACTTTTTGTGCATACGGTTCCCTTAAACAATCCCCATCAGTGCCTCTATAAAGAAGCTGTACCTGATTCTGCATAGGCATTTGTCAGAATAAGCAATACAAAAACTCATATGTGAAAGGAAATTTTAAGGCCATTATCATTGCAGAGTCCTTCCGTATTTGCTTTTCACAACCTTTTAATCTTACATGTCTTGAGCTATTCAATGTCATCCACTCTTGTCTTTATAAAGGCTCAAAATACACTTTTTCCACCAATTTGGTGCAGAACCACCTCCTCCATAACTGTGCATCCAGATGTTTACTAGTCTCTCCAGTACCTTTCTCACTCTAACGGTTTCTGTGCTGTTCCATTGAATATTTTCTGTTTCATTCCACCTGCTTAATTTTTATTTTTAAAGGCGTTTCAAGCTTAAACAACTTGAATGATGTAGCTTTCATCTGTCGGCAATGACACTACTTTGTTGTTGTTGTTTTTCCATTGGTAGGAAGATTTTACTACAGCGGGACGTGACCCTTTCTGAATTAGTTACGTAACAATGGAATTTAGAGCTGATGCCTAAAAAAGGAAACATCACGAAAAATATTTCATTAAACTTCATTACATTTTTTGCCTTTCATTTAAGCCAATTGTGTTTCTTTTTCCTTGTCAGAAACCTACATTTGGAACTGTACAGTGAACACTCTCTTAATTATGATCTTGCTCAAACTCAATTGAATTTCTCTCTGTCTCTATTTCTTTCTTTTTCTCCTGCTGCTGCTAATTAAGATAAATACGTCAGAAGTGTTATTGCTGAAGGGAAAGCTGTAGCAAGTGTCATTGGTCCCTGTGATATTTCCCATTTTGCCATGAGCTGTCACCAATGATTTAGGACCGAGTGCCAAGGATTATATTAATCTTGAAGAAATTAGCAACTGCTCTGTGATGTTGACATCCCTTGGTGCTAAATGACATTCCCCTGGCTGGGCCATTACCACTGAGAAAAAATACTCTTTCTTCCTCAGAGGATAGCAAATGAGGGCATTAGGTGAAGATTTTTTTTTTTTTTTTTTCACAGAAAGGATGAAGGACATATTCAAGTGTTAGCTGCTGTAAACATTTAGCTTTTACTTCAGCATCTTTGGTGAAAATCTGTGACAGACTCTTGATATAAAAAAGCCCATCTGAGGCCAAGGGATGAAGGAGGAAAAGAGTCCTACTCTATTTCTGCTTGATAAAGAACCACTGTTATATAAGTAAATAGTACACAAGAAAGTTTATCTATATAGCCAACGTACAATAGAAAGAAATAAAAATAGACTTTTTTCTTTAAAAGTACATTACGTAACTCTACCTGCAAACAGATATAGGCACATGTCCACCTATTGTACATCCTCCTGGATACAGGATTTTCTTAATACTTTCCTAGAATGGCTCTGTACAGCAGCCACAGACAAAAATCACCTCCAAAAATCCCAGTGAGTTTGGTAGCTTGTGGTTGTGTCAGGCTGAGCAGCGTTGTCTCTTTTCTTTGTTCATTGTCCATTTGTCCACAGCCTGACTCAAGGTATCCGTGGTCTTTTATTCAGCCCAGGGGATGTAGCAAATAAACCAGAGCTTTGTTGTGCTTAGGTTAAAAAGCTTCATTAGCTAGCTATTAAAATCTGTTTTCTTTGCACCTGTGGGCAGCCAAGAGGTCAATTTGTGCAATTTGTTCATCTGTGATCATCTATGCTTATTTATACACTCATCTGCATGACTCTAATGGATCGTTCCACTCCTAACATGGGCTTACTTGTGACCTTACACACGACCGTAGCCACTTTGCACAGGATCAAAGACACCGATGCTTGTACAAGGCACTAAATAACGCATTGCACACTTCCAAAATGGACCCTAAGCCTTTGAACGTGGTTCATATATGACCTGACAGCTGAATTAAGCTTCAATATGCTCAGCTCCCAACAGATCTTTATTCCCACTGAATAAATATGCTCATATCGTAGGAGGACTAGTGCTCAAGCTCTGTCCTTAGGAGAACCTCATAACTTCTGCAGATCTTCAGCTGGTTGCCCATGAGCACGGCCACGTGCAGAACCAGGGTTTGCGATCACTGCACTGATGTATCTTAATACTGCTGTGACCCTCAGTATATCCCCCAGTTTATGGATTTGCTGCCACTGCAATTTTAAAGTAGACAGTTCTCAGCAAGGTTGAATTAACATGGGTCAGCGCAGATTTACAGAAGGATAGCTGGTAACTTCCTGGCAGGAAAGGAGGATAAAGTTATTTTTAAAGGAAAGCCTGGATGTTGCAAGGAAAATGCAGAATCAAGGGAGAGGAGCAAACACCTTTTCCAAAGGAACACAGCACCAAGTCTCATTTTTACATTACTGATTTTTATCAATCTGATATCAGGAGGGATTCCATTCCCTTCCCTCTATTAAGAGGAAAAAAGGCAGTTCCTACAGTTACAGGTATCTCTGCTTAACTGCCACCTGCATAAATCGTTTTCTGCTTCACATCTTGAGTTATGCCACATTTTAATATCAAGGAGTGGTTTGGTTTTTTTTAAATGTCTACATGTAGCTGTAGCAATACATAATCTATCACAAAAATTCAAAACACTCTAGTACTTGTAATATTACTGTATTTATTAGGAGGCTGGATAAACAGATTTTTAAGTTTTTGCTGGGGCTTTAAGCATTTAACATACATTTAAAACATCTATGTAAAGGCTACAGAGTGTGACCACAAAACCTAAGTTAGAGCAGATTCATTGTGTTTAGTAAAACGTGTCAGATATGATGCCATACTCTCACTTAAATTGTTAAATGAGACTACATATAGTATATAAAATTGTTTGACAAGTAAAGAGACCCATGACCTATCCTATAAAGTGTATGTACTCTATTGACTAGCTGTTCCTTAGTTTGATTTTCACTTAAAAAAACAGTTAACGTGAAATAAAATATCTCTCAACCCATTTAAGGCTTTCTGCTATGACTGATTAAATATACTACATTTGGTTCCTGAGTACATTTAAGCCAGCAATAATAATTCTTTCTAGCAATACTGCTTTAATTCAAAAGAATTGATTTTTCAAAGCTTTGCATTAGCATAGAAGAGAAATCTGTTAGAAAAAAAAAGGTGTTCAGGGACATTCACATACAGACGTAAATGTGCACATCACTATTTAAACCTGAAGTAAACTTATGGATGATTTAATACATATGCAGAAGTGTTTGAAAATATAATTGTCCTATTGTCACACTTCTTATTTTCAAGGAAAAATATGTGCATGCAGCTTTTATAATTCCTGGTCAAATATGAATGAATGAATGTATCATGTAAGATTTAGATTTTGGGAGCTAGCTGCTATTGGAATAAAATTTCTGCCTAGGACAAGAAAAATACTCTCCATAGAAAATAAATAATTGTCAAAAAGACCTCATCGGTTGGGGAGAGGATGTAGGAGCTGCTGTCCATACAGAATCTCTGCACCAAACCCCAGGGAAAGCTGCTCCACAGGGTCTCCATCCACTGAATAAGACCACGCTCCACAACAACAGGATTCAGCAGATAATTGATATCTAGAATTACGGTGACACGTTTCAAGGATGTGACCCATGATGAGGACTTCTACCATTGACTACTGAGATGCTCTTCTGTAGAGCCACACACACTCTCTAGGAAGAGTCTCCTAAGATTTCTCAGCAGGGGACTTTAGGAATTGCAGCTTTAATCCTTAGCCACTTTGGATAAAATCTCCTATACATTTGTCTTCTGTTCAAACTATTGATGTTACTCTTACACTTCAATCCCAGACTATTCTTGCTCCAGTGGACAGAATAAGAGGCAGTTATGGAACAAGTCACTTTTTGCCAAGGTTAATGCCAGCACATCAATAGGCTTTTGGAGAAGATGCTCACAGTTTGGAAAATGTTTGCAGCCCTGGTCAGAATCCTGTATAATCTGAGCTCTGAAAGCAGCTAGACACTGTCAGATATAACCTGTGTGCACAGTTGAATAAGAATAGTTGTTCTGAAGAATTATCAAAAATGTATTTAAGTATAAGGATCTCTTCCTTGTTCTTGCATAAGAACTAGTGGTGGCTAGAAGTTTCTTATCAGGAAACTGTTTCAATTATCCAGCAAAAACTTTGCAATAAATCGAATATTTTTATGGAAAGGAAAATGGATTCTGAAGCAGGATGAGGAAAGAGAAAATGAAAAATTTGCCAATAGGTGAAGTTTTCCTAATGTCTGCAAGTAACGTTTTCTGTCAACTGTTACTGGAGATAATTTTAAAGACATTTAAAATGTGCTCAGCTCTTGCTACCAACATAACAAGAGCTAAATGCTTTTAAAACTATGCTGTTTCTTCTTAACTACAACTTTTATTGTCAGTCCAGTTCTGAACACAACATCCCATCACTCATTCTATCAGAAGAAAACTCTAAGTGAATTTGAAGACAATATTGGGAGAAAAGCATCTCGTGTTTCATTCATAACATTAATATTTGTACTAAAGCTCTCCTTATACCCATGGAAAGTAATTAAAGCAACTATAAGCTATTAGAAAATTCAGTTTATAAGAGAAGGTTTGTCAGCTTCTGTTACCTGTTTTATTTGTGCAAGACTGCAGCTGTCACAGAGCAGCTCAGCTCACACTGCCACACTTGAGGTGCAAAATTTAAAAGATACGAGTGATCTCAGAGGCTCTGCATCCACGTGCTCACAGGTGGGACCAGGACAGCCCCTGCAGAGGCAAGTACATGCATCATGTTTAGTCACTGATTAGACTGCACTGACCTGGGCAGTAGCTAATTCTTTAGCTTTCTCAACATCAGTCCCTTCTAATTCTCGTAATTCAAGTCAGCAGCAGCTTGGTGAGGCGGCTCGTTCTCCCATTAGCCTGCAGCATGTGCCGCCGCCTCGCGAGCAGCACACAATTCACCCAGGAGATTGATATTATCGATTGCTTGCTTAGGGAGGGCATCAACAGTCACTCCCAATGAGGCCAAACCTGCCTCACTGCACCAGCACCAAGTCCAGCTCATTCGCAACACAGCAAGTACAATTCTGATGCCTCGAGGCACCGAGTTTGTAGATTTAAATTCTTCTGGCCAGCAGCAAAACCGAAACATGCTGTAACACAGGCACTCCCGTTAAAACAACAAAGAAGATAACTGCAATGATGCTGAAACACTGATGACTTGATCATTACTATCAAGGCCAACTTGCTTTTCCTATAGCTTAAAACCAGACAAATTACCTTGCATGTCTGCCTAGTCTGGATTCATTAAGAATTTACAAGGAAAATTAAGGGTCTCTTCCAACCAAAATGACTATATGATGCTAAGAACAGTGGTACGCAAAACCTTTCACTTGGGTTTTGGATCATGCAGCTGTCAACATGAGCCTAGAAATACTTAAAAAGATCTTCAGTCAAAGTCCAGACCTACATTTTGCAGAGCTTAGTGTGAACATAGAAATCTGGACTGATCTGCTGTAAGAAGGAACATAAGGAGTTGGGATAAAAAGTATCACTTTGAGACTAGAAGCACAATTCAACTACAGCTTTCAAATCTCAGAGCTATGCTTTAATGGTTTTTTTAAGATTCCAATTATCACAATTAGAAGGGGGGAAAATTTACTAAGATTCATCATTTCATTTTCATTCATAAAAAAGGCAAATCTCTTACTGATTAACTTTGTTCTGCGTTTGATGCTGCGGTGATGAGGCACAGTGAAAGAGGGCAAATAAATAGACTAAATGGAAGGAAAATTGGTTTCAAGCTCCTACAAAGAATTACCGAGTGACATTTATGATTGTCACAACATATTTGTGGTTTCAGTGCCAGGTTTTCTTTTGCTGTTTGAGTGCTATCTTTTCCCTTTAAAAGCATCATCTTTCAGAGTTGCCCAACTGAAGCTCACAACAAAGCGGTACAGCTGAATAAAGCCTGGCAGCTTTGTTTTAATACAGGCTTTGCTCTGCAAAGACTAGATGAGCCCAAAACTCCACGCAAATCCCACTAGACACAAGCTCCGCAGACCTGAAATGATCTGAAAAGTTCAAGAAACATCACATGAAGTGACAGAACTGAGTTTCACAAGGCAGTGTTTAAAATTGCTTCAAACAACAGCAAAATGGAAAGGAAAAAAAGAGAGAGAAATGAAAGAAAAAGACAATGACAACGAAGGAGATGCTGGTGAAATATCTGCCTTCCACTGAGGGGACTTCATCCTCATCTGTTTGGATACCAAAAGATTTTGTTATTAATTGTAGTTTAGAAAAACCTTTTGCTCCAGGAAGACATCGGTAAAATCATCAGCTGAAGCTGCATGAAACAACACGGCGATGGCCCATCCAAAGGGTTGCATTCTGAACTTCATTTTGTGCCCAAACATATTAGATACCTGCCTTCATCGATTAAAAGCAAGAAAACAGACATAATTCATGGGCTTATTGGTTTAATTTTAATGGTAGTAACCAAATATTTGACAGCAAAGAAGAATAAGCGCCATAACTGAGTATTAGGCATCTTAAAACTAGTAGCAGATGGATATTTCTAACTTTGGGGTCAGGTGCAAATCTTACCAGGCTACAGAGTCTCAAAAATCCTGCAGCAACCTCTGGGATTTTTTTATTAGAGATATCAACAAAACCCCAAGGTGCCTTTCTTTCCATCCTTGCCTGTCCTTCCAAGGCACTGGGGACAGGTAAAATACACAACTTGAGTTCAAAGCACAGACACTAGACGGACAAAAGGACTCGGAGGAGGAAAGATGCAGCTTTTCATCTGGGATTTGGGTCTGACTGGACATTAAAGAGAATTGTGCAGCCGACCCTGCTCGCCGAGCAAGCGCGTCCTTCGGACTTAGGAATTAGCAAAGACACTGCCGTTTTATTTCCCATATTAGTGACTCTGTAGGGTTGAGTATATTATTTAGCATATACCCTTCAAAAAATGTTTATGCAGCATTTGGGAACTGTTCTAAACAGCACTATTGGAGCAAAATGCAATCTAAAATACTTTATAATAGCTCTAGGATGTTATGATTGCTCATGAAAGACAAGATTTTGAGCTTTCTATGTCCAGGGACAAGGAACCCCTCAAAAACCTGATCAGAAGCAGCATGGACAAAAACAAGGGGAAACTCATTAATTCTACAAACAAGAAATGTCAGAGCTCAGAAACAAAATTTAATGGGCAACTCTGATACGAACAACATAGCGAGTACCTCAACTACAAAGTGCGGCATCTGTATGGCCGGTCGTGATAATGCTTCTGGGCTGTCCTGTGATCACAAAATAACCGCATGCAATGGTTGTACCTCTGATACTGAACCTGTTATCTGCAAGATAGCAACTCCTGCAGATCTTGAGAACTTTAATTACTTAAACTTACTACTTATCAGCTGCATCAGTGAAGTGCTACAGATCAGCCCGGAATGACTGGTGATCTCTATGCAAGTCATTCTCACAGAACAACGAAAGCTGCTTCTGTTTTAGCTCCAAGAACAACTTTATCTGACTTTAGTTCTCCATGATTTCTCCTTTTGTAGTATTTTACACAGTTCAACAAAGCCTATGGTGCTTTTATTTATTCCCTGTGATGCAGCGCACAATCACAATCATGAGCTCTATCAAGATTGCATGAATATAGCGCTTCAGTCAGGTTTCTGGTGTGAATAACTTTACTTCCATGATTAACGTTTCTCCCCAGAAAACGGCAAATGTTTGCCTTAAGTTCTTTGCTTCTTTGTATTTTTTACTAATAAACTAATTTCCTGTAAGAGGTGTGGAAAAAAAAAGTCTCTTTTTAAAGGAAGTTAATCTCTTTCACTTACCATATTAAAAAAGAAAAAAAAAACAGAAAAGAACTACTAAGCAATAATCCTGAACATGCAATGAAGTTTGCTGATTTTCAAACGAAATACTCAAAAAATCAAACTCTTCAATTCTAGTCAAATAGACTGGTTATTTCACCAAAGAGCAAAACCTGAACTGGAATTAAGAAGTCATCCAAACAATTTCCTGGGTAATCTCAAAAAGCATAAAACGAAAGCAAGACATTCTGAAGGTACTATTTTTAATTTATTCTGCTGAGAAATCATCATGCTTTCTGAAAACATTTTTTTTAATTTGACGAAATTGCTGTTTGTGATCAAAAACAGTCATTAAAATTTTCAGGCAGCTCCAGCAAAGATGTTTTCAAATGTTTTCTGCTGTTAAGTTCATTACTTTGATTTTATAGGACAACAGTCAGTAAAACTTAACACAGATAATTATTTAAATTAGAAAATCTTTAAGACTTAAATTGACGTGCCATCTTGGAGACGGGAGAATATTTTCAGCTTATTCTTTTGAATACCATCCACTTTGCCATTCAGTTTAATGTAACTATCAAGCAATTAACACACCACTTGGATTATACTGAAATTTTCATTCATCCTACCAGACCTCCACTGAAATATTCAAGTCATTTACTTTACAGATTACCATTAAAAGGCCATTAAATTTACCATAGAAAAGACTAGTAGAGACCAAGTCTTATAGCGAGAATACCATTTAAGTTCAACTAAATGCCGCTATTTACTCTATTTTAGCATCAGTAATTACTATTTGTAACCAACGTGAAAGTGTTTCATGAAGTTATTGAATCCTACTATCTTACGAGTAGTTGCAACACATCCATCAAGACATCACACATGGCCAGTGGGTCCAGTGTCAGACTTGTCAGTTTATGAGACTTGAATGAATAAAAGAAAACCCAAATAATCTCCTACACTGTCTCCTTAGATTGACAACAAATGTGACTTAAGTATGAAACTGTTAGTTAATTAACAGGTACTTTAGGCACACACATATCAGGTAAATCCAGTTGATACCAAAGACAGAAATTCTCAGAGAAGATAAGGAATTAAAACATGTGCATCAGTCTTATAGATAAACCAAGAGATAGTCTGAAATGCACATCGATTTGGCCCTCTCACCCTTACCTATTTAAAATGTGATACAAACACAACCTTCTTTATCACAAAACGAGAGCGTAAGGGGCATTTTTGCCCTCCAGCAGCTTCCAGGAAAGAACACGTTGGGGGAGTGTTAGAGGTAAGCAAGACTGAGAGGATGAATGTCGCTTTCCGAGAAATAATTCCTTGTGAACAGATGCGTTTCCCATACATATGCACAGAGGACAGATTCTTTTCCGTGAAAATGTAATACTGAACACACACCATAACATCTCTGAGGAAAATATCTTCTTCCCTTCCAACCATTAGACACTTAAAACAGAGCAACTTGTTTCTAGAGAAGTTGAGAACCTTCTGAAAAAAATGTGTTCAACATCTGAAAAATCAAAACATTTATTTGGGTATCTAAATTTATGTTTGTGAGGTCTGGCATCAGGCTTCATTGTTTTTACTTTTTTTCCCCCTGTTCTTAAATTCTTAAGCAATAACAAGTAAGAACAAGGAAAAGTAGCTGGAAAAGAACAGTCCATTTCCCATTTCCTGCAGCTCTGCTCCGTGAAGCAGCTCACATGCTTTCTGGTAACAATTAAAACCCAATAGCAATGCATTTTCTACTCCAGCTGTATTGGGACAAAAAAGTGTGACAAACGTCCCCTTATGAATAATGATTGAGAAAGAAAAAAAAAGCTTAAGATTTTAAAATATTGAAGAAGATGTTAAATCAAAACCAGTTTTTTAAAATTCAATTCTTCTTCCCTTTTTCCTTTTTTTTTCCTTACTTGCAAACTTCTTCTCAAAAACACAAGCATATTGTTACAATTTCAGCTTATGGTACAGTGTGATTTTACCTTTGAGACATAGATTGTCATTGCTCTAAGAAAAGAACAAAGGGTCTCGTTTTCAGAAGGAGCAAACGCACAGAATTTCTGCTGAAGTCAAGTATAGCTGTGGGCACTCCAGATCTCTGGAAACAAAATATATCATGCTCAGCTATTGTTCGTAGTGTTTTGCCTATTTATGCATAAACAAAAAAGAAAGAGGGCTATCCCCATAGGATGGACTAGTTTTCTTTTTAATATAAAAAAGAAGGTTCAGTATTTTAATTATTTTATGTGAAGAGCAGACACTGCCAAATTCCAAAGAAAAGTTAAAATTCTCTTGAGTACAGTTACTTGAAGGAAAGAAAAAAAAAGAAAGGAAAAGAAAAAAAGGAAAAACCTCACCTTCATTCTAACTATTCATAGGAAATGATAATGCTGTTCAATCCTGTATGGCAGCATTTGCAACCGCCACCTCCAATTCTCATCTTTCCTGTCACCAAATCACAGACAGAGATACACACTATTCACTGTCTCACCAGATCAGACAGCAAAGCATCAGTACAATTATTGCCCTTTATGTCAGTTTTGTAAGTGTTATTAAAGCTAGGATGCTTTTTACCATGGCCCACATATTCCCAGAAACAGTATCCAACCAGGGCACAGGTTTTTCTCAAGTATCCTTGCAGCATCAGGTATTATTTCAGTAACATTAGTAATTCCAGGTGTGTCACGCATTAATTGGAAGAGGAGAAATAAGGTGAGAGCGCTACATTTCTATGCTTATTTATCTTCACTAAGTAATGCATGTTCTTGCAAGGTTGAGTAAAACAGAAGATTTGGATTTTAGATAAAAGCAGGCAGAGAGAATCACTAAAACCACACTTAATATTGAATTGTATCAGTGACTATTTCTTGAAAATTGCACCCAACAGAATAAAAATATTTAGTTAGTGGTTTTAAAAAAATAATTTAAAAAAACACATGGAATATTTTATAAGATATTTAAGATGAATTGGTAAACATGATTTGTATTCATGCTCAGCTACTTAAAAGTATGAAGAACATGTGCTTTACTTTGCCAGAGGAACCTATTGGGAGCAGGGGCAATAAGGACACAGGGCTGTTCAACGGGAGATGAGAGGGCACCGTGAAATGAGCAGGATCTCTGCCCACCTTCCCTCTCCTCTCCTCACCCACCTCTCCCCACTTGCCACCTCAGAGGAGCGAACGCTTTACCCTCAATTTACTGCCCAGCGGGATGCTGAGGCGATTCTTCAAATCAATCCTGGCATCGGTCCAGGCTGGCGGCAGGGAACAACGGAGCCCTTTTAAAGATTTGTTTATTTGTTCAGTTGGCACAAAATGATGGTATAAAGCTAAAAAAAAAAAAAAAAAAAGCTATAAAGCTGAGTATACGGACGGCAGGTAGTCTGCTGCAAAGTCTCAATGGTGAAGGGTGTCTGGGGACGATGCTGTTGCCCTCTCAGCCCCGCGCTGCCCAGGATTTCTCACCGGTAAAAGGAAACGGGGAGACAAGGAGCGGGAGCCCGTGTCCCTCACCGCCATGCTGAGGCGGCGGTACAGATTGTACAATCCTATTGCAGCATTACTGCCATTCTCTCGAAATAACAGTTTATAAAATGCCATAAATAAAACAGCTTTTCAAAAGAGGGTTGATAATGTAACGTAATGACACTTTTACAGTTGTTTGTTGCTGGCACGTACTGTTTTGCATGAAATTCAAACGTTGGGTGGATATCAACAAGAAGATTGAAGAGACCTGTTTAAGAAAACACAGCTTCGATTCTGCATTTTAAGATCCTTAGTAAGTTACCATCAAAGTCGAGGGAAAGGTTGTCTCCCCCCATCACCATCCAGCCGCTATTCCCTTCCCCCCTGAACAGTTAAACTAGAAAAATATTTCTATCTTTTCATATATTTGGGATCATCACATTGCAACAGTTTGTCATTTGAAGCTGCTTATTAAGTGGCAGCGACAGCCACCCAGGAATAGGTGCCTTTCTTGCAGTGTGAATACTGCATCACGACAGGACAAGGGGTGATGGTTTTAAACTGAAAGAGGGGAGACTCAGGCCAGACATGAGGAAGAAATTTTTGCCCCTGAGAGTGGTGAGAGCCTGGCCCGGGTTGGCCAGAGAGGTGGTGGCTGAACCATCCCTGGAGACATCCCAGGCCAGGCTGGACGGGGCTCTGAGCAACCTGAGCTGGTGCAGATGTCCCTGCTCATGGCAGGGGGGGCACTGGGGGAGCTGGGAAGGGCCCTTCAACCCAAACCATACTGTGATTCTATGGTGTCTCTGTTCACTGTTGCCATCATTGCACTTCATTTGCTTTCGGAACTCCAAAATCTAAGTCCTGAGATGTAAAAGAAAAGATGAACCAGTTAAAAACAAAACAAGTTTGAAAAATACTGTTTCCATAAATGTCTGTAGTTTCCTTTTTACTAAAAATAATTATCTCCAAAGTCTTCTAATGTTCCCAAAGCCACTTTGTTCAGAAACAGGAGCCCAGATGTTTTATTCTGGCCAAGGATTTATTTCAACAATTAATTTTCAATAGTTTTTGCAAAGATTATATGGTTCAACACTTCCAGACACCAACCACTTGCTATTGCTAGCAGGCTCACTGCATGCTCACTTTGGATCAGCACTGGAGTGCCTCAATCTAAGTATGGAAATTTCTCACCCCCTATATTTGGACTGAGATTTCACATAACAAGCAAGGCACTTGAATTCCTGGAGAACGACCATCAAGCCCAAAAAACCACTAGAAGCAGAAATTGTAGGAGTTTTATAACACACTTGTTAACTATTTTCTGAAGGATCTGGGTCAGTAAATATTAGCAATTAATATGGAGGTGGGTGTGAAATGCAAGTGGGAAATCAAAATATTCAAATAAAAAAAGCACAACTCAGTACTTGTTTTATTTCATAGTATTCCTGGTGGATTGCTGAAGTTCATTGTATTTTCACTTTCCATCTTTATAAAATGAAAAGCAATATTAAGTCCACTCAACTTTCTTTTTTAATCCTCCGAGTCTCAAAATCTTACTGTTAGAAACTTGTAGAACTTTTTTTTTTTGGTCATTAGTATGGGTGAGGACTTTCTGCCCACAGAATTGGAAGGTGTCATCCTCTGCTAATTGCTCAACTTCCATAACCACCACAGTGTCACCCAGTGATTTTTTACACGGCTATCATGTGGAAGAGGATGCCACATATAGAAGATTAGGCTTCTTTGCAAGGAATAAGGAAACTGCGCAAAGATGGTACTTGTGCAGAAGTGCTTGTAAAGGGAACCCTTATTTTATAGCTAGAAGTTAGTTCACATAATACATAGAAATGGAAAATGTCACTTCAGTGTATTTTCTTCCATTACTCCATTTGCTTTCATAATAGAAGACTTTTTTTTAAAACACCAGCATTAAATACCTCTTCTCTAGGGTGACAATTTCTCTCCTTGCATGCTAATAAATGTGGTAAGCTAAATCCAATAACTGAACTCACCCAGAAACGGACAAAAGTGACAAGAAAGCTCAGGTCCTAATTAGGCACGTACTTGAATAAGGACAGAACATGCAGCCTGCGCCGCCTGAACAGAGGCTGACGGGAGCTCGGTGTGCACAGAGCACAAGCCCTCGTGCCATCCTAGAAATCCCTTCCTTGCACCCATTCCCCTGCAGTTAGTGACTTACGCTATGTCTGGGTACAAATGCCAATTTGAAGAGCAACTCACTGGAACTTTGCAAACACAGGCATCAGAGTTTAAGCCTGATAAAGTCAGCTCTGCATTCGGTTAAACTCTTGCTTGGGGCATGTCTGATTTTCAATTATTACTAACTATTGCAACGATTTCTATAGCTCAGCAATTGCCAAGACACGAGGGAGCAAACACTCCTCATCGCACTGTATAGAAGGAAAGCGATGTCTTGTAACTCCCAGCATCCCTTATGCCTTGAATTATACCATACTTAGAAGGCACAAATGCTTTCAGCAATGGTGCAGATAGCAGCTAATGCAAAACATTAGCAAAGATGTAATTTTGTCCTGCCATATTATGTGAATACTTGCAGGACTTGATTTCCAAAGGGACTGAGAAGTTAATCAACTCACATACAGTTACACTGCCCGGTTATGAACATTTCTGCTGTGCCTTGTTGAGACAGAGGATAATTCAGCAGACTCCTGATCACTGGTTCAGAGGTTTGTTATTCAGTAGCAGTACTTAAAAATACATTTGTGTTGAACGTTTCTGTTGGATCTAAAATTCTCCATGTGTGGTCCTCCTAGCAAGGGCCTTGCAGGATTTAAATTGATTTTTCAGATATATGTGCCTTCTCAGCTAATTTATATTTTCTGCCTGGTTTGCTTAAGGGCTTTAATTCAGTCAGTGTGCAGTGTGCTCCAGGAAAGCACTGTTTGAGACTATACAACTGCATCACGTTGAGGAGATGGTATTGTCTCCAGTTCCCCACTCTGCTGGGAGCTGTTTTACACTGTTAGTACCACGAGCTCTCTCTGCTTTGCTTGTGGGCTGTTGAGTACATTAAGCCCACCTGCCTGGTGTTGCAGAAGAGCCAAGGAGTCACAGGGATTAATTGGATAAGCCAGACAAGGGTAAAACTCGCCTAGACAACTGCCAGCTCCTGCCCTCAGACATATTTCCCCCTCCTGTCCTGTTTTTCCCTGAAGTCCTAAGAATCGCGATTGTAAATTGTGATCGTTACCTCAGCTGTTTGCTTCCAGGGAGGTTTGTTAACTCTGGCTTTCTAACCTAGTTGAAAGAGCCAAGCTAATCTCGCGGTCTGGTGCAGGGCAATTCTAGTGCACGGAAAGGACTATTCAATTTTTGGAGCTTCAGGTACTAGGGACTGGACTGTGTTTTCTTTTCAAGTTCGGCTTTTATGCTGGATATGTACTGACAGCTCCAGAGAAAAAAGAGAGGCAAAAAAACCCCAACACAAACAAAAAACACAACACAAAACCCCACAAAAATACACCACCAAAAAACTACTGCATTGTACCATATCTGTCCACCTACTGACCTAAATGTTTGCTATTAAAAAAAAAAAAACCACTGCAATTTTTATGTGACAATTGTATTATAATGGCACAGGATCTCCTGTAGGTAAATGTCAGCATGTCCATTAGCAACCCAGAGATGCACTGATGTGAAATTAGCTGACTTCTGGTCATGGAGCTGCTGTCCCTCACTCTCCAGCATCAGCTGTCTCAGCAGATGCACACTGGACTCCATGGATTTAAGGATTTTTTCCTTTAACCTCCCAGCCGGGCCGTGGCTCCATGCCCCACCAGCCTGCAGGAACCAGGCACTGCCCCACCTGTCCAGCTTGGGAGAAGATCTTCAGGATCCACAAACAGCACACCCAGCTGTTCGACAATCCTGACTTTGCACTTCAAATATTATCAATATTTGGCAGCAAACTTCATTTAATTAACCATCTTTTACTTTAAAAGCAGATGTATTCCTTTAATGAAACAACAGTCCTGCTGCTTTGAAGAATTCAGAGCAAGATGAAGCTGGCACCTAATGATAATTCTGAGAAGCCTCATTGCACCTTCTTGGCAAAGCTCTTCAAAAACCCTGTTTCATTCCCCTCTCTGATCAGTGAATTGTATGCTACTTTCAAGCTATAATATGCATTTTGCTTTTTGATGATGCAATGAAGAAGTTGATGTAAATAAGTAAAAAGCAACGTCTTTAGAAGCCATACTTTTAGAGAAGGGGGACCTCAAAGATGACTTTGAAGGAAGCTGGAAAGTCTTTAAACTATATCATGGAATACTTTCATAACAGAATCTAAGATATATAAAGTGTCAGAGATTATGGTTTCAAACTTTAAAAACATTCATGCAATTAGATTTGTGAAAATGTTTGTAAGAGATTATGCAGCAATGTCACTATGTTTTTCATTCTCATTAAGACTCAAAATTCTTCCTTGGTCTGTCCATCAGCACCGTTATCTCCAGCATGGCAGGAGCCCTAAAAGAGATCGTGAGATAGCTCTGAGGGACTGGAAATTCTCAAAGACACACAGTTTAAGAAATCCAGCTCATGAATGCTGGTAAGCAGGGACATGTTTTCTGCTCTTTAACATTCAGTTTTCAATATGGATGAAAATTCATTAGAGTCTGATCTTTTCAGGAAACTAAATTATCGCAGGTTTCTCTCATAATCAATGTGGCAGATGGCTTAGTTTTCCTAGATATATAACAGCATTAGAAACAGTTTAAGAGTCATATATTCACACATAAAGCTTTAGCACTCATTATCTAAAAAAGTTTACATTTCTGTTACCAGCTGCTAGTAACTGCTTCATGATATTAAAGAAATTAATTATTAGCAACTGATCCCTAAAGGTAAATTACTTAAAGGGATTGTAATTCCACTTTGATCCACATTAGAACTTCCATCTTGCTATTGATTTCTTTTAGGCTCCACATAGAGCTTATGTTTTAAAAGTAAAAAAGGAATGACTGGTAATGAGTTGACAGTATATTGAAGTGCTTAAATTCTCATCACCACCCACAAAATTGTGCCTATATCTTACATAGTTATAGTTATTCTAAGATAGTCACTAGAGGTGTTTTCTTACCCAGCCTTTGTAATAAACAAGTTTGAAATCAAGCTAAGTTAAACCTTAATAGAATGGCTCCAAGTCCAGCCCTACAGCCCACTTCCCACCCTGTTAGGGCAAATACAAACCATCTATTCCTCAGGACTATCCTCAAGACATTTGGTGCGTATAAAGCTGATGCAGTACTGAATTGCAGTTTTTTAATCTGAATGCTAACACTAGACAAGGATACAGACCCAGAATCTGTGCTCAGAGTGGCAAATCTCCACTCAGAAAAATCGCTCCTTGAACTGCTGCCACCACAGACAGGGCAAAGGCTGCAGCTGCCTCTGCTTTTTGGGTACCCGGTGTTGCAATCATGCAAAACACCCTCTCCACCTCAGGAGTTCAGAGGTACAGCTCTGCCACACAAAGGATTGGGACAGAAAGGATTGGGAGGAAAGAGGAAAAAAAGAGGGTTAACTAGCATCCCACCAGTTCAGTGAGGAGTTTGAAATAAACTGGTTTTTACTTCCTCGAGTAATGGATTCTCCGAGTTACAATAGCACACGGATTTGCATCGACACAATTTTATGAGAGGAGACTTTAATTTTCAGCTTTTACTAGAAAATTTGCTAATTTGCCATACGTTCTTCTCATGGGTATTTGCTTTATAGTTCAATAATGTCAGGGCACAGGTCAGTGACTAGTGCTCTGCAGAACATTTACCATGAGACTACTAATTAAATTAAACAATTTATGTAATCTCACTTTCCAGTTCTCAACCTGAGCACAAATGCAAAGCAGAGAAAGAAATTAACTTCAAAACAAATGCCTCATAATTAAAGTTTAATTTTCATAAACATGAAGAAAGTTAACAGCATTCACTATCCCAAATTAAGAAGTCGGCCTATTCCCGAAGTGCACACATGCACATCAACCATTAAATTTTAATGTTAAAGTAGGGCTAGCAGTTCTCATATGCAAGGACTCTAATCCTAACTCCAAGAATCAGCTGCTCCAACATGATCCCCTCTACCACCACTCAGTAAAGTTTGTGTACTCTTTATATTTGAGGAAAGCACAGAAGAAAAAAAAATTGAAATCTAACATAGTTCAGCTAGGTTGAGCAGAGATAAAACACATCATTATTTTTTAAGCATTAATTCAAATTAAGAGCCAGTCTGCATCAACAATGCTGATTTGCTTTCCTTGCTTTCTGCAAACAGTTTTGTAAGTAGAGGGGTTAAGTTACTCATAGAACAGTTATGGAATGACAGAAACAGGAAAGCATCTCTCCAAACCACAGGACTACAACGTAAAAGTCAGTAGGGTCCCCCAGACTTGGACGATGTGTAAACGTGTGCTGCCAGAGCACGATATTCTTGAAATCAAAACACAGCCCTCAAAGGGCTGTACAACTCCTTACTGCAGGCAAAAGTTTGGAGTATCACCTGCTTAATCAACCAGGTCACGATAGGATGAAACCAGAGTAAATCCACCAAATGCATTTTTCTAGAAGGGCAGTTCTACTAATATACTTGCCCACTGTAACTTTCCAAATCAATATAAGCAGCCAGACATAAAGCTTTTTGTTGCAGACAGAGACTTGCCTTCCAGGTCAGAGCCATGAACGTGGCACAGAAGTGAAATACCAAACAGCAGAGGAGAAGCAGAGTTGTACAGAAATATTTTTCTTGTTGAACATGGACAAGTTATGTATACTTCAACACAGGCAGACAAGCCAGTTTGTGTAAGTAAGAAAAGCCAGATTCAGTTCAGCCACAGCTTTTCTTGCCTTCAGTTTCCAAATCTGCAAAGAGGGACCGATAGCAACCTGACCCCTTCACAGACCTGCGGTGCAATGGGGGTTCCCCAAAGCTCTGAAAGCCACAGGGGGTTCTTGTATTGATACAGAACTGGGGCAATGAAATCTAAAGACAGTTTAAAAATTCCAACAGCTTTTCTTTTGACTGGACTCAGTAGACAAACTGAGAACGGCCTTATTTTTGTATATGGTATAAGCCTCAGAATTGTGGATCACTGCCGACTGCATCAACATCAGGCTGCTATCAGACTCAGCAAGGACTACACCAAAATGAGAGCATTGTAGTGTTTTACTTATTATTTTCCATTATAAAAGGTTAGGAAAATGGCCCCTCCTCTAAAGAAAAAAATAATTTCAAGCCAAAACACCATAACAAGTCCACTAGGAAAAGCTGGAACAAAGGTCAAAATCCTTCCAGCATTAAATAGTTTGATCTTTTTATGCAAGAACAATATTAAATGAAAGGACTGATTCCACTAAACGTGACATAAAATTTACTTATTTCAATGAGTCAAAGCTTTGATTTTTCTTTCCAGTTTGATCCACTCACACCATTTGAAAATGTAAATCTGTGTTCCACCCTACGGGGATGCACAGTTATGTATTAAGGAATTATGCTCTATGGTGCCTGCTATATGCTCCTGGTGTAGCAGTCAGCTTTTTTGTTGCACCTTAGCATAACTACAGCCCCTGATAGGATTCTGCTTGAGTCCCTGTTAAAAAATAGTAGTAATAAATTTTTTCCTCCAAAATGCAGGTAGGAATTCAGAATCAGCTGTTTTTTAAATTTATGAAAAGAAGCAATAATTTAAATGTGAGATGGGAGCAATTTTATTCCCATTTCAGCTAATGCTAATGTTCAGGTTTTAGTTATTAAAATTAATATGCTTCAATTATATTAAAATCAGTGGAATTGTGTGCCACTGTATTGATGGATAATAGCAATAAGCACTAAGTATGATGTTTGAAACCTCTACTCACTGTAAGCAGGAAGCACAAACACAGCCACAAAGGCAAGAGTAGTAAAAGGAAAAAACTCATCCCTTTCATAGTCAAAAGGAGAATGCTACATACAAAAAATTGTAATCAAAAAAGTAAACTTCTGTCTGCATTTTAGGTGAATCATGCCCTTTGATGCTGGTCTCATATTCATGGACTTATAGAAGCCTGGCCAGATCTCAAACTTCATCTCCTACAAAGTTCTTTTGTGTTCACCTTAAGATGCAGAGCTCATTAAATGCTACTGTGCATTTCCAGAAGGTAAAGCCAAAGAGTCTGGTTTTTCCCCCCAGTGTCATTGAAAAAAAAGCGGAGACAACTTCCCGGCAAAATGTACGGGTAGGGCTGCAGAGCAATACTTTCAAAAATGTCTTCATCATCTTGGTAATCTTTAAAGGAGCCCTGATTGATCTTGTTTACAAAAGGCTCACATGGATCTAGTTTTACTTAAGACTTGAAAGCATGTAATAGAAGACCATAAAGCTAATGGAGGTAAAATTCTTCAATATTGCGATCAATTACAAACTACCTTACATTTATCACAAGTGACTGTTTTGCTTTGAGCTGATTCTAAGCCCTTTATCTTCCAGATTCCCTTCTTCTTTTCTTTTAAAATATATTTATTGAATAATTAGAAAACCTTCAATAGAACACAGAAAAAAAATGAGCTGGTAAAATATTTGTGCATTCAGGCAAATCCAACTGAAAACTGAAACCCTTCTTCATAGATGCAAAGATGCTTTTCGGTTCTGACATGGAACAGAATTGAATATATAGGAAAGACTTGCCACAGACCTAATTAGCTCTGCGAAGATGCTTTATTCAGTGGGAGCCGTAATACAACATCATGCACAGACTGTTTGAGGAGGATGATATTATGGGCCAAGCAGTCACATCACCTGTAGCACTCTATCTTGCTACCTTTTGAGCAGCAGCACCCATAGAGATCCCCATTGCTGTAAGGGAGGAGCAGACCCCTGCAGACTTCCCTGGAAAAATGATCACAAACCTTATTAGATTATTCGCAACTTCGCCATCGAACAGGTTTTACATGACTTGGAAGATCTCAGCCCCATAGTGTCATGGGGCTACACCAAAGGCAGAGCCATGGTTATACGCATCCTCACCGTCCATCATCCATCCAGACTGAGCAGCAATTTCTCAGCCTTCCAGCGCTCCAGCAGAAGCCACAGCAGTTCACTGAGCACAGTGCAGCTCTTCATCATTGACTTTGAATTATATGAATAAAACCCAGGATCATTGGATTCAAAGGCAGGAATGCTTATTATCTACGGCTGAAGAGTCTCTTGAGTTGTAGAGACACAGAACCAAATTGTGACAGTTTACCCAATTACTTATGTAGCATTGAAAGAACATATGGTACTTAAAATACACAGGGTATGACATCAGTCAGAAAGTTTTCACTAAAAGACAACAAAACAGGAATAAATCTACAGATTGTTTGAACAGTAGAGTACTTGTGTGTGTTTTCATGCACTTGCAAACCAAGAAAGCCTTTAGACAAGGTAGTAGTCCAGAAATTAGAGTTTCAGAGCTTGGCATTCATTAACTCAATTGTGGTATTTTAGTTTAAAACAGTGTCTAATATGCAGGTTGTTCCTAAGCAACATTAGTCCCTTAGTCCCTAAAGCTGAGAAAAATCTGCAAGAACGTAAGTGTCCCTTTTAAAATTATCATTTCTTGCACAAGGGTTTTCAGACATGATACATTATTCCAGTCCTTACATTCACATTTACCTCTATTTTTGTTGCCCTTTACTTCTTCATGGTAGCCTTAAAAAGAGTTTTCTTTAGGGCTCCAGTATTATATCGTAAACTAATGTAGAACTTTGCTAGCATTTTCATTTACTCGAAGCGTGAGTTATGGACCCCTTCAATGATATTGAATGGCCAAATGATACAGGGTCAAACAGTTTGCCAAAAGCTAATGCATAATCATATGCTAGACTGCATATGAAACTTAACTGCTATCATTCTTCCACCATACTACTATTTTTTTTTAAATTTTATTTTTATCTTCTACCTTTGGAGAGGACAAGACAGTCAATAATACTGTGGGGGATTAATCACACAATAGGAAAGGCTTTTTTGAGCAAGGAGTTTGCTAATGAAAGTATTGCAGAATGATCTGTACATTTTAATGGACCTTGAACAAAGATTTGAGCTTTCCTTTTTTTATTTTTTTTAAACACTACATGAATTTTTATTAGTATATTACTCCAGACTTGTTTTGAATACTTGGGGGTCACCTTCTTTGTTGGAGCCCGCATAATGGCAGAGAGGGCAAAGTGGAGTGGAATGAATAAATAAGGAAAGAATACATTGTGCCTTTCAAGGACAGGAGCTACAAATAAAGTTTGGGGGGTTGTTCGTTTTTTTTTTTTTTTCCTCCTCCTCCTAGTCTCTAGCTTTTTTGTTTTAAACTTGTCAACATCTCATGCAGTATTATTCATGGAAAACATCTGTCACTTTGGGATTGGTGATTTTTTTTTTTTAATAAAATTACAGTTTGTTGACAACTTTAAGCAGTCTTGATAATTCAAGCTTAATTTAAAGTTTGCCTAAGGGCACCAAATAAGAGCTAATGACAACTTAATTACAGATGTCATTAAACATTTAACCTTATCACATTAAGTAAAGCCCATCCCATGTTCTGCAGTTCAGCTGACGACAGTCAGCCAGGAGGAAAAAAAACCCAAACCAAAACCATTCCTTGAGCATAAAGTGCAATATATCCCAAAAGAATTAGGGTTTTCTGCAAACAAAAGTCAAACTATACCACTGATAGAGCCTACAAGTGAGCGTGTAACCCTGCCTCTTTGAATCTGGAAGGATCATGTGGAAATATGAGTTGACCTAAAACGCCAAAGTGCTGAGCGCCCTTGTCCACCGTGCAGGTGAAGATCCACAGCACGAGCTCCTGAGCCACAGGGCAGGCAAGGCTCAGAGCTAAGGGACTTAAAACTCCTTCAAGGGGAAGAAATACTAACAAAGGCAATTCCCTTTCAAGAGAACGTTGCTCTTTCAGAGCCTGATGGATCTCAGAATCAGGGAAGACGAAGGAGGAAGAACAAGGAAGCAGTTCGTTTTTTTAAATAATAATCCAGATCACCACCATCCCGGCTGTCTCCATGACAACTGAGCTGGATTGCTTTTGAATGCAATTGCGGATTGCTGGGTTTTAATGCTTGTGAATAAAAGGGCATTAGAGAAACCCACTATATGTGGTTTCAAATCTGGTTTTCAGCAAGGAAGTGATTTAACGTACATGTACTTTTAAAAAAAATAATATAACAATTATTTTTTGTTTGTTGTTTGAACCAATAAATGCAGAAGAGGTACTCACAAAAAGCTGAGATAAAACATTTTTCTGTGGAACAACCAGCAATGGAATGGGCCTAATTATCTTTTCCAAGAGTTTTTAGGAAGTCATTTTGCAGCCACCTAAAAAGCAGCAGCTTGCCAAGAACTAAGTTCCATTATATTAAATCCACATTAGACAAAAACAATATATGAGGTATCAATTGTGTGAAGATCAAACTACAGCATATTCACCATATAGCCACAAACGAATTCAAGCATCCTGTATGAGTTTGTACCAGAAATTAGTACAATGGTCTTGTTTTCTACTAACAACAAGATTCCATGAAATTTTGGCTGATATTAACGTAAGTATCCACCTTTATGCATCCAAGTGAGGAATCAAGGTCACCTGGTCCCCAGCACCAAGCTGTTGCACTGAACAAACATCCACAGCATCACACCTGCAGATAGTTGGACTTGATGATCTTAAGGGTCTCTTCCGACCAAAATGATTCTATGATTCTATAGCACAGGAAGGGAAAGGTAGCTCAAATGAAACATCCCTTGTTATCAAACATTCCTTAATAAAAAGAATCCCCACCTACTGTTAAAAATGGTGATACTGGATCATGTTTGTACATGGCAGCAACCGGTAGCAATTTTTTTTTAAATAAAATTCTATTGATTTAATCTCCAGGACCTTTTTTTTTTTTTGAAGTCAACATGCATTTTAGATCTACAGATTTTATTTTTAAATAAACACAGGAATTCTGGTTTTCCTGTTATTTCTAAACACCAGTTATTTTTGTCCTACTCCATTTTTATTCCAGTAGAGCTCAACTGAGTACAAAAGTATTACTGTTAATTTACATTAGTATAAATTGAAGAATAATGAGGCCTGGAAGACTGATATGAAAAAATGAGATGTGCAGCTGTGGTTTTTGAGATAATGCTTTCTGAATTACAACAGGCATTGTGAAAGTACAGGGTAAATGTGTTCCCTCACCCCGGCTATGTTACTATGTTCCCTTGATTGTACTGTACATATCAAAATATAGACCACCACAGGAGAACAAATGAAAATGCATAGCCATGAAAAGTTTCACAGATATTAAACAGTATAAATGCATTTTTAATTGCCATATTTGTTGCAGGGGGGTTAAACCAGAAACCTATCACTCATTTCAAGCTACAAGCGATAGAGCCACACAAAAAAAAAAACCCAGAAAATACCACCAAGACTATAAAAATGTAAACTCTTGAAAATGAAGAGCACATTTTACTGTTTCTTTTTTAAATATGTTCTCATAGATTTTAATAAGTGTAGGTCAAATGCTGAAAGTTTGAGCATATTTGATGACATTTTACTTGGCCATTGGTACACCTATCTGAAGAGAGCCATAGATTTTCCATGAGATTTCCACGAGACTAAGATTAGAGTCAGATTTGACAGAATTCCCACAAGAGGCATCTCTCATCTAAAACAAGATCTACTAAATTTGCCATCAAGTTTGTTGCTGCCCTCTGCTGCTTCTCACTTTGGGGACTGATCTGATGCATTTCTAAATATCTGGTAGCAAGTGAGACCACTAGAATCATATTTATAGTGGCAAGCAGAGTTTAGGCACATGTATAGCAGAATCCAGCCACAAGTCAGAGCAACTATAACAGCAATTTGTCAGTCCTTGCTTTGCTCTGACCCTGTCTGCTCTTGGAAATCTGCTTTGCAACTGAACATTTTCTCCTTTAGGAGAGAAAAGTACTCCAGTTTTCTCTCTTTAACTATCAAAAGGAACTAGTATCAACTTTCTGGTTTGTCAGATTTTCATTTTAGCAATTCATTGAGCTTCCTTGGCTTCATGGAAATAGAGTTGGGATTTTTCTAACTCATGAACACAATCAAGATTTATAGCTATCTATCTTAACTTGGTCTTGACATTGATGGGAATTGCCTGATTTTACTCCATTAATGCCAACATTTCTGCAGCCATTTAAAAAAAAATCGGGTCCTGTCCTCAGGTATAGCAACAGACTCCTGGTTTGCTTCAGCAGTGTAAAACAGACTCAAATAAGAGTCCATTATTTCACATCATAATTTGAGAGTTCATCAATATAAAGGCCATTATCAGAAAAGCCACAGAACATGATGTGGGCTGCGGTACATGTCAATGTTGCGGTAATTCTGTCATGATTATTTTATTAAGCGCATATTAGCATCAGCCAAGTTTGCCTTGCAGTCAATCATTTGGGGCAAAAGGGAAGAATATAGCAAAAATTGAAACATGCTACAGGCATCTTGTCAACCTTAACGAACTGCAATTAGGAAAACTGCCTTTTCTTGCTTCAGAGGTGTCAGAATTTATGCTCTATCTAGACATGCTACTTTTAAAACACTGCCATCACCGCATGGCAGCCTCTCATTTTATACCACTTATAAGCAAAACATCCTTTGGCCTCTGCTGCGGGATGAGCAGCTGTAAGGGTTTGTGCTCCTCTTGCATCTCTTTGCAACTTCACAGAAAGTCTCTATTAAATGATTTCAAAAATCAAGGCCACTTTATTTTCTCAAATGAATTAGCCTGAAAAAATCATCTACTAAAAATAATTGAAGATGCCACATAGAATTATTTAAGACTTCATTTCTCTTCCAATTACAGTTTGATAGATTCGCTTTATATGACATCTATGGACAACACTAAAAACCTTCATTTTCATCAAATACCAACTTAATGTTGACGGAGCCTAATTGAAATCCACGGTGTCACAAATTACATAGTACTTACCCTAGGAGTAGCATTACACTAAAACTACAACAGAGATGCCTATACAGAACTGCCAGAAAAATCTTACACTTCTTTTAGGCTGCAACAATACCATCAGCTCACAGTGGTTATAGATTAATCTGTCATTTTTCTGGCAGTTTTGCATATTAATTTATGGTATTGATCGGGCAGAGCCCTGGGGTGCATAAGGGTTAGCTTTGAAAATGAAAACCATTCAAAATATTTTTGCAATACCTGTCACTTTTTAGACTTACATTGAACCGTCCAGAGTTCTTGCTTATAGTATTGATTATTCTGTTAGTTTCTGCTATGACTTATTCTTACAGGCGTCTTACAGCCATAAAATAGTATAACATTTAATCCACATCCCACACTGCAGCTTCATAAAATCTGCTTTCTGATCTTGCTCGTCAAGAATTACAGAGCTCAGGTAAAACCACATGTAAAATGTCATCTCCAATTTTTATTTGTTTTCAAGTATGTTTTAATTAAATATTGAGGAGCAAAAAATGTCAAAACCTCCTCTTCATAGATCCCTGAATGCAGTTGTGATTAAAATGACACCTATTTATTTACTTAAAATGTAATCAACAGCATCAACTCCTAAATGAAGGCGGGGAGCCAGGCACAAGACATTTGAACCACGATGGATTCTTTATAGGTGTCCCAAGGATGCTGCTCCAGGTGGTTCTGCTGGTCCAGACTGCACAGACCAAGCAGTGAGAGATACAGAGCTCAGCGCCTGAAATGGGCTGAAGCTGCTGGTAGCTTGTTCTCCAGAAACTATGATTTAGTATAAGTCTCATGGAGTATCTAGTATCCCCATATTCTTGCCAAAATCTAAACCAATAACTACTTGAGTCTGCCAGCAGCCTGAAACAACCGAGGTATAAATTCACACCTCCACCAGAAAGATATATTAATTTTAAAGCTGTCAAGAAGACATAGATTTTAAGAACAGCATTCTTTGATTCTCGGTAGATGAAGAAAAGCAGGAATATCAAAACTGGAGTCTTGTCTGCTGTTACATTGGGTGGAGCTTGACAGTATTCATCAAACCCTGAGAGCTAATTGGCATAGAGATAATGAGCAGTTCAGAGGGAAGGTGACATACAAGCAGAGAAAGCTGCAGGAACAAATATACGTTCTTTTTGAGTATGTGCACAGGACAGTATTAGATGCTGGTTTGTCCCACCATTGACTAGCTCTTACTTACAGTCCCATACCACAATATTGCAATAATCAGGCAATTTTTCCAATGCAACTCCCCTCACCCCATCTCTCGTTCTACATGTTATTCTACAAAGAACATTAAACCAAAGAGCAATGAATTCACTCACTCTTGAATACAGATATACTAAAATTATTTAGTCCTGTAGCATTTTGCTTTAATTCTGCAATCACTTCTAAATTAATATGAAATTCTTGACAACATGAGCTCTATTATGAATGTATCTATTGATGCTACCCATATGAATAGCAGAGGTATTAACAGTGGTTAACTGCTGATTATTTTGCCTATCATGTCATTTTGTTAACATGCAAGAACAACTGGCCTTATTAAAACATGTTTTTGAGTCTCTAACTTCAGTCAATAAATCTTCATATTGTATTTTCTAGGACTGGGGAGTTTGAATACTAGTTTACTTGCATGACAATTGTATGGTAAGTGTAAATAAGCTACTAAAAGAGACTATCAACTAAACATACAAAAAAGCCCTTTGTTAGCCCCAGTATTAACATTGTTTACTTGGCTAGAATCCTAATAAGCAAGGCAGGTGACCAGTAATTCCATTTAAGTAACATAAGTGCCATCCTCTCGCTGTTACACTCCCCTACAAATAAAGAAAACATACTTGTAGGTTGATCAGACAAAGGAAATGGTGTTCCACAGCACAACTTTGATAAACAGAAATGAATTA
This sequence comes from Caloenas nicobarica, assembly GCF_036013445.1. Taxonomy (NCBI): domain Eukaryota; kingdom Metazoa; phylum Chordata; class Aves; order Columbiformes; family Columbidae; genus Caloenas; species Caloenas nicobarica. The sequence goes on along the minus strand of NC_088262.1, from coordinate 6,236,532 downwards.
ATGTTCCTACAGTGCTTTAGAAAGCATCCCACAAATACTCTTAAAAAAAAAAAAAAATCAAGCCGTGTTCATATGCAATAAGCAGAGCACTTTACATTTAAAATCACCACTGCCCATTCCAGCAGGAATGGCTGCAATTAAAAAGGTGTTAAGAACAATCATAATCTGGTTCAGAATTCAATCCATCTTCATACTACTGTTAAAGATCGTAAATTAAATAGAAGATGACTTCCTACCTGTAAGATTTGTACTAGTACTTGTGCCCTTATTCATATAAACCAGCAAGCTCATTTATTAATAAGTACAAGCTGATTAGAAATGCCCTGACATCCCCCTCACCAGATACCCTCTGTCGCAAGGACATCACTCTGCTGGAATGAGAGATGCCAGCGTACCCCAGGGTTACACACAGCCTTCCACAGCACTCCAACCTGTAGCAGAAGAGTCCAGCAACTTACACATAATAGCAGTTGAAGAGGTTAATAGCTATCCTACAGCTGATGCAAAGGACAAAGAGAGCTGTCATTCTCACTGGGAAAATAACGCGAGGTCAAAATAAACATGAATTACTCAATTTACAGGAGGTCAGACTAGCCAATCAGAATCTATAAATTTTCTCATGCTTAGATTCAGTTTCCTCTGGCCTATATTCAAGCTTGCTTGTAAATGCATTTTTATTGTGTCAATGATGACACTGATAAACGGATACAGTGCACAGGATAAAGTCTGAAACATCTTTATCTAGAGAAATCCACAAGATTTCAACTTATGTAGCCCGAGACGCTTAATTATCTACACCAAGAATATTTTCTTCAAGCAAACACCAAGACGCTGTCAGAGATCCAGAGGGCATCCTTGCCTTCTTCAATCTGATGGAGCATAGGATTTTAGATGCATAATTTCGATGATCATTCTTTGCAAACTCGGGAATCCCACTGTTCTTGGACCTGGCCTGGGATTCTGAAGATAATGCCATAAAATTGAAAGGATAATAGTAGCCAAAGAAAAAGTAGAACAGCAATTCTGAAGCCAGACCCTTGTGTCAAAACAAGGGCTTTGTACTGGAAAAGTAAATGAGCTTGTGGCCTTTTTAGAAAAGTTAGTGCCTTCTCAGAAATACTGGTCAGGGGTACGCAGGTTTTTCCTACGGATCCATGATTCTACGATGGATGCAAAGCAGGGGGATGGGGAAGACATTTACTGAATCATAGGCAGCTGGAAAAATAATGATATTATCCTTCTTTTAAGTCTGCTTTATAATTTTCTATCTATGGGGAGTAGCCTAATCTTCAGAGCACACTAGCCAGACCAATTAAGACTCCATAAACATCACGCTGAAAAGGAGACTGTCTCTCCAATAAACATCTACTCTAATATGATCACATTTCAATGCAGAGAGGGAGGAATGAAAAAGGAGAATGCCCATGTTTGATACGTTTATAAATTAAAGTCTTAAAGAACCCAGCATAAAAGGATGTAGCTCCACAAAGAACTGCAGCTGTAGGGAACAAGCTGATGTACAAAACCTTTCATCACTGCATAGCTGGGGGTCATTAACACAGAGGCCTCGGGCTAGGGCATTAATTTCCCTAGCTGTCTAAAAGTGAGAGATGCGCAAAATAAGCTTTTAATTGCATATTTGAACAATGTTAAGAGTCTGCACCGGGTCTGCGATTTGAGGTTTTGGTTTAGAGGGGTTTTTTATGGTGGTTTGGGTATTTTATTAGTCTACTTGTTTTCACCTGTGGTGTGATTCATTTGACTTGCTACTGCCAAGAAAACAAAAAGGAAAAAACCCCACAGAAATTGGGGGCATAGCCATTCCAATAATCTAAGTGTAGATATTAGCACTTAGTGCATCTTGTAGGGCAAGGAAAGGAACAAGATAGCTGAGCACAAGCACTAGTGCCACTGCCTCTTAAGTGCTAGACCACCCATACCCAGATAAATATGGCACAGTCTTGAGTCACTGCCTGGCAGCCTACTCAGCTGAACCAGTTCATTATAATAGTTTATTTGAGTACCTAATAAAATTACAGCATTTATGAAAGGTACCATGCCCCTACACTTCCCACAGAAGTACATTTTTTGATCCAACAAAAGGCTATTTCACAAAGCCCTATGATAACATGAATGTAAAGAAATCTTTTACAATTTGAACAGGAAAAAATGTGTAGGTAATTTTATCTGGCCTATTTTTTTTTTCTTTTTAAATCTCTTCGAGAAATAAGTTTCAGTGATATTTTGAATATGTTGGCCAATTGAGTGGGTTTGCAAAATAAAGACAGATGGCAACGGCTTACCCAAATGTTTCATTGTGGGAAGTCAGCCATGTGCTGTGCCTCCAACATGACTGTTTCTGAGCTCCTACCCTGCTCACATACCACCTGCTGCTCTACGATGGGCCTATATGGTAAGAAGAGGAGTGTTGTGGGTGACCACTATTTCTACCAGCTATGGGACAAGAAGAGGATGGTATGGGAAATCCTACACCTACGGTTTTCAGGACAATGTGTGGGCATGAGTGGTCAAGTTCCATTTGTTTTGAAGCCACTAGATGTTGGTGTGACTTTGAAATCACTGATTTGAAGAAATCCTTGGTGCTCTGGGTGATTTCTGAATTTGTCTAAGCATGAGGTAAATCACGTCAGCAGCTACTCAGAATTGTCTGGAAGCGCTGGTGGCCCTGATTCTTCACTCACAAAGCAACGCCAGACTGGAACCAGATCAAAGGGAAAGCGTAAAACTACAGCCCCTTGCCTGGGTGAGACACAGGAGTGCAAATCACAGCAGTAACGAAACAAACTTTCCAGGATGTCCCTCTCACAAAAGGCAGCTCATGTGCCCACTGTCTGGGAAAAGAAACTCCCAGGCAATGCCATTTGGGGAACCAAAATCATTGTTGCTGCTGCTCTAAAGCAGCCTCTTTCAACAAATGCATTTAAAAAAAAAAAAAATCGTGAATATTGGAATATCACTTCACGTATCTGGTTCTTCCCACTGCAGCACCAAAGAGGTTCATTTCAAGGGCTGACTGCTGGTATAACTGAGCTAAAACTTTGAAGTGGACTGTTCTTCCCATTCTTCTTTCCTTTAAATAGACAGACCAAAAGACAGGAAAAAGTTCTCAGTCTCTAAAGCCACATTTTATTACAAAAGACAAAAATAATAAAGTAAAAGATCAGCCCTTAAATATAAAGAAGTCTCAAGTCTGCTGAGGGAGACAAAGGCTCAGAAGCAACCCCCTCCAGCAGCCCCCTCCAGCCTTGCTTTGCAGCACCGCTTCCCTCCAGGCGCTGCTTGGGTCGGCTTTGTGACCCCAGCTGAGCCCCAAATCCCTCTCGGGGATCAGTCTCTGCTCCCAGCAGAGTCCCTGCCTGACACCACCACCCCTCCCGCCTCCCTCTGAGCTCCCCATCCCTCCTCCCCAGGGCGACCCAGGCACAGCCCACAGGACAAAGCAAATGTCACTATTTTCTCGCGCCGCCAGCTGCACCCTCTCCAAAAAAGTACACAGGGGTTTAGGGAGCTGTGAACCACAAACTATATCGCTATTCTGAGACAGACTTACAAATGTTGCTGCAAGAACCTGACAGATTTCCCTTCTCAAGGCTGCATCCGTTTGCATCCTCATTATATCCTTACCTGCCCGATTTTCCCCAATTTTTCCACACAAGCTCACGTTGCCAACTCACTACAGCAACTTTATGCGTTGCCAGAGCCGCTGCAGCCAGACTTGAGTTCTGCGTGCACCAAGTTTGTGCATAGTTTGTTCTGCAAATTCCTTCCTATAACATGGCTCTTGCCATGTTCAGGTGACACTTATCTTTTCAGACTGCAATTCAATCCTTACCCATTTTCTATCGCCATAACAGGCCATACTCAGTCACGTGTAATTTCTTCCCCATAGCACTGAATAGTTCACCTATATGCTTTAAAATACTGTAGCTACTTAAAAGTTTCCACTCTGAGCTGTGACCAAACCACACAGGACATTGATCCTCATGTCCCTGTCCTTTGCCGTCGCCAACTTACAGCAATCAACTGCAGATGAGCTCAGGGAAGGAGGCGGCATCGCTGCTCTGCAAGCCATGGCTCTGTAAAACACACCCTGTCACCCAGCACTGCTTTGAGGAAAAATGGCATTAGTCTATTTTTGTATCTGTACAGAAAAGCTCAGGCAGTTTGCATCTTCCTTATAGCACTAGCAATTCTACACTGTCTATGCAGACTAATCTTCAGATAAAATTCACACAGACTGGCACCCATTCTCTTTTTTTTTGTACCTTATATTCACATGTGATAATGAAGGAGGAAAGAGGCTGTCAAATGCAATAAGAAATCTGGAAAAACAGCTTTACATTTCAATTACTTTTACATATCGTTAGGACTGCTTTGCAAATGTCTCCCTCACAACTTCAGGAAACCACTTAAACCATCACCTTCCAAGAGCAGCCAATTCAGACATTCCTACAGCCAAGTGTCCCCAGTGTGATCATCTTTGCATTAAACCACTGAAACTCTGAGTGACGAATTTAGAGCAGCTAAGCCATAAATCTATTGTTGCATTAAGGGATTTCCTGTTAAAAATGAAGAGGCTTGCTTCTTTCTTTTGTGATATGACTGAGCACTGGGATCCTTTAGTTTAGGTAATTAACATACCAGGATAAATCAATTTTTTGCCAGTCAGTTTCATTCAGGACCCCCGTGACACAATATGATGATTAGGAAATATCAGAATAAAACTGTCAGTCAAATCAAACAAACTTTAAAGTATTACAGAACAATAAGGATGCATAAAATGTTGGCTTATAAAATGCTTGGCTTTTGTTTGGTTGGTTTTTAGTGTGTTGTGTTTTTTTTTTTCCTAAAGGAAATCTGAGTCTGCAAACATTATTAAAAACAACAGATGTGCAGCTATTTTATGCAACATATAAAACCTTTTGCCTTTGACGAGATTAATGCGAGGGCTGAGACTTTCATACAAGCAAGACCAAAAAGCCTTACTATAAAAAAGGCAGCTCCACTGCAATAACCACCTAATATCTGAAATACCCTGTTCTGTGGGAAGAACAGAACAAAGTTGCAGATACTGGATTAGCCAGTGCCAGTTTGGAAGGGGATGGGGGAAATGGAAAACCTTTCCCACGGTGCTTCAAGTCTCCCTGGATTGTGCTCTGTGCTCTTTGATCATGCAGGCAAACAGCTCCTTTGACAATGGCATCACATGCCACATTACTATATTTTTACCTATGTTGCAGCTAATCAGATGAAATGAAGAGGATCATTAGGTTAATTAGGAAAACAAGGCTCACTAATGGTTATCAGCAACAGATTGCACAGAACGGGCTTCAGTGGATAAAATATAGTGGCAGCTATTGGCACAGGGTATCCACAATTATTTAAATCAGCCTCAGTTGAAGAAAGAGTAAAGTCCAGTCTAGTAAAGCACATCATGCACAGACAGCCATCCTGACCTCAATGCTCACATGCCAAAGCCAAAGTCTGACCTGAAAATAATTCCTGAAAAAAGAGCACGAATGACAACCTTGTTCTGCAAACCTCTTCACAATTTGGAGACACTTCCATTAAATTTCGTATTCCAAATTTAGAGTCCGAAGTTATCTCAAGGAGAAATTAAAAGTTGCCTAATGTACCATGTGCAGCTCAGCTTTGACTCAGACTCTATTCTGGATCATTACATTATGCAAACTACTTCATAAAGCTCCATAATCCCCTTAATGCAGCCCACACTGGTTTAAGAATTAAAAATCACTATTGTTTCCATTATCCTTTTAATTGGATGATGGCATGACTAATATACAATATAAAAGTCAACTATTTAATCACACATAATCGTCCTGTTTTACATTTTATTCATGCCAGGTATTTCTAAATTCAGATGTTATATTGTCAATTAACATAAAATTTATAGCTTTCAGCTTTTCAAACACACATTACATCTGAATCAGTAAAATATCGAAGCATGATTCAAATGCATGCTAGGAATGCAATGTGAAAATAAATAGTTGCGTATCAGACACTAGATGTTCTAAACATTTCATGTCAGATTGTTATGATTCCTCTATGCATGTGAGAGAGACGGGCAGAGAACACAAGGAGCATTCGCTCTAATAACAGGGCTTGTTGCAACTGGCATCAGCTGCAACACTCCTGGGAAACCAAGAAATTCCTTTCTGCTTCTCTGCAAGAGGGTGAATACAGAAAAGAATGACAAGAGCTTCTACTCAGCAGCACATAAGCACCTGCCCTACTAAGTGATTTGATGAGCTGATTTCTATGCTAAATTGAGCGCCATATACTGTTGCAGGGAAAAAAAAAAAAAAGGCATTAGAAACTCATCTAGCAATGTTCACTCTTCAAGAGAAATTCTTTCTGGCTGAAGCAATTCCCCGTGCAATATTACACTGATTCTGTAAAGATATCATCTGAGATTTTATAGTATTTAAGTGACTGACTACATAAATTATTTGGTCAGAGAAAGAACTACACTTGCGTTGTAGCAGACAATATCAAAACAGTGCAAAAATATCCAAGACTAAGGTGCACAGGCAGTTCTTTCCAAATTGTCAAAGGAGAGGCTAGACAGTAAACTTGTAGTCAATGCTCAAGTGCCTTGTCTGAGTCATTTTCTCAAGCATCTCAACCAGAACTACTCATTAATTTTTAAATAATTCTTAATAAATATTGATTTGCTAATCATTTTGCGGAAACAGTTCTGCATTTTGTTGTTGTTATTCTGAGGAATTTTCTGTTCTACAGAAAAATCAAACAAACAAAAAGCCTTAAGTTGCTGAAAAGTCATGTTTTGACAATTTATTGCAGATTTCTTCATTTAGACTTCAGAATTACAGAATGTTTTTAATCTTTGTACTAAATGTAAAAGGTCAATATCCCAATGAAGTGTCTTGATGAACTTAGTGCATTCTTTTTTAGAGTCAGTTCACAAACCATTCAAAAGTTTGAACCTTATATTCCTGCTCCTTCTGTTCATTAGACAGAAAAGCTTTTTCTTACTCATTCTAGTTCCAGCCCATCTCCATATTCCCCTTTTAAAGATCCACTTGTCTGTTCTCCTCATGCTGAAATATTCATGGATTACCATTTATGCAAAGGAATTAGTTTAAAACAGAATGCTTCAAAGTTACTATAAAATACGGTAAACTATTTGAATGGTAGAGAGAACACTAAATCTATAGGACTCATTTATTTGGCAGGACAATGTGTGAAATATCTGAAACGCTCCAGCATTTATTAAGAGAGAGTTGAGTTTTAAGCATTAGAATACAGTTTGGAGTAAGGGAAAGGAGGTAATTTTTTCATAATAAAGTAACAATAAATTATATGCAATTTAAATTGTAAAGCCATTACAGAAAGCAGTAGTTATTAATGTCTATATAACAATGCTATTATAAAAAAATAGTAATTGGCTTTGTTATTAGAAATAACTAGTAATTGACTGAGCTGTAAAATTACAAAGCAGTCAGATGAAGTCAGGCTTCTCCTAAATTAAATAGCCACCTACAAAACAGACACAAAACCACATCGAATGTGTAGAACTGAAGTGTAATCTGACACAAAACAGGAGGAAAACCAAAACAACTATTGAGAAAATAAGTCTGCTGAAGACCAGAAATGCCAAGAGTCCACAATGTTTGCCAAACACAGTTTCTAGTGCAGTTCAAAGAGTCTCCCAGTCCATCACCCAGGGAAATCATCACCCAGGGAAATAAACAAAGCTTAGATGTTGCCAGAACTAATGGAATAAACTACATGGATGGAGCTGCCATCTAACACACACACACACAAAAAATGGATTGGGCTAGGGCTGCCAAAAAATAGGCTTTTCCAAAAGAAAAGGTGGAGGTTTTTTGGTTTTACTTTTTGCAATAATTGCATAGAATGGCACATGTAGTTTGTTTATGAAAGATTTTTTACAGTTAGGTGAGAATTGCCTTGTGAAGAAGAGGTTTATCCTTCACCTGCAAGAGATTATAGCTAATTCTGACAATAGCTCTTGCAGAAGCTATGAAATTTGTTGTGCTTTTTACATTGTAGTTGTGCTGGAAATTCTAGGCTGGTTCCAAGAATCACTATGTGAAATCTATGGCCTGTGATATGCAGGAGATCAGACCAGATGATCATAGGGGTCTCCTTGGTCCTTTAAACCCGTGAGCAGTTGGAAATGGCAAAAGCTTCAAGAATTCAGATTTTCCCAATGTGAACACGTAACGCAGGCTGTGCTCAGTCCTCAGTAGAGCACGACCGATGCGTGGCAGCCCACGTTCCAATAACTGAAAACAGGGCTCGGTGGTGGTGATTCTGTTCCTGTACAATACCAGCATTGTTTACAAACCAGACCCAAAAGCCAGGATTCTCCTGTGCTTTTTGATCCCGGTACAGAAGGTTTGAGGTATACGTGGGCATAGGAGAGCCCAGGTCAAGGCCCCTGGTGACGAGGCCAGGTCAGTGACCAGAGCTTCCCATCCCACAGAGGTTACAAATGAGCTGCTTCCCAAGTCTGTTCCGCTCCACCTTCTGAACAGACCCAATGGAGAAAAGGAAATTTCTTGTGCTTCTGTCTGCACTTATTTCCTCAGCTTGGTGCACTCTCTGCTCCCCATGTTCCTCATCGACCGCTTTGATCACCTCTCTTAAAAGGGAGGTGAAATAATTGAACTTTTGAGCTTTTGCACAGATTGGCCGCTGAACAATTTGCCCCTAACAATGTCCCTGTCAACGTAAAGCCAAGATAGCTTCCCCAAAGTATTTGAAAAAATAAGGCAAAACCAAAATACAACAAACAACTCAAACCTGCTGCAAGAGCAACAGGGTTCCTGTCCTGAAGGTAGGTCGCAGAAGCTTCGATGAATATCGATACAGTGCCCGAGAAGGAATAAAAGCCTTCCTGAGACTGAAACAAATGTGTGTCAGCACCACCACAGCATGAAAGAAAACATAATTCTTTGCTCATATTTCCTCTTTCAAGTGGGTGGAAGGTAGCCCTCAGCATCTTTAAGTACCTTTGTCTACAGTTTGTTTGCTCATTTGGTTTTATAGGTATGGCCGTTTTTAGGGCTCTAATGTGTTTTCTAGATTCAATAAATCTAAATAAGTATTCATAAAGACTTCTGTTTCCCCAGGATTGCTCCTTTTTATGTGCCTGCATGATCTCTACCAGAATCATTTTACCTCTAATTAGTATCTTCTGTACAATGCTACCACACAGTGTTGTTTAAGAACCACATGTATCATTGGCTTCTCCCATCTAAAATAAAAGGAATAAAATCAGCATGGCGCGGCCCATGTTGAATGACAGATGGCTTAAAACTGGATCTTATTGAAAAGTTCTAAAAGTCAGAGTATTTTTTTTAGCTTAACAATAAGAACAGATTCAGCTTCACGTTTCAGACACCCTTTCTGTGTTTCATAGGTTTTGCTTTTGTTTTTTCAAGAGCAATGTAAAAGTATATTTAATTTTTTAAAAAATTTACAATTCACTCCATAGAAATTTTCCTTTCTTTTTGTTTCTTGCTTTGCAAAGTCCATTGAAATGAATAATTGAACTGTTTTCAGTAAGATTTGAAAGGGAAAAAATAATGTAGAACAACACAAATACTTACATAGAAACAGACCAAAAAAAAAATACTTTGAGTCTGGTAAACAAGCACTGCAATCACGTCTGCCTCAGCATGAAAAACAGAAGAGAACCCAGATTTCCTTGTTTCTATAAAGTTAATATCAAAGAGAAAAAAAAATATTGACACCATAATTGATACCATTTCAATGTGAATCAATGCCAGGCAGTGCCAGCAACTCTTACTTCACATTTCAAGCTTTCTGGGCTCTGATACGAACTGGCATTTCCCAAGAGCGATATCACATGAGCGGTCCTGCTGGGAATAACATCCAGAGCCTGCAGGAGATATTCGAAAAGCCGCCTAACAAGTACCTCATTATATTGAGATAAAAAGCAATTTGGGTGGCTCGGGCTTGCTTTTGCTTGGGACATTCACTATGAATTCAACAAGTTATTTTGGTTTGTTTTTCAGGTTTTTCATAAATTGTTCTGGGCCCTGCTCAAAGCAGTGCAGTCCTTTGAAAAGAACAGATTTGGAAATTGATGATGGTTTCCAGGGTAGTAAGGGTTAATTTTTCGATTGACTTTTCAAGCGTAGCTGACTGCTTCATGTATTCAGAATGAAGACGATGGTAGAGAGATAATATTGTTAATGAAGCTTACTAGTAACATTTAAGGGCCTGTCATGAATACATACCATCGTGCTATGCACACAGAGTAGTGAACTATTCCTGCCCTGAAGACATTCTGTAAAGAGAAAAAATACATGAACCAACTCTGACAAACATCAGCTGTTTTTCTCATGTTGAAGGGAGGAGTCAGTGAAGATCAAGTAAAGGAATGGGAAAAAAAAAGAGGATAAATGAGATAGAACTAGAGAAAGAGGTGATGGAATGAAGTGGAAAAAATACTAAGGAAATACTCCAGCAAACAGCCAGGAACAGGGTAAAATCCTGCCTGAGCTGCAGGAGCCCTGTGTGGTGCTGCTGCTGCTGCTCCCAGCTGGGCTCTGGCTGGCATTCCTCTGAACAGCAAAAAAAAAAGCAGTCAAAAGGAGAACAACACAGCCTCCTATCCAGAAATGATATCACCCAAGTTAGCCTTAGAAAATCAGAAAGCATACACTCGAAAACGCCACATATGGTCCTCTTTTCTTTTATAAGCTATCTATACTAGTCAGAGACTCAGAGTAGTATGAGCAGATTTCAAAGAAACAGTTTGGCTGGATTCCCTAAGAACTGCAATTGCCCAATTCCTTCATTCAAAAGGAGAAGGGATTACTCCTATGTTTCCAGGCACAATTCAGAAGAAATAATTCAAAAAATATACATATTCTATGAATCAAAATTATCCTTCTTCAATGGATTCCCAAAGCACCTGTACAGTGAGTTTAAAAACTTCTCTCCATTCCAAGGGTGCATGTGTTTGCAGGCAGGTGACATCTCAGCAACCTGCAGATGTAGTGAATTATACAGTGGAAAAAAAAAAAGGAGGGTAAAAACATCCAGCTGTAACAGCAGGCACACAAAATGTAGGTAAACAGTTTAATTACCCAAATGTTGTCAGCTCCACAGAGAAACTGATGAAAGATTAAATTCCCTTTTTAATCCCTTTGCATTTCCACCCCACATGAACATTCGCCTCCCAGAAGTACAACTCTGTTGTTTAAAGTTGAATAAAAATACAGCCTGACCATTCCTTCTCAGCTTCACTTTGCTTCAAATCAATCTTATGGCATCTCTAGTCTTGCTCCTTATGCTTTGGATGAACAAATGTGTTTGAGGTAAATAAGATTTTGTTTTTCTGGTATGCAGTCAAGTCAAGGGGAGACCATTCTCTGTGGAAGCTCTCTGCAGCTAATCAATCAGAGTTTAAGGCTTAGATAATCATACATCCTCCAAAACACAAAAGTGCTGCAAGACCTACAGCAGCCACAGGCTTTGATTTGGTTTCAGTTTTAACAGTAACAGCAAGGTTTCTAGAAACTTAAGCTGAAAAACAATTAGTTCCATTGCCCTTGCTCTTCCCAAGCTCCTGCCAGCTCCGAGAGGTCTGGCCTTTGTCCATCTGTCCTTTTGCTACATTCTCCTTCCTCCGGCTCCCATCAAACAGCAGCAGGTTGCACGCTGTAAGTAAGCGGAGTCAATTGCTCAGAAGAAACAAGGCTTATGGCAAAGTTTCTGCCAAGCCGAAGAGGCAGATTTTACTATGCAAATGGCAATTGCAGTAATCTTTAAAGAGAAGATGTTTACAAGCTTTAGGCAAGGTAAAAATAGACAGAAGAAAGCAATTAATTTATTATTTTCCCCTGTAAAGAACGGTATATAGGTAATGGCCCATTGTAAGCATGAATAATACTGAAGCCGCAAGCAACATGGTATAATTTTAACATTCTAAAGCCTTTTTTAATCAATCTTATTGATGTTCATCACATCCATAAAGCTCAAAAGAATGAGTTTACTAAACTTAAGGAAAATATAAGATCTCATTTTACGCCTTTCAGTTTCTTCATTATGTTGCCATAATGTCATCAGTGTAATATATTTCACCCTTTCGCCTCTGTTTCAGCATTCATTTTTCGATTCTGCTGGGATCATATCCGGTTCTTTGAAGCAATGAGATGAGTTACGATTACTGCCCTAACTCCACTACCACATCCAGGAGAGGAGCGTGATGTGCTGAGAGAGGGGGAAATAATAATAATAAGATAAAAATTACCTGCTCTAGGACTAGGAAGTCCATGCTAAGCAGCAGAACATCTGGCATTCTGGCCTGATGGAGCTGTGGGACATTAACAGTGATAGCAAGAGCTGGGACTGGTAGAAATAGTTCTAAGATCTGCATGGCTTTGTGGGAAGACTTCAGGCAAAGATTTGCCAGTTTAGCAACAGGTTACACTCTGCTGAGTCTGCAGTGTGAAGTGAGACCCAGAGAACTGCATTGTCTCTAGGACAGAGAGGTCAAAGAATCTATTACATGTGAAACCCCAGACATCTGGGCAGACCTGCTGAACAGCACATGGCTATTCCTGTGACAGTGTCGGGAGCCTGCTGAGCACCTCAGGACAAAGACTGCAAGAAAAAGTTTATTTAAGCCAGTTCTTCCACAGAAGATATGCAGTGTTCTAGTCTAAGAAGCGTAAGGTAGAGGAGCAAGCTGTAATGGGCAAGACCAACTTTGCATCTTCTTCTGAGCCAGCATCTTGCTGTGTAGTTGACGGTTTTAACTTCATTACCCAAGGTGGAGCAGCTTCACTGGGGGCACTTAAAGTCTTTGGTTATGAATGGCTCATTCAAAAGAGCCAAGTCCAAATCCACACCCCCAAATCAGGCAGGAAAGGAACTTAAACTGCAGACCCTTAAGCCACTGGGCTATAGGGCAGTGAGGAAGAGCTTTGGAAAGACACTTTGGCAAAGTGTCATTCAAAGCCGGGTGGGAAAACAAGCGATTTGTTACTGTGCTAGGGCTCATCCCATGTTCTCAAGTCTTCTTTCCGAATGCCACCCTCCTCTCACAAAACCAAGAGAGATCACTGCACAAGAGCTGAGATTTAATTAAAATAAACAAAGTTTAAGAACTTAAATACATTGAACTTTGTCCAAGTTTTCTGCATGAATGAAATATCAGAATCATTTTAGACTTTCCTTACAATAGATACAATAACAAAGGGAAAGAAACAAAACAAAATGAACATGCACGCACAGGGAATTGTTGATCTGATTTTGTTTTACTTGAAAAGTTTTGTGTTTTACCTGCAAAGTTTTCAAAGTCATCACTGAGCATCTAAAATGAAATTATTCAGAAGTTGTTTGTAACCACATGCTTGCCCTCAATCTGCCTCATCTTAGTTTGTAATTCCTTGGGGAGAATGACACTTTTTTTTAAAAAAAAAAAAAAAAAAAAAGAGCAGAAAACAATGGTTTGGAATCTTGCCACTTTCTTATTCTACGCCAAACTAGTTGCGTGCAGACAAAAAAAAAAAAATTGTGAATACATAATTTGAAGCACAACAGCATGCAAATATATTCAACAATTCATCTTGCTTAGGAAGCCTAAGGAAAAAGGCAAACTAAACAAAAAGTGCGTGAAGCATTCCAAATGCATCCTGCTATGTTTGCAGTGATCGCTTAGAAAAAAAAAAAACACGTAAAGGATGAGAATTACGTTACCCATTTCATGACGACTTTGTAAAACAGTGAGCCAAAGAAAATGAGACCACAGTTAGATGTTCACCATCAGTGCTGCTTAATGAGTTTTAAAGAAACAGTATGAAGTTTTGAAGTTCTATTTTCTTTGCTAAGTCAGGTATTTAGTCTATTTTTCAATATATAATATAATGAAATATGTAGAATTCACATCTATAACCTTTCCGTATTAGGCAACTAACAGTTTTGAAGAGTAGCCTTTTCTGTACTAGAAGCGCACAGGCATAACCCACAGGCTTAACCAGACAAAAAAACTCAAACCTACACACTTCCAAACTAGTAGGTGCCAATAACTAGTGCCTATCAAAGGTTAATCAGAAAACCAAGCTTTGGACACAGCCTTAATAGAAGTTGTTTATATTCCATTCAAACTTTTTTCTTACTCTCAAGAATCCAGTTGTTGCATTACATTTATACACCTGTTACCTATAGTAAGTACCCAGGTAAGTCCCCAGAGACCTGAGCAGCAATGTTCAAACTTGCGCCACATCCACGCTCTCACAACTGGGAAGGAAATCCAAAAGTGACCCAAGTCCGGTAACTCCTATTACTTTCTACTGTGGCTTATCATAGGATAATGTTTCCAGAACTTCACAGGAACTGTTCTTATTTAATAAAAATGCATTACAGTTCCCAAGACTTAGGTATTCAGCATACATTTTCAAGAAATCTTTCTCATTTAAGGCAGATGTTTGTAAGAAGGTTTTTCATTTGGATAAAGGTCACTAGCTACAGTCAGACAGGTCATTCTATGCCACATAGAAAATTGTTTCTTTGACTCCAAACAAGATTTAATATCCTGTGAATCAAAGCATAACATGCTTTTTGTTTGCTTACAAAGAGCTTTATCACAAGCACGCACCAGCGGTTACTAGTAGAACAGACCATAACTACAGTGAGACAGACAAACCTCTGTGTCCTAACAGTTCCAGGCAGCGGGCAGCATCTACTAAGTAGACACAGCACAGGAAAGAAAAGCGATGACTTTAGCCAAAACAGTAGGGATGTCCTTTCTCTGTTGTTCATAACACCACTTCTGCTTTTGGCCCATTTTTCTTATGTTCATTGGGTGGTTCCATGGAGGGCAAGACATTTTTCTTCCCATATCCTCTATCCGACCAGTTTGAAATGCATTAATCTGAACAGCATCTAATGAATGCATAAAACCCACGGCAGTGACATTTGTGTCGGGGAAGCACACAGGACATCAGAACTTGATCTAATATCTCCTGATAGTTGTGGATGATTAAATGCTTAACCTCTCAACATTTCTTTTTTTTTCTTTACAGTTGATGCAAAATTAACATGAGAACCTTGTTAACAAAGGCAAAAGACAGAATTCATCCTCATTATTGCAGCTCAAGGGGAAAAAAAAAAAAAAAAACACAATATTTAAGCTTCCATGACCAATTACTACCATTTTTATCCTGCCTGTCTTCCACACCCACCAAGAACCCCTGTGCTGTTTGCAAACCTTGGGAAAAATCCCTGGGAAAAACACACCAGCAGAAGAGACTGAGTCTGTCCATTCAGAAAGGCTATAACCCTAGATATGGCCTTTGAGGTGTTACGCGTTAACTTTGGGTTAGCTCTTAGAAAGAAATGGAGTATGACTGCAAGAGGAGGCTTTCTAAAAATTGCCAGACAAATGCGGTGGGACCTGTTTGTCAGCAGCTGCAAACCCCACACGCGCAGCTGCATCTCCCACTATGCCTGTTTTTAGAGCCCGCAACTGTGAACACCAAGTGCCTGCTGTGCAGCTGAAGGCACAGAGGTCTTCACAAGCAGAAAGTTGGGAGACACCTCCTTTGACTGCACCAGTCGCACACCAGGACACAAATAAGGAAATGGTTTAGAGCAGGGTGGCACACCGAGTCTTAAGAGCTAATTGGCTATAAATAATTTAATCACAGAAAATACCAGGACAGCAGAACAGAGTCATAGTTTGGAACAATTTTGCAAAAGATAATAATAATCCTATTATTTCATTAGCAGTGCTCTTTAATGAATTCAGTTTCAAGGTCTTACATTCACAAAGTATTTGAGAAGCCTCAGCTACACTCAATCTTCAGACATTTTACAAGCAATCGCTGATCTAAATTCCACTTGAGTTATTCTTTACAGCATAACATACTTAAAAGGTATCAAAGTATTAAATATAGTACAACAAACAGTGGTATTTAATTCAGTTATATAAAATATTTTTATCTCCGCTCAAAAGATAATGCAGATAGCAATTATGATAATAGTGCAGATTATACACTACAGCACCCATAATTTACCTGCTACAATTTTACCAAGGCAAGCATTCTCCAAGTCTCCACACTACATGTCTATTTGCAAATTCACTGTTCGACCTGCTCCGTCTGATGTTAAATGTATTCATACATATTCAAATGAAAACTGAGAAAAGTAAGTATATGACCATGGCTGCCTATTAGAATACGTGTCTCACAGAAAATATATTAACAGTGAGCTTTTGGTTATTAATATTAGCAGAGCACTATTGAAACAAGGAATGCTGTGCGCCTCTTCTGGACAGGTTCCAAGGCTGGTAATTGCTTTCTGCATACTAGAATCACCTCTGCATTTAGAGTCAAGACCTCAGGTTCCCAGACACTGTAAGCTAAAGGAGACTTTCCAGCAGCTCGCTGGAGGAACTATCATGTGTTAAATGACTTACTATATTACAACAGAAAGCAGTGTCACAAGCCACTGTAGTGTATATTGCAGGGATTAGAAGCCTTTAAGCGTGATTTAGAGGTGGCAAGCTGCAATCGATTTCTAAAAGAAAAAAATAAATAAAAAGGCATCTTCAGTTCTCACAAACAGCTGTCCTTAAAATTTGTACTATTAAAACAGAGGTACACCCACAGAGAAAAGGGCTTTACAAAAAACCATACTACACTTAATGACTTGCTGGACATTCATCATACTGCTCTTGTTGATTCATTCTCTAGATTAGTTTAGCCTCAGCATGGAGGGGGAAAACTAAAGGACAAGAGAAAGATTTCATACTTGTCTTTCAGGATCTCTTATCAATCATAGGGCTTTTTTTTTTTTTCTTCTCCTCAGTTTACAAAGCACTAAGAATCACTCCACATCATTGAGTAGGCACCAGATTCTGTCAAAGTGATGTGCCTCTATGATTTGTTACAGAAGTGGACACTTCAACAGGTTTTTAAATACACTTTAAATAAAATAAGCTGGAAAAGGAAGAAAGATTTCAGGGAATGATCCGCAGACAAATGAATGAGAGCAGCAACAGTGAAGATTCCAGAAAAACTAAATTACCCTTGAGCTAAAGATCCTACATATTATTTCTTTAAGGCAAGAAAAATTCACTGCTCAAAGGAAAAACATCCTAAGACTATTTACAGCAGCCCATCCAAGCCATCAACTTGGCAGTGCAGGACAGTTCAATGCAATGCATATTGTCCATGCGAATCCTAGAAGTCAGGACACCTCCTCTAGAAAGGGAAAGCAATATCATAGCTTAATGCACCTAATTATTAAGTCTCTCTTGGATTCCTGTGTATTTTTAAATAATCTTCTCCCTCTCTGGCATTTGCCTAGGTATTTTTATTATTTTTACCATCTCTTTTTAAAGGTTTTAGAATTCAAAAGTTCACTCATGTTGACCCACTGGGTTCCCACATCAGAAATCTCCCATAGGAACACAGCATTAGCTCAGCAGAAAACCATGCTGACCTCTCTGGTTATCTTACTTGGCATCAGAAGCAGCAAATCAAAACACTAAGGGAACTCAGTTCCCTTCTCTGTGGAAAGAAGGGAACCACAGAGGTGCTTAACATTTGTTGTCAGTTTTTTCCATCAGAAAGATCCTCTCCTTCTCCTTCCCAAAGGATCTTGACTGTGTCCCAGGCAAGGAAAGAACTGCAGATATAAAACCATGGATTAAAAAAAAAGTGCCCAAGAATTTCTTCGGGAATCAGTGCAAGATATGACCCTCATCACTGAACGCGTAACATTTCCAAAGTGAATTTGGAGGTGTGCAGACCATGCCATTTTGAGTAGTGATACTTTCAGAAAAAATAAAGCCTCTTTTAGACCAAGTATCCAAACACCTGTAGCCAGTTAAAAAAAAAAAAAACAGTAGTACCTATTCTGGGGAACTAGAGCATAGTATGGAAAATTAAACTCTCTTTTCTAAGTACGCTGACTACCTGGAACTGCACCTCCGAGTAAGAACAGAAGGAATTGAACTAATATTTTGTTGTATATAAAACATTTCAGTGTGTGTATCAACAAAAACTATGCTAGATACACGTCCCTTCAATTACAGGGAGAATTATTGATTTTTTCCTTGGTTTGTTTCATTTTCTCCAAAGTAAGCTATTATCCAACCAGGACAGCTGCTGCTCTGAGCAGCGACCGGAAAAAAAAAAAGCATCTAATTTGGTACTACGTATTCAGGATGCTAACAACCAGTGTACTCCCAGCACATCTCACAAAGGGAAAAAAGCGTGCATGTTGTGAGAGGGGAGCAAATGCACATACTGACTGCCAAAATAACATCAGATCTGGAACTGAGAGTCATCGAAGCCAAATGGACATAAAGTAGCAGTGCAACTGTTTTTAAGCTCTTCTTATCTGCATGAGGTTGGAAGACACAACAGCCTGTTTATCTATGTGCATGTTTACATACACACAAATATTAAAGACACTCACTCTTCTACACAAGTTTTTGCATCCTTCATAACCTAACCTCTTGTTCTCTCTCCCTTCCCCAAGATTTTCTTCCTTTTATTTTCTGTTTCAAGCAGGACAAGCTCTCTGTAGAACAAGCAGAGAGCATCGTGGTGAGTTGCACACTTTGCAAAGCCTCCATGAGCACCAACAAGGACTTTCCTGCAGAATCAACCATCTGGCCATGAGCAGCTATATGAGAAGAAAACACTCGGTTCTCTGACATGCTACACTGGAATGCAGAATTCTCCATTTGAATCACGCACTCTCAGATTTTGCTTACAATTTTTAGAATGTAAAAATAACACATTTACAGAAGAAAACACATTTAATGGGACACCACAACCACTAAGACAGAATTCTTGTAGAATACCATTGTTTCCTGAAAAGGAGTTTTTGGAAATATCTGTAACCATCAAGTGTTAAGACCACACATTAGATATCACTGATCCCCTGTCCCCCCATTGAAAATATCCTGCTTAACAGCTTACATTCTTCAACCATTAATTCACTTATTATTTCTGGTTACCCATCAAGCAATTTGAAGGCAGAGCAGAAGAAATCCATACAAGGATACCAACAGACAGAAACTTGAAAAGAAGTATCATATATGCAATACAGAAAGTTTTCAATAGAACTTTAAAAAAATGTATATACATACCCAAACCCCTCTTTGTTTGCACTTTCTGCTTTACCCACCGACTTGGTGTAGGACTTCAGACCCACCTGAACCCAATCAAAGCTTTTAGGTAGCTACTCAATGCCTTTTCTCTGAGTACCCTCTGATGGTTTGCACCTGGGGAAATGCTGGCCCAGAAAATTAACTCTCTAACTGCCACGCTGCTCAGAAACAACTGTGGCACCAGCTTTTGTCAAAATCTCCTGTTCTATTGAAAGGTGCCCCATTTCCCACAGTGCAGAAGGCCACACAGGACAGATGGTTCCACTCTCTGTGGTCTGTGTTGGAAGGAGAGTTTTACATTTCACAGGCTGTGACATTAGCCTGTATTTTTCCCTTGTGCTGTTGCTAAGCAGAAGAAAATAGAACTCAATGCAAGTGATATACTCTGTTTTCCAAATACAAAAGTACTTGTCAGATTATTGCCTTAAAGTTTAAAATACCCAAAGAATCTAAATTTCCTTCCAGCAAATCCAAAGGAGGCACCTACCTATTTCATGAAGAATAAATCAAAGATTTATACTTCCTTCTGATGTACAGAGATTGGGCTATTCTGGTTCATTCTGGGAGTGGTTTTCACACTAGTGATGAGACAATGATAAACTGAATGGCCATGTCTCTGTCATTATGCCTCATAAGATAGCCAAAAATTCCATTTTCCAAAAGAAAACATCAGCTGAGGGATGCAGAGGAAGAAGAATGGTTACAGAGCTTATAATAGGTCCACAAAGTACATAGAAAACCAAATCTGAATTTATAGCTATCAATTTTGGCCCCTTCTGTAGGCCTTGTATATGCACCAGTGAACACTTGAATAGGCAGGATTTGCTGTAAATACACATCTAAGCTGAAACCTTCTAACAACAGCATGCACTAAGTCCCAGTGTCACATCACCCAGCTACTCCCTCTACCACGCCAGGGCTTCCAAAGTTGTCACCATCACCCGCAGACCAGCTGCAATCAAGCAAACCCCCTCCATCAGGAATAACCATTTCTACATCTTCCATGGCATCCAGGAGCTCTCCAACCTGCTCGCCATTCGTGACACTGAAAGGATTTACAACTGAGGAGCCAGTTAAGGCATTCTCCTTTAATAGTAACTTCATTCAGAAATGAAATGGGACTATTACGCAGAAAGAAATAAAGGCAATATTTTCGTAATGACATGCCCCAAAACTTCATATTGCAAAATATTTCAAAAATCTTGCATGACAGGGAGAGCTGTAGTGTAAAATGGTATTGTTAAGCATTGCAAATAGCGAACTTGCAGCCTAGACTGCCAGAGAAAAATCAGCCTCCTAAGGAGGTAGGTGGGCATTCCCTTAGGACTGCTGGAGCCACCCAAGCATGTCAGGTGCCTGACTCCACTGGGAGCAGATTCCCAGACTATTTCTGCAAATTGCACAAGGTGCCTGTCTGAATCTTTTCATGTTTTATAAATGCCTCTGTGAATTTAGCCTTGGGTACAGCAAAGAAAAAACAAAACACAAAGCCAATTAAAATGAAGCTTCCAAGTGGTGTTTTAGTTTCCTTTCTTTTCACATAAATGTGTAATATAATGCTTTACCTTCATCAAATGAATGTATTCTAGAAGGACAAAGCATTGTATCCTACACTGTTATTGGTCTGGATCTTGGAACACTCTCCAACAATAATTAATGAACATTGCCTCACTGCTCTTCTTTAATCTAGATAAGCATCAGCAATATTTTACACAGCAGGGAATAGGGGAACACAGGTGTTAAATGGCTTGCCCAAGGTCACAAAGCGCGGCTGTACCAGAGTTAGGAACAAAATCAGTTCTCCTTCACAAGACACCCATCCACAAACTTTTAAAAATACTACTGAAGTAATGCTGATCCCTTTAAATGACAAAGCCCTGTAAGTGATCATGTGCAGTCTGTGAACATCTTTAAAATCCCTGTGAAGAGAAGACCCTCCGTTTACACACGGGGTTCCCCTGAGGTGGGATGCAGAGCTAAGGAGAAAGCAAAAGGCTCAACAGCTGCCCAGCTGTGCTGTACCAGCCCTCCTTGTACCTGAGCTGTACCTGACCCACAAGCTATGCATGGAAAGAAGTGCAGGCCAGAGGAAAATGAGTGTGCTGAAGTACGATATATCACACCACCCAGTAAATCCTTAAAAAAAAAAGAGAATTCTGGACTGTATTAATTTTCTATCACACCATCCTTTTGTAAATGTGGTATTATTGGCCAAAGAGCAGTGAAGGGTCATCAAAAGTTATCAGGAAATGGCAGATTTAGGGGCTTCATTCTTGTATCTATTTCTTGGAAATGGGAGAACAATCTACACCAAAAGAAAAAAAAAAATCAAAACCAAACTCAACCAAAGAAACAAACCAAAACAACCCTCCCCACCCCCCAAAAAAAAACAACCCCCAAAAACCTGTTCTATTTCCTCTCTCCTATACAGCTTCATGATCTATATTGTTAATACAATTATATAGCTTGTTCCAGTCTTCAATTGCTTGTCACCTGAACTTGGCAGATTTCAGAGGCCCAAACTGGAGAGAGCAGGCAGCCAGTAATTGCCAGAAACAAACCCCATCTTACTAGCAAGGGAGGTAGAAAACACAAAGTATCAAAGCTACCTATCTATTTATCTATTTCGAGAAAAGGGCTACAGACTAACGACAACGTGCTTCTGTTATTCTGTCACATCAGAAGTTACCATAACCACTAGTTCTTTATCAAAATTTTTAAACAACAATAAGGAATATTTGTACTCCTTATGATCTTCCAGTCATATTGTTTGTTAGCTGCACTGTCCCCTGGTACCCCAACAGTGCTATACTGATGATGAAAGCATTTTGTCATACAAAGATAAAGCAGGGAAGTTTTGTTTTATCTGCCTCCCAGGTACCAGGTAGTTTCTGATATCCTTCCTTTAGCAGTTCCATGATATCTTTCCACAGTTTCTTAACAAATAATAAGACTAATTAAGCATCATTTTGAAAATTCATAATCTGCTAAGGGGAGAAATGTTTCCAAATATTATGGAATTATTTAGTTTTCACTTGAGCTTGTAGAATTGGAACCAGACTGTAGCTCTTGGCATTATTTACATTTTTACCACAAGCTAAAACTTTATTCACAAGAACAGTTCTTCATAAATACCAGCAGAGATGCCAAAAAATTAGATTTAAGGCCCTATTGCCTGTAACTGAGCTCTTTATGAATAAGGATTACTCGCAGGAGCAGAAGGTGCCCAAGGAGACCACTAAATCAAAACATAGACTCAAAACTAAAAAGGAATATATTATAACAAGAAGAACAGGAGAAAAGTAATCAGGGCAGACATTTGGAGCTAGACAAGAGTGATAACAGAGAGGAAACTGCATCTCCTACATTCTCAGCTGTCTACAAGGAATCAGTTTTACCTGTTGCTGGTAAGAAAGCCAGATTATTGCTGTATTAGGACCAGCCCATGCTCTCATGCCTTAGCCCTTGCAGAAGTCCTCCAGACATAAATTATCTCCTCATGTGCATATTAGAAGCAGGTGAAAGTGTGGGTACAAACAGCTGCTTTCAGCAGCTTTCCGATGGCAAAGATTTTCTCTTGGTCAGAATTCCTCAGTATACGTCTTAGATCACTTTAAAATAGACCTTGTGTTCTCTGATTTCCACCTAGATGACACAAATTTACCTAGTAAATTTAAGAATTTGACGCTGTATTATGAAAATATGTGAATCATCCAAATGCAATGCTAAAAACCCTTATAAAATACAATAAAAATTAAGCTTGTCAAATCAAACAGACCTACAGATCTTACATTAGTCTGTATGATGGGGCAAAATTCACAGCAAATAATTCCTGCAGATGTTGGAAATGCGATATTTAAGAGGATATTCTTTGGCAAGCGGTAAGGGGATTAGAATAAGAAAAATGAGGTTAGGGTAGTTGCATTTCAACCTTTCATAGCTTCGTTGAAAGTAAAAATCTACAAACTGACCTTGTAGTTGGATTACTGGAACAGGTTCTGAACGTGAGATGTAATGATCACAAATATTTTTTACAGATTTTTACTCATTACCAAGTTCCCTTGAATCTGAGCATCCACTAGCAAAGAAACCACAAGTGTGAGAAAGGACAATGTAGAGAAAGTGGGATGCTGCTGGTCTGTCATCCTGGCTGATAACGTGTCATATTCATTCTCCAGGCAACACATCTTAAAGACAAAAGAGGCCGCACTTCACAATGACAATATCTTCCTATAGTCAAACTAGAAAACTTCTGAAAGAAGTCACAGCTTTAGCTCTACTTGAGTGCCTGGATTTTCCCCTCATGAAAACAAGGTCACGGGGTGGAAAGCAAGTAAGGGAGTGTGGAAGTACACCTGGACCTTCGAGTTCTGAGATATTCCCAGGTCCTTCAGTTTAGGTGCAGCTAATGATAATGCATCATAGGTCACAAGTATTAAAAGAATGCGTGTATAACTTATATCTGATAAAATGTTTAATAAGACTGTACTAGAAACTCTAACTACGTGTGGAAAGTTTAAAGTGAACCGTCCAGATTGTATAGTGACAATTAACCAGCTGTGACTAGGAACAAAGGGAAAATAGCCTGTACTAAAGAAGAAACAGCAATGGCATTTATGTAATTTACATACATTCTGATTATTTGTAAATCAGGAATGGGAAATAACAAAGCTATTAGCTCCAGATAGGATCACTGGGCATTTGTGTTTATATTCAACACTTAATTCTGAAGCAATATACATGGGTGTAGGTGGGAATGAAAGTCATCCAGAACTTAAGGAACTAGACAAATGCCGTAAAAATAAAAAGAAAGCAAACTTATATTTACAAGATTAAAAGTTCCCCTTCGAACTGTAATTGCACAGACACAATTATTTGTTTTGGTTATATCTGAAAGGATTGTATATTGATACTGAGCATTTCCTGAGAAGATTTTAAAACAAACAGTGTCTCAGCCTCTCGATTACTTCTCATTGGGATAATTCAGGGATTTATGGTTAGTAAGGGCACACCAAACTTTATCTGAAAGGGTAGTCAGAGTGGAACCCTTTACCCATTCTGTATAAAGAACGTTTCTTACATCTCATTGACTGTCCAATGTTTGATTTAAAGCAGGAATTTTTCCTCAATTTGATTTGCAGAATACAATTGCCAAGATCAAGAAAGACATTTTATTCTTTCTTATTCCTATGGAAAATTTCAGCCTTTGTACCACCTTCAAATACAGTATCATATTCCTTTTACCAATTCATAATTAAAATAAGGCACCCTTTCTTCTCTATAGCCTTACACTGCAACAATACACATTAGTTAGAGATGTCAACGTATGTTTCATTACAAAAATCAAACTAAGCTTTATCCATGATTTTCTAAATCTCATTAAAGGTTCTTTCATATTCCAGACAGGATAAAGTAGCACTTTAAATTTTACAAATCTGTTTCCACCGGAACAGGGAATCTATTGCCATCTGTAGTTACCACATATGACAAAGGGATGCCTTGGGGGTGAGTCTGTTCACATGCAGATAAGGTGGCCTGCAATGAATCACTGTCCTCTGGAAGTGACTGGCTTGTTAATAAAAGGTCAGAGATCACAGCAGCGCTATTTCTCCAGCAGAAAGAGAAGCAGTGCCTGGATTTTCTTTATCACTTCCTCTATTTTTTTTTTCTCCTCACTGAAGTACTCTCAAGTACCTGGTCTTGCTCCTGCTGTCTCTGTTTTGCAGATGAGCGCTGCCTTTTGAGACAGCACAATTGAAGAATATACTTCTAACCAGGTAGGACTGCCATAGAATCAGACTGTACAGATTGCAGACTTCTTTGCAGAATGTGATTCAATTTCACTTTTGTTGTTAAGAACATGCATTTCTCAGTAGCACAAACCCTCCTTTTTAAAAATTAGGCTAATACCAGAAGATGTGCTTTGGAGGACATTTCTAATCAGGGATTATTCTCTAGGCCTGTCAATGATGGCAAGTTTATTTCTCTTGACTAATTCCCCTGAATTTTCTGAATGAAAATATAATAATGAATGTTTCTCCATATAACTTACTAATTTATATGTGGTAGTCAAGGTTAAGTTTCCCTTTAAAACTTGTTTAGCCTCAGGCTCCAGTTCAGTAAAGAACTTAAGATCATGACTAAGTGCTTTGCAGAACCAGCATTTTTGTGGGTTCGTCTTGGCTCAGCAGTCATTTCACAAGCTAAAATTCCATAAACATTAATCAGAGCTGGTTAACTCTTCTCACATAAGTTTTTATTTGGCCAGAAGTCTGGGGGTACCCCAAATCCTCAAATACATTTTTTTCATGATAATTTACCTAGTGAAGTTTGCAGTTAAGGACCCTAGGGCAGCTATTCATGTATTTAGACTGAGAAGACAATAAGGCTTTAGCTAGCCAGGAAACATTTCCCAACAACATAGTATACAATTGGTATAACCCTGTTTAAATTTATCATATACCCTAGAGAGCCTGCTCCCAGAATAAAACAATCCAAAACAAATACAGAATCAGGTCCTAGAGATATTCCTTATCATTGCATTTTACAGCAATTCTTTTGCAAATTGATCCAAAAGCAGTAGGGCTGCAGAAGTCCTGACAAACGGAAAACCTTCCCTGAGAAGCCTTGTTGACTGACAGATGGGAGAGGAGATACAGCAGAGTTGGGATTCCAAATGAAGCAGCTGCTCAGTGCTTAATGGATTTTATCGAGAGGGAAGGATTAGATTTCATTAATCTATAGAAACACAGTAGGTACAATCCACCTGAGCACAGCAGTACATTTTATACTGTAGCAGACTCACGAGATTGTCAAAGTGTTGTGAGGGTCTTGTCCCGATATGAATTTCAGTGAAGAAAGGGAAATAATAAAGAATCTTGAAAGGCAGTTTCTCTCACCTGCTTTTCAGTTTCCTTGTTAGAAACTTATATTACATCCCCAGCTCCTCTGACCTCACCCTACCCCTAGAGAAATCTTAGGATTTTAAAAACATCTTTCCAGGCTGGCCATCTATTTACTATATAAGTAAAGAACATACTCCACACAGTGCTTGATGCTTCTGATAGCTAAGAACTGCTGCTGCAGAAGGCCAGCCTTTCAGTCTAGAAAGGAATCGTAGAGAGAATCTCTCATTAGAGCATCCTTTGGTCTCAGTACCATGGTTGGGTGAATAAATTGGAATGGTAGCCATAGACCATTCGCAAGACAAAAAAGGGTTAACACTATTTTGAAACTGTTTCTGCTTTCTTTGCTAAGTTTCCTCTAGCATCTTGGGGCACTCCTCTGAATTGATCTATACCAGGTAACAGACTCACAGTCTGAGTCTCTTTTGCAGTCACAGCTGATCAAAGTGGGTGCAAAATTTTAACAATACAATTTTGCAGCATTTTCAACACCTTTGCGTAGATGACCATACCTGTACGAGTGGTAAAGATGTACACTGAAGTCCAATGAAATTCTCCTAGGCACAAAACGTTGACTCTGAAATACACATATTTTCCATAGGGGGAGATATGCCCTGTCGCTTTTCTACTTAAAATTTTAGAATGCATTTGGAATTCAGAGGAACATGCAATCTGCTCCACACTGAGCTCAATTCTCATTTATACAATGCTCCATTTATACCAGTCTGTCAGCTTAAAGGACCCTTGGAGTAGGAGTAATTACAGTTATGCACACTTCATGGCCCCATTATCCTGACAAAGTGGTGTAAGGAAGCTCCGATGCAGAAGAAAATCAGGTCTACTTATTTTTTAATACAGTGACTTTAATACGGTTCTGTTTTATCTTCAATTCTTTCTATATATCTCAGTCCTCTCCTGTGTGTTTTGTGTTGTTATTTCTATTGCTTGATACTATACTCAGTCTTCTTACGAATACCGCATCGTCAATAAAATATGAGAACGTTAGGGGTGAAGAGTGAGCTCTTAATTCAAGTCACATACTGAGAGACAGGGGAATGAAAGCCTATGTGTTTTGAACTTAAGCCGTTTTCATCCTTTCAGATGTGCTTGTGGTTCTGCTCTGACTACAGGACTGTCCTCAGTACTTCATTTATCAACAGCAACTCCATACTCACTGCATGGTGGAGATGTTCTTAACTCAGCTCCTGTGACATCTCATAGTTTTGAAATGATTTGATTCTCCTTTCTGGCAATATTCCTTACTTTCATCCTTCCCAGCTTTAGTAACTAGTAAACTAATGAAAAAAGTTGATTTCTCCTTTTTAATCATCTTTCTCCCATAAAACAGCTACAGGGATCATCCTTGTACTTGATGGGAAATTCTTTGGATGATTTTTAGCATTCATTCCACCATATTGCATTTTGGAAAGTTCCCTAAAACTGTATGGCGAAATGCAGGTGTGCTGGGACAGGCTGTAGGTAATCATACCAAGGGATCCAGATTTCAAGGGACAGGCTCTAGGTAGCCATCTCCGTAGAGCTTTGTCTCTCCTTGGGGTTTTAGGTAACACAGCAAGGGTTCTAGGTAAACATGACAGGGATATTAGATCCATGAGTTCTTGGAAAGCCATTAGGAAATATCTGGAAAGCTCTTCAAAAATTCCTAGAAAGATTCTAGATCAGTGAAATCCTAGAAAAGGTCTACAGCTAGGAGTTATTAGAAAGCTCTGAGGAAATTCTAGAAAGGTTTTGGATTTGGAAAATCCTAGAAAACATGGGAAATTCCCAAAAAGGTTCTACATTAAGGAATTCCTGAAAAAAAAAAAAAGTGGGAAATTCAAATAAAGCAGCAGGAAATTAACCTCCTTTGTATCTTTTGGAGTATCTTAGAGAAAGGATCAAGAGGCAGCCAAGAGGAGCAGACCAGACCAAGTGTGGGTCTCCACGCAGACTTTGAAGTCCAGGAAGGCTGACTGCTATTGAGTCAGCCCCTCTGCATGACGTGTCCCAGAGATTTACGGAATGACAAGGACCATCACTCCTGACGTACGACAGAGGTCAGTTTGAGGGTAAGCAACTCCAGGAGGGAATTATTTTTTTTTAATTGGGGGCCAGCACACATCCACCAGGTAGGAGACAGATGATTCATAAACTGAACTGTGCTTATTGTCACATCCCTCAGTGTATGCCAGCCTACATCACACCCCCTGCCAGAGATTCATACAAAGAAGCCTATATGAACACAACTTATCTCTGTTTTCACAGGAAAAGTCCATGAGTAAGAGCTAGTGCTGCCAGAAGACAGAACATTCACCAAGCATTTGTCAGGGAAATCCAGGTCGAAGCAACAGGACTCCCAATTTCAGCGGTGGAAGCCGTATTTCTAAAAGTCATGTCAAATGACAGTGGGGCTCAACTGTGCTACACTTTGTACAGAGCCCATCACCCAGAGAGACTTTGATGCAGGCAGAAGAAATAGAGCATAGGTGAAAGAACTGCCTCAAACAAGCCGAGCAAAAATGCCATGGTAGCAAAAGTCAGGTTGGTTCTGCAAAGCTGGGTTATTTGATGAAAAAAAAACAGAGTTTTTTTCCTTCCTATTTGCCATTGCTTTCTAAAGAATAAGACCCTGTGCTAGAAGCCTATTAGTAGCAACTGTGATTTAAATATCTGCAGGAAACAGGATTCAGATTCAAGAATGAAGGGCATGAATTCTACAAGGCATATTCATAGAAACATATTTTTGTGATGCAAATATAATGCATGTGAAAGCTTTGTTCCCTGCAGCATCTAAGGGCTCATATCTGACAATTCTGCTAAAGAACAAGGTAATTAATTATCACACCAGAAAATATGGTACTGGTGCTCCTCTTCTGCAGCTTCTGCTGGGCATTTCCACACTGGTTGTTCCAGCTGTGCCTGTGCAATATTTGACTTTTTGAAAGTGGCCTCCCAAATATAAATGAATATTTCAGATAAGAATTAAAACCTGAATGGAAATATATTGTTGAAAGGCCACTGTTTAGGAAAGATTTCAGGGTAAAATGGAGTATTAAGGTTAACCTCGTACTGTATGAAGTGATAAAAATCTTCTTCCCGTGCCCCAGTTCACTATGGGTTCCCTTTCCAAGGCTTGCTGGCTGCATTCTGAGAATGAATGTCCTCCACACATGGAAATTGTTTTCTAAGATGGAGCTGTCCAGATAGCTAGAGTTAAGAGGGCACAATACTTTTAGAGGGAGATTTCTGATAACATATATATATATATTCCATTTCATGAGTAAACAATCAGATCTGGACTCACAGAACACCACAGAAATCTCTGGTTTTCACGTGTTGGTAGTTTCTTATTCTGATTTGCCTTAGGTCTCACGGTACATTAAAATACGCAAATGTTGTAAGACTTTATAGGTACATCTTTTAATACTACACCATCCATGAAAGCATATCTACGAAGTAATCTGGTGAGGCACTGGCACTAAATAAAGAAACACATTTGATTCAGATTTATCTGTTGAAGTAAATACAGCTTGTACACATAGTATATATATGTTTACAACACTATCTTAGATACATAATAAAAAATACCATCTTTTCCATGCCCATTTTGTGTGTGCAAGGCTGCATTTGTACAGGCAAAAAAATGAAGGCCTCATCTTGTGCTGAAACATTTTTAGACCGTCTAGTGTAGAGCAGGAAGATGGTACATTTGATGCAGATTTGCATTTCTGAAAATCTGAATTTTGATGCTAAGTGAAAAATGGGTGTGAGCTTTAAGAGTCACAGTGAGTCAGCTCCATTACCCGGGAATATTTAAGTGCCTAAATGTCTGTATGGACATGGTTTGCACAGTGTCATGAACACTGTTCTAACATCTAAACTGTTTCTCAGTGCAGAAAAATCAATAACAATGGCCTTGATTGGAGACATTTCAACAGGAGCTTGAACTCCCAGGCATTCCTTCTTAGGCTAATAGGAATTTGTGAGGAATTAGCATGTTAATTCTAAGAATTTCCTATTCCACTCAGGAGATCTGTCATCTTGAATGACATCTGAATGTCAAGGTTCTCGTGCTTTACTGTGTTATGCTATCAGAGACATTTATCACCTAGTGGAAGAGAGGACTTAGTTCAAAAGCTTTGCTACATGTTTCAACATTTGAAAACAAATTTAGTAACAAAAATCTGTTACCAGTTCTGTTTCAGAAGGCTATCCACAAGGATGACTCTGTAGTTTGCTGAACCACTCATGTATGAAACATTTAATAAGTGGGATAAAAGTAAGACAGGAGTGCTAAACTGGAAAGAAAAACAAATAAAATCCAGCCTAAATATAGAAATGTTTCACTTATTGTAGCACTATTAATATGCGTGGCTAGAATAGCAATAAGTTCCCTCTTTGCCTTGGTGTTCCAGTTGTCCCCTTCTTTACCAATTCTTGTCACTGCAGCTCAGCTCAATTTTTACAGAGCTTTCCCCATAATGCTGTGATTTCAAAGTAATGCCTGACTACATCCATAAATTACCAACCGCTACACATGCTCCTGGATCTCTGGGGGAAACTAACCAGCGAGTTTACGTAAGAATGTTTTGCACACGGGAAAATGACTGTAATAAATAGATGCAACCTAAACTTGTTGGTCAATTCCTTTTTGTTTTATGTGTCTGAACTGTTCAGCTCAGACAGGACAGCAATTGCAGGCAGAATTTTCAAGGAGAACTCTCTGCTCAACATCTTAAAGATATCCCTGCTAACCTTGACGTTTACCTTTGCATTGACATTTATATTGATAAGGGGACCTGTCTAGTGATCAAAGTTCTAAAATGGATGTTTTCTGTATAATAAGTAATACAGAATATGTTCTCTATGGTATTTCAGACATCAATACTGCCATATAAATACACATTATGAAGATGCTTTCTTCGTGGTGGCAAGCGATGTTCCAGGAAGAGAGAAAGAAATTCACACAACGGCAAAACTGTAAACCCAAGGAATACCTAATGAGTGTACAGTAAATAATAGAAACAGATGAGAAAAATGGGAAAATAAATGCAGATAGATTTATTGCAGTGCTAACAGATTGAATGAAATGTGGTGGAAAATGCAACAAATTGGGAAATAAATATTGAACTTCTCAGCTGCTCAGATGGATATGACTAATATTTACAAATTGAGAATGTATGTAATTCAAAGCAGCTAGCAGAAGATGGAAAAGACAAGGCTTTTAGCAACCCCTTTACCAGGTAGCAGGCCACTCCGATCCCTGAGGTGTTTTCACTTGATCTGCTAACTCATAGACTGCTTTGACTTAGGATTTTACTTCATTTTACATTTTCCAAGGGACATTTTACATTTTCACAGTGAAGAGGCAAAGTATGCAAAGGTGATACCATAAACATTCAAGAAACAGAGTTTAGCATGCTTCACTATATGAATATAGACATTTTAATAAACTCATTTATAAATGATCGTCTGTAATGCTACTGTACAATGCATAAAACCTAATTAACCATAGTGAGTCTAACAGCACTTCCACTGCCAGTCAACAGAGCTGCACTATATGATGAAATTATTATGTGTGCTATTTGCTCTATACACAAATTAATTGACATTTTGGATGCTTGCTACCATGATCCTGTTACAGACTGCACTTGAAATAAAGTAAAACACATACCAAATGGAATTAAATCTAATTGAATAATGTAATACTAGCCTCAGTCCATTTCTCCCCAATCAAAGATGTAATGGGTTTTGTAATACTAATTATTAATGACTTGCAATTTGTTGAACAGATTTTTAACAGTTGAGTTAGGCTACCCACCAGCCTGTAATTTTCAAATTATCTTTTAATTTACTGGGATTACAGATTTTAATATGTGATGAAGTTTCTTTCCAAACACTAATGCACTTAATAAATTTTGGCAATACGTGGTTCCTGTATCCCGCACCTGCAGCCCTACTGAGAAGTGATTATTTTGATTCTATTGAGTAGTGGGTCACTTAAATAGTATAAATATCTCTAAACCCAAATAAAAGCCCAATGGTTCTGCCACAAATTGTGCAAATGGTTAAGATGAGTGCAAAAGAGATGCTGGAGATGATGAAGTAAGAGCAAAGTCCAGAAGTAGTGTGGATAGATAACTTTTTAAAAATTATTTCCTCTCCTGTTCCTACCCCACGGGACTTACCTAATGACACAGAAACACAAGCAGAATGTTCTCGGTGTCACACGGTGAG
Source organism: Caloenas nicobarica (assembly GCF_036013445.1). Lineage (NCBI taxonomy): Eukaryota > Metazoa > Chordata > Aves > Columbiformes > Columbidae > Caloenas > Caloenas nicobarica. Next base: position 6,204,192 of record NC_088262.1, on the reverse strand, counting down.
AGATTGAGGGTAGCAGGGCTTGATTGTACCAAAGATGACAGTCCTCAAGCATTTAAACCTCCAGCTCCCGTGAATGGCACCGTTAGGAGCAGTTTCCCCTCCTGGCAGACATGAGCAATTATGAGTGGTCACAAGGTCAACATACTTTGCTGAATAATAATTTAATAAACTAATTAAATAATACTATTAAATAATACTTTTTGACTGGGACACAAATTTGTCCTTACATCTCCAATACTTACTTTAGCTTACCACTTATTACCACTTTTATTATTTTAATGAAGAGAAAAAATGTCATATTCTTGCTAATAAAGTGATTTACAATATTATCCATGTTTTTGCACTTTCCCAGATTTTTTTTTCTTGATGCAGAGTAGAACTGAAATTCTAGCCTGTATAATGCAACTTGCTCATATTAAATTAGGCTTTTTGTTTTACTGATACAAAGCACGAGGACAGAAAGCAAATTGTGGGACACAAAATAACTTGTTCGTGAAGGAGTTAAAGTATTCATCAACAGGAGCACTTTGAAGACACAGGAAATTCTGATCCATCACTTAGCTGTAGGCTTATGCGACATTTACAACAAGCGTGTATATTTTGAGATAGTTGACAATGACATCTTTATGTTTTTGTTATCAAAGCTTCCATCTTACAATCCCCTTTGGTCCTGAGTATTGTTAAAAATGTGCCAGGGTTATGGCTGTTCATACCTTTCCTCTTCTAAGTGGTACAATGATCAGAGAAGAGCAAAGTTTTATGATCCCTTCAAGGTATTTGAAAATGACACTAAATGACGTTTATAAAGATTCTAAAAGTCAGAAGAGCTTTATTTTCTTTTTGAGGGCTTGTTCTCATCCTTTTGAATTGTGTTAGATGCCAATTCCTCCGCTCTCTTTCTAGAAAAATAGGAAGCATAAGTTTCACAGGTCCTATAAATCTACTGAGAGCACTTGCAGATCAGCCATCGTGGACTTTTTCTGAGTAACAGCTTTTCTCAGGACTTACATGGTATTAATCTTCAGAGCTTACTGCAAGCATTAACCGTTATATTTTTGCATCCTCGTGAGGAGTATCCCCATCTTACCAAGGAAAACTGAGGGAGATTAAATCAATTTACAGCCAGGCATCAGCACAAGGAATTCTCCTACAACCTGGAAGATTTAGAGGAATGAGTGAGGAGAGGTTTATTTTCTTCTGAACTGTTGCAAATGAAGAGAAAAGGTCGTTTTGCACTGTGGCTGAGGAAGTGCCACTCAGACGGTCGCTATTCCAGTCTGTTGACTATCAGCTGTAGTTGTGCTGTAGGAGACACTGTTCCTCTGGAAGCCCCCTACAAAACAACCTGAGTGCATGGTCTGTTTTAAGCACACGAATAATTCCATTTGCTCAATTACTTTCATGATGAAAGTTATCCAGCTGGCAAAAGGCTGAATCAAGGCTTAATTCCAAAGGAAATGTGTTAAAAACCAAAGGGTGAAACTCCCATTCACTTTAATGGGAACAAGCTCAGGCCCATAATTGAAGCTTTATGGACATTTGCAACATGTGAAAAGTTGCAGGGAACAACACCTAATGCTAAGATAAGCATATTAATCTCTGGTTTCAGAATACTCATATTAACCGATTTTGCCTAAAAAAATACTGGAGAAGTGAAGTATTTTCTAGCAAAATAAAGATCTGTTTAAAGCAAAGCTTAACTACAAAATGTAAAAAATCTAGAGAGAGACAAGAACGATACTACTTACTAAGTGCTACCTTGTTCTTCTTAATTGCTATTCATCATTGCAGAAAAATCCAGCAATGTGTTTCCCAGAAAAGGCAGAATGGTTAACGCATTAATATAGAAAAACAGTGAATACAAACAGGCAACAATCTAACAAGACTGTCTTGTCCACGTGGGCACAAACCTAAACAATATCCACACACGGTGAAGCAAGGGAACATCCTTTAGATTCAAGCACAAAGCTCAGGAGATAACAACTTGAATCAGTTCCCACCTTTCCCACCAGGCAGTCAGGCAGGAAAGGACGTGTGCTCAGAGTTTCTGGCTTTCCTACCAAATGCCCTGGTGGCAAATCTCAGCACAATGGGAAAAGTGCCTATTACATCCTATTGGGACACCAGTTCCCAAAGCAAACCACTCTGAGAGCAGCATAGCCTGAAAAGTTACAGCATAGCTGCCTTGACTCACACATATGTAACATTAATCTGATATTGCAATCACCATTACTCTATTTGGCATAAGAAATTATATTAAACAGGCACCAGGTGACAACTAGCTGTCAAAATCTGCAATGAGGAACCAGTGAGATCCATATCAGAATAATTTTCGAGATGTGTGTTCTCTTTTTTTAGATTGAGATGACAAAGAATCTTCAATATCAAAAAAGATATATTGCTTTTGATCTTTTAATTAATCCAAACTTGCAAAAGAGAAGATGGAGGCAGAAAAACAGAAAGCAGGAAGTTCTCTTTACTGCTTTGTAGTTACTGCAGGTGGCTTTAGAAATAGTCAAAACCATAGGGTGACATGCTGAGGTACATGACAGCAACTTTGTCTCCCTTTTACCAAGCAAAGCTGCCTTGAATGTGGCAGAAACGGTCTTGCACAGATTCCGGGGCAAGATCTAATTGCAAGCAGTGTGCTAAACCAGCCTGTTTGTGGTCGTTAGGCCAAGTGTGTAGGTAAACAAAAGGGGACACAGAAATGAGTATAGACCAAATCCTCATTTGCCAGAACGACCCTGCTGGATCACCAGGAGTTTGGCACAACTTATATCAGTCCACAGGGTCTCTGAATTGAGTCAAAGCCAAAAACTAGATTAAAAGAATGTCCCTTCTCATCATCTACCACTCTTGGACTACGCTGCATTCAATTTTTACAAAAACAACCCCCCTCCACATCCTGTTCTTTTATCTTTTTAATTATTTTTAACAGGCAAGCTTGCTAATATACTCCTGGCTGTGGGAAATAAGAATATTACCAGGACTGTAATCACTGCACCACCTGAAGTCAATTTTATCTGGTGACTTCGATACTAGCAAAAAAAAAATCAGTTTTGCCACCCTACATGCCTACTCAGAAAAACCTAATCCTGTGGGTGCAAAGCTGCCAAGACTCTCAAAGAACCTACTGAGGTTTATTGAGGAGCTGCAAGATAGCATGATGTTTTAAACACTTCTATGACTAATTTCTCACTTCCAGAAAAGCTAAATCAGTTTACATATGTCTTTTTGAATTAGAAGAATTTTATTTCACAAATACTTGTTGTCTTAACACTGTTTGCTGGAGTTCAGACATGAAAAAGGGATTTGGACTGAAAGTAATTCTTTATGATAATGAATAGCCTGACTCACAGGAAAAACAAATTGATTGACTTAATAACTAACTGCCAGTCATTTTCCTTGTTCATTTATTGGGAATGTTTTTAACTTCAAATAAATTGCATCATTATCTCTACCAGTAAAACGTAAATTCCACCTCCATTTTGATAAAGACCATCAATACAAGAAAAGAATTACCTTAATGTCCATCGCTCTGATGGATTCTTAGAGGCTGTTTTTTTACGATACGTTAAATTTTTTATCAGTTTCCTTAGTGAGATCAGCACTATTTATAAGCACTGAAGATATTATCAGAAAATACAAGAAAGCATGGCAGTAACAATATATGGAACAGGAACACCAGAAATTAAAAGGCATTATTATCGGTCAGTATTAATTTATAGTTATATTCTCAGCAACTAACCTGTTGCTAGTGGCTTTCTGATGTGAACTTGCTTAGCCTCTGAACCAGGGAGGCACTTTAGCATCTTTGGAATTCAAGCAGGGCTACCTATAGGCTTCAAATGAGACATATGACTATGAGGACTGAGTTCAGGCACAGACAAATAGGAAATTGTGATGGACAGAGGACTGCTGACAGGGAGCAAGTCCCAACAACACTCAAGTGGAGCCTTTGAGCCCCACTCTCCTTGGTTGACTTGGACGCCCAGTGCAGCACGTCCCACGCATCATGGAATCACAGAACAGTTTGGGTTGGAAGGGACTTCTGGAGATCATCTAGTCCAAGTCCTAGTTTTTGCAATTTATTATTATATTTTATGCCTTATCTGAGGTTATTTGGAATTTGCATGGAAAGACATTTCAACGTACAGTCTAAACACAAAAGTCCTTTTTGTCTTCTACAAACAATTCTGTTAAATACAATGAAAAACTACCTGTGCAAGTTCTACCTGGAACATAAATGTAAATTCAGAATAAACTTGAGACAAGGAGCAACAGTGTCATATTTATGTGATTTATGACAGCAAGGTTCAATAATATCACTGTGTTAATTTATCCCCAGCAGCCACTTTCATTTCCACAGTGGTTAGGGTCCAGTTCTGGTAATAGATTGGTAAAGTCCCTGAGCTAAACACTAACAGACTGCTGGTTTTGGATGATCTTCAAATCCCCATTTGGATTTGGAGACCCTTGAGCTTTCTTCCACCTGAGTGAATTGCAGCATTGGCCCTTTCTTTGATTTGGATTTCCCATTGATGTTGGTTCACACTTACATCCTGGGCTGTTCCCAGTGGCAATCCAGCAGCTGACTCACAAGCTCTTCCATCAGCCCTGCCATGGGGCCAGCAGCCCCTGGGACCGGGGAAAACAAGTAGGAGCAGGAACTGTTCCAGCTCTGCCAGCTTAATTGCTGGAAACACGCCACGAGTTTCAGACAACTTCAATAGCAGGTCTTTGCTGGTCTGACTTATTTTGACAGAAATGAGCTAGGGAGCGCACAGGCAAGCTGCTGTACCAGATCAGCGGGAACCTTCAGCAGTGATGAACGGCAGCAACCTCTTCCAGTGACACAGGGTAAGCCACAGTTCGACCCATTTTGCTCAGAAGTTGCCCAGTTCCAAACAATTTCTGCAATTGATCTTTTCCAGTTCAAGCTAATTTTGAGTCAAAAGAGTCAAAATGCTGGCCTGTGAGAAGGTACAAACCTTAATCCTGCTTAACTGAATTGGAATGTGTTATGTTGGTATAAAAACCTTTCAGCATGTGGACTTTGTAAGTACTTTTTGAACTCTGCTCACGTAGCTTAGCCAAAAAGCCTTTCTCTGTAAGTCTGGCCTGAAGAAACTAGGTGTCCAGCTTGTAACTAATACATTAGGTACTTTTAAACTCTGACAGAAATCCCAGCCGCAGCTTCTACAGAGTAAAATCCTCACAATTAAAATATACAAACATCCTTGAGAGACCTGTCTAAAATCTCTTCGCAGTCATTTTTACCTCTAGGCACATGAGTAGACCAATGACTGCAGTACAGCTTAAAGGTTGGCAAGATAAAGTTTAAGAAGTTCAGCCAACTGTATAAATATGAATGGGCCTCAAATAAATGCAGCAAATATCAAACCCCTTCGTTTTAGTGAGTTACAGAAGGAGTTTTGAATGGAAACTCATACGACAAAAAAATGATGCTGCGGCCAGCATTTTTGTCTGTTTTGAACTTAAATCTACACCAATGTACATAAGAGAGTTATGTTCTGCTTCTACCCCAAATACACCCTGCTAAATTAAACCACTTCCCTTGGGATTAAATATACTGTGCCAAATTCTACAGTGAAAGCCTGATCCAAAACTCGTCGAAGTCTGCAGAAATATTCCAATTGATTTCAGTGGGCTTTGGAATAGGCCCATATTGACATCTATTCAACTTTATTGAACTAAGCTTTCCTGTGGAGCTGCACAGCCAATATGGCCATAACGACTTCAAAACCAAGCCTTAAGGCCACTGCCAATCGAACTGCAAGTAAATGACAGCAAAATGAACTCATTATTATTTATCTAGAGTTTTAAAAATCTGTATTTTCTGAGCTCACTATTGTATTTTCCAGGTGGAGAAAACTTGGTTTGCCTTTGATCCCTCATAGACTTTTCAGTCTGAGTCACAAACTACTTATTTATCACAGGCCACTGAATTAAGTATAAAGCTTGCATGACTACAATAAACATACCGTGCTAAAAAGATGCACAAAAATTCATATATTTTGGAGTTTTGGCTGTGAGAAGCCAACACCAACTGCCTATTTTTTTCCTGCCATTAAAGTTCCACTGGCATTAATAGGAACGAAACATGGGATTGACTCTTAGGATTTCACATTCTCTCTTGTCACTGAATCAATTATTTGCTGGCTTAATGGACAACACACCTTTTTACAACAGGTCATCTCACTTGCTGGAGACATTAACTTTCCCATATGTCATGTCATAATTCCAAGGAGACTGGTTTAGGAACAAGGATGTCTGTGTAAATATGAGCATAAAAGATAAGGCTCTCTGCAGGTTTATTATGTCCTTGATTGTTATGTTATGATAAGAAATTAGTTGAAAAAGCCCAAAAGATAATTTACAGTCAAATCCCTGGAAAATGAATGTTTATCTGTTTGAGTAAAGGAGTTCAGTAAACATCAATGGAAACATTTACGGAACATTTCCTAAAGCGTGCTTAAATACATCTAAACTACAGAGAGAGGAAGACACTCATGCCTGTTGTAATACCACAGCAGGATTTATTAACCTGGATTTTAAAAAGGCATAAAGGAGATAATTGCATATACTATTTTGCATGACTCTGAAAACACAGAGCACTCGACAAACAAGGTCTCAGATTCAATAATAATTGTTTCTTCTGCTGACTGGAGCCTTCCTTTGATAACATGATCTTAACGGAATGATTCAGAAGGACTCCTTGCAGCCCTCGTTCCGTTAACTTTTCAGGAAGCAGATGCAAATCATATTTCAACCTCTTTAAAAATCCATACCAGTTTGGTGCTTCTGGACAACTCATTCAGTGCCCAAAGGCATATCTATGTAATGGCACACCTGATAAATGCTTGCTCACTCACAGGCTGCCTTAGTTCCCTAAATCCTATGTATTTCATTTTGCCCAAAAGGGATAATTCTCAATTGCCTAAACTTATTCAAATGACACTCAGCATTCTGCAACCCGATCAAGGAAAGAAATCCCTCTTGCTGCACAGTCTCGCTGTTCAATGAAAATTCATCATAAAATATGGGAATTTAAGTTATTCATCCCTAAAGCCATGAATGACTGTGCCTCCTGTCCAGCCTCGCTGTTGTCACTGGGCAGATGATGGCAATTAGTTTGTTAAAATCCTGACTCTCTTTATTACCCACGAGGAGAGACAGAGCAAACATCAGCAGAGACTGCTGCAGTGCAAAGAGCACTTACACTACCCTGAGAACTAGCAAAATGAATACAAGAATCATATTGACTACTAAGTGCCTGCAGTCCAGTTCTTCCTTTCACATACTGACGATTTTATCCCATCCAGTTGCTCTGAAGCACTCAAGAAATCTGATCTACTACAACTAAATACCGTCAGGATAACTTGAAACCTATGACTCCTACACATTTCTCAGAGCTGATGAAAATAACCTAGGCTGTGGTTTCTTCTCTGACAGATCCCCTCCTTCCCCATTCAGAGATCCAGGAGCCCTCCTTCTGGTAGAATCCAGACAAAGGTGCATTTTACAAGTATGTTATGGGCTGGAAAACTGTTTATAAACCCACCTATGTCGAATCTATTATGCATGCATCCCCCGCTGGAGTATTTGTAATATGACCTCTGCATACCTGCCAAGAGCTGGGCTATCAGTTTGAAACCCAAAGCATCTCTCTCCCTCCCCCCTCCCTGTGCCTCACAGTGATCAATGAAGGCACCCGCAGCCGAAGCAGTTGCAGGATCACCTTTTCACACCTGCCCTGAGCTGGATTTTCGTTTGCAGCCCAAAGCCCCTGTCCCCTCCCTTCTTTCACGACAGACCGAGCCACCTGGAGGGCGCTCCGGCCCGGGGCAGCCCCCTGCCCACCTACCGACGCCGCGCAGCTCCCAGCCCGCAGCCCCTCGGCTCTGCCAGCGCTGCCTTTGTGCGCCCAGTTTCCCTTTCCGCAGGAAGGGAACCCCAACCTCTCCCTGCGCCAGGTGCACCTCTTTTTTTTGGAGAGGGGGGGGAAAAAAAAATTGCACCCACATTTTAAACAAAGTGAGCAGCACCTTCTGGAATGTGCCTGAGAAGAAAGACAGCCGAGCGGGAAGATTTTTTTTCTTTTCTCGTGCTTTCCTACCCCCCCCCCCCCGGCTCCCGCCGGCCCGGTCCCAGCCGCAGACCCCCCAGGCGCGGTGCGGCCCCGCCGCCCGCCCAGGCACCGCCTCCGCGGCGGAGCGCTCGCCCGCCGGCCCGCGCCCGTGCGCGCCGCCGCGCCGCGCCAGCCCCGCCGAGCCCCCGCCGTGCCCGGCGCTGCCGCCCGCCGGCCCGCGGCTCCCCGCAGCACGGTCCGCCGCTCGGGGAAACGGCGAAATAGGCGGAATAGAGGGAAGGAAGGGGAAAATCCAGCGAGCTATGGTACCTCCTTACAGCTAAGGGGGTGGGAGGTGGCTGCAGCAAGCGGCTCGGAGCTTGACCTCGATTTGTTTTTGGGACTGCAGGCAGGAGTGGCAAAGCCGATGAGCTGAAAAAAAAATAAAAAGCAGGAGGATTTGAGGGTAAGTAAGAGATTGCCCCAAAACTGACACTGTTTTTTTTCTTGGTTTTTTTCTTTTTTTTTTCTTTTTTTTTGGAGGGGGTAGTGAAATCTATGCAGAAGTATTGTGGATTGGGGAACGCAATTAGGTGTGCATTGCAGTGCAAGTACTTCGCTAACTCTTCGCTGCATCCTCTTAGTGCCCTTCCTACCACCAAAACGGCGAGAAGTTTCGCTTTGTGTTTTCTTTTCCTTCTTGTTTAAATAAGTTTTAAAATATTGACATTCTTAGCGAAGCACGCCAAACCCCCGCTGCTTGCAGATTCTCGGCTTCTGCAATCCAGATTTGGAATGGGGGGGGAGACGGGGACGACCACCGATGTAATACAACCCCCCGCCCCCCACTCCGGGGCGTTTTCGTGCCGCCGAGCTCTGGGGCCGGGGGGGTGGTCGCGGCGCCGGGGCCATCCCGGCCGGGAAAGGGCAGCTCCGTGTGCGGGGCAAGACCGACCCCTGCAGTCGGCTGGCGGAAAGCGCCGGGGCTCGCCGGGGACTGCAGACACCCCGGCAGGGCTGGGGAGCGGCGGCTGCTACGTGCTCCGCGCCGTGGAGGTGCGGTACCGTGCGGGGAGGGGGGGTTCGGAGGATGGGCAGTGGGAGCGGATGCGTTGCAGCGGGTATTAATCTCTTTCCGCTCATTTTGTAGCAGCAGGAGAGGAAACCCCCACCCCTCCCTCCCCCGGCATGCTGGCACTGCCCTGCTGAGACGTGCAGAGTTTGGGGTTAACTTGCACCTGGCCACCCTGGAATAGAGACTCTCCGGACCGGATCGGTTGGGGTTTGTTGTCTTATGTCTTGTTGGGAAATCTGGTGGATTTTTTTCTCACTCGTGGAGGAAGAGCCCGGTGCTGGCAGTTGGCTTCGTGGTCTTTTTCGAAGGGCGAAGGAAGGGAAGGGATATCGCTTGAGCCACGCAGAGAGCTCGGACATGTGTTGTCAGCACATCTGGGGAATACAGTCTGCAAGTCCGAAAGGAAATTTACTGGGATCATTCAAAGTGCGATATTGATCTTTGTTATTTTTTTTCGCCGAGGGATGCACTTGGCATGAGAATCGGAGGATGGAAATTGTTTGGGAGGTGCTTTTTCTTCTGCAAGCGAATTTCATCGTCTGCATTTCAGGTACGCAGCTAGCAAAAAAAAGGCGAGGGGGGGCAGGGGGGAAAAACACCATACAGAGTTCTCAGGCTTCCCCGCAGCAAGGGACAAGAGGTACGGTTAAACCCAAATCAAAACAGTAGTTGAAAAATACATGAACAGTATATTGTCATATTGTCAGTCGGTCGTGACAGAAATCAACAACCATCAGTTCCCCCCTTAATTCCAGTGCCTGTGTGGTAATTATGATACATTGGTTGCAATAAATAACCGCGGTGTACTGATTAAGCACATGCTTATAATTCCTAATGTACCTGATTGTGATAATTAATCGCAACATTGCCGTAATCCCAGAATTTCATAGCTCCTGAAGTTCTTAAACTCGGCTAATCTGTGAATCTTAAAAGGTTCGTGGTTGATTGGTGGAGTTGTCATGCCACAATTCAGGGTCTGCAAAGGAAGGAAAGACGCTGAAGAACATGCTTCTGCTTTTAAACAGAGCTTTAGTGGCTGTGCTCTGAAAATAAGTATTAAAAAAATATAGACTCATCCAAAGAACTGCTAGGTTTGAGCTTTAAGCCTCTCGTTTTAAGCTTGCAAAGATCTCTCTCCCCTCCAGTATGCAGAAGTCGGGTAATTTCAGTTGTCACTAGAGCTTGTCCAATTAATGAATAGGCATGGCTGGGTGTCTAGCGTAAAGGATTGGAACAATTTATTCTTGGGGAAAACACTCCCTTCTACTGCAGAAGCCCTGACTGCCTTGTTAATTTGTCATGCCAGTCATGCTGGAATAATGATGTTGCAGGAGGCAGGAGTGGGGAGGTGGCCAGTTCCCTAGGTTGGGACACCTCAGGAAGCCCCATGGGGATCCAGGCTGCCCGTATCTCCTGCTGTTCCACTTCTCTGCAGGCAGCTTCTGCCCTCATTGCGTAAGTCTGGAAATGGGAACGCCAGCAGCACAGGGGAGGCACTGCAGGGAAGAGGCAGGGAGTCCTGCTAGACATCTCAGTGTCCAGCCTGGAGATGCTTAGGGAGAGGGAGCTCCAAAACTCCCTTGGGATGCTGGAGAGACTGGCCTGGGCCACCTCGCAGCCCCCGGCCCTTGCAGCAGCTCACCCTGGCAGTGCCTGTCCCCACCGCGCTTTCTGCAGCACCTCCCGACTGATCCACCCTTACAGCCCTTGGACTGGTGACACACTCACATTTGGGGTGGCAGCATCTATGTTCATTTGTATTGCCTGCACCTACCCCAAAACTTTTTTATTCCTGAGCAAATAGCATTGTTATTGGCCTGTGAAGTACCTCAGCCCTTCTTTTATCCCTGCAGACTGGCACCATCTGCCACCAGGCACCTGGGTGACACTGGCAGCATCCCAGGCTGACCTTCCACTTGTGCCCATTGGTACTAGCAGAATAATTCACTCTGTCACTCTTTAGAACAGCAAAACCTGCTGCCTCTTGTCATTTAAATCTCACACTTATCTGTTTAGCTCAGCGTGATATGCCACCTGTCCAGTTCTCTTCAAATTAGGCACTTCTTCAAGTACCACAGTGAGAATGGAAAAATGAAGCTCGTCACTTTCTTGGCCATTCTGACAGTAATATCCTGAGACAGAAAGAAGCCGTCCTTGTCTGTGCAGGTCCTTATGGCACACATTTAGCTGCCAGTGTTTCCTAATTTTCCCCCTCCTTTCCTCATCTTCAGACGTGGGAACCCAGGCTTCTGAAATGGATAGTGGGATCAGTCCTGCAGCAGCTCTCCATCTCCCTCTAGCACCCAGAACAAACTGATATCCATCTCTGTTTTCTTTTTTACTTTTTTGGGGAGGGGGGCAGGGAGGGGAAATAAAGTGAAAAAGTGAATGATGGGGTGCTTTTGCTGCATGGTTAAAGCTGTGGTTTCAAATAATTGATTTTAACCACACAGCCGATGTGTGCATGCATTTAGCTTTTTTTTTTTTTTTCTTCCTAAGGATTTTTATTTTTTTAGGAATCCTTAGTATTTGTCAGCTTGGTAAAAAGGATCGAGATCTGTGGATATCTTACTGGCACTAATGCTTCATATCCTTCCCCTGCCATCCTCTTTACACTATGTTGTGTAGCATATAATGTAGCTGGGATGTTTGGCTAACAGTGGAAGTAAGAGAAGGCGTAATGAAGCCTGCTAAGGTTTGCCTCAACACTGGATTCCAGGAACTGGGTATTTTTAGCACTTCAGCACTGGTCATTCATTCAACATGTTACTTTAAAAACCCACTAGTTGAGCACACTGCTGCAATTACAGGGATGCGAATTAAGGAATGTGGTGGTAGCATTTTTTTTCTTTTCTTTTTTTCTTTTTTTTTCTTATTGAATCGGTGCTTTCAGCAATGAAGATACGTGACTGGTCTTCTGTGCATGGATCTTTCCTGAACATTAGCAAATGCTTGATTCAGTGTCTATTTAAACCTGGGATGGCCCTCCTACTAATTCCAGTGGTTATTTGGATTAGGACTTATTACGTGCTGCTGTTCAAAGGGATGATGTCAGTCACCGAACTATTACGTTAGCTTACCATTATTAGTAAACTTATTTATTAAACACAAGTTCAATGTTATGTCACATTGTCTTTTGCTATGTATTTACGTGATGTTTAAATATAAATTATGCTGAATGTAGCACTTATGCTGTGTTTCTTAATTAAAATAAATAACAAAGTTATACAATTGGCTTTTTGGTTTCTCTTGCACAAATTTTTGTGAAACTTAATATATGGAAAGTAATTGCGTCTATTAAAAAGAGGCATTTATATTTAAAAACTATTTTATACCTAACATTTTTTATCAGTCAATTATCTGTATATATGATAGATTGCTTGATTTGGAGGAAATGATACTGAGATTTAGGAGTATATATTTTTTCAATTACTGGCCCTTATGTTTGGGAAATAATATATCTGTAAACTTTGTAAAACCAATATTTCTTTTTCTTGGCATACTGAATTAAGGCTTTTGCTACTTGAAATTGCTTATTTGAAAGGAGGATCTGGTTTCTTTGTGCAGATGCAAATAAGAAATAACAGATTGAAGAACCACAAAACCAATTTCTAACCTTTAGAAAGAAATTACAGCCCTCTCTTTCCTTCCAAGTCATGATGCACATTTATGCCTTTGAGTTGTAGTCCCTGTGGAAAAATAGTCATGATTTGTATTATGACTTTTGAGTTTTTGTTCCTTTTAATGATACTGCAGCACAGAAGGAACACAGGGTAGGGGAAGTGAAGATGTCCTGTAGACAGAATGCTGAAGTAAGACCTCTCTGGTTGTGGTTCCTTTGAAGATGCAGATAAACATGGCATGGGGATTATACTGTTTATATAGAAAGAGGATAAGAGTTGTTGGCATGATGTCCAGAATTTCCTTCCTGGGTAAGAGTACCACCAAAGACTAATTAGCATCAGCATTCTTGGGCAGGATGTTGTTCATGCCATTATGCCATGAGCGATTTTTTTGTGATTCTAGTTATTAAAAATCAATTTCAAGAAAAAAATCAGGATGCTGTTTTCAAACCCTTGCAGTATACTTCATTTAAATAAGGAAATGCTACTGTCGTGGGCATTGATTAATAAGGTTTCTATGTACATTTTCTGTTAATCCATCAACAAAGTGAGCTATAGAACCTGCATGTTTCACATCTTTGTGGCTTCCTATGAATTGATGTATTACCTCTTATTGTTTTGGCTTGTGGGAACTAATATGGATGAAATCCATGCAAGCCCTACAGCTCTCTTATTATTTGGAAGTATGTTAATCCTTTGGTGTCATCCTCAAGTCACACAGGGGCAGGTCCCTTTTATGATGTAACTTCTTTGGCCTGTTTGGCAGCACACAGGGGTCAGAAATCATGTATCATGAACAACTAAGATGGTATAAAAAAACCCCTGCGTATCAAGGAATTCCACTGTCTATTGAACATCTGATGTAGCATCTCCAGGCACTGAGGGCTGAGGGTGTATTTAGAGCACATCTGTACTTGTCTTTTTTTATCTTTTTTTTTTTTTCCCCACATTCAATTTTCTGTCTTGCTGCTTCTGTGGTCTCTGAGCTCTTATTACCTGGCATAACACAGAGTTGTCCTATAGGAACTCTAAATTATGCCAGGGCTTGAATTATCTGCTGAATGATGGTCTGTAAGGTCTGATAGCTCCTTCTGCTAGCATTGTACAACCTGAGGTAATCCAAGCTAAAATAGTCTTGTTGAAGAGAAGAGTATCAAGGCTCTAATGTCCATCAGTAACTAACAGGGAATAGTTCATTGTGTTTGGACAAAAATGTTGAAACCAAGTTAATTTTTCTTGAATAGTTTCACAGAAATAGCTTTTTCTGGTAGTTTTGTTAAGTAAGAAATGTACAATCAGGAAGGAATTATTCATAGCAAAGATATATATAGGTATCTGAAAGTAATTGTTAGGCATATAGGAGGGTATAGCGTGCAGCCTTGTGCATCTGGTAACTAAGAGCTTTTGGCATTCAATCCGTTACAGTATTCTTTTCTGCTTTGTCCCATATCCACAGCTTCATGTGTGTGGGCAAACCATCATGCCTGCATGGAGTTTGTTGATGTTGCTGAAAATCCACGTGGATTCAATCCTCCTGCTCACATTCAAACACAGGATGGAGTCCATATGTTGGCTCCAAAGACTCTCAGTTCCTTAGCACTTGAATGCTTTCTCACTTCAGAGATGGTGCTGCCTTTTCAAAAGGTGTGAAGATGTTTCTGCTTTAAAATTCTATGGAAATAGCCTTGTAGTCTCCTATAAATGTCTGCTTTACTTTTGTGTGTGTGTCCTGTATTTTTCAGCATTCTATTTTTATTGTTAGTTTTACAGCTAGAGTGTGACCAGATAGGCGCTAAAGTGCCAAAACAACACACGTATATTTTTAGCTTATGTAAAGGTAGTAGAAGGGAACATTTATGAATACTTTTGCGCATCTTATGCTGAGCTATTTTCCATCTAATAAACTGACAGGAAGGAAGTGGTAACTGCTCCTATTCTTTTCCAAATCTCAGATGAAGATACCCAGTTTTTGAAGGGACCTCTTCACCTTATTGTGTTGCCTCATTGTTAATGCAACTGAACTAGATACCAAGCATCCCAAGACAAAATTATTACTATAATAACAGGAATAAGACCCCTACTCAAATGAGCACTCTCAATTTAAGGATATTCTTTAAATCTTTAAGATACAACTGATGTTATAGAGAAGTTTTACCCTTGATATTCTTGGAATGGTTTCAGTTTTTAAGTTCTGACAGCTAGATTTTAAATTCAGCAAGAACTGAAATGGCTTTCCATTTGCATTATGAATGATCCTTGTATACTAATGAATGAGGAATTCCTGCTTAACCTAAAAGGCTGTTTTGCTTATTCGTTGCTATTGGTCAAAGTATCACTTTCTTACTTGGGTGAAAGCTCATAATTTAGCTGAGAAGAGAGCTGCTGTTTTCATCCATACTGATTGTTTGTGGCTGAACTTAACATGACAAAGACTGAAGTGGATGATTGGCCCATCTGGGCTGTTAATAGAAGACTATATAAAACTGTTTTATCATTCTCTCATTACTGGCACAAGCAGCAGACAAAACTAGATGACAGTTACGGACAACACTGACATACTGCGATAAATGATATTTTGCTCCTATCTTGTTTTTATCTTAACTGTACTTCATGTTGGAAGGAACTGAAAATTTTAAATGACTTGTTTAGAGGGAACACTGTATAGTGTGACTGCATTTCCATTGTAATGCCATCAGAAAGTGCAAAAGTACCTGTCCATACAGTGGAGACTATCAGCAAAAAACTTCCATTGTGATAGGTAAGTTGAAACATTAATGGTAAATAAATAGGAAATACATAATCTGGCATTTAGGAGAATTTACAGCCCAGCCGGTTTACAGTTGAATTCAAAGTAGTAGAATATCTTATTCCCGGGTTAACAATGGATGGTTAAAAAGCTGTCCAGGGCCTTTCCATGGAATTTCTTGAAGATAAAATTGCGAGTTATTATTGTCATAAAAATTGAGGACTGAAGCATTTTAGACCTGTGTTATGTGCAGTACAGTAGCCTTTCTGGTGAGGTAGGCAAGTACTGGGTGCCTCATAGGCACACGGGTGCCCATAAGTGTAAACTTCTTATTTGTCAATGTGGGAAACGTTTTCATGCACTGCTTGGTAATTGGCAGGTGAAGTAAGAAGGCATAAGGAAACCTATGTTTACACCCACCTTAAAAGACCTTGGAACTCCCAGAATGTTACAAATGGCTTTAGTGTTAATGAGATGTAAGCCTTACAAATTGCAAAAACTTAAAGCTTGACAACGAGAAAAGCTTTAGATGGCAGGTCTCTGTGCTCCTGTTGGGTGCCAGGTAAAGCCTATCCAGGGTTATAGCCCTAAAATATTTTTCTTTTTTCTTTTATCGTTCTTGAAAAATGGAAGGTGATCAGTTCCCACATACACAGCATACTGAAAGCAATGGTTGGAACTGAAGAAATGCTTTAATCATTTGATCTATTTTTCCGTATGAAAATGTTTCTGGTTTAGATACATGGATCTGTAACACTTGTATTTCTGTAGTAAAATTAGTATTAAATGCCCACAATTTATCTTTTGTAATATTATTGCCAGAAAAATATCACAGCAGCTGTAATTCACAAATAACTAATTAGAATATACTTTTTAACAAGACACTAAAATAAAGAGAGATAAGGTAATACCCATAATGTTATCTGTTCATTTTGGTGTTCTTTCTTCCTCCCTTTATCATTAGTGCTTTACTTGATCGAGCTCAGAATACTGGATATTTGTCATCTGGCTTTTAAGTATGGAACAGATAGAGTTGTGCACTGACTGGTCCAAAGTGGCTTCTAAGCACATGCAGGAAGGAGGAAGCTAAGCAATGTTATCCTTTTTTTTTCCCCTCTGAATGTGTCGACATCTCTAGCTTTTCAAAGTAGCATTTTAGTAGAAAGATTTAAAGGGAAAACATAGTTTTGGAAAAATCATCTTGTCAGTTTTGTGAGTTGTTTCTAATTTATTTCCTACTGCTAACTACTGTAGTGGCCTGTTCTACTTCAAGAACAGCCCTCAGAATGGAGTTTTTCTGTTCTGCCATGAGCAGAAAGACTAGCACAGCAGGAATCCTACAGAATTTGCCTTATTAATACAAAAAGAAAAAGATAATGAATAACGGAGAAAGGTCTTTTGGTACGTGTGACAGTGGAAAACTGCACAGTTTGAAGTGATGTTGGAATGACCATGTCCTCCGGCAAACCCTGCCCAAGAGCTGTACTGCTGGTAAGATGGCAGTTGGGTGACTGAAGGAGCGGGTCAGGACTGATGGCCATGGCCACAGCTAAGCTTTGTTTGGCAAGGTGACATACTTGGGCCACTACAAAGAGCATTTATTGGCATTTGCCATTGTGGCAGAGACAAGAAAGTTTCTCTCTTTAGGGAAAAGGTGATGCTGAATATCTGTGCATGTTGGCAGAAGAGGATGACGATACATTAGTAGTGTCCCCTGAAAGTGAAATTTTGTGGAGAATGAGCCATTTGTTCATACATAGGTGGAAAGCCATACCTCTTGCTGGCAAGATGTGTCATTTCCCATGTGGGAAGCTGCAGTCATGGAAGGGCTGATGCTGCTGGAAAGAAAAGGTGTTTGATTGAGGGTGTGAACAGCTACTGACAGATTTCTCTGAATGGCAATGTGCAGTCTGGATTTTTCTAAGAATGAAAGGTATGAATGAGAAGAGCTTTGCATTATATTTCAGTCAAAACAGGGCAAAAAAATAAGATGAATTTTGGCGGCAGAGCTCGGAGCAGTTTGCAGGGAGCATGTAGTGTTTGCCACACTTTCACAGATGGAGAAACTGAGGTAAAATGTCATGTGAAAGCTCACCCAGCAGCAATCTAAGTAATTACAGTCCGTTTTCACTCTCATTTCTGCCTTGCAGCACTAGGATTACTCTTGCACCTTCTTTCTGGTGGCAGTATGACACTGAATCTCCCCGGTGCGCAGTGAACCACCTCACTGAACTGGGGGAGCAGGAGGGCTCCGTGGCAGCAGGTTTAGGCGGGAAGGCAGTGACAGCCCCTGGGACGAGTCCACAGGCTCCTCGGCCTTGTCGCCCACCCCAGGGGTCCAGCTGCTTCATCCATGTCAGCTCTGACCCTGCATGGCTGAGTAGCCTTGGGTCGGGCTGTGGGGACAACTGTGAGCAGCCATGTCTCGTGCTTCAGCGGCTCTGAGCTGCCTTAAACCTCGGCTCCTCACCAGCCCTCAGCCTTCTGCCCTGCTGCTCCTCGCCTCGTTGACTGGATTAACCACCTCGACTGTGGACCTACCGCCTTGTTGAGGACGTGTTTCCTCACCACAGATGTCCCCGGCGATGGCAGGAGAGTGGCTGACCTGCATGGCTCTCCCTGCACCTGCTCCTCATGGCGAGGGACTTCCCCGCCCTTGCAAACCGCTAGAAACTTCCTCCTGAAAAGCGTTTCTGCAAGCTCTGTGCTAGTGCTGCCTTCTGATTTCTGTCTGGAGGGGGGACGGCTGCAGCTGGGCACGCTCGGCAGATTCAGTGGACGATGAAACCTGGCAGTCTGGCCCCAAGAAACAGAAAACTACCATTTTTAAACCTCTAGAACTTGAAGCCCAGCTGAGCAGCGAGTTCGTGGTCATTTCCGCTCCCTTGCCTCTTGACTTTGTGCAGTTTGCTTCACCTAGATTTATCCCCAGTGTTTAAACTTGTGTGGCTCCCCTGGGAGTGAAGGGTCACAGAACGGGGCTTGATGTGTCCTCTCCGAGGCTGGATCCCTCCTTCTCTCTCTGCCTGGGTACTACAAGGTATTTTTTCTCTTCATAGTAATAGCAGTAAAGTTACCACGGCATATAGTTATGATATATTTAAGAATTACCTCAATTAGAGTTTGACTTTGTTTCCAGATATTAGTGGGATATTAAGGTAAAATTTAGATTGACACAAGGATCCTCCATTAATGTGTGTTATTTAAATTCTGCTTAAATTATTAACTTTCATTCAGTTGGCTTATTTATGGGTTTTTTGTGACTATGGATAGCAAATAGGTTCCTGAAAGTGCAGGACTTTGCTTGCCTCACGTTTCACATCCACTTGGTGTGGATGCAAGTGACAACAGAAAGTTAAGGGCACCAGAGGTTTTGGCCCTAAATTTTGTCTTTGAAATCTGCTCTCTCAGCAGTATCAGACCAACAGGTTCCTTTACGTACTGATGCTGTTGTTGGATAGGCTGTGAATTTCTTTTGGGGGGTGAAATCCTCACCCCAGGGCATTTTGCCCATGATGTCTGTAACTCCCACTTTTTATTTTCCAGTGCATTTACCTGGCATCACCATTTGCTTTTTTGTTGTTGTTGTTCACATTTATATTTATAAGCAGTTTGTTATTGTTAGAGTATGTTTGCATGCCTGCTGGAAAACAAAGTAATCTACAAAGACTCCACAGTCTCCTCTTGTTTGCCCAGATGATCCTGAGGGTACTATGTGGCAGTTAATAATTGCAAGTGGGATTTAAAGTTATCTGCAGATGCATAATTTTTATCTTCAGTAGCCCCCATGGCACTCTCTCCAAGTTGTTAACAATTCATCTTTGCCAGTCTGTAATTGTGCCTTTGCTCTAGAGTCACAGGTATTTAGCTCACTGTGGAACAGGATGCAAACCAGAGTAATAAATAATATGATTTATTTTTGTTAGGTATCATAAGTATGTTTTCATACTTGTGAACTAAAAGCTTAGTCATCCTCTTTAGATTTTATTGTGATACATTAATACACAGATTCAGCAAAACGCGAAACTTAAAAGACATGCTTAAGTGTTTTGCTGTATCTGAGTCTTAATAAGTCATTGCATAAAACAACTTAGATTAAGGATGTGCTTAAGTGCTTTGCTGAAGCAAGGAGTAGCAGTGGTATAATGCATGAATAATTCAAAATCTTTGGAAAAGCCCAGCTAAGATAAGCAGAAGTTCTCATAATCTCTAATTAAATTACACAGTTGTGTAGAAAACAGTTTTTTATCCAGGTAAAATCATATCAGTTCTTGGTGTGGTAAAGTGAAGATACAGACTTTTCTAGTATGACTAACATCGCAAGAGAAACTGTACAATCAGAATTAAAATAATCTGGATTGCAGTTTGTTAATTCTTGCTTTATGGATGCCCTGAATGAAACAGACACCATTTCTCACAATAATAAACAAATTTCCCCTGTGCTATGGTAAACGAAACCAAAAAATTAGGAAGTGAAATAACAAGAGATGAGCGGTAATACACAATGCTTTTGCTATGTGGACTTCTGATCAACCTTTTCTTCCCAGCCCAAATTTGAATTTTATTTTGATCAGACCTTGAGTCCTGATACAAAGAGGACACCGTGTGTCCAGGGCTGTGGGGCCGCAGGGGGTGACTGGTCAGGGACGATTTGCACAAGCAGAGTTTAGTCAGAACGATATAGGAAACTTCTTGTGGGGATACATAAAAATACTTGGGGTTCTGTCTGTTCCTTTTTCTGGGACCAAAACAAGCCAAACACGTCCTCTCTGCTGCTGAGAGAAGGTGGTAGCATATTCAGTATGAGAAAAATTCCTCACATTTTAAATGCGGTAAGGCTTCATATAATATACGGTATTATGGATAAATTTCTACCATGGGCAAGTAAGTTTACATAAGTACTGCGTTATTTATAAAAATGGCTGGACAAAGCTCTACAATACATTTACAACATATTTATGTATTGGGGCTTGATCTACCAAAGGGCACGGAGCCCGCAAACTTTCTCCTTTCCCTCCTCCAGCCACTGTCCTGCTTTGGCTCAACTTGATGCTTCACAAACAGCAGCAAGTAACTCCCACAAGTCCTGTTTGTAACTCTCCCATTTTTAGTTCTTTACTCTATGTACTGGGACTTTCTGTGTCTACTGTGCTTTATGTTTTTAAATACTGATTTACTTTGCAGTAATAGAATAGAATAAAAGAGCGTGTCTGACAAGGTAGTCAGCATCTTCCTTTCAGTGCTCCTGAAAAGGAACCTTTGACTCAGATTTCAGACCACAGCAAATAACAGTTGCATTTAAATCCGTTTTGGAAGGTCTCCCTTTCAATGGCTTCTTTACTGATACATATCCTGATAACTGTTGTGGAGGACCAAATGATGAAGTGTGTCTTGATCACATCATTACATTACTGGACACCTAAGAATTGATTCTAGAACTGATTCTAGTCAATGAATACTCCAGAACTTTAAATATTTGAAATAGAGCATTCTTATGGATAAAAACAGAGTATATGACATAATACTATTGCATTATTTTTAAAACTCTTAAGTGTTTTGGATATAACATTCACTGATATTATATAAACTGCACAGAAATAATCTCCTGGCATTTGCTTGGAATGACAGTCATCAATTCCTACACGTTTATTTAAAATCTTATGTAGAAACAAAAAGTATTTGTTTTACACAAGTTTTCTTTGGATATTTTGCCAGGAAATCAAAAGCATGCTTTGCTACTAGAGGCTGAAATAAAGTGGAAAATAAAATGTTCAAATCGGCTCTTAGTTCACAGAGGTAGTGTGTAGTGGAATTACCCTGCCAAAAATGTTGGCGTTGGGTTTAGTTAAGTATTAAGCAGAAGTCTCTTGGTAAATAGTCCCATTAGAAACATCCTGTGACCTCTGCTGCTGCAATTCAGGTATGTGAGGGAACTGTGCATAGGAGCTTTACTAGTCATGTGGTCAGAATGATTTTCAATCACTTTGGTCATTGCTGGATTAAAATTGAGGCTGCAGAGATTAATGGCCTGTTGTTACTAATCCACTAAACCCCTGTTCCTGGATCTTTTAAATTGACTGAACCTATAGATTGTTAAGTTGCTGAGAGATATGGATTTGTAATGGTTTTAACTATCTTTCTTGATGTTTGGTGTTAGCGGTATCCCATTATTTATTGATCTTTGAGACAGTGATCTTGGCTATTCTTGAATGGAAGTGAACTTTATACTTTTTTATTTCTACTATTGTATAGCACAGTAAAAGTGTGTATCATTTTAAACGAATGTGGGTGAAGAAAGCTTTACTGTGTTTAGATATGAGCTGGCTTTAGTAGAGGCTCAAAGAACAACAATAGAAATGAAATATAGCCATATTTGTAGTTTGTATAAATTAGTAACCCAGTAAAATAATTGAGAAACAATGAATTTCTGATTTAAAGGGTCAATATTTCGTATAAATTTATGATTATTAAATTACTACATATGTATTCTGCATGTTTATACTAACATACAGCAAGGTAATGTGGCTTTGATTTTATAATTGACTTACAACTCTGTCAGAGAATTCTAGTGATTAAAATGTACCCTTGATTTCATGCAGCCATCTCTGTTTCTGAGCCCTAGTGACTTGGCTTATTCTTTGGCCTTCTGGTTATCTCAGTAATAGTATGTTTTGATTAAGGACTGCAAAGAGCTTTTACATCTGTTCTTGTCACAAAGATACGTAGGATAAAGTAGGCCACAGATAACTTATCATGCAAACTATGGACCTCCAGTTATTTCTTTCCCTCCAGATTTAATATTGTTTTCAAATAAAACTGGGACTGTGGAAGTAAACCCAAAGCATTTGAATTGATTTTTGGCAATTTCTCAAAGCTCTCTTGAGGAAGAAGAAAATATTAATGTAAGACCGAAATGTATATGACTGGATGAAAAAGATGAAGTTATTCTCCTGACAGCTATTAGGAAATACAGTCCTTGTCCTATAGGAAATCAGAATTCATCATAAAAATGAAAATAACAGTCACACTGGCTGAGGTGAATAGATCAATGAGAATAGTTATTGTGAAACTGAAAGGAAAAAGTGGCTTCTTTCTTATGATATAAACACCTGATACAAGCTAAACATGAGGCCTGTCCTCAGGTCATGTTCTATAGAAGACTAATTTGTGAGAACTAGACACTAATTAAACTTGCAACATGATGGTGTTAATGTTTGCAGGTTCACACACAGACTTCAAAGCTTCAACTGCATGTCGCAAGTGATTTAGACCTTGGTTTAAATTATAGGCCTGCGGTAGGGTGGAAAGCAGTACCCCGATCTTTCCCTAGCACTTAGGCCAGCCACTGAGCAGTTCTTCCTGCCTCATCAGGCTCACATTGCAAACAAACGAAGGATTTGTTGAGTGGAGAGACACCAGGTAGTTTCTGCATGTCCCTGTAACGCATTTGTGACTGAGCGACTTCACAGGGTTACGTTGAACTGCCCAAGCTAGTAGCTGAAAATGTATTGTGCTGTCAGACGGAGCTTCCTCTGTTTAGACACTTCAGGGACCAGGAGCTTGACTGTCCGCTGTCTGGCGTCCAGTGTAGTTATTTATAACCCCACTGAGTAAGTGAGAAATACTGCTCTATTAGAATGACAGCAGTTTTTACCCGCTTGGCTTGAGTGTAAACTAACAAGCAGCCAGATCCTGTATTTAGGTAAGTCAGTGTAACTCAAAAGATCTGTTCTAGTTTGTTAGAGAAAGGAGTGGGCCCAGAGTGTGGGTACTGCAGGGTCGGAGTCTTGGGATGCATCACTGTGGCGAGTTTGGCTTTTGATCAGAGGCAATAAGCCCACTAGCTCTGTTAACCTGAGTGTTAAGTGCATGGTTCTAATCCAGGTTTAAGACTGACTTATATCTTTCAACAGTTGCAAAATAAACATGTAGTCTGCTCATTTCTAGGGGGTTGTTTTTACAGCAATCATACAGAGAACCCTATTATTGATAGTCCATTTTTTTAAAGCTTCTGCCATCTCTTGCACTCTGGTATTGCTGTTTTTTTCTCAGTTGCTCTTAAAGGCAATATTAACAGATGGTATGCATTGCTCATTAAATCTGCATTTACACCTCTCCAAGGACTGCAAAGATGTTGGGAAACAGACCATGTTACTGCAGTAAGCGCTTAGAAGCTTGGAACTTGCTGTGCTATGCATGAGCAGTTGTCACTGTCAGTGTGTTTTGAGTGCTATAGCAGTAGAGTTACAAATATATTGCTGAAATATTTCTAATTTAGCCAAGTCCAGGTATGAGCCACTTTCTCACAGATTGGGTAAAATGTCTGTGTTTCTTTTCTACTTTCTGTATTTGTACCATGGTAGTGTCAGAATCAACAGGTCTTCCCTTTTATATTAACTGTCTTAATGCTGGACATTAAACCTACAAATCAGTTACACTTAATTTCCCACCTCTATTTACATGTGTCATCTGATGTACTTTTGCTTTTCCTCGAGATCACTTTCTCTATAATGCTTAGCTCTTCTGTCTGCAGTGATGACACTCTTTAAATAGATTAGATATATAGATGTTACTTTCAGGCTTTCTCAACTTGAATGTATCTTTGTCTGAAGAGGCAGCGCTTTGATGTGCGAGTCAAAAGGCCACTGCGCCAGTGTGGAATTCACTTTCCATGTTTCACATTGGTGGAGAGAGATGCAGAAATCCAACTAGCAGATAAGAGTTCTCATTTTGGCTTCTTTATTACTCTGATTTGGAACTGATGGGATCTGACTAGCAATCCCAAACACATCAATATAGTCAGAAACAGGTGCTCCCATCTTGTTTCTCTTAAGCTTTTCTTTTCTTTACTAAAGTGTTGGATCAGAAAGGTTAAGTTGTTGTCGATTCTGTGGTTCATGGAAGGTTAGGATTTAGTTCACATTTCTTTCATAGTTGACCCGTGTTAGGGATAAGGAAGCTAAAAAATGGATAGCACATTAAGTGGAAATGAGATCTACCTCTACTGTTTTTACAGAAAAAACCACTTCAGCCCTTCTGTGTTTGAGCTGGTCTAAATGGGCATAGAGAGGAATGGAATTTCAGTACTGTCTCCTAGTATTTTGTATTTGTGTTTATGATTTTCTGTTGGCTAGGGATATTTCATGTTCTAAAAGCAAAGTCTAGGAATAGATAAAAGAATGAGGATATAGACTTTCAGGGAGGATGCTGGCAGTGGATAATAGCACTGAGATTGGGGCTTTCATAGTGCACTTTGCCAGAAACAAATGAGAAAGAACACTGATGACTTTCCGCTTTCCTAATTGCTTTTGGTCCTCGTTCTAAACAGATAGGAATCATGTTGGTGGCTTCAATATGAACAAGACAATCTTTTGGTCTGAAGAATTACAGAGATAGAGAGAACTTGACTGTTCAGTCATCAACTCTTGATTTTTTTCTTAAACCCTTAACTTAGAGTGCAGAAACTGTCAGAATGCTTGAAGACAAAATTATTAGTAAATTAAATGCTCTAAAGTTCTTCACTATGTAACTGTTGACCTTTGAGGACCCTGACTGCTTACTGAAATTGTTTCATTAGTATTTGCATATTGACTTCCTGCCAAAAAGTCAATCTGCTTTTCTTTTGCCTGGTTTTGTTATTTTGAAGGTCTTCAGCTGTGGAATAAAATCCACTATGTAATGAAGAGCTGGCAGAGTTGGAAGCTTTCCAGTAAAAGCCTTCTCAGGTTAAACTCTGGTGATGCTGAAATATTACAAGTGTTTTATGTGGCCTCCTTTCCCTTGTGCCTTGCCTAACATAGCTGTTCCCGAAGAAGGGCAACAGTTAGTTTTAGTTCCCACTGCCTCCAAGAGAATGTTCTACTTGTTATTTATAGGATGAAATTTATACATCATTTAAACTTGGGACTTGGACTTTGCTTCTCTTCTTTTACCAGCCTCAAAGCAGTTCCTTTAAAGATGTTAATGATGAACTTAATGATCCATCTTATAGAGTTGATTAGTTATGATGTAAATGACAGTACGGATCCCATATCATATTTAGATGATCAGCATTTCTGCATTGTTGAAGACACTCAAATAAGCTGTCTAAAATAACATGTAAATATCACACTGAAAAAAGCACGAGGAAAGGCTGTAGCAGAAAGGGCTGACTCAAGAGCAGATTTACCTACCAGTGGCCACCAGAAAATGTCCATTTCTTTCTGATGCGGGATAGAACAGGAGGAAGATGGATGTACACTACCTCATCTTTTTTCTCTTCTTCCCCAAATTTCCTCCCCAAAACAAGAGGAAGGTCAAAATGTCACCTGAAAAAGCTGGATGGAGCTAGCAACTTTCTGTAGGCAGCTAAAGATGTCTGAGCTATGAATGTTCTATTTATTGAGGCTAAAGGGCTGAGATCTTTTTTTTTTTTTTTATGATAGACAGAAACTGATGAGCCTGTCAAATAGTTAGACTCTAGAGGATGAAGGTATGTTTTATACCTTTGCATTAGACTTCAAGTTCTGTCCTTTGGCGTATTGGCAAGGCCTGCATTTCACAAGGGATAGACTAAACTAATTCTCATGTTCCAGTCCAGCGGAGTAAATAAACAGCTACATTCTGCAGATGTTGCAGATTCAAGGAGAGCCCAATTAGCAGCATCTGAAGGCAGCCTGGCCTGTCTCCCTGGGATAGGGCACGCGTGACCGTAGGAATTCAACTGACAGGATGGAGTTCTCCTCCTAATTGGAGCTTTTGGTTGCTACTCCAACCTAAATGATATTGTGCACAGTAAGTCAGCACAGCTCCACTGATCTCGCTAAATATACATCTGACTTGCACTAGCTGTAGGCTGTCTGTTCCCAGAAATGAGCGCCGTGGGCCTTATTTTGCTCTGCAGGAACTAAGGGAACTTGAAGCAAGTGTGAGAAGGCTTTATTATTCTCAGTTATTCCCAGGTTAATACAGTGGAACCTCTGGCTCAGGAGATTCCTGTAATCGCTGGAAGGTTTTAGATTAAGGATCTCTCTTTACTGCCTATTTTTGTATTCTCTCTGCTAATATTTTGCTGCTGACTATTGCTGCAGATAAACAGTTCCCAAACTTGTTTGCCTTTGCATCCAGGGTATGGGATAATGGGGGATGAAGCAGCTCTGAAAATCCTTTGCCAGAGAAAGGAGGAGAATGTGAAAGATCTGGAACAAGAAGTGTCTATGGGTGTCAGGAGGTCAGAGCTTAACTGCTGCTGCACAGTCTTTCCCCATTGGGATTACTTTCAGGACCTTTGCCAAAAATCAGGGGCTTGGCTCAGCACCTGTGGCCCCTGGTTCTGTCCTTGCTGAATGCAGTGCCTGCTCCTTTCCTTGAGTTTCTTTTTAGCACTGCAAGTGCTGGTCTGAGTACTCACTTCCCCAGCACAGCCCGTCCTAGTCCTAGAAGTTCTTCAGTAACCCACTTGTAAAGGAAGCCCTCATGTCTCATCTACTGGACTCTTCCCAGGTTATTTGATCTGATCAGCTGCTGTTCTTTCATATAAATCACATTCACATTTATTTTGGTTGCAAATATTATGCACATTTGTACACAGATGTATACCGCATCACACGCATGCATATATTTGCATATGCAAGTGTGGTAAAAATGGAGTCAGCATCTGAGAGAAACAGATTTCCTTGATGAGCTTGAAATATGTTACAGAGCCTACGTTTTTATCAAATGAAGTGCTTTGGGCTGGATTTTGCTCTAACTGGGAATGGTTGAGGACAGCTGCGCTCGGTGCTGGGCTGGGAAGACCAGCAGAGAGTTGGTGCGGAGGAGGTTGCACCCGAATGAGGTGCTGTGGAATGGGGCAGGCAGAGAGAAAGAGGGGAGAAAATGAGGTATGAAATGAGGGAAAGAGAGTAGAGACCTGACCTCATAATCACATTGGTAGATACAAGAATTAAGCCATTTGGTAGATTTTTTTTTTTAGTTTTATTAAAAAATAAGCGTAAGGGAGACGCAAGTGATGAATTCATGCACACTCACCATCTAAAGTTGTCTTCACACTTTAGAAATATCAAAAGTGTGATTGCCTGTGCAAGGATTGTGTGGGAAAAGACACTGATTTAGCACATTCTCATTTTATTGTAGAGGTTACGGGACACAGTGAATAAAGGAGGGGATGGCAGGAAGAGGAAAAGATAATCACAAAGGAATTTAAGACTTCTTTAGATAATAGACTTTTATCACTGTCTCTGCCAGATTTCGTGTTGCTTGGCAACACACTTTAATCAAACTTTCCAAGGGTGGCCACTAATTGTATGTTTCTTGTTTCCCCCGAGTCCTGATTTGCAGAAGTGCTGAGCAGTTACAGTTAAAACAGGTCAATGGGAGAAATTTTTTGTATGTATCAAATGCTTTGCAAGTCAAAGTACTCCAAAAATTGTACACTGGGGCTACAAATCAGCTAATAAAATGTATGGAATATGTTTTATGGCATTCATTTGCACATATGTAGAAAAGGGACACCACTTCTTCAAGAATGCCCAAGAATCAAACATTTTGGGACATTGAATCATGTACTAAAATTCCATGATACTTTTAACTTGAAGTGCTGGGAAGACTGGCTGGAGTGGCCTTTCATGGCACTGCCTGCTTGGCTTCAATTACTGAGCCTTTGAGGGCTTTCTTCTGCACAGGGTGTCTAAGCAGCAACACTTTCTATCTTGGTCACAAGTGTTAGGTTGAGGAAAAAAAATACTCAAATAGTCATCTCGAGGGGAATGTAAAGCAAAACCAGCCCCTTCCTTTTACTCAACTTTCTGCTTCTAAGCGTTGGCCTCATCTGAATTTCTACTGACTTATCTAACCTAAGAACCACTAGGTTCTTAGATCATTGTTAAGTGCAGGTCTGTGTTCAGGTCTTGTTCTGTTGAAGTCATCATGCAGTTTGATCAGACTGAGGTGTAGGAGAAAGATCAGACCCTTGGCCAGACAGTTTTTGCTGTGTGCACAGGAGGGAGCCATACCTGGAGATGTTGTAGCTTTGGAAGGACAGCAGCCCTCTTGCCTGCTGTGACTTAAACTAAAGTTTGGAAACCTTTTCCTTCCTGAAGTGCAGACAGGTCTCTTTGATATCTTTTTGAAGGAAAAGAGCAAACATTAAAATTAATCTTATTTTTGTCCTGTTACTGTAGGATAACGCTAATGTGACTGCGGGCCATATATAATGTGCTGGCTGGCTTCATCCAGCCCCTAAAGTGCTTCTTAATCTGTGTATTGACGATCACAGACCATCTAGCTCTGCTAATGCACAGAAGACTATTAAAGAATTTCTGTATTAGCCTTTTATAAAAGGATACAAGCATGTGTAGGAGGTAAGTAAAACATGTAATGTTTTAATCCATTAGGAGTAACTGTGGTTCTTAATTCAAAGCCTAGAGAAAGGCAATTTATTTGAAAAGTACTTTCTGTCTCTACAGTACCTTTTACTGAAATATCTCAAAATGTTTTCCTCTAATTGTTACACAGAAATAAAGAGATGCTGCTGCTTAGTATGTAGAACCCTCTTTGGGTAGGTCAAAGATGGTTGACTCACAGCTCACTGCCAAATCAGAATAGTGGGACTTTGCACTGCACTTCACAGAAATAATTTCCCAGACAAACTATAAAGCAATGAAAAAAGCTGCCTTGAGGGTCTTGAGGCTTCCATGTCCAAATTTTGTATTGTTCTTAATGCAGATTTATGTGAGGCAGGGTGGCTTACAGCTAGTTGATACTCAAAGTTGAAATATTGTAAATGATGGCAGTTTTTTATTAAGTTAGTTAAACCCAATGCAAATGTCTGTGTTAGCATTTTAAGTGGATTCTGGCCTCATTTATCTTGATTTGTGGTTGAAATTGTGTTTACAGTTGTGACACTAACCTGACTAGTACCGTACTAGTTTCTGTTGACTGATTTCATGTGAATCGATGGCGCCTCTGGGTTTGCAGAACAGACTTTGACTTCTTTGGGAAAATGTGCCAGGGAGAAGGGTAAGGGGTGTTAGATGATGAAGCAGCAGCTTTAACACAAAATGCCTGTTCAGGGTGATAATTGTCCTAAGGAAATAGGCCAGTGCTGTGTCCCTCATGTCACTTAGTACTGTCAACCCCTTTTCACCACAGCATTTGTGCACATGATGCCGCACTACATTCAAGAACGTGGCTGGATGGAGATGCTATGGTGTAAGCAGGCGTTTGGAGTTTAAGGTTTGATATTTTCCTTAGTCAGCCTGCTTTAGCCTATCTTTGTCATTTTTTTTTAAAAACCTGGGATGAATTAAAAGTTGTTCAGGGGAGAAGAGAAAGACTGGCACTTGAGGTCAGAGGTGACATGATTTCAGAATTGTTGTGCTTTTTGAGCCAGTTAAAGTTTGCTCAGCTTCTGGATCACCTTGACACTTGCTCAGATTACAGCAGTGCTGTCTGTGGATTACCGCTGTGTTTAATGGCAATGGACTGGTTGATGCCTAACATTTTAATGTGTACTTAGCCTCTGATCTGTGACAAGTCTGTAATTGTGTATTGAAAATTCTTTAAAGCTGTGTGGTAAAAAGTGATTAGTGATCACTTTTGGATTATTGACTTAATTTCCAAAATTGAATGCCTAGTCTTCTGGGTTTTTGTTTGTTTTAATAGTCAGTAATGTAGCTTGATGGTAGAAAAAACTGTAGTTGTGGTTTTTTTTCACTCCTTGGTGTAGAGTAGCTACCAAAAGGATTAAAGGAAAGAAAATGTTGACATCATTATGTGGTAAAGATACAGTTTGCCAGTCATGCCAAAGTGTCATTTTACTCATGCCAAATTCACCAAAAACTTTTGCAATTGTTATAATTAAATACCACTCAAAGGAGAAAATATGTTCTTTTACTCTAAGCCACTTCTGTGGTAGGGGGAAGGGGAGGGCATAGATCTCCTTTCAACTCAAATCCAATCCACTGTTATCCCTACAAAGACTGTTAGAATAAATATTGCCCTGTGACTGCTAGGATAAATATTGGGAATTATGAGATTGTCTTTGAAGAAAAGCATATTTTAAGAAAGCATGAACCCAAAATGGATTATTTTTGTTTGAGTAGTCTTCTGCTTTTTGGGGAGTAAACAGACCTCACTGACTTCTTTAATGTCAGAGGTTGTTATTTTATTTACTGTCCTGACATCTCCCACACACTCAGGCTGCTTCCTAATGGCAGAAAATAATGAAAAGAAATGGTGAGTGTTTGTAAAGTAAATATTATCACTGTTGGGGGAATCTGCTGCTGGCAGAGCCCCATATCTAACCAGCTCAGCTGTGCAGTGATAGTGCAAGTCCAGTGCCACATTCTTTCTATCGGCCTTGGCTTGCAGTTAGGGAAATCACAGTTAAAGAAAGATTGTGATACAGATGGGTCAGAAAAAAAAACCTTGTTTGTTCTGGAACCATATTCAGTGTGTATTTGAAGTCATCAGAATAATTCCTATTGGTCTAAATGTTTTAAAATGAACCTAGTGTAAGCTGCTATGAGAGCACCATTTATCAAAATGTTGTGTTCTGTGGAGTGCTGCATCAGTCTTGTTGAATCTTATTAGTTGTTACTTGTAGAATCTTATTAGTCGTTACTTGTACAAGAAAACTCTTTGAGTTACATGAATTGCTTGTATTACTAAGAGTTGTAGTCTCGAGCTCCCTATATATGATGATGTACCGATAAGAAGACCGTAAACGTGTGAGATTGAGAGCCAGGAGATGAAAATAGGACAGGGTCAAACACTGCAAAATGGACACACATACAGAAAGGGCTTGGGTTAAGGTCTGAAGGTCACTAGAATAGTTTGAAGCGGGTGCAGCCATGGTTGAACTGTGTGTTCTCCAGCTAAGTAATGAGGTCTCTCAAGTTTTTGGATAGAGGTGATCTGTATTTTGTACTGTTTCTAGCATATGACCTCTACAACTTTTTGGTGCTGCAAAAAGTACAAAAAATAAATAAGAGCAGTCTTATCAACATATTGCTGCACAAAGTTGTGTTGGGTAAAAAACAAACAGATGCCACATACACAGCACCATAAGGATTTAAGAAAACACATGATTCCTTTTAGGTATGTGGCTGGATCAACTCCAAGCATGTGTGGCAGGATGGGGATCAGTCTGACTAATATGAAATAAGTTGGCATCTTCTGGTACTGAGCTTAGTTTCCTGTGTAGCTGAGTGAAAACCTGGCACTGCAGCACGGCAGTTGCAGTGAACCTGGCCTGGTGTGAAGCTGAAAGCTGGATAAAGGACCCTGGTGTAAGATCCTTTCCACGCATCCAGTTTTGTCATCCAATTTTCACCCTAAGCATCCGTCTAACAGGGCTCAAAATCAAGTTTACAGAGTCAGTGGTATTGTTCATTGCGTAATTGTATGGTCACCCAGCCAGATGCAGTGAACTTTGATCTGTGTGCATTATTCATCAGCCATATAGAGTTTCATGAACAGCTGGCAGGCATTTGTGCAAAGGGGAGAAGTAAAATGTGCAGATTTTGGTCAGTTTCTCCTCACTGCTACTGTGACAGTTTTTATGTCTGTGAGACTAATGTCAAACTTTCATAATTGTTTTCGACACAAACAAAAGTTTGTTTGCTTTAGATTAATTTCAGTATTCCAAATATTTTTTTTAAAAACCTGCTAATCTCCTGACTAGTTTGCCTAACATTTGGGAGGTTATTTCAAGTGGGCTTAGAGTTTATAGAATAGCTGAGACGTTATGCATAAAATTCAGTCTGTTCCAGTGGAAGATCAAAGGACTGGGAGTAACTGAACTTCCTACAGAGTCTGATTTCTCATATCAGCATTGTTACTGACTTCCACATGCCTTTCCACCCATTCCTTATCTACTTGTGCTCCTCACCAGCCGGACACAAACCAGATCTGATCCTGCAGCCACCGAGCCAAGTTAGCCTGGTGTTGTGTATTATAGCCAGCACGACCTGCTGAGAGACACAGCAGTCTGGGTCTGCTTAGATATATACGTCATGTGTGACTTCAGCACATCATGGTAAAGGAAATCACAAGTCAGTTGTCAGCAGAATGTGGTTGATACTTTCTTTTTAGCTCTGCAGATGCTTTGAAGTGGGCAGTCTGGTCAGCCATGCCTTTTTCATCTGTACCAGCAACGCTTTCTGCACCCATAAATCAAAGCCTTAAGTGGCAAAGGCTGAAGTACAGGGAAGGAGGCAGGTACAGGACACCAGGACATGATTTTTGTTAGATGCTGTGTTTATGGAATAGATCTAGAGGTCTGCATATCCCATTGTTCTCTGTTCCCATCTACAATGCTCAGGATATGTGGAAGACTCAGCCAGCATTTGTTTGTGGATAATCGGGTCTGGGATGTCTGTGTCTCCAGGGCATGTAGTGTGCCTTCAGGCAGCTGCACAGCAATGAATTTGCCAGAGTTATCCTGAATCATTCTTTGAAGCATTCACTGATCAAAATTGAATACAATAAGAATCTTAACTGAAAGAAACAACACTTCTCTGAATTGACCTGAATTCAAGGACGTTTCTCCCTATTTCTGGTACTTCGAAAGCTGTTGTACTGAGGTTCTTGGACTTACTGCTGTTGGAGTATATTACTTTGTACTATTGCACTGTGGTTGTCTTTTCAAAGTTTAGTATCTATACATATCAATAGATGGACAACTGTTTAGCATTTTTATAAACTAAATGATGTGGGCAATGAGTCTCATTGATGGGCGGGTTTTTCTGAACTGCTGCCATATTCAGCAGTAGTTCTCCCAATAGTTGGTAGGCAGCTGGTGTTTATGGCTCAGCTACTGCAATGAGTGTTGTCTCCAGAACTTCTGCCCCATGACGTGTGCAGGAGGCAAGGCTGTCACAGCTCCCAGGATTTATTTGATTTTTTTTTAGTCAATGTCTTGGCCAAATATGGAACATTTAACAATAAAAAGGGTTAGAAAAGAAGACGACCTTTAGAAGTATTTAGAATAGAGGTAAATATATATAAAATACGGAAGAAACCTGAGTAACAGGTGCAATGTGTCTGGTTTTCAAAGGGCACTGGAAACTACCAGGTGTCTCTGCTTTAGATATGCCAGGCTGATAAGGGGGGAAACATATACATTTAAAATCTACAACTTCCATTTCCAGTCCTGAGTTGGTTTTGTCCTCACTAAAAAAAAACCACAAACGAATCCTTCCTCTTGCTACAGGCAAGAATAAAAGACTATCTGAGACTTCTGTAGATTTTGATTTGGAAGAAACAGTACCACACAGATGAGAAAAAGGAAAGCTAGGAAATCCCTGATGAAATCTCTGCAGTGGCATATTCCTCCATATAGTTCCCTTGAACTAAATACAATTTTTAAATTCCTACCTACTCTTTTTTATTTTTCTTTTATCTATATCCAAAGTCTCATCTCTCAAAGGCAGGGAGAGAAAGCTATGAACAACAGATACCCTAATGAAGGTGCTTTTTTTTTTCCTACCTGGGATTTCTGCATCAATAATTTAGCAGGTGATTAAAATTGTAGATCAGCAAAATGAAGCAGGTACAGGCATCACAACCAGGGTGAAATATCTTCCATCTTAACTTCAAAATTAAATGACAGAGAGCAAAGCAGCATATCACTGCTTTTGACTAATGGCTAAAGTGGCTGAGACTGAATAGGGGACAGCTTTGCAAGGACCGAGAAGCCAAGAAATTTAGTAGGGTTCAGAAGGATAAAGCTGCTCTCTACAGTCACCCAAGGCAGACACAGCTGCATCATTTCTAGCCAAGAATATTGTTGGTTGGGATGGGAATAACAGAATAGCAGCAGAGTGCCAGAATAACGCTGCTACCTCAGGAATCAGTCCAGAGCGAGGGAAGGGGATGACTTCTTCCAGGATCAGTGGATAAACACAACTATGGACAGATGGATGATTGAAGTAATCTCTGAGGGATATTCCACAGAACTGCAGGGAAGCAAAAATGGTGTGTAGGGGGAGGCACAGAGACTGATTTGTCTCGTCATGACCGGGAGCATGACAAATTTTAAAAAACCGAAAAACATTCTTCCCCATCTTCACCTAACAAGTGGGATATACAAACAAACGATGCTTCCAAACTAGTAAATTTTTTAGGAATGTCTGTTGAAAATAGTCCAAAATAAACCAGTAAAAGCTCTACGTTCAGGTATTTATATGGCTGTCATCACTGTAGTATCTAAGCAGTAATTAATGAATTAGGAATGTCGGTATAACACAACATGGCTGGCAGCTGAGATGAATTAGATATGTTCTTTTCTGATCTGTCTTGTCGTACCCTGGCAGCTGATCTGACTAGAATGATTTTTCTCTCTTGCTGCTCCTCAGTTCCTCTACTGCAGTTCAAATTTTCCATAATTATTTCCCATCTCTGATTTTAGAACTCTGAAAAAAAGCTGCTTTTCTTCACTTTTTCCAGATTTGGATAACCTTTCACCTTAACATTGATGGTTACTTCAGGTAAGCAGGTAGTAGTGAAATATATGTACCGCATTTTATTTGTCATCATTTGGGTTACAGGGACATCAGTGGATTGAGGTGTTGATAAGACTACTGTATTTTCTTCTCCACTTTCCTAAGCCGCCTCTTGTGTTGTAAATTAAATTTATGCAAACTTAATGCTGGTGATACACAATGTTCATGTTCATCTTGTGACCAGTTTAATACTAATGGGATTCTGATCTGTGAGCTTTGTTTTATTAAATAATTTGTGGTTCATTAATGACATAGTGGGGAAGTATAATTGCACTTCGCGACCTTGGATAACTTTTCATGATGCAGGGCCAGAGGGTCTGCTTGCTTTTGGGGGCCTCTAACAATCATTTCCTGTTAGGACTTGCTCTGACTCGCCCCAGCTATCTCAGAAGCAAACAACTTTTAGTTATTTTTCTTGCCTCCAGTAATATACACTTATTTTCCACAGTTTTTTCCAGGAACGTGAGTGAAGGAAATGTATATAAACCCCCTGAATTGTTAACACGGACCTTGGAATTTTTGGTAGCGCATGACATCTCATTGTTTGGTAGCACACAGAAACCACCCTGATCATCCTAACTCTTTTTGGCAGTTTAAAGGGAATTTAATGAGCTCATTGATAATTAAGATTCTTCTATGCTTGCCATGTATAGTAATGGGAATATGCATAAATTAGGCTCTTTTGAAAATCTGCATGATGTAGAAACATTTTGAGCAAGTCAAGATCTGCTTTAGTCTGAAACAGTACTTTATGTTGAAAAATACATCACAATCATCTTAACACCACTGAAAGTACTTCTACTTACTGGAAGAAAGGCTGTCACTTATCAATTCAGAAAAAATAGCTACGAAGTTGTTTTAATTTCCCCCCATTCTGTTAAGAAATGTCTAGTAACCAAGAACCAACTATTGCTAAGAAACTGCTAAACTGCAGTGGTGATGGTGAAGAGCAATTGCAATAAAGCCACATTATGATGGGTTCAATTTTCTGTCCTGATGCCACTGCCTGAAATGGATCCATATCTTGGCTTATCCTTTGACATTAGATTTCTTCTTGATGCTGGCAGAGCTGTTGTTATATGTCCAGAAAAACATTTTTTTTTGACTTTGTGATCTCAGAAAGCGCCAGGACATAATGTTAAGTGCTGAGGATTTAGGTAGCGCAGTGAGCTGTGAGATGATCTGGATTAGAGCCCTGACTGTCTACCCCAGGATGACTAGAAATCTGGGTCTCTGAAGACAACTCAGTACAATAAAAATAATTTTGCCTCCCCTTTGCTATTAGCTTTTGAATGTGTTGTTTGTTGTGATGGTTTCTCTGTAGCTATATTAGCCAGGAGAAAATGACTCTTCCTGTCTCAGGAAAGTGCATCATGTTGTCTTGGCTGAATTTAGAGTAATGTATGTACAAGACCTATAGGCTGCCATTCATAGTTCTAAGTTTTGAAGGGAGATTGAAGGCAGTCGCCTTCCCTCTTATTCAGATATGTCCCTTTGTTAAGATTGTGGAAAATGCTTATAATATTATTGCTTAAGCATTATGAATTCTCTGCATATACTGTAGCTCTTCAGAATGCTTCCATATCACGTTCTGGACCACAAGTTTTCATGTGCCTTAGAATTCAGTGGGATTTGAGGCTGCTGTGTATTTTGTAGGATCAAGCACCTAATATTGATGCCGTGCCATTAGTCTTGAGGTTAATTGGAAGACCTTTATTTTTTCCCCTTGAGTTTGCCTAAGCAGTGATGAATACTTAAATTCTAGGCACAGCTCCCTCATGGGAAGACTACAGAAGAAATAATTTCTCTTTCCTGGAGCCAAAGATTTGGGAAAAGGAAAGAAAGATCTGCCTGTGGCAGCGAACAGGACAGTCCCCGACTGTTTGTACTCTTCCTGATGGGTAACTTTCTGTTTAAAGAATACAGAGAGCAGCCAGGGTCAGAAACCTGATGAGACATCAATATCGTATGTGCTTCTAAGGAAGGAACTTAGTGGTTTCCTTTTAAAGGAAGCTCTATTAATTTAGCATTAATAATGTATTGAACTTTAAAGGTTCAAGGATATTGAGGCCATTTCTTTGAAGCTGCTGAGTGTCCCCAAACCACATCGAAATTAACGGGAGTGGAGAGCATGCAGCGCTATTCTGAAGTGAGTGTCACAAGATAATTTGCTTCTTTTTATTGCATTATTTTATAGAGTTCTTCAGACTTTATATCTAGACATGATTAAACAACTTATTGGAGAGGAACCACCCCATCTCACACAACACAGAGTGGGCTATTGGTTCTGCTGACACTCCTGTCAGAGACTTTGGAAAACACTAAGACACCAAATTGTATTCATGTGGTTTTTGACATGTTTAGTTATGTCGTAATGTTATGCCACATTGTTTCTCACTACTGCCAGCATATATATGAGACTCACCCTATATATGAAATCTCACCCTTTGGTCCAGGTTTTTAATGGGAATCTTATCAGGAAACAAAATTACAATAAGTAGAAAATACACAGAATAGCCAAGTCTCTGTGCCACAGCAAAGTTCCCATGATAGTGCCTTACTTTTGCCCTCTGATGTGATAAAACCAGGTCACGTCCATTTTGCTTGCATTGAATACTGTTTGGCATTCACAGCAGCAGTGAGAGCTTTTACACATGGGATGGCGGAAGAGGGATTTATGGAATTGGAAAGTATTAACTTAATGAAAGAGCATTTGCATGTTTTCCGAGCAAAACGTTATCCAAATAAATAAAAAAATCTGGCATAGCTGGTGAAAGCATTTTATTTATTGATCCCTTTATAATCCTTTGTTTTCTTTTTCCTCCCTCATCATGTGGTGATGCATACAATGTAGGCTGTAATATTCATAAGCAGACTAACCTTTCTTGTTGTAACTATGCACTTATAAATGATGCTTTATATAGTGCCTGAAGTGTGTGTCGTTAGGTTCTTTTGATATAAAAAGGCTGCATAAAAACATCTTAAATAATAGCTGCAATTATGTACAGACTTGTTTTAAACAAACTGAACGTTAATTATAGAGGGCTGAATCTTCAGCTAATTGCATCTGCTTAGTTCCCCTGTTTCCAGGTCCACTTCATACATGTGTACTCCATTTGCTTTAAGAGGCTGTCGTGGTTTGATTGCGGGATGACAATAAAACTGTGGCAGATGTATTGCTAACCCTCTCTCCCCCCTTTTCCCCCTTCAGCCCCTCCCTCTCCCCCCGTTCCCACTAAGGACAGGTGACTGGGAGGGAAAGAAGGACAGAGAGAAGAGAGTTGGAAAAATTAAAAATGTTTTACTAATGCTGCCAATAAAAATAGAGAAAATCATACAAAATATACAAAACCAATCTAGAAAGTCCCGGCAACTGCTCCGGCAGATGTGGGGCCGGCACCCAAAGTCCTGGACTGGACTCTGCAGCCAGCCAGAGCTGGACCCAGTCTGTCACTGGGCCTCAGTTTGCAGGGACGACTCGCAAGGTCCTCTCCCAATGTCGGCCATAAGGAAAAGGGACGAGGTC
This sequence comes from Caloenas nicobarica, assembly GCF_036013445.1. Classification (NCBI taxonomy): domain Eukaryota; kingdom Metazoa; phylum Chordata; class Aves; order Columbiformes; family Columbidae; genus Caloenas; species Caloenas nicobarica. The sequence continues at coordinate 6,165,640 of NC_088262.1, read as the reverse complement.
CTTGTGATCCCCCACTTTTATATGAAGTATCACGTGAATGGGATGGAATACTTTAGTTGGTTAATTTTCAGTTCACCTCCTGCTTGCACATCTGGCGAGATGCATCATTATCAATGACCTTGCATTCCATTGCTATGTCTACCAAAACATGTACCTAACTTTCAGGAAAACTGCAGTTAGTAAGAAGACTTTAGCTGACGGGGAAATTCACTAAAAGAGAAACTTGTTTTTGACAAAACCAGGACAGAGGCAAAAGCAGCTCCTTCTATGACTGAAGATGTTGAAACTGATTTTTAGAATGAGAAAGTCTGTTTTCCCTACAAATTTTAGGCAACTCATTCCTTGTGTTTAACAGTGTGCAAAATATCCATATAAAATGTAGTAATTAAAGCTATTTAAATTAATTACAAAGTATGTACGTTACCTAAGATTCTGGAAATGGAGTTTAGCAAAAAAGATTAAACTTTTCCTTGTAGCTTGTTTTTTTAAACCACCCTGCACTGTTCCCTGTAGGGCTAATTTTGTATTAGAACACATGATCTTCTGAAACACTACAGGAAAATTCCTCCAATTTTAATTTCTGTCATTGGCACAGCCATCTTGGACTACTTGTCAATGACTGCAGAATGTACCTTGAGAGTGATGAAGCTGCTCAGAGTGAACTATGGAAATCTGAATGGAAAGTCACATAGTATTACAAGCAATAGCTCCTGCTGGCTGGGAGAGAAACAGGATCAGGCCTGTAAAGCCCATAGTCTGTGGGACACAAAAGGTGGATCTAAGGGAGGATCATACCAGCATCTAATTCCTTATCATTATATCTTTCATTTCAGTGTGTCACCATTCTGATAGCAGCTTTGAGGATTTATTTTTCTTGTAGTAAGCACTGGGTCATTTTTCCGTGAGTTTCATATTAAAATATTAGCAATGAATTAGTGGTTTGCACTAAGTTTATTATGAAACTATATGGCTCATAGTTGCAGCTTCTTTTAATCTCATAACTATGCAGAAGAGTTAACAGTGATAAAAACCTTATCATGCATTTAATGCCACGGCAGTACTAGCCAGGTTATCAGAAGCAAGACTCTTAGGATGTAAATTAAGGACAGATAAGCAGGCAGAGTGATTAGTATAGCAATTAGAAGAGATCAGATCAATAAAATTCAGATGAAAAAAAATTTTTTCCTAGCTGCTGTGAGCCTGGTTCTCTTCAGTGTAGCATTTTTTATCTGTGTGAAATGGCAGTAAAGTGAATGGAGAATTCTGATCTGCCAGGATTCTACTCTTGGCTTATGCTCACATGAGAATGACATAAATGATGGCATCAGATACAAGACTTTTTATCTTTTATTTAAGTATAGAAAGTAAATAAGTAATCGTAGAATGACTTGTTGATATCTTGCAAATAAGCATATTTACTGAGGGGTATTTTGTATTAATTACGGCATTTTATATTATGTCAGCAGTAGCATTCCAACAAGATGAAGATCTCTTTGTGCTGCAAATTATATGCAGATATTTGAGCATCTGCACCATGGTACTTGCTATGTGATACAATGTTATCTGATGATTTTAAAATAGTTTTACTGACTGAGCAACAGATTCTCTTTGAAACATAAACCTACTCATTTTAACCTCTAAACTGGATACAGTTAACTGATGACTTTATAGGGCATTGGCATCTTTTTTTTGGCATCTTTTTTCATCTGCAGAAAAAATGCTGTTTGCATTTACTGTACTTTTTTATAATCCTGTACAATGCTGTTTCCCTATACATGGAAGTCACTAGGAAACAAAAATGCACGACATCTTGCAGAACTTAGCCTGTGATTTTATGTTCCAAATGAGACATACCTACAATAATCTGACAAAATGAAAGCAACACGTGTCATATCAGCTCCAAATAAATATCCTGTCTCCTCCACAGCAGCTGCACTGAAAGAGATCTGACATAATGGTGTTATATCAGCAGAGCTACTAATCTCAGATACTAGTGATTTCAGTACCGAGAGAGAGGACGCTGTAGCAAATGGAGGTCATTCAATATCCTTTAGCACTTTGCACAAACGTGGCATTTTGCACCGTCCCTGCGAATGGCAGGATCCAGCGCTGATGCTGCCGTTGCTGTTGCAGAGCAGCTTGTGCAGGTAACCTGCTCCTAACAGCACCGGGGCTATTCAGATGGGCCTGGTTACTTTGGTGCCTTGCAGAAGCAACAATATTTCTTGGAAGCAAATGGCATACTCTAGGTTTTAGTGGTAAAAGCAGAAGTCTCTGACATATCAGAAATTATTTCTTTTTTTTCTTTTTTCTTTTTTTTTTTAAGATATTTAACCCTCTTGAGGAATACAGAATTACTTTCTAGACCTTTGGTCTCCTTAGTACCTTAAGGAACAGGTCATGCCAAAAAAAGTTGCTGACATAGAAGAGTTGCAGAGTTCTGGTGGGAACACAGGAGTTTCAGGATCCACAAAGCAAACACATTTATGGTCCTAAAGAGGGAGAATTGCAATGAGAGGTACAATAGTTTAACTGAAATAAGAAGGATGTGTAGAGAATTTTGCTATTTTCAGTGTCATGAGGTGGTACATAGGAAGAATCCTTTTCCTTGGCAACAATTCCTGAGCCAGAAGGTTGAACCTGTTTACCCAGGCTCAGTGCCATTCTGTCAGATGGGCACCGATACACCAATTGTATAGACCTCGTGTTGCATGTGCAACAGGTGTAAGTGTCCCAGATAGGACTCCCAGCAAGGACTGTCCATATGTCTGCTCATTCTAATTTTACATTCCCTTGTTCCATTACTAATCCAGGTATGGGTCTGAATATGTTTCAAAAATAGAGAACAGCTTTTTTCTCCTTTAATAAGACCTCTTGCCCACTTGTATAACATAGATTGGAGTAATGGTTTAGAAGAAGATTTTAGAAGACAAACTTTCCTCTCTGGCCTTACCAGACCCCCTCCTTCTGCAGTCAGAGAAATGAGAGCTTTATAAATCTTTCCTTTCTAAGCAAAGTCCCTGTAGGATCCATCAGAGTAAATCTTGGGCACCAAGCTAGGTTTCATGTGCACAGCAGAGTGGAAATCTGTGTTCCATCACTCTCTGCACTATTTTGCAGGATGTTTTGCCTGAACTGGTATAAAACATTGAGACTTCAGGGTTCAAGAAAGAGCGTGGAACTGAGGATTGTCTCCTTCGCTGCTCTCTCACAACAACCACCTGCCTTTCCTCTTGATTTCCGTAGTGGCCTCAGTTCTCTGTAAATCTGCAGGACTCCCAGTGTTGCTCTTGCCCCATCTTACATATTTTATATGGCTATAGTACATCATCTTATTTTGCTTATCGTACTCCTTTCTATGCGTTTCATTTTCAGGTGTATTGAAGAGATAAGGATCTGGTATCTGTGGGATGTGCAGAGTGATGCCAGGTCATGCTCTTCTCTGATAGCTGAAGCAATTGCACAGACATCCAATTATTTAGTACAAAACTTTGATAATCTAATTTTCTTGCATGTCTCATGCAGTCTGTTCCATACTAATGCAACAGATTGGGAAAAATATGACAAAAATCTGAGTTTTCATGATATTCCTTTTGGAATTAGCATTACTAAGTGTTGGGGCAACAAACTGAAGCAGAGCTGCAGAAATGGCCCCTTTTGATTTTGCTTTAATTTAAACTCTGAATAATGGATTACATTTTTCTTCTGGAGCTGGCATATATCATTTAGACTGGCCACAGAGTGGGCAAAAGCAATACATTTTTGATTGTATATGTTTCTATGAACACTGACAGAAAGCAGGTGCATTTGAAAATACCCATCCTTCCTCTATCTCCATACATGCTTTTTTCACCCACTTCTAAAATGCAGCTGCCTTTGGCTGGCTGAACCAGCTTTAGCTCTGTATATTGCTACTAGATGCACTTTAATGCAATGGAATTTTCTGGGACATTTTAAGTAGAAGAATGATTGCTGTGCTTTGTTGGGACTCACATATTAGTATCCTCTCCTATTGCTGAAGCATCTGGAAATCTTTAAGGACTTCTGTTGCAGAGCGTAGAGGCATAAAAGCAACCTGCATAAACCCGTGCTGAGATCCAAAAAACTGCAGTTCAGACTGGATATGAATATTTTGCTGCTCATATATTTTGATTATGAGTTGGGATGTGCCATTTTCCAAATGTTAGTGTAGTACAGTCCAGTGCAACAAAGCCATACACAGCTTGAGTTCTCTAGGCAATGGTATAAAAGCTAAAATAATGAAGATAATGTCATCTTCAAACTGTAAAGAGTGCACAGTGGAACAGTCCTTTCAGTTTAACATGTCACCATTCAATTACTGTAACAAGCATCAGTACTGCAAGGAGAAATGTGCATCCCCTCATAACTCATTCCGCTGGTGTGTCTGGATTTCTGGTAAAGCAGAGTGTTGGTCCTTCTGTCAGTATGTTTAATTAACTTCAGCTTTACTTTTGCTTCTGCAATTTAGAGTCAGTTAAATCCTAAATATTGTTTTGTTACTGGTAGAACAGTATGTAATGGTCCTTGTCTTGTATTCTTTTTAGTCTGAATGTCGCACTTTCTCTGTAATTTTTAATGACAACAATTTTTATTATATTGCTGGAACTATTCCTGGGGTAGTTGTGTCTTTTGTATATAGCATGTGATCTACAAATGAAACTGCCACAGAAAGCTGCTAAATCCAGCATCTTCTGTAGCTGAGTATTTATGTTAAAAAATATTGGGTGAAGTGCAAGAGATTGAAAATATCTCATCAAATAAAACCAAGCCCAAACTTAAGCTAATGATACACAAGGTAGCTGAGCTTTCTGTAGCTCAGTGAAAGAGACTTGCTCTAAATATGAAAACATCAAGCAAAATACAAGTGGAGGCAGAACATATTTCCTTATCAGCTCTGTTCTGCTATGGAAATCGACTGCACATTTGTCTTGCTGTGTGTCTTTATGCCCTTTGAAAGTATTTCCACCTAACAGGGATCTTACATTTTGACCACAAAATTTGCTCCAGTTCTGATTTCCTTGAAGACAAAGACAAGTAACGACTTTATGAGAAGCAAACTGACTGATCAAGACCTTTCTACTCTTGGCTTCTCAGGAATTTAGAGAAGTCATTTAAGCAACAGTCTCATCAGGGGCAAACCTTATCCAAAATTTACATTTTTATTGTTGCAGCCTTCAGAATATCGGTCAAAGAAACCTTTAGATGTGTAACTGCACTGTGCTATCAAACGCAGCTGTAATGGAGCTGGATGTCACACGTGTGGAACAGAAGCAAGTACCTTGCCTGGCTACCGGGGTAACACAGCAGACAGAGAAGATAGCAACAAAAATGATAGTCCTGCCTCAGCATTATAGCATAAGCCAAGATTCGTGAAGCTATGGGCTTTGAATTTCTGTTCCAGTTTTGGAACTCATGGGAACGTGGGATGAGAGGAGAAGTGGTTATAGACACAGCTTTGCCTGTGGTTCACTCTGTCACTTCTTCAGAGTGATTGTTGGGGAAGTTGGGAAAGGAAGGGGAGAAACTGCTTTTCAGTCCACCAACTTTGACTCAGATATTGATTACTGTATATGAGCCCATTCTTTTTCTCTGCATTTTTATCCCATACTGAATTTATGGGTGGGACAGAAACCATCATTAGCACTATAGATCCTCATTTTCTACCTGAATTTTTAAGTTCAGTAATCAGTTCTTTAGAAGCTGAGTATGTTTTTCTGTATGAGAAGCAGGGAAAAGGTCCTCTAAGATACAGATGCTTAGCATAATTCAATAAATTGAATAAACATCACTCAAGAACTTGAGGAATGGCTCTTCTGTAGAAGATCATACCCTGTTTAGAGTTTCCAAAGTTTAGGTAATTAAATATTTCCTATGCCTTGCCTTAATTTTCTGCTGTCTTTCATTATGTCTTTCTAGCTCAACAAAATTCACCAAAAATCCATGAAGGCTGGTGGGCTTATAAGGAGGTGGTCCAGGGAAGCTTTGTTCCAGGTAAGTGTAATTTTAAAATCTTAATTTTTATTAAATATTTTTTCACTGGAATTAGTATAGTTGGGTTTGGAAGAGATTTTTTGGGTTTGGTTTTTTTTGTTTGGTTGGATTTTTGTGTGTGTGTGGAGAGACACCTTTCTGAGAGAACTCTGAATTACCCAAACATCTTGAACATTGGACTAATCTAGCACACATCCTCAAGAACTGGTCCAGAAGGACAATTATCAGCAGCTCCCTGAAGCAGCCATGCAGAAAGCCAGGGTAATTTGGGGCACCTTTCTTGCAGACTGTCATGTTTCTTTCAAATTCAACTCTGAAACCTGCAAGCCTCAGCAGAAGACAGAAATCCCATGAATTTTTACAGAACAAACAACTGTTTTCAGCAGCACCTAGATTTTGGAGTCTTTGAAAACCATAAATAAAGCATTTCAAGGATGCGTTTTATGGTTATGATCTCAGACTAACACATCACAAAGGGTATGTTAGTGCATACTAAGTTGATCCATAATGTTAGCAATCACATGTCAGATCTCTTATGAGATGCTAATTAGCGGCGGAGAGGTGATGGCTGCGGGGCAGTCTGAGGAGCTCGAGCCCAAGTTACTGACTGATGTGCACCGAAGCAAACAGCTATAGCCATCTGCTAAGATATTTCCTTTCCACAGCTGTTTGTCCTATCCCAGGGCTGAAGTCACCACCCCCAAAGATATTAGAAAGGAATTTTTGTCCAAGACTCTGTCACTGCAGTTCAAAAGTGGCACCTAAGTTAATATGATTGACATGAATACAGCTCTTTAGCTGCCTGGGGGAACAACCAGAGGCACAGAGATGACTAATTGGGGGTGCTGGCATTGTGAAACACTCCAGGATGAGCTGCTGGAGTTTGTCTGTCACAGCTTTGGCTCTGTGAATACTTTTCGCCTACTTCAAAGCAAAGGCACTGTCTGTCTTTGAACTCTCACTTCTTTCATGTATAGTTGTGTAAGAATGCATTGAGGAGTGTATCACAATACGGCTAGGTTAGAATATGCCATTCAAGAGGTTTTGCTCTTAATATTCTGTTTTCATTATATTTAAGTCAAGTCCTAACAAATGTTCTGGATCCTGCACAAATTTGTCTTTGAGCAGTTCATAAAATCAAAACATTCTTCACTACATTCCCCAAATCACAAACTCACTATACTCTGCGAGAAATTTTAGAGAAAAAATTATTTCAAATCCCTTTCTAATATAATATGTTCATCTGGATTATTTTTTTCTCAGATTCTGGGATTCAGAACTTAAATGACGTGTTGTAAAACAGTGGCAAACTTCAAACCCGAACATACAATAAAGTTTCTGAAAAGCTCATATATTATGCCATCCCCCAATAGGGGTCTATTTCGTACATTGAGGTTGGTGATCACTTAGTTTGGCTGCCTAAATAATACAAAACATAAACCTGCTGATGGCTACTCCTGCATTGCTCCCTTTTGTACTAACCATAACATTTCTTCTAGTCTTATTTTGGGACTTCAGGAGGCTGCAGCACCACTCACCGTCTGCTATGTTTTTCTTGTCAGTGAAAACAGTGGTGCTGTCTGAGCTACAGCAGCGTTTGGAACAGCCTGCACACACTCTGCAAAATCAGTCAGGCTGGTGCCAACTCTAAAGAATTAACCAGCCATATATAATTATTTAGTGGAACAATAATAGCAGTTTTTCTTTTAGAAAGCAATATATTGGAACACTTCATTTCTTCAGGGTGATAAAGCATAGATTCTGGAAATCATTCACTTATTGATTGGAACTTAGGTTAGTATGTATAATATTTCAGCTTTGGTTGTCAGTTAAAGACAGCTTGAAGGAAATATATTCTGTACCAAAGATTTTCTTGGTTTCTTACTTCCTTTGGTGATTCTGCAAAAACTGACTGTTTACAAATTGTGTAAATAGAAAGGAAATTTTTTTAAAAAAATATAATGAAATATAATCAAAATGTAAAACCATTGTCTCACTTTTCAGTGAATTATTGATACGATTAATTATTTTAAAACAGTGAGGAACAGATGAGATGACTGCTTTTAATTTGGAAGAAGAAAGGAACACTGTTGAGGGGAGACATTTGATGGCCTCAGTTCTAATACAGATATGGCGACATTTGCATGTCCTCATATAAAATGTAACCAAATTATAGCACTGAGGTTTGAGGCACTCTCACATTAGTAGTAGCGCTGTACTTAATGAGACTATCAGAATAAGTTTGTAATTTTGAATCTTCCATAAAAATGTAAAGAGGCTGATGAAAGAGTGACTCACACCTCAAAGGTTTGATTTATCCCTGAACTTAAATATGAACAAAGTGGAATTTAGCATATTAGGATCTGGTTGTAGTTCTATATAATACTGTACCTTCACAAGGAAGTACAATTCCATGTGGTACATCTTGGTCTCCAGAATTAGTCAACATTTAATCTTATTAAAAGAGTTTCATGGGTACTATGTCTGAATTAAAGCTGAGTTTTCCAGATTAATTATTTCACGGGTTGGATTTTCCTGACAAAGCCTCCAATGCTGCTGTTATGTGGATACTCACATTTTACTGAGGGATGAAATGTCTCTTGGCAAGTCAGTGATACAACTGAGAGAACCATGTCATACGTATTTATAGCAAGAAGTGTGTTTAACAATCTCAACCTGTGTCTCTGAACAACTTCAGGCTTTGTGGGTCATTTTATGAATTTACCTGATTTTAATACAAATGTGAATCTGCTTGCTTTCACGAATAGATGGATAAATAATGCAAGATACTGTGTTTGAGTGGTGATCTGTAATATTCTCTTTCAATAGCAATCATAGCAGTGGTAGAAGAATCAAAGTTGACATTGATTTTGAAGATGTATGTGTGAGAAATGGGATTTGTTTTTTCCTTTAAGAAAATGCTACAAGTTGCTGCTGAATAGAAGTGCCAATTTAATGATATTCTAGGATGTGCGCTAGGGGCATCTTGCCTGTGTAACGGGCACATTCTTTGCAAATTCAGGTGAGAATACGCCAGGTGTTCATGCATCTGGCTGTGGTCCAGCAGTCTTTTGTCTGTCCAGTAACTCTTAGTAATTAAGCAGGATTAAGGGCTTTGTCTTAAACACTTTGGTAGCGATCCCTCTCTGGGGCTGCAAACCAAGCTGAATGCTGAACTCTCATCTACCCGGTAAAAAGTGCAAAATTAACTTCAAAGGCAGAAACCACTTGGGCTGATAGGACAGCCCTGTTTGCTGTAATTTCTGTCGGGCCATTTCTGCTGCCAGTGACTAGCCCTTGGAAGAAGGTGCCAACAAGAATTGCTCCATTATCAAGCAATATGCTAATTTTTTTTTCAGCTACATCCAACTTCTGCAATGGCTTCCCAATATGCACAGGAATTTTTCTTCTAATGGATTTCCAGTTTCTAGCTAGCTTTGAATTACCTAGAAATCTCCCTAGAGGCTTTGGGTGAGACCATTTCCTGAATTAATAACTACGGTCAGTCTCAAGCCAGGAAGAAAAACTGCTGCTTCACCTTTCTGAATGGTCTTATCCAGAGATGCAAAGGTGATGAGCAGTGAGAGGTTTTTAGAAACTCTAAAGGGAATAAAAGGGAGGAACAAAAGGGAGGAAAGGGAATAAAAATGGGAGATTGATGGGGTAAGTAGGTTAGTCACATTATCTTGTCCAAACTGCATTATAAAAGGCTTAAATGTATCAGTTTCCTTCCCCTGTTCATAACCTTTAATGTTCCAGTGGTGGGTAGTCTAAGCTCACACTTAATAGGAGGAGTCAAAGAGAACCAACTGTTTGTAGATGCCCTATGCTTGATAGTAACAGGTCGACTATTTCTTTTCCCCCTAAGCTTCCTTCACTCGTTCAGCAAACAAATAAATAAATTTTCCATGGCAAGCAATATGAAGTAACTATAGTAAGGAACTCTGAAAATCTAAAATTTTAAACCTTGCCAGACTTGTGGTGGGACCACAGTTCTTTGCTAAAGTGGTCTCAGATCCTTTTTCCCTTCACAGCCTTATTATCTTTCTTGGGTGTGTTTTTGTTCCTCCTGTTATGATTAATATCCACAGAAAAAAAATGGCATGTAACAGTTGTATCTCAGGCTTTGCTTCATTATACTGACAGGACCAAATGATTCAAGTTGTCTTCCTCTCTGTTTCTGGCACTGCAAGGGTCAAACCTTCCCTGTACACCGCGGACTGCGCTGGGCAGGCTGGTGCATCCCGCTGCGGGACCAGCTGCTGCCTCTCCTGGGGAACCTGCAGGTTCCTCCTGCTGGGACACAAGCAGTGTCCCCTTCTACTGCAGGAATGTGCTCATATGGAATTCCTTCAAGGCAGTAATCTGCAGATCCCCGTCATTTGTTGTACCTCAAGCTTTGCTGTTAACCTAGATGCCAGTTTGGGGGATAGCAGTACTCCAATTTTTGATGTTGAAAATTCTCTTTCCCACTATCGTGAAGTGGTTGCTGTTTGCCTTGCAGTTACACAACACTAATTCAGGGCTACCACAGGGCTTCTAGCTGAGAGAAAGTTCAAGAGATGTCATTACTATTTGGGCATTTATATCCTCAGACAGGAGAACAGGGCACAGTATCCAAAACATCTGCTGTCCTACACACTGTGGAATCTACAATCATTATAGAATCTTGAAGACCTACACTTACTGTTGGTTAAGTAACTGCTCTTTCTGCAAATGTAATGCAATTTATTTTTTAAAATATTATCCCAGCCCACTTTGAATTTGTTAAAAGTGAAAAGCCAGCAAGCCCACCTCTGTGATCTTTCAAGGGTTCATCATGCTGTCATGAGCACATCCTCTTAAGCTTTTGCATAAAAAAGAAGGATCGTTCATGTACAGGCCCCTAGATGTATCATCAAAAATGTGGGGGCCGGAATAACAAAGTAAGGCTAGTATTAGGAATCTTTCTTTTCTTAGGTTCTTCACTGTGACCTAAAAGCAAAGGATGGAATTTCAAGTATACTGGTATATACAGGAAAGGTTTTATCATATTCTTGATAAGCTAAATATAAAAACAGTTGAGAGAGTGGTCCATGACTAAGTCATTAATAACTGAAAGGTTGTCAGTCCTTACTTTGAAGGATTATTCAGGATAGTTCTAAGTGCCAGGCAGCAAGGCTCCTGTGTCTTGATGCTGCTGAGTATATGTATTGGTGTATTTATATATATAAGTTTATCTTATCTTACTCCTTGACAGGCTGCTCTTCATACAATTTATTAGTAGTTCTTGTCACCCTTTGTCAATAGACATTTTGATGGTATCCATGTCTTAGAGGAGTAGAATCGAAGCATAAAAAAAAAATCTGATAGAAGAGTTAGTGTTTGCTCAGAGACCCAAGGAACTTTTCTAAGCTAATAATCCAAACTGAAAGTGAGTAATGACATCTGCTATGGCTGAGTATGTAAAGAGGGGACTTGGAGCTTTGGCTGTTAATTACCTCCTAGTAGTAGTCTTTTTGTGTGTGTGCATGAGTTTTTGTACAAGACTGATAGTAGCAGTCATGACTCCCTACATTAAAACTACCCTTTCTTTATAGTTTTTCTGTTGTATAGTAAAAATTAGTGTCTTGTGGAGAAAGAAGTCAGAGAGAATAACAAGGAATAGTATTTTTCTGTGCTAATAATGGTCTTGTGTGGTGGCATGTAGTTGGACTTAATCAGAGAATGTTTACAATGCTTCAGCTGATGTTTGCTTAGCTGCTTCTCCCATGAATCTGTATGGGATGAGATAGGGAGGGATCACAATATAGCGTGGAAATAGAGATAATGAGTGACACTAAGAGGTTGCTATACCGATCTCCTGTCATTATCCCACTTACAAAAAATGCTCTTGTAAAATGCTTTGATGAAGACAATTATATTTAAAGAGTACTACAATTACAGTTTGCAATTATCAATTAGGAATCCATCTCTTATTTCACTGAGACTATTTACATTAGGATATTTTAGTGACTTCAGGGAGATTATTCTTAACTGTTCCATTGGTGATGAACCCAGCACTACAGAGGACTTTATATTAATACAGCATGCAGTTTTCAATTCGTACACCTCATTAGTGCAATTTAGTGTCATTAGGGTAGAATTTGCCACTTCATACACAGGAAAATATAGTCACTGCAGCTACACCCTTATCTGTCGTTAAAATAAACTCCTGTGAAACAAGATCACACCACTAGTCTGTGTATGATTACACAGAGTAACTCTGCTTGTTGGTTGTTGTCAATAAAAGCTTTAGAGTTACTCATAAAGAACTTCCCTGTCAAATCCTGTCCCCTGCCTAATGGAGAAAGGGCTCAAAAAGAAAAGGAAATGAGGCTGTTACCTACAGGTAGATACATCATATAGCATGCAAGTACTTTCCTTATAGACTGCTATGATTTACATTGTAAATATGGAATCAGAGGATTGTTAAATCATAATATTTATTCAGTAGCCTGCAAGAAACTTTATTTCTGAAGGTACCATGTATGTGTAGGATTACTTAGAGTCTTCAATTACAGATTGCTATTGACTTGATAGTCTGAAACTACTCATTTGTACTCAGTGAAAATTTCCTTCTCTTGTAAAACCTCTCTAAAAAGGTCAGTTGTGAATTCACTGAACCATGAATCCATTGAACACACTCGGGAACAAAATCCATGCTCATCATTTACCATGTCTGCCTGCCTACAAGTACGTGGAATTATTTGGAGAAGTTTTACTGCTGTTACTTACACACATTAAAATACAGCTATCGTATAACATCACCCCACCATGGCATTTCTGCGCACATGCTACTTGTGGTCATCGAGAGATTTACTATCTCTTATGAAGAAACTCACCATAAAATACAGTCACCTACTTAGTGCATTTCCAGCTACCTACTGACCCTGCTCAGAGCTGTAAATCACATTATAGTTAATGACTCTGGCCAGAGAAGGGAGCTTCCTGAATGTTATTGATTGTTTTTTTCTACTACTGAAAATATTACTTTAAATTGTCACTTTTTCCTTTCTGAATAGAGTGGACTTCTATATTACGGCACTTTTTCATTTTGTATTTGTAAAATGCACAAAAATGCATTAGTGTTTCCAGACCAAGCAGTCACCAACTTTATAGTCAGGACATAAACCCTGAAAATAACAGCATAACATCATAATGGGAAACCTGACAGGTCGTTAACTACAGCTGTGCAAATGGCACTGCTATAATTCACAAGTGCATGTAGGCAACACCACAGCCTGCAACCCTTCGGTATCGGGTCAAAAGAGAAAAACACTGAAGTATGTAGCAGAAAATAACCAGGTCACACTGGAAGTTGTTCACTTGACAGCAGAGCACATTGCTGAGAAATGTTCCACCCCAACACAGAGGTGGTTCTTTAGGACCTTCTTGTGACCTCCCCCTAATTTACCTTTTCTGTGTCTCTAGTATCTAGGAGCTTCAGTTCTGGGGGCTCAGGTGAAGAAGGAAGGTCTTTACACAGAGAGGTCATTTTATACATATTAAATGAGATGTAGGTAAAGAAAGATGGAGAAGGTGAGTTCAAGGCAACAGTCTGGAGGCTGGGAGAGAATTAAACAAGTTTGGATACCTGTGTCATCAGGCTAGTCTACCCAGTGTCCCTGTGCTGTTGATTAAATGAGAAAACAAGATGTTCCTGCTGATATTTTGGAGAAACCTGTGTCTTTTGGCTGACTGAAACAAGGCGGTACAGCTGCCCCAGCAGAGATGCACAGGAGGATGAACTGAGCGTACCAGATTTGCCATTTCAAAGGCTCATTTTAATAGAGCTGAAGAATGCCACATGATTATTTGCAGTGAAGTTTTGGCATTATCTGATACAGTATTATCACTTCAGAAGTGAGGAAGGAAGAAGGGTGGAAATATGCAGGGCAAGTCACAGCCACTGTGTTTCAGTTCAAAAACAAACCCAAAAGCTGAAAAGCATGAGCATTTAAACAATGACATTTCAATCAGATGGTGAGAAGATGATGTTTTTCTTCCTTGCATACAAGACATACTTTGGTCACCTTTGGTTTGCTAATATCTCTCCTATCCAGGCATTACTTTGTTTCTACACTAGAATAATCAGAAAGTCTGTCTGGCTGATGCAGTCCCTACTAAAGCCACTGCCAGTGTTGAAAATCCTAGGTTATTACTTTTGTCTGAAAATGGGTCCCACTGAAAACAGTGGGATTTGCTTGCTGACTCAAGTGCTACTTTCCTTGAATAAGGAACTCAAGAACTGATTACTTTAAAAAAAATTTTTTTAAAAAATCAATATTTAAAAGATTGTGTTCTTTTTACAGTGGTTTTATTTAAAACCATCTCTTTCCAACTTCTTTAACTGGAGTGAAATTACTTATTTACACAGCTGTGTAGTGTAGCCTCTGTCTTTTATCTTCTAGAGTGTTTACACCACAATTGCATTAATAACATGATTTTGAGGATATCCCATTTTAATACTGCATCCTTTGTTTCCTGTGGAGGGAAGGGGCTGAACGGAAGGAATAAACCTTCACACCTGGGATTGTGCTGGTGTTCCCGCCGCACTAACAGGTAGAGGATGAACAGGACGCTCTGTTCCAAGACAAGCTGCTCCTGCAAATCTCAGGCAGCTGCAGTTGAAGCCACATCATGGACCAGCTGCCCTTCAACATGCAGATAGGAGTGATGGCTAATTCCCAGCTTTAGTCCCAATTTAGAACTGCAGGATTTAGCTGCTCTGGATGATTCGGAGAATATAGCATATGACATAGGAGAAAGCATCTCAGATAATGTAGTCAGCCTTTCTGTATTTTCAAACTAGGCAACATTGGCCATGGCTACAGAATTCCCATGCACTATTGCATTTCCCAGGAGTGAGTTCTGATGCCATTTTGCTTTTCCCATCCAGCAGTCGGGCATCTTCAAATGCCTTTTCTTCCTAGTCTTAAATGAGGCTTTCTTAAAATAAAGAAATAAATGACTGAATTCTAATAGGCAATAGCTGAAACACTTACATTGCATGGCCTTGGTAGGCTCTATTATCCACATACTGCCATCTTTAGAATTACCCGGTATTTTAATGTGCATTTAAAATTGCTTAACAGGAGTATAAATTAAAGTAATAGGGAAAGTAGTCTCTCAAGATTTTATTGCTCATTGTAATTTCATGTTTATGGGCTTATTGCTTTGTGGCAGGACTTGTGGCTTTTTAGTTTTAGAGAGTATAGTAGTAAAGCAATGGTGTCTCACTCGGAGCCTGATGAAATCAATGGAAGCCCTTTCTTGGTTTGAACAGGCTCTGTCTCAGGGCCATAGTCACGTTATTCTCACTGTTGACTGTTTGGATCTAGTTTCCCAGTTAAAAATGCTGTCCAGTGCAAATTCATTTTTAAATGGAATTTTACATACTGCCTGCCAACTTATTTTCAATTATTTTTCATGCAACTTCTCTGCCAAGGTTAAAAAAAAAAAAAAGTCATTAAGCGGCGGGGGGAAGATTACAATGAAAAGCATGCATTTGTTGAGATGTGAAATGAGATAAGAATTGTGCACACAGAGATATAACTCTCTTCCTACACCTCCAACTCAGTGTAACTGCATGGAATTCTGGAGAGGACCAAAGGGAAAACATGAAGTAGCAAAATTGCACTGATTTGAAATACCTGAAGTTCTTCTCCTGTATGCTCAGATTTCTGTCTGTCTTACCATTGTTTCTCCTTTGTTGCTGATTCTATAATTATTGTCGCACCCTTCTTTGAATTAATAGTACATTTGGGCAGGCACAGATACACACTTAAGGAAGGATACAGAGCTACAAGTAATATTTGTAGAAGATAACATAGAAATTCTCCTAGCTTGTTACATGAAGTCATGAGTATTTATGTTTATTTGTATCCATTAATTATACCAAATACTTCACATTTGCATAGAATTTGCATCAAAACTCTACCTAAACCACTACTAGATTGTAAATATAAAGATGTGAAGGAGCTCTAGAATGTACATAACATAAAATACTGAAGAAAAAAAATTGCTCAGTTTCATAAGCAACACTTCTTGATTTAGACAGTCCAGTTTGAAACACAGAATATTTTCTTTCTAACCATTTTCACTTTCAGAACTGGTTTAGCATTCTAAGTCCCAGTGGCTTTTTAAGATTGATGGCTAGATCTGCAAACTCTATTTAAGTGCTTTAAAATGCAAAGGACTGGCCAAGGCAAAGGAGCTAAGTGCATAAGACACAAGGTTTCTCCCCGAAGGCTCCATGAATTGGGCATCCAACTTGCTTAGGCAAGAAGATAAGAAGATCCCAGGAGGCACCTGCTGTATCATTTAGTGCCTGAAGACCATCATAATTCTGACTGTAATGTTCCAAAGTATCTAAATCATCCTTAAATAAGAACTTTAATCCCTGGAAAAAAGTTCTCTATTGTCTTAGGCATTGAAAGTGGGGTAAATAACTGAAGTATCAGTTAACCCCCTGCCTCCCAAGCCCTACCACATATTAAATGCAAATCCAGAGAAACTTCAATGACAACAAAGCAGTATAGGCGGAAGAAAAGAGTTCAAGTGAAAGGTGTTCTTGTTTCTTGCCTCCTTCAGGGAAGGTTTCTGGTAAACTGTTTCTAATGTGTCCTTCATGAAGCTGAGATACTGGCATTTAATTTTCAATTTCCTGCTTGACCTTGTTCTGCAACATAATGTACATAAAGACACCTTCAGCTACTTAGTACGTAATACTGCTGCTAGGACATATATTTACAGTGAGAATTTTGTGGAGCGTGCTGTTCATAATTGGAGTAGAGGGTATTCTTAGTCACAGGCTTTTAAATACAAAGCTGTTGGAATAATATCAGCTGGCTTTAATAAGAAAATATTTTCACAAGTGTTTTAAAGATGCATTTGTGCTTACCAATCACACACCTACAGGCACATTTTCCAAACTGTATTAAGCTACAGAGTATCATCTGTGTTCCATCAGCCTCTGGAGAGAAACAGTGCACTAAATCTAGTAACGTCACCTGTCTGAAAACACTGTGTTTGTGGGATTGGGGTGTTACTGGGATCTTCTTTGCATTCTGTATGACTCCAGTGCTTATATATACAGAACAGTAGTCGAAAGCCCTGTCCTTTGCTATCACTGGGTAGAGAAAATAAATGAAGACTTTTGTCACTCTTTTCTGTTCTGAAGGCAAAAGGAATGGCACAAGAACTTCTGTCTTGTTTTGCATCAGTAAAGGAAAGCTCCACTTTCCCTCAACATGGCTTGATATATTTGTTTTTATAGCCAGAATCTGCTGTCAGAAACAGTCCAGCCCAGTACATATTCTTCTATGATTATGAGATAAAGTTTTTACTGATGTGACTTTTAAAACTCTCTTGATCTGCACAGAGGTCTTCCATATTGTAGTGTTAAACATGCAGGAGAATTCATATTTTAGTGGAGTTCTTTCCTTTTACAGCAGAAGTTTAATAAATAGAACCAGATTTGAGTGTCCTTATTCAGAGAATCTCTAAATTTGGTATGTATTTTCACTCCCTAACTTGCCTCTTCACTCTGTGATATATTCAGTGACCCCAAGATGATACTATGCATCACCTCCGGATGCTGTGGGTAATCTCACATTACATGGGTTTTTTTATTCTCTCCCTGCCATAGTTTGCATGAAATCAACTGTTAAATTTATGGAGAATTTCGTATTATGAATGAACATAATCCCAAATATATTTACATCTCCTCCTTGGCTTTTTGAGCTAATGCCCAAATGTGTTCTTTGTCAGAGTCTGGATTCACTACAAGCTTAACAGAAATGATCGAACTTCGGTGTAGGTTTTTCATGAGCTGAGTTGGATTTTTCATCCTGAGAGCCCCATTGCTTCAGTGGGGATATTCAGCCACCTGGTGGAGCTCAAAAACCTGCCTGGTCCAAAGCATAAGCAGAAATAGCTGTAGCTTTAGGCATTGCACTAGTAAGTGATCAAATTCTGCTTCTTGTATTTCCTTCTTCTAAAACAACCGAAACCTCCAAACAGACCCAGCTACTGTGTAATGTAAACCAAAATACCAAAGAAGAACATCACAATATTAAATTTCACTAGCCTCTAATATCCTAAATTAATTGTTCTTTTCATGCTTACATTAGGTTTCTGGGATTTTTTCAGGTTTTTCAGAACCACCTTCTTTACTACATGGCTCTCCAGCTGAGGTGCAAACAGACACATGCATAGATGTATATACACCTATATCTGTAGAGAGTTTTAAACATTTGAGTGTTAAATGTTAAAAATATGATCTATAGCATTCCTTATGTAAGACCTACATCCTTATTATTTATAAAGAATTCTTACTCTGTTCTTTTTTGTAGTTTAATCATGCTTGGGTACCAGGGTGAATGTTATGCACAGCTCTAGGTATCTTCATGTAACTTCAGAATACTCTTATTATTATTATTTTAAAATAGCTTGTACATTGCCATTTGCCAATAATCTAGAGTACAGTATCCAAATCAATGTTTTCAGTGGTAGTGGAATTGAGAATTTGAGCTGATTTTAAATTTCAGACACGACATGAATCATTCAACCCTCAAACAACAAACCAGCCTGGTCCTACTTGCACCTACAAAAATACACGCCAACTTTAGAGTTGTGCACAATGGGAAATTTTGTACTTATTTCTAGTATTGAACCTACTGCAAGTAATTTGTTTGATAAATGATCAGAAGACTCTGGGTATTTGGTTCTCTCTTTTATAACCTAGTGAGCATTGCAGTGTTCCTGTGCTGACACAAAATAGAGCTACCAGGGCTCAGCAGCAAAGGGAGAATAGGATGTTTGGGGTAGAAGAACAGCATATCCAGGTTGCGCAATGGACAGCAATAGAAAGGGAGAGTGTTACCATTTTCACTTGGATTTAGCAATGCAAGTGAGCATGCACTTAATCCAACATCATTTCCAGATGCTCTGTCTAAAGTTAGGAATGTACTTGTGGGAGGACCAGCAACCCACAACGAAGCATAAGAATGTCAACACCAGACTTAGTTCTGATCACTGGGTCCATGAGCAATACTTTATGCAAAATTAGGTTTTGCTTTGACTAAAATAAATGGAAAATTTTATTTAGTAAAAACAGTAAGCCTAGAATTTTTTAACTTTCACAAAACTGGCAGCTAAATCCAAGAACATATGTGCAATTTACTGTGTGGGCAAGGCATTTCTACAGAACTCTAAAAATAAGTTGTTGTGTATGTTTTCTGAAGGTGGGAGTGACCTTCTGGAGATACTTGAGCTTTTAGGAATCATCTTCAACAGGAAATGAATCACCTACTGAGTTCACCGTGTTCTGTAGGTATTTCTTGTTCTAAATTTAGAGCCTGTGGGATTAAGTCTCTTCTCACAATTTTTACTTTGGATTTGCCCTAGTGTAAAGGGCACGGGGAGTTGCTTTTGGATTCTACCACAACCAAAATAGTAGTAATACGAGTATTAGAATTAGTAATACGAGCCTGGTATGAGATTCCAGGATCTGGAAAACAATGTAAATGAGTAGATATTCTTCAGCCATAGTCTTTAGAATGGGTCATGTGGAACTGTTCACGTAGGCAAGCCAAAAAGATTGCAGAAAAGGCACCAACACCTAAGTAAACACTTTTGGTACTACTGTCAGCTCTCCTGAGACTTGCCCTGCCATGCCCCCAACACAACCAGTCAAGAGAAGCCCTAGAAGTCTAAGCTTCTTTGGAAGGAAAATCTGCTTCTCATCACCTTTCAGAGTGAAGAAATATCAAGTGGTACTTGTTTAGGGATATATGCTATGATTTCATGGGCAAGCTTCCCAGAGCTCATTTGATGGAACAGAGAAGCCTCATGGCAGCAGGCCAGCTGGCATCCTCAGCAGCACTTCATGATCTTTGGAACCCATGAGAAACAAGCAAAGCTTCCTCCACAGATGGCTATCAGCCTCCTACTCATCCGTTCCTCAGTCTGTGACTCTGAAATCAATATTTTCATAGGCAGTTCAAAATTCCAGCTGAGCCTTCTATGGACATGCATTCTTCCAGCATCTCTTAGTAACCATTTCTTCCATTTTTACATGGGCTTAGCCAATGGTTCTTCATGTTGAAAGTCTTCACCCCCAAGCAACAGGGATCGCACTTCCCAAGGTGAAGTTATTGTCTCTTTTGTCCTCACAATGTCTACCAAAAGCAAAAGAAATAAACTTTGCAATGGCAAAGTGACTTAGATTCGAACTTGAAGAAAAAATAGTTTTCTAGCTCTAGGTTTTGTATGTTTGCCTTTCATCCTTGTTCTGGGTTCCTTGAGCCCATCCTTCAAAATACAGAAAGAATCAAACGTTTCAGAGAGGGACCTCCTTCTGTCATCTGTTGATTAAGATACTTTGTCTTTCACAGTGCTGTGAAAGCTAAATTTTCATTTTAGTCTGGCTATGGCACCATCATATTTGAGTAGAAGAAAAATCAAGATTAATCTTGTCTTGTAACTAGCTAATGTTATGGACACCCCTCTGGTTTTTGAAAGATGTGCATAATAGGTCATTGAGACTGTTACCTGGGTTTCACTGTGAGTTAAAAGAAATTTACCCTTAGCTCAGATCCGATTGAGCTGTTCTTACCTCCCTCCCCTAAATCTTTCCAGCAGTCCTAACACAAGGCTGAGTCTTGTCCCCACATGAGGAAGAACTTGCTTCAAACTAGCATAGCAGTTCTGTGCATCTGTAATACAAATTATACAAGACTTCATATGTAAAGAGAAGGAATCGAAAGTTTCTGTTTCTGGGAGTTCAGTGCTCCATCCACAGACCATTTCCATTACCCATAAGTGTATGTGCAGATAACTGTTTTCATTATAGTTCTTTTGTAAGAGGTATCTCAGTATCAAAATGTAAACTTGTATCATGAAACAGGATTTCAAATGCAGTATTTGCATTCTTGAAATTTTGTTTTAGAACATTGTAATTAAAAGAATACCAAGGGAAAAATCATGTCAAGCAATGAATAACCTCAATTAGAAGCCTTGCAGTACCCTCTGATCCTAATTGAAGGTATTTTTGCAGTTTGAATTAAGAAATACCTGATTCACTTTCATTAAACAATGTTTTATAAGCATTTCCTTCACTGTTTCTGGTTCTAACATCAACTTAATTACTAAAAAAAAATATTTTCCTGGGGACACACAGATGTAAGCAACGGAAATAAAAAAATAATCGTAATACATCTTTTCTCCAGTATCACACCAACATCTGGGAAAAACCAAAAATATATCAAAGGCCAGTACAAGTAGGAATAAATGGGTATGTACGTAAGCAACCTGAACAGATGGTTAAAAAACCTGAAAGTAGATAGCTGAGAAAAGGTCCCTCTGACATTCACTATTAGAGACAACAGTGGCTGTTAATAAAGCAGAGTTAATTCTATAGCGAGGAGTGAAATATTATTTAATCAGCAGTACTTCATACATAATTCAATTAACTGCCTTCACTCATCAGTATTAACGAGAGCTGGAGCTTGGATTAATGTGCTTGAGCTTCATAACAGCACTCCCAGTCTACTTAAATGCTGCCAAAACTTAATAAAGCGCTGCCAATCAAATTACAGTATCTGAGCCCAGTGCATCAATGTGCTGATATTACAAATCATCCTATGCTCGCATCATTGTTTGCTAATTCCTTATTTATGCTGATCTCTGCACTAAATAGTTTAATTAGTGTACAGTGGTAGAACAAGTTAAATTTCTTATCACTTTCTTGGTGACATCTTTAGGATCATTCAAGTTGTTGAGCAATAACTATAAATGGTGTACCCATGTGCTTTCAAACACATAATTAAAAATTAAGTAATAACTTAAATCAGATGCATAGACTGCCATAGAGGGATTTCTATTAGTCAGAAAATAAGGATGCTAAATTAATTTCTGCTTGGGTTCTGTCTGCAGAACATTTCTACTGTGGTCTGTGCATTTCTAGGCAGAACAAGGATCTCAGTGAACTACCCTTATGGTGCCATTGCTGCTGCTCGTACTCTTTGTGCTTCCACTCCAGGTTGAGAGGAAGGACAACAAGGTTTCCAAAGCATTTTCCTCTCTGCCACTGAGGGATTCGAGTCTCAGATGCTGATGAAGCTGCCTCAGCAGAAGCTGAGAAAATGATGCTTTGGTATTATGTCATAATCAGTGTAACCTACGGCCAGCCTCATGCAGGAAATTTCTGAAGAGCTAAGTCCAGCCTTACAGAACTGCTGAAGGGGGAGCCTGACTGATGCTGCTTATACCACCTTTAACTCTTCTGAAATAAATCTCTGCTGCTCCTCAAAACGCTTGGCCATGTTTCAGCTGAGTGAATTGAGGCCAGAGCATGGCACCCAAAAGGAGATTGAATTACTGAAAAGTTCTTTGAAATGTAAGCTCTGGAAGCATTACAAGCTGTCAAGAAGACTCAGAATAAGATAAATGACATTACAGAGACAACGCAGAATAGCATGCTTTTTTTATATATATTTCTTTTTAATCTTAACAGAAGAAAAGAAATGAAGATGTCAGAGGAATACGGTTTTTGTATACAGCAGTAAGGGGACATGTAGAAAACCATATCATTATCAAAAAAACCCACCAAAAAACAAAACAGCATGTCACAAGTTTTGACAGTTTTCAAAAAAACAGATCCTCCTGCCAACCTTTTCTGCTTGTGAGTTTTGTGCCCTCCACAGGGGGAGTGACACAGACCCCACCCTGAATGGCGCTGTCGGCCATAGCTCCAAAATCAGCTGTAAATTCACAGATCTCAAGGCTAGAGGATGCTGCTAAATAACGGGTATGGATTTTCTGTACATCATGACTGCGTGTCATCCACCTACCACCTGTACTGAACCTAATAATTTGTCTGAATAAAGCAGTATTCCATAAACTTTACTGCTGAGCAAACAGCACACTGTTGGCAACATCATACTTTGCTCTCCCTTTCGGCTCATCAAAAGATGACTCAATTACCATTTAAAAGTTTATACTGCCTATGAAGTCAAGGACTGTAGAATTAGCAGTCAGCTTGAATGTGTTTTGAAAAGAGTAAATGTATCTTAATGTGAGGAACTGACAGGTTTGAATATAAGTGTTAAAGGACAAGCTGCAAGCCAGTGTTGGTGTTAATTTTAACTAGCATTAGGCACACAGTGAATAATGGGCAGATGAAAATGACAGATTCTATCAACATTTAAGAGGGAACGATTGTGCTGGTAATGAAGAAAACATTGGAAAAAGCCTGCCTAGCTTATGCAGCTGCCCAAATTCAGAGACACTCAGGTTCAGAGATTCAAAATGGAGGAATTTTTTCTCCCCCTTGAAATCACAATTTCTTGTCCTACCAGAAAAGTCAAGGCAAAAGGTAAAATTGGTAATTAGAAACATTCTTCTGAAGGCTTGAGTATTTTGCTTTCTAAAGAGCTGTGACAGGTATTTGCCTCTAAGGTGCTTTAACCTTACGGCAAAGTTTCAGGGAAGCTGCCTTATTTATGTGTCTTGTTTAATGTTGAGCCTAAGCCTGAAATGTTGACATCATCTTGTTTTTAAGGAGTGAAAAGCAGCTTACTTAATTTTAAATCTATTTATTGTGCCCAGTGCCACCTCTTCCTATACAGTCAGTGGCCAGAACAGTCATTGCCAAATTTGGGATCTGTGGAAGTTGTTTTCCAAAGCAAAATTTAATAGGATTTCTTTACAATTTAGAAATGCTAATGTACAAGGGGTAAGAAGAAGAACTAGGATAAAGAAAGAATTTAAAGACACTTTTGACAAACTTGGGAATTTCAATGTATTTAATTAAACCTCAAGCTATCTGCATTTGTCTGTCATCAAGGTGATGTAGCAAAACTTGCCTAATGGATGGTTTGTTACATTCAAGTTTTCACGCACCTTAGGCTACAAAAAATAAACTAAATGAGAATATCCTGTGTATCTCAAATTAAGTGTTTGTTGGTTGGTTTGGGGTGTTTTCTTCCTAAACCTCTGTCTCAATGAAGGTGTGATTTTATTCTGCTGCTAGAAAGATCATCAAATGCTCTGTCCACAGCCTGAAATTATTCAGAAAATAAGATGTATTCAGTTCTGTGTGAAGGTCACAGGTAATAAAGCCTCCAAGGCATTATCTTCCAGGGAATCTTTGCTGCCAAAAAGGCAACATACATTATCTTTTACACATCTCCCTTGGAAGCAATTGATGCTCATTCCTTCTGAGCTGTTACAGGCTCTGGCAGAGAGAAATAAGCAGTCGGGAGCATTCTAGAGCTACAGGCTCTCTGTTATCCCAGTGACGTGCTGGGAAGTAAATTATGGTCTTTGTGCCTGTAAGAGACTTTACAATTCTGCGTTCTGTGCATTGCACCCCCGACTAGTCTCTGCACCGCTTTGCTAAAACATCTTGTGTGCTGCTGTGATGCTTTTCAGGGTGCAGCAGTTACCTTACAGGTCGGATGATGCTCAGCACTGCTGTATTTCTCACATAAATAGCATGCTTGCTACTGTCATTTTTCACGAGCTGAAATAAGTCATTACAAGCCACAGAAAGAAAATGTCATATGGTTGTGGCCTTGCAAACTTCTGCCACCTGCCAGCACTGGTCAGATGAGCAGCATTTTTTGTAGTGCTCTGTGACTGACACTAGTCTGAGACGTGCATAAGCACCCACAGCTTAGGAAAACAGTGAGCTAAGAAAGGGTTCTAGAAAGATTACTGCTGTGCTGAACAGCTTTCCAGTCATAGTTTGTGGAGTTGCGAGTTGGAAATAATAGAGGGTTCACCTTGCAGTGCCTATTTGACCTAACCTGGAGCACACACCTGACATTCACAACTCAGCTACCCCGTTGGCTTTCCCCATCAAGGCAGCGCACTTCCACTGCCATGTGCTCATGCACGCTTCCAGACCTTATCCTAAATCAATAAGGAGCATCCATTCCTTGCCCATTACCTGCATCAACTCTTGCTGATGCATTCAGAGCAAATTTGATCTTACGACCCAGTTGCTAGACTGAGTTGTATAGTCGTCTGCAGTCAGAAGCTTCCAAAGCAATTTGGGGGTGTCGCTGTGTCTGTGCGTGTGTGTGTGTTCACAGCGAGATCAGGCACGATCAGACCAGAAACAGCAATAACAGTATCGGGGTCAAGCAAGAACACAAAAATGTCACCCTACAACACTGAGGGGAGATAGTTCCTTTATCCTCCATCTTTATATTATCCATACTGTTCTGGTCCTTTGGCTTACACTAACAGTGTCCCTCCTCCTCTCTGACCAGCGTGTTATTAGTACCTGTAATGTAACTAAATAAGATACATAGATATATTTAGCAATTTTTGCAGATAGTCGATTTAAAATTCAGGCAGCGAAAGGATATAAGAGTAGAGATCAAAAAATGTGTATTCTGTGCTAAGTTCAATATAAATTTCAGCCCCTACAGGCTGAATCTGTAGCTGCTGAAGCTTGCAGGCTATCTTTGTTTTTTCACCAGGTGTAGAATGGCAGCGGATGGTGTGCACCCCCCCACTCTGTACTGCTCTTCCCCTGCACTGCTTTCCAGATCCGTGCCCAAACCTATTCCCCTCGCATCCAGCACTTTCTCCCCTCTTTCTCCACTCCCAAGCAATGCCTTGAGTATTTATGTGCTTGCCTTCCCCGCCTCCCCCTCCCCTTCTGTTTTTCGAGGGGTTGGAGGGGGCTTGTCTTTTTTATTGTTGTTTGCACACAAAACCAGCTTGAGAACCTTCCCAGTTAGCCTGTCTGATGGGAGTGCTGCAAAACATTGCTCTGTATTTGACTGCAAATACAGAAACTTCAAAGTAAATGAGAAAACACTTACTGGTGTCATTAAATACGCATTTAGGTGAGTATTTAAGAACCTTCACAGCCTTGTGAAAACCAATATATTTGCAAAATGTTTCCTCGCTGACAGCAGAACTCAGCAGTTTCATTTGCTGTATCTCTGTTGAAAAGCAGCCTCAGCAAGATCAACAAGGTTGTTTGGAAGCTCAGATTCACAGCAGAATTCGAAACTGAATGCATTAACGGACCAAAAGGTTTGAAATATGACCTCGTCATTAGAAAATCTGCAGTACATTTGAGCAGCACATATGGCAATTAATCCAATGACAGAGGAGTTCCTAATAATGGCAAGTTCAGAAAGGATATTAAAAACAGAAAACTTGTTTGATTAATAGGTGTGCAAAAACTTGAGTAAGCATGTAGTGTTTGCCTTGCATTTGCTACAAAAGCCAACAGGACCATGGACAAACCCATCTCAATAGCTCTAACAAACAGAAGCGGGTTTGGAGTTTGAGAAGGGAGGATGTGGATAACAGCTGTCCTAAGGACTTCTGGCCTTTGCAAGCACAATCAAAAGTTACAGAGTTTTGGTAATCTCACAGTGGAAGCAGCATCCCCAGGCAGGGCCAGAGCCCCGTGGAGTGGGGTCAGAGAAATCTGATTACTCTAGAAAATACCAGAGCGCAGAACATCAGTGTTTCTGCCTTGAACTGTCACTGCAGATACGAACTGCAGCGCTCAGTGGTGAACTCTGTGCTTGCTCCTCACTTGTCTTTGCAAGTCAGCAGAGCCAGGATGTTTCTGCGTCACTTGCTGTCATTAGCTGTAAGAGTCTTCTGGGAAACCAAAGCAGTACGTAGCCATGAGTAGTTCTCCAGAAGCCGCTGTCACACACACAAATGTTTTGGAGAATGGGACGGGTTAACCCTTACTGGATGCTCCTTACACGTGACCCTTACGCTGCAGTGCCTGCCTTCTCCAACCTGAATCCCTTATTGCCCTACGGTTTCAGCATGTGACGCTCATTATATTCATCCTAACAAAGGAAGTGCTAACAGATGCAGACAGAGAGAATTTGACAAGAAGCAGTTAAATTCCAACTTACTACCCCAGAGTTATGTTTGTTTTAGTAACAGTATGCTGTGAAGCACTGGGATATCCAGAAAGAGCACTTTTGATGGAATAAAGATGCTGTCTTCTGTGATTTTTTTAAGCTCCTTCTTTCATTTATATTTTTCAGGAAAAGGATCGATGGTATCCCAAAGACATTAAAATAAAGCTGAATCTACAGAACAGAGCTCAAGTTATCTGCTGGATAAGCAATCTTTCCCCTTTCCTTAAAAGAATAAGTTCCAAATTACTTTTCTCTGAAGAACTTTCTCCTGTGTTCCAATTTCATCTCTGTGAAGCTTTTCTTCTGGATCTTCTTTAAAACCTTAGATCTCACTCCCTCTGCCTCAGAAGTCGTTCATTTTAATAGTAACAGCCAAAGTCCTCAGTTTTACAGCATGAACCACAGCACAAACAGAAAAACAAAAGATAAAGAAGCGTGAAGAGGAAAGGAAAGGTTACTTTCAGAGATCATCTGACAGCTCAAAACCTGGGTTGCCTGTATTTCACTGTGAAGCCCTTCTTTAAAGGGCAGAATGACCATCACAGCTTTTTTGCATTTCATCTTTTTCCTTTTCACTCTGCATTTAAATCCAGGGCAAATCCTCCCTCTTTTCCACCTCCCAAATTACAATGAGTATCAGGTAAACTCAGTTGTGATTGCAAACTTGTTCCTTCTTGAAGGAACCTCTTCCTCCTTGAACCCTGGAAGTGATTCCTGACTGAGGGACTGACCAGACCCGATTAGGTTCATTTTCAGCTCTTTTACCGAGGATTTCCTTTACCCAAGACAGACATTCCAATGAGCAATCTGTGCCAAATCCAAACATCCCACTTTCTTTTTAACCTTTAAAGCAAACTGTCCTTAACCTGTTTTCATTTCCATTTCTTGACATAGTTATGCTAAATCTTCCAGCAGCAGGAACTTCACTAACATTAGACAGACAGTTTTCCCCAAGACTGTACATCCTTTTGATTGGAATGAGAAGAGTACATTATATTTTCAGAATCGTAGTAACAATGGCTCTAGAAGATTGTTACTCAAGATGCTTAGTTTTGCCCTGTATATAGCTCTGCCTATAGATACATCCCTTCCTACTCCTGCCATATTAAGAATGCAAAAAGAAGTGAGGATATGAAAATCATCTATAAGTACCTTTTAAGCAGCTGACTTATATTTTTGCAAAACATTAAAGTAGTATTTGATGGTATAGTTTTAGTATATGTGTTTATTCACCACAATGTGGCAGAGAAAAATCGTATTACATGCTGTTGTATAACTGCTCTTTACCCTAAGATTAATGTAATTGATAAAAATGAATTATTCTGGTTTAATTGGTGTAACGAAAGAAGTGGTTCTCTTTTCTACACTGGTATCCCAAATGTGTAGATGAAAATAAGCAAAAGCTTTGCAAGGTTAGAGGTCACTAATTGTGATTGCTAAATACTTTTTTTCCAGGTAATACTCTTAATTGAAGAAAATATTTAATTAGGCAGCAGTAAGTAGCTATAATTTAAAAGGTAAATTGAAGAGGGTATTGGAGAATGTCTCTATTAAAGACATAGCAGAAAATTAACACTTTTTAGAAGAAAGCATCTTTCCAGAGTCTTAACTCCTCCTTCTTCAGGTTTCCTGTTCTTTCTCATTCAGCCAGTGCAGTCGTTGAACCTTTCCTGTCATTGAGAATCCTTCATACAGAGGGGTGATGACATTTGAATAGACCAGTATGAAATTAGCAGTATGCAACATGATGCTGTTAGAGTTCTTCACAGTTTTCATTTTTTTCATATGTTTCAAGGTTTGTTGGTGAAAAAATTTAATATTTTTAACCATCTTTTGAATAATGGTAATGCTGTCTTACTCTTGAGGATATATTTCAGCTGTCAACTTTTTGCTTCTTCAAAAGAAATCAGAATACTTTCCGTTCTCAAATTTGAAACCATCATGATAGCGTCTAATATTACTGCAGTCTGGATATTTCTGTGACCAATTACTTATATGAATGCCATTCTATACTCTGGCATTTCTTTGGCGTCCCTGATTTATCTCTCAAAGCCTTTATGGCTTTACATTTGGCTTTTATGTAGAAGCAGAGCAGGTCATGTGGTTATCCAGAGGCATTAGTATGGTAATTTTTTTCAAGTTGAGTAGGTGGAAATAATTAATGGACTGCTTTATTGATTTACATAGATAGCTGATTCTCTCTGTGGTTTCAATTCCCAGCTTCAATAAAGTAGCTTCAGATTTTATCTGCAGGACCAGTAATTACACAGGGCAAGAATAATTGCTGCACAAATACAATCTGATTGTGTTTTACGCTATTGCCAGGGCTGATGTTAAAGCTTAAATATATAAACAAGGATCTGCTGCATGAATAAATTGACTCCTTTTAAACTCCTGAACCCTAGAGTGACTTAAATTCAGAAGCTCTGTGCTCTTAAAAGTTGAGCAAACTTCAAAGAGGAAGTTACAGTCTTAGTGCTGTGCAACACAGAAATAACTTTACTGTCTTGGCTCAACTGCATCTCCTATTATTGACAGTGACCAGCAGCAGATACCTTGGGAAAAATAACCACCACAAAAATTAGATCACATTTGCTGCTTTTAGTCTCTCAGAGACTGATGCAGATTTTAAGTGAGGATTTTGGCAATTCAAGTCACTGTGGCATTCCTACTAGAGTTCCAACTGACTCTAATGAATTTGTTCATTTTATCAATTTTTACTAAAAGTCATTTTTCTGATGCTTGATTTTGAGACACTTTCTCGGATTCGTTCCCCATAAAGAAGCTCCTGTGTGGGAACCTCCCTAGGCACATTTGTGAGCAATCAGGAAAATAACTGATATAGCTTTTCTGCTACATAATCTTTCATGTGCTCCTTTTACAACTTGATCATCAGCTACAGACTCACTCAGGATCCTTGCCTCTCGTAGACTTGAAAAAAGTTATAAGTGGCTTTTATGCCTTTAGAAAATTGTTCTTCAGTATCTTCTTTTCACTTGTCTTATTTTAGTTTTCTATTTAACTTGTCAGAGTTCATAATCTTTTCCATTTTTCCTATTTAGACACCATTTTTTTAAAGGATGCTCTCTTCTAGCCACCTCCTTCATTTTTCTGTCCAAGCTTCCTGGCTTCTTGGCCCTATTTAAACAAAGGTTTAGGATAAAAACATAAGGCCTTCAAATTTAGCTTATATTCTGGCAATTCCAGTGTCCATTTCACCATTCAGGTGTTCTTTTTTAAACAAGCTTCTTTATTTTTATGTAGTTCTTCATTGGGTTACACAAAATCAACTACATAAGGGTTTTCATTCCTATAAAGATGCTGAATTCAACGTAGTACAGTATCTATTATACAAAGTGTTGCTTCTATAGTTACTCCTAAACCAATGTCCCTGCATTGCTCAGAGCTAAATCAGAGGTTGTTTCCTCAGCAAAAGGTTTGCACAAACACTATTTTAATGTCCTACTTATTCCAAGTTCCCAAATCATGATCATCAGATCAGTGAGACACACAAGGTAGACAGGAGGTTGATGGCACGACAGTCTCCATTTGTATCTAGTTCTGAGGGTGGCAGCTTTTTAAAATATGCTTTTCTTCCGGATATCTTACTCTCTATTTGATTTGCTGCTTTACTATCTCATCTACTTATTTGAGGCAACAGAAGGAACATAGTAGAAAGTCTTACTGTGTTCTGCCCTGAACTGGGGAGCCGTACTGAGAAATATGGGGATATTTACTGGATATTACAAAACCTGGCAATGATAGAAATTATTTGCCTGCTGTGCATGAAACCTGCCTGCTCTTTGCTTTTGTTCCCAAAGCAGTAATAAATCATGTGCGTTGCCAAGCTTGAGCACTTTTAACAAAAGTTAGCTTAGCAAAAATGAGCTGTGAGTTAAGAGAACCTGGGAAGGCAGCACAAATGTATGAGCAGGAGGGTGGAGCAGGGAGAGGGAGAAATTTCGGATACTTTGGACCTCTGAAAGTGGCTCCTACCAGTGATTCATCATGGCACAAAACAGAGATCAGAGCCTTACATCAGAAGAAAAGCAGGGAGAGAGTCAGGATTTCATCTTATATAAATTCTGGTATGTTTTATGGCTTAGAAACAAAGGTTATTATTTTGGGGTAGAAATCTTGCAGAGCCACTCTCTGCAGTTGCCAGCACAGTTCCACTAAGCACAAGTACCTGTAAGGAGACCTTAGATTGTGTAGTTGAGAGCTGATGGGGTAACATTTCACCAGGTGGGTCATGGCCTTCTTCTCTTTCTCAGTCATTTCAGAGCAGAGAACACAGCCAGGACCTGCGCGGAGCCGCAGACACGGCCGGGGCAGCTCTGCGGCAGGATGAACCCCAGGAGCGCTCGGTCCCCAGAGCAGGGCGTGCTGGGAGCACAGGTTCATCTCACCCACCCCCAGTGATGATTCTGTTCTTCTCTGAGCCAGTCCAGACTATTGCAGTCAGAGCATCACAAGGGCCCTTCAGAAAGAGCCTCAGAGAGATTCTAGCTACAAACTCTCTGTGGCTTTGCTAAGAGCAAGATGCAGAAACAGAGTATGGGGTAGAATGCTGAGAAACTTTTTTATAAATAAGCCCTTGATAGCCAGACAAGCGAGTAGGAGACACTGCTTAACAATCCACAACCCTCTCATGACCTAAACCTTTGAGTCCAGCGTAATTTCTTTTCTAAGATCAACTAATTAAGATGTGGTACACATGCATGCACCTCTGGTCCCATCCTCTCACTGCGTGGAGGCAGATGGTTACCTGTCCACCACCACCCATGGCACACAGGACCATTACACTTATCTGCAAGTTTGCCTTACCTACAGAAGGGCATCCTTATGGGACACTGTTCCCTCATCGCTTTTCTTTGGAAAGGGGAGGCTTGTATTTATTTAGGGAAATCCTCGGTACTCATCACAACGAGAATAGCATTCAATCCTTGCTTTATTGTTCTAGCCACTGTTATTTGACTGTTATGCATAGGTTGGGTAAAAGCCATCAGAATCCCTCATTCTATTGTGTCATGCTGATAGTAGAGCATCTTTATATATCTCAATATAAATTGTTCCCAGTAAATTGAAAAAAGGAGCAGCTGTGACAGGATACTGACTGCATAAGGATGTCAGAGATTTTTGCAGAGGTATAAAATATAATCCCCCTCACCTCCTCCCCTTATAACATACACACACAAGGTCTGTTGTCCATAGTGCGCCAACATACAGAGGAAATAATCTTTGAATTTATCCAATTTTCTTTCTGTTATGAGAAGGCGAAAGGCATGACATTGATCAGACAAAACCCACCTTATGTCTATGTAACATGTTTGCAACAATTCAGCTCTCAACCCGTTTAAATTTAGGGGGATTTATAGATGAAGGCAGAGATGACATGATCAGTGTACAGAAACTTTTGGTAGAATAACCAGTAGCCAGAAAACCTTGTTAAATGAGATTGTGAGCTGGTATGTGGGCTGCATGCAAACTGGCCCGGAAGAGTCGCTGCCACCCAGCGCAGGAGCCAGGCTGCTGTCTGCAGCGCTTCAGAGCTCCCCACACAAAAATGCAGCAGATTCTCACTCATAACGACTAGAGTTTTATGGAAATGCAACATAATTGTGGGGAAGGAGATGCTGTTTCATTAATGACTTAACCCCAGGAGAACCTTGTCTGTTAGCTAAGCTGGAATAATAAAATAACAAATATTTTTATATGTTTTCCTATTAATTCAGTACTTGTGTTTCATTTAAGCCTTGGTTTCCTACATGAAGCTTCCTCGGATTTTTCCATTATGGCTCTGACTACCTTTCTATTACTTTTAGCATCTAAGCAGCAGCACTAATTACTTTAATTAAATGTAATCAGACATTAATATTGCCTAATATCCCCATCCACTGGTCAACTTAGATGTGCAGTCTTAGGTCAGTCATCCTTAATTAACCTTCAGTTGAAGCATAAGCAAAGTCATTCTGATCACTGAGGTAACTTTAGCATTGCTGCACTTTCTTTCTGTCTAACTGTAAATACAGAGCTAGTAGCAACAACCATGTTCTGGAGATATTCTTCAGCATAAGCACCCTGGGCATTTAGGAAGAAATCAAAGATCGTAACACAGACTTATCTGTCTGGGTGACAAGTCCAAGCCGTGCAGTGCAGATCTCCCCCTTCTTGACTTCCAGGTGATAGGCTGGTGGGACATGCATAGCACAGAATGCAAGGGTTCCCTGGCAAAACCAGAAATAACATTATAAAACATCACCTCATAGCATCTGTTTTCCACTGCAGCTTTTCTGGGACAATCTCAGTTACATCATAAATTCTTTAAGTAATATGAACTTGAAGATAATGGACTTCCCTGGTTGGCTTGCCATTTTGTTGTACTCACCTTATCTAGTTTGTTTAGTTGGTTTTTTAAAAGTTTGCTAGATAATTCTTTTTTGCCAATAACAAAATTATTTCTGCTCAAAATATTGTTTTAGTAATGCTAGAAAACATTGAAGCAACAGATTTCCCTTTTAATGTTTTCCATCTTGAACCTACAGCTCTACACTTTCATCCTTTTTAAAATAACAACACAGAGGGATTTATCAAGGGAAACCAGGTATCTCAGTTAACCTAAACTTTTATCTTGTGCCTCTTCATAAAGAGAGATTTTCTCTCTGACAAGAAGTGAAGTGAGATCATATGGTGTTTCTCCTAAGAAAAAAAACACAAATAATTGAGGTCTGTTTTATTTTTAATTGAAAATGAATAAAATAAATGTGGTGCAAAGCATTAGCACTAGCATTTAGCGTGCTCTGGGAACTTCTACAGTCCTGGAAGTCTCCAGTGGAAGTGGGAATTGACTGGAAACTTAAACAGAGGCGCCAAATAAATTTTTAAGAACATACTACCTGTTCATTTTGCTGATCACACAAAACTTATTTTAGAGGCCTTGCATCTGACCTTCTACAGGGTGGTTGTACACAGGGTTTATTGTTCAAATAAAAGATTACTGACATAATTTGATGTGGGCATGTGTTGAAGTTTTGCTGTGCAAGCAATAGTCCAAAAAGAACCCTGAAGTATATCTTGTAGAAAAGTTCCGTGAAGCTACGTATTAACCCAGCCAAAGTTTTACACCTAAGTATGCTCAGACCTTGAGGGCAAAAGGAGCTGAGCTGTTCTATAAAACATGATAAGCAAACACTCACCAAGACCAGCCATTTTCCTGAGGCTACGCTACTCAGAAGGTATTTTCCACCTGTCTCCCCTCCAAGGAATATCTTCCGAATGAGTTAAGTCTACTACAAATGTGAGGTCCAAATCCAGACAACACTCTATGGAACTCCCACCAGAGTAACCAAAAACTGCAAGCAGAAGCAGACACTCAGACTGCAAAATCCTGCATACAACTAACTACAGCAACCAAAAAGCTTTTTATAAGCAGCTGGTGGGTTTTCAGCTCCACCCTCTGGGCAAAACACCTGCGCTGCTCCCCACGGACTCAGCCCCATTGACAATCACACACAATTTCTAGATTAGAAGAACGCTTTGAGGCTCAAAGGTTATGAAAACTTTAAACAAAATGTGAAAAGAAAAAATAAAGCCAAAAAAGGCATCAGCATTTGCACCTGTGAAATTTCCACCTGCTACACAAACCTACAGAATAGTTCTGATAAAGTAAAAGTTCCCTTAAATACTTCAGAGGGACACAAAATCTGCAGACACAAATGTGTCCTTTATGTATCTTGTTACTTGCTCTTTAATCAGTCAGAAATTTTTTCAGCACCGAGAAGTTCAGGTTGATCTTGTCTATGAATTGCAGATTACATGCAGTATGAACCTTCAGCCTGATGAGAAGCAGTCGATGGTTACAACACATTTTTTCTAATGAGGGGTACAGAAAGTAACTCAGCTTGTAAAAATCAGGGGTTCCTCCATGTTCCAAACCATTGCACATGCAGGGAGGAACTATCCTTCGCCACCACCAGAGTCTGGCTTTTCCAACAATTTTTTTTTCTATCAAAACTTTGACTAAAGAAAGGTTTGGGTGAATGGAACAGAAATTAGTAGAACCTGTCTAGACTGCAAGCCTGTCCTCTGGTTCACAGTGTGTTAGCTTGTCTTATAATAATTCTGTGGTTTTTAATGAATACTTCTAAACACAAAGACTTAAAAAATAGCAGAGCTTCGGTCCGACACATTGTCTGTATGCAAAATTAGCATAAGGACAAATGAGACACATTTCTAATGCTCAGTAAGTATCCTATAATACAGCAAAGGAGCTGTTTATTATTGAATCTGAGATTACATGCAGGTACCTTCAAAAGAGGAAAGAAAAACGACCTTCTTTTCTGATACAAAAATACCTGAAACAATATGTTTTGGTCATTGTGTATGAAGTTTTAAATTTGAAGTCCTAGATGAATTTGCCTGTTCTCAGTTTCAGTGTCTGTGTGCAAGACAATATGACAAGTTTAATTATCTGGCGGTCTGCCTTGCATGTATTTCTGTAGTCTTTCCAGACTTTTCTTAAACTTGCACTTTTTTATATTTTGCAGTTCCCTCCTTTTGGGGTTTGGTGAACTCAGCTTGGAATCTTTGCTCTGTTGGGAAAAGGCAGTCACCTGTCAATATTGAAACCAGCCATATGATTTTTGATCCCTTCTTAACTCCACTTCGCATA
The DNA here is from genome assembly GCF_036013445.1 of Caloenas nicobarica. Lineage (NCBI taxonomy): Eukaryota > Metazoa > Chordata > Aves > Columbiformes > Columbidae > Caloenas > Caloenas nicobarica. Next base: position 6,130,015 of record NC_088262.1, on the reverse strand, counting down.
AACACAGGGGGAAGAAAGGTAGGTGTTCTATCATGTTCTGCCATCAAAACAAGAAGTTAGTAGACTTAAAAACATTTGCTATATTTTATGTTTCTAAAGCATGTACACTTTTATCTCAGTCAGCTCTGAGGCAGAGTAACAACATAGTGCTTTGCAAATCACACAATTTCATCACTGCTGGAGAGATAGAAACCATAAATTTTTAGGTGTCTTCTGGCACATATTTATATTTTCATATTAACTGTTACTTGAAACTCTGCCGTCTGGAAGAATAGCATCTCACTTAGAAACTCTACATTTATAATTCAATTTGCTGCTCTTCCTGAATGGCATTTTAAAGGTGCTGTTCTAAAAGTGTTGTTTGAGATGGCCAGGACCTTCTTTTATTTATCTAAATGAGGATATCATTGCAGTGCCACCATGTTAGGGGGTAGGAAGGGCTGAATGAGCTTCTTTATGTTATGAAATAAAAGAAACTAGGAGATATATATCTCAGCATGGGACAGGCAGATGGATGTATTCAAAAAGTAATCTACTTTCTATGTTGTCTAGAGCATTTTGGCACTCGTGAGATTTTTTTTTATTGGACTTCCCACATATTTTAACTAGAAAACAAAATGGAAACATTTTAATAGATCATAAGTAAATCTCTGAGAATATTGGATCAGATGGAAATGATAGGTTAGGGAAGACTGGTTTACTTATCTAAAACCAGCTTATGATTTCTTGTTGCAAAGTGACTGCCACAGCTTATTAACCTCTATTTCTGACCAGACTGTATCTTGTTGGCCCATATTTGGAGAGTATATCCTAATACACTGAGGTATGAAACCAGAGTCATTCTGGGATAAATAACGTACATACCTGTGGCTCAGGCACCGCGACTCCGAGGCCAGTCCATGTAGATTAAAGGTGGAGGCAGGAAACAATCTTGACAAAATGATGCTCTGCAAATGGGTGAAGATTGTTGTCTGAGGGATGTGTACATATATTTTACAGATTTTGTTGCTTATTCCATGCAGGCAGTTCTCTTTTATGCAATCTGTAATACAGAACAATGCAGATGAAAAGGCATTGTGACTCACAATATCCGAACAAGCAGAGACTCTACCAAAAGGTTATTTCAAAATGATTTATCTTATCTTGTTTTGACAAATGAGATTTCTGCTGGAAACAGCTCGAGATGTCAGGAATGTGCTCTGTACTTCCCATGGAGATTCTGGTGGTACATGTACAGAAACATGAGAATCCATGTAAGCTTCATCACAGAAATTATTAAAATGGGGGTATCATTTTTGCTTTCGAAACAGAAATGCATTGAGGTTTGTCATTTTGATACAGAAAAGACTTTTGTTGATTCTGCTATTTATGTAAAGGCTGACATATTTCAGATTATTTATAAATTACAGTATGACATAGTCCAACAATGCAGTGCGATATCAGGTCATGCGATTTACAATTCAAGCATCATCAGATGCTACTCTGAATTGTGCTGTGTTGTTTTCTATGTTTGTGCTCCCCTGTTTCCTCAGAAAGTAGCTTTTCAGGTCCTGAAGGCTGAATATCATTGATACAGATAATTGGATTTTAAGATCCAGAATCTCAGCACAAGATATTTAATGAGTTTACAGGCAGATAAATTCCCCAGAAGAAAAGCTGATTTTTGAGGAAACTCCCTAAGTTTCAGTTCTCTCTCAGGCCCAGCTTTGTCTCTTGATTATCCATTTTAGTCAGTTTAACATCCAACCCATTTCAGATAAACAGTCCTTTTTAATAAACAATACAAACCTTTATTAATATGCAAATCACACTCCTCCACTCTGTTACAAAGAAAAACACCATTTTATTTCCTCCGCTTTTTTTTCTTTGGTTCACATAAGCATCAAGGCAATCAGCAACAGGATAAAAGAATTAACTTACTGATGAGCCACTGCAGTCTAGTGACATTTAGGCAGCAAGCACCACAGGTTTGAGCCTCCGGAACCTGGATTTCTGGACTGTCGTGCATGTGCTACTACTAGTAGTGGATAAACAAACCACCTCACCTGCCACTGCAGTTCTCCTCTGCTGGGATTTCCTCCTCCATTCCCAGTGCTGACAGTCTCTCTTCACCAAGAGTTCCGCCTTTGGTCCCCCAAAATTTGTCCCCTGACTGACCTGTAGCCCACCTATCTTTGATCTCCTGATTATCTGCAGAATTAAATTCCAAAGCCTTATTTCCAAGATTCTTCAAGACTGAACTACAGTTCTTGGCCATGGCCATCCTTATTTTTTTTTTCCCCCTAAAAATGTGTTAAGTAACAGCATTTGCTTTAGACTCTTAAGTGCATCCCTCCAGTTAATTAAACCTTGTCACGTGATACTGTGTCTTACTAATCATTTTAGGTCACGCTGAAGGACTTAAATTGTGATTTAAAGCAGGTGAAGTTCTGTTTAAAATCCCCTTATTTTTAAGAGAAGGAAGGCCATTGTACCTGATGTTGACCTCTGGGGAAATAGATAAATCGATATCTGCTGGCCGAAGACTGTTATGTACATTGTCTAGCTCAGTGTGCACAAATGAAAGTTCCTCAGTAAGATCCATAAGTCTGCTTTCTCATATGTGACATTAATGAATGCAAACACTTATTATTTAAATTAATATCTTTATAAATAATTGATTCATTCTATGCATCATGAGATAATGGCGATATTTAGCAGTTTCTAAACTAAAATAGGATAGGAGAAAAGAGATTTATGAATTGAAATCAGTTAAATGGTTTCTTCGCCAGCTAGTTCTGATTCCATGCTGTTCAATCAATTCAGAGTATTACTAGCATTTTTCTCAAGAGTGCCATATATGACAACTCCCAAGCTTTGCTTTGGTGATTACTAAAAGGACACATACTAGTGTGAACCATATTTCAGCACTGCAGGAATATAAAAAATGAAGTGTTAGAAATGGTCCAGGAGGAATAGATAGCAATAAGACATCAATGTCATGTGTAAACTGATTTGTGATGAATTTTTAGAGGGCTTAATAATATGATGTTTTGATTTAGAGTGGCTTTAGAAAGTCAAAAGTCTCATACAAACATCAAAAACTTTAATGAATAAAAAATGAAATATAGTATTGCTCCTTAAATAATTGTTTGACATTTCTGATACTTCTATGGTATTGCATGTTCTCGGTTGTGTTAGTAAGCGAACATGAAATGAAACCAGCAGGTTAAAGTGACTTGTTTACTTGGCTGCTGGTGGCAGCTCTGAAGTGTGAGCTGGGAAAAGCCCCAGATCCTGATGAACTGGAGTTGGACGCAGCCATTGAGCGACCTGGGAAAAGGTTCTCTTCCTTTTTTTTAACTAACTCGGACTTTCATCCAAAATGGCTAAAGTGATGGACTGGAAGTTCGTTGGGTTGCAGCAACCCCAAGTAAGTGAAAGCAATCAGGAAATAAATCAAGATCCACATTGACTTATCATCAGTTCATTCACGTAAGAGTAGACCTGCTTTATGGCTGGAGCACAAAATAATTGCAAGTCTGATGCTTGCGAAACTTTTTTTTTTTGGTTTTGTGTCTCCAGCATGACAGATGACTGTTCTCTTAGTCACATATCCCTTTCACACTGAATGTAATCAAGAAATCACCATATATTTGTTAGAGATTTCTGCCTGTCTCGCAGTTGGAGTAGCTACTTTCTAATAGACACGTGTCGATTCTGCTGTAAGTGAGAAAAGACAGGGATAAATAACATTGCTCCCAGGGTGAGATACAAATTGCTGTGGCAGTCAAATGTGCCATTCAGAATTTTGAGTGGCAGTTCGGTGTTGGGGAGAAGTGCAAGTTCATTTGTTTTGCTCCTGGTATTGTTAATCGCTGATTGTTGAAGGTTGAAGCAGGCACGGTTTGCTTATAGAAAGGAGAATTAATCTGTGTATTTTAGGATTAGATGCTAGAAAGGAGCTTAAGGGAAAAAACTGAAGCAGTGGTCAATGAACTGTATCTAATAAGCAAAACCAAATCTGTGGATCAGCAGCTCCTCATCAAACTGAGATCTGGATGGTAAAGGAGTGCGGGTATTTAAGCCACGTGTCACTCAACAGGCTAAGGAGAACCATCGGTAGTTTGTTTTGGAGCAGAGGAGGAAAATGTACAAAAACTGGGTGTAAGAAACTTGTAATGTAAGGGACAGTGTATATTACAGGGGGTTGCAGGCCTTGCAAAAAATTGGAAAGAGAAAATAATCTTTTTGCATGTACCCCTTTTTTATTCGGGATATGTTGTTCCTGCACAGAAAGAGACAGTAAATCAGAGCTCATAGTAGTATTGCTCAGCTGTATGGTAGCCTTCTGTGTCACCTGGGTGAGTATTTGAATCTGTAACTATGGTTTGTTTGAGGTAACTTTAAAATGAAAGCAATTATAACAGAATAGTTTTACCTCCACTTCTTTATCAAGTTATTGCTTGTGTCCCTGAATGAGAAACAGTCCCAGACTATCGATGTAGGTCTGACAATGGTAATTTTAGCTTTTAAACCAAAAAAAAAGAGAAGGAACTTGAATACCAAAAATTACTGGGGAGTCTGTTTCAACTGGCAAATGTGGAGAGGATGATTAAAATAAAGAAACATTTCCTTTTGTAAACTTGCACAAAAGAATAGGAAAAAAATGTAGAAACTTTTTACATCAGTAGAAAATACCAAATACATAACAGTCCCATTTTCATGAGCCTTCTCTAGGATCCAGTTCATCTTTCCTGTCTCAATTTAGAACCTTTGTCTTATAGGAAAAATAAGTGTGTTTGTGTGTACACCTTTGTGCGTATGTAATGAGACTCTTAGCTTATCTCCTTTTTCTAAAGCTGTATCCTATTATTCACCATTTCAGTGGTCAGATGAAAGCGAAGGAACACATAAGCTTTCTTCTGCCATCTATTTTCTGGAATTTTTCAGAATCCAAAAACTCACTTTAAGACATTTGATTAAACCATCAGTCTGAAAAAAAAAAAAAGAGCATCATTTATAAAGGAAGTCAATAAACTGTTGACTTTTTGAATTTATGTTTTGTCTCCATTGCATCACCTCCAGCTCTGAATAACGCTGTGAATAGGTAAAGAGATGACTTCAGTAAAGTTATCTTGAACTTAAATCTGTATAACTTCCATCACAGCTTAAAGCCATCTGAAGGGAGCTCATATAGGTGCTCATATACCCCGAGGGGGTTGTTTCACAAAGGCAGTTGAAGCATCTGAAGTGACTATTAAAAAATAATTCTGTTTTTTTAAAAAAGATGACTCTTTATTTCCATGTTATGAATTCACAAAGTCTGACTTTCTCAAAGCCACTTTTGGGATCAAGTTGAAGACATACATCATATAAATATAAGTAGTGCTAATCTCTAACCTGTGGCATACTGCTCAGAAAAAGGAAAATGTACTGCATACTGCACTCTTATTTATTTTAACAACTCAGTGCCGCCTGTCTCTATTCAGCAGAAGAGGACGTTGCATAGAATACACTGACTTATATGGCATGTTGCCACATAGATATATTCGAGGTATGTATATATATATATATATATTAAGGATGAGAAGGAAGGAGAAGGAGAAGAGCAGGCAAGGGTTAATAAGGACAAATTGTGTTTCTTTACTTTCTTTGGATGTGCAGTAAAAAGTAATGGGTGTACCCTTAACTCCCATATCCTTCTGTGCCCCAGCCAGCAGCTGGAGAGAGCGTATCAACATCATAATTTGCTCTTGATAGTATTAAACCCCTCTACTCACACTCTTCAGTCCTCTGTTCCTTGCCACACAAACAGTGCAAAGAAATATATCACAGATATGACTTTAAATCACAGCATCTTCCAGGGCTATGCCAAGGGCAGCTTAGCTCTGCTGAGCTGGCACTTAAAAGCTCCTTTGAAGATACTTTGCCTTAACTAAGTATTTAGCCTTAACTAAGTATTTTGTCTAGTCCTATTTCATCTAGGACTGTTTAAGACCCAAAATAGTGTTCAAATGCACTGTGCAAAGAAGCCTTTGAAAAAAAAGGATTAAAATGCGAATCATTTTTAATCACACGAATGTACTTTTGCTGTCATCACAGCCCTTCCAAATAAATGTATTTCTGTGTTTAGTTTTTGTAAAGCGTATTATTTATATGATGGACATTAATAGCTACTTTTGAGTGACTTAAGATTTTGATGCAAATAATGATCTTCTCTTTCAGTGTGTTACTAAAAACGACGGGCTGCCAGGGTTTCAATAGCCCAAAGATGGATTGGGATGTAACTCCCTGTTTGACACATATGAGGCTATTTACTAGGTATTGCTCAATTAAAGCACAGAAACACTGTTAAACAAGTCTTCTCGTTTGGTGTTGCCCAGGGACAGATTTGACCACTAGCAAGAGAAACTCTGCACCCAGAACCTCACTACCAAGCTGGATTTGGCATGGATGGAAGGCAGTGATACTGGAGAGATTCTCGGATTCGTTAGCCACCCAACAGTAAATCCGTGCCTCTAAATCTCAACTTCAGGCTTCAAACTTTGGCACTTTATCTTGTCTGTTTGAAATCTTCTCAATGCAAGTAAGCCACTGTCTACCCATGACCAGATGGATGTTGTATCCAGGCTTTTTATAGTGCTTACACCACACTCCTTTTATGTATATATATAGTTACGGAAGGATACTGTTTGGAAGCACAGGGATGTATGCCAGCATCTGTGATCAAATTTCAGATGGAATAGGCCTCTATTATCATGCAAAGTTTTGTGCAATCTACTTACTCATTTGTCATCACTCAAACGTCCTCAATCCTTGAGGTAGCTACATGCTGGCCGTAAATGATTTTTGCATCTTTGACCTTTTGGGAGGCCTCTTTTTGACAAATCTTCTGTTAACACAAAGTGTTCCACAAACAGAAAAAATAACGCAGCCTGGTTTCCTACAGAATCTCATTTTAGCTTCTTTATAGCCTCTGTCCCCCATTATCGCTTCTCCACTACTCCAGATCCCCTCCATTAGAAGGAAAAGGCAGAAAATGCTGTGGCTATTTCCAAGTTCCTTTGTGCCAGCCAGCCTGCAAATGCGCCTGCTGATTGCCCAGCTGCCTGCTGCTAACAGCAGTCTGTAATACCTGAGTTTTACCTGCCTGTTCCTCAGTACAAAATTGGTTGGTCTTTTCTTCTACACCATTTTCACAAAACACTGAGATTTCTTCTTCTTTGTCAAAGTAAAGTTAGATGAAAGTGGCCAGCAGATACTGGGGTTAGTGCAGGGAAAGTGGGAAACAAGTCAACAACCAGTTTGTTACTATTATGCTGAATTATTTCCAATAGCTCTTTGTCATAGGCATCTTATTGCAAGCAGTGTGTGTCTGTGAAGGCAGAAGCTATCAAAGCTAAGGACTTATGTAACAGGGAATTTCACAGGTAGATGTATATTAAAGAAAGGAATTGCATATCCTGTAGATTGCTGCTGTTAACATCACCATTTTGCACATCAGTGTTTGTCTGCTATTTTCTCCAGCGAGAATGCATCATTTTCAATACCTTTCAAGGAGTACAGCACTAAGAACTCAACATTGTAAGCAAAATAATAAACTAATAAGGATGTAACATCACGTGGATAAAAAACTTAATGTACCCAAGGAGTGTCTCACTCAAGTTGTTTTCATTCTTCTAGAAAAACATGGTTTACAAGATGCAGCAGCATTTGAATATAAATGGTCTGCTGTTTTCTTACTATCGTGATAAATTCTAGTTAGGGAGCTAAACATTGCTAAGCCTTCTGAGAACCATTGCAAACTGCAATGCAAGGACACGTGTAAGGGCCACTGTACGTACACTGAGCAAGGTCACAGCTAAAATCCGCTCCCAGCTGTGTCGTCAGTCCCACTGGCCAATGGTGCACTACAAGAGATCTGCTCAGAAGTACCAGAGCTGGCTCACAGAAGAACAGGCAGAGGTATCAGCTCAAATTATGGATCAAGGAATCTGAGTTGGCACTCACAGCTGGTCTGGAGCTCAAACAGCTGAGGTGGGTTTCTCTGCATTCGTCTCCGTGGTTTGGGGGAAACTTCTGCCTAAACAGCTCAGGATGTTTGAATGGACTGATATTTTTCCAAATGTCATGTTCTTTAAATGCTGTTTGAAGTTGAAGCTTTACTCAGTTCCCCTTAGAATATCACTGCAAATATCACCAAGATGTTTATAAGTGTCCAGCTGCTTTATCACCTCCTGTTCCTACTCTCCCAAAACAGTGCAAGGGAAGAGGAGAAATTATTGATCAGGAAGAAGTCTTAGACCAGTTTCATGATGAATGCTCACCTCTGCAAGTGAAGGCTTAATATCCTCATGGAAGGACCAATCCTTTATTCTCTATGACTATCATGTTATATGTATTGCTGCCTGGACTGCAAACAATCACCCGCCAGCCCCCTCAAATCAAGCAAAAAATATAAAATCAGAAACACAGTTGTGAATAGATTCTTGACCGTGAACTCCAAAATATGTTTGGTCACTGGAGGCTGTGCTAATGAAAACCTCTACAAGGCACTAGATCCGAACTCAGAAATCATCACAAGTCAAGGAGTATTTCACTTGCATCTCTACCATTCTTTGGATAAAAACCTGTTTCGTTTCCAGATCTCTGATAATGCTGTTAATAATGAGGTATTCTCCATGCAGTCTCTTTCCTTAGCTAGTTCTGGGCTCTCTGATTATCTCACTGAAAGGATTAAGTGTTATTTTGGCCAATAGATTTTGCTCATATCCTCTCTTCCACTTAGACTTGTCTTTTCCTGAAAGCCCTTTGGCTGTAAAACCACATATCCGTTTCAACATCTAAAATCCTTTGTCTAGTAACGTTTGTCCTTTTTCAGTGCACCATTGTGCCCTCCATCACTAATCGTATGAGGAAAGGGATGTACAGTGAACTATTTATTAAAGAGATTCCTAAAAAGCGGAACTACTGGGAGGAGCAAAATGTGTGCCAGTGCTTGGACTTTTCTTCCTGCCTCTGCCAGATACCATCTGTCTTCTTTAGAAGGTTTGGGACGACCTGTGAGCACCACAGAGGTGATTACTGGGGAGAGAGCTGTGCTGTTGAGCTGCATGGGATAGAACTGTGCAGCAGCCTGTCACTGAACACTCCACACATACATTAGGAACAATATTACAGCATCCGGTGTATGGAATGGGAGAATAAAACAGCTGTGCTGCATGAAATATTAAGTATGTCGAATTATTACAACAAACTTTATAAATATTACTGTTAGTCTGACTGCAACCATTTTTTAATACCATGAGAAGACAGAGAGTTCTGCACGTCAGATATTATGAAAATGATACTACTGTAGAGAGCACGAGGACCAGCACCCAATTAGAACAGACAGAAACTGGCTGCAAACAAGAAAGAAACTGGCACAGCAATTCCCAAATGAGAAGGATAGTTCTCATCTCAAGATCTGCCATGTTAGCAAGAGTCCACAAAGCATTAAAGAGATATGTTTTGCAATTTTTTTGCAAAATGAAAGTTACATATCATTAGCTTTTTATGGTATTTTGAGCCCAATCAATAAACTTTACTACCTGCATCCTCTATTGGCTCATTGAAGCTAGCTGGGCTATCAGCTCTCTGTCTTGATGCACTATGGATGGGCAATCACACCTCATTTAATGACTAAAATGGACACCTTTGGTGATACTGGATTCCTCAATGAGATATGTAATTGTTCCCAGCTTATGCAGCTTTTATTGAATTATTATTGAAAACATAATTTCATGCTTGGTTAAGTGGCAAATTTAATTCATTTGCTAGCAAGATACGGTAACAAATATGACATTACCAGTATTACTTCTAAGAAAGGAGAGGAAGTTGGGTATGGCTGGCCAGCAGGTACAAATGAGCTAAGCACTTGTTGGGTGGCTTTTCTGCATTTACTCCTGATGGATTTAAAAGTGTAGGAAAAAGATTTTCCATCTAAAGTAAGTCAGTTGTGACTGAAAGTTTTCACTTAGTTGTAATATACAATTTGAGTCTTGTGGGTACACATTGCAATCCCAGTTAGTTTGGTAAAAGGGAATTGCCACTGGTCCCACTTTTTGGTGGCTTTAGGACACAGATGAATCATGGACTAGGCAAAGGACTCGTGGCTGCTTACAGGATTTCATTAATCACAACTGAAAATTTAGCAAAAGAAAAAAAAAAGATGAATACACAAAATGTATTAAAAGCCTGGTAAAAAAAAAAAGATTGAAGTTAGAATTTTCCTGGCATGGAAATGTCACTGAACAGCCAAATTTCTAAATAAAAGGAATATAAAATTTTTTAAAACCACACAGGGGAGTAGTAAAATTATAATTTCTACTGAGCAAGAATTGGCAGCCTTATTGTCAATAGCTATAAAATGCCTTCTGTGTGGAAATATTTCAGGACATTAAAGACAAAAAAAAGGTATTTGGCCCAATGCTTTTGCCTCCAATATACAATTTATGTCAGCTTTATCTTTCCATTGTTTGACACACTGGCTTTTTTCCATCTCCTCTGTAAAAAATGGCCACACAGAAGTTGGGAATTCTAGTGACCCTGGACTTCTTTTGAAATAGGTTTGTCACCATCATTGCTTTGATGTTATGCTGACCACTATTTGTATCTTTGTTATCAAACTCAGTAGCATCATAGTTGCTGCATGTCTTGATATTATTATGTTCTTAATCAAAGTAAAAATACCTGCAAAAAAGCTTTAAAGATATCTGAATTGAATTCAGCCACCTTTCTATCTCTGCCTGCTGCAGGAGGAAAAGCTACTCTTTTATATTAAAAACCCTTTGATTAATTGTTCCTGGTCTTGATATCCTTTTAGAAAAGGTCCTTTACAAGTGCATGTAGGCCTTCTCTACTGATAAATGAAGTACTCTATGTAATATCACATTTTCTCATTTAAATACTTTCTCAGTGTTCTGCTTTTTTTATTATGTTTGCAGCTGTTTCAATGCACCTTAGCTGAAGCCTTCAGAAGTAAAGTACACAGAAAAAGCCCTTTATTAGTCTTTCTGGCTTTGTCTGTCAGGATCCCTCATAATTTTCTCTGAATTCATACATCTTTCTCTGATAGTTGCACATAAGATTGCCGGTGTGGCTCTCAACAAACAAGGGTGCGTTTTAAAGGATAAGCAGAGTGCCCGTGAAATCATTGCGCTGCATTGCTATAGCTTGTCTTTCCGTTTTCATGGTCTGTGGTCCTGCTATGGATTTATTTCATCTGTGCTCGCATGCAGCTTTGATCGTTCCTGGTGCCCTTGCATCATTTGGCCTGCTTAGACTCACCGTAAAGCTTTAAACTTAAAGGATAATGCTCATGATGGGGGAAGTATACAAGGCAATAAACAGCTTTTGCAGGTGATTAAACACACTGAAGCAAAGCTGAGGCATTTGAAAACCCCAAAAGCAGTTTATTGTAAGCGTGGCAACACGTCACAAAGAGAAGCTGTGCTCAAGAAGCCACGACATTCAATAAAAGCTTTTCTTTGCCTTGTCTTGCAATGACTGGGAAGTTTTGTAGTGCTGCCTTCGTTTTGTCAAACAGATCTTCCCTTCTCATTTTTAATAGTGTGGGTGGCTTTCATTGTGTCACATGTGGTGTAACAGGAGATAGTTCCAGTGTAATTGCTTAGGATAAAAGCAGCAAATTGTCTGTCTTTGAATCGCTATGAAGCTTCTTCAGGATAGTCCTTTCCTCCTCTCCCCCGCACAAGAGGCCCCTTTATTCCCAACTCTTTTTTTTGCTCTTGCTACTACTTCCTTTGTCTATGTTTCATGATTTGGCTTTTTGTTTGTTGTTTTCTGTGGTGTAGGGGTTATTGCGTTGTTTGTTTTGTTGGGATTTTTTATTGTTGGGTTTTTTTCAATGGTATCCTCACCTCTACTTACCCCAGCACTCCAAAGTTTTCCTAACACAAACGCTTGAGGCTGAAACATTCTGCCACTTTCAGGAGGAGGTTAGAAGCAAGAGTCTTGTGAGTCACAACATTTGTAATGCTAGGGCATCTCTGTTACACAGATAGTATTGCTTCGGTAATGATGGGTTACCTAAAACTGGACAGCCTTTTTTAGCAATTACGATTTACTAAACCACATTATCACCAAGAGTATTTTCTTTAAAATGTGATGAGTCTCTTTTTTTTTTTTCTTATTCCAAGAGAGAGCCATTTGATAAACTCCTGCGGATTTCTGGGGGGCTTCCTATCGGTGAATAAAACTGCACTTGCAGCTTTACAGCCTCAAGTTACTGGCACATGTAATAGTAGTTGGACATCACCATGGTTGTTTGTGCAAGTCAGACACTTAAGTGATACTATAATTAACCGCTGGCACAAACTGTATGACAGAAAAATAAATCATAGGCCAATAACCCTCATGAAAGACTATAATTTTCTATTAATATTAATGGAAGAAAACTTACACTTTCAGGAAATATTTAATATTTTGCAGTGGTTCACAAAGACAACATTTCTGCTGTTTATTGCTGAGAATGACAGCATAGTCTTTCTCACTTATAAATTAGTCCTTAAGGCGGTATCTTCTACAAAAGGAAAATATGAAAGGAATAATAGAAGTTGGGTAACTAGCTTGGATTGAAGCCGTATGCTGTAAACCAGAACTGATCAGATAAAGCAATAGGCAGGAAAAAATCTGGTTAGCAATTCCAAGTAGTAGTTGACTGAGGTTTTTTTTTCTTTCATCTTGTTCTTTAATCATTTCTACAAGAGCAACGTGTTTTAGGGAAACTAATATTTACTCATTTATGCATACAAAAACATTCTACTGGTGTTGTCAAAAAAACCCCCGTGTACATTACATTCTTGTCTCAGATAAATATAAATCCAGTATCATTCTGGATTTGTACCAGTATTACTGAAACACAGCCCTGTCCTTGAATATCTTTATCCGTTGTGCCCTGTTAAGTTTATCTAGGCCAAATCCCGAATCGCTAAAATTATGGCTAGACAGAGAGAGGTGACGTTCCTGAGCCTCAACGAGAGGCAGCAGGAGCGTTCACATCCTGGCAGCCCCTGGGGAATTTGCAAGAACTGCATGCAGACAAATACACTGTTCGGTGTATTCTGACTCCTTGAGCAGGCAAATTCTGAGCAGACACTGGTATCCCGAGGAAGGATGCACGTCGGAAAGATGCGTCTTGTCTCCAGGCGCTGGAATACGTTCAAAGGGAACCACTCGTCCGCAGCCTGTGCCGAACCGTTTGGGGCAAACAGGCACGAGTCTGCGCCGGGCAGAGAGGGTGGAGGGCGCAAAGAGATGTCGGGCCCTGGATGTGAAACAATGCAACGGGCAGTATTTGTGTGGATGTTCTGGGAAGACACGTGTCATTTGAAAATGTGCTGAGGACTTCGACTGTCGCGTTTGGAACAGGAACTAAGACTAATGGTAGTAAACATATTGACTTTATTTGAAAAATCTCATTTCCCTCTAAAAGGAACATGACTTGTTTGTTCCTGTTTCAGGTTAGGAAAGAAGCTTTCACAGACTGATTTGGATTGTTTCTCACAAAGGTTAATCCACAAATACTGTTCTCCATTTACTCTTGTCTCGTCAGTCTATAATGAACATAAAGTAAACATGTTTAGGTAGCTTTTTATATTAATTGTATTAATATACTTTCAAATATTCACAGAATAACATGGAGAACTGATTTGAAGGAAATAGAATAGGATGCTTGTCTTTTGTAATTTTGAAATCATTTAGAGTTAACCAAGACTGGTTTTGTAAATGGATGTACTTTTTTTTGCCAAAGATGTAACATTTTTCATGCATGAATTTGACTAGCGGATTATATATAACTAAAATAATTCTTTCTTAAAGAGCAGTCAGAAAAGCCAGATGCTTTTAGTGGGAGTTTTTTGGTTGAAATAGATTCGGTGGCACTTTTTTCCCCTATTGCACTTTCCATCAAAATGCTTGTTGCTTATTTTAATTAAAAACGTGATTTCTATTATTTTCTGCATAATAGGGATGAATGTCACAGTAAAGAATGTTTCAAGAGAAATAAAGCTATTCCATTAAAACATTTTTTCTGAAACATAGAGCCATTTTCATTACAGAATTTTCAGAGGAAACTTTGTAAGAATTCTGGGACCATATTTTTAGCATAGTTACATACCTAATGAAGATTTACAAATGTTCTGAACCCTGTTTTCATCAATGGAACTTAGTACCAGAATGAGTCTGTGTCTTTCAAAATCACTTCAAGTGTCTGTTTGCATCTTAAGGACTGAATTATTTTTAACACTCTGACCCCTAGACCTCTGTGAAGTAAACGACCACTTAAGACAGTGTTTTCCTCCACTAGATTAAATAGCTTTCTAATATTGTATCTTCATCTGAATATATTTTCACTTCAGCCACAGTTAATATGAAATATACTGCATTTTGTATTTGCTGCATGAAAGGAAGATTGATTTACTTCAGGTAGCTTATAGACTATTTTATTATTCACATCAAGATCTCATCTATTCCCTCTGCATTCATATTTTATAGCACTTTAACTGATTTATTTGATTTGACCCAACACTTTGATGGCACCTTTGCCATGCAGGCTGCACACATAGAACACAAATCATTTACCTGATTCATTTCAAAACTATTAACCTTGGGTTATTTTGTGACTTTCTGGCCTTTTGGTTCTGACCAGATTAACCAGGCAAATGCAGGTAAAACACAAGTCCCTAGTCCAGGGGTAAATGCCTTATTCACTAACTTACATCATCATATTTACAGTACTGTCCAGTAGGATTGTATTCATACCAATGCAGCAAAGACTTCTGAGTTTATGCCTGAATTTGTCTAATTTCCAAAGCACCTCTTGGTGTTTGTCTGGGCTGCTGGAAACAAATCAGGTCGGGCATAAATGGTTAAATCACCACCAAAGTCAAATGGGTAATATTGGCTCTCACCCGTGTCTGAATTTGCCCATATTATGGCACAGAAAGCTGTTAGTTTATAATTTCTAATTCTCTTTAAAAAAACTCAAACAAACAAACAAAAAAAACCCACCTAAATGCTGGAGTACATTCTTCAGCCAAAATCTTTAAATCACAAGGATGAAAAACTAATGGTGACTGTGTGTTTTCTAGGTGTCTTTTTTTACAAATCTGGCTTCGCTTTAGTTTACAAACATGCTAGAACTATTTTAAATGTCACAAAAAGGTAAAATAAAGTTTCCAAATAACAGGTTATAAGTTCTCAGCCTTTTTGTAGTAGATGTGCTGAGGGTGGATGACTTATTTCTTTCTCTTTGACTGAAATGCTTTCAGCATCTGGCTTTTGCAAACGACGAAGGCCGTTCAAAATGATTGTGTCTGGGCTATGACCGAAGCTATGCGGCTGTTATATTTACAGTACAGTAGATGTCAAATAACAGTCAAAGTAATTTGGGCATCACGGGAAATAATAGGAGCGATTCTAGTGCTTTCTGTGAAAACCTTCAAATTCCCATTTCATTAAAAATTCCACTCTGCAGCTGGCAGCAGAGATTACTGGGTTTCACCATCTGTGCAGATTAATGTTTCCTAAAGGAGAATGAATGCAACAGATGAGATGGCTGGCTTTTCAGATCAAACAGAAACCCAAAGTAGAATCTCTTCCCTGACTCTTGCATCTTACACCTGTTTCCTTTTAATCACATGACTGAATTGTTTAGGACAAACAATTCCAGCTTGCCTTAAAGCTGATTAATTTTAAGATTACAGATCACCAAGATGTTTGCAGGCTTGTGACTATACAGAATTAGTGATGGGAAGAGTTAGATTTTATTACAAATTGGCTGAACACCTTTTTTAGATGTTATTCTGCTCATATCCAAGTCAAACATCTCTACCCAAACATGCACAGTGATTTAAAGGCATCACACTGTGTGCTACAGGCTGGATTTGCAGTGACAAACCAACAAGGGGAAGCACAGTTGCTTCAAGCCCACACCCCTGTTGTTTCCAGTCTCATTTCTTTCTTTTCGACCGGCCATAACTAATCTTTCCAGAGGAGCAAGCATGTGATTCATTGAAATTGCGTTTTTAATCAATCCTATGTCACTACTTATCTTACAATGTTATAATTTTCAAATTACATTAGCTTCGCTGCACACCAAACACCGAAATAAAATCTTGGCAGTGATCACTGTATTAGGATGAATCAGTAAAATTAATAGAGTTTCTAGGTTTGCCAGGAAATGGGATCATTAACTTGATTATTTCTCGAGGGCAAGAAAGGAAAGCACAATATGCAATTAGGGTGACCTTGGAACATCCACCATGTTTACCAAGGTTGGGTTTCCTGGTGTACAGACTAGTCCACCCTGAAGTACGAGACGTTTTGCTTTGTTCTGTCCATAGACAGACACTGGTGTGTGAGACAAGGCACACCGCAGCATGGTGGGCTCGGCAGCCCCCGCAGAGGTGACACAGCGGAACAGGGAGGGGACAGCCGCCTGGTGCAGAGCCCGGGATTGCCAAAGCCTCTCGTGGTGCCTGCGGAGCTCCAGGTTTGGTCTTAAAAAAGACACTCAGCCATGCGGGAGGAACGGCAGTAGCACAGGGTATTGCCATCCATATGGATTAAACATTACAAAAAACCAACACCCCAGAAACCAGTTACTAATACAAACATGAAAGTGGATAATTAAACTCACTGGCAACATTGGTCCTTGCTCTCCCTTGCATTTTCCTTTTATTGAAACCCAGCTGGTCTTTGGCTGTTGCCAGGGGTAACCAGCAGTGACATTCAAGGTCATCGATGAAAAGCAAGGCTTTTTCCCATGAATATTTTCTACTTTCTCTGAAACTTGTATCTTAGAATAGATGCCTTTAAAACAACATATTTTGGTCAGCGTAGCACTTGGGGGGTTTTTTGTTTGTTTTATTTCCATTCACTCTGCTTCTTTGGGCTGTTGTGCTCTTCTGTGTTAATTGCAACGAGCAATATCCCCAATAGCTCATTGTTCAAGTGATGCCTCTCAGAAGTGTATTACTGTGTCACCAAAGCTGCTCTGTCTTCCTCTAAGAGAGATTTGTGACACCGTAGGAATGTATTTGTAAAGCTTCCCAGAACCACCGTATCATCATGGCTGGAGTGGTACCAGCAACTCTCATCCCATTTGTGTATATTCTTCCTGAGCAGCAGCAAGTCTGCTCATTTTGCTGTTTTGCACGTTACAATTTTCTGTTCCCCTTTCTGTATCTTTGGTGATTCATTTTTATGTAGTTTTCTGCCAAGCAAATAGCTTATAGAGTTCATTAAAGCACTTTCAGAGGAATAAAGTCAAGAGTTTCATGGGAAGATAGGGAAAAATCCATTCTTTTAAATGGGAATTCTGTGGTGATTCATCATGCAGTTCTGCTTTATATGATTTTGAAGTGGTTAGGAATATGCTGTATGGTTTAAATTGGGTTTTATTCTGCTTTTATTTAACCTGTATTTGTCCATTGCTCATTCTACACTTTTTATGTAAATAAGATTCCTGATCATGGACTACAGAAAAATTAGTATTTTCAAATATGTTTGATATTGACTGTGAGTTCCGCACACATTTTTATTATTTTGTCAGCTTTCCAAACGAGTGGTTTTGTCTAAAAGATGCTGCTTAAGAGATGAATATTTGGGAATGAAGGAACCAAATTACGGCTTTGCTTAGGTGAGAGTGGTTTCTTTTGATGCAAGTGGGAGTTTCGCTTGTTTATGTGGGATATAATTTGGAAAAGTGTATTTTACATCTAGTTTGACCCAGATTTTCTTATACCATACTTCGAAAATAGAGGGAACAAGCGCAGCAGACATCAAAGTCTGTAGTGGGTACCTACCCTGACCTGGGAGCATAAGTTTCAAAGTGTTTTGCAGCCAGCAACTTGAAGGTGAAAAGACACCTGCCTGCTTACCTGGGAGGGAATTCTCTCCCAGACTCTGCACAGCTTTTTCAGAGCTGCTTAGTTGGCGTCTAAAAGCACTGGAAGTGGTTTAGGCTGGATTACAGGAGGTGCAAATGACAGTATTTACCTATTTTACATGCAGATTATGATGATTAAGAATTAATTGCTTGCGGTGTAGGTGGATAGATTTTAAAACTCACCAGAGGGCTTTACAGCTTTCCCGTGAAGCCTCCTCGACGGATAAATGTCAGACCCCGTCTTAGCAGAACAATTGTCACCGTCAGAATGTTGCCAAATGCCGGTGTGACAGCTGACAGCGCAGGCAGCTTTCCTGCATCAGAGCTGGGGACTTGAACTAAAAGAGATGTAGCTGTAGGGTGATCTGTCCCGAAACGTCACTGCACCGGGCTGTGTCAGCACAGGGATCAAACCTGCAACACAAATGGAGCGGTAGGTAAGAAGGGGCTTATACACACAACCCAGCATCCCACAGTAAGAGTTTCAGATGGATGGGATTGTCATACTTAATAGAAAATACTGTCACTATTTTATTTTTTGTACCTACATATGCATAAATTTCTCTAAGTGCTAGGGACTGAAAGGTCCCTATGAAGTATCCAGTCTGGGTTTTGAGAGAATGCAGAGAAGTTTTTCTGAAGCCCAGAGCAGCTCATCGATTCTTACAGAAACTCAGAGCGTGTAGCTTAATTGGAGGAGTGTTTGTGCTTCACTGTGGGAGTCAAGGCTGCTCTTCTCTTTTGTTTTATCTTCCCTCCTTTCTTCGTTTCACAGTCTAAATACCTGCAGTGGATTTTGAATTAATTTGCATCCTGCACCAGGTAAATGGCAGAAACTATTTCTGATGTTACTGCATTAGAACTGAGTGTTGGCAGTTTTGCAAGGAAATCTTGTCACTCCTTATTCTATCAGGAGACGCATTAGTTTCAAATATGGTTATTATATGTTACCTGTAAGGTAGCTTTTCTCTAGTGGGGCTCATCTTCCGCTCCCACCTGGCTGAGGTGGACATTTACATCTATCAAAATGTGCTTGTTTCATGCTATGAAAATTAATTAGTTGGACAATGGAGAAGAGGCTTGTTGCTTTGAATTTGTATGTGTGATAAGTCATTCCATAAGCCTTTCTTCGTGCATGAGTGTTTCTGGGATTGGGCCCAGTATTTGGAAAGTGACTGATAAATACTCTTTTTTAAAAAATATCTATGATTTCAGAACGATGGAAGTTGCTGAAATGTAAGCGCTTCTGAAAATGGTAATTCATTTATGTGTCTAGGAAATAAAAGGAACTAGCAGCTTGCGATAGTCAGAGCAACAATTCCTCTGTGCTCTTGAAATTTCTGGAAAATACACGCAGATTCTATTTTGGTTTGCTTACAGTTCTCACACACACACTTGGGATCACCGGTAACATGTGTTAGAATTACTCCCCTGGGTAAATTGTGAAAGGGTGGGTCCAACATCAATATAAACTCAATTAACTCTAGCATATTTTGATTTGCAGACAATTAATAGAAGGATATAAGGCCCAAACCACCTTTTCCTTCCTTATACAGATTATTGCATTTATTGTAATTAATTTTTCAAATGAACAATGAAATATCAGGACATGATCCATAAACATCTTATAGTTAGCTAGGAATAGAAATCAATCAAATGCTTTGCTCAGTATTACAGACTTTCAGTAGAACTTTAATTTTCCTGCAATATATCCACAGATAATTTGACACAAACTAAGCATCTTTGCTGACTTGTGAAACAAGATGTTTCCACATATCGTGCCTTTTGTGCCACTACACTCTTTTTAACAGGATTAAGAAATCGATAGTTGTACTGTCAAGGGAGTGTAAACATTTCCAAAGATACTATACGATATTTCCGTTCAGAAATTAAAAGTATGCTGACCATACTTCAGGTTAATAATGAGCTGGAATCTTTTCACATCTCTAAAATTCAGGGAAAAAATTCAGTTTAAAATACAGACCATACATGACTAATTAGAAAAAAAAAATAAACACCTATAACACGAGTTAGGCTTATTGGAAATCCCTAAAGTGCAGACATTTACTGATGTAAATCCAGGAACATATAGCTACAGTTTTACTCTGACACTGTTAGTTTACATTGTTCATTGAATTAATACAATGCTAAAAAATTCCCAGTGCAGAAACGCTTGGGCTGAGCACGTCACGTTACTGAGCCGAAAGACTTCAGCTCTGTTGAACATTCACAAACCAAACCTATTTTCTCACAGCTGAACGCCAGAAATCTGTGTTTTTAGAGTATTCCCATAAGAATCTGTTTCAATTCTCTGATCATCCTACCACTGACTAGATTGTTTTATGCTCAGCTTCTTTTTGGGAAACAACTGACTGATTAGCTAATCAGGGAGATGGTTACAGTCTTGCCTTCTTGCAACTACAGGCAGTTCTAGAAAAGCACATTCTGTCCTTTATATGCTTTTCCCTAATATTCCAGTCTGAAATTGGTGAACCTGATGTACATTCCTGCAAATCCACTTTATCGCATTTAAAAATAGCCATGCTGTTACTGTGATCTCATCACAAGACAGAGTTGGTGTTTTCAGTATTAAATACAGTAAAGGCTATGTCAGCAGTAAAAATGTTCAAGAAGAGACATCTTCCAGACTAGAGAAAGTGGAACCATAAAAGAAAGAGAAGAACGTCAAGGGAGTGGTTATATTTCACATGAGAAGGTTATAAAGAAATACAGAGAATAGTTATAGTGCAGGGAAATGCAGATGAACAGAACAGACACAACAGGTTTTCAGATAACTACAGAGAAAGCTATTTTAAGTGACCACGCGTGCTGACAAAAGAACAAGCGCGTCTTGGAAGTGTTCTGCTGGTTGTGTGGAGATCTCTACTCTGAGCATTTGCAACAGTCTCTCAAGGCAGAAGCTTTACTAGCAGAGTTGTCTTTTCTACAACTTTCATGTGTGCATCCTGCTCCACTTGCACTTGTGCGCAGCCTCTGCAGAAAGTTGTCGTTATATAATCCAAAACACTTCAGCACTTAGAAGTGCAGCCTCTCTGCCAGGTGCAGTGAAATATACTTTAAACGTTCACTGCGGAGGCTGTTTCTGCTGTCTTCATCTTGGATCAAGGTTAAAGACACAATACAAATCTGCAAAAGGCAAACTATTCCCTGATCAGCAATTCAGTTTTCAGACTTCTGCCCTTGAAAGCAGGAAAATATAGAAAAATAAAGGAGGTCTTATGAGGGAGCGTTATGGAAAAGGAGCAGCAGACAGATATCGGATAGATTTGGGAAAAGGGGAATGTTATCCACCCTTTACCCGTCATTCAGGCTTCATTGAGGCTGCATCTTTATCTGCTCTGTGATGAAACATCAGGAGAAGCTCAAGGGAAAACCCATCTGCAGATCAATTGTCCTTTTTTTCTTTCATTTCATCCATTTTCAGTGAAGCTCACAGACCATCCACCAACAGTTTACAAGTAAGAGGCTTACTGTTATCTCCATTCCCTTCAAGAACTGGAATCACGTTCAGCCACCTAAGGGGAATATAACTTCTTACTGCCAGAATAGACTCACCACAGGTACTGGTAGATAAGTTAGTGAGTGTAACCTGCTTCTTACATCCCGTTCTCAGTCGCTGTGTCCACACAGGAAATAACCAGGTCTTGCGTCTGAGAATGTAGCACAACACAAGAGAGTCTAGCGCTAATAGCATGTTTCCCACCTGAACAGATGGACATTCAAGATGCATTTCTCAACTACCACTATCTCCTCAAGTACTTCTTCAGACATACTTCTTCTTGACATAGCAGCTGAACCCATTGTAATCAACTATAAGAACTATCCTGTTGAAAGTATCCCTTTTTACCTGCATGATCAGCCTCTTATAATCCAACCAAGCCAATACAGTTTCTACACATTTATACGGGCAAAGAGAGACACCACTGTAATAGCTCAAAAGCCAAGGGCATGCCACTGAGACACGAGTGGAAAATCACTGCCTTCTTGAGCAGATTTATCCTGACAGCCCTATACAAAAATGAAGAGAAGTAAAACCATGACTTTACACACTACACAGCTGCCATGTAACAAGTGATGATGGCAGGAAAGAAAAAAAAAATCATATATACTGTATATAAACCATCCTTGGTTTTGCTGTGCTCATGACAGATAGGCATCAGCTGAATATTCTTATTTATATCCATGTTAAAAACAAGTATTTCCTCCATGAAGAGCAGAATTAATTGGAATGAAAATTTTCAGTTCTGTGGCCTTTGTCCACTGTTCTTTGTGTTCATCTGTACACCACTAGCATTCCTTAAAGCAGTCTCAAGCATGAGCTTGAGAAATGCATTTCCAGAGTGAGCTGTGATGGCAGACAGCTGCAGGGAGGATTTTAACAGTTGTTCTTTTTTTAAAAAAACCAAACACCTAATGGAAGCAGTCTCTTTGGGAAATAGCTTTACATATTTCATAGCACCTGGCTCAATAGCGGTGATGCCCAATCTATGTTAGCAGTCCCTAGACACAACAGAAGGACAAACAGTGAGCAGCTGCTTTGTGGAGACCACAAACACATCATCAAAAATTTTAAAAAAGGTTCGAAGATTGTATAAGGTTGTATAATGGAGATTTACAGACGTACAGCAATATTTGGGCAGTTTTCACAAATACTTGTGCAGTCAAGATCCTTAGACATGGTTCTTCTTGTCCTAATTTGATTCCCATAACTTCTCTTAAGACAAAACAAAAGAACATCTAGAAGTTTCAGCTTGATATTTTGGGATGATTCTCACCTGAAAACAACCCGAACATGTCCTGGGAAGACTGAATAAAATCTAAGTGTCACATTGTCTCATTGGAGTTACGGCTAGAAGAGGGAAATACATGAGAAAAAGACATCCAAAACTATTTTCGCTTAATTTTTCCCAATTCACTCTTACAAGTAATAAACACGGGGCCTGTCTTTAAGTCTCTTTTGAACCCGAAATTTATGAATGATTGGGTTTTTTTATGAGAGGACCTTTTGAGATTCTTATCTTACATCTGTCTCAGAAATTCCTAAACTGGGGTAATCTGCCTTCTCACAAGAGTTAAAATAGAGTCCAATATTTCTCAGCTCTGACTGCTCCTTCTGTTTCATCCTGCATCTTTGAAGCAAATTAGTTGAGATAACAAAACTGAAAAACAGCAAGCACCATAACTTCCCGAAATAAAGCAGCGTTGTTTCCAGGTTGCACCTGCTCCACTGAGTTGTAAAATATAAGCGTCAAAGCAATAATACTCTTTATTGCCCTGGAGAGCGTTGATGCCGGTGCTTCTCTGGGTGGGGAACGGGAGAGGGAAGAAGATGCGGCAGGCGGCGGGAGGAGCCCTGTCTGGGGCGTCAGCTGGGCTGGCATCCTCAAACCTCTACAGTGGAGAATAACTGTGGTGTTGAGAAGATTCAGTAGGAAATAAACTGCTGATGAAGCACACGGGTTAGGAGTTTGGAAAGCAGAGTGACGATATTTTGTCTGGATGAATCTGTACATTTTTTTTTTCTCTTTCAGGCTTCTACCGTGAGTTGGAAATTGGCCCCAAAGCAAATCATCCAAACAGGCCAAAGTCTAAATGGGTTAAAATCAAACTCTTTCTAGCTTTAACAAGCAAAAAGTGTAGCCCATCTTCACTGGCATTTTCCTTTCCTTTTAGTTTAACAAGAACTGGATTATTATGGGACTCTTTTAACTTAGTTGTCTTATTTGCTTTTTAGTATGGCTGAGTAAAGAATGCTTGAAACATGCACTAGAACCATATTAAACTTTAATGAATAAAGTGCTGGAGTACCACAGGTTTAGTGTTAGGCTAAAATGTTAGGTCTGAAAAGAGGAGACCAGATTTCCATTTTTATTTACTAGTATAAACACTGGCATTAATAATTAATCTAGGATTCTATTAAGGAATATTTTGTTGTTCAAGGAAAGGATAAAAATGGGAGCAGTGTATAAAAGTCAGTAAGACAAATGTGACATGGCATAGACTTGCTTGGTCATCTGAGGAACCAGCCTAGTGTAACTTTATTCCTGATAATGCAGAACTTCAGAAAAACTTCTTAGTTTTGCAAAAGAATCTTTACAGCTCTTTGTTCATTTTTGATGCCTGACTTGCATACCTTGCCAGCAGAATGAATAGTTACTACCATTCTGCTTTTGTTTGTATTTCCTTATAGTCCAACTTACTCTGCAGCATCAAGATGAGACCAGTAATAAATTAAACGAGCTGCCACGGCACCGTCATTGTTTCTCTGAACTGCATCTGGTGACACCAGATGAATGGTACAAGATAAAGAAAAATGCCCGTGTTAAAAGCCACAAGGGGACATTTAAAACTTTCTGAGCACCCGAGTTTGATTCAAATGCTGATTCAGGTTTAAGTCAAATTAAATGTTACTTGTCTGCTCTGAACCATCCCAATAGCTCCAAGTACTACTGCTCAGTGGCTTTGTTTCTATGATGTTAACCCACAGCTCTGAAAAGAGGAACCAGAGTCCAATTTAGCCCTAGATGTGTATTATAACAAAAAATTCATGCTCCCCATGGGCAGAGTTATAGAGACAGCATAGCAGATCCTGTGCCTATCAGTATATCCTTACTCAGAGGAGTAATATATAACAGGTTATCTTGCCTCAGGTAACAATCCCAAGGCATCAAAATGTCTTTTCTTTTCCTGTAGTCAACTTGAGTATCTCCTTAGAGAATTTTGCAGGTTGTTAATTAGAAAAAGGCAGTACAATTGTAAAAGAAAAGACCAAAACTGTGGTCCTGGATTACGCTGCTGAGCCATAAGTACCATATAAGTAGACTTATGGGAAGAAATTAATAGAAAATTGAAGCTGAATATCAGGAAAAACTTTGAACAGTGAGCGATACTAGACCATGAAAGAGCCTCCCACATGTAACAGTAGATGCTCTTCTTGCTTTAGAGTCTCAAAACTGAGCTGGACAAAGCGTTCTATGAGGATCCATCCTGAAGAAGCCTTGCAAATTGGTTTGTTTTACTGATGTACCCAAAGCACTCGGAGAGAATATGAACGTCACTATGGCCTTGACAGGAAGCCTCTGACCCTTTGCTGCCCTTGTCAGTGATGCTCATTGACTTTATTATTACATGAGGTCAAAAATACTCAGTTAAAATATTTAGTTGCTCTCACTATACCAATCAATGGTTGCTGCAAGAGGAGAAGGCTTCTAAATGTGCTGGTACATGTTGCTGTCCATTATATACAACAAAACGCATTTATTTTTCAGTCAGAAATTGCTCTCAACCCTACTTTACTTGTTCTTCCTAGTCACATAGGTCTTGTAACATTCATCTTGAATGTTTTAACCTAAAACATTTAAGTGGGCTCTACAGAGTTTTTCAAAGCAATTTTTGTTTTTATTAATGACATTCCAAAACCAGTTTATAACCATCTCTATGCATTTCTTTCAAGTCTGTTTTTTGCAGGCCTAGGCTACATAGCACAGGATGTGACAGTTTCTATCCGGTTTTATTTTTATTGCTGAATACAAATGTAGAGTTTGTCTGCGAATATTACACTGCCCTGCAGCTCTGGTAGTTTTTTATGCTCTGTCTTTTTAATGATTATGTGTAGTTTTTCTTCTAAATGCCTTTTCTACTGTTTACTGGAGTTGTGAAGTATTCACCGACTTCATGAGATGTGGCCAATGCATAAGGAGGAAAGGGGATTTGATTATTTAAATTGCATGGAAAAATATGCATACTGTCAAAATAAAGAACAGTGTAGGATTGTATTCTCACTTACACTCATACAAATCAGGAGTAACTGCATTGAAACTAGTGGCCTGATATCACTGCAAACCCCATTTAAATATCAGTAAAATCAGGTCTACCAATTCAATCTACAAGAATAGTGTAGTTTTAAAGATCGCATTTTATTGTAAAAACTGTTTATCTTTTACTTACCTTGCTGTCAGCAAAGCTAAAAGTAATTAAAACTTGCATAAAATATTTTCCAAATCCCGGTTACCTTTTTTCATTTAACATCACTTCTTACGATCAGTTTCATTTTATGTAGATTTTTTTTTTTTTTGCAGTAGTGCTAGCATTTTACTATTATTGCTTTTATTATTCATTATTGTGAATATGAAACTGCACAAATTGGCAAGGATCTCAGGAAATGTTTTCATATCAAAACTGGTTTAAAACTTTTCTTATTAAGCTGTATATTTCAACTTGATTGAAGCGTCCTAAGGTTTGGATTGGCTTGGGTCACACAGCATAAATTGAGCAAGGCAGTTAAAGTACTCTAGATTTATACTAGTGCAACTGAGTTGGTGATGTGATTCCTACAGCGGGATTCATCTTCTGTAACTATAACCATTGAGTTCACGTAGGCTACATCAATGCAGAGAGATGCGCGTTGCAGAAGTAATTCGTCCTACTCTAACGTAGTCGTAAAAGACAGGTGAGCAAATTGGAGGCACCCCTCACTCTCCCCTAAGTATAGTGGTAGACAAGACTATTAGTTTCAAACAGGATAATTAAGTATTAAATAGCAAATATAAGGCAAGAGCACTCTGGGCCCTAACGTCTGAATAAACTATAAAAAAAAAGTGCCTTCATTTGGCTGATATTTATGTAACTGCAGAAGCATTTAGACTGTGTATGAGCTGGTTCTCTTTCCCAAGCCACTTTCCAGCCTTTGGGCCCCAGCCCAGGACAGGGTTATTCCAGCTGCAGGGACCGCCTAAGTTGTGCTCGGGTGCTGTGGGTGCTGCTCACTATACAGCTCGGCTTTAAATCCTGACATAGAAACAACTCTGAAATACTATGTGATGGGGAGAAAGGACTTATGTTGATTTAGTTTGTTTTTAAAAATGATCCAGGTTTTGCTTATTAATGATTTTATATTATTGCTGAGGTACAGTGCAGCTTATAAGACAACAAACTATTTAAGTTTTCTTACAGTTATCTCAAGTAAAGAAAATATAGCATTGAGGCTCATCTGATTATATTATACTTCTGTAGTTTAAAAGATTTTCCGGTTTTATCTATTTATAAAATTACTTGAAGCTGAGGATTAAAGAGAAAGGTTTAAAGCAGAAAAGCTGATTTAAGACTGAAGATCTTTCTTAGCGGCATCCATTTAAAGTTAATCTTTGATCATCTGTGAAGCTGATTACCTAACATATCAAACCTATAAAAATTATCCTCTCTTTTATTATGCAATACAAATATTGTATTCTTTCAAATTCAGTTGATCATGAATAATATTCGGAAAATCTGTTAACAAAAGAGTAGTCTTAAATGTTACAAAGGGATACAAACAGACGTGATGGAAGGAGGCAGAAGGATAGTGGAAAGCTTTGTCATTGTCACTCACAGCAGTGAAATAGAGTTCAAGAATCACAGAGAGGGCTTGTAAGGCAGAGATATACTTCTCACAAGATAGTGAAGGGTTTAATATTTAAACATACTTGACAGAGAACATCCATGATACACTCTTACGATCTGTCTATTGATTTCATATGCTCTTCTGCCTGGACATTAAATCCTGCAGATGCCCCTCCATGAATCATTGCCAAAGTAAAAATAAAAATGTTCAGCTTGCCAGATTTTCTTGTTGGGTCCCCTGAATATTTGCTTCCTGCGTTCACCTCAGTAACTGTGTGATTCCAGCTCAGTCTCTCTAGTCTAGCTCTCAATAGTACCAACACTACCAACATCTACCAAAGGCAAAGACTATCCGTACAACCTCTTCATAGCAGAGCTCCTAAACCTTCTGGACTTTGGCATCTCTGCTGACCATTTCTGCCTCTTGGAAATCCACTTAATGTGAGGAGGCGTACTCGGCAAGTAGGAAAAGTTTTCCCGAGTTTTCACATCCTCAGACTTACTGAACATGGAAGGGTTTTCAGATGATCTTTTACTTTATTCCCACCAGCCGAGAGGGGAGGTGAGGAGAAGGTGGGAATCAAGGACAATGCTACTGAGATCAGAATCCAGGCAAAAATTAAGCAACTTAAGAGTAATTTCTGCACTTTTGTTTTACACACGTTTGGTTTTTAAATTATTCTCCTGTGCTATTTGTATCCCTAAGGTTCGGTTAACAATACACCATGCCAAACAAATGTAAGTCCAGAACAGTCCTGAACAGTTAGGAAAGTGGCTGAGGTTTCCTTTTTTCTGTACCTTCAGAGTGCTCATCTCTTGTTTTCCTATATAAAGTTAAACAGAGCGCATGAAACCTAAGCTTATCGTCGCTTTAGCTAGAAAACAAAATCTTGCTTGCCACAGATCGAGATTTCACATTATCTAGATATGAAACCTTTCCATTTGATGTCTCTGTTAGACTGTGATAAAGTGTTTGTTGTGCCATCTGCCATACGAACCCATGACACATGGGATTTGGTTTTTGTGTCTATTATGTCCTCCCTAGCTTGAAATTAAGGGCAGGCTTAGTTAGTTTTCTATTTAGGCAAGGTCTGGATACCCATTTTGAGAAAGAAAAATAATCGATTTTCAACATCTAATTTGGACAAAAAAGTCGAAGCGTAGGATATTTCAGGGTAAAATGTGTCACCAGCAGATCAGTAATGCCGTTTGCAAAGTGTTTTCACGATGTCTGAAATTGCAGCTGTTAAGATGATTCTAGATAAAACCACTTTGCTCATTAAACGTGGCTTCACTAGCACAAAAATCTGTCCCGTGGAGTGCATTTTCTGAACTCAGATAAAATTAAAGAGGTTGCACTGGTGCAAAGATCCAGCCAAGGGAATCGAGCTGCGGGACTTGTGCTGCTCACAGTACTGAATCCATGGGAAACACACAAGACGGGTCGTTCCCAGGCAGTACTTACTGTTTTAAGAGCTGAACTTTTCATATGAGTTGGTCACTTTTGCCATTTGTTCATGCTCGATCTTTGTTTATTTACAATTTTAGGAGGCCTGGTAACAATGAGCATTAAATTCAATTTCATGGAGTGTGTAAGACTTATTTTCTCACAAGAATGCTACTCAATGCACAAAGTTACTGGCACATCCAGAACAACAATGTACTTCTGTTGAAAATATGTATCTATTTCTAAATGACTTGGACTGTTTAAAGGGTTTGTGTTTTAAATAGCCCAAACAATGCCATTTGCTTACTTAGGGAAATAAAATCTATTTTATAGTAATTAAAGGACATTAACCTGATCAAAAATTATCTCCATCATCCTGTATTTCATACGAGCAGTTTTGTTGCCAGGACAGTGTTGGTTTACACTGAGAAGGGATTGCTCTGTCAAATAAGCACATTCAGCAGCAAATAAAATAGGAGGAATTGGAGAAGTTGAAATTGAAAAAGGAGTTGGTAATTTTAGAAGCAGTTATTTAATTTCCCGTGTGTTTATCTGGCCAGCAAGAACAATTTTTTAGAAGGAAAGCAAGAATATCCTTTAGTAATTACTTGAAGTACAGGAGGGTTTTTCCGTTGAGATGACAACTCGAGGAAGATTCTTGAGCACGACATGTAACTGGAACAAACTGCTGGAGGCTCCGAAAGCTCCATCCTGTCCTGGTACAGCTGTTCTACAATAATGTATGAGAGCCATGCATTTGGCTCCACCTTCCATATCTACACTGACGCTCAATTAAAAAAAAAAAAAAAAAGTAAAATAAACTGGAGCAATGACAAGATTTTCAAAGTGGATTAACCTCTGAACTCCAAAAGAAATGTAAACATGTTAAAATCAATTTTTGCTGGTTTAGCACATCTTATTTTTGTAAGTGGAACAAATACCACTTCTTTAGGTGTGAGTAGTACAGCGGGATCCTTCTGCGAGAAAGCATATTTAAACCTGTGAGTTGAACTCTATCCACTGTCAACTTAAGTATCTTCTTGGAGGAGAGACAACAAATAGATATTTTAACCCTCTACAGTTATCTACTAACTGTAACTCATGGTTCATGTTTCAAAGGAATGCAAATTATGCATTTTGAGTGAATTGAGAATTCATTAGTTAAACAATATGCCATTTTCCCAGAGTCACAGATCCTATGTAATACAGAATGTAAAAGGAAATATATAACCTGATAGGTATCTATTTTTTCCAGATTTCAGTTTGTAGCAAGTGAAAAAGAAAGTGCAGTGTACCGTTATACCTTATAAACCTGAAGTGTATCAGATATAAATCATTCTCATGCATCATATTCTACTTTTTAAAGGAAAAATATGCATTAAAAAGATTTGCTCAATCTTAGGTCTGCCTTTTAGCATCAAAGATCAATGTGCAGTCTGATTAAGTTGTGCTCTATAGATTTCTGCAGTCAGGTTCATCAAAGAACCCATTTCTCTTCCTCTAATGATGCTTGAACCTAAAGTTCTTCTCTGAAGTACTTTAATTTTCAGTTGGTCATTACAAGAAGACAGTGACTTAATGAACTGCAAATAGGAGAAGAGAGTAACATAAATCATTTTTGCATCCTTTTTTGTGGTATTAGCATAACTCTTCTTTCATCATTTTAGTGCCTCCAGTGATTTCTCCACATATGATGGTAAAAATTAAATTATACTGCATTTTTTGCAACCCAGTGCACCAATAAAAATATAAAATCATTAGAATAATCAAGAAAAATTAATGTCAGCAAACTGTAATATTATTTTACATTGTGCCACAGTAACTGTTAGAGTGAGTTTCCTGCTGAGATAATAGTCACTAAACATTTATCATAAATAATCAGTAAAAAATCTGTAAACTATTCGTCTGTGAAGACCTACTCCAAGACACTTATTTAAAAAATATAAGCCAATGGTTTCTTGCCTTAGTGCTTCTGACTGAAGTTAATATTCAAGTAAGACAGTAATTCGAGATGTTTTCTTTCTGGCCTCATGTTTCTGGCTTCTCACTGCGCGTAGTTTTGTATAACCTTAGAAACCATGTTGCCATTACATTTTTCTAAAATGGAAGACCAAATCAGTCATGAAAAAGAATATACCTCAAGATGTAAATCCAAGATAAAAGCATGAGTCACATCAAAAGGTAGTAAAAAAGAAGACTGAAAGGACAAAAATAATTGTTGGGGTAATTTTTCTCAGCTTAGTGCATTTATGCTGATCTTGAATATGTTCCACTCACTTTGCATCCATATTTTCATTTCTACAATCTGCCTTTCTATGAGTGGAAAAAGATTAAATTATTAGTACATTCTCAGTACCAGTGGAGTGCTTGCTTTTATTCTTCAGTGTTGATTATAGGTGATGAGGTCCTCGCACTTGCCTGGAAAGGCTCTGACATATATGTATAAATAAAACTAATATTTATGGTCACTGGAGCCTATTAACCTTTTAAAAAACTGAAATGAAAAGCTTGAATTAATTGCAAGTGAATGATTCGAAATTGTTATTTACACTTTTGCAACATAATGGTTTGAAAATGGTAAATATTTCCAGCATAATTGCTCAGTGAAAACTGAAATCACTGGCTTAAAAGGGATTATATGTACCTTTTGGAAAGTAAGAGTTTTCTGAACTTGGCACTGCTGTACTCAGTCTATCTGAACAGCATGTGCTTCCAACACTGAAGTTCCTTATAAAACCAGGATGGGGTAAAAATCACTGCAGGAGCTGTGCAAATAGGTCCCCCAGTGGCTTTAGGCATCCATTATTAAACACGAACTAACACTTAAGGCACTGAGCAGCTCCAAAATGAAGGCATAAATCTTTCACTGCTTGGGCAAGCAACTACACAGGTAATACTCCAACAATAGGACCTGTTTAGCTTCATATGCTTTGATTTTTTTATGCATATTTTCTTCATTTATTTTAGAAAATCGTCTCATTTCAATAGTAGTTCCAATGGGAGCTATTGTACAGTATTAGGCAACAAGAGTGGCTTAGTCCTAGTGTTATACAATACGCCTTTAAAAATCATGTGGTATTTTTGAACAAACATAAAGCTACTAGAGATTCAGCTCTAAGAAACTCTTGTAAATACAGGATAAAGCAGTTCTTTATTAGTCTTCTCAGTAACAAAGAGCCAAATGCTGTTACTCTTGCTGCCCCTTGGGATTTGCTCTAATAACCATCAGTGAAGGTAAAGATCTTTTTCCTTATACACAGTCCCAAGTCACTGGCATTACCTGTATTTAAGAGTGGAATTTAATCCTAAGATATTATCTGCATATCAAAAACTTATAGATTATTCTTTTGTGTATTTCATGCGAGGGAAGCTTTCAGATTTCATTTTCAGAAATATCTGCACATCTGGAGAGCTGGCCAGGCCTGGGACTGGCAAACCAGAGCCCCAACTTCTTCTGCGTTACGACGATGCAGAAATGCTGCTGTGGGCTCTGGGCACTTGGTTCCTCTGCCACCTTACACTGAGGAGGACTAAGATTTTCTGGCACTAATCCAAAATACAATCTAAGGAAAATACTCTTGCTTATGCGTACTTGAAGACATAGCTTATCTGGCCATATCTGTAGCATCTGTAGTCACACAAAAGAAGAAAAATTCAGTTAGGGTCCTGGATCCCGCTCAATATTCTCAACTCATTAAAATATTGTCTTGCTGACAAACTGAGATGACAGCAGTGAAATGTGAGATGGCAGAATCCCAAAATGTCTAATGCACTTACTGAGTTATGCTGTGTTGTAAGAAACGAAAATAAATTAAATCATGCCACTTTTATTGTCATACTTCAATACCGCAGTATACAGCCTTACTTTCAAACCCTCTCAGGTCATCCTGAGTAGTACCTAAAGACCTGTTGAGAAAATTCCTAGCTAGGATCTACAAGGAAGGGAATAGGTTTCTCCTCATTCTCTTACGTCTCTCTCGCATCCTCATCAGGCAAGCTAACAGAATTTTTGAGCAAATGCAAGCCTCTCCCTTATTTTCAGTTCATCCTCCGTGAGAAAAAAATCCCAACCTCTTCTTTCTGGGGAATACAGTTTGCATTAATTGTTGCTTCAAACAGCATATACTTAAACATGGAAATTCAGTCTGAAATGAGACAGTAATGGAAATCTTGCCCCAAAAAAGGCAACAACGTTTCTCGTAAGGATTCCAGTGCGAAAGAAAAGAGAGAAAATATGCTACAGGGCACATAAAGAATCGATTCCAAATAAAATGTGTTTCAGAGATTTCCCACAAGGCATCAGCAGCTTCTTAATGCAGTTCATTCACAAATTCCTTCAGGGTGCTCAGTAAATAAAGTCAGATGATTCCAGGTCCATGTTAAAGAGTACATTAAAATGTACCCGAGAATTCAGAGATGCGGGATTTTGAGCATCCAGAGCAGCTGATATGCAGTTGACCACTTCCTGCCTTTGGTCCTAACAATTTAGGCTAAGTTAGGTCAAAAGTCCCTAGGTGAGCTGGGTACCATTTTCTAATTGAAAGTCCATGGCAGCTGGGTAGTTTGCTCCCCTGAATGTCCAAATCATGAGTCAATGATGGCTAAATGAAGAGAAACAATTCTCATGGCACAGTACTCTATTTGTAGCTCTGCAGCCACCTATCACTCTAGTGTCTAAACTCATCTAAACCATCTAAATTCAGTAACAGTTGCTGATATCCCAATGAATTTCAGGAACTCTCCAGCAGCACCTCATGTTTTTGGCAGCCAAATCTAGGCTGTAAGCAGTAACTTCAGATTTGGACAAGGTGCTTATCTGTTTTCTTTATGCGTATTAATTCAGGTCGAAGCAGGTCTAAAGAGAAATTGTAAGCAAAAGAGTGAATGAGAAAGGAAAGAACCAGAGGAGCACTGAATCCAACTACATTAAACATGAAATTCTTTCCTCTTTTCCTCTGCAAATCTCAGTTTTAATATCTGTATACTAGTTATTAGTTCTAATAGCATAAAATGCTAAAAGCAACAGAAGACTTACTGACTTTATTGGTTTAACACTCACCACTTCTCTTGAAAAAAATAATGAAAAATTGCTTACTTATCATAGAAATATTTAACATAAAGCCTGCCATAATCTCCTACCATGTTCACAGAGGACATTCTTTCTTTTATGCCTAGGGTAAGCCAATAATAAGAGTTGTGAGCAGTTGTGTTTACGTTTGCTATTATTTAAATAAGGGAAACCGCTGGCTCCTTAGAGAAGCCGAGCATCCCACTGGTGCCACTGCACTGCGACTCCAGACACAACCAGCCCTGACTCCAAATTGGTAACGCACATGAATCCGAAAAAGTCCTTTTTGGGAAATTGTGCCTTGGCAGCCTGTCACCTGGTTCTGCATCATACCAGCTCTGACTTGATGGAACTCGCTGCCCAAAGTATTAGGCAGACACTGAGTATTCCAGTAGCATCTGACTGCCAAAAACCATTCTGTGGTGCTTCTGGACCTGGGCAACCAGCTGTGAGACATGGATTCAAATGACCTGGAAAGAAAATTTGGCTTTGCTGAAATTGATGGCAGAAGTCTCTTTTTTTTCAGTGAAGCCAGGATTTGATTCCTGGCAGTTTCAAAGCTTCTGTTTGTACTGAATTGTTTTCCTGCTGTCAAGTGTTGTTGGATTTGGGGCGAGGGGGCTGTTTCTCGTGGGATTATTTCTGTAGCTGAGCCAAGATCTAGAGAATTTATCTCAAGCAAACCCTACTTTTAATTTTGAAAGGAAACTTCGAAACTTTTCTTGCCTAGTGCCAAGGAAATGAGATTTCTTGTTTAGCAGAAAAACTAAACTTGGATACGATACTATAAGTCAAAATAAGACATTAGCAATGAGGGCTTCAGAAGTGGGAGACTTTATAAAGCTGTATGCTGAGGCATACAGCCTCATAGGCAGGCCCTATGGAAAGGGTTTGCATCCAAAGCTCGGAGAAGTCAGTGGTCAGTTACCCCGTATTCTTATCAACCCAAATACCCATTCTTGATGAACATTAGAATTTGAGGACTCACAGTGCAGCTTTACTTGCTGGTCATTAAAGAACCCTGCTCTGGGATCAGACCTCTTGGTTCATGCTCAGCTCAACTTCTGCCGTGTGTTTACACACACTGAGATGAGTGTCTGGGTTGCACAAGTAAAATTCTGGTTGTCTCTATCCCTCCTCCAGCCGACCTGCGAGGCAAAGATAAGCAGACCTCAAACACGAAGGAGCAGGTAGGTATATTTTGCATCTACATAGAAAACAGCTAAATATTAAGAATCACGGTACAGCTGGCAGTCTTGCACCTGGATCCCTTGGCACTGGGAGCAGCTGCAGCTCCAACCAGATTGCAGCAGGGAAGGTCCAAAGCCACAGGGAGGAATCACATTCCTAAGGACCCTTCGAAATAATTTGGCATTGAATATCTTTTTTCCCTGCTGGAAAAGCCCCTTTTATATGTCTTAGTGGAACAGGCAGGAATTTTCTTTCTTTAGGTATTCCTAGTTTGTCATTCGTATGCCATTTCGTGTCTGTACGTAACAATTCACAACAAGAACACTGATATGAATACTCATTATTCCAGCAAACAGAGTATTTTTTTCTGGATAGTCACACAGACCTAGTAGACAATGCATCAGACCAAATCACTGGGGTTGACTCTACTTTTATTAGTGTATTAACCTCTGAGCTTTCCATATACCGTGTTATTCCTGCTGACAATAAAAAGGGAGAGTTTCAGCCTTTACCTTTATTTAGTTGCATCTACAGTGTGTTTTACAAGAATGTATTTGCTACTGAATGCAGTAACAAATCTTTAAATTTATTGAACAACTTAGGGCAGCCACCACTTTCTGAGGAAAATAACCCTCTGTGGAAAAATAAAGCACAAGCTTAGAACATCAGCAACTTAGTTGTCATTTGAGTAGTAATTATAATTTTGACAACTGACAGACCACTTTAGGGGTATTTCAAAATTATTTTTAAAGCCTTTGAAAAGCATTAAACTGGTGGAGCATGCGCTATGGGTGACTTACGTGATCATATTGCTTTGATGCACTCTACATGAGCAGAGTACAGCAATGTTCACTTTGCCTGGCCGTTAGTTCCCTTGCTCATGTAGATATTTGCATAAGGGTTGGAGACGATCTGCAGTGCTGCTCATTTGGAACAGAAATTTATTGTTCACTTAGGTCCTAAAAAATAATCTAATTTCTCAAGTCAATAGAAGATCGTGTGAATTACTCACCTTGGTTCATTATTAGAAGATATTTTATGGTGACACCACAGAAATAGTTATTTATAATGTATGGGATCATCTTTTACCAAATGTTTTCTCCTTTATTTTCTTGTAAATGTCTTGAAACCATGAAGTAAATCTTGAATCATCCAGTCAAAAGTGCCCAACAATGATAAATAGTTGCATTATGTGCACAGGCTTGCAACTGTAATGTTTCTCCCAAAACTCTGTATTAGCTTTTACTTCTGAGAAACAAGACTTTTGATAGGAAATTTTCCTTAAGTGCTTCACTTTGTCATAACACTGAATATCTAGCCTGCAGTTTAGATGCAGAGGGAACAAAAATTAGTGTTAGGGAGACTGTAGGCTTCTGGTTTTGAAAGAGAGTGAACTAAAATTAAACCACAGATTTAAGTGTGAAAGAAAAGCTATTACTTGCCAGAAATAAGCCAGCTGGAGATGTGTGTGAGAGACTCGGTGTGTTTGTGTGTGTGTGTGATAAATTGTGGGAGTGAGTTTAACTGCAGCAGTTGGACTTTGGCAGATTGATGCAAAGGAGAGAAGGTGACTTTTAACATACTGAACCAGAATTTTTCTTCTGGAATTATGGCTACAGCACAACCAAGGATACTGTGACACTGAGAGTTGGAAAACTCATTTTGTTTAAAGAGAAAATGCTCACCTGATACGTTACTAGATGTGGTCACACCAAAAGAACAATGGTTAACATTTGGTGAAATTTTTCCATTTAATTGTGTTTGTGATACTCATTCAGATGACATCAGCAGTAACTTCCCCAGTTTCTGCAAAATCTATCTTCAGTGAAATATCTGCTTAGAAGGATCATTACATGGTGTTTCAGAAATGCCCCATTCCTCACATTAGAGGCTTTGTCTGAGCACTGACCTGCCAGCCCAGTCAAGCCATTTCTGACATTGAAGTAGTTCAGCACCCAGTCCTGTTCTTTCATTGTCTTCACAAAGAAGCCTAAACTACAGCAGGTTTCTGGTTCAAGTCTTCAAAAAGATACACTGGCCAAAATTAAGCCCTTTTTTATTTTACGCTTTACCATCACATCTTTTTTCTAGCTTTAAAATCCCAGAATCAAATAGATAGGGATTTTTTTCTTTATTTTGAGACTAGAAATTCATTTTTTGAATTTTCTGCCTTTACAAATGTCCTTAGACATGGAGAAAGCCAGAAGACCACCAGAATCATAGAATCATTTTGGCTGGAAGAGACCCTCAGGATCATCGAGTCCAACTATAACCTAACCTAATTCTAGCACTAAACCATGTCCCTAAGAACCTCGTCTAAATGCCTTTTAGAGCCCTCCAGGGATGGTGACTCTACCACTGCCCTGGGCAGCCTGTTCCAATGCCCGACAACCCTCTCCACAAAGAATTTTTTTCTAATATCCAGTCTAAACAGCAACGACATTCCTGTTATATGTGTACAAAATGTTCTGAAAACAAAACCAACAGGGCATAAATAAGAGCAGAATTTAGTTAATATTAGACAAAATATCCTTGTTGCAGAGAATGATGAGGTGATGTTTTGCTGATTTAAGTCTCTGAGGAGCACCCAAATGGTAATGTTACGTACGGTATTGACAGGTTCGTGTAAAATTCAGTACAGACTGCTACCCCTTGGCAGCTGTTCTCTGCAAGAACGGACGTGTCAGCCTCCAGCAGCAGCCGTGCCGGCCAGTGCCAGATGTGCCTCAGTGCCCCCCAAATTTCCTCCTCCCCAGGCTGCTGGGTGGGTGCTGGGACACCCTTGTCAAACAGACAGGTGGCTGCTCGGGGGGGAAGGACCTTCCCAGTGGTACCGACGCTGGCAGATGTTTCCAGTGTTCTTTGCAAAACAGTGACAGTTTAACTGAAAAGAATAGACGGCGACATGAGCAGCGAAACGCGCTCCTGAACACCTCGGTAGGTGACCCGATGGGCCTGCAGAGCTACTTTCCATCCATATAATATTGGGAAGGTGGCGGGGGGGGCGTGTAAAGTCAATATTTCCCATAGATCAGAAAATTCCAAAGCACAGACAAGCCCATTTTTACAGCTATTAACGATCTATCCCTGCTTACTGACGAAACTCCAAAGTGTGAGTAGAGCTTGCAGCAAAACAAGACATTTAAATGTTGTTTAGATTTTCTCCCTGAGCACTGAAAAATCTTTACTTATACACTATTTTGTAAGATGGACTAAAAATATCTGCCTCTTCCAGTTACCTTCCAGAAATCAATAGCCAGTAAAGCAAATTACTGCTCCTTCTCTTACGTCTCTGCTATTATGGTCTCAGTGGAGTGAAATTACTTTACAGTTAATTAGATTTTTAAAAAATATAGGATGGTTTCTGTATAATTCCCTTGGGTGTTTCTGCACCTCCCCAGCTTTTAAAAGCCATTTCTGGGAGATGAGGCATTGATTTGGAGAAGATTTAATAACCCATTGGTAACTGTATAATCACCTGTAGGTGCCATGCTAGCATCGGGTAGACTTTCTAATAGGTGTAAGCAGGAGGTCAATACTTTCAGCAAAAATATGTATCTGTTTTAGCAGCCCAGTCCTATAAAAATCATCTACAGTTTTTAAAATGTGCATCTTCTTCAGAGTTTTAGTTTAGCTCAGAAATGTGCTTTCGAAGCAAATCTCCTCATCTCTGCTTACTGAGATTTAGTTCACATCTGGGGAAGCATGTAACATGATAGCAGAAATAAAAAAATCTGACATCACTGTGTGTGATGTGCAGCTTGGATGAGGATGCATGGGGGATGCAGGGGATTTCAAAGACATCTGCAAACAGAATTCCCACAGTAAGCTCCTCCCTCCAGCAATCCAGACCTTCTGATATTTGGGACAGTGCATCTTCTCACCCAGGTTCTCGCAGCTAGGAAATGGTAGATAAATAGAGATAAGTTTACAAGGCATACTGAGAAAGAGACTGGAATAGTTTTTTAAGTATTTGGATTTCTCGTTTTTAGCCATCATAAATCTATTGCTGTAATTTTATTTGCGTTGCTTGGGTTGGTGCCTTGCCCTGGGTTTTACCTTTATCCCATGGATAAAATATAAACTGAAACAAAATTTTAAAACAACCCTCACATGGCGATCCTTGCTACGTGGCTGGCCAGTTTTCACCGGCCATCCTCAGCGATGTCTGAGCGCAGTGCTGGAGTTTGCAGTACAGATGCGCCCTCAGTTTCAATCTCCTGTTACTTCAACCACTTTTCTTCGGAGGCCGAGGCGAGCTCTGCGGCAGGGTGCAGTCGGCACGGCTGTTGGAAACAGTCCTCCAAATACTATTACTATACTTGGGCAGTGTGCGATTTGAAACAAATAGGTGGAAAACTGTGACTTGCTAGGCTGAGAGACCACCCTGGGAAGTGCCTTCGAAATAGTTGTCATCTTGTGCAATTTAGTGAATTTTGCAGCAAAATATTTGCTCTTCGGAAATCCCTTTATAAGTAGCAGAGGAAAGTCTTTAGCTGCTTAGCAGAGTAGCATCTGGAGCATCAGGAACGGCATCAGCATTGGGGAAATCATCCTCATCTTTCCTTTTGCTTGCACTGACATTTTTATAGGGACTTTCCTTTTAGCACGTCATTGATTGAACTTAAAATAGCATAATCAACTCAGTGGGAATTACCGGTAATAGATTACAGCCAAATTCTGCTTTCAGTTAGAGCTGTCTGAGTCCACATAATTTTGCTGCAGTTACTGTGTATTTACCTGGGGGTAAATCGGAATGCAGGAATCTGCATTTCCAAGAGCACATGAGATTTTTAAACCTTGGATAGTAACTACTAATTGAACTTCATTGTTTAACTGTAGGCTGTTTTCCTCCTGAATAGAGCTACACATTCTCGTTAATTAACACCATTTAATCAAGATTTTACGTCTGATTTTTGTAAGATATTTGCATTTACACTGAATGCTTTCAGTCAAAAATTTTGTTTCCTCGTGTTTGCCTTTAAATATATGTCACAGTTTATTACTACTTTTTCCTTCAATCTTTGTATTGCTTTCTTTTCTCATGTGTAGTTTATTTCATTTTGCTGAACTTGGTTCCTTACAGGAAAAAAAGAGAGTTATGCTTGGGTTTAAATGCTTTTGCCTTACTCTACTGATTATTGTTATTGAAGTTGTGCTTTGAATACTAGGAGTTATTATTTTCAAGGTAGCTCAGTTCCCGGTTACCAAATACAGGATCCATCACTCTTTTTGAACTCCCAGCAACTTCTGTTGTTCCCAGTTTGAGTTCTGGAGTGTAAAACTCTTCTGAAAATACAGCCCTTGTTGGATGTCTCTCAAAACCAGCCAGAGTACAGGTAACATTCACACACACGAAACGCCATGAGCGTTGACTGGAACGTGCTCTGCTGTCAGCAGACGATGAGGCGAAGTTCCAGTTCTAGCATCTGAACTCTACCATGTGAAAAAGTTTGAGCGATACATCTCAAATCTGCTCACTTTTCCCAGCTTATCAAAGAGTTACGGGCTGCCACTGGTTGCAATAAATACCAGAGCGCGTGCAAAAGCTGAGCGTGTCTGTCAGGCTTGTGAGCAGAAGGGTGTCTGGGTCTGAGCATGTGCAGGGGGATAAATGCAAAGCTCACCTGCAGTGAGCACCTGACAGACGTCAGGAATGAGACTTGAGGAAAGAAGCCACAAATAACACAGAGCGTGTGCCTAATGGCCCCAGGAAGAACAAAACTCTTTTATCCACAGATACACTGTTTCCATATAATTTAGCTATCGATGTCTATTCAGTTTTTAAACTGCTTAAATACTGCCTGACATTTTCTTTAAATTGTAACTCATGCAATTTAATGATAACCTTTAATTTTCTTCTACCTTTATAATGTAATGGGAAGCAACTCCCCCCACAATTAAGAAAACTACAAAATTTCTTTCCTTAGTTTTGTTAAAATCACATAGACTACAAGCCAGCTCAGACTGAAATTATAACAATTCAGACACAAAACTCTGAAGACCTTTTTCCCAGCTGATGTCAGCTGCAGAGTTCTCGTTGTGGTGAGTACAGTGATGCTGACATGCCGATTTAGGTCATCTGATGTCGACCTGATTCTGCTGATGTGCTGCTCAAGCTCTCCCAGCGCACCGAGCTCACATGTACCGTCCCGTCCTCTTAGCTAAACTGCTGAATTAAGTCTGTATACATAAATAGCATTATGATTCAACTCGGCTCACAGAACCAATCAGTTTATATGGGTTCATCTTTCATTTCCTAGAGTGTTTATGAACATGTATGTATGTGGACATGAGCGCGTGTGGGTCTGACTTAGAGGTTAGAAAATCAGCCAGGGATACCAAGGTGCTTCATATGAGTTCATTTATATTTCTTCAGACCCAAATATCTTTCCCTTAACAAGAATTTTAATGCCATCTGGACACCTACATGACCTTTTATTACAGTCTGCAGGATGCAACATATTTAAGAGTGCAACATATTTAGCAGACTCTACCCTTGCATGACCCAGCCCTCCTCCCAAGTTATTGGGCCATCAGTTCCTGTGGAACCGAGATCCTTGACTCTGGTGAGAACCATGAGCATGAGGACTGCGCTTCATAAAGATCACGAATCTGTGTGTCCTCACTGACACATCTAAGTGAAAAATGGGTAAATCAGAGGCCAAGAGTGAACTGACAGCAGAGTTGGAGCCTTCATTCATCTATATTAAACAATAAAACAACTTTGACCTGAAAGTCTCCGTGTGTGCGCACCCATGTGCACCCTCCTCCCTCACCCACATCTCACGTGTGTAACAGTATTGTGCAAACACACATATTCATAGCCTGCTGTAATGCTATTGCTGTTTTACTTTCCTGTGCACACGAGCTTAATTAACAGCTATCACTCAATTTATTCTTGATTTAAACATAATTAACAATATGCTTAAGTAATGATTTTGCTTATGTCTACTAACTGAAGCCAAATTTGTCAAACTATTGCTCCATTAATTTAATTCCTCTTCTTGATTTAGGGAAATTCAATTACTTTAATGCAGTTAGTCATATAGTAAAAGTTGTCAGATCTCTTCTGTTGCTTAGACACTTCCAGAGTATTTTCTAGATTATTATAATTTGTTGCCTAGGGAGTGTGTA
Organism: Caloenas nicobarica; assembly: GCF_036013445.1. Lineage (NCBI taxonomy): Eukaryota > Metazoa > Chordata > Aves > Columbiformes > Columbidae > Caloenas > Caloenas nicobarica. The sequence goes on along the minus strand of NC_088262.1, from coordinate 6,087,838 downwards.
AGCAAAAAATGATATCTTTATAAATTGTCAGATGTACCTGACTATTCTGTACAAGTTCCGTACCGTAAAAGGCATTAGCTTCATTTTGATTACAAATAATCTACCAAATATCTTTTCTTCTACAATATTATTTTACACTTGGAGAAGAAAGTGATTCAAATAATGGTTGTGACTGATGGTCTTATCTGTTGGTGTCAGCCCAGCACACGTCAGCAGGATGCTCGACAGAGAGGTTTTCCTCCAGAAATGCCTCTTTTCCCTGCAGGGTGCTGGACTTAACAGCTGAGGCTCCAGTGACGTGTGCCCCTAAAGCTACATGTTGGTGCACAGCATGATTTTACAGGCTCCACCTCTGCACTGTGTGAAAAAGCAGTGTGTTTTCCTAAAATCCTTCAATTCTGCCCCACGCCATTGCTATTACGTGCATTCCTACCTGGCTGTTTTAAGCATATGTTTATTTAAGTTTTGAGCCATATGAACCTTGTTAAAATCATGGAATTGCAACTGCTCAGATCATTAGTTAATTCCTTTTCCCACATTAGCTGGAGGAGACTCTTTCGAATACGAAGTGTGTCCCCTCGAACTTATTATTATGTTTGAAGGTACAGTTGCTTCTTGCATTTTCTGGTTACTGACATCATCTGGGCATTTAGGAACAGAGGCAGTGTCCTTAAGGTCTCTGAGAATGCATTCTGCGCTACGCTGGATGACTAATGCCATTCACTTCCTAGTAAAATTCTGGTTCTTTGACTGGTTTTTTTAGCTGTATTCCTCTGTTCAGCTGCCTGGAACAAGGCGAGACAGAGATGCTGTTATGATGTCTCCCAGGACTTGGAAAGATAGCCCAGTAGCACTCTCTCTATTGATGTAGAGATAGCTGTCTTGTGAATATTGCTGGCATTTAAGTCGCTAGCACTTCAAAATCTACCCCAAATAAGAGAACGGGTAGGAAAGGCCGTTCTGGGAATCCAAACACAAACGTTGTGCCTTAGAGAGCAGCGTGTTGTTAGCTGCCAGCTTTTGAAAGCTTTGTGGTCATTTGGGGGGAATCTGCAGCCATCTACACCACGATGCTCCGAGAGTGCAGTGGAGGCTCATTTTATTCAGTGCAGCTGAGAACAAGGGCCTGCATTTTTTGAGGGATCAGGCCTCTTAAAATCTCCCTTGATAAATAAAATAAATGATATGTGCCTCCGCTGTCATTATTTGAATGAAAAAGACCTGGCTTGAAGCTTCCCCAGCTCCCACTGGTGCCAGCAGAACTCCAGCTCCAAGTGTCCTGCCTATACTGCAGTTCCTGCCCATTTAACAGTAAATCTGTTTCATTACATAGATGCAGCCCCTCTTAAACCATGATCTATCTGCCTTGTACTTAGTATCACTTAAAAATAGATCCATGTAAACTATTACATAGTTTCCAGATAAAGGCTTGAAGCAATTTAACAAAACTGATCTAAAAGTAACCAAGTCTTTCACATATATATACACACACATGCCCACACACATATAATTTTATACTATATATTAGGAAGGCAAAAACAGTGGGAGCCCACAAGAAACAAAATGGAAAGAGAAAAGTGTTTTGAAGAACTCTAAATTTGGCAGGGCACAGAAGGCGGAGGAGTATTAGGCAAAGAGAAGTCAAACTGTGAATACAATTTCTGTGCGAAGAGTTTTGATTAAAAGACGCCTGACAGAGTTGTTGCCCGTGAATCCCTTACCCCGCCTGGCAAGAAGCTTCCTTGAGTCCATTCTAGTTGGCAAAAGTTATTTGATAAATATATTTTAATGAGAACCTTTTAAGGTGTGTTATATTTCACCTAATGTTTATATGGTAATACTTAGAAACTGGTTTACCGCATGAAATAGAAGATGCTGTGATGCAGTCATCTATGCGTATATGTGAGAACAGGAGGTTGGGTGTGCCACACATGGAGAAAATGTAAAATTTAGGGGTCCCAAATGATATCTTTACATAATTGTGAGAAGACTTAGAAGAACTGAATAGCTGTAGTGGTTAAAAAAAAGAAAAAAAGAGAGAGAGAATCGGAGAATCATAAAGCTAATGATAAATATTTGCGCATACATGCTACACAATAATTACTAATTTAATGTAAGAAGACAAAGAGGAACAGTTGCTAACTGTATTTTCTATAATAAAAAGTACATAGGAACTTAAATGTGGCACTGATAACAGATTTGAATCCCTTCCTGTATTTTGCAGGTATTGTTAATTATTCCCTGAAGTTATCCTTCCACATACGTTTTTAGTAGTAAGAAAAAGTTTTTCTTTTTAATAGTATGTGGATTCTGTGGAATGGCAGGTTTTGCTGTAATTAACATTTTGCTTTAAAACAAATAAGATGAAACTAGCTAGTTGTCAATCTAGCGTACTGCACAGATTGCGAATACCTTATATATTGGGTCTCTCAGCAAAAAAATAACATAATTTGACAGTAGCTTGAGAAAAGACCTCTTGCATGTCAGAGAGAGTGTGAATCCACGGCTGCACAGGTTTCAGCCAAGACAGTTTTTAAACAATGTCCCGGTGTGAGCTCCCTAGGGCCAATTAGCTGCCAGTGGGATCGTTTTGTTTGTGGCTCTGGAGCTGCCGCCGTCAGCAGCAGCTCCGTGTTCTCTGTTTGAGAACGTCAGGAGCCTGGACACGCTCAGCGTTGATCTCATTTTGTTTCACCGAAATGCTGCCGTTTACACGGGAGCAGAGTAAGTCCGGGGCTGATGCCTCGTGCAGATCCAGCCTGAAGGTTTCAGTGCTGGGGTTCGGAGCCAGAGACGCTGCTCTGCAGGTGCTGGTGACAGGGGGTTATGCAGAGGGAAGAGAGAACGAAGCCTTGTGGGGTCTGACGAGCGTGTCAGTGTGGATGCAAAGAAGTGGCCTGGTTTATTCCCCAAACACTGCGGCAGAGAAGGCAGAATAGAAGAAATTTTCATCTCTGCTAAAGCAGCCCATAGAAATGTGGAAATGTGGTAACCTGCAGCAGAAAGTGGAAATTTGAGCAACTCCCGAGATGTACACAAGAGAGGGCAGGCTCCTCTTGTGGATTTGTGCTGGAAAAGGGAATGTACTAAATAGCACAGAGCTGAGCACAACAGCTGTATGGAATTACTTGTGGAATTTTTTGTAAGAAGAGATGAATGCTTTGATTTTTTTCTCAATTCGTGTTGAATCATGTTGCATCCTGTAATAATAATCAATAGCAATTTTCAGACACCAATAACATTTTTTAAAGCAGCTATTTAATTATTCAGGGCTTCTTTTTTGTCTAATTAATCAATGTCATGGTTTTAGGGGGTTTTGGGGTGGTGTTGAATACACACAATCAGTAGAAATCTGCTTGACAAGTCAGCTTTTCCCTGCTCATTTCTAGAGTTTTCATTTGAAACCAAACTGGCTAATCTTTCCCCCAAAAATTTTACTGCTCTTTTATCACCACTTGCTTTCATAAATGCTGTCAGTGCATATGATACCCTCTCTACTTCAGAACCTGCTCATAGCTGTGTATTCACAAAGGTGATAAAATACATTTGATTTTCACTGAAACAAGCTTGAGGGCCCTGTTGATAGGATATCTCATACAGCCATGCAGTACTAATTCCATTTGTGTGCAAGTTAAGCTGTGAATTCCAAACAAAAAAATAATTGTTCTCCCTCACTGGGGTGAAGGTTGAATTTTAGAGTATAATCAAGTTCCAGAAAATTGAAACACCCCATGTCATAAGTGAGAAACTCTCCGCATAGTAAATACCATAGTTAATTTAAAAATGATTACTACTAAATAGAATTAATTAATATCAAGCAGAATTAATTCTTCTGTGCTGCATACTCTTAACCTGTAAGCTGAGCACATATGGTTTAGAACTTTTCACTGCAAAGCTTGAATGAAACCCCCTAAGATGTCGTACTTTCCATGTTAGTGTCTAACTCCTTGTTGGGTGGTGTATCTGCTAAACCATCCCACAGGCGTCATGCTCACAAAATGGAGCCCAGGATTAATTTTGCTTGACTTCGGAAGCGTTTGCTCCGAGAGAAGCTCGTGTATGCCCCTCGTTTCATGATAGTTCTGAGCTCCGGGGCTGTTTCAGAGCTCTGCAGCCCCCACCCCTGCCCGCTGCCCAAGGACTTGCTGGGGGTAACGTGAACCCTCAAAGTTGAGCTGCTATAGCCTGCAGATCTCCTGCTGATCCCTGCAACAGATCTGAACGTGTGGAACTGGAAAGTAAACCCCAAGCTACAGCTTTTCCTAAAGCACAATGATAATCTTTTGTAGCCTTTGTGGTTTGAGCGATCGCCTACGACTGCATCAGTAGCAGAGACCCTGAAGATAGGCTGGTCACAGATCAGAGGGATATCAGGAAACATGAAGAAGCTCCTTAATTAATTTCTAATCCTTTTTCAGCCTTAATCTTCTCTTTCACGGTAAGATCTGGCATTACACGTTTTCTGCACACATGCTTTCTAGATGATGTAGATTAAGTTTTAGGTCTGTGATTTGCTAGAAACAGCATGTCGACAGGTTAGCTCTTACTGCAGCCTCCTACCAGAATGCCGCAGGATTACGCTGTCTGGGCTGATATATTCAGCTAAATATTAATTAAAAGTATGTGAAGTTGGTCCTGTCATCCAGGATTTTAATCCATGGCTTTGTTCTGTGCTTCGCGAGGGTTTGTTCAATCTCTTTGCCATAGCTGGTGCTGTTTTATTTGTACATTGATTCCAGATTTAGACTTTGCATGTAGCAGTGCTGGGGTGGGGGGCAGGAGGCCTTCGAGCACCTTGTGGCCAGGCTAGGCAGCACATTTCAGAAATGAGAACAAAAATACTGCAGATAGATATTTTGAGTACCTATTGGTCATACAATTATAATTGTAAAGTATTGAGTTTTTTGCTTTACTAGTTAATGGTGTAATATCTTCTAATTTATGATGTGAATACAGAAAATAAATGGATAGGCCTCTTCTACTAACATAATAAATATAGATGCAAGAGCAGGGCATGCTGAATGGTGAAGCCCCATAGCCTTAACAATACAAATATATTTTTCTACTGAACTTTTTAATACCCTCTTCCACAGATATCCTGCAGCAGAATCTGAAGTCTCCCAGTTTGGGATGTTTGAAACATGTACGTTAGGGAATCCTCTCCCTATAAAATTCCGTAGCAAAATAGTTTCAGGATCCTATAGAATGATCGTATTTGCCTTTTTCTCAGTGCTTTCTAGAGAAGCTTCTAGATTTCCCTACAGTTAAATAGGAATTTTCCATAAAGATATGGAAGCTTTTTTATAAGGAGTTAGTCAAACAACTATCTGGACAACTATCACCTGATCTCGCTGCTGCTGATCCCAACAGGAGAATATCAGGCTGTAACTGCGGTAGATAGAGAACAATATGCTCATCCTTTCAACCTCAGAAACAAAGGTAGGTTGGTGCTGACGATGTGTTTTGAATTGTTGCTGTGTCATATGCTCTTATGGCACCCTCAGATCCACATTCAGATAATTTATAATTACAATAATATATAATTACAATTTCTAATCTGTCCCACAGACTTAGTCAGGACAAAAAATGGGCTGAGCAGCCTGGATGAAGCATTGCACTATGGAAATGAAAGGCTGAACATTTCCTGAGCATTTTTAGTTGCGTAGAACACATACATTCCTGTGCTACGTGCTTTTGTCAGGATTCAGGTATTTTTCAGACAGCAAGTTACAGAAAGCACTCAGAAGTTCTCCAAACATCACAAAGAATAGAGACGCAGAACAGATGGTGCTTTTGCCCAGAGGAGCAAAGACCCCAGAGACCTTCCCACACATATTTAACTTGCTGCAGAGGTGCAGAGGTACAGGTACTACAGCAAAAGCAGACTTATAACTGTGCTGACTACTCATATATATAAAACAGTAAGAAAGAGACCAAACTAAACAAATCACTGAAGGATTAAGGGAAAAAAATCACTTTACACAATTACAGATGAAAACATTAGGATTAACGTTTTCCTAATAGCCTAAGGGACGTATTTAAGAGTTTCCTAGATTATTAAAAGCAGCCCTCTCCATTGAAACGTTATCACTTAGAGAATTCTGTTTACTCAGCACTTCTGAGAACGAGGTCATGTCTCCAAAGGTGCCTGGGTGTGGAACAAGTTGACCTACATCAGTATTTCTCAGACTTTCGGCAAGTGTGAACCACTTCTGGTGCATGGGGCTTCATGTGTCTGCAGGTCCCTGCAATGTCCCCACTGCCGGGCGGGGATTCGGCTGCTGCCAGCAGCCCCACGTCTGGGGGAATCAAATGACATTTGTCACTTTGTGCCTCCTCGTTTCATTGTGATGGCATCAGGGGCCAGAGTTTGAGGAACAGTTTGGCCCAGAGTGTAGAATTTTTATCTGAGAAGCTGTTGGTTTGGTTTTGTTTTGCTTTTGTGTGACGGGATATACAAGGAATGAAAGGCAAGGATTTAGGAGTATTAATTCTTCCTTTTTTTAATATGTGAATGAAAAAGACAACAAGCAACAGTATTTAAACCAGAAATCTGAAATCTCTTAAAGATGATATGGCTATAATATTTTTATGCAGGTTTTTGCTCAACACCTATTACTACGTTGTCAATTGTCAGCTTGTATATATCACATTTTGTTCAGTAATCCCTTAGTGGTTTTGTTATGCTTTATCCTCTATAAATTTATGTTGCAAGTCTTTTTTGTGTGTGTGTTAGGAAAGCATAAGCTGGTAGGAAAAAAAAGGAGGAAAAAAAAAAAAGAACGCTTTTATAAAAGAGCTAACATTACACCCTGAATACCTATCCCTGACAAGACATGCAAATAGGCACCTATGCATTTGCATAATTATGTGTATGCTTTTACTCCCATAATGGATTTGTATATATACAAACCCACAGTTTTAATACACAAGTTACACTCACTCTTGAGGTGGAAGTTAGAATATCAAAAACATTTTTCTATTTGAAACTGAAACATTTTAGGATGTTTGCCTCTACATGCATTTCATTACTGTCTAACGTGCAAGAATTTTGTATTGTTTCCATTTTATTTGCTTGCTTTTCTAACAGATACGTTATCATCGTATAAACCTTCAGCCCTTTGCTCAGCGACACTCCTGGATGGAAATTGCCATAAAGGCTCTATGCATAGTTCAATTTGGTGACTGAAATCGCCTCTGAAAAGAGGAAATCTACCACAGAAGCTTGTAGGCAGCCATGCCTGCTTGTTTTTTATATGCAGCAGGTTCGGCCCAGTGCAAATGAATGTCAACAATAGAAGGATAACGGATTAGAGTTCTAGCAAAAACTTCCCGTATAAATTCAGCCATTTGCCAAGTCAGTTGATGCCCCACTTTCCAGACTGTCAGAGCAAGCAATTCTGAACAGTCCCTGCTTATTAAAAACAGAATACTAAAATCGATATAGCAATATCTTGTTGGAGAAAATTCAATTTATCAACAGGTTTATCATTTTAAAGATGATTAAAGGGCTTGTTTATTAGGGATCATCTAGACTTTAGAAATAGCTGATATAAAAATAATAAGATATAAGCCACAATAGACTTACAAATCTTTCAGTTACACCAGGCAGTGGGTATTTCGCTATAAGTGAAGGCCTGGAAGCATTTCCTATCTTTACTTTAGACTGTATCAGTCACCAATTACGTGTTAAAAACTGATACTGCTCACAGATTTCAGTAGCTCAGGGGCAGACTCATTATTCAAAACCTGTGCATTTAAAATTGTTAAAAATAAAAAGTGTGCTGAAATTGCCATTAACATCTTGTAAGAAATACTTATTCTGATCTGCAAGAGTAAATTTTTGAAAGCTCCAGTTCAACTTCTGCCTAAGTCTTACTTGGTTAGTGAGAACATAAGCACATTTGAAGTATTTTCCTGTACTGCAGGTGAGAATGAACTCTAAATTCATCTTCATCTGGGATAATGAGAGCAAGACTGGCTTTACACTGTAATAAGGTGTTCAGAACCTTGCAACTTCCCAGCTATAACTCACATCCCAAACAGGAATGTGAACACACAAGTGTGTGTGCAAACACCTGGAGTTGGGAATGATCCCACCTCCCAGGCATTTGGGAGCATTCGGCCTCCGGTTTGCATGCAACACAGAAGGAAAAACATACGAAAAATAGGAGGAAAGGCAATTACTAATAAAGGAATGCTGATCCATAACTGAATAGGAACTACTGTTTTAAAAGGTTCTTCCTGGGAAGATAATAAAGATGAACTTGTCAACATTATTGTTTCAACAGCTTAAATATTCTTGAAACTCTTTATAATGTTCATGATAAAACACTCCTTAAAAAGGAACTTGTTTTTATGTTGGGAAAGCTAAGGTCCTGTCTGGTCTAAATTGTATCCCTGTTGGAAGAGCATTCAGTCATATGTTGATTCCCAGCCAACTTTATCCCATAACCTCTTTCTTTTTTCCTTATGAACTATTCTGTAAAGCCAGAGAAATCTGTATTTTGGTAAGCACAGTGACCGAGAAAAACGGAGGGAAACTGATGGCGAACAGAGGGAAACTGATGGCGAATTGGCATGATACGAAAATTGTTCTTCTAATAGCCTTTTTCAGAATAGTTTCTCACCATTTCTTTCTGATTTGAGCTAGCGGAAAAGTGTCTTTCACTCTGCATGGAATAAAACATGCTTGGGAATGATGCAAGAGGAAAAAATTGCTTCTTGGTATTCTGAGCTTTGTGTCATTTTGATTACTTGTAAAAATAGTAATTTACACAACTCCGGTATACATGGAGCTGTACAGATGTTTAGAATACCAAACAAAGAAACAGCTCTTCCCCCACAACCATGCAATCTATGAACACAGCAGGTAATGCCGAATGGGGAAGAAAAAAATAAAATAAAACAAATAAACACAAAATCTCTTGACCAAACTTTAGCAGAAGAGTTCTCGGAGGCAAAGTCTTAGGAAGATTCCTGATGGGGAGGGTTTTGTATGTACCTCCGCTGGAATGACAGTGGCCACACGAGACTCCAAGTCTGGGCGCATGGGAGAAGCTGAGCTCAGCCTCTGGCTGTCGCTTAGTCTGGAGCTCAGGCTCAGGCTTTAGCCCAGATTTCCCAGTCTTCCAGCCAGCTCACACATTGACTGAGACACGTCTGAATTAGAGGCATATTGGAACACAGAAGATTCTTCTATTTAAGCTAGAATTGATAATTCTTTAGGGAGCTCTAGGGTTTTTTTAAGTGCATTGTCAGAAAAAAAAAAAAAAAATGAAGCGTTTTGGAATAGAGTGAAATGTCAGGAAAAGCAAAGATAAGTTCAGGATAGGATGTTTGTTTTTCTTTTATTTCTGCCTCTACGCAGTTCCACTGTTTTCTCAACATAAAAAGGTACACAAATGCTTTTGAAGCAGATGAAATAGGAAAAGTGAAACAGTCCTCTGTTAAACAAGAACAGTAATATTTGTAACTGGAAAGGCTAATTTATTCACCTTCTTTACAGAACTAGAAAAACCAGGCCAGAACTGCTGCTCAAAAAAACCACAGTGAAATATGCTACTAGGCACAATAACTTGTGATTTCTGCATGCCACAAAGGATTTGCCTTGGCGTATAATGAATTTTATTGAGGTCAAATTTCAAGTTATCTAAATACTAGTTTACCTCCAGAGATACGGGGCTCAGGAAATTATTTTGCAATATCTATGCATTTTTTTTCCTTGGCAGTAATTTGGGAAGCAGCTTGATATCGTGAAATATACTGCTTTCAAAAACTTGTTACAGCTCTGCTGAAAAGCTGATAAAACTTTTGTCCCTTTCATGGCTAAAAAGCTGAGTTTCATAGATTCTTCTAGTCATTTCCACTGACTTATAATTTCAGTAAAGCATTCCCATGCCTCTCTGGCTCCACCACGACTCGGACACTGATTTCCCTTAAACAGGGCTCAGTCCATCGCATGTTCTTGGAACTTCAAGGCTTGAGTGGTTGGAAGATTTCAAAAAAGTCATTTAATTATTGTAGAGGGCTTATGAAAACTTAATAGGCGTAGAAATTTAGAGCTTCCTGGCAGCGAAAGAATTACAGAAATAACGACAACAAATGGGGTTTTCTGGCTCTCGTAAAATTGTATCATTAACCTTAATAATGGTGTGTTTTGATTGCGGTGTAAAAGAGATGAACTGACTGCACATCCTTTACCCTGCTCCGAACGCTGGATGCTGCTCAGTCATTCCGACAGAAATCGAATGCTCGGGCTGCACCACAGCGAAAAGCTTGTGCCAACGGATTCATCCAGGCCTGGGTGTGAGGACAGACATTTTCTTCCTTTTTCTGTTCACAGAAGTCAGTAAAAAAGAAAATATTTTATTTCTGTATGTATGAAATTCACCTACTACGTATGGTTTAAATAGAGTTGGAATGTTTTAGATTAAGGGAAGGGCGATTTCACTGTAAAGCCGGCATCCACACGCGCCTAGTTACTAATGCTACACACCATCAATTTGGCTGCATCTGCTTTAGGCTTCATAGTTACTAACAAGGAAAAATCATTGATTTAATGGAGGAGTGGAAACACAATAAAGTACTTTATTATCCCTAAAAAGCAGCATGTGGCATATAGACTCTGGGGGGTATTACCAGTGTCCTATGAGCAGCTTCATTCATTCACATCCTGTGGCATATAATTATTGCAGACTAACCATGACCCTGCAGGTCCTCTATTAAAATTATATTTTTGTTACAGAATGGTGCATACATTATTGAAGCACATTATTTTGATCACTGAAAATTGACATATTGTGCTCATTAGCCAGTAAGCCTGAATATTTAATTTATGAGGTTTGCTCCAAGTTTTTTACAGATCAGTCGCTTAAGAGAAGTAAACAGGCAAAACTGCAGAGCACTGAATAGGAAAGATTCCTACTGAAAATGGTGCTTTAAAAAGCAAAGAAAAAGTGTGTCATGCCATATGCTGATACCTGACACATTACATTAGGCAGGTAAATGGGTTAATTGGACTCATTAACATCATTTCCTTTAAAAACTTTTCAACTAAAAAGATGAAAAGCTTATTTTAATCTTTACACTTCTCTCTTGCATTTTACGTTTTTCACATGGGCCTTTTTTAATCAAATATTGATGATGATGCCTGTTGTTCTTCAAAGCTCAGCAATTACATTGCAGCTCCCTCCCAGTAACTGGCACTGTGTCAGACTCTGGTATTGCCTTATCTTTAATTCCCCCCCACACTTTTTTTTTCTTTTTTAAACGCAACTTAAGATCTGTGGGATTCTTGCCAGAAAAGACACGCAGGGTATTTGGCTTCTCTGCTGGTCTTCGAGCCGCCTGCTGACCCTACATCTTTCCAGGCACCTGCTTCACTGATGCAACAGACCCCACAATTCTGTCACCACCGCTTCGGAAACTAAAGTCACAGATTCCAGTCGTGCCACACACACAAAAAGATGAGTTTTAATTTTCTTCCTGGCTGGGGAAGTCCCCGTGGTCTATAGGTGAGAGCTGTATGGGATGGGTCAACAATGCTCTCTGCTGGCAACAAGGACAGCTTGCAGCAAACGTGGCTGGAATTTACCTTAAAAATACTTTGACTATGTATCTATGTCTAAGGCCCCGAGCCATTTATAGGCAAATCTATAGAAGATCATGATTTACAAGGTCAAGAAGCCTGTTGTATATTGCAAACATGATTTTGAAAATTATGTTGTACTAGCACTTTCCACCATTTCTTTACATGCTGTTGCATACAATGATTAAGCGTAAAGATGAATACCAGGGAAAAGTATTATGAAAAATAACTATCCAAGTGTACAAATATTAATCAAATACACAAACAAAACTGAATGCTCTGTAGAAAACAATTGTTTAAAACAATTAAAAAATTCTTGCGCGTGCACGTGTCTATGTATGTATGAGCACAGAGGGTATGGCAGGACAAGGATAGGGCTCTCAGAAGTCTAGAAAAATCGATATTGTCTCCTATTTATTATATCAATCTCCTCTTTAAGAGAAGACTTTAAAAAACAAGAATACTCTTTTTAAACAACTGTTTAATAACTTAGAAAGGTAACTCTGTAAAATCATTTTATTTTCCAGCTTGGGTCTCCTCTAGCAACAGCCAGAAAATCAAGATAGCAGGATAAACTACATCTAAAACTATCTGGATGCCATAAGCACAATATTAAAAAAAATAAATGTTCTAGTATAGCCATTGCTTTGAAGGAAGGGAATGTAGTTCTGCTGCAGAGAGCTAAGCAGTCTGCCTTGGTAGGTTACATTCGAAATTCTAGTTTGGTTCGATGCTTCGTCACTATCCCTAAAGTCACATTTCAAATCACAGACTTGCCATAAAGTCTATGTAAACTCTGTTTTCAAACCCTGAAGCAGTGTCTGCTTTGCACAGGAGAGACAGAAGGTACTTACTACAGTGCAATCAGTTTAAATCAATGAGGACAGTACTTTATATCACAGAATATGGTCTGGTCAAGATACTATGAACAACAATCAAAAAACGTTAAAACAAAGGAGGGATTCAGAAAAACGTGATTCAGTTTATCATTGTGCTTAGAAACTCAAGTTTGGGTGACCTGAGCTACAGAGTGAGATTTTGCATGGGATGATCCTGGAAGATCCAGGAAGAAAAGAAAACAACGTGGCATTAATGTTGACTCACCCAGCCAGACAAAAGACAATTACAGATTTATTTTTGCATTTTTTAAGCACATTGAGCCCCCTAGATAGCAGATGCGAGGAAGAGTTTAACATTAGCGTTAATGTTTTCATGTTTCCATGGAAAGTTTGTGCCTCGCCACCTGGATACTCAATGGCAGAAACCAAAGGTAATGACAAAGTATTGGCATTAGTAGTTCAGGTGCTGGTGAAGGGGGAGGAAAGCCCACCCCTCTCTGAGCTTGCGGAGCTGCTCTCCTGCTTCACCAGAATATAATGTAGGACTCCAAGAGGAAAGCTTGGAGACCAGGTGGCAAATGATAGAAACGTGGTTATTGCAGGATATAAAACTGGGACACTATGACACCTTCAAAACACTCTTCAATCCTTGGTGATTTGCTTCCCTACACAGTACTAGGCTTTCTTTGGACTGTATCTATTTTCATCCTAAAGAAAGGAACATCTAATATTGCAGATAAGATCCAAGGACACCACAGCAGGCAGCCATACACAATTGATTTTCTTGCTTCCTTGCATTCAGTGCTGCTCCACTGGCAGGTACTGATACAAGTTTAAAAATGTTCTTGCAACTAATCTTCAGACCAGTCCTACCTGAATAAATCCAAACTGCACCCTTTCACTATTCGGTAAAAGGTCCTGGGAAGCAGAGAAGCCCCTTAGAGAGGTGACACCAAACTGCTAACGCGACGTGGGATTGAAAGGCAGAAAATCCACCTCAGCTCCTTCTCCTTTCCTCTTGCATTCCCTGCTTACGTTTCCAGCGCAGCTGTGCCCTGAAACAGGCTGCTTTTTCTATCACTTCGTTTTTGAAGGCTATTTTAACAGAGACTGTAATGTAAAGATGTAGGCCACCAAGGAAGCGGTGAAAAATATTTAGTTCAGAACTAGTTGTGGAAGAAAGTGAACAAGAGATACAGTTAACTAGGACACAACACAAATGCTTCCACAAATGCAGGGCTAAAGAACATCATTAGGAAAAAAAGTTCCAAGATTTTTTTTTTCCTAATGGTCATAAAGGTGTATAGAGTTTCAAGATAAACAGGTGTCAGAGTTTGTGATTATCAGGTCTGCATTTTTCTTGACTTTGCTTGTGTTCTACCTTTCAAAGACCAGAACTGGGATTTTTTTTCTTGTGATCACAGGATCAGCAAGTTATACACAGATACCACAAGAGTATTCAGATCTTACTTACAAACGTAATATAGAATATATTAGCAGTGTGTGCCTGTGTGGCTGTCTTGCATCAAGATAAAGAGAGAGAATAATGCTGCTGGGGAATTGTGTGCACAAAGCTCTGTGAAGCAAGAATTAAAATGAATGAGATTAAATAGAAAATAACTACATCAGGAATATGTTAATAATTTAATTAAAGTCTACCAAAGTTGAACTATTCCATAATTAAGGTTGAAGCCCATCAACATGCTCTGTTCTACTTGGGGATTTTGCCACATGTAAAATTACCTATTTTGGAAACATTTCTTAAAGTATGAGGAAAACGGGGTCAACTAAGAATATGGTACAATCATTAATTAATAGACTATGTTGGACTTCCCTGATTTCTCAGACAGGCTTTTATTGATGTTTTAATATATTTTTTCTTTACTATAGTCTCATTCCTAGTGCATGAGATAAATGTGGACACTGATCCTTTTGAAAAACAGGAGGGCAAGATTTAGTGCTCTTTTTTGCCCAAGCTTGTTTGCTGTGTTATTGTCTTTATGAAACAGAAACTCAGAACAAAAGAGCTACTTAATAGCAGAGCAAGAAGCAACACAAAGGCCACCACTATGAGGGACTTAGCACCAAAGATCAGTCTGACACATTAAGGAAATAGTTATATAGACCTTAACAAATCTTTTGTATTATCCCTTTAAACTACCCTATAACATTTTATCCAATCCACAGAATGGTATAAAAAATAAATACTGTGCTTTCTAGAGTAGCTGATATTGTTGGTTGTACCAGGCAGAGTCAACATCTTTCCCATCAGGTTCTCCTGTCTCCATCCTGTTTATCTTATAGGAGAATGTACAAAACACAAAAGACACCTCCTCGTTAACTCCTGTGCCCTGCAGCCTTTTACATGACCACATGCATCTTTGCTTTCCACAAAACCAACTCAGTTGGTGAGAGTGCACCATCACATCAAAGGCTCAGTACCATAAAATATGGAATATCCTTCTTTTATCAATAGGTTCACATAGCGAATAAGATCAGAACCTTCTTTTTCTCCAGTAGTAGTTAAAACTGTGAATAGTGGAAAAGTGCATTGTAGTGCATTGTTTTCTGCTGAAAACAATGGAAGACAACTTTTTTTTTTTTAATGACACTTTCCATTTGACTATAGTGCATTTGTGGACTTTGAGCTTGCAAACAGAAGATGATTGCACTGATGTGATACTGTGTCCTACAACTGTAAACAGTTATACTTGAAATGTACACTTTTAAAGATTAGAAGATATAGGATTTGTATATAAAACAGACAATATCCTGAATGATAATAAAGAATTACACATAGCATTATGGTGGTAATTCCCACAATCAAGCACAGCCTGCTGTACAAGTTTAGCAAGTCGGTCTTCAGAAGTTACAAAAAAATAAAGTCCCTAAACATTTCAGTCTTTTGCTCAGGTGTAATCTGAGTAGATGACAAATATAAAACACTTCTTTCTGTAGTAAGCAAACGTCCATAAAAGAGGTGCCCATTAAAAGTTGCTGGGAACGGTGGTGAATGTTGACACTCTCAAGAAAAGAAATGGGAGAAATGGCAGAAACAGGAATGTCCTGAATGTACGGACTGGTCCTGAACTGGTCTCTGTGGCTGCTCTGCCCTTGGGCACACACAGGAAGAAAACCAGTGCTTCCCTTAAACCTGAGAAGGCCGATAAAAGGGCAGGACCCCGCATTTTTTCTGTCCAAGATCTTGGGGTTTGTCCTTGCTGCTGAGCAGTCCGTGTGCCCGTGCAGGAGAGTTTTATAGTCTCACTTCAAGTGTTCCAGCCTCCCCGCAGGTCAGAAATGAGGCACGTCAGACACTTCATTGCCTTACTAGTGTTCTTTATCTGCAGTTACGTAGGGAAATTCTGTTTTAAAACAGTCAATACGATCTCACTACAAGCACTGCATTTTTATGAGGGGGGAAACGAGAAAGACAAATGTTACTCCTGTTCATGGATTTGCCTCTTATTTCCCCTCTCTGCTCTACAGAGAGCTATTTGATTCATATTAAGAGTTATTTGGGTCTCTTTTACCTTGAGAGAGAAAATAATAGTAACCTAATTTGAGATTCTTACCAATTTAGTAAGAATATGGATTCCGGATATTTTGCGTAGCTGCTAAATTTACCTGAGTGTTCAGTGAAGCATGAGTTTCCAAGGGTGAACAAGACGCTTCAAACCATTTCCCCTATTTGTTTTTAAACTACATTTGTTACTTATGATTAGCAATTTTGTGCCATTCATATGCAGTGTACTGAAACTGAAGTCAGTTAACTGACCTTCTTCCACCTAGTAAACTTGGTATTTCTGTATTATGCATGCAAAGTCAAGCAGAAAAACTAAGGAGCATTTATAAATAAGATCATTGTGGTTTATTTGCAATGCATAGGAACATTTGTGTTTATTACTTTTCATAAGCAATTTGTTACTGTTTATTTTGAACTGGAATAAACACAAAAAATAGAACATCTGTATCAAAGTTTAAAAACCACGAAACCCAAAAACTGTTTAATCTCATCCATTTAGTTCTATTGCACAGTCTGTTCAGTGTAACTTTTTACAACATCGTGTGAAAGAAAACAGGTCATTTAAACTCAGTAATTAGTATTACAGATAAAATGACACTGCAGCAGTGTTAATTACTATAGTACTGATGTAGTATAGGATATAATACATAATAAGTCATGTCTTTAATTTTAAATTGAAGTGCAACAAAGCATATTATTGCTACACTTCTTCTTCTTAAAGTAAATGGATGTTATTCAAGTGTACCATTTGTATCCATGCAGAATGTTTTTAAACAAATCACAATTGTACTTTAACTCAGACTGGCATATTTCACTTTCTAATGGCATAAATTAAGGAACCTCTTGCTATAGGAACTTTTCCTAAGACAGTGGAAATCATGACAGAATTATATTATATGTGAAAAATTTCCACAATAATCTTCTTTTTCACTTCAGCAGCTGTAAATCAGTTTGCAAATGAAGCTCAACATTAAGACTCTTTAAAAATAAAGATGAATCTTGAAGAGCAATACAGCTATTTTAGGTGTACTAGGAACTAGAGATATTTGATCAAATTGTAATTAATTCTGTACTGCTATGGGTGAAATATCTGGCAATTATAAACATAAAATACTCATAACAAAACAGGAGGACAATGAAAGTTTCTCCCTGCAGCCCCAGTAGGAGTAGGGCTCTTTATTTATGAATAATTATATCCCTGCATTTTGCAGCACCTTTACTTTTAGATGACTTTGTTATAAATATTCAAAGAAGAAAAAAAATAGTTAAATTTCAGATTTGTTCAAGCATACTTAAATAATTTATGTCAGCTGAAATGTTCGCATTTCAGTGCAGAAATTTTGTAATGAAGCCATTATTCAGACCTTGCATAGAAATATTCTAAAAGCCTACTTATTTAGAAGTATAATAATCCTATTCACCGTGTTAACCGTGTGCCACTGGCTAAAATATTTACATACAGATTTAGCAAAATATTTGAATATACAGTATAAGATTCAAAGCAGAAGTTGAAATATAACCTCAGGTTGCGTATTTCATCTCACAACAAAACATGTATTGCTACATTTAAATGAAGGTGCGTAAAGAGCAAAATCTTGAAGTACATAGAATGAGTTTCTAAGATTTACAAATGATTTTGAAAAAAAAATTTTTTCCAACCCCCCTTCCCCCCTGTTTTGTTTAGGTCAGTGGGACGATGTATAACACAGGGAGACACGTATCTCTACGGTTAGACAAAGAGCATTTGGTCAACATCTCCGGAGGGCCGATGACTTATAGTCACCGCTTAGAAGAAATCCGGTTACACTTTGGAAGTGAAGACAGCCAGGGCTCAGAGCACCTGCTCAACGGCCAGGCCTTCTCTGGGGAGGTACGTCAACGCTCCGGGACTCGCCAGTGAACCAGTAGCAATTACTCACTTTCCATTTCTGCCCGAAGGTATTTGCAAACCAATTTTTACTCATAAAAACCGTTTCCTTTCAGCCATTCTGGAAATCGGGAGATTACTTTTCACGCACTGCAAATGATGTGACTCCTATCTAAAAATGAAACTGTTGTATTTATTGTATGCGTAGACAGCTTATATTCTCATATGTGCTACTTACAAAGTAATCAAGTATCTTTTGATGAGTCCTTTACATTCCTAGTAAATGCAAACACAAGATTAATCACAAAGTAATACTGAAAGCGCTTCAAGTTCTTATGAAAGTGCTACTTTTGCTACTTGCTGCTGTGTAACACTTTACACTGAGTATCATTCTGCCTTTGATTTATAGGATAATAAGGCAATACTTAATCTTAGAGATGGTTCCACAGAAATCTTTTGGTCAGCTCAAAAATTAAAGTTAACTGCACAAGTAAAACCTGACAGAATCAGTACTTGCTTTGTATTTTAAATACACACCTGTAATTATCCCAGAAATTACCATAATGTGATGATCCTGATAACTATTGCAGGATAGCTCATTACTCTTGCTGGACAAATATCACAGAATCACAGAATGTCAGGGGTTGGAAGGGACCTCAAAAGCTCATCCAGTGCAATCCCCCCGCCGGAGCAGGAACACCCAGATGAGGTTACACAGGAAGGTGCCCAGGCGGGTTGGAATGTCTGCAGAGAAGGAGACTCCACAACCTCCCTGGGCAGCCTGGGCCAGGCTCTGTCACGTATTCTAGTCTTGTACACGGAGTACTTTTTCAAGATGTGTTGTAAAGTTTGCAGACTTACTAGTAGACAAAGCAGAATCTTTCCATTCTTCCTATGTAGGAGCATTTTTGCCTAGAGGAGATGCCTGGGTTTGTAGTACCCCACCCTTCATCAGCTTGTGCCGTGCCCGTGAACTCTTTAGCACACAACTCTACGCCACAACTATCAACAAAATAATGCTTCAGAATAACTGTATATTACTGCAGGGATTAATTTTTAAAAGATGCTGTAGGTATCCCTATTACCATTCTTTCAGAAGACCAAAACGAATAGTTTTTCAGAATAAAGCACTTATTTTTTTGGAGATGAATAAGCAGGTTACCATCTGCACCATCTATCACAGACTCTGGTGATGAGTCAGTTAATGCATGGCTTTTTCTCTGGCACTGTGCATCAGCAGTCATTTAAGAGTGGGAAATTAATTACAGACTTGTCAAATGATGGTATTATAATTGATGGTAATCATTTGCTTTGTTTTATGAGCTACATAGATGTATAATATAGCCAGTGGCAGCTTTTTCATGAAATTATTCATGTCTTACACAACTGACTTCTGGTTGCCTTTTTTAAATTTTATGATAAGTGAACATATAATGTATTACACCTTTAAGAGCTGAAAGTTAGGTATGCTGTGGCAAATATAAGGTGTTTGCTTTGCTAATCAGATTTATAGAAGAGCAATATTCAAAAGAAAGCAGGTCGTCTGAACAAGAAAGCAAAAATCTGGTTGAAACGTACCATTGCACTCGATTTGATGTATCATCATAAGTTCAGATTTTTTAAAAGAGTTTTTAAGTTATAAATTCATCAGTAAGACTCTAACAAAAGGTAAAAATGTAGAAGATTGTTTGCAAGACTTAATACTTAACTAGTCTCTCCTTCGTTTTGAAAGTAGGAATTCTGAAGTACTATTAACATTTGGTATTATTTGCTAACAGAGACCTCAAGTTTTTCTTAATAAAAGCAGAAAACCTCGCTAAGTGGAAACTGCCGTCAGGCAGTCATGCACAACTGGATCCGCAGTATGTGCAGGATTTGTCTAGTTCTCTGGATTCTGCTGCAGTGAACAGACAGAGATTTGCATCTTCAGAGGATGATCATTCCTGATGGCCAGAGACACATCGCTTGAGACAGGACAGATCACCCTGTGAAGATGCATCTCCCTTGGCAACAGAGCAGAGACAAACAACAGGCCAAGAAGCTCAGACTAGACAACTCCATTTCAGGTGACGAGATGAATTCTGGCCTTTGAAGATGCATTTTTCAGAGTTTCAGATAGCTATTTTGGGCAGCTGGACAGGAAAGTTCCAAGAAAATCAAATATTATCTACTAATTTGAACCTGCATCTCCACAGTTCAGTCTTATTTATAGAGCACATGCTGTTTCCAAAATACAAGCACAGACTCAAATCAATCACGCTGAATAGCACAGGCAAAATTTTCAGCAAAGGACAGCAGCTGACGGTGTTCTTAGAATATACATCCGCCCATACAAGTGCTGTCTGGATTACGGATTTTCAATAAGCTCTCAGCACTGCAAGATGTGATGTCTACAGTTCCCAACAACCCAGTAAGAAAACTGTAGACCAGCAAGTTGACTTTATGATCGAGTACATATCTTAATAACGTAACTTATGCTGTTAATGTAACTGATTCTAACTACCATCACTTCTGCATCGGACAACACTGTCAGAGGAGACGGGATGAAGAAAAATAACTGCATAGGTGCATTAGTTTAATTTAGCTAGTGCAGGTAAGAATAGCAATGAATATTTGCTGGCTTAGGCTTTAGCCGGCGTAGGCAACCAGAGAAAAACCATTGCAGAATTACACTGTTTGACGGCTAATTGCACGCAGCTCCCGTGACATTGCCTTGTTACTGCTGTTCTGATTTGTCCATGGGGTTTGCTGTGGAAACAATTCCCAAGGATGAAGTTACCCAAGAAGTGAGATCTGTTCCAGTGGATCCCAACCAGCTCATTCCTGCTCCTCCTTCCCTCTGCTCCCATCCATGGCTGTCCCCTCATTCGCACTGAGGTCTCCAAAGCAAGTGAAAGTCAGGACATTGCAGAGACGGGGAACACGGGGAGAGAGCAGCACTTCTCCCTCACAGCACGGGCAAACTCTTACATTGGCTCAAACAGATCTAAATTATTAATAAATCCAAGTGCAGACAAGGCAGAAGGTTTTAAACAGCCCAGATATATGTTGAAGCAGCTGTAATGTTCTTTACACATCTGGAAATTCCACCTAACATCCATACTAAGCAAGAAGTTTTTTCTTAGGGACCTTTTTTTTGCCCAGTGAAGATGTTCTGCAGGTGGGCAGGCACTCAGAGCAAGCCGGAGAGCACTGGAGTGGTACCATGGCATGAAAAACAATCGTGAAATAGCAAATTGCTTCAAAATATACTGTGGTTGGAATGATACTGAGAGGCTTGTAATTTCCAGGCTTTAACATTTAACTAGGTGTTAAAGGCTGTCAAGAGAGAGCTCTACAATAATCTGGTTACCTTTTAGCTCCTAATTATCACTTTAGTAGGCAGAATAACTGAACTAATGCTTAAATAGTTTGAATGTAAGGGGTTTAAAACTGTGTATCAGATTATCATCAATATGTTTGGCACTGGTAACATGGAAAGAAAGGCAGGCTTCGGAGTGCTTAAATAAATAAATCAAGCATTTGCTTGTCCCTCTGATACATACTTGAGTGTGTTTAATTCCCTACTCTTTGCATAAGCATCTTACCGTATTATAATGATTAAAAGAAAAATCTTGGCTCAAGCAAGGTCCCCAACTGAGACACCGATCATTGGTGTCTGCTGCCTAATGTCTCTCTGCAGAACAGTTTTGAATGCTTTGGAGTCCGTATCATTTAATGAAAAAGACCATCTTCCCTTCAGAGAAATACAGCAGAATTTACCAAAGTGCTGTTGTTCAAGCACTGTCTACCTTGTTAAAATAAAAAGGTGACAATCTCCACAAGGTTCATGGTGAAAATGAGACCCTTTAACTTTACCCTGTGGTAAAGTCATAAAAACCCATACCAATTTTTTTCTTAAGCAGAAAAATGAAAAATGCGCTGCAGGAGACAGTTTTTGGCTGTGCCTTGTAGTAGCCATATCAATGTAAAGCCAAAAAGTCAAGGAGCTTAATTATTTGGGGTCATGCACTTTTCACAAACTCAATAGCTAGAGACTTTCAAATGAGACCATAGTCCACAATCCATGAAAAAAATAGATTTCTTCTCTGCCCACCAAGTCACTATTCAAAAACCTATTGACAGAGATTATAAACACACAAGGATTTCATCTGCTACATAAGAAGTAAAATGACAGCCAGAATAGTATTGAGATAAGCAAATACATATTGCAAGCTATACACACAGTTTGGAACAGAGATTTACTTTTGCCGCTGCCAAAAGCCACTAAGAAAACCAAACAAAATACAAGAAAATGGGAATCAAAAGGGGTAGCTGGAAATTCTGAAATACCAGCCTTCTCCTACTACTGCAATTTCTTTAACTGCAGGCATATTCTAGATGAGTGGGCAACTGCTAGTGATAGTAAAGGATTACTTATCAGAGAGATCAGTGTTGCAAATCCAGCTCCTGATATTTTTAGAAGCAGGACTGTGAGAGCAACCGGCCAGCTGTTGGCTCTGCCTCCTTCTCTAAACCGTGCGGCACTTCTGCACAAAAGCCCCTGTTTTCTCCATGCAGGTGTTCCCTACACTTACCCAACATTTCGATTCCTCTCCCAGGTCTGTTTTGTTCTCTACAGGAAGCCTCACGGGTGTGAGGATTTGTGACTCCAGCACATAGTCCTTCCTCAGGAAAGGAGCATTAAATCAGCTCGGGACGTCCCTGAGCAGAGAGGACGGGAATCTCCTGCCTCTCCATCACCACGTTCCTACAGGTGGTCACAACACCGAAGCAGAGATGTGAGCCAGCCCCTACTACGCCTGCCAACAGTTTGCAGAATGAAGTTTGAAATCCAGATCTGTCTGTTGCCACAGGCCATCTGTATTACATTTTGGAGACTTTATTGGAAATGATGCAGGTCATTTTTAAGCATTTCAGCCAGAAGATAAGTTTACTGTACTCCAGCACTTATTAATGTTGAAAAATAAGCCTCTGAGGAAAGTAGCAGATGAGGGAACACGTGTAATGGAAGGGTGGTTTAGTAAAAATCTCTATAACCTTCAGATTAATGTTCAGCTTCAGAGGAAAAAGTCAATAGGATAATGAATTAAATTGCTATAGGAACAGAATATAAATCAGGAAGAGGTGGTGGTATTGTCATCACTACACTATAAGGAGGCTATTCATATGAGTAACTCAAAACCAGTGCGAGATGAACATGTGCATTAGTTGCGGGAATGCAACTCTGTCCACCCTAAAGATTACAAGTGGCTTCATCTGAAATTTTATAAAATATTCATATCCATAAAAAGCAGAGTTAAAGTGCAACACATGCTTATTGTGTTTTTCTAAACCAAAATCAATTTTATATTTTAAGTTAAATTGGTTGTTATTGGTACTTAAATGTAACAGAAAGTAGGACTGAACAATATATTAGCACAAATAGAGGGATATTCACACCTGAGTGTGGTCTGTTAATTTAAGAGCTCTGAATCATCCCCTGGAAATTCCTTTCCTCCCTCTATTGACTTTATAAAGAAATTGGGCTTTTTGACAGAGTTGTGTTTTAGTAGTAGGTTGCCTGATCTGTCTCAGCTCTAAAACTACGTGGAGATGAACTGGCTGCCTCTCCCTCTGCACAGCAGGGCCCTTCAGATTTAAAAGCATGGTCTGCAGGAAAAAACCAACCAACCAAACTATGGTCCAAGGAAGGACGCTGCTGAGATAATCTAGACAGCAAAGCTTGCAGGCAGGCACACTGGAAACCTGTTGTTTTATAAAGTGGAACTTACCAAAACATTTTTAAATGTTCCCAGAATACTTTCCAAAGAAAAATGAAGTGATAACTCAATATGCTAAACAAAACTTTAGTTGACTAAAGAGTCATTAAGGTGCTAATGCACTTACAGGACCTGAAACCAGCCATAAAATAGTAGGTGACAGTAAAACAATATAAATGGAATAGGAAGATAAAAGTAATGCTTTAACTTACTGTGTATTTTTCTCTCAGATATGGTTCGTATTGTTCCAGAACTACTGCATGAAGTAACACACAGTAACTAGACATAGCTTGTTTGTACAAACGCGTAATTTAGATTACTCAGCCTGTTAAACTGTCCGACTGTGGCCCGAGCAGCTGCAATGAAACTGAGGATAGAAAAGCTGGGGACATGAAGCAATTGAACAAGTAAACTTATCCACCAGTGACTACAGAGGAATATATAAAGGGACAATCTTTAGAATACAAAATATCTGCAAGTTTCACGAGATACTGTGGATAATTTCCCAAAATCTAATACTGAAAATCTGAATACTAGATTTTATTTCCCAGATTTTTCATATTGTTTTGTTCTGACCCTTATGTACTTACATTTCATAAACAATTCAAAGCATCTGAGTTACACACATTTAACTGCTATTTTGTTGATGGATAAGGAACACATCTGCAGATAAACATGAAAACTAATTGCTGTACCCAATTCCATTGACTTGATTTCATGCTCCATTAGAAGGGTGGTTTTTTTTCATGGCAGATTTTCGGCATTATATACATTTACCTGAATTATGGACAGCACTGTGGGGAGAAGAGATGACAGAGAGATTCCTTGAAACCAAAAGCTGAAAAGGGTTTGAAAGCCAGGCAGTAACTGAAGCGTCAAAATATCCATGGCTACATGGCATTAATATAAATTTTAAAGTACCAGTCAGAATAATGTGTTGGCATCCAGATATTTTGTAAGCAGCAAATTGGCAATATTTAAAATGCAGTTGGCGTTTCTTATTGAGGAAGCATCTCTGTTTGAACTACTCTGTTGGAAACCAGGAGAAAGATGACTTTCCAGGAATATGGAACAGAAATTTTTGTGCTATATTTTACGTCGAAATGCAGTAAAGTTCCTACACTGGCTACGTGCTAAAAATGCATCTTAATCCTTAGCGACCTTCAAAAGCAGTTTCATCTTTAACACTTTTGAAGTGGGATAGTTGACTTTTAACTTATATTCCTTCCTGTTTGGGTTTTATTTTTTTTGGCTAGACAGTCATCTTGAAGTCATGAGTAATATACGATTATTAAATAACAATTCCCAAAACTCAGTAGCCAGGAGAAGTTGTAGAATCAAGTGAAGGTGTAGCAACTATAAATGATTGATCATAAATACATAAATAGAAAAAATACACAGCAAGAAAGACTCATTTTTATATGAATGGCTGCACTGCCAGTGTACTCTTGCAGTCACAGTCTTGCATTTAGAGCTGTTGTAGTCATGCTGCCATTTTTAAAGGAAAATGAGATTCTAGAAATAGCCTGTTTTATCCTTCCCTTAGGAAAAAATCTTAATTACACAAATAAAGTTATATAATGTTCAAACTTTATATCAGCAATAAAGAATTTTACTTCATGTATAATCAGCTTCTCATACCATAAATACCATCCGTATGATTTTTTCCACCTTTCTAAAACTTGATTAGCAATGGAAATACAAATGAGATTTTTGACTTTTTTTTTTTTTTTCAAGAGAAGAAATTATAGCTCATACCGTAGAGGTCCAAACACGCATTTTATGATAGCACAGATAAAACTGGAAAAGTTCAGTAGTTTTATTTGAAACAAACTGTAACAAGATGTTTCTCTTGGTGTATAAACCACGGAAGTTTAGTTATTGCACCATCAGGGAATCAGGACTGGACCTAGATACAACTATAGCTCTTCAGAGAATACAAACTAAGAAAAAGATACAGGAGGAGAATTATGTATTTACTTCTTTTAGGAGAAATTGAAAGGAACAGTCATTTAATTGTATAATCCCAAAGAATCATTAGATACCATCTGGAGATTGAACGATGCTTTAGAACAAGTGTTAAACCACTTACAAAATTTGAGACTAAATTTCAGGTACCCAAGCAGGATTTGGATCTTGCTTATGGGCACACACTTTCTCATTTTATCAGATTACTGATGTGTTTGTGTAGGTTTTCTTGTGGTGTGGTTTATTTTCGGAGTGGTTTTTTGGTTGGTTGGTTTGGTTGTGGGTTTCTTTTTTTTTTTTTTTTTCTTCCCCCCCGCCCTCTCTCCTTTTTCATTCTCTACACAAATGTGGGTGTTCCTTGCCAGAAAACTTTCCTTCTTTGGAAACTACTTTTCTGAATCTTACTGACTATCCATCCACCAGCAGAATTGTAGGAGCTGTCCAAACAAATTGCAGGCTCCAAGACAACGTCAGTTTCTACCCGTATAGCACGGGACACAGCAAAATATCTGCTGCATGGAATAATAAATATTGAATTTCTCAGATACTGAGTGAAACAGATCCCTTTTGTAATAAATATATTTTCGCACATGTTTACTTTTCAGTCACCAACTGTTCTCTTTTTTTTGGGGAGGGAGAAGCAGAAGAGAGTATCGATGTACTGAGAGCACAGTCTGTCACAGACTATAATCTAAATCCCTTTGGTGCCTCAGTTTTAAAATCCAGCCTCATAAAGCAATAAGGTGGAGTTTTTCTGCTTAGAGTAGCAGCTGTAGGATTTGCTCTTTTAAACCACTGGGACATTAAAACATTCAGCACTCTAAACCTCCAGTATCACTTATGAAGTATTCATTTTGCCTTATTCCAAATGATTATCATTTGCTTGGGGTGACTTTACTTGCTACAGGATGATTCTTTTTTAATTAAAGAGTAGTTTACCTCTGTAGTAAAAAAACTACACTCATTTTGAAATGGGTTTTACATTACTCAATAATGATTTTTTCCATTACACTTCTTGTAAATTTAAACTTTTCCCCCAAATATATTAAATGTAACATTCCACAGAAAGGAAGGATCAGACTAACTTCTTACACTAAAGCGCTTGTAGCTACTATGGACAACCAAAAAAGAAACAAAAGCAAGCATATGTGAATTTTCATTGTTTTTGCAATTTACCAAAACAAAAGAAACAGTGAGCAACTACTATAACATCACCCTGGACAAAACTCTCATGAAAGCAGTGGAATTTTGTCTGAGGCAAAACTATTATTTATGTACTAACCATGGACATGAGACTGCAAAAAACCCCATAATACCCTTTTAGGCCAGTGTCTCTTAACTGAAACTGCCTGTGCACTGGAGAATGAACACTGGCGATCAGAATATAGCAGGA
Organism: Caloenas nicobarica; assembly: GCF_036013445.1. Lineage (NCBI taxonomy): Eukaryota > Metazoa > Chordata > Aves > Columbiformes > Columbidae > Caloenas > Caloenas nicobarica. Next base: position 6,060,893 of record NC_088262.1, on the reverse strand, counting down.
GAACCTGGAGCTGATAACAGATGAGACACGACCCTTTGAAGACACTGATCCATCACCAGCAAACAGTGAAGCTCCTCAGGCACCTGGTTGGTGCTGAGCACTCGCGTAGACACATCTTGATTGCAATAACTTGTTTAATGCCTGAGTTGAGTCAAACGCAACTAGTTCTGAGAGCAAGCATGGCCCTTACAGCCCAGAGAGCGGGGATTCACTGTGTACGCTGTCTTCTTCAGTCATTTTGATGTTACTCTGTACAAATGGAAGAGCTTCAGACAGTGCATGTGACGCTGATTTTCAAGAGTCTAAACATTTCAGTAAGGCAGGAGTTCCTAGCTCATACCTTGTCCAAACTGGACAAAGGAGGCAGCTGAAACATCAAACGTCTTCCACGTCCTACGTGGATGCTCTGCTGGCTGTGACTTGGGACTGAAATGGAGGCACCACATCATTCTGGCACCAAATGAGCCCAGGAGCTCCAGCCCAGGAGTTTCCATCCTCCCTGATAACAATCACTGGCTTCTAACACACAGTGGCAGCTGCAAACCCTTCCCCTTCACCTCTCTGACCTTCAGTTTATTTCTGCAGCTTCAGCTACTCCTTTGTTAGGTCTTTGTCCCTTGCCTTATGGTTAATAGTTTCTTATGAGCCATTTTAGTATCTTAGTAAAAAGCCAGCTAAATCATTTCAATTCTAGCTGTCTTTTTATTGCGTTTTCAGGGAAGGCTGTGAGGTTGCAGAGTTACAGTTTTCATTTAGCATACTGCCTTGACCTTCCACCATCATTGCAGACCTTTCCTTAATTAAAAGCACACAGGCATACACTGCCTCCCAGCCAGTCAAAATACTTTACATTTGAGGTATTTTATTTTAACCATCCAGGGTAATTGACCCTTTCAACAAACACTGAGAAAGAAAGACTTCTAAATCTTGTTTCCTTTAAACAAAATTGTGATAGATAATGGATTAGGATATTTTACAAACAAAAAAGGGAAGCAAAGTTTTCATTATCATTTCATAAGCATGTCTTTCTAAAATTATAACAATTAGATCAGTTTCTCAGGCATACCTGCCTTTAAAATAGCATGTGAGTGGTAGGAACAACAGCATCAGTGTTAACACTATGGAGAATTAGAATTGACAAGGCTAAACCACATTTCTTCAAAGTCCGTTTTCCTTCCATTTATCTTTTAATATATCGCCTTCATCCGTCTGCTCTCTTATCTCTGTATAAACTAACTGGACATTACCGCACACACCTGCCAAGATTTGCTGGATTAAAACTCAGTAGAAATTAATTCATTCTATTCAGTTACTTTTCAGTAGTTTGGTGGGGTTTTTTAAAAAATCTAAGTGCCATGAAAGCATTTTCTAACTGACAATTTGCCATAGGCACATTAGAAAAGCACCATATACAGGTTATTACTCTGAAAGTTCTATCAAAGGCAAAGAGAGTTCTGGATTTTAGCTAGAAAGGGCAAGTCCATTACTGTCTATCTCTTCCCATCATCTTGAATTTTATTTACTCTTTCTTATCAAAATATGAACATGCTACTGCCATCTAGTCCCTGGAAATTCTGCTAATAACAGGATCAGTTGGTAACAGTCTTAATCTGCTTAACCTTCAGTATAGGACTGGTCAGAAACAACTGTCACATTCCCTCAAATGCATAGTTCCTATGAATAAAAAATAATTTTTTCTTTTAATTTTTCAAGGCACAGTCAATGTGAAAAGTATACATTTGTCATATTTTGTTATGCAAATTTTTTGCTCTTCTCACCTCTAGCAATTTTTTCCCCATTTCCTCTGACAATCTAAGCACAAAGTGATCGAGGACCGAGCTCTCAATGCTATACAGTTATCTCAAAGTGTAATTAGAAATACATAAAGGGCTTGCAGAACAGCCCATCATGGGTGAAACAAAAAAACCCTCTATACCACACATTCCTCTAGCAGGACATGCGTATACTGCACAGAAACTAATAATCAAAGAGATAAATATATATAAATTCTGCGTATTGCAAAATTATGTTGCGGCTTTGCAGCCTGTGGATTGTTTCTATAGAGCATCGTGGCATTGACCTGTGGAGGCAGTTTTACCTGAAATACAGGTTACTGCACCAGGAGTGCTGCAGTTAAGCTGGGTTTTAGCACATTTTGCTCCCTCTTTACCTTCAGAGCAGTGGTTGCAGTGAGATATTTCCAGTGAGGTGGCTAGTCGACAAGCTCCGGAGAATGGTGCTGCAGTGATTTTAAACAGTAGAATCCACCCCTGGTGTAGGAATGATTAGTGCCATAAAAGAGGCATCGGGCAGGAATATTTCCATGGGCATCCGAGGCTGGGAATTACAGCCTAACCCTGGGACTTTTGGTTTAAGACAAACCCACAGGAAATCAGGGAGGTTTCTGATGGCCTCTGCTTGTGTTTCAGCAAAATTTCTTTGAAATCAAGTTCCCTCCACGAGGTACTTTGGTTTTGACACGTAAGCATTTTCCAGCAAAACCCTGTTTCAGCAAAAAAAAAAAAAAAAAAAATAATCCCGACTAGTTCTGCTTATGATTAATGTAAGGCCTTATTCGGTGTGAAGCCCAAGGGTGTGTTCAGTTAAGAGGATTTTCACTGTTTGATTTGTAGCTTAGAGCCTCCCCTGCTACTGTTCCTAAGTCACAAAAGGCACAATAAAGGAGCTGTTCTTCCTCCTAACTGGTAGAGCTATTCCCTGGGGCAGTTAATTAGGGAAAGAAAAAAAAAATTACCCTTACTCTTCCAGATTCTAATGAATGTCTGTCTGTTTCATTCTCATAGGATTTTCTTTTAGAAATCCAGGAAAATGATGAAAGGAAATATGGCAGGGTAAAAAAAAAAAAAAAAAAAAAAAGTGTATCTGAAGTTCCACAAGCCTTTTTCCTGTGGCCTATTTGAAAATACATACCAACTTTTTAGATATACCCAGGACTGGAGATTAATACTTCAAAGAAAGTTGGAAATCTTTTGTTAGAACTCTGAGCTTTCAGGCAGCACATTTGGGGTCTATCCCCACAAATCTTTGTATACATTACAACAAATGTAAAGTAAGGTCAGGTGTGTGTTTACAATGCAGTGGTTACTGTCAGGAGCACAGTACAGTGGGTCATGATACAAGGAAAGCAGGATGCAATTCCTAGGATTTGAAATATTTAAACACGTCTAAATTTTTGATTTGGCTCCACTGTGATCTTGTATATATACTTCACATTCATTTTTTCTTATTTGATGTGCATAAGGTATTACCAAATAATAAAGCATTTGGAAATTGCTAATGCTGTAGAAATTACCAAGTGATTAGAGTGAAAATAGAATTTTTAAAAGGACAGACTTCTTCACTAACACAGAAGAACACATCAGTTTTGTGATGCCATCCGTCTTTCAAGTGATCTTGTAAACTCATCAATATTTTGGTTGTGATCATCAAACAATCTTTGTGCAGCTTGAAGCAGATTGATTTTACCTGTGTACTGTTAGATGGTATTCTTCATTTTGTGCTCTGAAAGTGGCAGCTTATAACTCAAAGTGAATGACCATTATTAAATCTAAAGACGTACCTTGTTTAAAATTAAAAGAAAAAAAAATCCAGAAATGGAATTACTGAGCTGTGTCATATCAGCTGAAAATCTGTCCTTTAATGTTTATGAAGAGGAAAATAAAAGTGCAATGAAGATGTGGAAGAGACCATCTGTCTCCTTTTGGTGGTTTTGTTTAGAGTTGGACCTGAACCAGAAGCGTATTTCAGACATGTCCAGTGTTTAGAAGTGGTCACATCGTGGTCCCCTTGGATATTCAGAACTGCTGATAGCTGCTCACAACAGACACTAATGATAGCCCTTGTAATGCTTTTTGTCAAATGCTTTATGGTCATTAACACGTTCCTCATTAACTATCAATTACCTTGCAGTATAATTATTTTGCCGATTTTACAAATGGGTGGACTGAGACAGAGGCTGAGTCAACGGCAGTCACGACAACAGACCATAGTGGCGTGATGACCAGAACATGAGATTTCATGGTATTTTCAAAGTCTGCAAAATTTTGGGCACCTGATTTCTCAAAATTCATTCGCAGTTGTAGATGGATATCTTAAATAGGCAAGTCTTGTCATTGTTATTTCTATAGTGAAAGTTAATTACCCCAACGCACGTTACACTGTGCAGGCTACAATATCCAACTATATTAAAGGGCAATCATGAATTTCCCATCATATATGCACAATATTCTACCACCGAGAAAATATTTTATCACCTGTACCTGAACCTGTCTCTTATCAGCTACTTTTTAAAGTTCCAAACTTGTAATGTAAATATAGTAAAAGAGGCAGATAAAAACAGTGCCAAATAGACAAGACTGTAGTATAATAAATACTCCAAGCTAAGTTAATGTCAAAATACTTTCTTCTGAATTGCAGTAGGGCTGTAAGCATTGACAATATTAAAAGTCAATGAAGCAGTGAAAATAATTTACAAGATGTATCCTCAAAGTTCATGGAATGCTGATATGGTAAATATCTTTACAATGTCTCTAAATATATAGTAATTTTTCTTTAGATGTATAGTCTCAGATTTATTGAACCATTTAATTATTTTCACAGTCTTCAAACTTTGAAATGCTGATTGGTTCTAATCAGTAGATCTGTAACTGGATAACTGTTTATCAAATTGCTGTTAATGTAGCAAATAAAACAATTTATCCTTAACATGCACACATTCCCTTTGTATACATTACCAGTTTCTACAAAACAAACTGCACTATGGTAACAACAGCAAAATAACAACAGGTTTCCCCTGTAATTTTGATTCATACTGGCAGTCTAATTTACAGCAGTGGCACTATGTCTAAAAATAAAAAAAGTTGTGTATGGCTGTGTGAACACCTCCAACTAAAACAGTAAAACTATTGCCAATTACTTGAGAAAGAGCAGCATAGCCTGTGTAATCTGAAGCCTGTGACCTGCTGGGATGCATCAGATTTCAATTTTTTGGGCCAGCTCCTCTAGAGTGGTCAGTCCAGCAAGAGCTGCAAAATATATATACATATATATAAAAGACTTCAAAAGCAGCAACTGAATGCTGAGCTATTTTGGATTAATTATCCACTATCAATAGTTAGCTAGGTGAAAATGTTTTCATTTGTTGCTTAAGAAGCTGTATTGGGCATTTTGATTCATGGAAAATTTTCCTCCTCCACCTATTCGAAAGCAACATGAGCAGCTCCTGCTGTAGGTAGGTTGTACTGTGGAATTGCTGAAGTCTTTTTTGCTTTTATTGCTGCTGGCAGTTTTACCCTTCTCCCCATTTGTTATTAACAGTGGAGGAACCAGAAGGAAACGAGTGTCTGAGGAGCTGACAGAAGCCCAGCTGCTGGTTGCCCCCATCTTTGATCTGTTTGGCTCATTGACTGCAGATGAGTTTGTCATGGCAGCAGCATCCTCATTTTTACTTTTGTTTGCCCTTAAGTTTTGTCTGTACTGAGATTAGAGCTTGGTTTCGTAAAGTAGATGGACCTGTATAGTCAAAGGTACTTTGTTAAAACAGTTCCTGGAAAATGCAAGCAGATACTGCAGAAGTCATTGGCAACTGAGCAATTCAATAGCATCGCTCACACAATATTGTCTCATCTACTCTGCAGCAGTGACCTGTAACTGAATCTCAGCCAACGGGACCACAATGTTTTTTTCTGGGTCTTTTTAAGTAATGAGAATTACATTGTCAAAGTAGATGTGTTTTTGGCTATTATGAAATTGTGGATTAACCAGACTTTCTGCTGGCTGAGAACAGTGTAAGTATGATGAGTAAGTAAAACTGCACAGAACTGTGAGCAAACTGTTGCTGATCTTCTAGGTCTGCATAATCACTTGTCCCTGTTCCACCCATTAAACTCCCCTTGATATCAGGAGCATTTGTGATGCCAGCCCCAACTCCAAGGTGTTCCTCTACTACTGGGTATTGAATACATCACTTGTAAAGTACAGCAGAAGCGTGAAAGACGCTAAAAAAATAAGTTCTGTTCTGTTGTTTCTTGCTAAAAACTTAACAAGTTCTAGCAAAGATACTAAGGACATCAACTCGTTAACTAGAAGTACAATTACAGTACTTCCACATCACTACTCAGAGCAGGAGCAGATTTAGCCTGCGTCTCTTCCCCCAGCTATGTTCTATGTGAAAGACAGTTCATGTGTCATCTTTCTTATACAAACAGCATATGCACTTTGTAGTGCTTCAGATAACGCAGAGTAAGCTTTGCTAAAAAATTGTGGGATGTAAAAGTTTGGTGTGCCAAAGTTGGGAAATGGGAAGAAAAAACCTGGTTGTGCATCCACAAGGTAGTTTGTCCACACAGTCTTTTTTTCCCTCACCACTTTCTCACCTGATCTGGCACAAAGAGACGCCAAACAGGGTGAATCAGACAAAGAAGAATTCAGGAGGTTGGAGGTTTTTTCCAGACACAACATCAATTCTGTTGAATTGCAGCATCACTTTGTACATTTAAGTTGTACATTAACATTGCCCCTCCTTACATGATAAAAAGCTATAGAATAATATTTTTAAAACACAAGTTAATGCGACATATAGGATCTTTTGCATTTCTGAAATTTAGTGATTCTAATTATGCAGCGGAGCTAAAAAACAGAATGCAAAGATGCAGTTTGGCAGTACAAAGAAGAACCACGATAGCGTAACCTGCCAGAGCACCGAAACTAATTTTTCTGTGCTTTCGGAACCGCTTACAAGATCAACCTGTGACATCCTCAGAGTGACGTAGCCAGCAGAGCAGCAGCGCTGCCCTTTCCCGCTGTGATGGCCCCTTGAAAAATCAGCAGTCTGGTTTCAGACATATATTCACTTCCCCCTGAACACCACTGCGAAAGGCACCTAGGGTATATTTAAGGACCATTTTGCTTCTCTGGGAAATGCGCGGTGAGGAATGGCACAGCTGGGTAGCAGCGCTGACATTAGAAGAATGACAGATTTTAAGGGATAGGAAGATTTAAGTGACAGGAAGAAACAGGACCGAAAAGGGCAGGGGAGAGCTTCATTGTTGATAAAAGCAGGGGGATATATGGGTCTGAACATGGGCAAGGAACACGTCATGGACTGAGGTGGCACAGCCGTCGTTATGGTGAAGTCTGAAACAGAGCGTGGCTCAGAAGGGCTCCAGTCCATGCTGGGACATTCATCCACCAGCACATTTTTGATTTTGTCCTTTCCTCTGTAACCAAAGTTGACAGGGCTTATTGAAGCAAAATTTAAGTCTATTAAACCAAGGTGAGCATCCTCAGTTCTGCAGAGAAATATAGACTGATTTGATAAAACAAAAGGGTTTAGTTGAAATTACAGGGAAGAAAAAAGTAGACAAATTGAAATTTGGACTGGAGCACAAGAGCCAATAGCAACTTTAGATAATGTTTTTGAAAGATATAATGCCCTGAAGTACTAATAAATGCATTTTTACATCTCACCCTGAGAGTCTACAGATTTTTTTTTCTGGAAATGTCCTAAAAATCTCAACATTGATGTTCAAACTTAAAATTATTTTGAGCAAACCTATTTCCCTGGTGAGTTGCCCCCTTTTCTTCTGCAGCAAATTTCTTCTGCTTGACTCCCAGTTCTGCACAAAGTGATTTATTAGAGACATTGCATTTTTTTTACCTTCTGGAAAGTGCCAGTTTCTGAACAAGATCAAATAATCCCCTGCACTTTAGTATTGACTAATTTTAATTATTAAAACCTTTCTCCCAGGAAAAACTCTTCATGCTGCTTGCTGAGAAATCAGCAACTTTTAATAGAATTCAAGAACTTATTTTCTTGAGATCAGGGAACACTGGAGACAGAATTCTGATTGTAACTGGGCTCACAGTTCAGTGACATTTTTATATGGAAGAACTAGCCTTTTCCTTTACCTTTTTTTCTATCAACGTGTCTCCCTTTCAACTTGTAATAATGTGCGTTGCAGAGGCTGGAGTAATAGCAGCACGTAATTTGTTGTGCAGTAAAACTTAATCATATATATGTAAAGGAATTATAAAGCTAAATACATACTTTGCATATATACTACACTTATTAAAATCAGAAACCAATCTTTTATTAGATATCATTCTAGTGATATGCAGTCCCCATTGCCATAATTTTATATGGGATCCTTTCCTCACAACAGCCTAGCAAACTGATATTTTTAAAGTGCCAATGAAAAAAATAAACAGCTATATTCATATTATAATTCCTCATCCTGAAGTTCTCAGGTTTTCACATCATTGACAAATAATTAGATGTTTTAGCAAGGTAATAGGACAATTACACTGTTGCTCCATAACTCAAAATCTAAAGGCAGCACTACCTGCATTTAAAGTATGAGGCAACTTTGCCTACAAACATTACAAACCAGCATATTTTACACCAAAAACAACAACAAATTTTTTACTGCAGGGTAATGAAATAAAATACATGCTTAATGATATAAGCTTGACAAAGTAATGGAGTAATATGTAGAGCCAACATTATCTTCAATTAGGTGTCTATTTTGGTCAAAGAGTTCTTAACATTACAGTTCAAAGAGCTGGATTTTTATCTGCTGTAATTTTCAGCTCCATTTCATCCGTTCACTAAGGTAAGAGAAAGGTTCTCTTTTGCTGTGCAAGAGCCATACCACAGGATAATGTACATAACAAAGAAATTAAAGAGAGGACGAGGTACAACAGTCAGACTAACTGAAAAAACTACAGCTGGTCAAATTTGTGCATTTCATAAAAAAGACAAAACCCGCAGGAGAGCTGGCACGTATCAAATGATCATTTCTTGCACATCTAACAAAGACCTGTGCCATTCCAGTCACTGTGCACCAGCATTTGTGAATATTTGCATGATTTCATGAGCCTGGCTTGAATTCAAAGCCAGCCACAGCATTACAGTCACGGTGCTGGCGCGGGGAAAGCAGGACCCACGGGTCAGCCCCAGAGCACCGTCCTCCCACGGGCGCTCGGGCAGGTGGAGGTGGCTGCTGCGGGGATGGGAGAGGAGCAGCCACCCTCTCCTGCTCTTCACCTCCCCTCCCATCAGCCACAAAAGGCAGTAGCGCTGTGCCGGTTGTTGCAGAGCAGCGGCTGTACCTCTCACCATCCCCCATTTCAGTCAGACCCCCATGGAGGTGACGCTGCAGGTCCCCATTCGGTCAGCGCTGCAGGGGCTGGAGCTCCTCCAGAGAAATATGATGCTGTCATTCTATGATTCTATGATTCTGAAGGCGAGGCCCTTTGCCAGCAAGAATAAGGAGCTGCTTTCACAGCCTGGCTGAGGCCAGGCTTTCTGCCAGCAGAAAATGGAATCATAGAATCACGGAATAATTTCAGCTGGAAGAGGCCCTCAGGATCATTGAGTCCAACCATAACCTAAGCTAACTCTAGCACTAAACCACTTCCCTAAGAACCTCATCTAAACGCCTTCTAAACCCCTCCAGGGACGGTGACTCCAGCACTGCCCTGGGCAGCCTGTTCCAATGCCCGACAGCCCTTTCCAGGAAGAATTTTTTCCTAATATCCAATCTAAACCTCCCCTGGCGCAACTTGAGGCCATTTCCTCTTGTCCGATCACTTGCTACTTGGGAGAAGAGACCAACCCCCTCCACGCTCCGACCTCCTTTCAGGCAGTTGCACCAGTGATAAGGTCTCCCCTCAGCCTCCTTTCCTCCAGGCTGAACTGCCCCAGCTCCCTCAACTGCTCCTCATCAGACTTGTGCTCCAGACCCCTCACCAGCTTCATCACCTCCTCTGCACTCTCTCTAGTACTTTACTACATGGACAAAATGAATTACAAAGATTTTTTGTAACTGGATTTTCCTTTTCTAATTCCAGAAAGTCCAACAGACAAAAGATTTCTTGAGGAGTTCAGCATTTTGGCACATGGCGCATTCTGTTGTTTTCTTTCATTAAGTGAAAATATCCGTTTGGCATTGCAGATATTTCCATGCTCAGATTTACATAGATGAAATGCTGAAAATTAACCTGCAAATAAATACAGACTGTGTTTTCTAATGGAAAAAAAAAAAAACTTTGCTGTTGTCTGACGTAGAAAGCCTGCTGATACAGTTTCATGCCTTTTTAATTTATGCTGCACTGCATTTGTTGAGTAGTGTTTGCCAATATCCTATTTTCTTTCAACAAATCTACAGACAGAGCTAAAGGGCTTACTTTATAAAAGATAACTGGCTTAGTTACGACTTCTAAGTGTCAGTTATCTTTCCTACTGAGTATAATGCCACTCAATTCATTTAGAAACAAGATAACTTTATAGTTGTCCCCCTTAAGCTGTAGTATCTCATTCTTAGATAATGCACATCCTCTTGTTTTGTCTGTGCTCGTTATCTCTCAACTTCAAACTTACCTTTTAAACTACAAACGTGAAACTATCTCTTATGCAATTTACATAAACAACAAAAAGCAGTTGTACTTCCCCTAGCTTTAAGAGAAACTTCCAGCATATTCTTGGAGAAAAAAAAAAAGATTGCCTGCAGGGCAGATCTGTACCTTCCTTCCTCTCAGTCTCTGACGATGCACCTTAAACAGGAAATCCTGGTGTGAAATTTCTTCAAATGACTTCTAACAATTTGGCTCCGTAATGCATCATGTCATCTACCTCAGCATTAATATCCTAAAGGACCTTCAATAATTCAATAAAACATTCATTCCAAAAATGCTTTTGGCTATTTTGAGTCAAGCTGGGCTTCCTCAAACTTCTCTGTGTTTGAGCCCTCAACTTACATTCAAAGATTTAATGCTACAATGACTAGCAAATGTATCCATTTCTAATTATTTTCCTCTTTTATCAGGCTTTAGATGTTCCTGTTATCACTCTTTAAGGTGCTGGAAATCCAAGCGTCCCACAGTCCCCTGCCAAAACTATTCGTATTCTGAGCTTCCTTTTGCACCTTTTATGGGCGATGTGTCACAAATTGTCATGGATCAATCGCACAAACTGAACTTCGTAACATGACATGCATTATCTAGATGCTTTTCCCAACACCATTAATGTTTCATTTGAGCATTTTGCAACATTGTTACCGGAGAAGTGCAGCTATTCCCATGTCATAGACGGCAAGCTGGGCAGAAACAGTAGGAAGATTTGCTTAAGGGCAGAGATGGAGTCAAACGTAATTTTCTTAAGTCACAGGTGAGCAACCCAATCACTAAAGGGGAATGAGAGTCTTGAGAGAAAATGAAGTGTCAATAAATCATTCAGAAAGCTCCCATGAGACCCTGTGTGTGTTTTCACGTTTAACTTTAAATGGATATACTACTAATATTTTGCAATTCCATTGGTAAAAAACCAGAAAGTCTCGTCTCTCCAAGTGCATATGTCCATCCTCCACGCTTATGCGCCGCTTTCCCTTCCCAAATGTTATCCTCCATGTTATTCTGTGCTTTCCTCATATAAACACGTTATTGTCATTTTAAGAATATAAAATCTCATGCTTCAAGTTCACTATGGAAAAATTATATTCTTTAATTTAACAACATACTCAAGATCGGATAAAACTGATAATTGCCTTATTTCTACTTCTAGTTTGTAATCCTAACAAATAGCTTTTCTTTGCTTGCTAGTTAACATCGGGTATATTAAGCTTGACCACTTTTTTCTTACTAGATTACAGATTGAGGACAAATGGGATAGGGCCTAGATCAACAAGATTTTCACTAGCCCAAATTCTATTCGTTCTGTTTTACTCATCCTTTTATTCATCAGTCCGTGATATTTCTTGGTCTGCTCTGGCCCATCATGCCCATCCTTTGAACAGAACTGTAGCTACAGATGGTACTTTGGCAAGGTAGACCAAGAGCTGTAGTGGCATCGCACGTTGTTATGCAGGGCTTGAACTATTAATGCATCTCTGGTGCACCGTTTGGTGACCTTACACGTGTGTCCTTTTGACTCGATGTCTCAGGGTAACACAGTGACCAACAAAAATAGCACCAGTCACTACTTCAGCATGTTTTTGACTTACAGGAACCCTCTTCTGCTGCTTTCTGGACTGATTGCTAAAGAAATACAGAATTCTCCCAGAGATTCAGAGCACCATTATAAAACTGAATCTCCCAAATGGAGCATTTATCTGAATTCATCATCACAGTGTCTGAGCATCTGTTGTATTTAAAACGAGAAAACAATTTAAATGTAGTGTTCAGTCAGAAAATCCTGCATGAATCCAGAAATGATGATAGGCTCCTCTAATAGCCTTTTTTCCTGCATTACCCCTATTCTCTTTTAAGATGTAACTTTTGTAGATGATGGATTGGGTCAGTGCCAAATTGCAGCTTGCAATGAAATTTAGTGTCAGCCAAGACATAATCAACATTAAACATTTAAGTCTAAGACTTCATTTTGATCCTCACACAAAGTGAATTGCAGAACAGTGTCATTTATTTATGTTTAGCCAGCTCTTGCTCATCTGCTAACAGTGAATGACAAGAGTGGTTGACTGGCAGGTCAGCCAAAAATACCCCATGCTTAGAGGAATGGGCAGTGGAAGCTTCAGCAACGACTGTCCTGTCAAAAATTCTCCTGAAGTCACAGAGCAAACACCATCACAGACACATCTCTGTACCTCTGGGGCTTAATCTGGATTTTTCTTTCATTATGTTTCCTACTGTCTGGGAGAGAGTACAAATGATTGTGACACTTGCAACAGCTTCAGCAGCATTTGGATGGCAGGAACCCATCACCTTTCACGTTTATTTCTTTAGCCCATCATTTACTTATTTTTTTTGGTGTTAGCACAAAAGTGAAGAGTCCTAATAGCAAATTGTGAGACATGCACAGCCAATCTGACCTCTTAAGCTACCAACTTGTACTTTTTACTGTAGTCCTGTGGATGCTTAAGAGCAACGTCAAATTTTAAATATTGCTTAAAATAGCCTTTTTTCCTACTTGCAAATGTATTAAAGTAAGACTTACAAAAGAAATAAGAGCATATAAAAATATTAAAAAGAAATACTTTAAAATTTTCTACACTTCATTCAGGTCATATTTTTCATAGCAATGGTTGCATATAAACAAGGAGTAAGTACGTTTTACTCTATTAGTAGCCTAATCAGTGTAAGATACCAGATCAGCAGCCCAAATAGCCTTCCCGCTTCAAACCTGGTCCTCACCCGTCTCTTCTCAAAATACCACTAAACACCCAGTCAGGATATCTTAGAACAGATGCTCCAGAAAGCTTAAGACTCTCAGTCACCTTTTTCATTTCTGTGTCTGCGTCTAGAGGTAACTACTATAATGCACTAAAGCAGGCGCTGAAAATAACACGCTGTGTTACCTGCTTACCAGGGAGCCCTGGACAAAGCTCGCTGTTGAGCAGAGGTATTGCAAGGTGGTTCTTGTTGCCAACTAGTCTAACAAAGTGTTAGACACCATTTGTAGTTTAAGTGCTAATTTCTAGCATATTTCTAGTATTTCTAGCATTATTTCTAGTAAAGCAGATTTTGCAGCCCACTACAGTTAACCCTTGACTGCATTTCCACTTTCCTGCATGGTGCATTATTGTATTTCTCGGCACGTTTTTGTACAGCTCTCTGCTCCGAAGCAGGAGAAAACTGAGTTCCTTCATTGCATTTTTAGTCTTATTCTTTTAAGTAAAAAATAATTGTAATCATTTTTATTTATCTAGGACGCCATTGCTGGCATATTGCTATAAATGTGGGTGACAAGACTGTCTATTAAACCGGTATTTTATAAACATTTCTTTTAGATCATTAAATAACTGTCAAAAGCAGTAAAAAAAACTACAAGCCACATTTCTCTGCAGCATCTTCCAGAACATGTTTTAATAGAAAGAACAAAGAGAGTCAGAGAGAGAAAATTATTTCAAACAAATGGTTTTTGCATTTGTCGTTTGCTATATTAAACTAAGCTAATCTTTTAAACTGATTTTAGTCTGAAAACCACAGCAGTTTGTTAAAATGCTAAGTAAACAGCTGGAAGTATAGGTGGTCATGTAAAATTTAAGTTACCAATAAGAGTACCTCACTGCTGTAAGCTTATACATAGAAAACAACAGACAGGCAAATCTATGGATTAATTAACAAGTATGTTGGGAATACCACCGTGGCAGATCCTAACATTTCATGGTAGAGTACCCTGTAGATGAAAAAAGTGGTTTTGTTTTTCAAAGACAATTACTGTGAATCATAATTTCCGTCTTCTCAAACAGCGTTCTTCTGAGCCCACTAACAGGCCAGTTCTCCAGCTGGTACTTTGAAGAGAATCACTGAACACAAAAAAAGGACTGAGAACAGGACCAGAGAGTTAAAGGTCTTGTCCTGCTTGAATTGTAGTGACTTGTGCCTTGAGCAGGCCAGGAGTATCCACCAGGATGCAATAATTAAATGTGTACAAACTTAGCGCATTCTCCTTGCATGTAAGTATGTGTGGATAAACGAGGTTTAATCGTTATAAGAATTCAGGAAAAGACAGCATTAACATCCAGCTCCAAATTCTAACCAATAATGAAAAAATGCAATTGTTTTTTCTTTCTTGAATAGTCCGTGTGATATTTAGGCCTGCTATTAAGCAACACATCATAAAAATACTTCATCTCTTGCCAAAGATAGGAAAATTTCCACTGCATCACTGCTAGGTATTGGTCCAATGAAACAAGATAAATCGGGACCACAGGTTCTGAGGAGCCTGGTGCATGTTCTCACAGATGGTGCTGTACCTTTCCAGGAAGCAGGAGGTATGTTTAATTTCATTAAGACAAATCTTAAAATGTTTATGTCAGCCACAAAGATTATACACCCTAGAACCAGGGGACATTTTTAAAAAGCACATTTATTCCACACTTGTTCTGATCCACAAAATTAATACCATAAACAGCTCTTGGGTGATACGACACTACTGTGCTTTCTAAAGGGTTTTACAAGATCTGTAAGAGCAAATGTATTTTAACATGATAATATCAACTGTTGTTATTAATAGGTTTTAACTAGTCAAAATTATTTCCCTCACTGGACACCTGCCATGCAAAAATTATATTTCTTTTGCTGTTTTTATTAAACTTTGGATAAAGAGAAATGTAGAAATGTTTTCCTTAATGAGAGCCACTTTTTACAAGAACTCTAAATCAAAACAAACATATAACTTGTCTTCTTGAGCAATTTCATTTGCTTTTGTTCCCTGCTGTGCGGGAAACCTGCTTTGTTCTTGCTCTCAATCAGGTATCCCAACAGCTTCTCAGGTAGCACAGCGTAATACAAATATTATAGTTACAGATTAGCCGTTCCCTGCTGCCATTCACTTCATGGTTTAGATCCCTTGTCATATACAAATCAAAATGTTTATGCATTCAATTATAACACTTCTAAGAGAAAATAAGGGCTATTCCATTACTCCCAAGAGGACTGTGTAAAGTATTGTGATACTCTAAATTCGCTGTTTCATTTTTCTCCACGTCTCACTGCAGCAGAACGTCTCACAGTGATCTAACGTTTATAAAAGGGTTATACATGCACACTAGTTCAGAGCTCTGTAATTCAGAGAGGGCCTTGGTCCAAGGCAATAAATTGCTAAAGGTTGCTGAAGAGAGTTCCTGGAAGGTTTGGTACCCACAACCATCCACACGGCAAACTGCCTCCTTTTGCTCAGCCAAAGAGCCTGCGTCAAACGCCACCCAGAAGAGATCCTGCTGCTCACTCTGCCCTGCGATGCACCTTTCACCAAGAAAAACAGCAAAACGCATTGCGGAGCAAAACCAGTCCAAGCGATCTCAGTGCTATGAGCACAGGGCTGAACTTCAAAGCACATGCAAAGAACAGGTTATTACCACTATAAACACACATGCACCTGTGCCGGGAAAGGGAATTTTCCCCAGAGCAGCCTGAACATGAACCACGATTTCACCCTATCATTCTATTTTGCCCCAAAGACACAGCCTGCCCAGCTGAGAACGTGCTCAGTGGGTTACCCCCAACATTTGTCATCAGCTTCTGCCGACATTCCAGACACAGCCAACCTCGGGTGTCTAAATGTGTTGCATGTGCTCCTGGTGCAGTGCACACTCTTGGGTGATGTAACAAGGGCACATTCTGGATATTCATTGGCTAAAATGAGAGTAATTAATCTTAATTCTCCTCTTCTCCATGAAAAATAGAACTTCTATTGCTTGAGGAAAACAAAGAGCTATCAGTTGTTCTGTGGCAAATTAATCTTAAAGGGGGAATCTTCCAAAGAAAATCAATAACTTATAACAAGATTCTGTATTGTGTTTGAGCCTGAAACTCAAACCAGAACCAAGGGGGATGTTCAGCGTTGCAAGTTTGCTTTTGTTGTGCTTTGTTTTTAATACAATGGCATAATTTGAAAAAGTGAGATTTTCACATATGAGCAATTTCAGTTATCTGTGGCTTCACCTTCATGGAAGACTCTAGTAATATTTAATACAGACTGTAAGACTACAGGTTATTTCAGGCAACTTTAAATAAATTATTCTCAAGGAATTGAGTAAGGAATTATAATTTTATATCCTGCATGTAATATTCTACATCTAAAGCGTCTTTATTCATTTGTACCTTTCTAAATTAGTCTATTCCATATGAAAAACATATGAAAAATTATGTCTCCTTACATGGTCAATCTTTTTAAAACAAACAAAGAAACCAACCCCCACCATGGTGCCATGCAGTGAGTCTGGGACAAATATCCTAGATGTGGCTGTACATACTTTTGGAGTTCTATTTCCTGAAGTCCCATCAGTAAAAATGAAAGTTTGACATTGACTCAGGGCCGCCATGGGTAGGAAGGAGAACTTGGTCCTTACTTTCACCCATTCCTGTGCCAGACATTTTGGGTGGTTAGATAAACTAAATTTATCTAGTTCATTGTTATTTGGGGACTTTGTACAGAAAGAATTCTAGTCCAAAGCAGATTTCATCACTTATTTCCTTGATCATTCACAAGTTACTTTGGCTGCCAGAGTGAATAGTTGCACATAAAAAGAAAAATATGTTACTAAGTCCCCAGAAACATCATGTTATCAAAGTTCAGTACTACCACAAAGTGATGACTAATGAGCCTATAACCTCTATGTGCTGTAGAGGAAATGCTCTCATTAATTCTTTACAAGACTTTTAGAAAACATACTGCATTCATCCTGCTTCTGGCTGTCAGAATTTAGTAGATGACTTCATTGGCTACTTTGACATTTTAACTTTTTTGTTCCAGTTTGGTTTGTTTGCTTGCCTTAAAAAGTGCCTACTGTGTGGATTGTAAAAAGGTCAACCAACAGTTCCCAACCCAGACAGGACAAAAGTAACTGAAATTAACACGTTATAGGAGTAATTTTGACCCTTACCTTATTTTTTTGGTCTGCGAGCAACCAGCTGTAAATAGTAAAGCTATGTGCCAAAGATCTTCTCATCTTACTAATGCAAATATTCTCTTTCAGAATTTCCAGTACCCTTTTTGCATCAATGTCCAAGCATTAAAACAGCATCACTAAGAGATTTGGGTGGTGGTGGGAGGACAACGTGTGGTGGATTTTTGTATTAGGAAAACTCAAAAAATCTGATTCTGAGTAATTTACTTATATGAAGCATACATTTTTCAGTCAGGGCAGAGTCTAGGAAATAGAACAATCTGAACACTCACAGAGTTTGAACGCATAATTTCCCAGCTTACCATAGACTGAGATCCTACTGGTGTAGGCTACACAGAAACTGGGATGATGTTATAATTCAAATCACTACTAGTACACGTGTTGGTGAACATACATCTTTGCGTGGCAAAGCACTTGATTGTGGACTGCAGATTGTATAGAGAGGTCATTCTTGCAGAGAAATCCTTGCAATTGTATTTCACTACTAAGACTTTGCATTCATCCAAAACACAAAGTCACCAATGCAGGCACTAAACCCTATTTCAGTGGGTTTTTTGGAGGGGGCTGTCTTTTTTCCTCTTCATTATAAACATGGAAAGCACACTATGATGAAATTTCTTTACTGGCAATATTAGTCTTTGGTCATTTGTATGGTTTAAAAGACTACCAGACACGGGCCAAGTCAACACTGATCTTGTTCACGGTATTTAAGTCAAGAAGTTTCAGTGGACAGCCTTTAGATTTGTGCCGGCACATGGAAGACACACCTGATTTTTAAACACAAACATCAGGCTGCTGCAGTTCTGAAAATGCCAGAATGATGACTTTGCTTTTCTAATTGACATCTAAAAACTAAGAAAGATATCTTTAGGCTAAATAAGGCCAGCTAGCCTTTCAAATACTTAGAAACACTTAACTGTCTCATGAGTTCATTGAAGTTGTTAATCTTCTACAAAAAAAGCGAGGCTACAGGTCGCAATATAAATGGTAACAGTGTCCAGTGATCCCAGACAAATTAAATACCATTGTCCTGGGTAAGACATTTACACATGCAGCAAGAGAGATGAACTGTGCCTTCATAATTTAAATATTCCAGCAAATCACAGAGCTGAAAAGCAGAAGGAAAGCCGTAGGACTTAAGGAGAACCTGGTTAACAATAATACACTAAGTGCCTAACTGCAGGAGTTTTTGCAACCAAGTTTGTAGAATCTGGGGCCAACGAATATTAGTATTTTGAATTCTGCGAGTGCTGGTTTAAACAGTTCCAAACCCGTATCCCATATGTTTATTCAAATATTTCAACCCCTGACTCCTCTGTGTTTGGCTTGAGGCTGAAAAATACAGATGACTTGATGCCCATGGCAAGTGCTGCTGCAACGGGGAAATGATGTCAACCCCTGCAGTGCAATTCATAACCTGATGTGAGTAAATTCACTTACTGGCAATTTAGAAGAAAACATGCTGGTGTTGTGCCAGTTGGAGCCAGATGGTGACTGAAATTATTAAAATCATGCGTGCTGCAAACGTCTGAAAAATTGCACTGTTACAAAATATCCTAAGCATAGATGGGATCCTAACATAAACTAATTGGTGTATAGAGAGCGTTTGCAAACACTGTATGGTATGATTTGTCACTGTTTAATTGCAATCTTTGCTTTCCCCGTTTTATAGGTTCAACTAATCCACTATAACCACGAGCTGTACACAAATGTCACAGAAGCTGCAAAGAGTCCTAATGGGTTGGTGGTAGTTTCGATATTTATGAAAGTAAGTATTCAATATTATCAATACCTCATATATAGACAATGGACTACTTTTCCTGTGAACTGTAAATCTAGGAATTAGACTGTACTAACTCTAATCTGTAGTAAGACTTGTAATTCAAGCATTGGTTTCTATTCATCCTGTTCTCCCTCTCCATGTTTTGTTAGGTTTATTTTAAAAGACTAACTTTCTAACAAGTTTTGTTAGAAAAATATTTAAGTAATTATTCCCTCCTCCTGCAGCAGTGGAAAAAAGGCAGAAACAATTGGGAGTGGCAGGAGGGCGAGAATAAGTGCACGTGTGCGTGCACACACCCAACAGCTCCATTCCAGAAAGGAAACGTTTCTGAGAAGATTCTGACATTGTACTTTTTCTCTTCTCTAGGTATCTGAATCATCAAATCCATTTCTAAATCGTATGCTTAACAGAGACACCATAACGAGAATAACGTATAAAAGTAAGTTTCTTTTACTATGGCGAACAGATGTGTGCTTTTAGTATCAAATAATGTATTTAGCAATCCACTGAAGCAAGAGGCACTTCATTATGGGCAAAGGAACTCTGCACGATAGACTTGGGAACCTGAAAAATCTAGTAAGGTCATCAGTTCAGCAAATGAATTTTGAACTTCAAAGTCTTTTTTATGTTTGAACAGGCAATAAATTAATGAAATTATACTTAACAAATACATATACTGTATTCACAGAGAATTCTCAGTAGAAGCTGCTTACTGTTAGTAATAACAGTAACATGCAGAGCAGCCTAGATTATATCAAACCAAGTTATGTCAAGATGCTGGATCATTAGCTGTGGATTCAGTATTCATTAATGCTTTATTTTTGTACGGAAAAGTTATGATATTTCTATTCAACTCTTGCCGCATTTAATGGATATATAAAGAGGTTATTAACATAGCGTGTATAGTAGTTGTATTCACATTTGGAAAGCCTTTAACGCATAATGCAATAATTCCATGTTAATATATTGAACTTGTGGAAAACTGGAGCTTAAATGTCAAGTGAAAATTAGCCTAGTTTAGAGAAAGTCATAGAAAATACATATATTTCAATGGAACAAATTAACCCCCTTCTCCTGAAAACCTTATTCCTTTTGTAAAATATTCACTTGAATTCTAAGCAGCCATTAAGTTAATAAAATAAGTAAAATGATACCAGAATTCAGCTTCCAGAAAGTACACAGCAAACTGAAAAATTAAGGAAAGTATTGTAAAACTCAGCTTTCATTTGTTATTCTGTAAAAAATGACTTAGCATTTTTTGTAAACTTCATTAATTTTGTTTATGAAAACTGGGAGAGTTTTTCATGATAACTGGAGTGGAACTGGTTGTCAGGACTCCAACATTTGATTCACAATTCTACTGGGGTTTGCCTCAGTTTACCTCTCAGTAAAATAACTATATTATACTATATGCTCTACAACAACATAGTGTTACTTGGAAACTTTGCATCTGAAACTCCAGAGATCTCAAATGTCCATTTAACTTCAACAAAAGTCACTGAACTTCGAGTTTATGCTGGAAAGGTTTGGAAAGATTTCTATGTACGTCCCTAAAGTATAAAGTCTGATTTATTTGCATGGACTCCATCTTTCCCCCAATCCCTGCAAAGCCAGGATTGTAAAAAGAAAAAGCGTAGATTTGAGACCAACATAAAGTGAAAACAGAGTTTTACCCACTAATTCCTGAACAAGAGAGTATTAGAAACATTGAGTCTTGTAAATGTACCTTCCCAATAGAAAATATTTAGTTTGTACACTGCACTTTTAAATGGGCACTTTTCCTCTCTGAAGGTGACAGCATCCTACAACCTTTCTTTGATTGTTTTACCTCCTTAGAAGGAAAATGCAATTCTAATCACACTTAATTTGAGTTTACTAAATGAAATTTCGCGTGAGGAGGAACACATGATACGGGCTGCAAAATCAATTATTAACAGAAGAGTTTTAATTTTTAACCACTGCTATCACTAACAAGTTTACACGTTAAAATGAAATCCTTGGTAGATCCAATGCACATAATATTCTGCAGGGCATTGGGTTACTTACTGTAGTAACAAGTATTGACTGGGAATTTTTTAGTGTAAATTGGGAACGTGAAAGTGTTATTGAAAGTAATTTTGCAGTTGTCTTGTATGATGGATTATAGCATCATTGCTGAAAACTAATTTTACCTCTTGCATTGCGAGGATTTCTATTCTGCCTTTAGCAGCTGGAGTTTTTTAGCTTGTGCTTTCGGGGTCCACTCCTGAAGTCAATACTCAGCAGGCTGCTGACGAAATGACCGGTCCCGGTGTGCTCAATAGCAGCATGGAGTGAATGATAAATGGAGCATAGGTTCAGAGTCAGGACAGTTAGTAACATAACTAAAGTATAAAGTACTTCTTTTAAAGAACAGCAACAAAATTAAGAGTTATCTATGCTGCTGCATGAAATTTCCATGGGCAAAATGCATTAAAAGGGGAATTTCTGTTCTTAGATATTAATGGCTACAGTGAAGTAAAGTGGACTCCAAGGAATTTTTGAGCAGATTTTAAATGCTTGTTTTATTCTGTTATCACAGTCCAGATGACCCACTGTGAACTAGTTGAAACAAGTATTCTTTCAAACTGCCTTTAGTCAGGAGCTATGTGAATCTCTCTAAAGAAAAACTGCTTTAATATTCCTCTTTAAGTATGGCCTTTAAGGGGATAAGTTAGCTTTCTTTTAGAACAGTTATGCTACATTACCTGTTTGCTTAACACTGGAGAGACGTAACATTTTAGATTCTCAAAATTCCATATCAAAATTTTGGCTTATCGCTCTCTACCAAAATACTGCCACACATTCAGCTAGGCAGAAGAGCTGTAAAATTCTGAATTTCCTCAAATTCGATCTTTAGCTATTTTATAAATAATGTGCAAGTGAATGAAGTATTCCAGTTCCAAGAGATTATCCTGAAAAAGCTCAAGATTCAGATTTCTGGAAATGGTTCTCTGAAGGACTGAGCTCTCGCAGCTCCTGTCACAAGCAGTAAAAGCTCAGGAATCTCAAACCAGGCCCCGAGGGACTAACCTCAGGTATTTAAAACGAGTCTCTGCCAGCCTGGCTCTGAGTGACTTGTGAAGGCTGGTAAATGGAGAAACTCTGGTTCAGGGTTAAAAACCTGACCACCTCTACATTCCTTACCCTGTAAATCTAATCAAGTTAGATCTGTACTTTCCCTTTGTGAGTTATCATGATGTGAACTTCGAAATCAAATGGACCTTCCCTCATTCATTAGATAATTTATTCCCTGTAAATACTATTGTTTTAAAGAGAAAATACATAGAATTTGCTGTGAAGGCAGACCACACACACCTATTACGAATCCAGGGATTTCCATCATTTGCTAAGAAAATTGTCAGAGTCAAGGCCTTTATGTAAATGAATATGAAATCTAATTTGTATAGAGAAGAGTTCACGAGTTCAGAAATCTCCCTAAGGCACAAGCAGATAAACAGAATGTGGGCTGTAGATAGGAATGATGCTGAGAATCTTGTAAAGGCTGAATGGGTTTATTAAAGGAAGTTTATTACTGGCAAGAGATCACACATGGCGATTTCAACTGTTTTGAACTACATACTTGCAATAAATATAAGAGAAAACGTTAAAGTGTTGAAGTCTGGTATGAATGCAAACCCATCAGTTCTGTTTCAGTTCCAGAATGGGAAACTTTATCAAGATGTGGGGGAAAAACCAGCAGAGCTGTTCATGGGAAAAATGCTGGTAACCAAATGCTTACTCTGTAGTCTTTTCTCAGGCCATTCTCGTGGAGCCATCTGACTTCCCACGGGAATACAACCCACATACCGACATGAATAAATACTGCTTTTACTTGGCTGAACTCTTATTTCATTATTTCGTTCACCTCCATCTTCCCATTTTCCTGAAGTTGTATTTTCCTTCAGTTTCCCATTAATCACAACTGATGGATTTTGACACTTAGCATAATTCGCTGTCTCTCCTTAAACACATTCCAAGTGAAGGCAAAGGCAATGAACCAGGTTTGGAGCTGCTCCACATCCCTCATCTGCATTAATCTTTAGTTCGCTTTCCATTTACTAGTAAACAGTTGAAGGGCAACTTCTACCCTGTATAAACCATTTTAGCCCAGCTGAAGTCAATATGGATGTGACAAAGCAGATTTGGTCCTTAGAGTTTGAAACTAACTATTCCGACCGACTCTGTGCCATTTGGAGCTAACGCGCCACTCCATGGTTCATAAATAATGAACAGGATGTTCGTGTGGGAAAGGGAAAAATGTGTGATGACTCATTGAAAACAAGCACTGCCTTGAAAAAATACATTCATTCTCTTCTCATGTAATTCTAGCAAAATTACCACTGCACTGCAAATAATGTTTTTAATAAATAGGACATAGGTGTATTGAAGTCATGTCTAGCTGTTAAAATTTAACAGCATTTTGACTGTACTACTATAGCAACGGTTTTGCACTTTTGTCTGGAAAATTCTGGGTTTAGAAAGACTCTGTATCCCAGGCCATGAGCCAGTGAAGGCTGAACATGTTAGAAAAGGTGACAGTTAGGCACAGACAAGACACTAATAGTACTTTCCCCTCTACTTGAGGATCCAGCTATATGGCGTGGCAATTCCTCTGCCTCAAAGTGCAGGAACGTGGCAGAAGGCCATATTCCTGAGAAACTTGAAAGGCCATGCCGAGATTATATTTTGTAAACTAACAAACACATTAAAAATATGAAATATCTGTGAGGCACTGGGCAATGCGGTATAAATGTTACCCTGATGCCATAGACACTGATGTTGCTACCCCAGAAGCCTGTAGCTTGTTGACTGCACTATGTCAAAATAAAATATTTGCTTTGCCTGTGTTCTTTGATTTTCTGTTGCCCGAGACAGTAGTCCACAGTCCTTTTTCCCATTAGATAGTATGAGACAAGCACTTTGCTCGTTAAAGTTTTGTCCTTCAGCTATAATACGTTAAATTCAAGTTAAATTACTCTTTTCTTTTTTTAGTTCTTATATGCTACCTTGAAGGTTCATATTTCTTTCCTTGGTTCTATTTACAATCTTATCCCAGTGGCCAAGTAACTGTTTATCAGCTAAAGAAAAAAAAAAAACACACCCACACACACCAGCCCACAAAACTAAAAACTGTTTAAACTTACAGTGAATGTTACATGGGAAACAGGGAATCCAACAGAAATGCCTAAATTATTGACATTGACTTGAAAGATGCACTTAACATTTTTCTTTGGTCTGAGCAGTAACTTCTGTTTTATGTGAACTATCTTCCTTGCCTTCCATTAAAGTCAGCACTAGTTCCTCTTGTGTATCGAAGGGGAAACACACCTAAATATGCAGCTTTCCTTGCCCACATTTTAGCACTCAGTCTGCAAATGAACCATATTGAACACACTACACGCAAGTGAAAGCACGCAAAGAGATTTCACAATGCTATGGCTCATAACCAGCCCAGCTTTCTCTGAGATACATGAATGCAGTGGTGAATCGCAAGGAAAATGTCTATATCCCCGAGTATTTCCTATTAAGGAACTCCTACAGCCTAAGATTTGGCAGGAAAATCTAAGCTCCAGTTCTGACAGCACTGCAAAAAATATTGTAGGGCCATCGTTACACAAGGGGAAAAAAATACACATGGTACAGAAAAGGCTGAGGAACTTTGCCGAATTTTAAAGATATAACCATATCTCATTATATGTTGGTACATGTCCACAGAGTTGCAGAGGAATGCCTCATTAATTCCCAGGGAGACTTATGATAAAAGCAGAGACCCCAGTAAAGCTGCTCTCCAGCAGCCTTTTCCACCCCGATTTTAGCATCCTGAGCTTGCACTGCATCCCCCCGCTGCGCACATGAAAGGTCAGCAGGCTCCGTCGAGCAGCTTTATTATCCTGCATTAACCTCAACTTCCTCCTGTGGTAGAAGGACAATTATGTTTTAACACTTTTGGTCTTCTTAAGGCTTTGTTGAGCAAAAATTGTTAATCATTTCAAAACATGGTAAGTCAACATTCTCCAAAGACTGCTACATGTAGTCCAATAACTGCAACTTCAAGAAGCTTTAAACTCCAATTCTTAATTGAGATTCAGAGTTTCACTGTGAATGCTTGTGCTAAACTCATGGAAGGTGCGCGTGGGTATCGAAGAGCAGAACTCAGCCCAAGCAGGATTACTGAATTCATGTTGCAGCGTTCAGAAATGTACGTTCATTACACTTCATATTTCAGTAAAACCTGGTGATGATCAGAAATAAGGATTGTACATAAAAAGGCTGGGATTATTTTTTGTGAAACTATTGTTTTATCTCAACTTTTTTCCTTCTTTATTCTCCAGATGATGCATACTTACTACAGGGGCTTAATATTGAGGAACTTTATCCAGAGACCTCTAGTTTCATTACGTATGATGGGTCAATGACAATTCCACCCTGCTATGAAACAGCAAGCTGGATAATAATGAACAAACCTGTCTACATAACAAGGATGCAGGTAAAAGCAAACCAAAAATTACTCAATCTAGTAGTTTTGAATCTATAGCTTTGTAGCTTTACCTACAAAATCAGATTCAGCCTTTTGCTGTAGGGATCTCTGCCTGCAGTTTATACGGTTTGAAAAAGCATCGAAGAACTTTATTTTCCAAAATAAAAACATTACCTATTTAGAGCTCCCTAAGTATCTATCACAGACATATGCACTTTGAGGAGAGTCCTACTTTCAGTGAGGGTTTGAACCAAATGGTTTCTAGCAGTCTCGTCCAAACTAAATTATTCTATTATGCTCTGAATAGATTTACAGAGATTTTAAAATAAATATAGCACTTAACTTCGGTTACTTTCTCGGGTCAGAAACAAGCAGTCAAATTGTGAGTGACACTTGTGGCCATTTAAATATGTGTTGATAGCACATTAATGTCACAGAGATCCAATATCTGAGGCCTTCTTGAAAAAAATCAGCTAGTGCTTTCTGGTAGAGAATAAGAGGATAGAAGAGATATTGCAAATAGCTTCAGAAAAAAATCAGATTCACAAACTGAAGATGATATATAGAAAGATGCAGGATAAATCATGCAAAAGAAAACACAATACATTTCATAGTCAAAATTTTGCTGTTGAGGAAACACACCAGTGGAAAAGCCATAAAAACTGCAATTCTCTACGACTCTCTTACAATCCAAGGCCTGACACCAGAAAACAACAAATATAACACCAATTGCAGTCTTCTCCAGAGCTTCCATCAGCAAGTTGCCTACAGAGCTGTGAGCTGAACTAAAACCTATTCTCTTGCGTACTGGAATCTCAAAGGAACACTTGAACCACCATCTGCCTGTCCCAAACACACAGCAAAAGCAACCTGGCCTGAGAAATGAGATGAGGAATGATAACCCTAAATATTCCTTTAGGATTTAAAAATCCTGTTAACATGGTAAATAAGATGACTTTTAAAAGCCCGAGAGATGTTTTATCTTCGTGATATTCCTTCTGTCCAGTTTTGTCTAGATGCAGAGAAAGCACTTTGTTTCTTATCTAAATGGGTGATTTGGGAGGATGACGCAGCTGAGCACAGGCAGACATGCTGAACCTTTCAAGCAAGAGACCCGAACATTTTCATACAAGCAACATTTTTAGTTACAACATTAAGTACAAAACAAGGATTAGAATTTTTCTGGAGTCTATGCTAGTACGTATGGGTTATAATCTTGTGATAGTTACTCCTTGTCATGCTTTACTGGTTAGTTCCATCCTCCACCATTAGAGCTGCAAATTGATTTCATGGAATACTTACTAATTACGTTGTGTACTCAGACTGAAAAAGTAATGCACAGCTCAAGTTTTCCCTGGCAGCTGTTAAAGGTTTTCAGTATGTAAAACACAGCTATTGGATTTCCCCACTGAAGCATTAAATGCCACAACCAAACCTCTTAAACTGTACACTGACATGGAAAATATTTTCTTTTCATATTTTTAAACCTAAATATTTTGAGGGTTTCTGATTTTTGAATTGCAGGGTGTTTCTTTGGTTTTGTTTTTCTCTCCATTTTCCTATACAAAGTTTGAAAGGTTTTGGTTGACTTGAAACAATCAATGTGCTTTTAGCACGGTTGCACAGTCGTCATTAGAAACATTGCTCTCTGCTTGTAGTTTGCATCCAACCACTGCCGGGTGCGCTAAAAATCCTAGATTCCCTCTCTGCTGATCCATAAAACCATCATGAAAGAAGGTCAGACTCTGCCACAGGGACACTATAGACACAGCGCAGACAGTATCAAAACAGACCTGTCAACAGAGAGAGGATTTCACTTTTTAACATCATTAATTTCATGACTTTAGCATGACTCTGTCAGTTATCCTCTCCATCCTGACTGGCCATACCTGGTCCTTGAGCACCTGCATCCAAAACTGTCTCTTCTCAACTGGAAGCTACAAAACTTTGGAAATTAGCTCTCATCATTCATCGAGTTCATTTTCTCTGTGCCAGCTGCTGCCATCCAGTACTCTGGATTCCATTTGTTTCCTGAGCAGCCAAGGACACCTCATCCCATTTTCATTTGCTCCACACAAAACTAGTTACTTTTGTTTAAAATGGGGCTCAGAAACAGAGGACCACAGAAGAAACAGTTTTACGTCAAGTTAACTCTTTCAACCCACCTCTGACTACAAATCACTGAGTTTAACTTTCATTTATTAAATAGTCTATTTAATAGTGTTGTATGTTGTTTACTTACAGGAAAGACCAGTACTAAAAATCCTTGTTTTGTATTTTGTATAGATGCATTCGTTACGACTGCTAAGCCAGAATCAGCCATCCCAGATATTTCTGAGCATGAGCGACAATTTCAGACCAGTCCAGCCTCTCAACAATCGATGTATCCGAACTAATATCAACTTTAGTTTACAGGGAAAAGATTGTCCAAACAATAGAGCACAGAAACTACAGTATAGAGGTACGTCCTACCTCCAGAATAATCCTTTCTATGCTTACACTGAGCTCTTTTCTTTGAGAAACCCAAGTGCATAACAAAGCATACAAATAAAAACAGATGAAACTCCAGATCTGCAAACTAATGGTATGAGTCAAACATCACATATTTGAAATGGATAAGGAAATTTACCCAGAAACATGCAGGAGAAACATGACAAAAACCAGTCTGGGACATGTAATATTTTTTTTTTTAGGAGCAGATAGGACAGGCCTTCAGTTTTCTAGCCTCATTTTAAAGTCTTCTCACCTTACAAAGTGCATTTTGCTCTGTTTTACCCACCTTGGAAAGGAAAGGGATGAGCTAGTCTTGATGACAGCTGATCTCAAACAAAAGAACGAGTTTCACTTCGGAGGCGCACCACCATAACAAAAACCCAATTTGGAAAGTGCTGTATGACACAACGGATATCAAAAACCCAACTTGGAAAGTGCTGTATGACACAACGGATATCAAAAACCCAAATTGGAAAGTGCTGTTTTACACAATGGATATTAAACAACTGAACCCACCCCATTACCCACTGGTAGCATCTTACGCTGCCAGAGCCAGGGGCTCACAGCTGAGCTGTGCCACCTCTTATGTGTCTTGTAGCCTACGCACACATGGTTATATTACCTGCAATAATGGTGTAAAAGTGCCTTCTTACCAATAATATTGTGGTTATGAAGGAGTACTGCCGAAGGGTGGAAAAGCAAGTTCATTTTCAGCAACCAGGCTGATAACTGAGTTGCAATGCTACAAAAGAATCAGTCGTTCAGCCTTAATTCTTTTCCAGAAAGAGGAGAAAACTGAGCTTTTTCAAGATGTTTTGCTTAAGTGGCTAAAACAGTGTTAAACCCAGCCAGTTTCATATTTGGAGTTTATTAAAGCATAATTGTTTTTCTTTTGTTTCTTTTTCCTTTCAGTAAATGAATGGCTCCTCAAGTAAGTAAGGCAGAGCAGGCAGAACCCCCAACCTCAGTGGAATGCTACTACTGTGAATTGACATAGTCTCGAATGCACTCAACCTCCCTCGCTCTGGGTTCACGGCAGCACGTGCAAACGTGCTGTAGGAAAAGAGCTGCCATGTTGGAAACTCAACTCTAAATTCATTCATATGATCGGTGGTAATTAAAAAAAAAAAAGTAAAAAGACAGTATTACAGTCAATGTGATTACAATTTTGATACGGTTTTCCTGAACTAATTTAGCTTCACAAAAAAAAAAAAATACAAAAGACTTTTCAGCCTTTGTACATATGAAATTCTTCCTCTCTTCCCCCCATCCAATTAAAAAAAAAAAAAAAAAAAAGAAAAAGAAAAAAGGTGGCTCGGTACAGCATCAAAGTGGAGTTGTGTTCTGTGTGCCAAGTAATCCTTGGAAAGCTCTCATTATTTCACTATCATTAATGGATACAGACAAGACAGAACAAGAAGACTGTAGAGGAAACTTATTTCTAGGCTATGAGCCTTCTGTTCATTTAATTAAAAAAGGGACAGACTTTGAGAGATAAGTATTGTAAATATATCACCGCAGAATATAAAGGAAATTGAAATATTTCCCTCTTTGTCACATATCTGTAGTAGGATTTGCCAAAATCAGAATTGATCCATTTTCTGTTTCTTGTTTTACAACAGGTCATATATTGTGTTGGTTACTATTAACAACTCAATAAATGTGCTTAACAAATTAATTTAGTAAACTTGCTTTGATTTATTTTTTCCTTTCTGAAATAATAAGCCTCTACTATTTGTGGCTGCATTATTTGTGGTTTTCTTTTTTATTTTCCCATTCTTTTTTTTTACTTCATTTATTTGTTTGCAGCCAATTTAAGTGAGTTAATGGCAAGTGGGAACGCACTTAAAGCTGGTATAACTTTAACTCCACTTTATGGTCCATCATTAATAAGAGCTGGGCTCAGAAGCAGACAGCATTTGAAACATATCTCAATTTAAAATTGCCATTTTCCCTGTTGAATCCCTTATTGGGACAAACAAATTCAATCCTGTAAACTGGTGGTGGAAAGGGATATCTTTTCTTTACAGATAAAGCAGAAGCTGACCAAGTAAAAGCAAAGCGAATGCCTTTTTTCTTGTTTATAATGGTCATTCACTGTGTTTGGTTACTGTCAAGAACTCAATAAATGTGTTTAAAAAGTTCACATAGTGCATGTTTGACCTTCTTGCACATTAAGGGATTTTTTTAAATTTTATTTATTTTTTTCAATCTGGAGAGGGGGCAGACCTCATGCTATTCTGTTCCTAACACTCACTGTATCACCCATAACATGTTGAACTTCACGGAAGATAAGATGAAGCTAGAAATTGCCACACCTGACCAATGAATTGTTTATATCAAATAGAAAAATAGGTACTACAAGAGGTGAGAGGGAACTGAACCACTGTAAAGAAGGTATAGATGTTGCAGGCCAAGTAGCTTTAAAATGACAAGCATTATTTCATGTTTGGCTGAAGAGAACAGTGCAGGTCACATCAGACAGAAGACTCCTGAGCCCTTGTATTTTTGAGTTGCCATAGCGATCCGTAACTTTTAAATTTGTGGTGTTGCGATAACTTCCAGTACTTATTTTGGCGGTTTGGGGGTTTTTAAGCTTCTCCCAGCATTGTTAGGGTTGTAAAGTTACTGAGAGCGCGAAGTCCAGAATGCTTCAATCTATATTTTTGGACAAATATCTGGCAGTTGTTCATCCAAGTTAGTCAGTGACAGAAGGTAGGGAAGATAAGCCAGGCCTCCATTATAAAACTTTTAATAAGTAATAAAACCCATTTGCTATTTTACTGAAAGCTGATTGAGGGAATTTAAGAGGAGGGAGAGATACGATGAAAGGGACTAGTCCTAGGAAGGAGTCCTGCTGTGCTTTGGATTAGGTGAGGCTGCAATATAGAAGCCCTGCAAATAGAGAAATGAGGCGATCATACCGGGAAAACACAAATATATTTGTCAACATTTCCAGCGCCATTTTGTGAACTATTGAGCTCCATTTTGCCATGATTTGTTTTAATAATAGATTGCAGTAGAAGAAAAGACCAAGCCAAAGCTTGGAATTAAGTATCTTACATATTTCTCACATTTCAGTAGTGCTCCGATCTAGACATCTAGCTCCGGTTTTTTAGATTGGGCACGTTTCTGTGTGTCCAGAGATGCTCAGCATCCAAGGAAAGCAATACCTTATCTTTTTGCTTAAAGGCTTTGTGATAAAGTTTCAGTATGAAACAGCTGGCACAGAGACAACCTTCTTGTGTTCAGTTTCTACGCAGCACAGCAACACGTGCACGCACTAATCCCTCCGACTCGAGTGCTTTCTGCCCGCGATGCTCACCAGAAATCTGGCTGCACACAGAGCTCAGTACTTTGTAGTGAGATCCGAATTTGTTGCCTTGATACCATCCCTGCCAAAACTGTTAAGATTATGGGTGAGATTATTTGCTCGTGATAAGGCGCAGTACAGGCACGAGCCACCCGGCAGGGAATGGAAATCCGGCAGCGGCCCCTGATGAACAATCAGCACCCCAGGCAGGACCGGGTTGCCGTGCCATGATAACAGACACTAAGAAACTAATGCTGGGAAGAAATGTTCAGATTTGATCTCCTGCTATCATGGTTAAGAACATGATATCAAACCAGGTACCAAACTGATCAGGCTCATCTGATGATAAAAAGCATGAGAAAATTCACATTTACAGCACCAAAAAAGCCTCTGTTTCAAGTAGCATTCAAAAATGTAACAGCCTATTATTATAAACTTCGTTTTTCCTATAATTTAATCGAAAGGTAAAACTACTTCTATACAGAAAATAAGAACTAATTAGGATCTGTGGGATGAAAACAGAAAGCAAAGACTTTCAGCATAATTGTGCCTCTAGGTACCACACACTTCCGCCCTTCCACCATTCTGTTCCAGCTTTGAAAGCTGAACCAACAAGCAAACACCCCAAGGATCTGCCTGGAAGCTTGGATATTTTATTATAAAACAAACTCCTATGAATCAAAAAAATATCCTTTCTCACCATTTAAAACCTCTCATCTTTCTATAAAGCGTATACTCTGAAATAAGAGAGCAAAATGGAAATGGTGCTGAAAAACTGAGACCTGAGGTGGAGGCGTTGGTGGCCTTGAGCAATGCTGGGAACGATTGCACTGCAGGTGTGCGGGGCTGTACTCCCTGCACTGAGCCAGAAAATCAAGCAAACAACACGATTAAAAAGGTAAGTTGGCCAGCAAAGATCAGAAGAACTTAAGTATTAGCCAGATTAACGGTTTTATGAATAGCACTGCTTGCTCTGAGCATCCATGTGCTGTTCCACATCTTGACCTTAAGAAAGGTCAACAGTAACTGCTGCTTATGTGCCATTAATTTGTCAGGTACCTGAGACACTGGGCTGCCAGCAGCCAACATCATTTTGAGTACTTTGCATCCATCAGTGTTTCACCCATAGGACTTTTCAAAACATTTGTTATAAAACCAAGAAAAAAAACCCTTGGGATAATACTTCAGAATCCTTCCTGCTTCTGCCAGACTCTGCCTTTACTCTCCCCATTTTGATTTTCTGGGGGTTTCACACCTTGCTACTTCCAACACCAACCTTCCCTTTCAAAATTATCTGAGCAGTGCAATAAAGGTTTACCCCACAGAATCACGGTACTGCCAGAAAAATACAAGTGTTCGCTAGTCTCTTGACATTAACTGTTGCTGGCATCAATATATTATAGCTGCAATTAAAAAATTAAAAATAATAAAAGAGCTGCTACATCTATTAATTGGTGAAGACAAGCTGGAAAGCAGGATGATTGCACCTCAAAGACCAAGAACAGAAAGCAAATAAAATCCCTCCAATATTTTAAGTGTTCCTCATGATATTTAATATTAGTTGTTTCATTTTATCTTTTATTTTTTTAAAGGTCTCAGGGTTAACAGTACTAAAATTCCATCAAAATCTGAAAATAAAGCTGAAACTTTCCTTTGCCACTGCTTTCAGAAGCTGAACCTTCTCCAAAAGCCAAGAACTGAAGGGAAACCCGCAACTGATCAGTATATTTTACTGCAAAAACCAGAAATACAGCAAAAATGCAAATGTTTCACATGTTCTGCTGTACATCTCAAAGCTTTAGTACTGGACACTGCCCAAAAAAATCCCAGATGTTTGGTTCCTATACTTAAACCAGTATTTTTTCAGAGATCAGCCATAACCGCTCCATGTTTTGATTTTTTTATTAGATTTTATTCCCTAGATGTAATGGTTGACAAAGCATAGAGAGTTTGCTGTGAGAAATGCTGATTTACTAGCAAATGGCTTACTGCAGTTCTCAACAGCGTACTGTAAAATTATTCAAGGAGCCAGTTTGCACGGTAAAGAATAAGAACCATTTATAATGTGAAACATAATGCAGGCAAACATTTTCTGTTTCCTACAGTGTCAGGCTTCTATTCTAATAACTAAAGATGTGTCAAACACATACTCAGAGTAGAAAATGAAAAACAGGATAGTAAATCTTCCAAGGATGGGAAAATAACCCTTAGTATTTAAATAGAGCAGAAAATCCTTAGAAGGTGGGCGGGGGGGGAAGTAAACAGTTTGAATTTAGGCAGATGCTCCCACCCTGTAAGGGAACTGCCAGATCTATCGTTGAACTCTGTTTTTCCACCACCCTGTGCCGGGGGGGCAATGCCTAAATGTTTCCATGGCATTTGGGATACGGGCTCGCTGTGGATGTACAGCCCTGGGGTTGGTTTTCAGCTCTCAGCCCCCATCTCCCTCCTCCCTGTACCGTCCTGGCTCTGGCAGCTCTTCAGTTTATTCATCTGTCTTTCAGACTCTTCTATTCCCATGTACTTTCCATGCACAGCAAGATAATTATTCCCAGGGCAGGGATGTATTTTCCTACCAGTCATTTAAAGCCCTGTTTTCTCATTGTCTGTTTGAAGAGTAATTAGCCCTATCTTTAAAAAAAAAAAAAAAAAATATCTAAACAGAAGAGATTGGCTCATGAAGTCGTTACAGCACTGTCTGGATTTCCCCTGCACACGCGCGCAGCGGCTGCCCTCAAGCTGAGGGCAAACTGCGCGCTCAGCTCCGCGAGCGAGGGCTCTCGCCGTCCCACGGCCAGCTACCGGCCGACCCTGGCGACCGGCGCTCAGGATCGTTCTGCTTTCGGACCAGTTCCGTTTCACTGAGGGCTCATCCGCACAAGGGCCCTGGGGCCGCACAAGGGCCCTGGGGCCGCACACGCCCGCAAGCGATCAAGGCCGCAGCACCCTGGCGGCAGGGCCCGCAGGGACGCGGCAAAAAGCCGACGTACGGCCGTGCTGTCGTGGTTCGCCGTGTTGCTGCCCTACGAATCAAGCAAAGCAACGGAGACCACACCGACCGCTATTACCAGGGCGCAACACGAGGAATACACGGCGCGGCTTTTGGTTCCCTGCCTCGGTACGGCCGTGCTAGATTTCATGACACAAATTGCAATATCGGCTAGAGCAGAGCGCAAATACAGAAGCTGGTTACTATGATACCAGCCTGTCCTGCTGCCCACACCTGAAACAGGTATTCGGGACAAGCCAAGCAGCTATTGGGAACAAGCAAATTAGTCTGGCCTTCCTTAGCTCCGTTGTAGTATTTCTGTTCACCTATCGGTTTTGGTTTCCAACACAGAAGTGCTTCTGCAAAAGTACAGACCACATATTCTATTTTGACACAGGTTTTTCATTTGCAAGCAGCACACACAACCATGTGAACAAAAGACAGGAGAAAACCAGGCCTAGTTCAAGCTTAGAGAAACCGTACTCAGTAGTAACAGAAATGTTTGTGCTGTATTTACCTCTACTTGATGCGGCACTGTGATTTGGGAAGGACTGCGATCTTGCTGCCCACAAAAAATGGATGAGAAAGAAAACCACCATCTTAAAGGCCGGAATGAATTTAGCTCATTTAGATTATAACGGTTTGCTTTTTTAGGATATTTGCACAGCTACTGTCAATTTTTTGGCTGTTACTACCTCTTCAACATTGATATCTCAGAGTAATAGTACCAAGACCTTTTTCCTCATTTGTTATTTATTTGCAATTTTATAATAAATTTTCATGCCTTAACGAGAAAGCTGCTTGTCTGCGGCATTTAAGGGAAGAATATATTCTATGAAAATTATATTAAGGCTCCTTACATGAAGGATTATTCAAAGATAGACTGTACAGGAAGAAGCTGACATATTTGATATCATCTTCATGCCTCCCAAAGCTCAAAACACTGAAAAAGACAAACACAAGACAAAAAAACTTCTCCAAACTTTACAGCCTGAAAATATATTTTCTTTTAATAGAATTTACCCTTATTTGATTTACAAAACAGAGCACAGAAATAATGTTCTCTGCAAGCAGCTCCATAAATACTGTGAAATGACTAACAGGAGACACGCAGCAATGGAATCTAGTTGCTTTTATAGTCTAGGATTTGTCACTGAATCAGAAGGTATTGTGAAAGGGTAGTAAAGTCTGGTGAGTGATTGTGACAGGCTGGAGCTTAGCAAGGAAAGCAAAGCCTTTGCATTTCAGGAGTGGGCACCTTATGATGGGGAGGAGGAGGAAAAAATAAAAAAAACCAGACAAGATTGACTTCGAGATGTTTCTCTTAATGAAAGTTTTCATGTCACAGTCATTTCAATGCTAATGTCAACATTTTTTTGGAAGAAGTAGCACCCTGTAGCATTCATTAGGGATGTCACAAGCATCCCACAACATATGGTGTCTCAAATCCAATTACTTTTCTATTCAAACCATGACCTTGAACAGGTTTTTAAAATAAGAAAGAACACTGAAACAAAGCTCCTTTGCTTATTTTATGGCTCGGTGGCATACTACCGAAATTCAGAATTATGTCAAATTGACTTATTGTCTGTTTTGCTTTCTGGTTTTTTCCAAATTTAAAGAAGTTATGGAAGCTTATTTTAAAAAGAGGTAGTGGTGCCAACATCTACTTCTTAAGGCTATTTGCACATTAAATGCATCATGGACATAAAAAAGGGCATTTTGAAATACTTTAACCAGCTATTGGCTGGATTTGATTTAAAGTATCTCTACTCAGAAGTTCCCTATATCCTACAGAGCCTGAAGCTCGAAAGTCCTCTCTACGTGGTGATAACCTCATAACCCAGATGTACAAAAGGCTCACACCGACCAGGTTTTCCTCACTGCAGCTGCCCGCTTCCTATCATTTCTGAACATCAGTCTTTCCAGTTCAATTCATGCGAAAGAGGACAGAAAAATTTAGAAGAGTCTCTTTCTAGGGCTATTATTTTGGCCCTACACCTGGCTAATTCGGGAAACAAAAGAAACTCTTTCCTCTGTATTTTACCTTTTGAAATTACTAACCTCACACAAAGATTATTTGTCAATACTTGCTCACCGGATAGAGCTTTTCATCTGCGAACAGCTTCCTCTACATGATTTTAAGAAAAGCTCTAAGGGTATCTGCTTAAGCGAAGACCTAAAAATCTGACCCATTCTATGTCAAACATGTCATGCCTCCAGAAAATAAGTTCTTTATCAATAGAAATGATATCATATTGGAACTTCACCACTTTGCCATCTTTTTGCAAGTTCTTCCTAAAACAGATTATATTGTTACAATACGAACACCCATACCTTTAGCAGTACAATTAAATCCAGAGCAATTATTGTAGATAGTTACCATAGTTCGTTCTTGAGCTTTGCCTAAATATCCCCAATCATTCTTGCACTTTAATGCATTCGAATATGTAATTATGTTTAGCATATGTCCATTTATTATGCATAGTCACTGGAAATCAAGTTCACTTTGATTATATTTTCTAATTGATATTTAGAAACACCAGCAGACAAAGTAAGTGCTGGAGCTGTATTAACACAGATAAATACACTAACATAAACCTCTGTTACCCTTTTTAATGGTGAGGAGAACATTAATTCAAGACATTCACTCCTGAAAATATTCATAATTTCCCTCTTAACTTTAAAGTAACCTACAAACTATGGAAAGATCAAATACGATTAATATTTTAGAAAAAGAAATCTTGATGAAAGAAAAAAACAGGGAAAAAAGAGAACCCAGGGTATATACCGTGCATAAAAATGAACTGAAAGGGCTGACTTGTCTCAGTAGCAATCAGTATAATTCATGGGAATAGAGCTCAACAAGAGAGGCCATCTTTTAAAATATTCCGCATTTGTAGAGTTATTTATAATGCGAACAGAGCAGAATGAGAAGCTGACAGCACTGCAATAGAAAATACGGTCATTCAAGAGCAGAAGTAATCAGCTTTCTGGGACTTCCCCACGGCCCGGGGCTTGCGAGATGTTTGTTCCACCAGAGGCTGTACCTGCAATCTGTGACAAATCACTGTCCCCTCTTATGTCTCTGTTCACACCCAAAAAAATGCAATGAAACCCGGGCACAATAGGGAAGGGTTGATATAAGAACAACCACATAAACAATTCAGATACTGCAGTAATGGAAGCCCTTATAAAGTTTTAGATAGATTCACAGCTCAGACACAGCCAGAACAGCGCAATATTTCCCATCGCCTTTTTTTTTTTCAATGCCTCCAGGGATACGGAGGGAAAAACCTAATCCCCATCCAATGCCATGAGAAATTGTTAGATCTGTCTGACAAGCAAGAATTGAGCTATAAAACTACCACCAGCACTGTTTAGGTAACAGTTTTTAGCATTTACATAACGATATTGATATTCTAGATGCCTTGAAAATTACATACCACCCTTTCTAGGTGAGGTAACCAAGGCAGACTTCACTGGGCTACTCAAAAAAAGTAATTCCACTCAAACACCAAGTTCTGTGCCCAGACTGCACCTTCAAATAGTTCTTTTCCATCTGCAGCCCATTTAACTGCTTGTGTATTTTTCCCTGCATCTACTCACTCCCCATAGCGAGCATAAAGATAAGCACACCGGAAAGCTTACCGAGCAAGATCAGATAGTGGAAAAAAAAATAATACTAAATCAAAGCATACCAAAGTCTGTTTCATCAAAGCTCAGCATGAGTTTTCATAAAATCCACAAACAGCAAGATAAACAAAATATTGTGAGAAAAGGAAAATGTTACTTTAAAAGCAAAAATGTAAGGCTAAGAATAAAAAAAGAGATGATAGTAAAATGAAATAATTGTAAAACAAAACCAGTAGTAAATATTCTTGTGTCATGTTCAGAATAACTCAGGATGGTAACACACACTTCTATTAACATTGAATACTGTCCTTTCAAAATGAAAAGTATGAAGTACCATACTCATTAAAATGCTGCACGGTGAACAATTGCTTCATTTATCCTCTAGAGTGTGTACATTATTTAATTCTTAAACTGAGTTATCCTACTGTAGATAGTAAACACCTCCAACCCCAAATCCCTAAGTGTTATTTTGTTTTGTTATTTATTGCATCCTTTACCTAGACGAGACTGAGAAACCTTCTCTCATGAGCTGTCATAATTGCTTTTGCTTTATTTTCTGACAGCAGCTGCACAATGACTGTTGCTGTTCAAGGCTGAAATTCACGTCCTAGCATTTTGTTTCCCCTTCTTATACCAGTGGGTGAAGTGCTCCTCTCTCTGATGCATTTCAGTACCCAAGAAATATCTGCATTTGATTCCACTGCGAAAAATCCTCCCTAACTGGTAAACCTCTTGCACTTCTTAAAAATGGACAGTGATACAGAAACGCAAGATGTGGTGGCGGTGAGAGAACACTCGCAGCCCACCTGGATACGGTAATGTGAAAAACTGGCACTAAGACCCCGACACCGCACACAAACATACTGTGCGCATACAAATGCATGAGAAATAGCAAGCTAAAAAAATTAATGTATCACATGCACCACTATAATTCTTGTCGACAACTGAAAAATAACCCAGGACGCCATCCCTGGCAGTGACATAGTGACACGTCCTCTGTCGCTGAAAGCTCACCAGCTGTTACCTGGGGCACTGCACCGTCCCATCCCTTCCCTCACACGCTGACAGATTCATAGGCTGGCAAAGGACACAAGCGCTGCACTCGTGTTCTCTACCAACATCAAACACAAGGGAGACTACGCAGGCAAGACACTCATTCAAGTTCCTTCATTTGACACTTGAAACTAGAGCCAAACCCAGCACGTTGCTTGTGTTCATTTATAAGGCATCATGGATGGACAGATTCATGAAGGAGCTTGCTGAGTCTAAGAGGAAAATACAAAAAGCATGTCGAGCTAGGACTGCCCAGTGTCCAAAGTAATGGGATTACAGACAAGAATGCCTCAAACCTGATGGCGCTTTCTTCTCTCAGATTTTCATGAGATATCTGTGATCTCACCTCTGTAAGACAGGCAGTCCTTTGCCAAAGAGCAAAGACATAACCTAATCGTGACCCTTCATAGAGCACTCTCCAGTTCCCACCGAATCCCACCGATCCTGATTTGACT
Organism: Caloenas nicobarica; assembly: GCF_036013445.1. Classification (NCBI taxonomy): domain Eukaryota; kingdom Metazoa; phylum Chordata; class Aves; order Columbiformes; family Columbidae; genus Caloenas; species Caloenas nicobarica. Next base: position 6,021,285 of record NC_088262.1, on the reverse strand, counting down.
ACAGAGTCTCATGAATCCCAACTCCAAAACTGCTGAAAGAAGTGATGTTACCTGCAGGCAGGTGAAACCAGATGAATCAGCATTGTATCCTCAACTCTGAATTTCTTGGACATAAAGCAGAATCTCTTCAGTTTTCTGAAACTTTGTCATTCAAAGCAGATTATGTCGTTCAAAGCTCAAGTCCTAAAGGCAGAAAAGAAAAATGGATAGAGATCATATAGAGACACAGTCTGAGTTCAGGTTGCATCACCCAGACTTGAGAAGAACCTTTTTTCTCCACCTTTGTTGGGTCAGCCAGAACTTATTTCAAGAACCTCTCCCAGATAGCAAACCCCAGGCACCCACAAACTTGGCAGAATCTGTATGAAGACTTAGAGACTGGGTGAAACGCACTGTTCCCATATGAACCCACACAGTAAGCCTATATTGTAGTACATAAACCTGACAAGAGTCCAATTTTTAAAACAAACAGCAGAGTCAGACCAGAGTTGCGTCCTCACTTAAATCCCTGGAGCGAGCACATTTGAATTTCATTCAAGCACTGTAAGCAGAGTTATATTTATTCATTTCTTTAATAGCAAAAGTTTCCTTGTGTATTCCAATTTGTTTCTTAATTTTATCAAACCAAAGTAAATTCCTTTCCACAATTTGCATACTATTCTAAAGGACAAGATGAACACATTTGTAAAAATCTCATTAAGTTACTACCTTGTGCTTTACGGCAGTATGCAAGTTAAAATTTACTACAGATTTCTCTTAAACCTGTGAGATTTCTTTTATATCCACCTATGTGCTCCTTTGTTTAACCAGTGTTAATAAAGAGATACCAATTCTTCTCTCCCCTACAGCTCAAAACATTGTAACTTTTATTTCTATTTTTATGCACAGACAGTGCCATACATATGGCACTCACTGATTATTCTATAAT